>NC_064618.1:800990899-802240899 GCF_023898315.1 Schistocerca nitens
TACAGATCCAAACAGTAAATGGAATGACACCATTAATAAATATAGACTTTGATCAGAAATCGGTAGCTAAGGTAGAATATTCAAAATTTCTAGGTGTATGCATTGATGTGGGGTTGAACTGGAAAAAACACACTGAAGATCTGATGAAACGTTTGAGTTCAGCTACTTATGCTATTAGGGTCATTGCAAATTTTGGCGATATACATATTAGTAAATTAGCTTACCACGCCTATTTTCATTCTCTGCTTTCGTATGGCATCATATTCTGGGGTAACTCATCATTGAGTGAAGGAGTGTTCATTCAACAAAAGCGTGTAATCAGAATAATTGCTGGAGCTCATCCAAAATCATCCTCCAGACACTTGTTTAAAGAGCTAGAGATCTTCACTGTAGCCTGACAATATATATATTCACTTATGGAATTTGTTAGACACCTTTTATTAAACTGACACATTCCACATCATTACGAAGCGTCGTATTCATGATCTATGGAACAAGTACTAATCTAATCTTATAGGTTTACAGTCACTTGAAGGTGTAAAAATGTGAAGTGTGTAAGTCAATGCAATCAAAAGATATGGCATTTACATCACATATTTTGATCTCAAGTAGTAAATTGCATAGTAATCAGTCACAAATGATGTTTATTGCATATGTAGATTTCAGTCATTGTGTGGCTAGGGTCAGTGCTAGAAAACGTGTGAAGAACCAGTTACAATAAAGTAACATGTGTGCCTTATTAACTGTAAAGTTGCATAAGCTTTTAAATGTAAGTCAGTCCCCTATGGACTCAAACGTTATAAAACATATTTCGACTCTTGAAAACTCGCCCATCAAGGCCTGACTGACTGACTTAGAATCATGAAATTTGTCAAGGAGCAAGGTTTCACAGTACACCTAATGGAAAAAAATCTGAATATCGTTAATTTGGAATTATTACACATGGGTGAAAAAAAAATCCCAATGTTTGGTCACTTGTTAGCTGGCTGGCTGGCTGGCTGACTGCCTGTCTGTGCCCACCCACTTGTCTGTTAAGACCCCTTTTTTCACAGGAACACTATACATATCAAGTTCAACTTTGTCATATTTGGGTGTATATCAAATGGGAAATGGAGGTGGAATTTTTGTGACAGTACACAAGAAACTGAAATTGAAGCTGCATGTGAGATTGTTTGGGTAAGACTCAAGATTAGGGGTGGCAAAATATGATAATTGGATCCTTCTATTGTCCACCACACACATCTCCTGTGTAACTGAAAACTTAAGAAAAAACCTCTGTTCACTTGCACATAAGTTCCCCAGTCGTACTGTAATCATCAGTGGAGACTTTTTTCGTCCAGCAGTTAATTGGGAAATTTACAGTTTCATTAGTGGTGGGCACGGTAAGATACCCTGTGAAACCATACTAAACGCTTCTCTGAAATCTAACTAGAATAGGTAGTTAGGAACACAACCCATGATGAGAATATATTGGATCTAATGGCAGCAAATACCTGACCTCTTTGAGGATGTCCATATCGAAAATGATATCAGTAACCATGATGCAGTTGTAGCACCAATGATTAACAAAGTACAAAGGAAACTAAAATAACCAGAAAGATATATGTTGTTGTTGTGGTCTACAGTCCTGAGACTGGTTTGATGCAGCTCTCCATGCTACCCTATCCTGTGCAAGCTTCTTCATCTCCCAGTACTTACTGCAACGTACATCCTTTTGAATCTGCTTAGTGTATTCATCTCTTGGCCTCCCTCTATGATTTTTACCCTCCACGCTGCCCTCCAATGCTAAATTTGTGATCCCTTGATGCCTCAGAACATGTCCTACTAACCGGTCCCTTCTTTTTGTCAAGTTGTGCCACATACCCCTCTTCTCCCCAATTCTATTCAATACCTCCTCATTAGCTATGTGATCTACCCATCTAATCTTCAGCATTCTTCTGTAGCACCACATTTCGAAAGCTTCTATTCTCTTCTTGTCCAAACTATTTATCGTCCATGTTTCACTTCCATACATTACTACACTCCATACAAATACTTTCAGAAACGACTTCCTGACACTTAAATCTATACTCGATGTCAACAAATTTCTCTTCTTCAGAAACGCTTTCCTTGCCATTGCCAGTCTATATTTTATATCTTCTCTACTTCGACCATCATCAGTTATTTTGCTCCCCAAATAGCAAAACTCCTTTACTACACTCCTGGAAATGGAAAAAAGAACACATTGACACCGGTGTGTCGGACCCACCATACTTGCTCCGGACACTGCGAGAGGGCTGTACAAGCAATGATCACACGCACGGCACAGCGGACACACCATGAACCGCGGTGTTGGCCGTCGAATGGCGCTAGCTGCGCAGCATTTGTGCACCGCCGCCGTCAGTGTCAGCCAGTTTGCCGTGGCATACGGAGCTCCATCGCAGTCTTTAACACTGGTAGCATGCCGCGACAGCGTGGACGTGAACCGTATGTGCAGTTGACGGACTTTGAGCGAGGGCGTATAGTGGGCATGCGGGAGGCCGGGTGGACGTACCGCCGAATTGCTCAACACGTGGGACGTGAGGTCTCCACGGTACATCGATGTTGTCGCCAGTGGTCGGCGGAAGGTGCACGTGCCCGTCGACCTGGGACCGGACCGCAGCGACGCACGGATGCACGCCAAGACCGTAGGATCCTACGCAGTGCCGTAGGGGACCGCACCGCCACTTCCCAGCAAATTAGGGACACTGTTGCTCCTGGGGTATCGGCGAGGACCATTCGCAACCGTCTCCATGAAGCTGGGCTACGGTCCCGCACACCGTTAGGCCGTCTTCCGCTCACGCCCCAACATTGTGCAGCCCGCCTCCAGTGGTGTCGCGACAGGCGTGAATGGAGGGACGAATGGAGACGTGTAGTCTTCAGCGATGAGAGTCGCTTCTGCCTTGGTGCCAATGATGGTCGTACGCGTGTTTGGCGCCGTGCAGGTGAGCGCCACAATCAGGACTGCATACAACCGAGGCACACAGGGCCAACACCCGGCATCATGGTGTGGGGAGCGATCTCCTACACTGGCCGTACACCACTGGTGATCGTCGAGGGGACACTGAATAGTGCACGGTACATCCAAACCGTCATCGAACCCATCGTTCTACCATTCCTAGACCGGCAAGGGAACTTGCTGTTCCAACAGGACAATGCACGTCCGCATGTATCCCGTGCCACCCAACGTGCTCTAGAAGGTGTAAGTCAACTACCCTGGCCAGCAAGATCTCCGGATCTGTCCCCCATTGAGCATGTTTGGGACTGGATGAAGCGTCGTCTCACGCGGTCTGCACGTCCAGCACGAACGCTGGTCCAACTGAGGCGCCAGGTGGAAATGGCATGGCAAGCCGTTCCACAGGACTACATCCAGCATCTCTACGATCGTCTCCATGGGAGAATAGCAGCCTGCATTGCTGCAAAAGGTGGATATACACTGTACTAGTGCCGACATTGTGCATGCTCTGTTGCCTGTGTCTATGTGCCTGTGGTTCTGTCAGTGTGATCATGTGATGTATCTGACCCCAGGAATGTGTCAATAAAGTTTCCCCTTCCTGGGACAATGAATTCACGGTGTTCTTATTTCAATTTCCAGGAGTGTACTTTAAGTGTCCCATTTCCTAATCTAATTCCCTCGTCATCACCCGACTTAATTCGACTACATTCCATTATCCTCGTTTTGCTTTTGTTGATGTTCATCTTATATTGTCCTTTCAAGACACTGTCCATTCCATTCAACTGCGCTTCCAAGTCCTTTGCTGTCTCTGATAGAATTACAATGTCATCGGCGAACCTCAAAGTTTTTATTTCTTCTCCATGGATTTTAATACCTATTCCGAATTTTTCTTTTGTTTCCTTTACTGCTTGCTCAATATACGGATTGAATAACATCGGGGAGAGGCTACAACCCTGTCTCACTCCCTTCCCAACCACTGCTTCCATTTCATGCCCCTCGACTCTTATAACTGCCATTTGGTTTCTGTACAAATTGTAAATAGCCTTTCACTCCCTGTATTTTACCCCTACCACCTTTAGAATTTGAAAGAGAGTATTCCAGTCAACATTGTCAAAAGCTTTCTCTAAGTCTACAAATGCTAGAAACGTAGGTTTGCCTTTCCTTAATCTTTCTTCTAAGAGAAGTCGTAAGGTCAGTATTGCCTCACGTGTTCCAATATTTCTACGGAATCCAAACTGATCTTCCCTGAGGTTGGCTTCTGCCAGTTTTTCCATTCGTCTGTAAAGAATTCGCGTTAGTATTTTGCAGAGCTGTGACTTATTAAACTGACAGTTCGGTAATTTTCACATCTGTCAACACCTGCTTTCTTTGGGATTGGAATTATTATATTCTTCTTGAAGTCTGAGGGTATTTCGCCTGTCTCATACATCTTGCTCACCAGATGGTAGTTTTTTGTCAGGACTGGCTCTTCCAAGGCCATCAGTAGTTCTAATGGAATGTTGTCAACTCCCGGGGCCTTGTTTCGACTCAGGTCTTTCAGTGCTCGATCTCATTTTTGAGACGTTTGTATTCCTTTTTGCCTGCTTCATTTACTGTGTTTTTATATTTCCTCCTTTCATCAATTAAATTCAATATTTCTTCTGTTACCCAAGGATTTCTACTAGCCCTCGTCTTTTTACCTACTTGATCCTCTGCTGCCTTCACTACTTCATCCCTCAGAGCTACCCATTCTTCTTCTACTGTACTTCTTTCCCCCATTCCTGTCAATTGTTCCCTTATGCTCTCCCTGAAACTCTGTACAACCTCTGGTTTAGTCAGTTTATCCAGGTCCCATCTCCTTAAATTCCCACCTTTTTGCACTTTCTTCAGTTTTAATCTACAGTTCATAACCAATAGATTGTGGTCAGAGCCCACATCTGCCCCTGGAAATGTCTTACAATTTAAAACCTGGTTCCTAAATCTCTGTCTTACCATTATATAATCTATCTGATACCTTCTAGTATCTCCAGGATTCTTCCATGTATACAACCTTCTTTCATGATTCTTGAACCATGTGTTAGCTATGATTAAGTTATGCTCTGTGCAAAACTCTACCAGGCGGCTTCCTCTTTCATTTCTTAGCTCCAATCCATATTCACCTACTACGTTTCCTTCTCTCCCTTTTCCTACTCTCGATCACCCATGACTATTACATTTTCGTCTCCTTTCACTACCTGAATAATTTCTTTTATATCATCATACATTTCTTCAATTTCTTCGTCATCTGCAGAGCTAGTTGGCATATAAATTTGTACTACTGTAGTAGGCGTAGGCTTCGTGCCTATCTTGGCCACAATAATGCGTTCACTATGCTGTTTGTAGCAGCTTACCCGCACTCCTATTTTTTTATTCATTATTAAAGCTACTCCTGCATTACCCCTATTTGATTTCGTATTTATAACCCTGTATTCACCTGACCAAAAGCCTTGTTCCTCCTGCCACCAAAATTCACCAATTCCCACTATATCTAACTTTAACCTATCCATTTCCCTTTTTAAACTTTCTAATCTACCTGCCCGATTAAGGGATCTGACATTCCACGCTCCGATCCGTAGAATGCCAGTTTTCTTTTTCCGGATAACAACGTCCTCCTGAGTAGTCCCCGCCCGGAGATCCGAATGGGGGACTATTTTACCTCCGGAATATTTTACCCAAGTCAACGCCATCATCATTTATCCATACAGTAAAGCTGCATGCCCTAATTTCCCCTTGCTTTCAGCCGTTCGCAGTACCAGCACAGCAAGGCCGTTTTGGTTAATGTTGCAAGGCCAGGTCAGTCAATCATCCAGACTGTTGCCCCTGCAACTACTGAAAAGGCTGCTGCCCCTCTTCAGGAACCACACGTTTGTCTGGCCTCTCAACAGATACCCCTCCGTTGTGGTTGCACCTACGGTACGGCCATCTGTATCGCTGAGGCACGCAAGCCTCCCCACCAACCCGGCAAGGTCCATGATTCATGGGGAAGGAGAAAGATATATATGTTCAGTAAACTAGATAAAAAAATAAATAAATAAAAAAACAGTAGTGCCGTATCTCAGTGAGGAACTTTCAGCTCAGGGCAGGAGCATGTAGAGGAACTATGGCTCAAGTTTAAAAGAATAGTTGGCTATGTTTTGGATAGATATTTACCCAGTAGAATAGTCCACAATGGGGGGGACCCTCCTAGGTATACAGTCACTGTAAAGAAACTTCTGAAGTAATGGAGATTACTGCATAATAGGTGTGAAACAGAGCTGAGGGCTAAAGATGCAGAGAAGCTGAATGAAACATATTTTGCTGTCAAGAGAGCAGTGCATTGATGCCTTCAGACAGAAAACTATCAAATGATATTTCACAAAACCCGAACAAATTCTGGTCATATATAAAGACTGTTAGTGGCACCAAAGTTAGCGTCCAGTCCCTAGTGATTGAGACAGGAACTGAAATTGAGGGTAGCAAAGCAAAGGCTGAAATGCTTAATTCTGTTTTCAAATGCTCCTTTACAAGTGAAAACCCAGGAGAATTGCCCCAATTTAATCCTTGTACAGTTGAAAAGAAGAATGAAATAAGTACTAGTGTCACTGGTTTTGAGAAACAGCTGAAATCGTTAAAATTGACAAAGCTTCAGGGTGCAATGGAATCCCTATCATATTCTCTACCAAATTTCCAGCTGAGTTACCCACTTTTCTAACTGTAATTTATAGTAGATTCTGCGAACAGGAAACTGTGCCCAGTCCTTGGAAAAAAGCACACGTCACACCCATCTACAAGAAGGGTAATAGAAATGACCCTCGAAATGACCATCCAGTATCCTTGACATCAGTGTGTTGTGGAGTCTTAGTACTTATTCTGAGCTCAACATAATGATGTACCTTGAGAGGGAATGAAGATTGGGTTTAACATCCTGTCAACATTGAGGTCACTAGAGAATGAGGTATCTTGAACAGAATGACCTCCTCTGTGCCAACCTGTTGATTCCAAAAACATCAATGATGTGAAATCCTATTGCCACTTATTTCACACGACATACAGAAAGGTTTGGATCAAGGCAGTCAGGTAGGTGCAGAATTTCTTGACTTCTGAAAAGCATTTGACTCAGTACCACACCTACACATATTGTCAAAAGTACTATCATATGGGGTACCAAGTGAAATTTGTGGCTGGATTGAGGACTTTTTGATAGGGAGGATGGAGCATGTTATCTTGGATGGAGAGTCATTGTCAGATGTAGAAATGTCTTGAAATATCTTCAGATGTGTTCTACGAATGTGTGTTGTGACCCTTGCTGTTCCTGTTATATATTAACGACCATGCAGACAGACTTTTTGCGGATCATGCAGTTATCTATTATGAAGTACTGTCTGCAAGAAACTGCATAATATTCAGTCAGAGCTTGGTAGATTACAATGTGGTGCCAAGATTGACAACTTGCTTTAAATGCTCAGAAATGTAAAATCGTACACTTCAAAAAATGAACAAATGTAGTATCCTGTGACTACAATATCAGTGAGTTACTGCTGAAATCAACCAACTCTTACAAATAAGTGGGTATAACATTTTATAGGGATATGAAATGGAATGATCATAAAGGCCCAGTTGTGGGTAAAGCAGGTGGTAGACTTCAGTTTATTGGTAGATTACTGGGCAAGTGCAGTCGGTCTGTGAAGGAGATTGCTTACAAATCACTTGTGTGACTAATTGTAAAATATTGCTCAATTGTGTGGGGTCCATACCAAATAGGGCTGACAGGGGATATTGAACGTATATGGAGAAGGGCAACACAAATGGTCACAAGTTTGATTGATCCGTGGGAGAGTGTCAGAGGGATTCTGAAGGAACTGGCAGACTTTTGAAGAGATTCTTGTTTCCTGGGATGGATGAACTATCTGCACACATAATTAAGTTTGTACAGAACCCTTAGTGTGCAAGCTTTAATCACACTTATAAGGATTTGTTCTAAAACACAACTGTTTGTTATTGTGATCTTTAGTCCAAATACTAGTTTAGTGCAGCTGTCCACATTATAGTGTATCCTGTGCAGCCTCTTCAGCTCTGCATAACTATTGCAACCTACATCCATCTGAACCTGCTTACTGTTGTCAAGTCTTGGTCTTCCTCTACAATTTTCATCCCCAAACTTTCCTTCCATTACCAAATTGATGATTCTGTGATGCTTCAGAATGTGTTTTATCAACCAAACTCCACCTTTAATGAAGTTGTACCCTATATTTGTTCTTTCCCCAATTTGATTCAGTACCACCTCACCCATTATCTGATTTACCTACCTAATCTTCAACATTCACCTATAGCACCATATTTTAAAAGCTTCTGTTCTCTTCTTCCCTTTCATGTACTTCAACTCTTACAACTGCAGTCTGGTTTCTGCACAAATTGTGAATAACCTTTTGCTTCAGAATTTCAAAGATTGGGAGTATTATGCTCAAAATAACGTCGTAAAATGCCTTCTCTAAAGCCACAAATGCTGTAAACAAAGGTTTGCCTTTCTTCAATCTGTCTTCTAAAGTAGGTCATTGGCTCAGTATTGCCTCCATGTTTCTACTTTGCTTCAGAACCACAACTGAGCTTCCCTGAGGTGAGCTGCTATAGGTCTTTTTTTCCATTTTTTAGTCAGCATTATTCTGCAACCATGAGTTATTAGACTGATAGTTGGATAATATTCGCACCTGTCAACAACTATCTTCTTTGGAAGAATTTATAATAAACTGTAGAATTTTAGAAAATGTAAAATAATACTTCAGAATACTTTCAAGAGGTGAAACAATATGAATAGTGGCAAAAGAAAAGAAAATAGTAGACCAGAGAACAAAATTTAAGACAAAGTAATGTATATTGCAATGGGAGACAAGTAAATTTTATGAAATGTGGCAGAGAATGATACGTGTGTGATTCTGAACATAACCAATAAAGTTGATATATTTTTGCCTGGTTTCAGAGCTCTCTCTCAACAAGTTCCTGGTTTGACATTTACATTCATGTTAAGAAAGCTTCAGATATGAAGTTTTTTAATTTCCTTAATCGCATGTAGGTACGCTGGATTACTAGTTTCGACAGGACTAAGCCTCTGTCTAGAGATCCACAGTGAACAGGCTACGAAATCATGTTGTGTGATAAACCACACATTTGTTTTCTACCATCACAATGGACTCATAATGAAGAGAGTAGAACATTAAAAAATATAACTGTGTTATACATGTTTGCAAAATATTGTTGACAAAAAAAAGACGCTGACCTCAAGGAAGCTCAGTTTTGTCGTAAGTCCATTTCGATGGTAATAAAACAAATGTGCAGTTTATTGCATAGTATGATTTCCTAATCTATACGCTGTTGATCCAAAGATGGCAACTTAGTCCTGTTGAAACTTATAATCCAGTGTACCTACATGCGATCAAGCCAATAACAAACTTCACAAATTATATGAAGCTTCCTTACGTTGAATTCATTGATCACTCAAAATCCAATAATGTCAGGTATTTAGTTATATATGTAGTCTGCAAACCACTGTGAATTGCATGGCAGAGGGTAGTTCCAATTGTACCACATATTAAAGTTTCTTCTCTATAAAATCAAGTACGGTGTATGTAAGAAAGACAGCTTAAATCCCTCTGTATGTGCTATAATGAGTAAATTTTCATCTCGGTTCATATGGGAACAGTACACAAAGGATTGTAATATAATCCTAAATTCTTCAGTTAATAGTGGTTCTTGAAACTTTGTAAGTAGGCTGTCACAAAGTAATTAGCGCATCTATTTTCAATCATATGTTGATTCAAGTCTTTCAGCATCTCTGTGGTGCTACCCCTGGATCGAACAAACCTATGATCATTCATGCTGCCCTTCTTTGTCACACGAGTGTTTTATAAGCAATCTCTCTTGCAGACTGATTGCACTTACCCAATGAACTGAAGTCTGCCACTTGTTTTGCCTGTTCCTAAGAGTATATGATCATTCCATTTCATATCCCTATGTATTGTCACATTCTAATATTTATATGAGTTAACTGAATCCAATTGTGACTGACTGATATTGTAGTCATGAGATACTATAATTTTCATGTTTTGTGCAGTATTTTAGACACTAATTCCTTGTGGATGAGTGCATTGCCTGTAAAAAGTCTGAGGCTACATGGACTACTAGGGCCCAGTACGCTTCCCTGGAACATGGGTGAAGCTACTTTTACATCTGAACTCTCCATCCATGCTGTGTCCTCGGTACGAAGAAATCCTCAATACAGTTACAAATTTTATTTGATATTACTTATGGCCATAATTTTGTTAATATGCTTTGATGTGATACCGAGTGAAATGCTTTTTGTAAGTCAAGAAATTCTGTATCTACTGGCTGCCTCGTTCCATGGTTTCAGGATGTAATGCGAGAAAAGTAAGTGTTTGGTTACGCATGACCAGTGTTATTGGTGCATGCTGACTGGTAAGGAGAAGGTCATTACTTTCAAGACACCTCATTATGTCTGGGCTAAGGATATGGCCCCTCACAAGGTCTAACACCTCAATCCATAGAACTTCTCACCCCACTCAAACCATGCATCCCATCTTTTACCTTCTTCCTAAGACCCACAAACCCCATCATCCTGGCTGTCCTATAGTTGCTGGCTTCAAAGCACCCACCGAACATATATCTGCCTTAGTTGATCAACACCTGCAACCCATATACAAAGACTCCCCTCCTACATCAAAGATACCAACCATTTCCTATATCCAGAATGAGATTTTCACTCTGCAGTGGAGTGTGCGCTGATATGAAACTTCCTAACAGATTAAAACTGTGTGCCGGACCGAGACTCGAACTCGGGACCTTTGCCTTTTGCAGGCAAGTGCTCTACCATCTGAGCTACCCAAGCACGACTCACGACCTGTCCTCACAGCTTCAGTTCTGTCAGTACCTCATCCGACCTGTCCTCACAGCTTCAGCTTCAGTTCTGTCAGTACCTCATCTCCTACCTTCCAAACTTCGCAGAAGCTCTTCTGTGAACCTTGCAGAACTAGCACTCCTGGAAGAAAGCATATTGTGGAGACATAGCTTAGCCACAGGTTTGCAGAAGAGCTTCTGTGAAGTTTGGAAGGTAGGAGACAAGGTATTGGCAGAATTGAAGCTGTGAGGACAGGTCGTGAGTCGTGCTTGGGTAGCTCAGATGGTAGAGTACTTACCTGCGAAAGGCAAAGGTCCCGAGTTCGAGTCTCAGTCTGGCACACAGTTTTAATCTGCCAGGAAGTTTAATTTCTTAGATCGTCTTAAATCTGTGCCCGTCCCACTTCCATCACACACCTTGCTTGTCACCAGTGATGCCACCTCTCTCTATACCAACATCCCCCATGTACATGGTCTGTCTGCTGCTGAACATTTCCTCAGTCAGCACCTACCTGACTCCAAATCTATGATATCCTTCCTACTCACCTTAATTAACTTTACACTTACTAACAACTACTTCACCTTTGAGGGCTAAAGTTATTGCAATTTTAAAACCAGGCAAAAATGCTGATGACCCCAGAAATTTCTGACCCGTATCACTTCTCTGCCATATCTTTAAAATCTTTGAAAGAATACTCCAGGATCGCCTCTCCAGTGCCATAGAACCCTACCTAATCCCCCAACAAGCAGGTTTCCGCCCAGGGAAAAGCACTACATCTCAGGTAATTAACCTCACGCAGCTGATTGAAGACGGCTATGAGAACCGGAAAATAACCGGTGTCGCCTTTATAGACTTGACAGCCGCATATGACACCGTCAACTTACGTCTGCTAATGAAGAAGCTGTATGCCATTACCAGGGACTTTAAATTCACATCCACAGTTAGAAGTCTGTTAGAGAACTGTAGGTTCTCTGTGGAATTCCAAGGGATGCATAGCAGGTGGCGGGCCCAGAAAAATGGTCTCCCTCAGGGCAGCGTACTGGCACCCTTACTTTTTAACATATATACCAACGATCAACCACTGCCAGCTGGTACGGAAAACTATATCTACGCCGATGACCGTGCTATGGCCGTACAGGGTGACTCCTTTGAGGATGTTGAGACAAAGCTCACGGATGCGCTAGACATGCTCTGTCAGTACTACGCCGACAATCAACTCAAGCCGAACCCTAGCAAAACACAAGTTTGCGCCTTCCATCTTCGTAACAAGCAGGCATCCCGTAAGCTGCGTGTCTTCTGGAAGGACACACTCCTCGAACACTGCGTTAACCCCAAATACCTAGGAGTAACCCTAGACAGGGCTCTGACGCATAAACAGCACTGTATTAACACCAAAATGAAGGTGAGCGGCAGAAATAATATTCTTCGGAAAATAACGAACTCCTCCTGGGGCGCATAGCCAGAGGTAGTGAGGACCACAGCATTAGCAGTTTGCTTCCCAGCAGGCGAATATGCAAGCAGTGTCTGGTACAACTCTACCCATGTTAAACAGGTCGACATTGCTCTGAACGAGACCTGCAGGCTCGTCACTGGATGTCTGAAACCGACTCCAACAGACAAGCTCTACCATCTTGCTGGGATTGCACCTCCTGCAGTGCGAAGAGAAGTGGCAGCCTATAGTGAAAGAGCGAGGGCTGAGATGGCAGAGAGGCACCCCCTCCACAAAACTCAGCCAGCCACCAAACACTTGAAATCTAGACGCAGTTTTCTCAGAGCAACCGAAGATTTTAGCGACCAACCTGGATCTAGGGTGGAGAGATGGAAGCGGTCGGGAGAAGGGCACTGGATGGAACCAAAGGAAGAATTGGCACCAGGTTACGATGAGGACTGGGTGGTCTGGAGATCACTAAACAGGCTACGCACCAACACTGCACGGTCAAGAGATAACCTTCTGAAGTGGGGATATTCTACTACATATAATCTCTGCGACTGTGGAGAGGTGCAGACGACCCAGCACATGTATAACTGCCCTGAATGTCCTTCACACTGCACTTTAGAGGATCTGATGTTGGCAACCCCAAATGCTGTCGACGTAGCCCGCTTATGGGCCAAATGCCTATAACATTTTGTTTCTGTGCACACATATTTGTATATAATTATGAAATTATGAAATGTCTGCTCGTGTCTGTGTATGTGCGGATGGATATGTGTGTGTGTGTGTGTGTGTGTGTGTGTGTGTGTGTGTGTGTGTGTGTGTGCGCGAGTGTATACCTGTCCTTTTTTCCCCCAAGGTAAGTCTTTCCGCTCCCGGGATTGGAATGACTCCTTACCCTCTCCCTTAAAACCCACATCCTTTCATCTTTCCCTCTCCTTCCCTCTTTCCTGACGAAGCAACCGTTGGTTGCGAAAGCTAGAATTTTGTGTGTATGTTTGTGTTTGTTTGCGTGTCTGTCGACCTGCCAGCACTTTCATTTGGTAAGTCACATCATCTTTGTTTTTAGACATATATGTATATATATATTTATATATTTTTTCATATGCCTGTAATTAATTTTTTTTCTGTGTGCTATTCATTTTTTTTTATATTCCTGTATCCATGGTGCTTCTGACACGAATAAAAAAAAAAAGCCTTTGAGGGGCAGACACACAAACAGATCAGGGGTACAGCCATGGGAACCAGGACGGCTCCTTCCTATGCCAAACTTTTCATGGGTCGCTGGCAAACTTTTCATGGGTTGCTTGGAGGGGGCTTTCCTGGGATCCATACACCTTTAGGCCCTGGTTTGATTTTGATACACTGATGACATCTTTACCATATGGACTCTTGGTGAGGCTGAGCTGCTAAAATTCTTGGAATCTTTGAATATCTTATCCAAATTAAATTTCACAGGGTTCTATTCTGAATCCCATGCCACTTTCCTTGATGCTGATCTTGTCCTCACTGAAGGCCAGCTACACACTTCCGTCCACATTAAAACTACCAACAAACAACAGAACTTACATTTTGATAGTTGCAATCTTTTCCATGTCAAACGTTCCCTCCCATACAGCCTTGGCATCTGAGGCAAATGCATTTGTTTGGATGCAGACTCTTTGCAGCAATACACCACCACACTCACTTCACTTCAGCCAATACACCACCACTCTCACTTCAGCCTTCACTGCTCATAATTACCCCACCAGCCTAATTAAAAAGCAGATTTCCTGGGCCATCACATCCAACCCTGGTACTGCTAATCCCTCCAGCTTCGGAGCACACCAGGTGGTGACTCAGTATTATCCTGATCTGGAGTGTATCAATCAGCTACGTCGACAGGGCCATGACTTCCTAAAATCATACCCTGAAATGAGATCCGTTCTGTCTGATATTTTGCCCACCACACCTAGAATAGCTATCCATCACTTTCCCAATCTCCACAATATTCTTGTCAGACCCTATGCTCCTTCTGCACCCATCTGCGTACCCTATGGTCCCCACTGCAAGACTTGCTCTATACATCCTCCTACCACCACCTATAATAGCCTTGTAACTGTCAAAACATAGACTATCAAAGGGAGAGCCATCTGCAAAATAACACGTCATACACCAGCTATTCTGTAAACATTGTTCAACCTTCTACATCAGCACGACTACCACCAAAGGTGAATGAGCACAGGCAGAGGGTGTATACCGGAAACTTGCAAGATCTTGTTGCAGAGCGTGCTCTACAACATGACATTTGTGACCTCGGTGCCTGTTTTATCACACACGCCATCTGGATTCTTTCCCTGGACACCAGCTTCTCAGAACTCTGTGGGTGGGAGCTAGCACTACAACGTGTCCTTGGTTCTCGCCACCCACCTGGCCTAAATTTACATTAATTTCTTAAGTCTCATCTTTTCTTCACTGTAACTACTCTTTGCTTCACTCCGTTTTAGTTTTCTACATATTTAATTGTCTTTACCATCTAATTTTTACCGACCCCCTCCCACCTCTGTTATGTAAAATTCACTTAGCTTTCCACTCTTATTAACTCATGCAAGATGTTTCAGTAGTAATCTCTGTCTTGCATATTACCCTATCTTCCAACTTTTAAGCTCTCAGGTTTTCAGATCTTGTCCAATGCAGTCCCCAACAATCAGACTTTCCTTCTCATACCGTACAGTAAGTCTCCCTTGATCCGTGGTTCTGGGTGACTTTCCCAATATCTACCCCTTTTCCTAGACCTCTCCAGTCCTTTTTCTTCACCCTCCCTCCTTTCCGTTCAACCTTTCTGCCTGAAGAAGGAGCCACTGGCTTGCCAGTCACAACAGTCTTTCATGTGTGTGTTCTGCAGCTGCTTGGTGAGTAGATTTTCAATCTATCCAATTCAATGATTACGTACTTTTTATCCATTTGGCCTTCACTTCTAAGATGTGCTTCATTTATCTCCCAACTTTGAATTCACACAAATATTCCCTAACTATAGCTTTGCAGTGAGGTGCAATAGTTACAGCAGGTGACTTTTTACAAAAGTTGTGATGTAAAATTGTCAATAGCACATTTTTTTCCCATGCATCTACATCTACATGATTACTCTGCAATTCACATTTAAGTGCTTGGCAGAGGGTTCATCGAACCACAATCATACTATCTCTCTACCATTCCACTCCCAAACAGCGGGCGGGAAAAACGAACACCTAAACCTTTCTGTCCGAGCTCTGATTTCTCTTATTTTATTTTGATGATCATTCCTACCTATGTAGGTTGGGCTCAATAAAATATTTTCGCATTCGGAAGAGAAAGTTGGTGACTGAAATTTCGTAAATAGATCTCGCCGCGACAAAAAAGTCTTTACTTTAATGACTTCCATCCCAACTCGCGTATCATATCTGCCACACTCTCTCCCCTATTACGTGATAAAACAAAACGAGCAGCCCTTTTTTTGCACCCTTTCGATGTCCTCCGTCAATCCCACCTGGTAAGGATCCCACACGGCGCAGCAATATTCTAACAGAGGACGAACGAGTGTAGTGTAAGCTGTCTCTTTCGTGGACTTGTTTCATCTTCTAAGTGTCCTGCCAATGAAACGCAACCTTTGGCTCGCCTTCCCCACAATATTATCTATGTGGTCTTTCCAACTGAAGTTGTTTGTAATTTTAACACCAGGTACTTAGTTGAATTGACAGCCTTGAGAATTGTACTATTTATCAAGTAATCCAATTCTAACGGATTTCTTTTGGAACTCATGTGGATCACCTCACACTTTCGTTATTTAGCGTCAACTGCCACCTGCCACACCATACAGCAATCTTTTCTAAATCGCTTTGCAACTGATACTGGTCTTCGGATGACCTTACTAGACGGTAAATTACAGCATCATCTGCGAACAACCTAAGAGAACTGCTCAGACTGTCACCCAGGTCATTTATATAGATCAGGAACAGCAGAGGTCCCAGGACGCTTCCCTGGGGAACACCTGATATCACTTCAATTTCACTCGATGATTTGCCGTCTATTACTACGAACTGCGACCTTCCTGACAGGAAATCACGAACCCAGTCGCACAACTGAGACGATACCCCATAGGCCCGCAGCTTGATTAGAAGTCGCTTGTGAGGAACGGTGTCAAAAACCTTCCGGAAATCCAGAAACACGGAATCAACTTGAGATCCCCTGTCGATAGCAGCCATTACTTTGTGCGAATAAACAGCCATGTGCGTTGCACAAGAACGATGTTTTCTGAAATCATGCTGATTACGTATCAGTAGATCGTTTCCTTCGAGGTGATTCATAATGTTTGAATATAGTATATGCTCCAAAACCCTACTGCAAACCGACGTCAATGATATAGATCTGTAGTTCGATGGATTACTCCTACTACCCTGCGCAATTTTCCAATTTGTACGTACAGATCTATCGGTGAGCGAGCGGTTGTATATGATTGCAAAGTAGGGAGCTATTGTATCAGCGTAATCTGAAAGGAACCTAATCGGTATACAATCTGGACCTGAAGACTTGCCCGTATCAAGCGATTTGAGTTGCTTCGCAACCCCTAAGTATCTAATTCTAAGAAACTCATGCTAGCAGCTGTTCGTGTTTCAAATTCTGGAATATTTCATTTGTCTTCCCTGGTGAAGGAATTTCGGAAAACTGCGTTCAATAACTCCGCTTTAGCGGCACAGTCGTCGGTAACAGTACCATCAGCACTGCGCAGCGAAGGTATTGACTGCGTCTTGCAGCTTGTGTACTTTACATACGACCAGAATTTCTTCGGATTTTCTGCCAAATTTTGAGACAATGTTTCGTTGTGGAACCTATTAAAGGCATCTCGCATTGAAGTCCGTGCCAAATTTTGCGCGTCTGTAAATTTTAGCCAATCTTCAGGATTTCGCGTTCTTCTGAACTTCCCATGCTTTTTCCGTTGCCTCTGCAACAGCGTTCGGACCTGTTTCGTGTACCATGGGGGATCAGTTCCATCTCTTACCAATTTATGCAATCCACTCTTCTCTGTGTCCCCCAACACTGGAGGGATTTTATCTATCACTGTATGTTTTCTATGACATTTCCCAGAAAGAAGACTTTTCATTGGTCTTAAGTTGTATTTTTGACATATTTTCTTCATTTACTTGCTATATATATATATATATATATATATATATATATATAAAAAGAAAGATGATGAGACTTACCAAACAAAAGCGCTGGCAGGTCGATAGACACACAAACAAACACAAATATACACACAAAATTCAAGCTTTCGCAACAAACTGTTGCCTCATCAGGAAAGAGGGAAGGAGAGGGAAAGACGAAAGGATGTGGGTTTTAAGGGAGAGGGTAAGGAGTCATTCCAATCCTGGGAGCGGAAAGACTTACCTTAGGGGGAAAAAAGGACAGGTATACACTCGCACACACACACATATCCATCCACACATACCGACACAAGCCATATATATATATATATATATATATATATATATATATATATATATATATAGCCTTTCCTCAGCCTCTAAATTAATAACATAGGCCTGTGTGAATTAGCCACTGGTATGGGTAGCAGTCATTACTAACACATGTATGTCGGATAAAAACCATCATTTCATTAACATTAAGGTGAAGCTGTGAACAATGCATTTTCCAAGGCAATAATTCCAGTACATGTAGAGTAAGCACTATTCCATCCATCATTGTTCACAAAACCATTACTGTGTTTTTCCCACAAATTGTGGCAACTTAATACTGTGTTCCTTATTTTTTCTATTTACATTATTACAAGAACCATAGTTTAATACATACCACAAAAAATAGTTTCATTATATTGGTTTTTGTTCCAGAATGTGTATACCTTAAAATGTTGAAAAAAACTGAATAATCTGCAGATGATTTAATCACACTACAGCTTACCTTTACTCTAATTGCCTAGCACAGATGTACCACCAATATCTACAGGGGCAAGGAGAATGATTTCACACCCTGGATGTTGATAACAATGAAATATTATTTTTGTAAACTTTCTGAAATTCACACATATCAGTGGAATAGTATTGTTTTTATGGCTTTTTAATGCAGCTGTGTTGTGTGTTTTATTTGTTCAAATGGATTAACTGGAATATCATGCTCTTATATAAAAGTCCTTGTTTTTGAAAATTTGTTACCAATGGATATTCATCCAAAGTTGGCTAAAGTTTAAAAAGGTTTACTTAATTAAAATGTGTACATATTTGTCTTGATGATCCACAGGGATGTGCTATAACAGCAGTCACAAATGAAACTACAACGAGAGTGCACAATATGATATAGAAGATCAATTATTAGAGTTTTAGAAAATCACTGATGTCACAGGCATAAGAAGAAAGAGTCCGGTATCTTTTACATTAATAATTAATGTATGAGAAAACTTTATGGAAGATGAGTGCTGCTAAGTGCTTCTGCAAATGCCAAAAGTCTCTCAAAAATGTACAGGTCATTTTACGAAGAATCCAACTAATTTTTTGCCATAATTTGTTACTGTGCAAGATCAGAAACAAAAACCCAACCAAAGCTGCATATGGTAGTTGGTCATGCTGTCCCAAAAAGGAATGTTGGGTAGATGGGTATTTTGAAGACCTTGCAGAATCAGAAGTCAAAGATATCTGTTTACTGGAAACATACGGGATAAAGAGCACTGAGCTAAAATTGATTATGTCGAAAAATTAGAATATCTTTTATCTAAAAAAGAATTATTTCTCTGCCAGGTTGAGAAGGTTTTTTCTTGCCCCTGTATGTTAATGTTACATGTATGATAAAGCTTTATGTTTTATACCTTCATTTGTACTGCTGATGAATTTTTGTAGCATCTTCCTCCAATTTTACCAAGAGTGCTCTGCCAAGATTCTTTGGATAAATCTTGCATTATAATTTCATTTCCTTCTGACCTCATAATAAGTGCTCTTTTAGTGTGATGGTCAGAATGTGTATCACAAATTCGCAAATCCGGAGAAGAACATAAAAGTTTTTCATTTTCTTGGGAAAATGCCATATTTGCATTTCTGTTTCTTAAATATCGTATTATATATCTACGTATCTCTCTCAATTTTTTGTCACTATTAACCCTAGGCACAGCCCTTAATCTTGAAAGACTACTTTGATACGTAAGCCAATTCTCCAAATTTTCACCAAGATCTGTAAGATTTGATTCTACTTTGTTTCTACCTTCAGCTCCACCAAGAATATTTTGAAATGTTTTCAAGGCATTGAATACTGACATCACACCTTCATGATAAGGGCTGAATTCTTGGAAACTTGGAGGTCCCAAAATTACTGGGGCTATACCTGCACTTGTCACTCTTTTCTTCTTTGGTAACTCACAAATTTCACTTTCATTTTGATTGTGCCGCCTTTTACGTTTGATCGCAACATCTGCAGTTATTTTACTACACACACTCATTTTATCAGGCAACTTGTAATTCTGTCTTACTGTGCAAGTATCATGACTGAGTGCACTGTACGAGCTAACTGTCAACGGTAACTCACATGCCTGAAGTTTTGCCACGGCATTTTTTTCCTTGTAGTCTACAGGCACCTTATGTACATGGATATTACAAGCTGAACACTGCCTGTGGATTGCAGCTTTACTTATATCAAACGTGTCTAAGTTTCTGTTCGTAGAAACTTTGATGTTACCAAATTTCCAGTGAGTAGTGACAACCTGCAGATGAGCTGCAGCCAGTTTGTTAGTTGAAGATGGATGTTTAACATATTTGTCATGTGTTAATATGGTTTCATTTTGGCAGTGTGTTCCTGCATCTATAATTGGAAAGGAGGAGTTTTTCCCAGCATTAACAGTGTTCCCAATTTCATTGGGTTCATATTCTAAATCATGATGTAACTTTATTGTGGGACTAGCTGCCCCACTGCTATTTATAATTTCTGTTTTCATGCTGGCTGCTGCTACTTCTGAGGCATGTTGTTCTTTGTTATAACCAACAATCATAGCTTGATTCTGAAACAGAATAAAACATAATTTATCAAATATTAGTAGAGACTACGAAAATAGAGTCATCAGTTTGTTATTTCTAAAGGTAACTTGGTAGAATGGATGTGCTTGCTCATGTTATATGTATGCTAATGAAAGTACTGGTCATTAAGTGTACAGGAGTTCAGAATTACAATCTTTAGTTGTAGTCACTGAATAAAGACACATCTACATCGATACTCTGCAAAACATTTAAGTGCCTGGCAGAGGGTTCATTGAACCAGGTTCACAATAATTCTCCATTATTCCAATCTCGAATAGAGCGCACAAAAAAACAAACGCATATATCTTTCCGTGCAACCTCTGATTTCCCTTATTTTATTATGATGATCATTTCTCCCTATGTAGGTCAGCATCAACAAAATATTTTCGCATTCAGAGGAGAAAATTGACGATGACAATTTCGTGAGAAGATTCTGCCGCAGCGAGAAATACCTGTGTTTTAATGATGTCTACCCCAAATCCTTTATCATGCCTGTGACACTCTCTCCCCTTTTCACGGCAATACAAAATGTGCTGCTCCTCGTTGAACTTTCTCAATGTATTCTGTTAATCCTACCTGGTATGGATCCCAGACCGTGCAGCAGTACTCTAAAAGAGGACGGACAAGCATAATGTCCGTCTCTGCAGTAGATCTGTTACATTTTCTACGTGTTCTACCAATAAAATACAGTCTTTGATTTGCCATCCACATATTTTCTGTGTGTTCCTTCCAATTTAAGTTGTTCGTGATTCCTAGCTATTTAGTTGAATTTATGGCCTTTAGATTTGACTGATTTATTGTGTAACCAAATATTAATGGATTCCTTTTAGCACTCATGTGGATGACCTTACACTTTTCATTATTTGGGGTAAATTGCCAATTTTTGCACCATACACATATCTTTTCAAAATCTTTTGCAATTTGATTTGATTTTGATCTTCTGATGAGTTTACTAGACGATGAACGACAGCTCTGCGAACAACCCAAGACAGCTGCACAGATTGTCTCCTAAATTGCTTATATAGATATGAAACAGCAGATGGCCTATAATACTACCATGGGGAACACCAGAAATAACTTCTGTTTTACTCTATGACTTTCTGTCAGCTACTACGAACTGTGACCTCTCTGACAGCAAATCAGGATTCCAGTCACATAACCGAGATGACATTCCATAAGCACACAATTTCACTACAATCTGCTTGTATTGTACAGTGTCAAAAACTTTCTGGAACTCGAGAAATACAGAATCAATTTGAAACCCCTTGCCAATATCACTCAACACTTCATGTGTATAAAGAGGTAGTTGTGTTCCACAAGAATGACGTTTTCTAAATCCATATTGACTGTGTGTCAATAGACCATTCTCTTTGAGGAAATTCATAAGGTTTGAACACAATACATATTCCAAAATCCTACTGCATATCAACGTCAATGATATGGGCATGTAATTTAGTGGATTACTCTTACTACCTTTGTTGAATATTGATGTGACATACACAACTTTCCGGTCTTTGGGTACGGATCTTTCGTCGAGCGAGTCATTGTATATGATTATTAAGTGTGGAGCTATTGTATCAGCATACCTAACTGGTATACAGTCTGGACCCAAAGACTTGCTTTTATTAAGTGATTTAAGTGGCTTCACTACTCCGAGGATATCTCTTTCTATGTCACTCATGTTGGCAATAGTTCTTGATTCAAATTCTGAAATATTTACTTTGTATTCTTTGATGAAGCAATTTGGAAAGGTGTATTCAGTAACTCTGCTTTGGCAGCACTGCTGCCGATAGTATTTCTCTGATTGTGTTTTTCCGCTAGCATACTTTACATATGACCAGAATCTCTCTAGATTTTCTGCCAGGTTTTGAGACAAAGTTTCATTGTGTAAACTATTATAACATGCATTGAAGTCTGCACTGAATTTCGAGCTTCTGTAAATAATTGCCAATCTTGGAGATTTTGCATTCGTTTAAATTTGGCGTGCTTTTTTCATTGTTTCTGCAACACTGTTCTGACCCGTTTTGTATCCCAATGAGGATCAGATCCATCATTTGTTAATTTATTTGGTACAAATCTCTAAATTGCTTTCGATACTATTTCTCTGATGTATTTTTATCTGCTTTTCTGAAAAAGTATATTTTTGTTTATTTTTGAAGGATTTGGGTGTCATTCTATGACAAACTTGTATTCACTAATCCCTGTATCCATTTTAATGCTTGTTGTTAGCTCAGGATTATTTGTTGCTAAGAGCTCAAGTGTGTTTCCACAACTGTTTACTATTTGTGTGGGCTCACGAACTAACTACTCGAAATAATTTTCAGACTGTGGTTAGCACAATTTCGGATGATTTTTTATGCATTCCTCTGGATTTAAATATGTATTTTTGCCAATATATCAAGGGTAAATTAAAGTCATCTGTGTTGGGAGGTCGGTAAAAGGATCCCACTATTATTTTATTCTGGTTGCCAAGAATGACTTCTGCCCATACCAACTCATAGGAGCAATCTATTTCAATTTTGCTATGAAATAAACTACTTCTAACAACAACAAACATTCCACCGCTAACTATCCTTTCTGAACACTGTTAGGTTCTTCACAAAAATTTGGCTGAACTTATCTCCAGCTTTAGCCAGCTTTCAGTGCCTATAATGATTTGAGCATCAGTGCATTATATCAGCACTTGCAGTTCTGGTACTTTCCCAACACACCTATGACAATTTACAACTGTTATACCAATGGTTCCTGGATCTATGTTCTTCCTGTGCTCAACCTGCACCCCTTGAAACTGAAGCCCTTTCTGTGTTTCGCCGAGACCCTCCTACCTAAAAAAAACTGCCCAGTCCATGCCACACAGCCTCTGCTACCCACAAAACAAAGATATGCTAGCATAAATAATGATGTTGAGGTATCTACCCAGATTTTGAGATTGGATTAATTAAAAAATAGATGATGGTTTTAGTGCTTCAGTTGTTCTTCATAGTCTCCCCTCAATTGCATGCAGTGCATAGAAGATTCATACATCCCTATGAAACTGTCGGAAAAGGCTTTCTTCAGGATGTACTCCAAATCACATGTCACAATGACTTGAATGTTGGTTTTGTCATCAAAACATTGACCATTCATGTGAACTTTTGCACTCTGATGTTTTATGGTAGGACTGTATTCATAACAGCTGCCTCATCACCTGTGATTACTTTTTTCTGAAAAATACTGACTGCATTTTGCATTTCTATCAAGTCACGGCAGGCGTCCATGCATTGTTATTGTTCAGGACTTTAGGTGTGTGAGACAAACTTTGTGCGCACTTTCCTTTTCTTAAAAGCATTCCAGAGAATGTCTTTAACTTTTGATTTGGAGATGATGCTCTGTTACAATTTGTGACACAACACAGAGACACTATGGCCACATGACCATTACTTAACACTGTCTGCTCATAAATGACTGGTCAAATGACATCTGTTGCTTAGTTGTAAGTTCACACTGCCACCATAGTTACTGTGTTGACATGGGTTATACCCCAGGAATAAAATCAGTGTCAAAACCTTTCTAACAGATGGTGTTTGTAGAAATCCAAAAGAAATGTACGAAATTCATGATGATACACACAAACAGTTGTGATGCCAGCTGATAGATAAGAATTAGCAATGAATATCAATAAGGATGGATTGCAGCTAAAAATGTAGATGACCTTCAGTAGGAGCTCATTTTTACCACCAAGTTATGTCTCCTATGGGACATCCAAATCCCCTTACGAGCCAAGAAAAACCATTATCAGCCGTATTTTTTACGTCTAGGGAATCTGCAACGACATTTAGCACTGATAAATTGCTCGTCTTGGTTACCAATATTCCTTTTAATTTTTTACTCTTTATGATGCGTTTTGCCCCCAGCATCATCAGATCTTTGGTACAAAATATAGCATGAGCAATGTGGGAAAACAATTTTGGGTACAATGATGCAATATGGCAAATGTAATAAAAGGCTAGGTGAAGAAGTAATTGTACATGACACAATGAGTTGAGTTCATACCTTAATGGATACATAGTATCTATTAAATGTTAACATTCTTCCTTAATATCAGTGGCCAAAACTGCTCATTACATTCAGCATAACACAGTAAACAGCTTAGAGGCAACATTTATACCAGATCACAAAATATCTGACATACATGAATGCTTAATTACAATTAATTTATAAGCTGTTATGTTGTATTCTATGCTTAAATACAGATCACATTTTCCAAAGATGGCGACAGACATGTACATATGAATCAATACAAATTATGTAGCTAACATTAAGTGTAATTAAGCATTCACATGCAACAGATATTTTGTGAACTGGTATAGATAGTGCTTATTACAGCACTTCATGGCAAAAGATGTTTACTTGGTAATATGCATAATTGCAGGAGTGAGTTTGACAACTCCTGTTAAGAAAGAACATTTACAACTGACTAGATACTATGTATCCATAAAGATATGTATCTCAACTCATTGCTTTATGTACAGATAATTGTTTCTCCACTTCATCTTATGTTACTTTTTGTATATTGTGTTATTGTACAGAAAATTGGTTTCCACTTTTCTCATGTTATCTTTTCTAGCACAGAAGTTATGATCCTAAGAATGAAACACATCATAAAATATAAAAAGAAAAAGAAATATTGGCAACCAAGACAGGAGTAATTTATTGCAACTATTTACGCCCCTGAAACCCAAACTATCAGTAATAGCAAATATAGTGGTACTCTCCAGGCTGTAGAAGTGAAGTTCTTGAGGTCGATGCTCTATAATACCAGAAAATATCCATCAAGATGCAAAGCAGTCACTAAAAAGGATAGATGAAAGTAGAACAGGCAGCAAATGACTTGAAAAGGAATGTGAAAGTGAAACCTAAAGGCTGTCCCAAGAGACAGGTGATCACTCAAACAAAATAGGATCTGGAAGGAAGATGAAAGTAGTGGCACAACGTTGGGAGAGAAAATCTATACAAGGCCAGAAGAAGAGGAAAAGTGCTCTTATATGACACCTGGGCAGCTGGAGATGGTTAATCAATGACTACACTGAGATGTCCCTGAGAAGAAAGAGGCATTAAAGCACAGGACAGATTAAGGTAATCATGAGGAGTGTAAGGGAGTGGATGTAGTCCGCAACAATCCTTAGCTTCACAATTTGACATTAACTGTACATTAGTCAAAAGGGATAAGTAATTCCAGTTACAGCAACTACATTGCAAAACCAATCTGCATGAGAAAGGAAAACAAGTAGGTAAAGGACAGAAATGGAAGATTTGGTTTGCTAAGCACATAAATTGAAGATGAGCCAGCCACTCTGCATCACACCAAGCTTCTAGTCTAAAAGTTTGGGCTGGACGCCAGAAGGTAAACAAACTTTTTAAAGTTTTACCACACTTGTTCCTGTCAGCTAAAACAGTAAGTAGACCCCCCACTTCAAACTGCTTCTGCCCTCTAATCAAAATATAAAATGCTGTTAATGTGCAGTGACACATACATCACAGATGGATGGAGCAGGAGGACATGGAGTATGACCTGTGCATAAAAGGAAAGTACCTGATTTGAAGGCAGATGAAAAACTAATTCACCCGGCCATAAAGATTGATCTGTATGCTATGGCCAGACTGCTGCCTACTGTCCTCTACAGCCTGCCAGTCTCCCTCCCACTGTCAAATGGCTCTCCATCTCTGAAGTGAGGCTGCAGACTGTTAGGGAACCGGCACATTGTGTCATATGATGACCCCTGAATAGGCCTCATAGCCACAAGAGTGATATAGATTTTCCCTGTTGTTAAAACTGCTGAGGAATACATTGTGTTTTTGTCACTTCCTCTGCAAGTTACATGTGTTGTACTGCTTGTATGCACTAAGAGAATCAGTTTAGATGATAAATTTTTCACTATGATTATAACTCATCTATATCAATCTTTTCAGGAACACATACAGCTCTGGACTATACACAATAAGAGTTGTTGGGGGGAAATCCTAAATATACAGTTGATAAAATTGACTGAAAAACCAAGGGAGTTCCTTCGCTTTGAAACATCAGTGTATATTAAAATACAGTTGTGCTAACTGAACCTTCCATTAGTACTTGGTAGAACAACTTCATATTTATAAATGAAAATGCACAGCAGAACAGCCACATTTTGGGCTTTTCATTTATTAAAAATGTACATTTGTGATGTCTACATAAAATACTGCAAAATGGATACTTCAAAATTACACGAAGACAGCATTTTGTTTTGAAATTTGCAGATTTCAAATAATTTAGCTCCACTTAAGAAGCCAAGGCAATGATCTGCCAAAATGCTTCTGTAAAATATTGGTAGAAGCTATAAGCATAAAGTAATCTCATCTTACACAATATTTGAACATTTAAGCTGCATGCCATTGCTTGTAATTTGATTTGAGACATTGTTGCCGAAGGTGGTCATTGTCACCAGCGTGAACAAGAAGCAGTCAGTGTGTGTCGGGAACCACATGAACAACTAGACAGTGCCATACTGTAATATAAATCACTTTGTGCAGAAAGTTGTAATATTCCTATTTTATTCCAATATGGTTTGAATTATTCTGAACATACTCGTAAAATTGTTAACAATTGCGAATTAGTTACGGCCACATAAGTGGTTATTTTCAATGAAGGATTTCCAGAATATAGGTGAGTGTTTTCCTAGTTCGTGGTACAGAGCTCTGAACTAGCCTTGCTACCTATGTAGTTAACACTGTCAGGTACCATCTGTTGCAGTGTGAACAATGAATAGTTTCAGACTATGTACCATCGGAAGATGGCTGATTAATATAAACTTCGTTGTGTTCTGCTTGAATGTGAATGTACATACACACTATGTACATTTCATTACATAATGCTCCCTGTACAGATACATGAAACACTGTCAAATACAGTATCAATATACCAGTCAATTTTGAGAGGGCACTTTCAAAACTACATTCATATCTGAAAGGCAATTTAGGTGGTTTCTAAAGTGATTTTTAAAGTAATTCCACTTACGAGACATAAATAGGGAATTTAAACCAGTTGTTTCTTATGGAGTGCTGTTTCTAGATGTATTTCTCATAGGTTTGTTCAACATGTGACTATTATGGAAATGTTCCATGAGCTCAAATGAGAATCCCTAGAGGGAAGACATTATTTTTGCAAAACACTACTGAGAAAGTTTAGAGAACTGGCATTTATGACTGACTGCAGAATGATTCTACTGTTACCAATGTACATATTGCATAAAGACTGAAAAGATAAAGTAAGAGAAATTAGGGCTCATAGAGAGGCATATGACAGTTGTTTTTCCCTCACTCCATTAGCAAGTGGAACACGAAAGGGAATGAATAGCAGTGGTACAAGATACCCTCTGCTATGCACAGCATGATGGCTTATTGAGTACGTAAGTGGATGTGCATGTGGATGTGGATGTAGTCGTAGATGTAGAGTAGCCATTTGTTGTTAAGCTGTGACTCACGAGTCTTAATGCAGTGGCTGAAAACAGGGGTGGTTTCAGAAGCTGCAGTAGCCATTCTAATTATCTCATGATGCACAACATCTAACATTTTTATATAGAACGGACTAGCAAGTATACAGGCCATTCACCTGAGGTTGCACAAAAACTCTGGGAAACTGGAGTACATGGATTCCATTTGACATTCATTACATATTGTGAAGTCACAGGAGTAAGAAGTGCTTGGAGTGAAAACTCCACGTGACTATAAGATGAGAATTACAAATGTGATATCTAATCAGTTAGTAATTTGAGTGAAAGCACAAAAGAGAGAGAGAAACTTGCACAAAAAATGACGCAAAAGAGGAACTTGCACTAAGGAATGGGTGGGGGCTCTGGATGAAGAGTTCAGTGAAAGCCTTACTGTCTAAACCTTCATGAGGGGGCAAGTAGGAAACTTATGCAAATGCATTGATACAGTGACTGCTTGTAAGCTGTTGGGGAGGAGGAGAAGCAATAGGGGAACTATACTTTTCTTGCGAAGATACCTATACCTGTCTTCTCTCTCTCACTAGAGTTATAGTTTTTCTGAGCTTTTAAATGCTTAGCATATATGTGTCAGAAAGCTATGACAATTGCACAACATTTAGATATGGCTTAAGTTCAAAAGTGTGACTGCAATGATTCTATATGATTATTCGGGATGGAGGGTGATTAATGAGCTGAATTCTAATGGGATAACTACACATTCAGTACCAGCAAAAAAGAAAGCATTCTTGCAAAATAATACTGTACATCATCTCTGGTACCTACCTATATGAAAGAGCACATGAAATATAAACCTTTTAAATATCCTGCACAGAAATGGAACTTTAAGGGACAGATTTAACAATCGCAATGCTTACCTTGATAATGGTTACTAAAGACAAAAAATTTTGTGTTGGTATAGTTACTAAAATCTACTTAAAAAGCCAAATTAATATACTTTGCTCAAATATAAAATATGAACTTCTTGATCTACATAAAGCTGTTAAACAGATAAAAAGAAAAGCATTCTTGCAAAATAATACTGTACATCATACCATAATTATGAAGATCAAGAAAATAAATTTCTTGATCTACATAAAGTTGTTAAACAGATATAAAGTCATCCCTATGACAGTAACTGAAACGTAAGTGAAGGTTTCCTTGTCTTGTTGGTGCAGTAAATCCTTCTCAGCTTAATGCCTTTACCAGAAGGTGGGAAGATAGAATACGGTTGCCAAAATGTCACAGATGCCTGCGAATCGCCATGGTCCGTATGTAGGAACTCCTGATAGAAACACTAGCAGGTAGCTGTGTAAAGCAAGTAAATGCTATTAATGTTCACTTTATTGGAAACATCGACATACATAGAAAACGTATGGTAAGCAGTGAACTGACAAGAGTCAAAGATATTCTTCCTGTGAAAGTCTCAACTCACTGCCAAAGAGTTTTGTATTCACGTGCTTACATTATTGTTGGTGAGGTCCTGGCATTGTAAGCTCCACTGGTGGGTTCTCCCTGGGTCTGAGCCAGTGTCGATCAGGAAGTACTTATTTGCTTAGTGCTCTAATACATACAGCCTACTGCTGTCACTCAGAAATGGGCCAAAGCCAATTTGGCTCACATGTCTGAGCTGTAGGCAGCTTTGCTGAGTGCTGCAATCCAGACTGCGACATGCATGTGGTGGTTGCACAGCATAGAGCATTTGTGTGCCTGGTTACAGAAGAGAGTGTGAAACTAACACAGCCATGGTCACACTGGCTCGCCTATGTGAGGAACATTTATGATGGCCATGGGTATGGTTGGTGATGCTGGCCGAATATCAGCGTCCTCGTGGCAGAGGCTAGCGACATCACTATCGTGAGTGCATGGAATTGCTCAGATCATGTTGGCTGCTAGCAACTGTGGGCAAGATGTTGCACTAGAAACGTATATGGTTCAAATGGCTCTGAGCACTATGGGACTTAACTTCTGAGGTCATCAGTCCCCTAGAACTTAGAACTACTTAAACCTAACTAACCTAAGAACATCACACACATCCATGCCCGAGGCAGGATTCGAACCTGCGACCGTAGTAGTTGCACGGTTCCAGACTGTAGCGCCTAGAACCGCTCAGCCACTCCGGCTGGCAGAAACATATAGGTACCAGTGATTGTTGTTTGGTACATCCATGCAAAGTCATTGCTGCAAGATTGCAAAAAGTCTCTCAGCTAGGACTAACTTGCATTCCATTGTTTCATTTTTGTGCAATATCATTGACACAAGTACCTATGGTGGCAGTTTGATGGGCCACAGCATTCAAAGCAAGATGACTGGCATGAGAGACAACTGAAGTATGTAGATACCTCCAGAGCTGAGAGAGTGTTCTGTTGCCCACTGAGTCCTCTTAAATCACCTGTCCCAACCGTTGCTCCGGTGTCCTTGCGAGTCAGTGGAGCAATGCCCCTTTCTTGGTGGTGAATTTGCAGAGGTGCTAGTAAGATGTCACTGATAATGTGGTATGCTCCTATGTTGTGTAATAGGATGACGATTCTGGAAGTGTCATCAAAGATACCGTGGTTCTAAAGGATGAAGTCAATGGTCACGAGCCAAGTTGCCATGACTACTCCAGTTGGAATGGGTGTATTCTTTTGCTTCTGTAGTGGGTCATGTGGTCTGAGGTAGGTGGCAGTGTGGGTAGTGGATGAGAACCCTGGGACCATAAGTGGTGCAGACGGCAAATCACAAATCTTCTCACGTGTTCCAGCCAGCTATACCCAGTATGAGGTTATGAATGGATTTGGCTGGGTTGTATCCGACACTGACGGACCAACTGAATCAAATGATGTGCTGTTCTGTAGTCTTGAAACAGTCTGTGGAACACTGTCTTGTTGGAGGGAAGACAGACTGAACTCGAGGTCAAAAGTCATTATACATTGTTCGTGCATGCATGAATCATTGTTGCAGACATAGTAGAACATCACTTTTACATTCCACACATAATTTAGGCTGATCTGGATGGTGAAAAATATTAGTGAGTCTCTGCAGGAGGCACCGTTTTGCTTATATTGTTCATAAAGGCAGCAATCATGCGACAGTTCCTCTGTCAAAGGAAACACAATCTGGTGAAGTGCACTTATGTATTATGTTGAACTACTGTTGTTTGTTGCGGGGTCACCAATTCATGAATTCCTAGTGGGAATGCTTGCAAGTAGTTGCAGAAAGTAGATAAATGCTATTAACACGCACTTTATTGCTAACAAGGACATACATAGAAAACACTTGTACATGATACAAAGGCAAACACTGAATTAGTCTTGTTTTCTTGTGTTTGCATTATTATTGTGGGGTCTTCACAAGTAACCCTAGAAGACTATCGCATCAACATTCTGCAGACCCTTCAAGTGGAAAAATGATCAAATGTTTTTATTAAATTGCAATTGCACACCCATCTGCACTAATTAATTCACTCAATGCATTCTGAAGAGCCCACGATGAAGGTGAACCTTCAGGGAATTGGAATGAGTCAAATAACGTATTAATAAAGAGAAGTAGCTCCTGGAAAAACATTAACAATTACCTATAATTAAACTGCTGTGCACAATTAGCACGAACAAAAGCAAATTTAATGCAATAGCAAAACTATTATGAGTGCTGCTACTTTCTAAAATTTATCTTGAATTAATACGTATTTCAGCTTTATGTAGTTTGTTGGGAGATTATAATTTATTTTTACAGAAGAATGAGAAATCACTCCCTGAGACCTAGACAGACTGCTAAAGTGCACATGCATTGTGGAGATTTAAATCAGAGGTCAAGCAGAATTATGTATACATACACCATGGTGTACTTGTCTGCTCTGATAAAAAATGAAAGTTCAAAATAGAGTTACAGTGTTCAACATCAAGTTTGTGTGTTTATGCATTGCTTAATACCTCCCATATGTTGGATGTTTGTCTTTTTATATGAACAGTCATCCTTTCTTTGTTTTCCATTTCAGTCATTCTAAATATCAATTCTGCATTTGATTAGTGTAAAAAATGAGATTAACAATTATGGAAAGGTTAGACTGTTGCTAATCATAAAGATGACACGAGGAGTTGCAAAGAGGCACAATGAAAAGACTATTACATATTAGGCTTATGGCCAAAGCCACCTCACACACATGACCACTACCTCTGGCTGCTCAGGCCTGACTGAAACTGAAAAGCATCGAACTGGATCAACAATCTGCAGTGGAGCGGGGAAGGGAGGCTAGCAGAGTACAGATGGGGCAGGGGGTGGGGAGGGGGGAGGAGGCAACAGTGCTGCTTGATGGAACATGCAGGGACTAGAGGTGGCAAAACAGGGAGTGGAAAAGAGAGGAGTCGAGGAGGGAGAACGATTGGTGGTTGCATTGGCAGAGAGCAGTGCCCAGTGAGGGTGAGGGGACATGAGTTGGGAGAGGAGGCAGACATTGTTGGGTGGAGGTTGTGGGGACAGTTGGTTACCATAGGTTGAGGGCAGGATGATTTTGGATACAGAGAATGGGTAACTCCCAGCTGTACAGTTTAGAAAAGCTGGTGTTGGAGGGGTGGATACCAATGGCATCGGTTGTGAAGCAGCCATTCATTCAAATCAAGCATGTCCTATTCAGCTGCATGTTGTGCAACAGGGTGGTCAACTTTCCTCTTGGCCTCACTTTGGTGGTGGCCATTCGTCCTGGTTGACAGCTGATTGGTAGGTATATCAGTATGAAAACTGTGAAATGATTGCAGCAGAGCTGGTACACGACATGGCTGCTTTCACAGGTGGCCCGCTCTCTGACTGGGTAGGGTAAGCCTGTGACAGGACTGGAATATGAAGGGATGAGTGGATTGATTGCTCAGGTCTTGCAGCTAGGTCTTCCAAGAGATATGATGTCTGTGGCAAGGGCTAGGGATTGGGACTGGCATAGGGATGGACTAAGATATTGTAGAGGTTGGATGGGTTACGGAAGACCACTTTATCGGGGGTGGAAAGGATCTTGGGTAAGATGTCCCTCATATCACGATATGACGATAATCAAAGCTGTGATAAAGGATGTGGAGCAGTTGTTCCAGTCCAAGATGGTAGTGAGTGACAAAGGGGACACTCCTTTGTAGCTGGTTGGGGGGTTGGTGGAAGGATTTTGGGTATATGGGGATATGGCATGGGAGATCTGTTTGCAGACTAGGTCTGGGGGTTAGTGCCTGTCTCTGAAGATCTCTGTGAGTCCTTCAGCATACTGGGCAATGCAACTGCCGTCACTGCAGCTATGCCATTCCTGGTTGGCTAGGCTGTTTAGGAGGGAATTTTTGGTGCGGAACAGATGGCAGCTGTCAAAATGCAGGTGCTGTTGGTGGTTAGAGGTTTGATGTGTACAGAGGTGTGGCTGGAGCACTCAGAGGAATAGGTCAACATCCAGGAAGGTGGCCTGCTGGGTTGAGGAGAACCAAGTGAAGTGGATGGGAGAGAAGGTATTGGAAGTTGTGAAGGAATGACAGGGGGTCCCTGGCCCTGAGTCCCCGCGCCCGGGTTCGATTCCCGGCGGGGTCAGGGATTTTCTCTGCCTTGTGATACTGGGTGTTGTGTGATGTCCTTAGGTTAGTTAGGTTTAAGTAGTTCTAAGTTCTAGGGGACTGATGACCATAGATGTCAAGTCCCATAGTGCTCAGAGCCATTTGAACCATTTGAACCTGAGTCCTGATCATGAAGATATCATCACTGAACCTGAACCAGTTCAGGGATTTGGGGTTTTGCGAGGGTAGGAAGGTTTCCTCTAGATGGCCCACAAACAGGGTGGCATAGTAGGGTGCTATGTGGATGCTCATGGTTGTACCATGGGTTTGTTTCTATACCTTCTTTTCAAAGGAGAAGTAGTCGTGTGTCAGGATGTAGTTAGTAAGGTATATGAGAAATGAGGTAGTAAGGTGTATGAGACATGATGTAGTAGGTTTGGAGTCTGAAGGATGTTGCAAAAGAGAGTGTTCAATAATGTCAAGACCATGGACTTAAGGGATGTTGGTGCACAGGGAAATTTTATTGATTGGCGACTCCATGGAGTGTCCTGTGCACCACGACCAGATAATGGATATACTTAGAAGGAGAGACAGCATTGGTCGTATTTTTTGTTTTATTAACCGCAAAATCAATTTTCGGTCACTTAGTGACCATCCTCAGTGCTGTAATATATAATTTAAATTGGTAGGCACTGGTGTCAACAAGCTTAGAGCGATCACATAAATTGAGTTCTCAATTTATGTGATCGCTCTAAGCTTGTTGACACCAGTGCCTACCAATTTAAATTATATATTACAGCACTGAGGATGGTCACTAAGTGACCGAAAATCAATTTTGTGGTTAATAAAACAAAAAAATACGACCAATGCTGTCTCTCCTTCTAAGCACAGGGAAATGGCATCAACAGTTATGAGCAGGGATCCAGGAGGTAAAGGGATGGGGATGGTGGAGAATCGGTGAAGGGAATGGTTGTATCTTTGATGTGGGAGGGCTAGATATTGTGCAATAGGTTGGAGGCGTTGGTCAATGAGGGCCGAAATTCTTTCAGTGGCAGCACAATAACCAGTTACAATGGAGCATCCAGATAGTTGGGTTTGTGGATTTTAAGGATCATGTAGGAGGTGGCAGAAGGTCACTGTGCAAGTGTCATAGGAGTGAGGAAGGAAATGGGTTCAGGAGATAGCCAGGAAGGGCCTAAAGCTGTAAGCAGTGACTAGAGGTTACGTTGGACATCAGGGATAGGATCACCCTGGCAGAGTTTACAGGCGGAGGAGTCAGTAGCCGTATCATGTACCAGCTCTGTTGCTATCATTGCACAGATTTTTATATTGGCATGACTACCAACCAGCTATCTATCAGGACGAATGGCCACTGCCAAAATGTGAGCAAGAGCAAGTGAACCACCCTGTTGCACAACACGCAGCTGAACATGCTTTCTTTGAATGGCTGCTTCACAAGCTGGGCCATATGGATCTTCCCCTCCACCACCAGCTTTTCTGAACAGCACAGATGGGAGTTATCCTTACAACACATTCTCTGTTCCCGAAATAGTCTCGGCCTCAACCTACTGTAACCTACTTTCCTCATACCTTCCACACAACAGTTTCCATCCCCTCTGCCCTATCACCTCCTCCCAAATCATGTTCCCACACCACCATTGCGCACTGCTCTCTACCAATGCAAACAGTGATCTTTTACTCTTCTCTGCATTCCGTTACCTTTTTTTCCTCCTTCACTAACTCCCCCAGCCTCCCTACGCTGCACCAGGTAGCCTTGTCTGCCACTTCATTGTGCCTGTCTGTAACTCAACATATCGTCTTTAGGGTAAGTAACAATCTATTCTTTCCATAACTGTTGATATGCCAACCTGTACTTACCCATCGTTTGGAAGAATTTTACTTACCTGTAAAAACTATGACTATTTTAGAGGATAAGGAACAGTAGCAGACATGCATGCACCTTATCCTCACACATGTGGGCTGAATAATTCAGAAATTTCTACACTAGAACAACCTAGAATATGATTTTTACCTGATGGACTTTGGCAGCCATACAAGCTCTCTCCACCAGTTTTTCCAATTTTTCAATTCTTGAAACAAAATCTTGTTCGGTTTCATTGGTTCTTGCAAAATGTTGTTTTCTTGAAACAAAATCTTGTTCGGTTTCATTGGTTCTTGCAAAATGTTGTTCTCCATCATATCTGTCTACTATTACTTCAACTGACTCTTTTGTATTTGCTTGATTCTGATGCATATGTTTACCATCATGCATCATAGCACCTAGTGGAACAGAAGAAACTAGATTTACATATAAGCAACAACGTAGTAATAAACAGAAAACAGATTGAATACTAACTCCAGATTGAATACTAACTCCACTGACAAAAGTTTGAAGGAATATCTTCTGACTATTTTGGTATAAGCTGCTCATTGCATTCAGTGGAACTTTACAGAGTAATACTGCAATTATAATTTATTCATTGAACAGTCAGCAGGTATATTGATAGTCCACAGTGTCCAACGGGGCACAATATTTCGGTGATCAGACACGTTGCCATCGTCAGGTGTGTTGATGAGCTGAGCTCTGACAGCTCTCAGTTCGTCAACTTGCCTAACGATGGTGACATGTCTGCTTGCAAAAATATTATGACTGCTGGACACTGCGGACTGGCAGTACACCCGTGGACTGTTCGATCAACATACACAATAGGAGAAACTGAAGAATCACACAATTTATTCAGGTTATTAACCCAACTATTTTTGTTTCTGTAAAAATACTTTCACATTAAAATGTACAACACAAAATACGGAGTACTATAACAGCCCAACAACAAAACACATACACTTTTATCACCGTGTGTATAATCTGTTCTCTCTATATACAGTGCAGAATTTAACACATGCAGAACTTTTCCTGTAAAGCTACTGCTCAAACTGTTGACAACCATGATCACAGCAGAGTGACACATCATAGACTTTCCTTACAAGCTCGAGAATCCTATGAGTTTGGCGTACTACTTCTGTGGCTACCACAGTCACACCAGCCAGTTCCATGTAAGTACTGACCAAACGTGCATACAGGCCAACTCTCCTTCAGAAAAACTATCCATACTGCTATGTATCAATGTTAATATGCAACTAACACTGCTGGAAACACAAATCCGAGACATAACTGAGCAGTACTGAATGCAAGCTTGAGGGTGAAACTGAAGCGAGTATTACTGTTGGTGACAGCAAGTAATGAGACAGAATGGAACATGCATGTTCATAAAAAAGAGACAGTGCACATATTGCTGACATTTGAATTATTGTGCAGGTACTTTCATTGCAATACAGATACACAGATAACTAGAGGTAAGAAATCAAATGAATCTAATTTGTAATGAGCCACTGGAGGCCATGGGTCCCCAATACCACAATACTCAAAAAATATCTCTTAACAAACTCTGAAATTTTGTTGGAGGAGATTGGGTTTACCCTGTAGATGAAGAAAGTATTAAAAATCAGTAAATAAAAACAATTTTAAATATTCAACATTAAACAGCATTGCAAGTGAACATAATCACTTCTGGGGTGAAAAAGCACTGTGGATTGAAACCAAAACTGTCTTAATATCCCAAAGGTCACAAAATATTTCAGAAACATATGTACTCTGAAAATACCAAGTTTGTAAAGTACTTATGTATTTGGCTTCTAAATAATATGGAAGTTTTACGGAAAAATTAAAGGGCTTACACAAGACTGAGAGCTAATTTACATTGATTTTATTTTATACCCAGGTGCCGATGCTGTAACTGCTTGGAAAGATGTTAGAGGTCTTGACTGTTCTGTAGTATGTACAAAAAATATGGAAGTTGATATCATTTCCATAACCAAACAGAAGTACTGTTCTGACTCTTCAAGCTTTCCTGGTGGACATGTTGTAAATAGTTTTCATGGATTTGCTGCTAGATCACATTGTGCAAATTCCACAATATTTCCTTGGAGCTACTGTCCAACATCTTCAGGTTGTTCAACCTTGTTGGTGGCTGGGTGCCTAGCCACCAGCAAAGGCTGAACCACCTGAAGTTGTCGGACAGTTGCTCCGCAGAATTATTGTGGAATTTGCACAACATGATCTGGCGGCAAACCCGTGAAGAGTATTTACAAAAGTACTGTTATCTGATGGTTAATGTCTATTTTTTATTTACTCCTCTTTTCCCTTTATTTTTCTTCCTTGCTGGAGAAATAGGTGTGTACCTGGATGAGTAGTTTTTGATGTAGTTTCTAGCCATGAAGCTGTACCGTGAGACAAACTTGTTAGTTCTCACACACCCATGTAACTGAGTATGTTAATGCGCCACTTCCAGGATATGGGGAAGTGAGCCTGATACAGATGAAATCTGACTCATAAATAAATGAGAAGGGCAGGTTAGCCAGCCAGCCTGGACTTGGTTTTCAGATGGTGTCCCACATCCCACAGGTAAATATTGGGCTGGTTGGTACCCACGTCTCACTTCAGATACACGTTATGCAAATGTTTAGAAAATGTTCTCATACTTGCATATGAGATTTACTTTAGACACACTCAAATGATGCACACAGATTCCATCCTAGGGAGTGAATTAGTGACTGACTGATAACCTTAGATGTTTAGTCCCTGCGACTCATAAATCATCATCACTATAGTTCTCACTAGTCATGGCTTTTGAATCATGCAATTGGTAAAATTGGCACTCTTGCAGTGGTGGCAATTTTTGAACTTCTTCTTTCTGTAATACAGTGTAAGAAGGTGCAAAAGTAAGAGGCTCAATTATTTGTAAATTTTTTAAGCCTCAGAATAAAACTGAAGATCTCAAAAAAATTTTGAGCATTCTGGAAAGCTAGTCTATACTCCAAGCTGGATGACTTTTGAACCACTTTTCCATTAGCTCAAGTGGAGAACAATGGAGGAAGGAATCGACCAGTGGTGTGGAGGGTAACCTCAAATCTGCTTGAAGTGATTTAAGAAAACCATGAAAAACCTACATCAGAATAGCCAAAAGAGGATCTGAAACCGACTCTCTACAGTGCTTCTTTGCTTAATCAGACCTATAAAGATGATTGCGGAGCTCCTGATTAATTGCAGTCATCAGAATATTCCCCAAACCATGTGCAATATACGCTGAGATGACAAAAGTCATGGGTATCTCCTAATATCATGTTGGACCTCCTTTTGCTCGGTGTAGTGCAGCAACTTGACGTGGCATGGACTCAACAAGTTGATGGAAGTCCCCTGCAGAAATACTGAGCCGTCAATAATGGTGAAAGTGCTGCCAGTGCAGGATTTTGGGCACAAACTGACCTCTCGATTATGTCCCTTAAATGTTCTATAGGTTTATGTCGGGCAATCAAGTGGCCGATTCATTTGCTTGAACTGTCCTGAACGTTCTTCAAACCAATTGTGAACAGTTGTGTGGCCCAGTGACGTAGTGCATAGTCATATATAAAAATTGCATTGTTGTTTGGAAACATGGAGTCCACGAATGGTTGCAAATGATCTCCAAGTAGCTGAGCATAACCACTTCCAGTCAAGAGATAGTTTATACTACATCACACCATTTTGGAGCCACCACCAGCTTGCACAGTGCCTTCCTGACAACTTGGGTCCATGGCCTCATGGGGTGTGTGCCACACTTTAATGGCGTCTGTGCCATGCTTTAACCATACTATAAACCGTACCAACTGAAATTGGGACTCATCTGACCAGGCCATGGTATTTCTGTCATCTAGGATTCAACAGATAAGGTTACGAGTCAGGGAGAAGTGCTGCAGCAGGCAATGTTGTGCTTCTGCTGCCATAGTTCATTAACACCAAATTTTGCCACAATGTCCTAAAGGATATGTTCGTCATAAGTCCCACCATGATTTCTGTGGTTATTTCTCACAGTGTTGCTCGTCTGTCAGCACTGTCAACTGTATACAAATATTGTTGCTCTCAAACATTAAGTGACGGCTGTCAGCCACTGCATTGTCCATGGTGAGCGGTAATGTTTGAAACTGGGTATTCTCAGCACACACTGACACTATGGATCTCAGAATATTGAATTCCCTGCCGATTTTTGAAATGGAATGTCCCATGCACCTAACTCTAACTACCATTCTGCATTCAAAGCCTGTTAATTCCTGTCATGCATCCATAGACATGTTGGAAAGCTTTTCACGTGAATCACGTGAACACAAGTTATTGCTCCACCAATGCACTGTCCTTTTATACCTTGTGTACGTGATACTGCTGTCATATGTATATGTGCATATCACTATCCCATGACTTATGTCACCTTATTGTAAATACCAATGTTGCAAGGCTGTGTTTTTGATACTTAAAACAACCACTATGTATTTTTTCAACTAATGATTAATTTTGCATTTCACACACCACACCATCCTTCCATTATCTTCTGTGCTCTTGAAAACATGACAATACCCCCACCAAAGTTTATATTATTGAACTACCACAAAAACTGTGAATTATTCGCTCTTCATAAGGTTGCTTGCCTGGATAAAAAAAGGTTTTTTCCAGGATGAGTATTCAATTACAAAGACTTAGTTTCCCTTTTAGACACGCCAGCTTCTTGGGTATGGCTGCGAGCAGTGCTTGTGGTGAGGGAATTCTCCTTTCGCAGAAGACTGTTACAGCTGTAGTGTGGAACAGTGTGTAAAGTTTACACACAATCCGTCAATACATGTTTCTTGCATCTGTATTAGTAACATATTACTTTTAATAATTCACTTCTGTATTCCATGTATTGTTAACATACTTAAGAGGAAAAGAAACACTGCTGCGTGTGTCTACGTATTGCGTCATCCGTAATTCATGAGGTAAGCTGTGGAAGGGTGAGTATAACTTTGTGAAATACCCTGTAGTTCTTGAGCAAAGTAGAGTGCAGCAGGCTCGTAAGAACAACTTTAAGGTTAAGTTGATAGGAAATTCAAACTGAAAGAAAAGAGTCCTGCTGCTAGGTACCTGTCATGGAAGGGGCGTACACCAAATGCTACCAGAAAAGCTATTTGTACCAGGTCACAAGCACCATGAAACCTAGTGACAGAGGACACAGAGGCTTTGTGCAGGAAGTCTGATGAAGACAGATCAAGAAGTCATAGTAGGGGGAGCAGCAAACAATGTGGCTAGCAGTTTAGAGTACAGCGTTCAAGGTGATTTGGAGGAAATAGGAGCAGCAACAGCACACATTTGTCTTGGGTTTGTGTAGTTTTTGCAATGCCATGACTAGCCTTGGGTTAACACAGCTGTGTAAACAAAGAGCTGAGTGGATTTCTTTTGACTGAAATAAAGTCTCTTATCTGTGCTGTACCAGTTGTTGCAATTGGGAGATGGGGATACACAAATTATTGCCTGCACCTGTTTAGAAATGGGAAAGGACAGATTATCTGAGCATCTTACAGAAAGAGTGAAAAGGGGGTTGGTTTATTTCATCGGTACATTAAGCGGCCGAAAAAACAAAGCTTCTTATACAGGGTGTTACAAAAAGGTACGGCCAAACTTTCAGGAAACATTCCTCACACACAAAGAAAGAAAATATGTTATGTGGACATGTGTCCGGAAACGCTTACTTTCCATATTAGAGCTCATTTTATTAGTTCTCTTCAAATCACATTAATCATGGAATCGAAACACACAGCAACAGAACGTACCAGCATGACTTCAAACACTTTGTTACAGGAAATGATCAAAATGTCCTCTGTTAGCGAGGATACATGCATCCACCCTCTGTCGCATGGAATCCCTGATGCGCTGATGCAGCCCTGGAGAATGGCATATTGTATCACAGCCGTCCACAATACGAGCACGAAGATTCTCTACATTTGGTACCGGGGTTGCGTAGACAAGAGCTTTCAAATGCCCCCATAAATGAAAGTCAAGAGGGTTGAGGTCAGGAGAGCGTGGAGGCCATGGAATTGGTCCGCCTCTACCAATCCATCGGTCACCGAATCTGTTGTTGAGAAGCGTACAAACACTTCGACTGAAATGTGCAAGAGATGCATCGTGCATGAACCACATGTTGTGTTGTACTTGTAAAGGCACATGTTCTAGCAGCACAGGTAGAGTATCCCGTATGAAATCATGATAACGTGCTCCATTGAGCGTAGGTGGAAGAACATGGGGCCCAATCAAGACATCACCAACAATGCCTGCCCAAACATTCACAGAAAATCTGTGTTGATGACGTGATTGCACAATTGCATGCGGATTCTCGTCAGCCCACACATGTTTGTGTGGATCAGAACCTAGAACCATGTGTTTGCAAGTTGTTACTGCAGAATACTTCTCTTGTAATTGTAACAGCCTGCAGATCCCCTCTAGAAATCTCACTGCATTATTGAGCCACCATTCAGACAAGAAGAAACAGTTAGCAGTTGGTGGAGATTTCAATATAGATTTCTTTTGAGATTCTGACAGGAAAATGAACTGGAGTCATCATTCGTCTGTTGTTGGTAAATTTCCCAACTCCCATACAGCAAGATAGCAGGACTCTTTCTGACAAAACTTTTACAAGCAGTGCTCAGGCTGAAACAATTAATGTGAACTCAATAGTTACTGGACTCTCTGATCATGATTCACTATTAAAGGAAATAAACAATGTAGTACCTTGCAACTGTGAGGCATCTTCATATGAAGCAGTGAGGCTTTTCAATGAGAACAGGGTACAAAGTTTTAAGAATATATGTAAAGAGGTAGTATGGGATGAGATGCATAAAAGAATGCTAATGCACATTCCAATATGTTCCACAGTACATTTGTGCCAATATTTGAAAATAGCTTTCCAAAAAGTTACGCAGAATGTCCAATAAGAAAATAGTAGAGAAAATTTTAGTGACTGGGGAGAAATCACAAAAGCAGTCCCACAAACTTCAGTTTTGGGTGTACTCTTATTCTTATACATCTCACTGACTTCTACTTAACATTCATCAAGCAGAATTGGTACTTTTTCCGGGTGGTACTAGTCATATAATAAATTCCATTAGAGAAAAAGCTACAGAAGACTTTGTTAATGCTTTTCATAGAATTATTAAGTGGTTCTCTGGAAATGGGCTCTCACTTAATTTCGAGCACATGCACTATATTCAGTTCCATACAACAATTAGAGACATACTAACAACGGATGTAGCACATGAACAGGGGCAGAACACTCCAAAACTTTGGGTTTACACACTGATGAAAACTTGAAGTGGAAGAGGCATATTACTGAACTGCTCAAACAATTCAGTTCAGCCACTTCTGCTCTTCGTATAACTGCTAGTCTTGGATATAGATGAATCAATCTCACGACATATTGCATATTTCCACTCAATAATGTCTTATGGAATAATTTTATGGGACAACTCACCAGTCAGAAAGAAAGCATTGATCGCACATGAGTGAGCAGTAAGAATATGTGCAGTGATCACCCAAGGTCATTATGTAGGCACCTTTTCAAGGAGTTACGGCATTTTAACTGCACAATCACAATCCACATATTCCCTAATGAAATTGATCATAAATACCCCATCAGAATTTGAGAAGAACAGTGATGTCCATAGCTACAACGCTAGAGGGAAATAATGACCTTTATTACCCAATATTAAAGTCAGAGCAGACTGGGAAGACATGGGAGAGATCGAAGTGGTCGTGAGGACGCAATTTAGTTTCCTGGAGGCAGCAAACAACCAGATGCTGGTATTCCAAGAGCAGCCATAATTTCTCCTCGTTGGATCTAATGCAATGAATGTTCCACTGGAGAAAAGTCACAAAAGGGAATGGGGAGGAGGAAACACATGAAAGGCAGTCACCTCGGTGGCTGGCAAGTGCCAGCCTTCGAAGTCTCACAGCTACAGGGTGCAGAGGCTGGAGGATCCTGTTCCATGAAATAGATGGAGCATTGGCGATCTCCCTGGGTCCGTCTGTGGACTTCAGGGCAGAAAAATGGTAGGCAGTGCGCACTGGCGAAACTGAGTTTGGCCAGATGAGGGTATCACCATTGAACAGTATCTCAGAGTTGGGGAAGGAGAGGACAATTTGCCTCTGTTTGATTTTTTAGAGCCTTTATGGTTGGCAGATGAGGACTCATATGTTTGTTGGTTGGATGGATGAATGTAATATGTCTTTGTGGGACTGTCCCTTTTGTCCTTACCCGCCTGCCAGATGTGTAGCAGGTAATTTCTCCACTGGAAGCGAAGATCTGGGGGCTTTTTACGCAACTGTAGGAGGAGGAGATGGGGATGCTACCAGGATACTGGAGGATATCACAACTGCAGTACTGAATAGGTCAAAAGCCTGCATGGCCATATGTTTCATGGAGTGAGGCATAGCGAGAAGAGTACTATACTGCCAGATGGCAAAATGCAAGGCTTTTGACTAGCCAACAACTTGCAAGTGACAAGGTAGACTGCCTGCTCATTGAGATATACGGGACACTCGTGGGACAAGACGGCTGGTTGCCATTACAATAAATTGATACAACAGACAGAAGGAGGCAGGAAATCACCTCCATTAGCACCTCTACCACAGGTAACACATTTGGGCATGTTTCAACAGGACATGCAAATGTGGTTATAACGTTGACATTGGTAGCAATACATTGGGTTTGAAATGTATGGTCGGATTGGGATGACTTCATATCCTGCCTCAATCTTCGATGGAAGCACTACTCAATCAAATGTGAGAAAAAGAGCACATGTAGGCATTAAGTTTGCATCAACCTTTTTCATTACTCGATAGGTTGCACTGACACACAAATCAGAGAGATGATTTTGGATTTCCACCTTGCTCAGACCAGCAAGCAGCAGAGTGGAAATAACACCAAATGAAGAATTCAGCATACAATGGTCCTCGACACCAACAGGATAGCCATGGAGAAGCGAAGCTGTAAGCGACTGTTGGCCTTGAAAATCACAATTGGTCTCCAGAAGCAAAGTCCCATTACATAAGCCAGAGCAGGATTTCACAGGGCCTGCAACTGCATCAACAGTTTTCTGAATAATAAATGGATCACCTGTAGCGAAAGACTGACCTCCTTAAGTAGCTGACACCATGAGACAGGGAGGTGCAACTGGGAATCTTTAGTCTCATTCTGACATGGAGATGGTTGGTTTATTGTGAAAAAATCCCTCATGATTGCCAGCATCTCCGATGGTGCGTTCCTTCCAACTGGAGGCCCCCTCAGAAGGAGGGTTCACCTGCCTTAGGCGATTGTTCACACCACATGCCACACCTCCCGAACTCCAGACAAAGGGACCAATCAGCAACTGGGAAGATAACAGCTCAGGCAGTCACCCCTCCCTGTAACTGGCCTGTACCAGAGGGTACATGCGAACCCTAACTGTTGACCCAGGGCTGGGAATTATGTGTTACCCAGTCACCTGTCTTGTATCAAATGTGTGGGCTAGCCTTCAGGAGTGCACAGGGAGGAAGAAGAAACAAAGAGCAACCTCAAATGCTAAGTGGGGGAAGGGGAGGAGATGATGAATGAAGAAAGTAAGAAAAAACAGATGAGGGACTGTTCGGATACCAGGTCATCAAAACTTCAGAATGCATTCCTGTAAATATATAAGACCTGTTCCCCAAGGACGGGGAAAAAGAATAACAGAAGGATACATATGCAGCATGGACATGGAAGAGGTGCTGCAAATGCTGTGGCCCCGTGGTAGCCAAGCACAAACTCACCACAGAATGGTGAGCCTCAGGGGATCTATATTCAATGACAACAAATTTCCCTTCTTCAGAAATGCTTTTCTTGTCATTACCAGACTACATTTTATATCCTCTCTACTTCGGCCCCAATCAAATATTTTGCTGCCAAATAGCAAAACTCATCTACTACTTGTGTCTCATATCCTAATCTAATTCCCTTAGCATCACCTGATTTACTTCGACTACATTCCATTATCCTTGTTTTGCTTTTGTTGATATTCATCATATATCCTCCTTTCAAGACAATCTCCATGCTGTTCAACTACTCTTCCCAGTTCTTTGCTGTATCAGACAGAATTACAACGTTGTCGGCAAACCTCATTTCTTTACTGCTTGTTCAATGTACAGATTGAATAACATCAGAGATCTTATAAGATATGGAATAATATTAAAAAAAAAAAAAAAAACAATCAGAGCAATGACAGGAACCAATAGTAGACATTCATGCAAACCACTATTCAAAAGCCTGGACTTCATGACAATCCCTTCCATCTTCATATATGAAATACTTCTCTTTGAACAGAAAAACTCACACCTGTTTGAAGGAAATACATTCACACTGCCTATGAAACTAGACATAAATTGAAATACATGCTACCTTGTCACCAACTCACAGTATATGAAAATACTCCATATTACAGGGCTCTGAAGATCAGAAATAAGATAAGGTCAATATTTGGGGAATCCACATTAGAGACCATTGGCACATACCTAAAAAGCAAATGTTATTATAGTCTAGAAGAATTTATAAATAGGAATAGGGAGTAAAGATGCAAGTACAAATGGTATACTTTTGAAGCCATAAAGAAACAAAGTATGCACGTTCACTGTATATTCATGTTTATATGTACAGAATTGTATGGCGGTTTGTATCCTGTACAGGACATCCACACTTCATATAGGTGCGTGAAGGCTATAGTAATGATTTGAAGAGTTATGAAAAGATTTAAAATATAATGTTGTATTTTTATTATAATAAGCAATGTATGTATGACGTATTTCCTGTAGTATATAAAATACTGTAACAACTTAGGTTAAAGACTGACGAGTCACCAATGTTCTCAATCGAATGATTGTATAAAAATATGTTATGTGATAATAAAGTATCTTATCTTATCTTATCTATGCTACAACCCTGTCCCATTCCCTTCTCAACTTTCATACCGCTCAACTATTATTACTGCTGAAACTTCCTAGCAGATTAAAACTGTGTGCCGGACCGAGACTCGAACTCGGGATCTTTGCCTTTCGCGGGCAAGTGCTCTACCAACTGAGCTACCCAAGCACGACTCACACCCCGTCCTCACAGGTTTACTTCTGCCAGTACCTCGCCCTCTCTGGTTTCTGTACAAGTTGCAAACAGCCTTTCACTTCCTGTACTTTATCCCTGCTACCTTCAGAATTTCGAACAGAGTATTCCAGTCAACATTGTCAGCAACAGCTTTCTTTGGAATTGTTATTATAATATTCTTTTTAAAGTCTGAGGTACTGTGACTGTCTCATACATCTCGAATACCAGATAGAAGAGTTTTGTTATGGCTGGCTCTCCCAAAGCTATTAGTAGTTCTGACGTAATTCTGTCTACTCCCAGGGCCTTGTTGTTTTGACTTAGGTATTTCAGTGAACTGTTAAATTCTTCTCCCATCTCTTCTTCATCTACGTTCACCTCCTTTTCTATAACATTGCCCTCAAATTCATCTCCTTTGTACAGACCCTCTATACACTCCTTCTCCCCCCCCCCCCCCCCCCCCCCCCAGCTTTCCCTTTCTTGCTTAGGACTGATTTTCCAGCTGAGCTCTTGATATTCATACAGCTGCTTCTCTTTTTCCCGAAGGCCTCTTTAGTTTTCATTTAGGCAGTATCACCCTTACCCCTCGTGAAATATGCTTCTAAATCCTCACATTTGTCTTCTAGCCATTCCTGCTTAGCCATTTTACAAATTGTGCCAATCTCATTTTTTAAATGTTTGTATTCCCTTTCACCTGCTTCATTTTTATATTTTCTCTTTTCAGCAATCAAATTCAGTATCTCTTGTGTTATCCATGAATTCTTACTAGGCCTGGTCTATTTACCCATTTGAGCATCTGCTGCTTTCACTATTTCATCTCTTCAAGCTACCCATTTGTCTTCTACTGTATTCCTTTCCCCTAGTATAGTCAACCATTGCCTAACGCAACTGCAGTCTCAGGCAACTGAAACCACACTGCGAGCAGCAGCACCAGAGCGTGATGTGAGAGTTGTCTGGGTGAGTGTATGGAGGAGGCTGGGATGGGGTGGGGGAGGGATAATATGGTGCAGGTGGCGGAAGTGAAGTGCTGCAGTTTAGACAGAGAGCAGGAGAGATGTGGGGAGTGGGGAGGGAGGGAGTGGGGGGGGGGGGGAATAGCGTGTGTGTATGTGCGTCTATTGTTGACGAAGGCCAGTGGCTGAAAGCTTTAATTGTGAGTCTTTTTGTTGTGCCTATCTGTGACTCAGCATATCCACTTCATGGTAAGTGGCAACTTTCCTTCTCATAATATTGTTACATTCCATCCTGGATTTTCCACTGTTTAATTTCTTTTATCTCCTCATACATTTCTTCATCTCTTCATTGTCTGTAGAGCTAGTTAGCAAATAAAGTTGTACTATTGTGGTATGTGTGGGCTTTGTGACTATCTTGGCAATGATAATGCGTTCACTATGCCGTTCATAATAGCTACCTGCATCTTTATTTTCTTATCCATTATTAAACCCACTTCTGCATTACTCCTATCTGATTTTGTTTTTATAGCCCTATAATCACCTGACCATAAGTCCTGTTACTACTGCCGAGCTTCACGAATTCCCACTACATCTAACATTAACTATCCTTGCCCCTTTCTAAATTTTCCAATCTACCTGTCCTATTAAAGGTTCTAACATTCCACAGTCCACTCCATAGAATGTCAGTTTTGTTGCTCCTGATGACGACATCCTCCTGAGCAGTTCCTGCTCAGAGGTCCGAATGGAGACTATTTTACCTCCGGAATATTTTACCTAAGAGGATGTCGTCATCATTTAATCATACAGTAGAGCTGCAAGATCTTGGGAAAAATTATGGCTGTAGTTTTCCCATGCTGTCAGCCATTCAGCCATTCACAGTACTGGCACAGCAAGGGCATTTTAGTTGATGTTACAAGGCCAGATCAGTCAGTCATACAGACTGTTGCTCATGCAACTACTGAAAAGTTGCTGCCCCTCTTTAGAACCAGTTCCTTGTCCGGCCTTTCAACAGATACCTCTCCACTGTGGTTACACCTACAGTACGGCTATCTGTATCGCTGAGGCACACAAGCCACACCATCGACGGCAAGCTCCTAGCCTTTCAATACAGGCTTACTAGTTGATTGAAACTGTTTTGATAAAACATATGCCCTCTGTGACTATTAGGTGATCACTCACACAATCTTAATTCCCTGGGGATGTTTATGCTTAATACCAAGTAACACTTGCTTATGACTTTCTCCAATAATCTATTGCAAATGGTGAAAGAAAGAAAAAGAGAGAGAGAGAGAGAGAGAGAGAGAGAGAGAGAGAGAGGAGAAGAAGAAGGGGAAGGGGAAGAAGTCAGCACCAATACTTGCATCAAACATTGATAATATGCAAGGCTTACTGCATTCTGCAACAACTGTTAATGTTGTACCGACGTACACAACAGTCTGCCCACAACCTATCTGAGGGAGGCAATTACAAAATCTGCTATACCATTCACACATGTCACGTATCTCATATTACACTTCCATGACATAGTCTGATGTCACTTTTCCTTTCGTCTTCTTGGAAGTCCTCAATCTAGTTCAACATCACTGTCAACACCTATCTGCCACATCCTGGTGGATAAAGCTTTTCAAGACCTCAGCATGCATTAAAGCCTACAGTTATGAGCATCTATGTTTCTCCAGTATATTTACTAATTATCTATAATCACCCTTTGTTAAATCATTTCAGTTTCCCATCTTCTGAAATACTGCAAAATACTTCATCAATCCATCAACCACCCATCTGTCTGGCTATGTGTACTGGCCACCACCATTTTATTACATAATAATGTTTTCCTCTCCAGTTTCTTCCCCAAACTATATGATCGAACATATGGCTTATCAAGCAAAATTTGCAACAGGATTGAGGATTGTATGGCAAGGAGAACGCAGGGTTCTATCTCGGATAAAGAGTCATCGACAGATGTAGAAGTATGTTCGGGTGTGCCCCAGGAGAGTATGCAGGGACCCTTGCTGTTCATGTTGTATGTTAATCACCTTGCAGACAACATTAACAGCAACCAGTCTTTTTGCAAACAACACAGTTATCTATAATGAAATACTATCTAAAAGAGACTGCACAAATATTCAGTCAAATCTTGACAAGATTTTAATGTGGTGCAAAGATTGGCAACTTGCTTTAAATATTCAGAAACGTAAAATTGTGCACTTCACAAAATGGGAAAAAATGTAGCATCCTATGATTATAATATAAGTAAGTCACAGTTGGCCAACTCACATAAACATCTAGGTGTACAATTTTGTAGGGATATGATACTGAATGATCACACAGGCTCAATCATGGGAAAGCAGGTGATAGACTTCAGTTTGTTGGTAGAAAACTGGGGAAATGCAGTCTACAAAGGAGATTCTTACAAAATACTCATACAAACTATTCTAGAATATTGCTTAAATGCATGGGACCTGTAGCAAATAGGACTAACAGGGTATATTGAAGGTACACACAGTATGAATGGTCAAAGGTTTGTTTGACCAGTGGGACCGTGCCAACAGAAGAGATGCTGAAGAACCTGAAATGACAGACTCTTGAAGATAGACGTACACTGTATTGAGAAAGCCTACTTACTAAGTTTCAAGAATTGACTTGTGTAGGAACATACAACTATCTCCTACATATTACTCACATAGCAATCATGAGAACAAGATTACATTACTTACAGCATGCACAAAGGAATTTAAGCAATCACTCTTCCCCGTGCTCAATACGTGAACGAAATGGGATGAAACCCTAATAACTGGTATAATCTGATGTATCCTCTGCCATGCTCTTCACAATGGTTTGCAAAATATAGATGTAGATATATTTGTTTACCCCTCTCTCAAAGTAATTTCCATAAACAATGTATCTCTTTTGCTTGCTAAATACCATCAGTTCGTGAATGATTTTTGTATTAAAAATCCATGACCTATTGCCATAAGTACAAAACTTTTAACAAAATTATTGCAAACTTTTATTTTTAGATATATTGGAAGCTTAGTTTTGAAAATACTATTTAGATATGAATGCATGGTATCTGTTCTTTTGGACAGTCTAAAATGACAGACACCGCGTGCAATCCACAGCTGTGAAACATTATATGTAAACTGAAGGCGATCACTGCTGTCAGCTGTAGTGGAACATTATGTGGAATCAGTGGTGATGAGTGAAAATGGGTAATGGACCGGGATTCGAACCCAAGATCTCCCGTTTACCAGGCAGGTACGTTAACCACTATGCCATATGGGACACAGCGTTATTGCAACTTCGCATACTATCTTGGTATGCCTCACGGCTGATCCACACTCCCACCAAGTGCCACCTGCCCACAGCCCCTGTCGATTTTACTTTTGTTCACTGCTCTGAAATTTCCAAAGGCGGTCGAACATACTTGTGCACCCACACTGAAGAAGGTGGTTCCACTGTCCAGCTAGGCATATCAGTTATATGAATGTGTGGTATCTGTTCTTTCAGACATGTAGCACCTACCTAGTAAGCACAAGATTGCAGGTTCAAATCCCAGTCCGGTACACATTTTCACTCATCACTGCTAATTCCGCATAATGTCCTGCTGTAACTGACAGTAGTGTTCCCCTTCAGTTTACCTATTTAGTTTATCAAAAGTGCTACAGGCCATTTTTACTCTTCTGTTAGTTTCTTTTGTTGTCCTCAGGTCACTATGTTCAAATGCCAGAAACACAAATACTCGTTAACTGATTCTATGACTTTGCCATTAATTTGTTCTATTCTTATCTCAATACTGCAATTGATTTTCTGCCTTACTTTCAAATTTGCTCCTTTACATTGTTCTGATAACTCATTTTTCTGAACCAAATGCACATAGTATAATATATTCGGCGAAACAAAGGTGATATGGGTATGTTCCCAAGAAGTGCGTTCCTCATAATTTAAGGATCGGAAGAAAACTTCCACAAGAGCAGCTGAGAATATCTTTGGCAATATGATATGTTCTTGCCCACCTTTGTTTTGCTAAATATATTCTTTACTGAGTGGTGTACCCCATTTCTCTAAGCCAGGATGTCTAAATGTGAAATAAACTCGACACCTAGTAGGTACCTTAACCTCTGGTAATACTGCAATTTGCTGTTCCACTTTGAAGATGCACATTGTCCATTCTTATCAGTTAAAAAATAATGACAAAACCTTCTGACAGTTTTGATTTCAAACCATGTAACTAATTAATGGTTTCAAATATCGTAATTACCATTCATTGGCTCCATAGACATTGGACAATGCCTCACTTTGCAGAACTGGTTCATTACACCACATATCCTGTCACTTAGATGAACTATGTTGCTGTAACTATTTCTTTAAAATTTTATTTACATGTCAAGTTCCATAGGACCAAATTGAGGAGCAAATCTCCAAGGTCATGGAACGTGTCAGTACATGTAGTTACAACATAAAAGTAATAACAGATAAAAATAAAATGTTTATGAACCTGAAAAAGTCAATCTTAAGTTTTAAGTAAACACAATCAACAATACAACAAGAATCAGCTTAATTTTTCAAGGAAATCCTTGACAGAATAGAAGGAGTGACCTAAGAGGAAACACTTCAATTTGAAAGCATGTGGATTACTGCTAAGATTCCTGAAGTCAAGTGGTAGCTTACTGAACATGGATGCAGCAGTATACTGCACACCTTTCTGCATAAGAGTTAAGGAAGTCCGATCCAAATGCACGTTTGATTTCTGCCAAATATTAACTGAGTGAAAGCTGCTTATTCTGGGGAATAAGCTAATATTGTTAACAAGAAATGACAATAAGGAATATATATACTGAAAGGCAATGTCAAAATACCCAGACTCGTGAACAGGGGTCGACAAGAGGTTTGTGAACTGAACCACCCATTTCTGAGCCAAAACTGTCCTTTTAGAATGGGAAGAGTTACCCCAAAATATAATACCATACGACCTAAGCGAATGAAAATAAGCAAAGTACTCTAATTTTCATGTCGAATGATCACTCACTTCAGATACCAGTCGAATAGTAAAAATGGCAGCATTAAGTCATTGAATAGGATCCTGAATGCGGGCTTTCCACAACAGTTTACCACCTATCTGAACACCTAGAAATTTGGTTTCACTAATCATATGCCCATTCTGTGAAATTAAAACGTCAGGTTTTGTTGAATTGTGTGTTAGAAACTGTAAAAATTGAGTCTTACTGTGATTTAGCATTAGTTTATTTTCTACAAGCCATGAACTTAAGCCATGAACTGCACTATTTGAAACCTAGCCAATGTTTTGCACAACATCCTTTACTATCAAGCTAGCATCATCAGCAAACAGAAATATTGTAGAGTTACTCATAATACTAGAGGGTATATCATTTATATAAATAAAGAAAAGGAGTGGCCCCAACACTGACCTCTGGGGCACCCCCCACTTGGCCGTACCCCACTCAGACCCCACATCACAGCCATTTTCAACATTGTGAATAATGACCTTTTGCTGTCTGCTGCTAAAGTAAGAGGTGAACCAACTGTGAGCTACTCCACGTATTCTGTAATGGTCTAACAGTCATAATGAAAGAACTATGAATTAAAGTCTGTATTTTGGAGTTCAACAGTTTCAAATTTTCCTACAGACTTTATTGGCTTCATTTTGATCATAAGATGTTGTATTTCATACTCATCCAAACAAAAATCGAGTAAATATCAGTTCCTTTTATTATTTTAACATTAGCTAATTTTTTTCCAAAAGCTACTAAGGTATTGCTTCATCTCTGGCTATTCTGTGGAGACAAGTTGAAGTATAAGGACGAGAGAGGGGTTTGCACAAAGGAAACTACTGAATGTGGAAAGAGTGAAGACAGAATTGTATTAAATCTCATCTCAGAACTGTATTACATCTTATCTCAGTAAGGAATTATAACTCATTTACCTCTTATGCAATTTTAAATTCTTTTGTAAACTAGGGCAAGAAATGGTCTTGACTAAACTGCTACTAAGATGTATTAAACTGTTACTCCTCAAACTAGATTTCCAGTTGGGTTACGGTAAGAAATGAATTCGAATATTTACACCCCTAAGAAGACATAGAACTTATCAGATTTCAAACAGCTCAAAATCCCTTTATACAAACCCCGTAATCATTATTACAACTACCCAGGAAAAAATTGTGCAAAACCTTACCAGATTTTTACCATTTCATAAAGCAGATATATAAAACTTTTTTTTTTTAATACACTAAGGTATGCTTCCATAATACGCACCTGTATGTGTCAATGGATCGGCACAATCATTATTACAATATTTCATCTTATATAACCGTGTTTCATTTCTGGTTTTAGGTAGTCTTTTCTTCTTCTTCTTCTTCTTCTTCTCCTCTCTCTCTCTCTCTCTCTCTCTCTCTCTGTGTGTGTGTGTGTGTGTGTTCTGTTTGTTTTACATTTTGAGCACCTTTTCTTTTGGCCAGCACACAGACCTCAGACACCTGTTGCCTTGTGTATCATGTCCCAAGCCAGTCTTATCTATTTGACCATTATCAATTAGGTACGTTCCTCTAATTTGCAACTTTGGAGTAAGCCTCAAAATCAGCAGTTTTCTATCTCTGTAAAAAGTAACAGTAACACCTCCTCACAATAGTCCAATTTTCACAGCATAGTGTTTCTACATGTGTTACTCACTTCACCTCATTTTCCATATAGGTCCTGCTTTCTTGGTACACCTGCCCTATTAATTACACAATTCATACACACCAAAGTGAAAATATGTATGGGATAGCAATATGCACATACAAGGTGACAATTATCGAACTATATGAAAAAGAAAAAAAAAAAAAAAAAAGGAAAATTAGTTACAAACTATGGTGTACACACACTTTATTCAACATGTAAACATCACTCCAGATATTCAGATTTAGGTTATGACATGTTCGAATGCATGCCATTATTGGCAATGATGTGGCGCAGATGAATAGCGAAATTCTGAATGAACCGCTGAAGTGTCGGAACATTGATGCTGTCAACCTCCTGAATGGCTGTTTTCAGCTCAGCAATGGTTTTGGAATTATTGCTGTACACCATGTCTTTAATATAGCCCACAAAAAGGAGTTGCATGTGTTCAGATCCAGAGAATACGTTGGTCAATCGACGCCAATGACAGTGGCCTCTGGGTACCCTAGAGTCACAATGCGGTCCCCAAAGTGCTCCTCCAGGACACCAAACACAGTCCTGCTTAGATCAGGTCAAGCTCTGTCTGGCATGAACCACATCTTGTCAAAATCAGGGTAACTTTGTACAATGGGGATGAAATGATCTTCCAAAATCTTCACATACCGTTCAGCAGTCACTGTCCCATAAAGGAATATCGCATCGATTATTCCGTGCCTGAACACTGCACACCACACAGTCACACATTGAGGGTGAAGAGAATTCTCGGTCATGAAATGCGGATTCTCAGTCCTCCAAATGTGCAAATTTTGTTTATCGACAAACCCACCCAAACGAAAGTCGGCTTTGTTGCTAAACCAAAACACACCTGTGCATACTGATTCCCATGGTACCCTGCAGCCAACTGTGCATTTGAACGTCCTAACCCAAAATCTTTAGAAGCTATGACAATTTTATTTCATATATTTCAATAATTGTCACCCTGTATACAGATGGTAGTAATACCATGTGCACACGGTATAAACGGGCAATGCATTGGTGCAGCTGTAATTTGTACTCTGGTGATTCATGTGAAAAGGTTTCCGAGGTGATTACGACAGCATGATGGGAATCAACAGACTTTTAACGCAGAGTGCTAGTTGCAGATAATCACATGGAACATTGCATTTCAGAAATAGTTAGAGAATTAAATATTCTTGAGATCCACAGTGTCACGAGTATGCCAAGAATGTCAAATTTCAGGCATTACCTCTCACCACAGACAATGCAGTGGCTGACAGTCCCCATTTAACAACCAAGACCAGCAACCATTATTTTTAGAGTTGTCAGTGCTAACAGACAAGCAACACTGTGTGAACAGCATGAGATTGCCTGGAGAGACTCTCCTGGGCTCTTGACTATATGGTCAAGACAGGTCTGTCCTGTAGTGGTCAGATGTCCACTACACACAGGAAGCAGCTCCACAGGTAGTGCGGGCTGTGTGGAGGGTACTGGGCACTTTTTTAGGTTAGGGAGTCTCGAGAGTCTAAAGAAAGGGTGTCAGTCTAAAAGTGTGCAGTTCAAACACAGGAGAAAGGTAGACCTAGCAACAATTGATATTGTTGTTGTAAATTGTTGCGGCTGTGTTAGAAAAGAACCAGAGCTCCAAGTCGTAATAGAAAAACACTGAATCTCAATAGTTACAGGTACAGAAAGCTGGCTAAAGCCAGAAATATGTTCAGTCTAGTCAGGACCTAACTATGTTCAGAAAGGATAGATTACATACAGTTGGTGGTGAAGTCTTTATAGCTCCCACAAGTAGTTTACCTTGAAGTGAAACTGAAGAAGAGTTGGTATGGACAGTGCACTAAATTAATAAATGGTTCCATTTACCGACCTCCTGAGTCAGATGATATAGTTGCCGAACAGCTGAAAGAAAACTTGAGTCTCATTTGAACTAAGTACCCCAACTGTACAATTATCATTGTAGGTGACTTCGATCCACCCTCAGTAAGTTGGCGAAGACACGTGTTAAAATTGGTAATAGACATAAAAAAATCACCAGAAATTGTACTGAATGCCTTCTGAGAAAATTATTTTGACCAACTATTTCAGTAGCCCACTTGAAGCACAAATAGTTGGGAAAACATACCTGGCCTCTTACCGACAAGTAATTGTGAGCCAAATAGGGAGCATCATAACAGATACAGGGATTAGTGATATATATATCTAAATCCACATCTACATGATTATTCTGCAATGCACAACTAAGTTCCTGGCACAGGGTAGATTGAACCACCATTCAGCTGTTTCTCTACCATTCCATTCTCGAGCAGCATGTAGGAAAAACAAAAACTTGAAAAATCTTTTCATGTGAGCACTGATTTCTCTTATATTATTATGATCATTTCTACCTATGTAGGTGTGGCCAACCAAATATTTTCATACTCAGAGGAGAAAGTTGGTGATTTAATTTCACGATAAGTTCCTGCCAAGGCAAAAAATGACTTCGTTTTAATGGTTGCCACCCCAATTCATGTATCATATCCAAGGTACTCTCTCCCTTATTTCATGATAATACAAAACAAGCTGACCTTCTTTGAACTTTTTTGATGTTCTTCATCAATCCTATCCGTGGACCCTACAGCACATAGCAAGTGTAGTGTAAGCAGTCTCTTTAGTAGACCTGTTACATTCTCTTAGTGTTCTGTCAATTAATGGCAGTCTTTGGTTTGCTTCCCTTACACATTATCCATGTGATTGCTCCAGTTTCATAATTGTAATCCCTAAGTATTTAGCTGAGTTTACAGCCTTCAGATTTGTGTTATATATCACGCAACTGAAATTTTGGGGGTAACTTTTGGTGCTCATATGGATGACTTCACAATTTTCATGATTTAAGAGTCAATTGCCACTTTTTGTACTATACAGATACCCTGTCTAAATCATTTTGCAATTATTTTTGATCATCTGATGTGTTGTGTCTTGTTTACAGCATAGACACAATGAGGTAGCTAGGTGCACGCTAAACTAACGCAGACGGGCTTGAAGTTCTGGAACATGAGACTTATTAATGAATAAGAAGAAAAGTACGTAGATGTTACTTAACTTTTATTCTCTTGTTGGAATACATCTCTTGAATAGTAGTAAGCTATAAGCACTGATACAAATGGCGCCTTGCTAGGTAGTAGCTATGGACTAAGCTGAAGGCTATTCTATCTGTCTCTCGGCAAATGAGAGGAAGGCGTCGTACTTCTGGTCGCAAGCAATGTCGTCCGTACAACTGGGTCGAGGTCATGTCCGTGTCTTGTGACCTGCCATGTGGTGGCGCTAGGTTTGCGATTACACAGTGGCGACACGCGGGTCCGACATGTACTACAGGACCGCGGCCGATTTAAGTTACCACCTAGCAAGTGTGGTGTCTAGCGGTGACACCACATGATGACTTCACATGACAGCATCATCTGCGAAGAATCTAAGAGCGCTGCTCAGATTGCCTCCTAAATAACTGATGTAGATCAGGAGCAACAGAGGGCCTATAATACTTCTGAAAGGAATGCCAGATATTACTTCTGTTTCACTCGATGACTTTCCGTCAATTACAAACTGTGACCTTTCTGACAGGAAACCAAGAATCCAGTCACACACTGAGACAATACTCCACAGGCACACTAAACTATTAGAAGGCCCTTGTGAGGAACAGTGTCAAAAACCTTCTGGAAATCTAAAAATATGGAATCAATTTGACGTCTCCTGTTGAAACCACACAAAGCGAGACTGAATACTCTAACATTCACACCCACCAAAAATAAACGTAAAATATATTTATTTAAAGAAGCAGATAAAAATTCACTTGAAAACTTCCTAAGAGACTGTCTTCACTCCTAATCAGACTATATAAGTGTAGACCAGATAGTATCAACAGTAACTGAGAGATATATTCCAAATAGCTTAATAAGAGGTGGTACTGATCCCCCATGGTGCACAAAACAAGCTTTTATAGAAGCTTGAAATTTAGTGTGAATTCCAATGCAAGATGCTTTTAATAGTTTCCACAAAGAAATTCTGTCTCGAAATCTGGCAGAAATCTGAGAGATTCTGGTCATATGTAAAGTACACCAATGGCAAGACACACTCAATGCCTCCACTGCCCAATAAAAATGGTGATGTTACAGATAGTCCCGCTAAACAGTTAATAACTATAGTTGTTTCACGAAAGAAGATATTGTAAATATTCAGAATTCAAATCAAGAATAACTGTCAACATGAGTACCTTAGAAGTAGATATGTGCAGTGCAACAAAGCAGCTTAAATCACTTAAAAATGGCTTGCACCACCTTAAAAAAGGCAAGGCCTCCATTTCAGACTGTATACCAGTCAGGTTTCTTTCACAGAATGGTGATACAATAGCTCCACAGTCAGCCATTATGTACAACCGCTCACTCATAGAAAGACCGATACCCAAAGACTGGAGAATTGCAAAAGTCACACCAACACCCAAGAAAGGAGATAGGAGTAATCCATTGAATTACAGACCCAAATCACTAAAATCAATCCGCAGTAGGATTTTGGAACATATACTGTGGTCGAATGTCACAAATTACCTAGAAGAAAATGATTTATTGACAAATAGCCAATATGGATTCAGAAAATATCGTTTTTGGGGAACACAACTAGTTCTTTATTCACACGAGGTTATGAATGCCACTGGCAGGGGATGTCACATTGATTCCATATTTTCAGATTTACAGAAGGCTTTTGATACTGTTCCTCACAAGAAACTTCTAATCAAATTGCATGCCTGTGGAGTATCATGACATGGTTTCCTCTCAGAAGTTCATAATAACTGACATAAAGGCATTGAGTAAAACAAAGTAATAACTGGCATTCCACAAGGAAGTGTTACAGGCCCTCTGCAGTTCCTAATCTACATAAATCACCTAGAAGACAATTTGACCAGCCCTCTTACATTATTTGCAGATGATGCTGTCATTTACCATCTTATAAAGTCATCAGATGATCAAAACCAACTGCAAAATGACTTAGACAAAATATGTTTAGTGCAAAAAGTGGCAACTAACTCTAAATAATGTGTGAAGTCAGCCACATGAGCACTAAAAGGAGTCTGCTAAATTTTGGATAAACAATAAACCATTCAAATCTAAAGGCGAATTTTTTTAAGGAATTATAACTATGAATAACTTAAATTGGAACAATCACATACGTAATGTTTTGGGAGAATCAAACCAAAGACTGCGATTTATTGGCAGAACACTTGGCAAATGCAACAGGTCTATAAAAGAGACTGCCTACACTACACTTATCTCTCCTCTTCTGGAGTACTGCTGCACAGTGTGGGGTCTGCAGCAGACAGGATTGACGAAAGATACAGAAAAAGTTCAAAGAAGGGCAACTCGGTTTCTATTATCACAAAATAGGGAAGAGACAGCCTCAGATATGATACATGAATTGGAGTGGCAGTCATTAAAACAAAGGCATTTTTCATTATGGCAGGGTATTCTCATGAAATTTCAATTACCAACTTTCTCCTCAAAAGTGTGAAAATATTTTGCTGGGACAAACCCTCTGCCACACACTTGATTGTGAATTGTTGAGTAACATGTAGATGTAGATGTAGAAGTAGATGTTCCTGCTTAAAAGTTATTGAATTATTTTTAAATGTTGCCCTATAAGTGTTGTCTTCTCTTTTGCATGGTACTCTATTTTCATTAAAAGCTACTGACACTTTACTGCCAAATAGCCAGTCTAAATCCAGAAGCATATTTAAGTTAATTTTAGTACCACAAATAACATTTGATAAAATGTAAAGCTGTTATTGTTACTGATAATTTTGTCTTTTCCTTTACAGGTTTCGTAATCTTGTCTTTTCCTTTATAGGCTTCCCTTTACTGCCTGTTATGCCCATGACACAAACTCTGGTTACATTAATTCCTTTGATATTTAAGATATCTCGCTACCAGAATCTAAATGAATATTTATCTCTATTGCAAAAATGTTATCAGACACAATCAGTTTAATTTGTTATTCTTCTATACTACTTTCTTCTACAGTTCCCAGTCACACAAAGAAATCAGGCAGGTGTGGGCTATTAAAGTTTCTACTCGTGGACCTCCTGCTCCATCACTAGGTCTTGGAGCACAATTCCTGGCGCAGAAAGTATATTTTTTTCTGAGCTGGAATACACAAACTGCCAGTCAGCATGTCTGCATATGTAACTGCCCATTTTCACTATCAGAAGGGTACACAGTATTGCTATCTCCTCCTTGATTACTTGTTCTATTATATTTTGTTTTTGTAAAGTACTTTACAATAATTAGATTTGCTTTCATGTCGGTTATGAGGTGGATAATGGTTTCCACTGTTACTATCAGATCCTGAGTATTCTTTGCGATTGTAATCTCCTCGCGTTCTTTACTTAATGCATGAGGTTGTGCTGAAATGTAATGCCTTTGCATTTTTTATGTGAAAACTCTTACAGCTTTTTAAATAAAACAAGTTTTGTTAACATTTTACGTCTTTATTTTTCATGTCTACATATTTATTCCTCAACATAATCACAGTCGTGATGAACACATTTCTCCCAATGAGAGACCATTTTGTTGATACCATCACTGTAGAATGTTCGACTCTTTTGAAGGAGCCACAGCCTCACCTCTGCTTGGATGAGTTCATCACTATCAAAGTGAAGTTCTCAAGGGTGTTCTTTAGGTTTTGGAAAGAGATGAAAATCAGATGGGGGAAGTTGGGACTGCATAAAGTTCCTGAATTTACTGCCCTCCAGGAAAGTTCTTGACCTCAAATTATTCTTGGGACCAAAAGCTGGCTGAAACCCAAAGTGGAAAGCTCTGAGGTATTTAGCGAGTCATGGAATGTATGTCAGAAAAATAGATTAGAGGCCATAGGAGGGGGAGTGTTAATTGCAGTTGACAAAAATATTGTGCCTTTTGAGGTCGAAGTTGAGTGTGACAGTGAAGTCATCTGGTTGCATATAACAGGTGTAGGTGAAACCAAGTTAATTTTTCAAACAAGGGAAAATCCAGTATGGAATGTAACTATATTAGAGAAGGAAAGTTGCTACTCACCATATAGCAGAGATGCTGAGTCGCGATAGGCACAACAAAAAGATTCACACAATTACAGCTTTCGGCCATTAAGGCCTTTGTCAGCAATAAACACACATACACACACGGACATACACACTCACGCAAACGCAACTTGCACACACGTCTGCAGTCTCAGACAACTGAAACCACATTGCGAGCAGCAGCACCAGTGCGTGATGGGAATGGCGACTGGGTGGGGGTAAGGAGGAGCCTGGGGCGGGGAGGGGGAGGGATAGTATGGTGGGGATGGCGGACAGTGAAGTGCTGCAGTTTAGACAGAGGGCAGGAGATCAGGTAGGAAGGAGGGGGGACAGGTAGCAGGAAGGAGAGAATTAAAAAAAAAAAAATTAAAAGACTGGGTGTGGCAGTGTAATGGCAGCTGTGTAGTGCTGGAATGGGAACAGGGAGGGAGCTGAATGGGTGAGGAGAGTGACTAATGAAGGTTGAGGCAAGTAGGGTTACGGGAACGTAGGATGTATTGCAGGGGAAGTTCCCACCTGCGCAATTCAGAAAAGCTGGCGTGAATGTGTGTGTGTGTGTGGGGGGGGGGGGGGGGGAGGAGGAGGAAGGATCCATATGAAACAGGCTGTGAAGCAGTCACTGAGATGAGGGATATCATGTTTGGCAGCGTGTTCGGCAACAGGGTGGTCTACTTGTTTTTTGCCCACAGTTTGTCGGTGGCCATTCATGCAGACAGACAGCTTCTTGGTTGTCATGCCTACATAGAATGCAGCACAGTGGTTGCAGTTTAGCTTATAAATCACATGACTGGTTTCACAGGTAGCCCTGCCTTTGATGGGATAGGTGATGTTAGTGACTGGAATGTAGTAGGTGGTGGTAGGAGGATGTATGGGACAGGTCTTGCATTAAGATCTATGACAGGGATATGAGCCGTGAGGTAAGGGATTGGGATCAGGAATTGTGTAAAGATGGACAAGTATATTATGTAGGTTCAGTGGATGGCGGAATAATACTTTAAGACGGGTGGGAACGATAGTGGGCACGACATTTCTCATTTCAGGGCACAACAAGAGGTAATCGAAAGCCTGGAGGAGAATGTAATTCAGTTGCACCAGTCCCGGATGGTACTGAGTTACGAGAGGAATGCTCCTTTGTGGCTGGACTTTGGGAGTTGGTGGGAGACTGGAAAGCTAAGGCACGAGTGATTTGTTTTTGTGCAAGGTTGGGGGGATAATTACGGTCAGTGAAGGCTTCAGTGAGACCTTCGGTATACACTCCTGGAAATGGAAAAAAGAACACATTGACACCGGTGTGTCAGACCCACCATACTTGCTCCGGACACTGCGAGAGGGCTGTACAAGCAATGATCACACGCACGGCACAGCGGACACACCAGGAACCGCGGTGTTGGCCGTCGAATGGCGCTAGCTGCGCAGCATTTGTGCACCGCCGCCGTCAGTGTCAGCCAGTTTGCCGTGGCATACGGAGCTCCATCGCAGTCTTTAACACTGGTAGCATGCCGCGACAGCGTGGACGTGAACCGTATGTGCAGTTGACGGACTTTGAGCGAGGGCGTATAGTGGGCATGCGAGAGGCCGGGTGGACGTACCGCCGAATTGCTCAACACGTGGGGCGTGAGGTCTCCACAGTACATCGATGTTGTCGCCAGTGGTCGGCGGAAGGTGCACGTGCCCGTCGACCTGGGACCGGACCGCAGCGACGCACGGATGCACGCCAAGACCGTAGGATCCTACGCAGTGCCGTAGGGGACCGCACCGCCACTTCCCAGCAAATTAGGGACACTGTTGCTGCTTGGGTATCGGCGAGGACCATTCGCAACCGTCTCCATGAAGCTGGGCTACGGTCCTGCACACCGTTAGGCCGTCTTCCGCTCACGCCCCAACATCGTGCAGCCCGCCTCCAGTGGTGTCGCGACAGGCGTGAATGGAGGGACGAATGGAGACGTGTCGTCTTCAGCGATGAGAGTCGCTTCTGCCTTGGTGCCAATGATGGTCGTATGCATGTTTGGCGCCGTGCAGGTGAGCGCCACAATCAGGACTGCATACGACCGAGGCACACAGGGCCAACACCCGGCATCATGGTGTGGGGAGCGATCTCCTACACTGGCCGTACACCACTGATGATCGTCGAGGGGACACTGAATAGTGCACGGTACATCCAAACCGTCATCGAACCCATCGTTCTACCATTCCTAGACCGGCAAGGGAACTTGCTGTTCCAACAGGACAATGCACGTCCGCATGTATCCCGTGCCACCCAACGTGCTCTAGAAGGTGTAAGTCAACTACCCTGGCCAGCAAGATCTCCGGATCTGTCCCCCATTGAGCATGTTTGGGACTGGATGAAGCGTCGTCTCACGCGGTCTGCACGTCCAGCACGAACGCTGGTCCAACTGAGGCGCCAGGTGGAAATGGCATGGCAAGCCGTTCCACAGGACTACATCCAGCATCTCTACGATCGTCTCCATGGGAGAATAGCAGCCTGCATTGCTGCGAAAGGTGGATATACACTGTACTAGTGCCGACATTGTGCATGCTCTGTTGCCTGTGTCTATGTGCCTGTGGTTCTGTCAGTGTGATCATGTGATGTATCTGACCCCAGGAATGTGTCAATAAAGTTTCCCCTTCCTGGGACAATGAATTCATGGTGTTCTTATTTCAATTTCCAGGAGTGTATTTTGAGAAGGACTGCTCATCATTGCAGATGCGACGGCCATGGGTGGCTAGGCTGTGCGGAAGGGACTTCTTGGTATGGAATGTGTGGCAGCTGTCGAAGTGGAGGTCAGAGTGCTTCACCTGGTGCTACTCAACCCAACAAGCTACCTTCCTAGATGTTGACCTTCATCTCAGAGATGGCTATATCAGTACCTCCATCCATATCAAACCTACTAACCACCAGCAATACCTCCACTTCGACAGCTGCCACCCATTCCATACAAAGAAGTCCGTTCCACACAGCCTAGCCACCCGTGGTCATCAAATCTGCAGTGACGAGCAGTCCCTCTCAAAATATACCGAGGGTCTCATTGAAGCCTTCACTGACCGTAATTATCCTCCCAACAGCGTACAAAAACAAATCTCCCATGCCTTATCTTTCCAGTCTCCCACCACCTCCCAAAGTCCCATAGTCCGGCCACAGAGGAGCATTCCCCTCGTAACTCAGTACCATACGGGACCGGAGCAACTGAATTACATTCTCCACCGGGGTTTCGATTACTTCTTGTCGTGCCCTGAAATGAGAAATGTCCTGCCCACTATCCTTCCCACCCCTCCTACAGTGGTATTCTGCTGTCCACCGAACCTACACAGCATACTCATCCATCCTTACACAACCCCTGCTGCCAATTCCTTACCTCATGGCTGTAATAGACCTAGATGCAAGACCTGTCCCATACATCTCCTACCACAATCTACTCCAGTCCGGTCACTAACATTACCTATTCTGTCAAAGACAGGGCTACCTGTGAAACCAGTCATGTGATTTACATGCTAAGCTGCAACCACTGTGCTGCATTCTCTGCAGGCATAACAACCAACAAGCTGTCTGTCCGCATGAACGGCCACCGACAAACTGTGGCCAAAAAACTAGTAGACCACCCTGTTGCTGAACACACTGCCAAACATGATATCCCTCATCTCAATGACTGCTTCACAGCCTGTTCCATATGGATCCTTTCCCCCCTCCCCACCAGCTTTTCTGAATTGCGCATGTGGGAACTTTCCCTGCAATACATCCTATGTTCCCGTAACCCTGCTTGCCTCAACCTTCATTAGTCACTCTCCTCACCCATCCAGCCCCATCCCTGTTCCCATTCCAGCACTACACAGCTGCCATTACACTGCCACACCAAGTCTTTTAATTTCTTTTTATTTCTCTCCTTCCCGCTACCTATCCCCCCTCCTCCCCACCTTCTCTCCTGCCCTCTGTCTAAACTGCAGCACTTCCCTGTCCGCCACCCCCATCATACTATCCCTCTCCCTCCCCGCCCCAGGCTCCTCCTTATCCCCACCCAGTCGCCATTCCCATCACGCACTGGTGCTGCTGCTCGCAGTCTGGTTTCAGTTGTCTGAGACTGCAGACGTGTGTGCAAGTTGCGTTTGTGTGTGTGTGTGTGTGTGTGTGTGTGTGTGTGTATCTCTTTTTGTTGTGCCTATCGCGACTCAGCATCTCCATTATATGGTGAGTAGCAACTTTCCTTCTCTAATATTGTTACATTCCATCCTGGATTTTCCATTGTTTGACTTTGCCTGATGGCTGTTCTTTGATCCTAACCCTGTGCTGTTTTCCTTTGTTACTACTTTCTTTTGCATCGTTATACTCAATGGCCATCCCTCTTTCTTTTCTTTCCTGTGTTGCCTTAAAAACCTTACTGCATGCTCTACTTATGAGCCACACTGTATCAACCGTCTCGGCTGAGCGCTACAGATGGCCTCAAGACCATGCTGATTGTTGGTGCAGCATCTTATGTCCAATGGTACTCCTGCCGATATAATTAATCCTATACTTTCAAACTGTTCACTCTCCCTGCGTCAGTTCCTGTATTTTTGCATGTTATCTCCTGCAACTTTCCGGTGCCACATGATCTTGTATCTCTACCTACAAATCCCTCTCCTTCCCCCACGCTTTCTCCGTTCTATCCCTGTTCACATCCACTAAATCCACCTCATTCAGTCACATCTGCCATCCCCCTTCTTCACGCTTATCCGCCCTCAAACCTGCTATCCACAGTTGTTGTTTTTGTGGTCTTCGGTCCTGAGACTGGTTTGATGCAGCTCTCCATGCTACTCTATCCTGTGCAAGCTGCTTCATCTCTCAGTACGCACTGCAGCCTACATCCTTCTGAATCTCTTGGTCTCCCTCTACGATTTTTAGCCTCCACGCTGTCCTTCAGTACTAAATTGGTGATCCCTTGATGCCTCAGAACATATCCTACCAAACGATCCCTTCTTCTAGTGAAGTTGTGCCACAAACTCCTCTTCTCCGCAATACTATTCAATACCTCCTCATTACTTATGTGATCTACCCATCTAATCTTCAGCATTCTTCTGTAGCACCACATTTCGAAAGCTTCTATTCTCTTCTTGTCTAAACTATTTATCGTCCAAGTTTCACTTCCATACATGGCTACACTCCATACAAATACTTTCAGAAACGACTTCCTGACATTTAAATCTATACTCGATGCTAACAAATCTCTCTTCTTCAGAAACGCTTTCCTTGCCATTGCCAGTCTACATTTTATATCCTCTCTACTTTGACCATCATCAGTTATTTTCCTCTGCAAATAGCAAAACTCCTTTACTACTTTAAGTGTCTCATTTCCTAATCTAATTCCCTCAGCATCACCCGAGTTAACTCGACTACATTCCATTATCCTCGTTTTGCTTTTGTTGATGTTCATCTTATATCCTCCTTTCAAGACACTGTCCATTCCGTTCAACTGCTCTTCCAAGTCCCTTGCTGTCTCTGACAGAATTACAATGTCATCGGCGAACCTCAAAGTTTTTATTTCTTCTCCATGGATGTCGATACCTACTACCTACCCACAGTAATATACATACATTTATTAATTATTAGTTATTCTCTACTTTGATCCTTGTGACTTCTCGCCAATTTTAGTGAGTTTTCGCCTTCAGCTATCATCGTCTTCCTCAGATTTCATCTCATTTTTCCCCCTTGTGCATCCATTTCGCACTTTTCGTATTTTTCATACGTATTTGGGTGTATGTTTGTGTAATTTTTCAGACGTAATTCTACTTTATTACGCAATTTTTTGCACCACCATGGACCCTTGCTCCTTCCATCTGCGCCAATACAGAAAGGTTTCCTTATCACTAGCCAGATCCCAGTCCCACATACTGTTCCTGCGTTGTTGCTTGGCTCATGAAATCCCACCTAATGGTTTTACCATCAAATTACCCATATCTGGTTGCCACGCCTCCTTCGACAATGTTCCACCTGTTCAGATTCCGCCAATCCTTAGTCCTCACTAACGTAGTCCTGCAAAACCATATCAACCAAGCCCAATCCTCCTTGCAGTACCTTCTCTCCATCTGCAAAATTCTCCTGCTATGTAATCCCAAATTCCTGGAACCCATAACACACACTGAAACTCTTGTCCTGCAGGAACTTGAGCAACATGCACAATGCCACCTCAAAAAGCTTTCCATTCTGCTCACTTCCTATTCCCGCCTCGGAGTACCACTGGCCACCACCTCTACAACAACCTCCAAGCCTCCCCCATGTCCCGTCATAGCTGACAAACCCTGTCTCGCAGACCTATTACACTTATCCCACCCTCCAAAACTCCCTCCCACCACCACACAGAACCCAGAACCTAAACAGACCTGCAACACAGTCATGAACCTTTCCTCCAGAAGCCTTAGTCCCACAGAAATATCAGTCCTTTCCAAAGGCCTCACCTTTTGCCCCACTCCCAAATTCAGTCATGCAGCACTAGTTAAAGACCTTCTCTCCTTCTCCTGGTCCCTACAGTGGAAACACTTTTTCACCACCAACCTGACCAATAAGACTCAATCAAAGACCAATACTGAACCTTGCCTAACTCAGTTCACTCCTATATCTAAACGTGATCCATCCCCCCTGCCTCCAAACCACCCCCTGTAAACTTTCCAGAATTTCTTAACCTTGAGCCTTGCCTCTCCATCATTCCCCAAATCCGTCAACATGCAAACTAACCTTACATCTGCAGAAAGAACCACAGTCCACCATCTAAAAACTCCTTGCCACAGTGACTCCATTCCAGTAATCCAGCAGGATCTCCAGTCAGTACTCAAATCCTTAGGCCCATCCCAGAATCCCTTCCCAGAGTCCATCTCTCTACTCACCCCTACCACTCCCCGCACTCCCACCTTCTACATGCTTCCTAAAGTCCATAAACCCAACCAACCAGTGGCTGATTACTGTGACCCCACTGAGAGAATTCCTGCTCTCGTAGAGAAACACCTTCAACCTATTACCCGGAACTTATCCTCCTATATAAAACCATTTCCTCCACCGACTCTCCACAGTTCCTGACCCTTTACCACATGGTGCTCTGCTCGTCACTTCTGATGCCACCTCCCTGTACACTAACATTCCTAATGCCCATGGCTTTACTGCTATCAAACACTACCTTTCCAGACACCCTATGGATTCCAAACCAACAACCTCCTTCCGAGTCGCCATGACCAACTATAGCCTCACCCACAATTACTTCTCCTTTGAAGGCATTACCTACAAACAAATCTGGGGTAATTCAAAGGAAGTCTACGGTCAACAGCACATACATACCCAGATCATGCAATACTAGTTGGTGATTTCAAACTATCGAGTATTGACTGGGATGTCTATGGATTTATTGTGGGGGATATGGACAGACAGTCACGTGAAATACTTTTGAACATGTTTTCTGAAAACTGTTTTGAGTGCCTAGCTTGGCAGCCTGCATGCAATGGAAATATCTTAGACCTTGTAGCTACAAATAGGCCAGACCTTATTGACTTTGTCAGTACAGAAATGGTGAGTAGCATTCATGATACCATTGTAGCAACTATGATTATTAAAGTTAATAAATCAGTCAAGAATGCTAGCAGAATGTTTCTGCTAGATAGAGCAGATAAGCAGTTATTAGCATTGCACTTAGACCATGAACTGGCATCACTTAGTTCCAGTAAGATGGATGTAGAGGAATTACGGGCAAAGTGTACACAGCTTGTAAATCCTAGTCTGGAGAGTTATGTGCCTAGAAAGTGGATAAAGGATGGAAAAGATCCACCACATTTTAATAATGAAATTCGGGAGATGCTGAGAAATTAGAAGCTGTTCCACTCTCGGTTCTATCCCACCTGAGGTATCTAACCCCAAACTTTACAAAAATTGAAAATTTTCGAATTTCAAACATTCATAAAGTAGTAAGGAAACATTTGTAAGTGTTCTTGCTCTATATGAGGCTAGTAGTGTACGATATCTATCTAAAAAAAACAGACTTTCATAAATCAACCCTTGTTTGTTATTTTTGGGCCTAAAAACTGGATTTTTGAAAATTTGGATACCAAACTTTGGAGGTCATTCTGACTGGTTATTTTTGATTTAGGGTATTTTGTGTAATAGACAATGTTGTAGAGGACACTTTTCTAAAAACAATCATGTCAATTACAATGTTGTAACTTAACCCAGTGCAGAGAAATTCAAATTGTTGCTAACGTCTCTAAACTGAAACACTGTCGCGTGCTTACAAACGAGAATGGCCGCCATTCAGTAAAGATGAAAGGTAAAATTTTTTTAAAAACTGGTTTGAACTTCTCAATTACAGGGTAATCACAAAAAATTAAAATATTTAAAAATGGTCAAGCAACCAACTTAATTTTTTTTGGATCACTTCATTTGGACTGACCCATACATAAGAAGATCTATGTCGAAGAGTAGAACAACCACCACAGTCGTACCTTAGCAAAAGATCTGACAGAGAACCCGAGAAAATCCTGGTCTTACATAAAATCACTAAGTGGGACTACAGCTTCTATTCAGTCCCTCGTTGATCAGTCTGGTGTGGAAGTTGAAGATAGCAATACAAAAGCCAAACTTTTAAATTTCATGTTCAAGAAATTGTTCGCACAGGAGAATCATACAAACATACTGTCATTAGACCATTGGAAAGACTCCTTTATGGATGACATAGTAATAAGCATCCCTGGCATAGAGAAAAACTGAAAGATTTGAAAGGAAATAAATCACCAGGTCTGGATGGAATCTCAATTTGATTTTACAAAGAGTACTCTACTGCATTAGCCCCTTACCTAGCTTAAATTTATCATGACACTCTTGCCTGGCACAAAGTCCCAAGAGACTGCAAAAAAAGAGTAGAGTACTCCAGTATATACAACGGGTAAAAGAATGGACATGCAAAATTACAGACCACTATCCTTAACTTCTGTTTGCTGCAGAATCCTTGAACACATGCTGAGTTCGAATATAATGAACTTCCTTGAGACTGAGGAACTTATGTCCACAAATCAGCATGGTTTTAGAAAACATTGCTCATGTGAAACTCAGCTTTCCCTTTTCTCACGATATACTGAGAACTATGGATGAAGGCCAACAGGGAGATTCCATATTTCTAGATTTCTGGAAAGTATTTGGCATGGTGCCCCATTGTAGGCTGTTGACGAAGGTATAAGCATATGAAATAAGTTCACAGATATGCGAGTGGCTCAAATACTACTTAAATAATAGAACCAAGTATGTTGTCCTAGATGGTGAGTGTTCATCAGAGAAATTTCCAGTTGGTGTGATGAATGGCAGCTAGTCCTAAATGAGTAAAAATGTAAATTGATGTGGAGGACTAGTAAGATCGAACCTGTAAGGTTCGAATACAGTATTACTAGTATCGAGTCTGACACAGTCACACTGTTTAAATATCTGGGCATAACGCTGCAAAGCGATATGTGATGGAATGAACATATGAGAGCTGTGGTAGAGAGGGCGAATGGTTGACTTCGGTTTATATGGAGAATTTTAGAAAGAGTAGTTCACCTGTAAAGGAGAATTTAGAAAGAGTAGTTCACCTGTAAAGGAGACTGCAAATAGGACGCTGGTGTGACCTGTTCTTGAGTACTACTTGAGTGTTTGTGATCCATACCAAGTCGGACTGACGGAAGACATTGAAGCAATTTAGAGGAGGGCTGCCACATTTGTTACCGGTAGGTTCAAATAACACATAAGGGTTATGGAGATGTTTTGGGAACTCAAATGGGAATACTTGGAGGGAAGGTGATGTTCTTTACGAAAAACACTATTGAGAAAATTGAGAGAACCAGCATTCGAAGCTGGCTGCCGAACAATTCTACTACCAGCAAAATACATTGCGCATAAGGATCACGAAGATCAGATAGGAGAAATTAGGGCTCATACGGGGGCATACAGACAGACCTTTTTCCCTCGCCCTATTTGTGATTGGAACGGGAAAGGAAATGACTAGTAGTGGTATGCACCGTACAGTGGCTTGCAGAGTATCTATGTAGATGTAGACATAGACATAGACGTATGGAGGATGATCAATGACAGGAATCCAAGGTGTTGGATTGTTGCAGATGTCTCACTGCTCATGTGTGACCTGGCAAGGTCATGCTGAAGGAGAGGGTGCTCCATGCTTGGATGAACTCTTCAAATTTGAAACTCGACTATAGCATGCTGTTCCTCATGCATGAAAATAGTTGTATTACACATTGCCTTGTAACATACTAGAACTCAGAGTCCTCTAGTGGCACATGGATGCAAAATGTAAACATGCAGAATAAAAATATAGAACTTAAACATTTGTTTTATTTAAAAATCATCAAGAGTTTTCAAATAAAAAATTAGGAGGCGTTACTTTTCAGCATGCCCTCTTATCTAATCCTCCTATAAATGTTAATAGTTCATTTACACTAGACCAACCTTGATACCACTTTCCTTTTCTCAATGGGATAATCTAGGGACCAATACTTATAACAAATGATACTTCTCTTTAGGATTGTCTAAGTATTTAGATTTTGTCAGACTATTTTACCCGACTATTATTACGATGCCTCGGATCCAATAACTCAAGACTATCTTCTCTTGGCTACTTGAAAACCAGTGTTTTTTTCTAAATGTGTCTTAAAAGTCATTCAGAGAAGAATATTCTTCTGAATGAGCAGTTCCCCATTTGACAGCATCTTCTTCTAAATAAGCAAGGACAAAATCAATTTTCTTGGAGTCCTCCCAACACTTAGGTAAGGATTTAGAAAATACCTTTAAAAAGTAAGTTTGATGAGCACTGCCTTCAAGTTTAAATTTAGGAAACTGTTTCGAAAAGTTTGTCCCACTATAGATGTAATTTCTCTATTAATCCTACAGGAAACCCACAATTATCAGTAAGTTTTCTTTTTACAAATCTCATCCAAAGTTTTAGCTAATTCATCCCAGATCTTCTGGAGCTTTGCTTGTGTTGTATCAGTGTTGGCTGTTGAATGAGATGTACCGATAGATGACAACTTTTTCCTGAATCTTTCACTCAATTAGGTAATTATAACGCTACTCCGATGTTGCAAGAGTAGTATGAGATTGCAGTTCCGTCACAATCTTTATTTTGCTCCAATACATTTAACCTGATTTTAGTGTCCAAGATTTCTCAGTAAATTCCTGTTCAGTAAAATCTTTAATCTCTCTTAAACCTTTATTCAGTCTCTACATTGTTCATTAACTTTGCTTCTTATTAAGTCACACTGCTTCCCAATTGAAGTTGAAATGACTGATCATAATTTAGATATTCTATTATTAATTTATATTTCTCCTTGCAAGACTCTGTAATGTGCTCTGCAAGTTTCTGTACCTGCCTATCTATTTTCTTTCTTAAATCAACACTGCTGACCTCTAGTTATCACTTAATTTAGTGACTGTATATTTCTTTGTCTCTGCTAGAGCACGTTCAAGTCCAGCCCCTTGTTGTCTACATTCGCATTCAGCTCATCACCACGACCCTTTATATTGGCATTAGCAGTATAAAGTCTAATGCCTAGCTCAACACCTTGAAACTTTAAATTAGCTTTTAAACCTGCATTACCTTGTACCAACTGCCCCAGCTAGTATTCATTTTAGATATGATTTTGAAAAAAATCCTCCTTTTTCTGGTTTCTCACTGGCATACATTACAAATGGCAATAGATTTACAACTAACGTTCTTCTGCTAGCAACCACTATGGTGGGTAGTTAACCACTTTACAAAAAATAGTCTCTTCTGTACACACACACACACACACACACACACACACACACACACACACACACACACACACACACCAGAGTGTATGATGAATACATCAATTTGCTGACTGCTATCACTGTCAAAATAACAGCAAAAGACAACAGTGAGACGAGTAACTGACAGCTATCAAAGACTGAGACAATGGATAGACGGGGCAACAAATCACTCACCATCTCAATGCTGGACACTAACCAGTGAGCCACTATACCATCCAGAATCACCACCTTACAGATATCTTTGCTGATATTATGCCACAGGTACACAGCTTAAAAGACATAATAACATTGTCCCTAGACACTGTCTTGAAGCATAGAAAAAGTAGCCTGTACTGATAAGTCATGGTACTTGTTAGTACTTCATGACAGAATATGACTATGTCAAAAATCACAGTTACCACTGCAATAGGGCATTTTTGAGGCAGGTGATGGAATGATGGAAGAGATATTCTCATGTTGAGAATGTTTAGATGGGATGAAATGGGTCTTCTAATGCAACTATGAGGTGTGTTCAATAAGTAATGCAACACACTTTTTTCCTTGGCCAATTTTGACTGAAAAAATGGGAAACTTGTTGTGGAACATTGTGGAATACTCCTGCTTCAGCCCCTACAGTTTCACGAATTTGCGATCTGTTCCAGCTGTGTTCTTGGCCTTCAAAATGGCATACGTAACAGAGGTGAGTTCCAAGCAGACAGCTATCTCTGTTGGCATAAAACCGAGCATTGCAAATATTCACAGGCACTTGCAGAACGTCTATGGAGACCTTACAGTGAACAAAAGCATGGTGAGTCATTGGGAAAGGCGTCTGTCATCATCGCAACAAGGTGGCGCAAGCCTGCTGGTCGTATTGTGCTACTGAGAAGAAATTGAAGAATGACTTCAGCATGTTTGTTGCCACATAAGTGCAAATGAACTTCTCCTTCTCTGTGACAGTGCAAGGTCTCTCACTAGTCTGTGCACATGAGAGGAGCTCACAAAACTTCATTGGACTGTTGTTGCTCATCCACCCTACAGCCTGGATCTCGCACCTTCTGAATTACATCTCTTCGGCCCAATGAAGGATGCACTATATGGGAAAGCATACATGGCTGTTGGGAGGTTATTGACTAAGTGTCACGTTGACTTCAATGTTAACCAGTACAGTGGTACCATGCTGGCACACAGGCCCTCCCACCAGTAAGGTGGCCAAAGTCCATCACACTGAATGGAGATAATGTTGAAAAATAGGGCTTTGTAGCCAAAAGAGTGGGGAATTTCACAGTGTATTGGAATCCTGAATAAAACCAACCAACAAACCAACCAGCACACACACACACACACACACACACACACACACACACACACACACAGCCCCTCATACCTCTCTCATTAATGACCAATACAGGAAACCACTATCCTACTATGTGCATCTGTTTGCTAACATGGTTCCAGGCTACACAGCTCCAATCCTACTGAATACATATTGGAGGCCACTAAGCACTGAGCACAATTTTCATGAGTTGTCGATGGTGGTTGAATGGTTACAGATCATGAGGGCTCCCCTACATTTTTGATTTCTTGTGAATTATTACGCTCTGCTATTGCCTTCACAATAGGAGGTATTGCACGCTACATAGATGTGTCGAATTCAGTTTTGTACTTACATTCTATGCATATTTTTTTTATTTTAAGAAATAAACCTTTTCCAGTCACAAGAGATGTCCCACTGCAACAGCAATCTCCAGTCAAATGCTGCTAGAAGTGATATCACATTCTTTGTGTAACCAATACAGAATCTAACTGACATGTCACTACATTCAGTTGTCTTGCTACTATTACAGGGCTTTAATTAGTTTCAAACTTTACAATTACTTACCTCTTCATCTCAAATCGGGAACTCCAGGTAGGAACATCAACAATGTAGGAGAAGATAGATTGCTACTTACTGTAAAGAAGACACATTAAGTTGCAGACAGGTACAATTAAAAGGCACTTACACAAAGATTTCGGTCACAGCCTTCATCAGCAAAAGAGATACACACAAGGCCTGAGCTGAATGAGTTTGTGCTCATGTGCATGAAGTGTGCTTACTTGTGTGTATGACTGATGAGTGTTTCTCTTTTGTTAATGAAGGCTATGGCTGAAAGCTTTGTGTAAGTGTCTTAATTGTGCCTGTGTGCAACTTAACATGTTTTCTTCACAGTAAGCCACAGTATCTCTTTTCCTAAATTGTTGTTATCTCTATACCTGTCACCTCTGCATTCACACAACACTCAGAAACTGGATCTGCTGTACAAACATTTTTTGTACAACAATGTCAGAAGACAGAATTTCCAACAGTCCATATAAATCAATGGATGTTTCAATAACTTTAGACTCACTTTACATTTGTGAGAAATTGCTAAAACACAGATTTCATCCAGAAAAGTTAAATAATACAGGTAGGTCTGAGAAACTCCTACTATGCTATGAAAAAGATTTTGAAAGGGGGAGTGGATGATCGGCCACTTTATAACAAATTGTAGCAGTGCATGACTAGCATATTTTCAGCACCAAAGCGATACACCGCATTGTGATCAATGCATAGTGATAATTTCATTTATAAGTAGAAAATTAGTACAACACTATGTTAAGTAAAATTTGTTATTTTATGCATAACTATTTATATTTTATGCAATGAGGATGATTTTCACAGTTTTAAAATGAAAATCTGTAAATCTATTTTACGAAGTTTTGTCAAATTATGTATCAGTTGATTGAAACATCCACCTTGATGGCTGAGTGGTCAGCGTGATGGACTGTCATGCCAAGGGGCCTGGGTTCGTTTCCCAGCTGGGTTGGAGATTTTCTCCATTCAGGGACTGGGTGTTGTGTTGTCATTGTCATCATCATCATCATCATCATCTCATTCCCACTGACACGCAAGTCACCGAAGTGGCGTCAACCCAAAAGACTTGCACCAGGCGACCGGTCTACCCAACGGGAGGCCCTAGCCACACGACATTTCATTTCATTTCAGTTAATTGAAACAATACCTTCGACAATGATGTAAATCATTTAAACTTCTTTGCCTCAAATGTCATCTTTGTGCTCCTGCATGTTGGCACTTGCTACGAAGAGTGGTTTTATGATGGAGTGTTAAAAAGACGTTTGAATAACTGAGGAAAGAAGAGTCTTGTAGAGTCTTTCACAAGACGTATATTGTGGACTTCTTGTCTATGAATTTATGAACACTGAAGACTCCATAAAGAAACTGTTTTATTTGACATTTAACAAACCATCAACATGACAAACCTAGAAATAGTATATTCATCCATACAGTCAAACTGGGAGAGCTAAGTTAAACCCTGAAAAGGAGATGATGTCAACTTCGGGACAATCAGCTGAGGAAAAAGTTATATTTTAGTAACACTAACATGTTCTTTAATGACACTTCTTTCTGAATAATGGCAAACATCCATTCAGTGGACATGTGATTGTGTAGAAATTAGTGAAGTGGGGTGTTACAATGTTCGTAGGAATATATTTATTGAAATACATGAAGAATATTATATCTTACTAACCCTTAACTTTCTGAAAATAACATTCTCATGCTTCCTTTCGCTCTCCTAACACAATCCAACACTATTTCATGTAAAATGTCCCATTTAAGGAATAACCATCCCTAAGAGAGAATTATTTTTGACATCGTAGCGTATTTGCTTCTACAAGAGAAAATTGTTTACAAGCCACTACCTGCTGAGAAACACCTGTTACATGTTGCTGCAACTGAACTGTCAAAGCAAATCTATGAAATGCACACTCAGATAATGTCTGTCTTATATTGGACAATGATATTCAGTTTTTTAAAATCTAGGAAGCATATCTTTGCTAACATTAGAAGATTATAGAATTATAATATATGTTATACACAAATATGCTTATATTTTTATTGTACTCTCTTCTTTTCACCCATTTATCACTCAATGTATTTTTTTTCATTTACAAATTTCTTTTTATGAGAAGGATGGCTTGAGAAAATCAAGCTACAATCAGATGTCTCACTCTCAAAACAATTTCATGATGCACTCAATTGATCATATAAATGTTAGAGAATTATAGAAGTATAACTTCTCATTGTAGTTGACTGAAGTATAGAGTTAAAATTTAATGACATCATACCTGCATCTTTGGTGTGCAATTGTATCCCATTCATTTGTACAAAATTAATGCCATTGGCAACAGTTTCAACAACTTTCTTCTCTGGATGAAATGGTAGTAATTCATTTTTCCAACCAACTTCGCTGTGCATGAAAGAAAAAGTATGCACATGTTCACAGTCTGCAAAGGAAAGCAGAAGAGGATGTTATTTCACAGAAAGAAATATATGCAGAATAGGTGACAAAAAATGTGTGACTGTAAGAAAGAAATGCTACTTGCCTCCTCCAATAACACCTGTACTAAACCATAAACTGAACAGTACAGAGAAATACCAATGATGACATAACATTTAATTAAGTCTGTTACAAACACACAGCAGACAAAAAATTAATACCACTAGGAGACACTATGGTAATACTGTGCAGCACCACCTCTGCCTTTGCTAATGGTATTAATTTCTCAAGTTTATTTAGGTATGCTATATACAAATGAAGCCTTTATTTCTTGGAGCTTCCAAATTTTGGAGATGTTCATTGCAATGATTCACCTGCTGTTCCAAACAGTTTCGAACATTTTCTGTGAGATTAAGATTGACAAGGAGAGGTCCCCAGCGGTGGGACCAACTTTTTAAACCAGATATACGGTGTTGTAGGTTAAAATCCCAGGTAGCATGCCCTGCACCTGGTGGCCCTTCATTTGCGAGTAATTGACGAAAAAAATTTCTGAGTTTTGCGTGACACTTAATAGTGTTAAAAAAGTTGTATTGCATGGACTAGTTGTGTGGTGCAAAGGATATGCTTCACATGCAAGAGGTTGCGGGTTTGAATCTTGTCATTCAATTAACTGGTTGAAATGTAATTCTTTATTTCTATTCCTTTGTCACATCATTTTAATTGCCACATGAACTTCCTCATTTGTTTCATTTTTTCTTTCTGCACTCAGAAGTTTTTTGAATATGAATTTAATTACATTTACTTACTACAATATTCAATTAATTGAAAGTTCCAATCTATCTGTTAAAAAACAAAAGGCAAAATATTCTAATTATACTGACTGAGTAATGGTGTGAAAAATGTATTTTTCATTAAAAGATGTGTAATTATTTTTTGCATGGTAATTTAAAACATAGCATAAAATCCTACTGCACGATGTCAAAAACAATGCAGGTGAAGATTTAAACAAAAGAAGGGTTTACAAACAAAACAAAATTCAAGCTAAATGAGGAACAGATATAATGAATGCAATAACCTGGACATAAAAATAGGATGATAAAAACAAAAGAAATTATATTGAAATTAGTATGTAAAATTAACTAAAAACACATGAAGAATGATTTCTAGAATGACAGGAAGAAAAATGAGAGCAAATGAAGAAGTTGATTTTAAGATTAAAATGATGTAACAAAGAAATAGAAATCAAAATACTTTTAAATCAATTAATTGAATAAAAATGATGATCAAAGTCATTCCAGCAAAGAATCAAAAAATAAAAATTAATGCACCTGACCAGATTGAAACCACAATCTGTTACACCATACAACTAATCTATGTATTTTTTAACACTAATGAGGGTCATACAAAATTCAGAAATTTTTTTTCATCACGGTGAATGGCTGCAAAGTGTAATACCTGGGATCTTAACTTACATAACCCTGTACATGGTTTCACAAAGTTGATATCACCACTGTGGACCTCTCTTCGCGACTGATTTAATGAAACAGTCAAGGAGCAAATGGGTGCCAGGAATGTATGCACGCAGCCCTTTGAACTCAGTGTTGCTGTCTTGGAAGACAGGAGTGCCCATATTATACTCATTACGAAGACCCAGAAGAAGAGGCAACACTCGGTCACTGGGAAAGTTGAAATAAACACAATGGTTCATGTTCACGATAACCTGAATGAGTTTGCTAAACTCGTGGCAAGACAAAGATTGCAACATCTGCTATGAGGTTAAACAGCAAATAGTCAGATCACACAACAGGTTTCTAGCCAGCTACTACCAAGTTTCTGTGTTGCTTGCTCCAATGAAGATGTACATCTTTATGTGTAGGTGTGAGCAATGGCCTGTTGTAAAGTACCCAACTCCAAAGGTCTGTTGCAAGCAGTTCCCTACGCAATGTTCACTTGGAAATTGGTTCAGGTGGACCTGAATTCACTGACAGCAACAATTACTGATGAGTGTAAAACTGTTACTGGCAGGAGTGACATTTGTCTTTGGTAGCTATTGGTTGGAATCTCATTATGACCATTGTTCTTATGCTGTGAGTGGGACACCATCCCGTTAGACACATTGGACAGCTCGTGTTGATATACCAACAAAATGGGAAACTGCATTCTAAAAACGATAGTCTCTTTCTGCCATCATGCCTTGTCTCCATATTAACCCATCTTTCTGCGCTAATTCTATATAACTGACTAGCACAGATCCGCCACCTCATTGCCATGCCTCATGTCAGTAGTAGGAGGTCACATGGCCAGCTGGTACCAACTGTGCACCATCAACAGTGCTGCAGGTGGGCTTATATAGATAATCACAAAACACAGGACTTCATGAACATGAAAAAGGGAGTGTCAGAAATGATAAACCAATAGTCATGATATGAGATTGCCAGTCATCTAACATCAAAGATGCGGAGCCCTCCTTAGCAACAGAGACTGTTTGAGCAGCAACTTGCAGAGGTCATTAGTTACTGGTTTGAGAGGTTGCTGATGAAGTGAGACTCAGTATATTATCACAAGTCAGAAATTGCAAAATTCATCCCCCTGGTAATTGTGTGTCTTTCAGTTAGGAGATAATTAAAAATGTAAACAACCATGAAAACTTGCTGAAAAACACTGTGACTTGAGATGATATATGGATGTATGGCTATGATGAGGATGGATTTCTTGTAATGGGGTCAGAATGTGTCTTCTCTCCCAAAGGGAGTATGTGCGCGTTGATCACACATCAAACTCTGATAAATGTTACATTTCCTTTTTCTGAACTGGAAAAGTATCATGCATCATGATGTTTTACATCATGACCATACAGTAATGAAAGAACTGTAGTAAAGACTTTAAACTCATGTGTGAGAAGCTGTCCTCAGAAGGAGGTCTGGAATTTGGGAAACCAATTTTGGATGTTGCATCACAACACTGCACTGGCTCCAACATCTTTTCTGACACATAGCTATTTGGCAGCATATCACATAGCTACTGTGTCTCATCCACCTAATACTTCCAACTTCTCTTCAGTAGATTTATACTTGTGTCCAAAATGCATAGTGACATTGAAGGGATATTGTTCCCAAGATGGAGGTGAGGCTACAGAAAATTTGATGAGAGGATTGTGCCACCTGAAGAATGCATTCCAGGAATCATACCTAAAATGTTAGCAGGTACATAAAAATGTTCAGCATACAAGTCTAATTTCTTGTAACTACAGTTGTATATCTGGTGTGAAATAACGTACCATGGCAGGGACAATGAACACATATTTACTTACATGTTTAAGGACAAACAAAAAAAGAAAATATGGAAGATGTTACTGATGCAATCAGTTCAAACAAGGCCCAATATCAATGCAGACTGACCAGCAGTAAATCAGTCACAATACTGAGGTCTTTGATGAAACAAAATTTTGAATGTAGAGGGAGAAGGAAATCATGAAGCTAGCAACCTGCTGACAACCAAAATTTGTTTTAGGAGACTAATACCTGGATTTCATTCTGATATGATAAAATACCAGTAAAGGCATACATGATTGCTAGGTTGCACTGAAGCTATTCCACAGCAAGTGTTCATTCTTTCACCAGCTTATAATCATGTACTTTTCAGATGATAATTTTCTGTTGGATTAGGCAAGATCATTAGACATCTTCAACAGGGAGAAGGAAAAATATGCCCTGAAGTTGTTGAGAAAAATATGATTTAATTCAACAGGAATGATTTTGTGGAATTTCAATGAAGTTATATTTGGTGATCTGCAATTGAATCCTAGCTATCTCAAGACAAATTTTGCCACTTCCTTACTTTTGGTAATACTTGTACAAGTGGTGTTCCTTTTTCATAACAAGTAGAGAAAAATAGTTTTGGACTTTTGAACTGTATTCAACCATTTGTGCATTTGAGATTGAGAGAATAGTTACTAGATCAAAAATCTACTCACCAAGCAGCAGCAAAACACACACATAAAAGACACTTGTAATAGGCAAGTTTTGGAGCCATTGGCTCCTTCTTCAGACAGAAGGGTTGAAGAGGAAGATGGGTGGAGGAAAAGGACTGGAGAGGTCTAGGAAAAGGGGTAGATTTCGGAAAGTCACACAGAACCGTGGGTCAGGGGAGACATACTGCGAAGGAAAGACTTCCTTCTCATCCTGTACAGCAAGTCTCCACTGACCCGCAGTTCTGGATGACTTTCTGAAATTTACCCCTTTTTCTAGACCTCTCCAGTCCTTTTCCTTCACCCTTCTTCCTTCCCCTTCAACCCCTCTGCCTGAAGGATCCACTGGCTCCAAAAGCTTGCCAATTATAAGTCTTTTATGTGTGTGTGTGTTCGCTGCTGCTTGGTGAGTAGATTTTTTATTGATCCAATTAAATAATTTTGTCAATATTTGATTGTTTTCATTGTTCTAGAGTATATTTACTGAAACCTGCAGAAGTAAATAGTTCCACGTTTGAATCTTTAGATGCACATTATTTAGGAAAGGGTTATCATGAAGAGAAAATTAAGGCTACAGTTCTAAAATTCAGGGCATGGAATGCAAGGTGTACCTTTGACTCTCCTCATTTTCACACCAGGTGATCCCCTCTCAGTCTGGCACTCAATTACACACCACTCCTTCCCAACCTCCCTAAAGCTATACTTCTTTCCTCCCTGGTATTTTGAAGCAACTAACAGTTCTGAAAGCTAGAACTAGATTTTTAAAATGTATTTTAAAGTAACTATCAGATGTAACTCTACTGTAAATTTGCCTTCTGGAGGTAAGTACTGGTCAGCTATTTTGTCTCTTTGTAATTTTACACTGTGTAATGTTTGAATGTTCTGTGGTAATGAAAATCTAAGGTGACTGAGGGGCACGCTAAAATCATATTTACTTCCCATTAGTCACATAAATATAAGAGGATAAACATGTTTGTTCAAGTTGTTGTATCGCCACATAAAATGTGTTTACATCGTTTTGAGTAAAAAACTGCATAACACAGAGATTTTACAAGCAGAACAAAACCAAATTGTTTCTCTCAAGATTTAAATGAATAACACGCATCATTACTTAAATTTAGATACCAATGTCACAAGCTGTTGATAAAATAGGATACATGAGGAATTAAGGAGTTACAATAGTATCTGGAGATGGGAATGTATCATCAAAACACAAAAACAAATAAAATTATATGGACATGAAGTTCTTTTCTTACATTGAAAGTGAAAACACCAAATTCCCTGCTCTGCTTATCCATGTTACCGCACATCCTCCAAAGCATTGCTTCCACCAGATGCACCAGCTGCTTCTCCATGCACCACCAGTTTGTAATATACATAGGGTCATTCCACATCGAAACATACAACAATTCAAGGATCTGTACCCCTCTATCTCAGATTTTCACAAAACTTTGCACATTTGCTTATACTTGTAATATAGGAACTTCTGCAAGATCTTTTCGGTCTCAGACTACAGCTTTATTTTATATCGAATTTTAAATGTAGTGATATTCTGATAACTGGGCTCTGCAAGAATGTCAATGCAAAATCACACTTATCTACATAAATGCCCATAACTCAAGTGTTTACGAATCTTTTGATTTGGAATTTTTTCAGAAGTTCAGTAAGGCATATAGTTAACAGGTATGCAGTTATTAAAGCATAAATTTACAAAAACCAATAAAAAAATTAATAAGTGTCGCTTTCCCATTTCCGGAAACAGTACACACAAATTGAAAAATGTTATATCACATTTCTCCAACCTGGTGGGAACTCATAATTGGTCTTAAGAGTACACATTGCAATAAAATAAAATTATTAATGGGTTTTCTACGAATGGACACACAAATGAATCTGAAATCACAATACTTTGAGCCACGATGAAAAATAATAATTCTAAGTAAGATCATCCATACCTGGCACCCATTCCTTCAGGGCAATAGTCAATGCAAAATTTCTCCACATACTTAATGTGGTTTGAGTGGAAAAAATGAAATTTTTTTACAGATGTAAATGCTGCAACTGAAGTTTGTCATCTGAATTGCATTATTTCAGACAATAATAATAATAATAATAATAATAATAATAATAATAATACGAAGAAAGTAAATTGGAAAAAGAAAACACTACATGGCAAGCACGCGTATCATCTAACACAGCCACACATCGATCAAGACGCATCCAACACATGGCTAAGAAAAGGCAATATATACAGTGAGACGGAAGGATTCATGATTGCAATACAGGATCAAACAATAAACACCAGATATTACAGCAAGCATATTATTAAAGATCCTAATACCACAACAGATAAATGCAGACTTTGCAAACAACAAATAGAAACAGTAGATCACATCACAAGCGGATGTACAATACTAGCAAACACAGAATACCCCAGAAGACATGACAATGTAGCAAAAATAATACATCAACAACTTGCCATACAACATAAACTAATAAAACAACACGTTCCCACATACAAGTATGCACCACAAAATGTACTGGAGAATGATGAATACAAATGATACTGGAACAGAACCATTATAACAGATAAAACAACACCACATAACAAACCTGACATTATACTCACCAATAAAAAGAAGAAATTAACACAACTAATTGAAATATCCATACCCAATACAACAAATATACAGAAGAAAACAGGAGAAAAAATTGAAAAATACATCCAACTGGCTGAGGAAGTCAAAGACATGTGGCATCAGGATAAAGTTGACATCATACCAATTATATATTATCAACTACAGGAGTCATACCACACAATATCCACAAGTACATCAACGCAATACAGCTACATCCAAACGTATATATACAACTACAGAAATCTGTAATTATTGATACATGTTCAATTACCCAAAAGTTCCTAAATGCAATGTAACATACACCGTACAGTTAAAAGGAAGTCACGCTTGATCAAGGTCCGCATCACTTTCCATTTTTAACCAGACATAACGTCTGAGACAGGAAAGAGAAATAATAATAATAATAGAAAGTATTTTACTTTCGACACATCACTGCCATAGTTCCCCAGATGTCACAGAAAGGATGTATCCTTATTGGAAAAAAATTAATAACTATTCTTGACATATGGGAACATAGAAAATCAACTTAAGCTGGAGCAGTGAAGATCCCTGAAACTATCAATGAAACTTCTTAAGAGCATCTCTGTTTTTAATCCACTGTGACAAATTATCTTCTGTTAACTATGTATCTTTTCATTACAGTGATACATTCTGCCTAGTGACATTGATTTAGGTACACCAACAGCACACAAAATGTTTCCCAAAGGCACAAATCAAGAGTCTTCCTTCCCAGGCCAAAAGAATGACATTGCTGATTCAGGTGGTTCAACAAGTAGTAGCTCAATGTCTCCTCCTTAATCACAGACATTTCTGATGAAGGCAAAGTACCACCAGCCATCATATAGAGCTGCTTCAAAAGAATTTTGTTGAGGATGAGTGCATCTCCATTGTGGGGCATTTTCATTGAATGAAAAGATCAAGGAAGGCTTTTCGGAAGAAGTTACTCTTCTGGTCTCTAAAGAATCACAAGAAAGTGGTTTGTAATGGTGGAAACTCCTGGTACCATATTTTTGAAAATCTCTTCTCAAGTTTCTTTCATAGAAAATCTACATTTACTTTCTCTAGGAAATGAAAAAAAAAATGTCAATATTAGCTTTGCAGAAATCGTTGACTCCAGATGCACTTGTTATTTGTGTGTCGCCCGGTAGTTGAAGACTAGATCTCCTCAATACACATTTTACATTTCCTCCCAAACCATTGTACACAAATTTACCATGGCTAGTAGCTAAAACGGAATGCTCAGCATCAATAGAAAAATTGTTGTTGTGCTCACACAAATTTTTAAAACTTTTTGTATTCTTATACTGTGCAGCACATCCATCATTAAAATAATGCACTTTCTTCACTTGTGGGTAATGCTCTGCCAACCACTTAACCGTGGGTAATGCTCTGCCAACCACTTAACCATTTCTTTCTGGACAGCATTTACAAATACTATATCATATTCCATATCATCACTTATAAAGCAGTGGTTCACTATTACCAATTTTCTTTCTTACCACATAAACACACTTGGGATGGATTGTACAGCTGCTTCTTGCCCAGTGGTAACTCTGAATTTCATTTTGAATTACAAAACTATAGTTTTCAGCAAAGTCCATTAACTGAATTGCTTTTTCCAGGGTTAGATTTTCTTTGAATTTTTTCAATGATTTTGACTGACACTGAGATATAAATGAGTGTGGTTGAAGTGTTTGTAATTTTGTTACCAACAAGTCTACGTATTCATCAACAGTTGCAGACTATTTCAGCAATTTTGCCCAATGATCTGTGTTTATCCCTTGGTTGAACTCAATTTCATCATCAGCATCTTTGTAAGCTAATTTCTGTTTTAATAATTCTGGCAGCTTGTCATCACTGGGACAATTATCACAGTGATTAAGCATGTAGTCGTGGTTAACCCCCCCCCCCCCCCCCCCCCCACACACACACACACTGAATGAGTGCCGGCAGCACCAGCTAAAATACCCCACTTCAGTCTTAGCAAGCAAAATTTAGAAAGACCAATGTTAATGTTTGGACTCTCCCATTTAAGGCAAGAGTATAGTTCTCTTAAGTTGCTAGGGATGAATCGTTTTTGTATATAATCATTCTTCTGAATGCTAACTTTGTCTTTTGCTCCTGGTAACATTTGAGTATATCCATCATTTTGGTAGAGATCAGTGACCACTTCATCAGCAATAGCTTCCCCCTTTTTGGTTTAGGAATTGATAAAATACCCATTTCTGTTTTCAGTTTCCCTGCTTGTCGAAGCACATACCCACATCCATTCAATTCTGACATTATGTTTTCTTTTGACCAAGACGGTGGAGATAAGGTCAAAATCTGAATTCTTTTCAGGTACTCTTACACTAGCCACTTTTTCTTTCATTAACAATATCATGGCATCAAAATCTTTGGCTTTCTTAACACTTTCATCATCAAATTTTCTTCTCTACAGTCAGAATCTTCAATGCTGCAATCTAATGCTTGGCACACTTTTCTTTCCAAAACATGCTTCACTTTTTCTAGCTTCTTTTTGCCATATGATGCCTTGCTGTGATTTGGAATGGGGTGAAGATTTAAGGGAGAGCACTCCAAATCATGTAAAGTTTAATTTACATCCTCAATACCTTGACTTTTTAGTACTGATTCATGAAATGTCACCTCCGGGTCATCTACTTCACTTTCATTTCTATCACTGATGTCAGTTTTCTGTTCACAAATATTATGATGTGTTGTGCACAGTTTTTGGCCGGGTTTTACATAGATTCTTTTAGCACTTAATGTTTTAGACAAAGACAAGCAAAATGACCTAAAATTTTTTTAACTGTTTATCTGTGTTTTTTTGAAAGGAACACACGAAGTTTTTTGATAACTTTCAAAAACTTTTAAATAATAGCATTTGTGATGTCCACATACAGCAGCACTTTCTTGATCTTGTGGAAAGGTTATATTAGATCACAGCAATATCAAATCTTGTTGGTCTTCATTCAGCTCTCCTGTTTTTTGTAGAGCTATTACTAAGGTATAGGTTGTCAAATGACATGGAGTTTGATACACTTGCGTGTGAGACACTTAGTGGATGAACTTACTAAAAAAGTATTTTGATTTCAGAAGTGTGTGTCAATTAGCGGAAGACCTATTAAAATTTTTATTTTATTAGAAAGCTTACAATCTAGGAGATTATTTAAGATCAAAATTAGGTTCCCAACAGGTTGGAGAAATGTAATATAAGCATTTTTCTACACCATCGCAATTTTTCTGAAAATCGAAGATTGACATAAATTAATATTTTTAAAAAGTTTTCTTTGTAGCTTTACTGCTTCAATAATTGGGTACCTGTAACTATATGCCTTACTTAATTTCTGGGGGGAAAAAAAAAAAATCCAAATCAAAAGTTTCATAAAAATCTGAGTTATGGGCATTTCTGTAGACAAGTACCATTTTGCATTGACATTCTTGCAGAGCCCAATTACCAAAATATCACTACATTTAAAATCCGATATAAAATAAAGTTGTAGTCTGAGACTGAAAAGATCTTGAAGAAGTTCCTATGTTATAAGTATAAGCAAATGTGCAAAGTTTTGTGAAAACCTGAGACAGAGGGTTACAAATCCTTGAATTATTGCATGTTTTGACATGGAATGACCCAAACACAGATCTGACAGACTGCACTGCAGTGCCCACGGAAGTGTGAATTTGTGTGTGTGTGTGTGTGTGTGTGTGTGTGTGTGTGTGTACTACTGCTGGCGAATGAGCTAGTGGTTGAAAGCTAGTGTGACTGCTGTCTTCTGTTATTATTACTGTGCTCTGTGCATCAATCTGCTATAGGTGAGAGGTTGTCTTTCCCTTATTTTATTTACTGCTCCACCCAGCAATCTCCATTGTAATTATGTATATCAATAGCTTATCTGAATATAATAGAGGGGAAACATTCCACGTGGGAAAAATATATCTAAAAACACAGATGATGTGACTTACCGAACGAAAGTGCTGGCAGGTCGATAGCCACACAAACATACACACGAAATTCAAGCTTTCGCAACAAACTGTTGCCTTATCAGGAAAGAGGGAAGGAGAGGGAAAGACTAAAGGATGTGGGTTGTAAGGGAGAGGGTAAGGAGTCATTCCAATCCCGGGAGCGGAAAGACTTACCTTAGGGGGAAAAAAGGACAGGTATACACTCGCGCGCACACACACACATATCCATCCGCACATACACAGACACAAGCAGACATTACAAATGTCTGCTTGTATCTGTGTATGTGCGGACGGATATGTGTGTGTGTGCGCGAGTGTATACCTGTCCTTTTTTCCCCCTAAGGTAAGTCTTTAATGTCTGCTTGTGTCTGTGTATGTGCGGATGGATATGTGTGTGTGCGCGCGAGTGTATACCTGTCCTTTTTTCCCCCTAAGGTAAGTCTTTCCGCTCCCGGGATTGGAATGACTCCTTACCCTCTCCCTTAAAACCCACATCCTTTAGTCTTTCCCTCTCCTTCCCTCTTTCCTGATGAGGTAACAGTTTGTTGCGAAAGCTTGAATTTCATGTGTATGTTTGTGTTTGTTTGTGTGTCTATCGACCTGCCAGCACTTTCGTTCGGTACGTCACATCATCTGTGTTTTTAGATATATCAATAGCTTATCTGTGTGTTTTAATGACTGTGTTTGCAAGTATCAAAATATGTGACATAAATGGTCATATCTTTTGACTGCATTGACTTAGAAGTTTAAATTTTTTACAGTGGCAATGGACCATAGATTTTAGTATTGATATAAATTTCAGCTTGATAACTCGAACATGTTCCTGAGAAAAGGGGGTCTTAACAGATGGATAGATAGACGGACAACCAAGTTATCCCATAAGGTTCCATTTTTACCAACTGAGGTACAGAACACTGCTAATAAATTTGAAAGAATTTCTTAGGAAACACTACTGTTGTATAAAATAAGACTAAACAAAATTACTGTAAAATGAAAGTAAAGGCCTTAAGCTATGAAATATATATAACAGTTGCCCAGTAGGATTACAGAAATATGAATGGTTGATGTGAAAGAAATGGGCTATCCAACAACATGGCCAAAGTCAGACACAGAACTCAACAATTAGAGCTCAAATTAAATGGCAAGAGTTAGACACAGAACTCAACAATTAGAGCTCAAATTAAATGGCAAGAGTTTATCAGTTTTACATTTCTTGTTTATATTGAGTTGGTGCATAGCTTTGTAGTGTTCTCCATAAGTTTAATAAACATAACAGATACACATAACAGAGACTTCCGTCACAAATAACATATTCACGTTCACTATTTACAACAGTCTGACAATACTGGAGTAACTTTTCATTTGTTGACAATAAATGTCAGCAGTGATGGTTACACCTTGGGGAAACAATTCTGCTGTTCTGCCAGTTGCATAACATTCTCTTCTGTGGATGCATGCACGGCTTTGTTCAGTGAGTTTCTGCTTTGTTTTGGGCTCAGCCATTCCTTTATTTTCCTTACATTAGTATATAGAAACCATTTCTCACCACCAGTAATGATAGAGGATAGGAATGGTGACTGTTGTTCACAAGTCAACTGCACACATGGTCATCCGCTGATTTTTGTAATTTTGGCTTACAGTGTGTGGTACCCATACACACGATTTTTGAACCTTCTCCATTGCATGCAACTGTCTCACAATGTTAGAATGATCACAGTTCATCACATTTGTCAGTGATTGAGTATACTGGTGTGGATGATAGCGGATTAATGCATTTAAATGATCTTAATCAAACCCTGAAGGTCTTCCTGACTGTGGAGAATCACTAATGTCAAGACAATCCTTATTAAAATCAGAAACCATTTTCTTGATGTGCTCTGTCCAACGGCATAGTCCCTATACATAGGGCAAATGTTTCTGGCTGTCTCTGCCACTGTCACTCATCTATTGAACTCAAACAGAAGACTATGTCGGAAATGTTCCAATTTCTCCACTTGGCTATCCATTTTCTAGCATCCATAGCTCCACTCACTATCTCCAAATAACAAAATGCCAATACATATAAACTCAAATAACAACAGTAAACAACAAATAAAAAATGACAATCAGTAAATAAACTCTTAGCAACTGGGACAGAAACTTACGAAGCAACATATAAAATTTCTGAATTCAATGAAATATTTCTGCAATGTAGCAAACAAAGGATATGACATTATGTTTATCAGTTTCAAAATAGCATATCACAGCAGACTCACTCTTTCGAATACAAGCTACATCTGGATTACATCAAAAGACAATAAATATCATACAGGAACACTACCAGAGACAAAATCAAAAGTAAAATCTATGGGACAACTGACCAAAGAATGTAAAACAGAGACAGGAGGATGACAAGGGGAACAGACTATTCCTATTACAATTCAATTGTGCCCCTGAATAAATTGTAAGAGAATGGACAAGACAAGGTGCACCAACTCAATGTCTAGAACCTAAATCCAAAGATGTAAAAACTAGGTTGTCTACCATATAAACATGATACAGGATTGACTACAAAATTCATCAATTATGCAGAAAAACAACAAATTGAAATATTGTGGGAACAAGCAAGGAGAATGTGACTACTAATTTCATCTGAAGGGTGGAAGGAATCATGGTTGCGGGAAAAAAGTACTGTAACTGAGTGAGATCAAACTTGACAATAACTTATTATTCCATGTTAAAGAATTACACAGTTTACTTATGCATATCACCAAACACAATGACAAAAAGAAGGCCATAAGTCCAGACTTCAGAAAAAATAATTCACATTGAGTTAATAAACGATATTTGTAACAAAACATGCCTGCCTTGGAACTGTAAAATCTAACACTATACAACAGTGATCAAACAAGAAGCACTCTATGGATCAGAGATATTTATCCTCCAACACAAAACATTAGAAGTAAGGTAATGTAATTATGAGAAAAATATAAAGACCATGCATAAAAAATGGTTGGTTGGTTTATTTGGGGGGACTAAACAGCGAAGTTGTTGGTCCCATGATATAAGATGACAGAAATAAAGGAAGAAACAACACAAACAACACAATCCAGACAATGAGAAAGGAAAATGGGCAAACAAAGAGGCAAAACGAATGTTGGGGTGGCAGGAAGAGTAAAGAACAGGAGGGGGGAGAGGAAAAGATGAGAGCAGGGGCGCCCCAAAGGCACTACACATGATGGGGCGCCAGTACCAGCACTGACCCTTCCCGATCCCCACAACATACCATCATTGTGACGCAAAGAAGACAATATCAGTGGAAGAAGACACAAGAAAGGGGAAACAAAAAGGCACAAAAGACCAGAAAAAATATATGGAGGCAAGGCTGAAGGCCTCCCAAACAATGGCAACGCAAACCCAGAGACTTCAGTGCCGGAAGGAAATTCAGGTACTTAAATCTGGAAGGATAAACCACTTTTGCAAAGAAATCCAATACCAGACATAACCATGAGAGGGTTGTCTGCTAACACCTGCAACAAGAAAGGTGGGAGGGCATACTTAGTGGAAAGGGTCAAAAGGCAAGTTCAGTCCAGCAAAATATGGATCACTGTGAGGGGTGGGTCCACAACTACAAGGGGGTGGGGATGACCTCATTACAGAGTAAAAAACCACGGGTAAACATGGTTTAGCCAATATAAAGACAGTGCAGGATGGTAGATTCCAGCTAGGAGAAGCGGTGGGATTAATGTCCTCGATCACATGAAGTTTATCAGTCAGAGGGGTGGCCCCCATGAGTCCAAAGGAATTTGATGTGAAGCCGCAAATCTGCCACAGATGGGATCACGGAGAATGGGGGTAGGTGGCTGGCCTCCCCACCCCCTTCCTACCCCCATCAGATGATCAGAAGCTCATTACCTAGGTTACCCACGTGGCCGAGAACCCAAGGGAAATCAGTGGAACATGCAGTACGGACAAATTCAGCGAAATAATCGTGAATGGCAGGACCAGCAGGTGATATTGGAGGCCACTCATCAAGCCCGCACATAATAAAACTCAGTTGAGGGAGGCACACTTAATAAAGCAGAGCACATGTTAGATGGCGATCAGTTATGCACTAAACACCCCACACATAGCAGGCAAGAAAGGGTGTTCCACGCCAACAGATGACATGAAGGCATATCCCAAGTGATCGGCGGATTTAGAGCCATTGACATAAACAATAGCATCCTGAACCTTCTGTAAGAGTGGTTGGAACAAACAATGGAACACCACCGGAGCAATGGACACTTTTGGACCTCAGAAAAGATCCATCTGAATCCGGGGGCAAGGAACTAACCAAGGGCATATGTTCAGGAGAGAGTGTGGGGAACAGGACAAAAAGGAAAGGTGAAAATCACAGTGGAGAGAAGCGAAGCAGCGCCCAACCAGTGAAACCACCCAAAGGCAGGCAGCCGATGTCCCAAAGCCATGAATAGTACAAAATAGGAGTGAGCACAGAAAGAGCAGATAGTGATGGCACAGGAAACCATGCACTGGGAATGCCAAACTGAAAGGGAAGAGACACCATTGTGAACCAGAAGGGCTAGTGGGAAAGGTACTGGTGGCCAAATGGATATCATGATTGTGGACTATGCCCAAGATGAAGATGTGGAAGAGGCAGGTGAGCTATAAGCTTGACAACAGTGGTCCAGAAGGGACAGAACTAAGGCCTGATAAAGGTGTAGAATAGTCTAACGATCTGCACCCCATGAGGTCTAGGCATGGAAGTGAAGGACATCAAGTTCATGGAGGTAGTGTGCATGTGGCAACCAAGTAAACTTGTTGTCAAAAAGAAGACCCACGAAAGGAACTGAGGGACCATGGTCAGGTGTTGGACGTTGAGGTAGAGAGCTCTGGATCAGGATGGACTGTAGTACGGTGACAGAAATGCACCATTCGTGATGTAGGGGTGGAAAACTGAAAACCCGTGTACACGCGGAAGCATGCTGGATGGCACCATGGAGCTGTCACTCCACAGAGGCCACCGAGTGGGAAATAGACCAGATACAGAAATCATCAACATACAAAGCAGGGGTGACCAATGGTCCGACGAAGCTTCTGATCAATAGCAAACCTGACAGCATCTCAATTCCATACACGAACTCATGAAAGAGCTGTGAACCCCATCTGGGGATAAACAGTGGAAACATCACCTAAAACTTAATGCACCTAAAACTCAATGCAGACATCTAGAAGGAAATCCGTAAAATCATGGTAACAATATCTGATTGCAAAATCCACCTCACATGAATCATAGCAAGAAAACGGCTGAAACAGGCTAACTCAAAAGAGTCACACGTTCTTCGGAACATCATACTACACCCAACTGATACAAACAAACAAGAAATAGCATTTAGGAATTAACATTATGGGTATTTTGTTGACAAGAAATAATTCTCATACAAAAATTGTGGACATGAAAACTACTCAGTATGTTCTTTTTATCACATGCACATTCACACACTTACAAGAAACCAGGAAAAGTAAAGAAGACCTAATACAATTATCTACGGATAATAAAGACTCTCTGTCAAACCAGTGATTCATCTTTTTATCTCTTGCACAGGAACTGATGTCGTCAAACCAGCCACTCCCTTCCCCTTCTTAAAGCTGAGCTCTTCAGAAATACTGAGGTACTGGTGCTAAGCCTGACAGACAGCCCTTGTAACAATCAGCCAAGAGAGAAGGGGGTTGGGTGGTGGTGGTTTGTCTCATGGTAGCAGCTGACAAAATAGTGTGGGCATCTCAAGTCTCCAGGGGGGATGCAGTGTCACTCAGAATTGTAGGTTTGATGCCAAAGGGATGGTGCTCTTTTCCTCTTTGTAGAGGTAGGCAGGCTCTGGTCACTTTATGGAGACTGTTTTGTGTCTGAAATTTGGGTGAATCTTGAAAGTGTTCTCCTCTTTCAAAAGCAACCGATACATTGAGTGTAACAGTGGGCACACAGATCATCTCTGAGCATGTCTTCTTGTTACTTGGCTACTATCTGAGACCATGGCAAGGCCTGTAGGCTGGTACTATTTTGTGACAGGCAATCTACGACAATATTGTTTCTACCTGAAATGTGACGCACGTCAGTCATAATTGGGCTATATACTCTGCTTCTGTACACTGCTATGGTGAGCCATGATCCGTTGCACATTGGAAGAGACAAACTAGTGAGTTGTGGTCAGTAAAAATTGTAATACGTCTTCCTTTCACAGATGACTGAAAATGTTTAGTGGATCCATAGATCACCAGCAATTTGTGATCGATAGCGCGTCATTTTCATCTGCTGCAGCATTAGGTTGTGCATGTAAATGGTGAGTGGTTGCCACCGTCCATCCACACACTGTTGCAGTATATTGTGCCTATTGCATTTAGGCTCACATCCACCATGAGAGCCAATGGGGCACTAATGCACTGGTGAGCCAGCCGTGCTGCTTGTGCCAAACACTGTTGGACTTCAATGAAATGCCACTTCACTCGCTAGGGTCCAAGGTATCTTCCAAATACCAGATGTACACTTGCCTGAAAGCAGTGTGATAAGCAGTTCCTTCTGACTTACCAGCTCTGGAAGGTGTCGCAGTTAGTAATTTATCTTTCCCAAACATTTGCGCAATACCCCATAAGTTGTTGGCAAAGGCATACCTTGCACACACGGCCGAAAAGTGATGACACCGGATGGAGACCACATTCAGTAAAACTGGCACCTCTCATTTGTTGACAATACTCTTTGCATTAATAATGACTGCCAAAGTCCCACAGCCATTGAAAAAGCAGCCACAAGTGGGTCACATGCTTCTCAACTGTAGGTGAAAATATGAGGACATCATCCCAATAACAGAATGAGAATGGCAACCAGCACAGTACTTCATGCATAAAATGTTCCTACATCTGTGCAATGATTCTCAATCCAAAAGCCATGAAGCTATACCGGAAAAGCCCAAAAAGCGTTATTACAGCAGTTTTCTGTACATCATCTGGCACGGTCGAACACACTGAATACCTAAACATGAGTGATGGTGCTGTTAAAAGTCACTCACCATAGGCGCAGGGTAATGACAGGGAATTGTGCAGGCATTATGTGCCGTAAATCCCTGCGTAATTGCCAGAAGCTAACTTGTTTGCACTCCATGTGTAGAGAGGATGCCCTTGAACTATTTGATCTAGTCACAATAGCTGCTTTCAACAGCGTCTTGAATCCCACTTGTGCTGCTAAGAACTTATCTGGTGGAAGCCTGATCAGATAAGCAGAAATGGGCTGCCCGCGTGATGTGAGGATATGGTGCACTGTCGAGTGGTGGCAGGTCTGCTGACAAGGGAACCTCCCCATCGCACCCCCCTCAGATTTAGTTATAAGTTGGCACAGTGGATAGGCCTTGAAGAACTGAACACAGATCAATCGAGAAAACAGGAAGAAGTTGTGTGGAACTATGAAAAAAATAAGCAAAATATACTAACTTAGTCGACCATGCGCAAGATAGGCAACTTCTAGGATATTGTGAGCTCAGGAGTGCCGTGGTCCTGTGGTTAGCGTGAGCAGCTGCAGAACGAGAGGTCCTTGGTTCAAGTCTTCCCTCGAGAGTAAAGTTTAATTTTTTATTTTCGGACAATTATTATCTGTCTGTCCGTCTGTCCGATGCGAGGTAACTGCGCCATAGTATGGGGAAGCTACACCTAAACAAACATCGAAACACACGACATCAGTCGACTACAGCGAGTGGAAGAGAGAGTATTCTTGCTAACGAGGCTCCCTGGCTGGCAGTCGACTGTTCTCTACTTTGGATGAGAGTGCATTGAATACGTGAGATGTATTCCGTGGACAATATGAATGCAGTAAATATAGCTCGCGACTTCAATAACAAGGTCAATGAATATTTTCCGAACTGCAAGTTTGCGGTACGGTCGCAAAACACAGATACTAAACTTATTACAGTGAACAGAGACGACAATGAACGAACGGACAGATAATAATTGTCTGAAAATAAAAAATTAAATTTTTTCAATCGAGAGAAGACTTGAACCAAGGACCTCTCGTTCTGCAGCTGCTCACGCAAACCACGGGACCACGGCGCTCCTGAGCTCACAATATCCTAGAAGTTGCGTATCTTGCGCATGGACTACTAAGTTTGTATATTTTGCTTATTTTTTTCAGAGTTCCACACAACTTCTTCCTGTTTTCTCGATTGATCTGTGTTCAGTTTTTCAAGGCCTATCCACTGTGCCAACTTATAACTAAATCTGAGGGGGGTGCGATGGGGAGGTTCCCTTGTGAGAGCTGGAAATCCTAGCAGCATGTAGCTGAAAAGATTGCCATCATTTACTGCAGTAATGGTTTCGTTAGCCAAAAACTTTGGGGCCTATGGACGGTATCAAGTGTGATACCATGCCAATGTTTCCTCATTTATCAGTACAGATGACAAGGTTGATGGACTGGTACTATGGCTCACTGTAACTGAATAACATGTGACTAAATATAGCATCAGATGAAAATGTGACAAAAAATCTACACTGAGTACTGGGATGTTGACACTGGTCATAATAAACATCCAGGTAGGCTCATACTGAAAATCCAAATCCACTGTCATTCTCTATTCACCTTAAGTTTCATTAAATGAATCATTCGCTACAGTTAGTATATGCTGCATTGGTGAGACAGTTGCAATACTAAATCCTTTGGGGTAAACCCTCTCCTCAATGTTGCATTTGCATGCTGACTGTCATCCTATAGCTGGGGACGCACACATGCTGATCACGAATGTTGATGTTCTCTGATGTTCGTTTATGGCATTTGAGTAAGAGCGAAGCTGGTGCATTGATGCGCTGCACCTCCGAAACACCTGCAATGCCAGGACCATTGGCCAGTAGTAATATCAAATCTACACCCATCATCTTTCTGGTACCCCGTCTGCTGCTCAGGAGTATGCTTGTAGTCACATCAGAATGTGTGCAGTGCCACTAGCTTGAAGTTCAGGTGTATGATTTTATCCTCGAACTGTTCCACCAATTGGTGCTCCTGCACTGGTGAATCTGCACTCATCATATGCATTTTGGTGCTAGTGGCACCTTTTGCTGCTATGTGTGTTCCTTGATTGCTGTCAGTCATCCTCTCAACTTTAGCACATACTGAAACTTCAGACATGATGTTCATAACAGTATCAGCCTTCTCTAGCAATGCCTGCAGGGTATGAGGGGAGGTTTGAAGGAGGCTCTTGTATATATGGTGGGTAGTGGTAGTCCAAAGCGAGAGCTTGAGGTGAACAGATTCGGGAGTTTTTTGAGGTGGCGTTGGGCATCCTGTTCTAGTTCCTTGACCAAAAGGGTTTTAATCTGGGAGATGGGATGCACGAATCTCGGATAGCACAGTATGAAAATTCCATAGATGGAGAGTTGGTATTGCAAGGAGGTTTGGGCATGATTTGATTTTTCACAACTAGATTGGTGAGCACTATGGTCTGATGAAATTTGAGCAGATGGAGGTCATTGTGGAAGGAAGGGTAACAACCATAGATCGGTAATTTAATGGTAAGGTCATCTGGGGGGATTCCATGAACTAGGCAGCAACACAAGAACAGTATTTGGGACTGGACTCTGGCTACTGATAGATAAAATTTGCAGATGTCAGATTTGCAAATGGCAGGAGCAAGTGGGTGGAAAATAAAAAAACATACAAAAATATGAGGAAAAAACCACAAAAAGTATGAAATGATTTCTGAGACACTGAGGTTCAATCAATCACACTGAGCTTGTTAAAGACTTCTCTCCTTCTCCTGAACCCTACTGTGAAAAACACTTTTTTGCCACTAACCCTACCAATGAGACTTTATCAGAAACCAACACTAAACCTTGCCTGACTCAGTTTACTCCTCCATCCATTTGTGATCCACCTTCATTGCCGCATATCTCCCTCTGTTAGCTGAACTCTGTTACCTAACCAGGAACCTTGCCTCAACAACATTCCCCAAACTCCTGAAGATGGAAACCAACATTACATCTGCAGAAAGAACCACAATCCACTACCTAAGATCTGACATGGACTTTATAATCATATCTACCGAAAAAGGCACGGATTACCAGGCGGAAAGACTCTGCCAGCTCTCAGATATGTCCACCTACAAACACTGCCGCAGTGTTCCCATTACACAACTCCAGCAATATCTCCAGTTGCTCCTCAAGCTCTTGGGTCCATCTCAGACTCCTGTCCTGAGTCTCTCTCTCTCTCTCTCTCTCTCTCTCTCTCTCTCCTAACTCCACCACTCCCTGCACTCCTATGTTCTGCATGCTTGCTGCCCCATTTTGTTTGGTTACTGTGCCCTCACAGAAATATTCTGTGTTCTTGTAGATTAGTGCTTTCTGCCTTTATCCATAACCTACCCTCCTTACATAAAAGACATCAACCATTTCCTCCGCTTGCTCTCCACAGTACCTGTTACTTTACCATCCAACCAGTGCTTGTCACTATTGATGATGCCTCCCTCTACATTAACATCCCCCATGGCCTTGGCCTTGCCACTTTTGAACATTACCTTCTCCAATGCCTGATTGGCTCCAAATCTACACCTTCCTTCCTGGTCACCATGACCAACTGTATCCCCACAATTACTTCTCCTTAGAAGACATCACATACAAACAAATGTGTGGCACAACAATGGGCACCCACATGGCACCATCCTATGCCAACCTATATCCATTGGCCACCCCAAGAAATCCTTCCTACTACACAGAGTCCTGAACCCCTTGCATGGTTTGGATTCACTGATGACATCTTTGTCATCTGCACCAAGGATTTGGCCACCGTATCCACATTCTTCCAGAACCTCAACATCATCTTTTCCATTCACTTCAACTGGTCATCCTCAATCCAACTTCTTCAATGGGACACCCACCTCAAGGATGGCTACATCAGTACCTCCATCCACATCAAACCTACCACCACCAACACCACCGCCACTTCAACAGCTGCCACCCATTCCATACCGAGAAGTCTCTCCAACACAGACTAGCCACCCTGGTAGTCATATCTGCAGTGATGAAGAGTCTGCCAAATATGCTAAGGGTCTCATGGAGGCCTTCACAGACTGAAATACTCTTCAAACCTTGTCCAAAAACAGATCCCCTACGACCTCCCACATACACACTGCCAGCTGCACAGATGCACTCTTGTGACTCGGTACCATCCAGGAATGAAGCCCATGGTTTTGACTACCTATCATTGTGCAATGAAATGAGAGATATCCTCTCCACCCCTTCCACACTGGTATTCTGCTGCCCACCAAACCTATCCAAATACTTGTCCATCCTAAATCTACTCTTGCTACCAACCCCTTGCCTTTTGGCTCATACCCCTGCAACAGACACAGATGCAAGACATTTACCATATGTCCCTCTCACTGTCATGTACTCCAGTCCTCTCACAGGCATATCCTACCCCCATCAAAGGCAGGGCCATATGTGAAAGCAACCAAGTGATCTACCAACTAAGCTGCAACAACTGTCACCTTCTACATGGGTGTGACTACTAACAATCTGTCTGTCTGCACGAATGACCACCACCAAACTGTGGCCAAGAGACACCTGGACCACCCAGTTGCTAACATGCCACACAACAAAATGCACTTCACTTTAAAGAATGCTTCACAGCCCACGCCATCTGGATTCTTTAAACCAACACCAGCTTTTCTGAATTGAGCAGATGGAACTCTCCCTATGACTTATCCTTTATTCCTGTAATCTCACAGCCTTTCACTAGATCTTGTCTACTGCCTGCCTATCCTCTTCGCTGTTCCCACTCCAGAACTACATGCGTCTTCTATCCGACCAACACATCTCCAAGGCCTCCACCCGCAGCCTGCTGTCTTGATCCCCACCCTGCCACATGCTCCTCCTTACCGCCATCAAATGGTTCAAATGGCTCTAAGCATTATGGGACTTAACATCTTAAGTTACCAGTCCCCAAGACTTAGAACTAACCTAAGGACATTACACACATCCACACCTGAGGCAGGGTTCGAACCTGTGACCATAGCAGCACCGAGGTTCCGGACTGAAGCACCTAGAACCACTCGGCCACAGCAGCGGGCTTACCCCATCACCCATCCCACCTGACTGCTGCTCCATCTGACACAATTGCAGGTGGGATCTTGTGCCCCGCGACAGTGGCCATGTGTGTTCATGTTATGCTTGTATAAATGTATTTGTGTTTTTTCTACTGCAGAAGAAGAACTTTCTCCAACACTTTTGATATTTTAGCAGTTTTTTTCCACTGTGCATCTGCAACTCAATGCCTTCTCTATATGGTGAGTATCACTCTATCCTTTCCATATTGTTTTTATTCCATAGTGGACTATCAATTGTTTGATTGTTTGAATAGATTATGGATATTGATGAAGTAACCAATATGTAACAATAACCTATTTTTTCTTCAGCCACCTGTTGACTTTTCCAAATATTTTCATTAGCTACCTGTTTAGTAAGACAGCTACTATTATCTATGCCTATTTGTGACATCTACAAGATGAACAAAAATCTGCATATTACGACAATGCAATTGGGAGAGGATGATCTCCAACATGATGTCTTCTACATGGGACCTTGTTGCAATTTCTGGAGCTTTAGCAGCTGACACAGTTTTGGTGACAGCACTGTGGGTGAGGTAGTCAGAGCAGACTATTATCCACTGAGTCCCATTTGTCAACTCTGTGAACTTCCCCAGGAGGTTGATTCCAGGTTGATTCCAGTTTGGTGGAATGGTGCTGCCACAGCTAGAACTGGTACCATATGTCATGATAGAACTGTGGTACACACTTCTGTCATTGGCATTCCTTCCAGTGGCTCAAATAATGCCTAACATATAAGTAGAAACTTGGCCAGTGATATCTGCGTCTGATTCTGTACAGAGTCATCATGACTCCCAGGTGACCAGATGTTGGAGCATCGTAGATCAAAGTTATCTGGCTGTAGATGAGCTTTGATGATGAGCAATCATTTCTGCCCCATTGGACAATAGTTCCTTTTATACAATGTTCTGCGTAATAATTAGAACTCTCCTTTGATCAGTTGTTTATCCTTCAAGGCTTCTATGGCTTTCAGCAATGCTGAATCTTCCCTCTGTTCAGTAGTGACATTTAATGCAGTGATGCCTGAGACTTCGTCCACAACAGGATTCACTGAAAGGCAGTCAGTGTCCTTGTGTTTGTATACCATGGTGATCTACTGCTGAAGCCTCAGAGCCCATCTTGCCAGTTGACCCAGTGGGTCCATCAGGCTAGTCATCCAGCAGAGAGACTGGTGGTCCACTACAACAGCAAATTGTTTGCCAATTAAATTGGAAATGTGAGTGGGACTTGTTGACAGGCCAAACAACAGGAAGGCACTTTTTCTCCCAGTTGTAGAGTAGTTACTCTCAGAGTTGGAGAGTACTCTTGGAAGCATAAGCTTACTCTTCAAAGAATAAGCTTTCACCTTTTCAGCACCTTCCTAAAATTGTGCTAGAACTGTACCTGTCTTATAACTGCTAGCATCAGTTAACTGAATTAACAACCTTTACAGTTATAATTAAAAGAATAGTTTTTTATGCCTTCGTAAAATTTTACACCTCTACAACTGCAGTCTAGAGTCATAATATAAGACCAATAATGATAAGAGAGAAAATATCTCATAAGTAGTATTACAGTCTACCGCCCATAACTTCAGCTGTCCTTCCTCAAAAATGATTATTCTCAACAAACCATTAGGACTTTGGTACTTTATACTTCCTATTTGAAGCTTGAGCAGGAATAGTGGGAACATCAATAAGAATGCTTGTTCATGCTGAATTAGGTCAACCAGGATCACTAATTGGGGATGATCAAATCTACACTACTGGCCATTAAAACTGCTACACCAAGAAGAAATGCAGATGATAAACGGGTATTCATTGGACAAATATATTATACTAGAACTGATATGTGATTACATTTTCACGCAATTTGGGTGCATAGATCGTGAGAAATCAGTACCCAGAACAACCACCTCTGGCCATAATAATGGCCTTGATACGCCTGGGCATTGAGTCAAACAGAGCTTGGATGGCGTGTACAGGTACAGCTGCCCACGCACCTTCAACACAATACCACAGTTCATCAAGAGTAGTGACTGGTGTATTGTGACGAGCCAGTTGCTCGGCCACCATTGAGCAGACGTTTTCAATTGGTGAGAGCTGGAGAATGTGCTGGCCAGGGCAGCAGTCGAACATTTTCTGTATCCAGAAAGGCCTGGATAGGATCTGCAACATGCGGTCGTGCATTATCCTGCTGAAATGTAGGGCTTCGCAGGGATCGAATGAAGGGTAGAGCCACGGGTCGTAACACATCTGAAATGTACGTCCACTGTTCAAAGCGCCATCAATGCGAACACGAGGTGACCGAGATGTGTAACCAATGGTACCCCATACCATCACGCCGGGTGATATGCCAGTATGGCGATGACGAATACACGCTTCCAATGTGTGTTCTCCGCGATGTCACCTAACATGGATACGACCATCATGATGCTGTAAACAGAAACTGGATTCATCCGAAAAAATGACGTTTTGCCATTCGTGCACCCAGGTTCGTCATCGAGTACACCATCGCAGGCGCTCCTGTCTGTGATGAAGCGTCAAGGGTAACCGCAGCCACGGTCTCCGAGCTGATAGTTCATGCTGCTGCAAACGTCGTCGAACTGTTCATGCAGATGGTTGTTGTCTTGCAAACGTCCCCATCTGTTGACTCAGGGATCGAGACGTGGCTGCACGATCCGTTATAGCCATGCGGATAAGATGCCTGTCATCTTGACTGCTAGTGATACGAGGCCATTGGGATCCAGCACGGCGTTCCGTATTACCCTCCTGAAACCACCGATTCCATATTCTGCTAACAGTCATTGGATCTCGACCAACTCTAGCAGCGATCTTGCGATACAATAAACCTCAATCGCGATAGGCTACAATCCGACCTTTATCAAAGTCGGAAACGTGATGGTACGCATTTCTCCTCCTTACACGAGGCATCACAACAACGTTTCACCAGGCAACGCCGGTCAATTGCTGTTTGTATGTGAGAAATCGGTTGGAGACTTTCCTCATGTCAGCACGTTGTAGGTTTCGCCACCAGCAAAAACCTTGTGTGAATGTTCTGAAAAGCTAATCATTTGCATATCACAGCATCTTCTTCTTGTCGGTTAAATTTCGCATCTGTAGCACGTCATCTTCATGGTGTAGCAATTTTAATGGCCAGTAGTGTAAGTATTAGTAGCTTGCTCTTGTCACATGTACTTGGAGGTACTAACCAAACTAAAAACATACCACTTGCAATTAACTGCTCTTATTTTCTCTGTATTGGGTCTATTCAATAGCGTCCAAAAATTTTATATTGTGGGCAGCAATTAGGTAGTTTTTTGGATTCAGGTGGAGGCCAGCAGTCTGAACACACTTCAACATGGTTTTCTGTGATCTTAAATGTTGTTCAAAGGTCTTTGAGAAAATGACACTGTCATCCACATAGCAAACACATGTTGTCCACATAAGGTGTCAAATAAGGTTGGCCATTATACATTCAATGGTGGCTAGAGTGTTACACAGTCCAAACAGCACAATTTTGAACTCGTCAAGGATGTCAGGAGGTATGATACTACCTTTTCCCAGCCAGCCTAGTCAATCTTGATTTGCCAGTAGCCAGTCTGCATGTTCAAAGTTAAGATATATTTTGCTTCTTTCAAGGAGTTTAGAGTGAAATCAGTATGCGGCAATGGGCAGACACCTTCCTTCATGATTTTATTCAGTTGTTGGTAGTTGACACAGAAACACGATGTGCCATCCTTCTTCTTCATGACTACAAGAGCTGACAACGGCCATTCAGAAAGTTCAAGATGTCATCTTGCACCACCTTCATCTCTTTCCTCCTGGATTATCTGTTATTCAGCTGGAAATAGACCATATGAGCACTTGCTAATTGGTGGATGCTCCCTAGTGTTAATACAGTGTTTGTACCATGGGCCACTTGGTCTACCTTCTCTTCACTCCACATCTGAAAGCATCCAAAGATTGATGCAGGATCAGGCTGGATCCTACTGACAATTCATTAATGGCTTCCTCCTCTATATTGTCTATAGCAGTAGCAATATCAGTGGTGTTATGCTGGCCTTCCCTTTATGGATGACTTGTGCCAGATTGTGATGATTAGTGATCCAAAGTTCTCCTTGATCATCTACAACACTTACAATCATCACTGTCATCCAAATTTCTTTTGAGTTTGAGTAGCATTTTGCAACTGACAAAAGTTTCCCAGTTTAACTGAGCATTTACACTGATGGTGAACTCGTTTCATGGGATAGCAGTATCATCAATGATAAGCAACTGCCTAGAGCAATCTTTGTGTGTGCTTCTTAAAACAGCTTCGTCATTCTGGAGCTCTGATCTTCCACAGCCTATGAGTGCTTGTGATGCCTGCAAGAAGTCCCATCCCAGAATAACATTATCACTACAGTCTCATAAAATGACTAATTCAAAGGCTTGTATTCTGTCACTGATAGTTATTCTTGCAATATATGTTCCCATTGACTGGATGTATTTCCCATTTGGGACTTTCAGCGCTATCACTTTTGCATCATGGAAAATATTTTTCTTGAGCTGGCAACAATAAGCATTCAAAATTTTGAAAAAGGAAACTCCCAAGTCAACTAGCACCTGGACAGGTAGGTCACTGAAGATGACGTCAATGACATTTTGGTGACTGCTGTTCATGGAGGATTTTCATCTGTGGTGGCTTCACCTCCACAGGTGTCTGCCTTGCATTTCCTGAATTTGGTGGTTAGGGTGGGTGGCTGGAATCTCTGAAAGGTGACGTGAAATGGTTACATCATGTTGCATAGCTGACTAGTCCAGGGTACGGTGATGACCTTTATCTTACTGGTTAACTCTAATCAACTGTACTTGATTGGTGTGAGTAGAACTGTTGTGATGGAAGACTTCTAGCGATGTATCGGTTGTTGAAAACTTTTCTTTCTCTGCAATAGCATACATGCCCAGGATGTCTGCAGTGGAGACATACTGGCATGTTGTTCCCCATCATCCAAATGTCCATTCTTCTGTGGGACCTTAACCTCGATGCAGCAGTTGGTGATACCTTCACAGGTCTGGTGCTGAGTTGTCATTTGATGGCTGTGGCTTGAAACCAAGTCTAAAGTCCATTCCTCTTGGTGTATTCAACTGGTGGCGGAAATTGGTGCTAAAGATTGATACAGCTCTTCAATGTTCTCTATTACATCCTGATATACGGGGTCAATATTCATGGCTACTATCTCTTGCTTACTCAGTGTGACAATTATGACTGCCATAAAATGCTGTATCTCCTCTTACAAACCAGTGTATGAGAGGCATGAAGGTCACAGTGATCTTTCACAACTGCCATATGGACCGCATTTGGGTGAAGGTCATACCTCTATTACAACTCATCAATGCGTTGGCACTGCTTGATAAATTCCTCTATTGAGACATCCTTTACCCGAAGAGCTTGGTACATGTTTTCTGAGACGTATTTCATTAAGTGTAAGATTTTGTCAGCTTCTGTCATACTGGGATCCACGGTGTTGCGTACGGCCAAAAATTTCTTTATGTAGCACCGTCATTTCACCATGACAGTGGACCATGTTGGTCCACATTCCAGGCCAGACTGAAGAAAACGTTTGACAACAATCAACAGCAAGACCACTTAGTGGAACAAGATATCGAGCTTTTCTTTGTTGTTCTCAAACTACATCTAGGCTGTGCCTGCCAATTAAAAATGCAGCATGTAAAAATGGAATTTTTTTTAAACAACTGCAATTTATATACAGCTACTGCAAAAATGGCCACTACAAGAAACATGTTAAAAATACCCATTTGCCAAACATGTAATTTCATCCATTTGTTGTGTATGGTGATTCAGTCAAATCCTTTAAGTCATTTCGTAGGGTTTTGACAAGCATCTCTGCAAACACTGATGTATGCATGATGTGCAGACGAATTACTGCTATTTTGAAATCCACAGATCTCAATCATCACTAGAGAATGTAGATGTGTCATGCTGAGCCAAACCATCAAACTTTTATTTCATGCAAGAAGTTCTCACAAGAAAGGCAAGACTCTCTGTTACACAGGAGGATGTTTATCAACTTGCTATACTTGTATCAGTCAACTGGATATACAGTAGCAGCTGTGGTTAAGGAGGACCTTGCCATTAGCTGCTGTCTCAGCTCTGGACTGACTTTGTGCACAGTGAGTAATTTGTAAGATTTGATCACTTGTCACTTGTAAAGAGGGCATCAATGTCACATCAATAGTTGGCTGCTTTCTCTGAATCAAATATTTCAAAGTGCAACAGAGAGAAAACTCTGGCTCTGGACTGCACCTCTATCAGCATTCCTGGGAATACTCACTGATCATGATGATAAGATAAAGACTGTGATGATCATTTCGCTTTTGCAACATGACTTCAGTATTTGTAATGGGAACAATTACTTCAAATGATAATTATGCAACTGATATGAATTTAACTTTACTGGGTAACAATGTGCCATTTCCCTGCACTTCCAGAACTTACTACTTTCTTACTGATTATGAAGCAGAGGCAGCTCTACATCCAGGCGCCGCTCCGGTAAAAGCGAGCACCAAAGGCTGAGTGGATGATCACTTATTAAGGTAATAATTTGTACTCAAAGCTACTGTATTAGTAATTTTGTTTTACACATAAACATGGTAATGGGTCCAATTTATACGAGTGATAGGTTTTTAAACATTTGTAACTCACATGTTTAATTGGGCCCTTCTTTAACTAATACTGATGCTGCACTGATTGTAGCCTCCAGCTTTGTATATGGAGATGGTAGTTAATGCTGTTTGGGGCTGGAGAGCCAAAACCCATGCCGAGCAAAAATCCCAGACAGCACTGCACTGTTTCCGGCTCATATCAGTGTCGCTGGCCAGCTTAGTTCCACCACTACCCTGAGCCAATTGGGTGACAGAACTGGAGTAAGAGGAAATTTCTGCATCTCTTACTATCTGGGTGATGAAGGAGCGAAGATGGCATTTGTGTATGAATGGGTACAGAGAACAAATGTCACATTTGTAAATTAGGCTAAAGTTGATGAAGAGCTATTGTGCAGAACTCTGACACACAAAGATGTATTACGCAAACATGTGTTATCTTTTCACTAGATCAGTAATTTCTCTGCTGTTTTAACCAATACTTGGCAAAATGACATCTTATCACATTCATCATCAGCTGTTTAGGAACTTTGTCACTCATTTTACCAGCAGGCATTACCATCTTTAAGGACTGTCAGCGTCATGGGTGCTGAGTAGTTTTGTGTTTCCAAAGAAGCACCTTTTTTTCCGAAAATTAGTGATAATTTACTGGAGCAGATTCTAACTAATTCTAAATGCGAGTAAAATGCACATTCTATTTTACCTTTTATTTCAGTCCATTTAGTCAATTTTCTTTACCACTCTTCATTAGGTACCCTGTACTGCAGAACATATTTTTGATTAGAGCATTTCTTTACATAGCTCAGGTGTTCACAGAAAGAAACTTTCAGATACACAGAGCAGAAAAAGAAAACGAGAAAGGAAAAAAAAAAAAAAAAAAAACTTGAGAAAGGTTACTAGTTCAAAAACAAGATGTCTTTGGCTTAGTGATATGCACGATAATGTAGTTGATTACATTCTGCTTAATGTCTACATTTCCTGACTCCAACTACTGAAAACAGTTACCTTGAGCGCTTATACTGACAAGCCTCTGAATTAATTTGTTATTTTCTTTTACACTGTTTTCCAAAATGAGAAAGTAGTCACATGAAAACATGGGCAAAAAATGTGTGTCTGCCCCCTCCTTCCTTCTAACAACCCCTGAATTTGACCCGAATGAAATATTGTATGCATGAAGTACTCCCTGAATGACACATGGATCTTAATTTAAAAAACTGCAATCAAGGGAAAGTTTTGAATTTTATTTTTGCTCCTTCAAATAATACTGGAATTTCCAAACTCTGAAAATACATAATGGATACACATGACATTTATTTAGTATGGTATTGGAAAGTGCCCGGCACAGGATTCACCAAACTGCCTTCAGACTATTTCTCTGCTATTTCACTTACGAACAGTGCTTGGGAAAAATGAACACTTAAATATTTCTTAGCACTGGAGAGAAATTGAAAATTGTTATATTGAGTATCACTTTTATGTATTATTGGCATACGGGATTTCATTCAATCCATAAAGTATTTCTGCTCTTTGGGAACACCAGTGGTTAAATATCTGCTGTTTTCAGTGACCATTTTCCATGACAAAAGAGGTTACAAAGTTTGGCAGCACTTATCTAAACTATAAAATTTAGTGAAAATTGCAAGGCTCTATTGCATGCAAAAAGTTCTTGATCAAAAAACTGATATTTTGAAAGGAAGGACTGCTCATTCTACGATCCAGTCTGAAACTCAATGAGAGAAAAGAGGATGGCTTGCTGTAGTAGGAATAATAATTCCATCTTATTTACTTTATATCATTGCAATGTTTAGTGTTCGAAAAGTAACAAAAACTTTTTTAACCTGATAATTTTTTGGCACTAACTGAATGTGTTTCTAATTTCAATGATGTTTTGCATGATCATATTTCTCATGTGAACAAAACTGTCCCATATGACTCATTTTCCTCTGTCAAAAAGTCTTAACAAAATCATAGATTTATTGGTGGAAAAAATTTTGAACTTGATACAATCAAAGTATTTTTATATTACTTTAGACTGCACACGTGACTTGGCTTTCCTACATATCACTGGTCAGTAGTCGGGGGAGGGAATGATGAGGACAAATGTCCAGAAACACATTTCCAAACAGATTTTCACTATTACTTGCTCAACATTTCTATAAAAAATGTGACGAATGTTTCAAACTTTTACATGTAAACCACAATCTCCTTTTTAGAAATTTTATATAATTGGAAGAAGATAAGATATAGTAGAAAAATGCCTCTTTTCAAACATACAAAATAAATTCACCAGCAGCTTAAACTCTGATACTGACAAAAATTATGTCTTTAATGATACAGAACGCTCACCAATCTTTCTTGATCACATAAATCTACAACACATACTGAATTATTTATTTTCAACAAATTTAATTTCAACATTTCCAAATTTATCGACACCACTTGGACTTACTTAATATTATCAGTCATAGTAGCTCACAGCAAAAGATCTTTTTCTAAATTAAAAGAAATACAAAAATTATCTCAGGTTTATGCTGTTAAGTAGATTAACCGATTTATCTCTGATTAGGGGCAGTTAAATGAAAACCAAAAACTCGCCACAACATGACTTTGGAATGGTTCCATTCAAAAGTAATCACCATGTGCTTTGAGACATTTATCCCACTGGGAGAGGAGACAATCAATTCTTATTTTGTAGAATGCGGTTAGCTGATGGGAGATCCACACTTGCACCCACTCCTGCACTTCCTCATCCAACTGAACAGACATCCACACATGTCTGTTTTCAGGTTGCCAAGGACGTGAAAATCAGAAGGTGAAAGACACCAGCTATACAGAGGATGCTGCAATGTTCAACAACCATATTACCAAGGTGCAGCCTTCATCTGATTGGAAGTGTGGGGTGAGTGTTATTGTGCATCAGGACGCTTTCTCTGCTTGTCAAGTTCCTTGAGTGTGGAACCACAATCAATGAACAGCACTTTGCAGAAACTGTGATGCGCCATAAAGACAAAATGTCCAGAAATACTGTCAGGCAGATTCATCTTGTTGCACCATAACGTCTGCCCCCATACTGCCAATGGGTTTAAGGTTACACTTCAGTAATTTGGTTGGGAAACACTGCAACATCATCCCTACAGCCTGGATCTTTCACTGTGTGATTTTAATATCTTTGGCAATCTGAAGAAAAACACGCATGGATGTCGGTTTCAGTACGACTATGAAGTGCAAGAGTGGATGCAGTTGTGAATCTGTCAGAGGCCAGCTGTGTTCTATGAAACAGGAATACACCATCTCATCTTCCTGTCTTAACGTGTGTGGTGATTACATTTTAATAGAACCATTCTGTGGTCTCACTGTGGTGCCTGTGTGGTTTACATTTGACTGCCCCTCATATGTTGGAATAAGTGACATTGCCAAGGATTTTGCATACATCAAAGTTCAGAAAGTAGATTGTCTGTAAATGTTTTTGATATTTTTAAACTTGAATAATTAATTACACATTTTAGTGTTGCACAGGAAGAACCTGTAGTCTGGGAGTACAATCTTTGAGCAGTAATCAAAACATCTTGTGTCTTAGGTTTGAATTTAGCCACTGCTTAAATTCTGGAGGGGGGAAAAAAATCAGCAATGACAGCTGAAGACTTCCAATACAAGAAGTCTCCCTTATTCTGCCAATAGCAAATACAGTGGAGGAGTGGACAGAGTTGAAGGGCCACTTCTTGCACTTGCACCTGGGGTGGGAAATTTCACCTAAAATATGGAAGAATCAGCAACAATCAAAAGGATGAGAATGGAGAAGGCAATGGAAACCACTGCACTAAAGCTTCATAATCTATATCAGCAGGACATGTGGCGTGTAATCGAAGAAGTGTCATAAGGAGCTCTCCATTGGCTAGATTCTGGATTAGTCTCCCATTCAGATCTCCAGAAGGGGCTGCTCAGAGTGAGCTTACCATGAGAAAAAGACTGAATAACCAATGAAAGAGTAACATTCTAGGAGTTGGAGTGTGGAATGTTAGAAGATTAAAAATGGCAAGGAAGCTAGAAAATATGAAAAGAGAAATGCAGATGGTCAATCTTAATACAGTGGGGGTCAGTGAGGTAAAATGCAAAGAAAATAAAATTTCTGTTCAGATGAGTATAGGGTAATATCAACAGAAACAGGATTCATTATGATTTCAGTAGGGCAGAGAGGGAGTTACTATGAACAGTTCAGGTTGTTATTAGATCAAAAGCAAACCAACGCCAACAATATTTCAGATATACTTGCTGACATCTCAAGCAAATTTACTAAACATGAGTTATTTGAATAAATTTCAGCAAATCCACTGTCCAAAAATCACAAGAGGAGATACTCTTAGAAAAGCCTTGAAATGCAGGAAGACTCAGTGGATTACATAATGGTAGAGAGAAGTTGGATACTGAAGAATTGAGGAATGATGGATGTCTTGAAGTTCTCTACAGCTGTAGATACCATACTAGGCAGGTCAGCTGAAGATGAGTGGATGTCTCTAAAATGGGCAATCACAGGGGATGCACAAACAAATATAGGTACAAGAAGATTACAGCAAAGAAACTTGGGTAACATAAGGAATACTTCAATTGATTGATGACAGACTGAAGCACAAAAATGTGCAGGGAAAGACAGGAATACTGCAACATGTCACTTAGGAATGAAAGAAATAGGAAGTGTACGAAAACTATGGTAAAATGGCTACAGGAGAAACACAGAGAAATTGGAAAAGACAAGGTCACCAGAAGGACTAATCAAGAATATAAAAAATCAAAGTAATCTTCACTGAAAATGAAACCAAGGGTGTCAAGATGAGGAGTGCAATGGGAATTCCATAATTAAATGCAGAGGAGAGAGCAGATATTTGGCAAGAGTATACTGAAGGTCTCTGTAATTGTGAGGAACTTTCTGATGATATGATAGGAAAAGAAATGTGAGTCAATTTGAAAGCCACAGGGGACTGAATATTGGAGTTGGAATTTAAGAGAGTTTTGGAAGACATGCAATTAAGGCACAGATATCATCCTTTCAGAATTTCTAAAATCATTGGGGGAAATGGTAACCAAATGACTACTCAAGTTGGTGGGTAGAATCTATGAGTCTGGAGATATACCATTAAACTTTAGGAAAAATATCATCCACACAATGCTGAAGATAGCAAGGGTAGATAAATGGAAAAACTATCAGACAATCAGCTTAACAGCTCATGCATCCAAGTACTAACAAGAATAATATACAAATGACTGGAAAAGAAAACGGAGGGTACATTAGATGACAATCAGCTTGGCTTTTGGAAAGGGAGTGGCGCAAGAGAGGCAGGTCTGGCATTCTGGCTGATAATGGGAGCAAGACAAGAAAATTCAAGACATGTTCATTGGATACGTTGACCTAGAAAGTTTTCGACAATGTAAAATGAAGCTAACAGTTAAAAACTCTCAGAAAATAGGAATAAGCTACAAGGACAGACGGGTAATACAGGGTGACTCAAAAGTCCATTAACATTTGAAATTTCAATACTTCATGGAATCATATAAGCTGAGAGGTAAAAATTGTCACACAGCTTGAAATGACATGTGGTTTTATTGGAACCGAACAAAGTACTACAAAATGACCAAAGGATAGTACTTCACATGATACAAAAGCAATAATTAGCATAACAATTGACTTCAGCAAAGATGTTCTTTATAATAAACACTCAATGTCGGCCATCATTCATCAACAATATCTGCTGTCGAGGGATAATGTTGTGAACAGCACTGTACAGTGCATCAGTAGGTATGGTGAGAAACTGCCATTGGATGTTGTCTTTTAGCATCACTAATGAGGTCAGAAATCAAGGTAGAACTGAAACTTCAGATGAATATACAACCAATAACAACACAGATTGAGGTCTGAGGATCTCGGACGCAAGCATGACGGAGGACTACAACTAATTTTATAAATTATTCTCATGCAGCATCAGGGACATGTTGTCCAGTGCCATCTGTTGGCTGGTGTTTGCACTCATTTTTGATTGCAATAAAACCCAATGTCATTTTAGGCATTTGTGTAAAGTTTTACCTCTCTGTCCACATAATGGCAGGGATTAATGCATTTTCACATTTTAACAGACTATTGGGTAATTCTGTATACAATATGTAAAAGAAGCCAGAGATCGGAAGACAAAAATGAAATGCTCAGATTAAAAAGGGTGTAAAACAGCTGTTCAGTCTACACATCCAAGAAGCAATGATGTTAATAAAAGTAAGGATGAAGAGCTGGATTAAAACTAAGAGCAAAAGAATACGAATGATGAAGTTCGCTAATGACACTATTATCCTCAGTGAGTTTGATGAGTGCAGTGTATGGATTGAGAATCAAACAAAGAAAGACAAAAGTAATAAGAAGCAAATAAGCACAGGCAAAGAGGGCATTCGTCACCAACATAAGTCTATTAGTATCAAACACTGACCTTAATCTGAAGAAGAAATTTCTGAGACTGTACTTTCGGAGTGCAGTTCTGTATGGTACTGTGTCACAGTGGGAAAACTGGAAAAGAAGAGAACTGAAGCATTTGAGTTGTGGTGCTAAAGAAGAATGTTGAAAATCAGGTGGACTTATAAAATAAGCAATGAATAGATTCTCTACAGACTTGGCAAAGAAAGGAACACATGGAAAACACTGGCGAGAAGAAGGAACAGGATTATCAGACATGTGATACAATATAAGGGAATAATTTCTATTTTATTAGAAGGAGCAGTGAAGGGTAAAGCCGTAGGGGAAGATAGAGATCAGAAAATATCTGACAAATAATCGAGGATGTAGTGTACAAGAACTACTCCGAGATGAAGAGGTTTGTTCAAAGGAGGAATTTGCGGTGGGCCACATCAAACCAGTTTGAAGACTTGATAACTATGGCCATCTCTGATAATAAGTATAACAGTTAAAATATACTGGGATTAAAGTGGACAACTTTCCAAAAACAAGGAAATTACATTTACAGTCGGCAGTACTGGAGCTGTGCGATGGAATCACAAATTGATGACTCATCCTCATCATCATCAGTCGCTGTGCTCATTGCTGAGCGTTGTGACCCGTGAACCAAGTGTCTCCATCCTGTATGGTTGCCAGCTTCTCTTAGTGCCTGCTGAAGAGGTAGACCAGAGCTCATCTTGATTTGATATATCCATCAAATCACTGCTCTTCCTCTTGGTCTCGTGCCCTCAATCTTCCCTTGCAAGATTATTTTCTTGATGACTACTGGTAGCGATTATCTCTGGAAGATTCTAGCTACTGAACGGTGTGTTTCTTAGAAACAAAGAACAAAGTTACAAAGTTAACTATGGAGCATGAAGTCTTGCGCAAATGTTTATCTTTTGCTAACTAACAACTATTATTTTAACTTTTGGATCCACTCTATAAATCTTGCAGGTCCATTGGGTTACATAACATAGGTTTCAAAGTATGATGATCTGCAGATTCCAAATGTAATTTGTCCAGCTGAAAGTTATATTCATATTTCTGAACAATATCTTCTACTACATGTGGAAGTTCTGTAACACAGCAATCAAATCATTTGACATGACTAACTTACTTTCTCTAATATGATACACAAATGACTTTTATTGTTGCACACCCTACACCAGTTCTTTTCCTTTATTGAGCTAAATTATCCAAATTAAAAGTGAATATTTTCCAGGAAGACATCTGTCTTTCCTAAAACTGGCCACCCCATGACCCCCCCCCCCCCCCCCCCACCCCACACTGAGAATTTTTTATTGTCAAATGGACCCCCACCCTTTTTATTGCAAATTCGGATTCTATGTCTAAAAATACCTTGCGTTTACTGGAAACATTTTTTTCCATTTGTGGTAGATGGCACTATAATCAACAAAATTCAATTTGTTCGGTTTTTTCAATTAAGAATGGACTCATCTGACTCCATATAAATTTTTCAATAAAATTTTTAACTTTTGTTCTAGTTTATATAATTGTACAAAATTTAATTTAGCTTTGCATCGTATAGTAAAACTTAAACATTTAGACTTTTAAAAGTCTGGCAAAATAGCTATTTTCATCATAACGTAACTTTCTGTTCCCTCTGGGGTTAATTTCAGTTAGTCCCCACATCATCAGGATGCTTGATTTCAGTGAGTCTTCTATATTCTCATCATTAAGGTGACTGGTTATAGTATATTCTTCTGTCCGACCACTGTAACTCTCAGGGTGCCAACTACAGCGCCCTCTGCCACTGATGGAAAAATTATTTCAGATAACCCCAGGTATTTTTGGTGTAGAATCTGAATCTGTAATAAAAAAAACTGGGGCTTACCATTTGAAAATAAAAAGCTGATCCCCCCACCATAGGAAAGTGGGGGTTGTTATGGTTGGTTCAAATGGCTCTGAGCACTATGGGACTTAACATCTACGGTCATCAGTCCTCTAGAACTTAGAACTACTTAAACCTAACTAACCTAAGGACATCACACAACACCCAGTCAACACGAGGCAGAGAAAATCCCTGACTCCGCCGGGAATCGAACCCGGGCGCGGGAATCGAGAACGCTACCGCACGACCACGAGCTGCGGTTGTTATGGGGTGGCCAGTTTTAGCATAGGCAAATGTCCCTTTTGAAACGATTAACTTTTCACCTGGAGATTTTTTTCCATATGATGCATATTTTTTTGAGATATTTAGTTGTTCCAAGTTAAAACTATTTAGTTGTTACAAGTTAGAACAAATACCCTGTATAATATCTACAACCATAGCATCATCACTATATGTAACTTATGAGGTTGGGAATATCCCAGTATAAACAAAAACATCCGTAAGTGCTATGGTAATTTCAAATAATGGAAACTCCAGGTAGGAATATCAACAATGTAGGAAAAGACTGATTGCTACTTACCATAAAGGAGACATATTGAGTTGGGGTCAGGTGCAAGTAAAAGACATTTGCATAAAACTTTTAACCACAGACTTCATCAGCAAAAGAGAAACACACACATCTGGCCCAAACTGCCGGAATTGATGGTCATTTGTGCTTGAGGTGTGCTTGCTTGTGTGTGTGAACAGTGGGTGTTTCTCTTTTACTGATGAATCCTGTTGCTGAAAGCTTTGTGTAAGTGTCTTTTAATTGTGCCTGTCTACAACTTAATGTGTCTTCTTTACAGTAAGTAGCAATCTATCTATCTCTACATTGTTGCCATGGCAATTTGTAATCCAAAAATATTAGCATGTTTTGTTTCATTTGTACCTTTCAAGTCTTAATTCTGTGAATCGCTAGTAACATACTTCTAGTTTTAAAAATGTCAGTAAAATACTGGACTGGCTTACGTTAGTGGTGAAAAAGCACCATAAAATTGCCTTTGGTGTACTTTCTATCCATTTTTCAAATTTAATTGACTGGTTTTCACATCTTTTCTGAATAATAGCCTTTTATATACTTCATTTATTGGTTTTGGTTAGGAGAAGAGCTCAGTTAACTGCAAATCATTATTATATAACTCTAATCTGAAATTTAATTAGCCCCACATATCTTGGAGCACCTTATTTCCAGGTGCTATTTTCTCAATAATGCACAATGCAATAACACTGATTTGTTTTCCTCTTGTACCACAACACGTCTCACATGTTGATCTACTGCTATGCAATGAAAATCTACTGTGAGTATTTAGGAATACTGTATTCAATGTACTACCAGGAAACAGCCTCCCCCCTCCCTGATTCTTCAAAAGATACATTGGTTTTATTAGTTTTGGACTATTCACTCATAAACTAATGAAGAAGTCAAAACCAAAATTTGATTCAGCCAAAATGCAGAAAGTGATAAATTCATTTCCTTCCATTATTTTGTGTGTGTGTATGGGGAGGAGGGGGGGCTGTTAGTGATAAAAAGTTTCAAAGAAGGCGTTTGAAATTATGTGTTAAGTTCGCTGGAAATTGCTACATGCTCTCAGTCCTAAATACTTGAGGAGTATATGAGTACTGTCTGAGTAATTTGTGTGTGCCTCAAGACATACTGACCATTTCTAACTTTAATACTTGACTTACTGTATTAAACATACACCTATTAAACACAATAGTGTCTGAAAAGCTACTAAGGAGAGAAACAGAAGTGGATTAAAGAGGAGTTTTTAACTCTGATACAAAGAGCACCACCACAAAAGTGACATAAGTGTACTGTAGGTCTAAAGAACAAAGGGAAAAAGGATGTAAGTTGCAATTACACAATACTCATGCTCGAGTTCATATTGCCAGTTTTTAAATACAAAAGAGATGCATAGATGACAAGTCTATTGTGCAAGACACTTAAACCAATGGAAATGCAATGTACTCTGACGTTCTCTGAGACAGACTGTATTTCACTAAAAAAATTCTGGGTAAGCATTGAATCAAGCTGTGTTTCAACTGTGACTGATGGTGAAGGTTCTACATTACTCTGGGCGGTCTTCAGAGTGTCTGATATGACACTGGAAGGAGACATATGTTTAATGTCTCCAGCACCTTCCAAGATGGTAATGCCCACATTTACATGGCTGGAGATTTGTCTGATGACCATGAGGATCAAGTAACACTTCTTCCGTGGACTCCACTAACACCAGCTTTCATTATTCTACGTTGATCAATCTCTCTCCCTCTCTAACAAACAAACAAACACACACACACACACACACACACACACACAAAGACACACACACAATGTGCATGTGCATGTGCCTCCCCCCCCCCCCCTGAAAAAAACTAACTATATGTACATTTCAATAGAATTTGTTGAGAGAATAATAATGTAAACTAGATATATTTGCAAAATGCTTGTGTGTTAAATTATTAAAATCTGAGTACAGGTCAGTGCGGTAATGAAATGGCATATCACTTTCTGCCCAATATCACTTTCTGCCCATTACTGGCTTGCCAACAGTTATTTTATGTCTTGTGTCTCTCCTGTAATGTTCAGCTGTACCTTTAAACATATACAAAAATATGACTTCAGTCTAATTTTTTAAAACCACCACATATATGTGGTGGTTCAAATTCACCACCGTATTAAACTACGCAATCCTGTTGGCAAACAAGGCAAGTTCTAGGCTTTCAAAGTGAAAGTTCCTGGTCTGAACAAATATTTGTTCTGCTAAAGTGATAGAACAAGGAACAGAACTCAAATGCCCACTGCACCTAAACTTCATTGATTTTTTTAAAAAAAAGCATCTTACAGTATACACACCATAAGACTATATGGATTTCCTGACCAACTCATTAATATTTTCAGAAACCTGTATCAATATTCGAATTGCTGTATAAGAACAGAAGATGCGGGTAGCCCTCACTTTAGTATTCTGATGTGTCACACAAGGATGCATTTTGTCACCATTCTTTTTCATATTAGTCATGGATTCCATAACGAGAAAAACTATGGACAACTCCAACATGGGCATACCTTTGAATTTTGAATGGGCTATGTAGGTTTACAGATCTAGATTTTGCTGATGACATTGTTCTTCTGGCAGATACACATCAAAATTTAGAGCTAATAACTAAAAAGTTGGATGGAATGGCCAGTTCTGTGGGGCTAAAATTAAACAGTGATAAAACAAACACAATATGAGTAAAAAGTGGAAATGCATCTACTCAAAATTATAGTGCAACAAGATACCATCACCAAAAGTAGGAAAGTTTCTGCAGTCTTCCAACGAATGTGATGCATATGGCAATTAGACTCTACATGTATATCCACAAAGCTTTGGCTGTACTCCTCTGTCATCCTAGCAATGTTCATGTACACATGTGACACATGGAAAATGTTAGCGAAATCAGGAACACAAGCTCAATGTTTTTCACCAATGATTCTGGAGTTGAATTCTGAATATCAGTTATTGTGACCAAGTTCCAAATGATGATGTGCTTAGAAGAGTGGTCTTGCAGCCTGCATAAAATCATTGCTGTAAGAAGACTGAAGCTCGCAGGGCATATTCTATGAATGAAACATGGAAGAATCCACAAATCAGCACTGTTGTGGATGCCGACAAATGAGTATAGAAATAGAGGAGGATCTCTTAACACCTAGAAATGAAGTTCTGGAAAAGATGAATGGACATGAATTGGGAGGAAGCTGAAAAACTGGCAGCTGATCAAGTTGGAGGAACTATAACTAAATCTCACATGCGATATCTTCAGCCAGTAGCTCATGATGTTCACTGACGAATTAAGTGGTGGTGATAGTGATAAGGTGTTAAGAGCGCATGACAGCAAGGGAAAATTTTAAAAAAACCACACACACACACACACACACACACACACACACACACAGAGAGAGAGAGAGAGAGAGAGAGAGAGAGAGAGAGAGAGAGAGAGAGAGAGAGAGGGAGAGAGAGAACAATGAAAACCACAGCACAAACCAAACACAAAGTAAAAAAAGGGAAAAAGAAGTGGAAAGTATTAAAAGAAGATAGTAGATGACTGCTGGAAGAAAATGGTGTAAACTAACCACAGTGCAAAACACTAAAGTTTTCAGTCTAAAAGATTAGGCCAGAGTCCAGACATACAGCAAAATTTTAAAAGCTCTACCACACTTGTCTCGTCATCAGATAAAATAGAGGGCAGATCCCCACTGAAATCTGCTACTACCTGCTTGTCACAAAGCAAAATGCATTCAGTTAAAATGTGGCATACTCTGACTTACATGCCACAGGCATCACAAATGGGGGGGAGGGGGGGGTGTCCTCTTACTGGAATAAAAAGCCTTGTGTGAGTCTGTGACCCATCAGTGAAATGACATCCTGCAAGGGAATGGTGTATTCTGAAATGGTATGATCCCCGCAGACCACCTTTGTGGCTTTGTTGGCCTGTTTATTTCCCCTAGTTCCTGTGTGTCCTGGTACCCAGCAGAATCACATCTTCTTTCCCCACTGTTGAAGGAAGTATAGTTGGTCATGTTATGATATGCACCAATTTCTCTGCTGTGTACATGTGTCAAACGACTGTAGGGCACTTAAGGTAATCAAGCAGATGAGAAACTGTTTGCCCTGAAGATGTCTCATCCACTTCAGTGCCTTCAGGATTGCATGGAGCTCTGCAGAAAGTACAATATGGGTATTGGGAAGCAAATCCTAAACACACACTTAGAGAAGATGATGAAACAGCCAATGGAGTCCCCTTGTTGGGAGGATACGATATACACAACTGTAAAACCTACTTAAAATGTTAAAAAATTGATATGAAAATGTAAAACTGGGAGTGCAATATTTCTTAAAATTAATCAAATCTAAAATAATTCTGGGTCTCTGTAGGTGCCAGGGTGGAGATCAGCTCCAACTTTCATGCAAAACATTAAAACCAGCCACACCCATCTCTATCAGACAATCCTTTGTGCAAATCCCATAGGGCCTCGTCATTCGTTGCCGATTATGAGAAAGCTTTTATATTGCAGACCGAGCAATGATATGATATAATATGGTATGGTATGCAGGTGTGTAAGGCATGGACAGCATTTTATATACCTGACACACAATGAGCAGCCAAAGCCGGATGAGAACTGGTGGCTCTGTAACCTCAGCACAAAGGCTCAATATGGGGGCTATTTGGAATGCCCCAATGGCCAGCCATATCCCTTCAATGGTGCATCATGTCCAACATCTTTAAATAAGATGGTCTTGTAGACCCATAAACCGTGCACCTATTATAAAGTTGAGATTGCATGAAGGCTCCCAAAAAAACTGAGCAGACAACCCCCCCCCCCCCCCCCCCCCCAAATGAACTGTGGCTGATAGATTTTAAGATACTCGGTGCCTTTGAGGGACCTTCTTTTTAGGTCCTTAAAGTGTGGAAATCATGTAAGTTTCAAGACAAATGTGAGTCCCAGAAGCCTCACTGAATCTTTAAAATAACGGGACAGTTAAAGGGAATGCACACAGACTTCTTGGTTGAATACTTAAAGCCCCTCCTTTCTGCTTATTCATCCAACCATTGAAGAGTTGGTTGCAAGTGATGCATTGTTGTTGCAAGGCTTGAAGAGGAACAAAAGAGAGAGAAGTTTTCCATTAACATTCCATTAACTACTTACACAAGATTATTAATAGTTATGGAAAAGGCAGTCAAATTTAAAACACTACCCCCCCCATGAACCATGGACCTTGCCGTTGGTGGGGAGGCTTGCGTGCCTCAGCGATACAGATGGCCGTACCGTAGGTGCAACCACAACGGAGGGGTATCTGTTGAGAGGCCAGACAAACATGTGGTTCCTGAGGAGGGGCAGCAGCCTTTTCAGTAGTTGCAGGGGCAACAGTCTGGATGATTGACTGATCTGGCCTTGTAACATTAACCAAAACGGCCTTGCTGTGCTGGTACTGCGAACGGCTGAAAGCAAGGGGAAACTACAGCCGTAATTTTTCCCGAGGACATGCAGCTCTACTGTATGATTAAATGATGATGGCGTCCTCTTGGGTAAAATATTCCGGAGGTAAAGTAGTCCCCCATTCGGATCTCCGGGCGGGGACTACTCAAGAGGGCGTCGTTATCAGGAGAAAGAAAACTGGCGTTCTACGGATCGGAGCGTGGAATGTCAGATCACTTAATCGGGCAGGTAGGTTAGAAAATTTAAAAAGGGAAATGGATAGGTTAAAGTTAGATATAGTGGGAATTAGTGAAGTTCGGTGGCAGGAGGAACAAGACTTTTGGTCAGGTGATTACAGGGTTATAAATACAAAATCAAATAGGGGTAATGCAGGAGTAGGTTTAATAATGAATAAAAAAATAGGAGTGCGGGTTAGCTACTACAAACAGCATAGTGAACGCATTATTGTGGCCAAGATAGACACAAAGCCCATGCCTACTACAGTAGTACAAGTTTATATGCCAACTAGCTCTGCAGATGAAGAAATAGATGAAATGTATGACGAGATAAAAGAAACTATTCAGGTAGTGAAGGGAGACGAAAATTTAATAGTCATGGGTGACTGGAATTCGTCAGTAGGAAAAGGGAGAGAAGGAAACATAGTAGGTGAATATGGATTGGGGGGAAGGAATGAAAGAGGAAGCCGCCTTGTAGAATTTTGCACAGAGCATAACTTAATCATAGCTAACACTTGGTTCAAGAATCATGAAAGGAGGCTGTATACATGGAAGAAGCCAGGAGATACTGACAGGTTTCAGATAGATTATATAATGGTAAGACAGAGATTTAGGAACCAGGTTTTAAATTGTAAGACATTTCCAGGGGCAGATGTGGATTCTGACCACAATCTATTGGTTATGAACTGCAGATTGAAACTGAAGAAACTGCAAAAAGGTGGGAATTTAAGGAGATGGGACCTGGATAAACTGAAAGAACCAGAGGTTGTAGAGAGTTTCAGGGAGAGCATAAGGGAACAATTGACAGGAATGGGGGAAAGAAATACAGTAGAAGAAGAATGGGTAGCTCTGAGGGATGAAGTGGTGAAGGCAGCAGACGATCAAGTAGGTAAAAAGACGAGGGCTAATAGAAATCCTTGGGTAACAGAAGAAATATTGAATTTAATTGATGAAAGGAGAAAATATAAAAATGCAGTAAATGAAGCAGGCAAAAAGGAATACAAACGTCTCAAAAATGAGATCGACAGGAAGTGCAAAATGGCTAAGCAGGGATGGCTAGAGGACAAATGTAAGGATGTAGAGGCTTGTCTCACTAGGGGTAAGATAGATACTGCCTACAGGAAAATTAAAGAGACCTTTGGAGAGAAGAGAACCACTTGTATGAATATCAAGAACTCAGATGGAAACCCAGTTCTAAGCAAAGAAGGGAAGGTAGAAAGGTGGAAGGAGTATATAGAGGGTTTATACAAGGGAGATGTACTTGAGGACAATATTATGGAAATGGAAGAGGATGTAGATGAAGACGAAATGGGAGATAAGATACTGCGTGAAGAGTTTGACAGAGCACTGAAAGACCTGAGTCGAAACAAGGCCCCGGGAGTAGACAACATTCCACTAGAACTACTGATGGCCTCGGGAGAGCCAGTCATGACAAAACTCTACCATCTGGTGAGCACGATGTATGAGACAGGCGAAATACCCTCAGACTTCTAAGAAGAATATAATAATTCCAATCCCAAAGAAAGCAGGTGTTGACAGATGTGAAAATTACCGAACTATCAGTTTAATAAGCCACAGCTGCAAAATACTAACACGAATTCTTTACAGACGAATGGAAAAACTAGTAGAAGCCGACCTCGGGGAAGATCAGTTTGGATTCCGTAGGAATGTTGGAACACGTGAGGCAATACTGACCTTACGACTTATCTTGGAAGAAAGATTAAGAAAAGGCAAACCTACGTTTCTAGCATTTGTAGACTTAGAGAAAGCTTTTGACAATGTTGACTGGAATACTCTCTTTCAAATTCTGAAGGTGGCAGGGGTAAAATACAGGGAGCGAAAGGCTATTTACAATTTGTACAGAAACCAGATGGCAGTTATAAGAGTCGAGGGGCATGAAAGGGAAGCAGTGGTTGGGAAAGGAGTGAGACAGGGTTGTAGCCTCTCCCCGATGTTATTCAATCTGTATATTGAGCAAGCAGTAAAGGAAACAAAAGAAAAATTCGGAGTAGGTATTAAAATTCATGGAGAAGAAGTAAAAACTTTGAGGTTCGCCGATGACATTGTAATTCTGTCAGAGACAGCAAAGGACTTGGAAGAGCAGTTGAACGGAATGGACAGTGTCTTGAAAGGAGGATATAAGATGAACATCAACAAAAGCAAAACGAGGATAATGAAATGTAGTCAAATTAAGTCGGGTGATGCTGAGGGAATTAGATTAGGAAATGAGACACTTAAAGTAGTAAAGGAGTTTTGCTATTTAGGGAGTAAAATAACCGATGATAGTCGAAGTAGAGAGGATATAAAATGTAGACTGGCAATGGCAAGGAAAGCGTTTCTCAAGAAGAGAAATTTGTTAACATCGAGTATAGATTTAGGTGTCAGGAAGTCGTTTCTGAAAGTATTTGTATGGAGTGTAGCCATGTATGGAAGTGAAACATGGACGATAACTAGTTTGGACAAGAAGAGAATAGAAGCTTTCGAAATGTGGTGCTACAGAAGAATGCTGAAGATAAGGTGGGTAGATCACGTAACTAATGAGGACGTATTGAATAGGATTGGAGAGAAGAGAAGTTTGTGGCACAACTTGACTAGAAGAAGGGATCGGTTGGTAGGACATGTTTTGAGGCATCAAGGGATCACAAATTTAGCATTGGAGGGCAGCGTGGAGGGTAAAAATCGTAGAGGGAGACCAAGAGATGAATACACTAAGCAGATTCAGAAGGATGTAGGTTGCAGTAGGTACTGGGAGATGAAGAAGCTTGCACAGGATAGAGTAGCATGGAGAGCTGCATCAAACCAGTCTCAGGACTGAAGACCACAACAACAACCTTGAGGGACACCATTCTTGCTCAAAGCAGTCAGAGAGGACGTCGCCAACTTCACATCTAAAATAGCAGGGACACAGGAAGGACTGAGGAGCTGCCTGAGGATAAGATGTCTCCATGTAGTAGCATAGGCCTTCTTGAAGTCAAAAAGTATACCCAGAAGGTGATGGAAATGGAGGAAAGCCTGCTGCATAGCTGCCTCAAGGAAGGCCAGGTTATGAAAGGTGGAGTGATAGCTCCTGAACCCACACTGAAAGAGACTAAGAAGCTGCCTGGATCCTAAGATGCAGATAATCGTGGAAATTGAGCACCCACTCCATGGTCTCTCCCACACAGCTACTGGGGGTCTCACTACGATAATACTCTGGCACGTGCAATCTTTCTTGTGTGTTAAAAGAGGAATTAAAATTGCGTCTCGCTACAAGTTGAGAAACTCATGTGACACCCAAATGACATTAAAAAGGGCGAGGAGGATTCCTTTGCTTCACTATGTGAGGTGCTGTAACATACTATCGTGGATCTTATCGGACCATGGGATGTGTCACAAACTGCAGACAGTGCAGAATACAGCTCCCGCATGGAAAAGCAGCAGATGTACTATTCATCAGTAGTGGGATGGTAGTCCCAATTGCTTATCTTAGCTGCCACTCTGTGGTGCCAGAAAGCTGGACCCTGTTTGGCAGTGGCAGTAACTGTGGCAAAATAGGCCACCATAGTCTGCGCAATGTTTCACGGAGAGGTTTGGGGACTTCCATTGTCCATTACAGTAACCACTGGGCACTGCCCTTCTCTCTCAGAAATCATGATGGTGCTTCATACAACCGTATTGTCACGAACTGTTGCCATGATCTCCTCTTTTTCCCCAACTCATTCGGTGACATTTTACCCTCACTACCCAGGCTTACCATTTAATCTGGGGAAGACTGCAGAATAGATAGCTCAGTGCTTTCATGAATGATCAGCATTATATGATCCACACATTTCTGGATGCTGTTATAGAGTTCAAACACAGCAAGTTGGCTGTAGAGCATCTAGTCTGCCCTATGAAGCATCCATCGAGGTGGATGGCTTTCAGGCACCACTCTGTCTCACAAGTGAATCCACACTGGGAAACGGTCACTTGAGCACAAGCCACCAACCATTTCCCATTGAGTGGTGTGTGCGAGGGCTGGAGAGCATATCGAGAGAACGATGGCCGTGAATGACCCTGAAGCAATGTTGAAGTGCAAGTTCTCCCCATGTTCCACAAACATGCGTGTGAGGATAAGAGAAGGCTCTGAATTGCACTACCCCATGGGCAGGTGATTGCAGAGCCCCAAAGCACATTATGTGGATTAAAATCAACACACAGGATGAAGGGGTGGAAGAGCTGAGTAAGGATGTCAAGGAGATCCTCTCCGTTGAACACCTCATGTGGAAGCAGATAAAGTCAACATATTGTCAACCGATGATGCACATGTACTGACACAGTGACTGCTTGCAGGCTAGTTATGAAGGGGAGAAGTAAGGAGAGGTAGGGTCGACAAAATAGCAACTCCTCCTCTAGCTTTCTCTCCACTGAGGTCATCCATGTAGCTCAGAAGTGTTAGACACACAATAGTCTACCCTGAGTTAACAGACGTAGTTCTTCCACGTGTCCCGAAACCATTCACATTCCACTGAAGTATGGAAGCCATTTTAAATATGAGATTTTCTTCTAACTTTCCTGTTGTCATTCTGCCATGGGGGGAGACTACAGCAGAGGGGGATCATTTGAGGGATTCAATGGTTCCCACAGGCAAACACTGATGTCCATATTGTCAATGGTATGGTCACTGTCAGATCTATTGGACACGGCCAAGGTTGCATGGTCTGATGGCTCTGGAGCAGATCATTTTGGCCAGTTGGCCTTCATTCCCAGCTTGGATTTTGGGGACAGTGGCACTGCTGGATCTTCTCCATTGTGTGCCATAAGGGTTTGCTATCTAAGACGATTTTACATTCAGCAACTTTCTATGTTCAGCGATAGGAAGGCTGGGCTGTGGAACCAGCACTGTGGGCTGGCAGCTGCACTTATAGGTGCAGGTATATGTGCCCTCCTCAGCTGTCACAGTCTGAGTGCTGACAGTGACTTTTTTGATAGGCTTCTTCCAACGCTGAGGCAAAAGACTTGACATAACTTGGTGGCCTTATATTCCTTCTTCACGTCGGAGTATGAGGCAATTTGGATGATATTTATCTGCTGAATCTTCTCTTCTTCAATGAAAAAAGGACAGTCCCTGCCCCAAAGTGGATGGACCTCGGAGCAATCAACACACATGGGTGGGGCAGTGCATCAAAAACCTGGATTGTGGGCTCGGCACCACATCTTTCACATGTTGCCCAACTGTTACAAAACATACTGATGTGACAAATGCGTTCGCATTTGAAGCACGACACTGGATTCGGGACATGAAGTCTAATCTTAAGTCTGCTGCAATACACTCAGACAGATACTCGACAGATTGACTGCCAGGATAAAAAATGCTGACTTTTGAAGCTATCCATCAACCTTTTTCACAATGTTCTAGACTTCAGTCACCCTTGTACTTTCTCATTCCTATTGCAGTATTTTTGTACCATTATTTGGAATGTCCCAGCATGCTGCAACTGCTTCAATGCTTCATAGTCTTGAGCAGGACAGTACAACTGCGCAACTTCTTGCTAGATATGAGTTGCCCTGCAAGCACCTTTAGAGCGTTATGGATATAGAACTGTGACAATTCTTCAAAAGAACTATTCACACATTTTATGACAACAAAGACATTACCTACCACTGAATGTGGTCCATTACTTTGAATACTTACATTTCAGAGATGACCCAGGTGAATTAGTCACCTGAAGCCTCTTAAGATTTTGGATGTTAATATTGTCCAACGCTCCACCCAAACTGCTGGGAGTAGAAACATGAGATCTAGACTTCATAGTGACCCCATTAGAATCTAGGGAAGGATGTCCACCAGAGACTGCCCTGCTTGCCTGGGAAACCCTTATATAACTGAGGTGCAGCACATTACACAGGTTGCCTGATAGCGCCTGTTTTTCCTCAAAAGCCATGTATCTCATCAACATGCAGCACACCTTGAGACTGAGGGCTTTTTGTAGAGGTTTTGCCATCCTTGCAATCCAGGCAGTTAAGCCGACATCTCCATTCCCTGTGACGCACGACATTCCACTGACACATACCCAGAGCTTATGATAACAATGGATTAATGGTGCTCACCAGTCCCCAGCTCTGCAAACTCCAGATCACCATGCCCATACCCAGCACAGAAATGCTGAGCCCTGAGGGCATGTGAAGTATGTAAGAGAGCTGACCAGCTGTCTGTAGGTATTTCACTCATTGGTGTTGTGGGTAAATGAAGTGAATATCCAAGTTGCACGAAACAATGGCATTGATTTACATATTGGGGAAGCAGAAGGATATTAATGGAGTTTCATGTGCTTCTGACATCTGAGAAGAATGTCAGCTAGAACAGTGTGTTAAAAAGTTGAACCAACATGCTAGCTCACGATCGACATAAACCTGTGGGCAACAAAAAATGTACCTATTTGCACAGACTGCACCTAGTATGAAGGGATGGCCTGTGTCAAGGAGGGGAGAGGAATGAGTTGTGAGTGCTGAAATTGTGGTTTCAGATGAAAGAGAGATAATTAAAGGAAACTCATGGTACAGTCCAAAACTACAGAATACAGCAGGCCTCATTCAGGCTGGACTGTAGTGAGCGTTTGCCAGTTTGAGTGTTAGCAAAATATGAAAAATGGAAGGAGAGAGAGAAAGATGGTTCATGCTTAAACTAGCTGGTGCCTAGTCAAAAAAAGCAGAAATGCAGGTAGATGGCATGAGACAGTCTGCTCCCCCTGAAAGGTAGAAACCGCGAATTTCTGCCCTGTACAATGACAGGACCCCTTTCTCATGCGTCTCTATTGGATTGTTGGTGGCATGGGCACTTTTACCGCATTGAGCAGAGGGCTGAAAGCATACCCCACCAGCGGCTTTTATCAGAAAGAACCGTTTCTGTCCTGAAGAAACAGGCTGGCTGGTCATGTAGACACTGCAAGAACTTATGCTAGGCTCCAAGCCTGCAGCCTTGGTACAGCTGCAAGCATGAAAGGAAACTTTTAATTCTCAATAAATTATGCATGAATTACTCCTGATAACCCAAACTAACTAGGCACCTTGTAAATTTCATAATAGTTCAGAAAACCTGCTGCATATTGTGCTCTGTGGCAGATAAACAGTGTCTGCATTCATGCTAATGATGGAGAATTAACAGAAAAGATGGAGAATTAACACAAAAACTTAAATTTATTCAAAAGTATTGAAGCTGGACTGGTGATTCATAGGAGAAAAGGAAGCTTACAAGGTCGTAGAGACAGCATTACACAACAGCGAATGCTTTCATGGCATTCTGTATGACCAGCTTCCACATGGAAGTCACTCTTGTGTAATTAGCTTATGAATCCATCCTTGGAGAATTATGTTTGGTCTGTCTTTCATGAGGAGGAAGAGCTCTATTAGAAAAACGTTACAGTGCCTTGTCACCCAACTACGAGGTGCATTTAAGTTCTAAGGCCTCCGATTTTTTTTCTCCGGACTGGAAAGAGATAGAAACATATGCATTGTTTTAAAATGAGGCCGCGTTCATTGTCAATACGTCCCAGAGATGGCAGCACCGTACGGCAGATGGAATTTTACCGCCAGCGGCGAGAATGAGAACTGTTTTAAATACGTAAAATGGCGACGTTTTCCTTACTTGAACAGCGTGCAATCATTCGTTTTCTGAATTTGTGTGGTGTGAAACCAATTGAAATTCATCGACAGTTGAAGAGGACATGTGGTGATGGAGTTATGGATATGTCGAAAGTGCGTTCGTGGGTGCGACAGTTTAATGAAGGCAGAACATTGTGTGACAACAAACCGAAACAACCTCGGGCTCGCACAAGCTGGTCTGACGACATGATCGAGAAAGTGGAGAGAATTGTTTTGGGGGATCGCCGAATGACTGTTGAACAGATCGCCTCCAGAGTTGGCATTTCTGTGGGTCCTATGCACACAATCCTGCATGACGACCTGAAAATGCGAAAAGTGTTATCCAGGTGGGTGCCACGAATGCTGATGGATGACCACATGGCTGCCCGTGTGGCATGTTGCCAAGCAATGTTGACGCGAACAACAGCATGAATGGGATTTTCTTTTCGTTGGTTGTGACAATGGATGAGACGTGGATGCCATTTTTCAATCCAGAAACAAAGCGCCTGTCAGCTCAATGGAAGCACACAGATTCACCGCCACCAAAAAAATTTCGGGTAACTGCCAGTGCTCAAAAAATGGTGTCCATGTTCTGGGACAGCGAGGGCGTAATCCTTACCCATTGTGTTCCAAAGGGCACTATGGTAACAGGTGCATCCTACGAAAATGTTTTGAAGAACAAATTCCTTCCTGCACTGCAACAAAAACGTCCGGGAAGGGCTGCGCGTGTGCTGTTTCACCAAGACAACGCACCCGCACATCAAGCTAACGTTACGCAACAGCTTCTTCGTGATAACAACTTTGAAGTGATTCCTCATGCTTCCTACTCACCTGACCTGGCTCCTAGTGACTTTTGGCTTTTTCCAACAATGAAAGAAACTCTCCGTGGCCGCACATTCTCCAGCCGTGCTGCTATTGCCTCAGCGATTTTCCAGTGGTCAAAACAGACTCCTAAAGAAGCCTTCGCCGCTGCCATGGAATCATGACGTCAGCGTTGTGAAAAATGTGTACGTCTGCAGGGCGATTACGTCGAGAAGTAACGCCAGTTTCATCGATTTCGGGTGAGTAGGTAATTAGAAAAAAAATTGGAGGCCTTAGAACTTGAATGCACCTCGTAGAAGCGTTCACAAATGGCTGGTACAGGGTGTATATGCAGACAAGGAAAAAAAAAACCCGGATTTCTGGGTTAAAATTACACTTTGTTCCGCGTGAAGATACACTTTTTGTGTGTTCAGTGACAGTATACCTTTCCTTGGAATAAAACTTATCAGTCCTTTGAATGGTTATGGTTTTATACACTGGTGTAGTACTTCTCGGCTCTTTAGAAAACCAAACTCAGTGGGGAAAAAAAGGTAAGCTTTCACATATAATGATAATCTTTTTTGCACGTGTTACACTTTAAGATACATCCCACAAATGTGCCAGTAAAATTTTAAATAAAGACATAAATGTTGTGATCTTCTGCGCTTAAAATTTTTCTAAAAGTTTGTAATCAAAGACTTGATTTTTAAATGAGTCAAACGCTCTGTGATTTAAGAAATTCATCGTACATTTTCACACGTAGTTCATCTTACATAAAAGGAAATTTACTTTGAAAATAACGCTTTTCAAAAACCATTCGCAATATTTTCCCGCGACATGTTAGAAATAGGTTCGTTTCAGTAGTTGCCAGAGAGCGCCAGATAAGAGGCGTCACCGCGCTTGTGCAGCTACTAGGATGCTGGAAGCGTGTATGTTCGTAGGTGTAAGACATTAAAAGATCTTACATTATGTCATAAATGAAACAAGACATCAGAGGATACTCCAAGAGCATCGGAATTTTGTGCACCATACTAAAACGCGTAATTCGGCTTGAAGTGCACATTCGTATGTGCAGATTCGGATGTAAATTTTCTTGGAGTACCAGTACTGTATTATCTAATGTTTGGTTCTTCATTATGGCACAATGTCACACATGCTAGAAGATGAAAACATGCACTTTTGAAATGCAGCGAACAGTTGAAACTAGCCAATAGTGTGGAATGAAACACTTCTTTTCAAATAAATTGACTGCCTCATCGGAAAAGATTAATAAAAGCCAAAACAAATCGACAAAAATAATGTCATTGCCCCCCCTGCCCCCCCCCCCCCCCCCCCACATGAACCATGGACCTTGCCGTTGGTGGGGAGGCTTGCGTGCCTCAACGAGACAGATAGCCGTACCGTAGGTGCAACCACAACGGAGGGGTATCTGTTGAGAGGCCACACAAACGTGTGGTTCCTGAATAGGGGCAGCAGCCTTTTCAGTAGTTGCAGGGGCAACAGTCTGGATGATTGACTGATCTGGCCCTGTAACACTAACCAAAACGGCCTTGCTGTTGTGGTACTGCAAACGGTTGAAAGCAAGGGGAAACTACAGCCGTAATTTTTCCCGAGGACATGCCGCTTTACTGTATGATTAAATGATGATGGCGTCCTCTTGGGTAAAATATTCCGGAGGTAAAATAGTCCCCCATTCGGATCTCCGGGCGGGGACTACTCAAGAGGACGTCGTTATCAGGAGAAAGAAAACATGTTCTACGGATCGGAGCGTGGAATGTCAGATCCCTTAATCGGGCAGGTACGTTAGAAAATTCAAAAAGGGAAATGGATAGGTTACAGTTAGATATAGTGGGAATTAGTGAAGTTTGGTGGCAGGAGGAACAAGAATTTTGGTCAGGTGAATACAGTGTTATAAATACAAAATCAAATAGGGGTAATGCAGGAGTAGGTTTAATAATGAATAAAAAAAAAAAAGGAGTGCGGGTAAGCTACTACAAACAGCATAGTGAACGCATTATTGTGGCCAAGATAGACACGAAGCCCACGCCTACTACAGTAGTACAAGTTTATATGCCAACTAGTTCTGCAGATGATGAAGAAATTGATGAAATGTATGATGAGATAAAAGAAATTATTCAGGTAGTGAAGGGAGACGTAACTTTAATAGTCATGGGTGACTGGAATTCGACAGTAGGAAAAGGAAGAGAAGGAAACGTAGTGGGTGAATATGGATTGGGGCTAAGAAGTGAAAGAGGAAGCCGCCTGGTAGAATTTTGCAAAGGGCATAACTTAATCATAGCTAACACTTGGTTCAAGAATCATGAACGAAGGTTGTATACATGGAAGAACCCTGGAGATACTAAAAGGTTTCAGATAGATTATATAATGGTAGGACAGAGATTTAGGAACCAGATTTTAAATTGTTACACATTTCCAGGGGCAGATGTGGACTCTGACCACAATCTATTGGTTATGAACTGTAGATTAAAACTGAAGAAACTGCAAAAAGGTGGGAATTTAAGGAGATGGGACCTGGATAAACTGAAAGAACCAGAGGTTGTAGAGAGTTTCAGGGAGAGCATAAGGGAACAATTGACAGGAATGGGGGAAAGAAATACAGTAGAAGAAGAATGGGTAGCTTTGAGGAATGAAGTAGTGAAGGCAGCAGAGGATCAAGTAGGTAAAAAGATGAGGGCTAGTAGAAATCCTTGGGTAACAGAAGAGATACTGAATTTAATTGATGAAAGGAGAAAATATAAAAATGCAGTAAATGAAACAGGCGAAAAGGAATACAAACGTCTCAGAAACGAGATCGACAGGAAGTGCAAAATGGCTCAGCAGGGATGGCTAGAGGACAAATGTAAGGATGTAGAGGCTTATCTCAGTAGGGGTAAGATAGATACTGCCTACAGAAAAATTAAAGAGACCTTTGGAGAAAAGAGAACCACTTGCATGAATATCAAGAGCTCAGATGGAAACCCAGTTCTAAGTAAAGAAGGGAAAGCAGAAAGGTTGGAAGGAGTATATAGAGGGTCTATACAGGGGCGATGTTCTTGAGGACAATATTATGGAAATGGAATAGGAGATAGATGAAATGGGAGATATGATACTACGTGAAGAGCTTGACAGAGCACTGGAAGACCTGAGTCGAAACAAGGCCCCGGGAGTAGACAACATTCCATTAGAACTACTGACAGCCTTGGGAGAGCCAGGCCTAACAAAACTCTATCATCTGGTGAGCAAGATGTTGAGACAGGTGAAATTCCCTCAGACTTCAAGAAGAATATAATAATTCCAATCCCAAAGAAAGCAGGTGTTGACAGATGTGAAAATTACCAAACTATCAGTTTAATAAGTCACAGCTGCAAAATACTAACGTGAATTCTTTACAGACAAATGGAAAAACTGGTAGAAGTTGACCTCGGGGAAGATCAGTTTGGATTCTGTAGAAATGTTGGAACACGTGAGGCAATACTGACCCTACGACTTATCTTAGAAAAAAAGATTAAGGAAAGGCAAACCTACATTTCTAGCATTTGTAGACTTAGAGAAAGCTTTTGACAATGTTGACTGGAATACTCTCTTTCAAATTCTGAAGGTGGCAGGGGTAAAATACAGGGAGCGAAAGGCTATTTACAATTTTCACAGAAACCAGATGGCAGTTATAAGAGTCGATGGACATGAAAGGGAAGCAGTGGTTGGGAAGGGAGTGAGACAGGATTGTAGCCTCTCCCCGATGCTATTCAATCTATATATTGAGCAAGCAGTAAAGGAAACAAAAGAAAAATACGGAGTAGGTATTAAAATCCATGGAGAAGAAATAAAAACTTTGAGATTTGCCCATGACATTGTAATTCTGTCAGAGACAGCAAAGGACTTGGAAGAGCGGTTGAACGGAATGGACAGTGTCTTGAAAGGAGGATATAAGATGAACATCAACAAAAGCAAAACGAGGATAATGGAATGTAGTCGAATTAAGTCGGGTGATGCTGAGGGAATTAGATTAGGAAATGAGACACTTAAAATAGTGAAGGAGTTTTGCTACTTGGGAAGCAAAATAACTGATGATGGTCTAAGTAGAGAGGATATAAAATGTAGAATGGCAATGGCAAGGAAAGCGTTTCTCAAGAAGAGAAATTTGTTAACATCGAGTATTGATTTAAGTGTCAGGAAGTCGTTTCTGAAAGTATTTGTATGGAGTGTAGCCACGTATGGAAGTGAAACATGGACGATAAATAGTTTAGACAAGAAGAGAATAGAAGCTTTCGAAATGTGGTGCTACAGAAGAATGCTGAAGATTAGATGGGTAGATCACATAACTAATGAGGAGGTATTGAATAGAATTGGGGAGCAGAGGAGTTTGTGGCACAACTTGACTAGAAGAAGGGATCGGTTGGTAGGACATGTTCTGAGGCATCGAGGGATCACCAATTTGGTACTGGAGGGCAGCGTGGAGGGTAAAAATCGTAGAGGGAGACCAAGAGATGAATACACTAAGCAGATTCAGAAGGATGTAGGCTGCAGTAGGTACTGGGAGATGAAGAAGCTTGCACAGGATAGAGTAGCACGGAGAGCTGCATCAAACCAGTCTCAGGACTGAAGACCACAACAACAACAACAACAACAACAACAACTCGCAATCAATATCGGATGGGATAATTTGTAACCGGGAGAACAATAATTCTTCAGAAAATTTGCATTCTTTATTGCCTATAATTAATAACTTGCTTTTTTGTGTGACATAAAATTAAATATAAGATAAATGAAACCAGTAGAAGAGGCAAGCAAGACAGTACACATTTCTTCAGTCCGTAAGTCCTAGCATTTTCTCTCTCCAACCTTGTTACAGCTTTACATGGCGTGTTTTCCTTTCTGGGAAAGAATCTATTACCTCATCAAAGGTTGTCACATGTTTTGCTACATGAAAAAAAGAAATGTCTAATACTGAAAAAGCTGTTAATACACACAGTACCCAAGACTTGTGTGGTTTCTCAATGTGATTACGTGTATTTTGTCACTGTCTGCTAGAGAAAACGGAATAGGCCTGTCTAATGTTGCAGCTACTGTAACAAACACCAAATAAAGGAGACTGTTTTGGCACAAATGGCCATTTTTATAACACGAGAAAATATAATTCACAAAGTACCAATATTAAATGCCTATTAGGCCTACTACACGCAAAAAGTTTTATGTTAGGAAATAGTTTCAGATTTCATTCATACACTCCAGCTTCTCAAGCATGAGATCAAAAAGTAGTAGTATGAAATTTTCATACAAATTTGGAATCATGTTATTCTTCCACGATTTGTGTGATGTCCCCGTTTCTTCTAATTCCTCGTTCTACCAAAGAATCGCGTCATCACTAATTCTGTAACTTATTCTCCGGTTAACTTCGCTAGCCCCGTTGCAATCAACGGTTTAGTTATACCGCGTTTATTCTCCGGTTAGGCGTTATTACGAGTTCCGCGCTACTCAGGCAGCTGCTACTGGGGACAGTACAACTGCTCCTTACTAGTGTAGCGGTCTGGCCAAAAATTTTCTATCAAAGTTTAATTCTCTTGGATACACCAAGAAGAAAATACATAATCTTTCTTACCTATGATTCCTGTTAGTCGTTTATTTCCACTCTGATAATCTGAATCTATGGATTTCGCTGGTAATTATAACAACGCTGATAATTTGCAAACACAGTCAACCACATACACAAACAGTGATTGCCATTCACCCGTTCGGCTTTATTCTGCTCAGCTCGTATAGCCCCGTCCCCTTCTGTCTTCAGGAAAGTTTATTTGTAGATGCGACGGGATTCCAGTGGCAGATACATGACGTACACTACATACTCATTCAAAATTCAACTTATGATTCATTCAGAAATAAACTTATGATTCATTCAGAAATAAACTTATGATTCATTCAGAAATAAACTTAGAATATGTTCTAAAATGTTCAAAAACCAACAGGGATGCATTTCAAAATCATACGAATAATCAACAGACCAACATGCGCTGGATACTAGGCGCTTTGTGAAACAAGGTTTTTTTCCTCAAGAATATGAATTTGGCGGCCCCATTCCATTCCGCTGAAATTGCCGCCCGAGGTAGATACCCCTGTTTGCCCCAGTGAATCTGACAACTTGCACGCGCCAGTAAATTTTTTCCGGGTAGCATTTTGCTGCAGCAGCTGCCGCTGCTGCTTCTTATAGAGCTAACAGTCACACTTCTGTAGCCAGAAGTGGGAGGAGGTACTACACATGCGCGACTCAACTGTGCTTGCGCATGAGCCCGCCCTGCTCAAACGAATCTAAAGTAAACAGTTGTGATGTCACGCTCATCGGAGACGCAGGCAATTTGTTGTTATGAAGCACTGAACAGTCTTCCCAAGGCCTTTAACACATTTTGCTGTTTGCAGATGCCTGTATGAGCACTGTGTTTAGTTGCTGTATATAGCGCATTTCCTTTGCAACTTAAGTTTTATTTATTTATTTATTTATTTTCCTCTCGTTCCTGTTTTATTGTTGCAGTATTATTCTGCAGTAGTGGGATACATAATATCATTTGTTAGAATATTGTTTCTTATCAGTGAAAATTACAAAAATTTAACTGAAAGCTAAAACAAAAAAAATTCCCGGAATTCCAAAAAATTCCCGGTTTTCTCCCGGATGAAAAAATTCCCGGGTTTCTCCCAGATCGTAGACACCCTGTGGTAGTATATGACCAAGACTATGGAACATTTCATTGAACCAAAATTCTTTTGATCTTAACCCACACGAACATTTGTCTTGTTTTCTGTGTGAACACCACACTATACACATCCTTTATCAGTCTATGGAAACCTATCAGCATCTGAATGATTCATTTTTAATCTGCCCAGGTGCTACATTCTGCAAATAATGATTACTTTGAATACTAACAGCCAGTCACAAAATACAACTTTAGACCACATGAAGCTACTAGATAGTGCCGTTTTCACGTATAAAATTCATCCTGTCTTCAAAAGCTTAAAAGTTAACACCAATGCAAGAAAAAATTCCTGAAGAATTTGGCTTTCAGTATGATCTTAAAGAGAAGGATGAATTATATAATTAGTTCCATACAAATAAATTATGAGGAAGGAAATTTGGGAACTAAATGCCTTTTAAGCAAACAGTGGACAGTTTTCAAGATGAAACTTCAGAGCTTATGATAATCTTTCAGATAAATGTTTCCCAAAGAGTTTATAAAATACGACCAATAAAATTTTTAAATAGAACTTAAGGGGAGGTTCTGGTTCAGAGGCACGAAAAATCTTTTTACAATCTTTTTCAGATAGGGTTGCTTTTATTAAAATTGAGGTTGTACCACATTATTTACATACAATGGTATATGTTTTTTTTGTTTGTTTGTTTCATAACAAATTAAAAACGGCAGCTGCAGCCCTTGTCAAAGTACGCGTCTCGCAGTGCATCCTGGTTTGCATGAAGTGTTGTACAGACTCGTGGCTATTTCTGAAACCCATAAAAATAGAAAATTCTTAAATCAAAATGAATTTGGAGGTACATCATGATGGGATTTTGAAAAAGACCTTGGAGAAACAAAAGGCAGCTGTTTGAGAAACATGTCAATTTCTTGGCATGTTTTCCTAAGTTCAAATGTTTAGAAAAAATATTTAAAATTCAAACACAAAAAAGCTCTCCCTATCACCCCCTAAATTTAATTACCTTTCAATTAAAAAATGAAATTAATCAGTTAATCTGTTGAGGCTCTGAGTGCTTCATCAGCTGAAAAATGTGGTTTCAACAAACGTGTGTTTTCAGTTTGGAATAACAAAAAACATTGTTGTTTCAAAACCTATGGTTAATCTGCGATAATAGGACCATAGAGGCATCCTTGTTCTTCCTCAAATGTGCTCTGGTTCTGAATCTAGTGGTGTTCTTTTTTTGCAATTTGGGCTGTTTTAATGAACTGAGACATTTCTTGCACCATGGCAGGCATGCATTTCCTCTCAGATAATTCCACAAACTTTTTGCCCCACAATGAAGATGTTTCAGTACCACTTTCCAATGCATACATTGCATATTGACAACAGTGTACCTTTTATGCAAATTCTCACTGGACAGAAATTTGTATACTGGTTGAATCTTTTCTTGAACTAATTCATCAGGCACTTACAGCTGCCTATACTTCTATCAGCACACAGTTCCATTCCCATGTTACTTCTAAAATACTTTCACAACCAAAAAATCCTTTTGTAGACATAATATGTACACTGCAGGGGATGAAAATTACACAAAAAATCCATTTTCTTATCCGCCTTGACCAGAACCTCCCCTTAATAATAATAATTCTGCATAGTTGTAAGGGCACATACATATATGTCTTTTAGATGAGGCACGGTAGCAGTCGATACCGAAAATTTAATAATGACAGAATGGCACTCAGAAATAGTGCTGAATACTTACCTTGTTGTTCTTTGCTATCAGCAAGAGAAACCCTCAAAACATATGAATGTTTATGTGCTGAAAGATGCCCTTGCTTCTCAGACCTAAACTGACGTAAGGAGAATGCTTTGGATCTAGGACTCCAGAAAGATATTTCTAGTTGCAAATGTAAGAAACAATGACACAGACTGCCTAGTGTAAACGCAATACACAATTAATGATCTGGATGAATTTCTTATTCTTTACATGTACTACTACATAAATACTCCACAAGCACATGCATGACAGACATTATTAAACTAAGATTACACAATACTTTTTCCTTTTTTATGCATGATAACATGCAAGGGGCATCTGTAGTATCATACAAAATGAAGTGTTTATGTGGAAAAGCTTTTCTACATTCCAGACACCAATCAAATAGCCACAGAAAAATTGTAACTAGGAGGTGGAGGCAGACATAGACAAAAAATAACATGTGCAAGTACATAGTCATGCACCTACAGTAAAGCCTTCTTTTATTCTATTTAAGTGATTATAAAAATTGATGCAAATAATGGGAAAATGTAATGGGTTTTTAAACATATAATTAATAAAACTGCAATTAGCCATTTTATTAATTGTTGTGCCCTTTAATTTGAAAACTCTGGGCTTAAAACAGTTTGACACCTAATATCACATTGATTGTTGTTATTTCCTTATCAAAAAATCCATAGCTGTCATTTGTTTCAACTTCTGGTAAATTTTTTTTTCAATAAAGTTTTCTATTTCATAAACAGATATGGAAGTTTTGATTCCTACACTTGTAGCACGAATGTATTTGTTAACTGTATTTACATCTGCAATGTGAGGCACAACACTTATCTTCGCATCATTCTCACTATTTTCACTTTTTGTATTGTCAGCTTTTTCCCCAATATGGGACTCTGCCATATCTTACACAGACACTCTTTCAAGTGTAACAATATTGTTTATCAAGTGCAACAAATCTTGCACCAGGTGCTCGAACTGCAACTTTTCCTACACTGAAGTGAGGAGACTTTCACAGTCATCATTGTTACTGTCCAGGTCCCCTTCCTTCACTTGGAAGAGTCTGGCTTTTAGGAAGCAGAGGGAGATAGTATACTTCTTATACTCCATCTATGCCTTAGTTATACAATAAAAATAGGAAACATGAAGGGACTGATAAAAAATGTCTAAAATATTGAGAAAATGTCAATTCTGGAAGTATGATAGTGGGTGTATACTGATGCAGCAGGTATGGAGTGAAAAAAATGCCTTACATGACAAAGGACTAAGTACCAGGGTATGTTGACACATGGGCTGTTCCATCATACAATATCCATCTGTCTACTGACACTACAGGTACTTCATGTAGTTATCCCTCATTCTTACACATACTTCAACCAACTTTCTCAAAGAATCATGAACACCTCTGTAACACTCTTGTCAGATCATATGACATTTCCGATTATCTCTGCCCCATGGTTTCCGATAGCTAGAATATTCCCACAATAAAGCCTAATCCATGCACCAACCAACTGCCACTTACCCTGGCACCATCAGTGGTAAGCCTCGTAACAAAAGTGGCAAAATAACATGTGAAACCACACAGTTTACCAACTATAATGTGCTCACTGCATGGCTTTTTATACTGAATGACCACCACTGAATTAACTGAGCGCACGAACGGACGCACACGATCTGTATGCCTTGGGGCCATCCAGTATCCATCTGCTGAGTATGCTCTACAGTGCGACTGAAGGGACCCCTACACCAAACCTGCAAGAGAGCAGTGGTACAGTGCATCTTTGTTTTAATGTGAGTGATTTTTATCTTTGTATTTATGTTCATAGAAATTGCTTGTTAAATTGTTTTTATGGCAATAAACTGTGACTGACTAAATGTGCAGGTTCAAGTGCAGACTGTTGTTTCCTTAGTGTCATTTCTCATTTGCCATTCACTGGTGGCAATTTCTACTGAAAAAATCTGTGCATTGGGAAGTTTGTGAGCTATAACTGGATAATGCACTTCTACCCTCTTGCCACTTGCAGGAAATAAGAGTATCTGCCACATCACAAATTGTATGTCATATGATCACATACTGCAGATCAAACCTTGCAGAGAAGTCAATTACAATGGCCTGCTGCACTTTGTTATTGTTGAAGATACGTTCTGGAATGTTTCCCGATATTCAGATCGAGCAATCTCTGTTTTCTTAACCTTAATCAATGTCACATGTTAGAGACTGTTTGAGGAATGGAAAAGATACTCACATGTTACGTTTTGTATGCTGGCAGTCAGTCCACCTTCATCTTTGCCAGTAGATGAATTTAAATCTTCATCAACATTCACGTTTTGGAGACTTGTGTTTCTCAGCCTAAGAAGCACATGGAATACTGGTTATGTCATGCTCACTACATCCGAGCATTTACATTATTTCTTGAAACATTCTTCTGTGTCCTGAGATATCACAATAACTCAACACACCAAAAACTTAGCTGGCATACTCCACTAAAGGAAAATCTGGTCTTTCTAAAGAGTTCCTTATTGGAGCGTATCATTAGTGAGAAAGAGTGGGTGACAGATCACCAAAACATATTTCTCAGTCTGTTGCACACTAAGCTCATCCTGATTACCAGGGGAAGTCACACAAGAGTTTCAGCAGAGTACACCACCACTGATCTCATGAGCTTTTGAAGAACCAAAATGACAACACTGTAGCTTCTGGGACTTGGAAGCAAATTGAATCAGCAAAGGTCCAAGAAAGAGCAATGAGTGGCTAAAAATACGCAATCTTTGAACAGTTTCTTGTCTGAAGACCACTGATGAGTAGTTTGCCTCCTACAAAAACACACTGGTGCTATACAATCAATAACTTTCACAATACTGAGAGGTGTTTCAATGCCTCAGGAAGAAGACTACTAAGAAATGAGAGCTGAGACATATTCGTCATAACATAATGTTGGAGTATATTAAAGAAGAGCATGTAGAGTTTACTACCAATATGAAGCCATGGACTTGTTTCATTTGTCTCATCATATAATCGAGAAAAAGAGAGAGAGAGAGAGGGGGGGGGGGGGCCACAAATCACTAAATGAGAAACAGTACTTGATTGTTCATCCCATGAAAAGGGTGTCTCCACTGTCAATGAAACTTTGTAAATCATGCCTAACATACTACTTGAGGTGACTGAAGTGATTTACAAGATTCCTTTTCTGACACACTGTAATCATTGTATCACTCATGTCTTTCTGCAGCTCACTATAAACTCTAAGCAGCAGAGATTTTGCTCCATTCTCCTGGACCAAGTTAGATGCCAATAAGGTTTAGGAAGAAATTAAGGCTCACCAAAGAGCAGTTTGCTGACTGAAACATCTGTTAGGCTTGCATGTAACCAGTTTTACTTTCAACCACCTTCCAAGAACTAACAGCTATTTATCACCAGTTCCCTACCGCTGCAGGATTACTGCACGAAAACACATTTATGGATGGCTTAACTATAGGAACTGAAACGGAAGACAGCCTGATTTCACTGTATGATGAGATGTCTTTGCTAATGGAGCAAATAACAACTGCCAGAGACTATCCGCAATCTGCAAGGCAGAAGGACGAGATCTCCAAACAAATGTCACGGCAGACGAGGATAGGCTTTCAGTAAATCAGCTAGAAGTCACTGAACTAGTTTTGAAAATCATAGCACCTAGAAGAAATTTATTACGAGTTACTGCAGGTGATTACAGCCCTCTGCAATTAATGACACTAACATCCCATCAAGACATTTGGCTGCTCAGAATAGGTTGGTATGAAGATCTGCCACACAATCTACTGTCAGATGGTGACAACAGGGTCCAAACAACAGGGAAAGAGCACTCCTATGTTAACACTTTGTCACATTGGAGTGAACATATGGTGCTGGCTTATACATAGCTTCGGATAAGTGTCCCCAACTAACGTGTAGTACGAGCTGATTAGCATCTGTTAAGATGGTAACATTCCCATGACTTGAGATCTGCTAGCAGCACGAGAATGCTATGCCACTACTGCAAGGCCTCTGACCACAGTAGAGCTGCAGTATGGACTGAATCTATCAACACTTTAATCAAAGGTCTACCACTACCCTGCACACTGAAGGTAAAGTGCGTCAACCCATATTTGATGATGGTTTTCTGCATTTGGGAACTCACTTTCAATACATCTATTGTGTCATCAAAGCAATCCTATGTCGCTGTCTTCCCCATACAATTGCACACAGCACTGCCTGCTAGCAGATAGAAGTGCCATTGGTTGTTGATTAAGTGAAGCCTCACAATCTGTTGCAAGTTTCTGGAATAGATTTCGTTGGACCCATGTAACCACAAATAAATAGAGTTACAAAAGAGTGTTATGGTATCTTTGCCAGCTGAGCTGTAGCTACAGCTGTCCATCTGAAACTATACCTCAACACAACAATGGACAGATTTTCATTAGTTCTTCAAATATTTATCAGATGGCATGGCATTTACAGTGATAAAGCCTACATGTTTCACACAGCTAACTGAGAGATACAGGAGCATTGGATAGTTTACAGCACAACTTGTGGCTTGATGGGGAGGATGGTGGGAATGTATCATAAGCATTAAATTATGCCTTCACAAAGAGCTTCGGCACTACAGCATGAATGAGGAAGGCCTGCTAACTATACCTGTAAATACACAAGCTCTCCACAATTCAAGAGCCTCCACACAAACAGAGAACGAACTTGTAGAAGTGCAATGTCTTCAGTGGTCTGCACACCTGACGTAATGGACTACCGTGGCTTTCACGTCCTAAGCTCTGGCCAAGTAGTCACCTCCTACCAAATGCATCTACACCCTTGCTGGAAGCAAGGAGGCAAATCCTGCTTTTGTTATTCAGGCTACATAACTACCACAAAGGCCAATACATTCAGCTCCTTGTCATCCCAGATGGAAAAGTTATTAGGGCTATCCAGCTGGTTGTACCACTGGAGTTCAACCAGGATAAAGAGGAAGTAGAAGAGCAGCGGCTTGAAGGAAACACTCCTTCTGAATTAATTTCCTTGTGAAGTGGAGAATATACATGGTAGTCAATAACAATTTACAGTAGGAGCTGGTATCTTTTTGTGTCTTGTGGAAGTTGTGTAGCCTGAATAATGAAAGCATGATTTACCTCCTTGCAAAAGCCAAGGCCTAGGTGCAGTTTGTGTGAAATGGCTACTTGGCCAGAGCTTAGGATACTGTAAAAGCCACAGTTGTCCATTACACCAGGTGTGCAGACCACTGACGATCTCACCCTCTGACAAAAGTACATCCTTTCCAAGCACATGTGGTTGAATATCAGGGTAAAAGAATCATGTACAAATTGAGATGGAATACTCCAGACCGACATTCTAGTCACCTGGATGTAAAGGATGTTACCAGGCCTGTCCAGCCGAACATGCCACTGGAGTTCAACCAGGATAAGGAGGAAGTAGAAGAGCAGTGGCACTGTACATACTTGCTTTAATATGAATGCGTTGTATTTATGTTTGCAGAATATCTTCTGTTGACCTCCTGTTATGGGATTAGCCAAACACTCTGGTTCAAGTGTGTGTCTTTTACATCCTACAATTCAAAAGTCACTGATGACAACACAGGTCATCTATATTCTCCTGCCCAGTACTAGCTTCCCCGAACATAGGAGATGGGAACTTCATCTCCACCATATTCTCATATTCAGCCACCCTCCTGGACCTAACTTCCTTCCACAAATGCCCCCCCCCCCAATTTAATTATTTTTTGTTTACATTGGTAGTTTAGCCTTATTTACTCATTTTTGCTCTATTTCTCTCTTTTTTCCTATTTTCCTTCTGCTTCTTTTAACTCCCTTTTCCATCCAGCTTCCTTTATAGATATTTCACCACCTCCTTTTCTGCATTCCTCTTGATCTTAATTTCAGTATCAATGCAATTTCTCCATTTCTCAATTTTCTTCCTTTTAATCCATCTTTACTTCTCACTCTGTTCTTCAGTCATGTCTGGGCTAGAACTGCCACTGTGCTTTCCGATATTCTACCTTTGACTTCCTATTCCCTATGACACTGTCTCCTTTGCCTTCATCTCCACTCTCATCTTCACAATGGATGTTTCCTCCCTAAAGAGGGAACTAACTGTTCCAAAATCTAGGTGCAGTTTTTTTTCCTTTTTTTGTTGTTTTTTGATGTGCAGTGGCAGTATTGGAATTTTGCCTCATGAAAATACTGAACAAGCCTCATGAAAGTACTGAACAATCATTCTGTCTCTCTAACATCTTTAATGTATATAGCTGCGCGCGTCTGCGTGTGTGAGTGGGCGCGCGTGTGCACTTCTTTTTTAAGAAAGGAAGAAAGAGAACCAAACATGGAAATAACTAACTGCAGCAAACATCATGGATCACGTTGGAAGACTGCTTAACTATCTTGAGTGTCTCTTGTACTGTAGCGACCTTCATACACAGTGTGGAGACAAGTCAAATGCAGACATTAAAATAATAATTCATCTGTGACATCAAGATATACGCAGAATTTTCTTTGTATTTTATGTTCTTTGGTACTCGTGTGTGGTCCACGTTTTGTTGTGTGGTCAAAGTAAAGCACTGTGTGCAAAGCATATTTATACAAATAAAGTGTTAATCACTTATAAGCCACATACATATTTGAAGTAGAATCAATTCCCACAGTCATGACCCCATACTGAATGGTTGGCAAACTGATTTTCTGTGCACGCGCAGGGAACAATGGGCCTACTCACTAACATGGGCTGAAAGAGTAGCACCAGAGTTTACCGAGAGCTAGCAATGGTATGCCATCACCACCAGCTACACTTAACAACAACAACAACAACAACAACAACAACAACAACGATACAGGCAATGGCAATAGGGCAATAACATCAGAAATCTGTCTTTTTTGGCCCACAAAGTCTCAGCTACGGCTAATGGCCATCTTTCATTTGTGTGGACTGGTGTCAGACAAGTACTGTATTTTACGGATTACAAGATGAACTTTTAAGCAATTATAAAAAAATAACATTTTTATTATTAGTTTGTAAAGCCAGATTTTAAAAAATTCTTAGTTTATAAAACTGCATTGACCTTTAAAATCACTGAAAATCACCATCTGAACGTTCTTCTTCTTCTTCTTCTTCTCCCTCCTCCTCTGTGTCATTACCATTGTACTCTTCATGTACAAGATGGTCTTTATTACCATCGAGGGCATTACTTTTATCACACTTCTTGAAAGATTTAACAATAATGTCTTCTCTCAGTCTAGACCACGACTGTTTTAACCACTGACACACTTGTTAGATCACAGACTGTTTTAAAGCTCCCTTCAGTGTAAATTCATGTCAGGTTTCATCCATTATCCATTTGTTCCATTCCTCTTTCATATACACTTTAAACGGTTTATTTATCGAGACATCAAAAGGTTGCAATTGTGAAGTAAGTCCTCCCGGAATAACACAATGTCTGTGTTTCCCTGTCTCAATTTCTCTTTCACAAAATTTTTCAGATGACTACTAAACTGATCTAGCACAAGAAAAGAACTCTTCTTCAATAAAACACCTTTCCTTCTATCCCACACTCTGTTAATCCAAAATTTCATACTAGCCTTATCCATCCAACCCTTGTCATGTACATGAAAAACAACACTTGGTGGTATTTCAGAAGGCTTCAGCATTGTTTTGCGCATGAAAATGATCACTGGATTATGTTTAGTACCATCAGCACAACATGACAGGACAAAAGTGTAGAGCATTTTTCTTGTCCACTTTTTTTTGTACAGTTACAGATTTACACCTTTCATGGCAACAGTTCTGTTACTTGGGACTTCAAACGTCAGAGGAGTTTCATCCATATTCACTATTTGGGCTTAGCTCCACACTGCTTTTCTTTCGATGTTGAATAATAAAGTGATGGAAAGGTAATATTTTCTCTTAAGGCTCTGGTGGAATTTTCCAAAATATTTTGGTTTTAGTTCGTATGCAAAGTCCATGACGCTTAATAAACCTGTAGCACCAGCCAACTCCACCCTTCTGTTAAGTTCCACTGTAGCACTAGCTTATGAGCATGTATTTGAATCATTTCTTTGTATTAATTCCAATGCCATTTTGATGGTGTCCTTGAATCCATTGTAATACATCATCTTATAGTTTTGGTCATTTTGAATTCAGACCTCTATTTGTACATTTAGTCCCCCTCATTTTTTTTCAGTTCTTGTTTAGTAGTCTGCCAATCAAAAATGTTTTTTTCTGTTGGTGTAGGGCCAAAATGCTGCTCAGTTGCTCTGTTTCCACGTTCTTCTGCATGTGTGGTATTACTTTCAATTTACAGCCCACATCATATGAATACTTTTTATTTTTTTCTATTGCAAAACTAGCTACTAAAAGAATATTACACTGTCGCCAATAACACAAATCACTTTCAATTCAAGTTCCTTTGCAATGTAGACTGCAGTGACGCATCGCAGGCCAGACAGTGTTCTGGGTTTGTGATGGCGGGGCAGGAGTGAGACAGTGTTAGCAAGCTTGTGAATCCTTGCAGCTTGTGTTCGTCGCATTGATGCATGCTGCTGCTCATTGAATCCAATGTTGCCAGATAGAGATAGGCTTCTCCTACACGCCATTTTTTAAGACTGTTGGGAATTCTAAATCAAACAGAGGACATTTTTATATTAATTTTGAGTGTAAGATGCACCTGGATTTTGGAGGCAATTTTCCGGAGAAAAAAGTGCGTCTTATACTACGTAAATTATGGTAACAATTCACATTGGTTATAGCACAGCTGGATGGATATATTTCATATTACCACCTGAGTCACGGATACATGGAAAATCAGCAAAAGTGTTGCTGGTTCCTCTTCACAAGTACTTCATTCACAGTATATGCTAGGGCAGGGGGGGTGGAAGTGGGGGGGCGGGGGGAGGGGCGGCAGGGGAAGGGGGAGAGGTAACGATCTCCTGACTGAGCAATGTCTGAAGGGTTTTTGGCTATGTAGATTGCTGTGAAATAGGACTATTCAGCCCATTATCATGGAGCTTCCTACTGGTGATTAGGCAAGCAAGGTGGATGCTATCATAATTGACAATAATTTGTGGGCAGCAAAAAAAAAAAAAAAAAAAAAAAAAGGGTTCAAATGGCTCTGAGCACTATGGGACTTAACATCTGTGGTCATCAGTCCCCTAGAACTTAGAACTACTGAAACCTAACTAACCTAAGGACATCACACACATCCATGCCCGAGGCAGGATTCCAACCTGCGACCGTAGCGGTCACATGGTTCCAGGCTGAAGCGCCTAGAACCGGCCGGCTTGTGGGAAGCATTTGAAGATGTTATAGTGGGAGGTTCCGAATCACGCATTCAGACTTTTGCAGCGGCAGGGAGCACAGACTCGCACATTGCTTCACCACAAACGCAAGCACCACAGACAGAGCCATCTAGTCAACAAATTAGCTAGGCTGAATGCTTGACTACAGAGACAGGAAGGTAGCAACAGTTTTTGGATCCCAAACAGTATCTGACAAAATTTGAAATGGTGATGGTAGCATAGATGCTTCTGTGAAGCAGCAAGACAGAGCAAGAGCCCACGTCTCTACCCAAACTCAAATGACGAGTGCCAGTATGCACACCCACCCATCCAGAACATTTAACACGCCTCAAGTGCACAGAAAGAAATGGAGTAAGTAGTTACAGGCTCAAATACACTATTTGTAAAGAAAAGGAAATTCAGTGACCTATTCTTAATCAACACTGGATTCTAGATAAGTGTATATCCAAAGTGGCTGAATGATCCCCACTCATCTACAACAGTTCCATTTCTCACAGCTGCTAACAATTCGGCAATTGAGACATTCAGGAAGAAGGGGTTGACTTTAGATTTGGATGATGAATTTTGCCGTACTTGAACACTCATTATTGTGGGTGTGAGTGGTCCGGTTTTGAGGGTCCAAGTTTCTCTGTAATTTTTCCGTGATGCCAGACCTGTCAAACTGTTGCTTGATCAAAGCACCTCCATCACCTAAGGCCTCGTGCTGCACGGTGCTTCTGATCTGCATTCACACAATGGTTTTAGCACTGTCCACGTCTTCCGCACCTGGTATAAAATACTAGATGTCGCGACTGCCTAAATGCAGAACACACACGTGTATTATGCGAGAAGATCTCACATTCTACATCACATGAACTTGTGGAGTTAAAAAGACATGCAAGGTGTGGCATTCGAGATGATGATTACTGAATAACATGTGACAAGATATCACAGTGAGGGGACATCACCTCTGCAGGTGGTAAAAAAGAAGGCTGGCTCATGGAGAATGTATTGTGATTATGGGGGCTGAAATGCTCGCACTATTCTGGACACTTGTTTTTTTCAGTGTAATAGATTGTACGAAGGCTTTCTCACAAATCCCCATGGCTAGGCAGAAAACTCTAGTGAGCAACTGCTTCAGGTTCTGCGAACACAACATAATGCCTTTTGACTATGATATTCTCCCAGACTTTGTAGCATTTCATGCATGAAGTACTACAAGAGTTTTCATTCACATTCTGTATGGCTGGAGCACAGTCACAGTCAATCTGAAAGAAAAAAAAAATTTCTCTGGCAAGGAGGAGGTACAGTTTCTAGACTATGCAGTCTCTTGCACAGGCAGTTCACTTCTTCCAGAGAAATGTCTCAACCTCTAACATTTAATGGCTCTAGAAGACTACTCAAAAAGTTAAACTATTACAGGTGACACTCAATTTATCTGAAGTACAAGAACCAATAAATAAACTACTTAGATGCAAAAAAACATCTGGCAGCAAAAAAATTCCTTGGACTTGTGAAGCTCAAAATGCATTTCAAGACCCAATAACTGCATTAACTAACGATACCATGTTGACATACCCTGTTTCTGGCACCCCCCTTGCTTTGAGTGTTGATACAAGCTCAACTGCTGTGGGCACTATATTTCAAAAGTACGTATCTGCAGATTGGCACCTTCTGGCTTTCTTTTCGAAAAGCCTGTCTAATCAGCAACAGTGGAACGCATTTGACAGGGAGCTTCTTGCAATATATGTGACTGTAAAGCATTTCCGGCCATGGCTAGAGGGAAAAGTCGTTAAAATTTTTACTGATGATGAGCCACTAATATCCAGATACCAGCATATGATGGAACTTAATTCATCATGAAAGTGTAGACACGCTGGGTTCATTGCTCAGTTCTCAAAGGACATCCAGCACATTGTGGATCAATATAATACTGCGGCTGACTGCTTGTCTTGAAAGCGCGAGGCTATCACTGCTACTGACAGAGTAGCAGAACCAGAGCAAGATGCTTTCCATCTACACTGTCATGCGAAACCTGCATTGACGGGCTTACGTCTTGAGCACGTGCCAATACATGGTACCAACCAACGGATATGGTGCAACACTCCAAGTTAAAAGAATTGCCCCTTCATTCCTGTGAGATGGTGATGCCCTGTCTTCAATGAATATCACAATGTTCCACTATCTGGCATCAAGGCTTCTGCAAAAATGTTGGTGGACAAAGGGGTTTGGCCAGGAGCAAAAAAGACTGCTGGCACTGGGCACGTGTTGCAGGAAATGACAAAATTGCAAGGTTTCCAGAAATGCTTGAGCCTCTTCTCCCCCCCCCCCCCTCCAATGGATTTTGTCTTTTGGTGACTATCGTAGATAGACTCACTAGGTAGCCTGAGGCCATGGCGGTAGCTGATGTTTCTGCAGTCTCTGTCACCCAGGCCCAACTAAATTGCTTGTTTGCGAGATTCAGCACTCCACAAGTTGTTATTATGGGGAGGGGTAGGCAATTTGAGTGCCTATTGTTCGAAGAGATTATGAGAATGTGCAGCTGAAACATATTTCAGTGATAAGCTACCATCCTGCCAGTAACCCGATAATAGAGCTTATTTACTGCACACTGAAAGCAACCTTGGACTGCTGTACGGATGCACGGTCGGTTGGACATACTACCTTTAGTACTGTTTGGGCTATGCACTGTGCTGAAAGTGGACTTGGGTTGCTAATTTGTTGATGGATGCCCGGTCGGGAACATTACCTTTCGTACTGTTAGGGCTACACACTGTCCTGAAAGAGGACTTGGGTTGCTAAGCTGCTGAACTGGTCTATGATCAGCAATTAAGGGTTCCATGTGAATTTTTCTCACCCATACCTAAGCCTTGGCTACCAGTAAGAGGGTCCAATACATTTTTGGCAATTGCACTCGCACATGCATCACCTCTTTCCAAAGAATCCATTTCGACACAGTGATAAACCCATTTTCTTTCACAAAGACTTATTCAGATGGTGTTTTGTGTGGCTGAGAGATGACACTATTAAACCACTACTCTTTACAGTCATAGACCGTAGTAATGAAACAAATGTGACTGACTTCCCTGGGAAATGGTATTCTGTATCTGCCAAGCATCTCAAGCCTTCTTACACAGAAGACAATTTCTCTACGGCTTTGAGTGACCCAATCAGACCTCTACCTCAGCCACAAAAATGCAGTCTGACGGGCAGGTAACTAGCAGATACCTGCTAGTTAGATTAGCTCCTGTGTTTTCTAATTCTGTTCAGGTTTGCACTGGCCAGATTTGTGATTTGATGCAAGACCTTCCGAGCCACAGCTCCCCAAAAAGGGAGGTGCTGTTGTGGAGATCTCAACAGACAAGGAATCAACACAAGTCAAATGCAAACATTAAGACAAAAATTCATCTGTGATATCAAGATATATACAGAACTGCCTTTGTATGTTATGTTCTTTGGTACTTGTGTGTGGTTCACGTTTTGCTGTGCAGTTGGTACAACTGAATCATGTCCTTCATCAGGGTTTTGATTATCTATTATCATGCCCTGAAATGAGGAACATTCTATCCAAGATACTTCCAACCCCTCCCAAAGCGGTGTTCTCCTGCCCACCCAACCCCTACAACATCCTAGTCCATCCCTATGTCACACCCACTTCCACCCTGCCACAGCGATCGCACCACTGTGGAAGACCCATATGCAAGACCTGCCCAGTCCACCCACCCAGCATCATCTATTCAAGTCCTGTCACAGGCTTATCCTGCCCCATCAGAGGCTGGGCCACCTGTGAAAGCATCCATGTTATATACCAGCTCTGCTGCAGCCACTACATAGAGCTTTACATTGATATGACAACGAAACAGCTTTCAACTAGAATGAATGGCCACTGCCAAACTGTTGCCAAAAACATGGTGGACCACTCAGTGGCACAACATGCAGCAGGGTACAATAAGCGAGATTTCAATGGCTACTTCACAACCCGTACCATCTGGATCCTCCCCACTACCACCAGTTTTCCTGGGGTGCGCAAATGGTTCAAAAGGCTCTGAGCACTATGGGACTTAACATCTATGGTCATCAGTCCCCTAGAACTTAGAACTACTTAAACCTAACTAACCTAAGGACATCACACAACACCCAGTCATCACGAGGCAGAGAAAATCCCTGACACCGCCGGGAATGCTACCGCATGACCACGAGCTGCGGACTGCGCAGATAGGATTTACCCTTACAGCACATCTTTCACTTCCATAATCTTCCTGGGCTAAACCTAAGGTCACTCGCTGCCCCCCCTCCCACAAAACCCAATAGTGTGTGTGTGTGTGTGTGTATACACCATCCCCTGCCCCAGCAACCCTGCCAAATTTGCATCCTACATCAACTACTTGTGTGCTGTTATCTCATGCCCTAGCCTATTAAATTGCATGGCCAGTTTGTTTGCCACCTGCCCCTCTACCTGCCCCCCCCCCCCCCCCCTGAGCTAGCCCACACTCAGCTCCTCACTCTCCCATGAGCTGCTAGATGCTTTATGCTTTCCCCTAACCACCTCCCTCCCTAATGCTCTCTCCATCCCTCACTCCATTGCACCATACACCCTCACCTCACCACAGTACAGTACACTCACTGCAGGCCAATAAAGAGCTGGCAGTCAACTGAGCACAATGTAGGGAGGCAAGTGTGTGTGTGTGTGTGTGTGTGTGTGTGTGTGTGTGTGTGTGTGTGTGCGCGTGTGCGTGGTTTTCCCACAGTTAGAAAAAAAAAAAGTGCATTCCGAAAGCTAGCCAAGCTCCTTACCTTTTGTTTGTGTGCCTATTAATGATGCAGCACCCTACCTTTTGGTGCGTCATCATCTTTATTCCTAAATAATTCATAATTTTCAACCAGAAGTTTCTGTACATTATTTAATTTTACTCTGTATTTCATAACCAATAAATCATGGTTGCGGATTACACCTGCCCTAGGAAATGTTTTGCAGTTTAAAATTTGTTTTTAAAACTCTGCCTTACCATCATAAAATCTATTTGAAATCTTCTAGTGTTTCCAGGTCTCTGCCACATATGCAGCTTCCTTTCGTGATCCTTAATATAGGGTTAGCAATGATTAAACTATGCTCTTCACAAAATTCTATCAAATGACTTCTCTTTCATTCCTTTCCCCCCTGTACATTTTTAATTCTCTTCCTTTTGTTACTGTATAATTTCAGTCAATTGTCACCAGCTTTTGTCTTCTTTAACAATATGAATAACTGTGACTATGAAGGCTTTCCTGGGGTAATAATTGATAACATTCTTCTCAGGTGTGCAGCCGGGTCATAACATCATCTTGACACAATATTTCAGCGGTCCACCTGGCCACCATCTTCAGGTGAGAGTGCTTGTACACCACTATGGTAGGTGTTGAGTTCCTGTCTCTCTTGCCTCGGATAATGCATTTACTAGCAGCATAGTAGCTTACCCTCATCCCTGTTCATGATTAGACCTAATCTTGCATTATCTGTATTTTGTTTAGGTAACTGTGCACTACCCTGACTGTCTGCAGTTTGTGGTCCACTGGCTAGCGTTGCTGCCTCTGAAATAAGGGGTCCCGGGTTCAATTCCCAGCCGGGTTGAGGATTTTCTCCACCCAGGAACTGGGTGCTTTTGTGGTCCTCATCATATCATCATCATTCAAGATGTGGCGAGACTGGAAATGGAAAGATTGGGAACTTGTATGGGCGCTGATGACCACAATGTTGAGTGCCCCACAAACCAACATCATTGTCACTACTCTGACTTAAAAGTTCTGTTTCACCACTTGACTAAATCCTATTACATCTAACTTCAACCCATCGATTTTCCTTTTTAAATTCTCTAACCTACCTACTTGATTAAGGGATCCAACATTCCACACACCGAAATGCAACAAAATGAATAACGCCATCTCTAACCCATCAACCTAAGGGATCCAACATTCTACACTCTATCTGTAGAACACAAGGTTGGTTTTTCTCGATGACACCCTCCTGAGGAGTCTGCACTCAGAGGTTCAAATTTCACCTTCTTAATATTTTACCCAAGTGGATGGCTTCGTCACTAAACCATAGCAGATCTGCATGTCCTCATGAAACACAAGTGATGTAGTTTCCCCTTGCTTTCAGTTGTTTACATGGTGAGATCAGTCAATTATCCAGACAGTTGCTCCAGAAGCTACTGAAAAAAGGCTTTAGTAACAACGTTAGTCTGACCTCTCTACAGACATCTCTGATGCTGTGGCACCTGCAGCACTGCTATCTGTATCACTGAGGAACACAAAATACCCCACTGCATCATGGTCCACATTTTGTGGCTGGCATATTGCCCACCAGATGCCAAATATTTCTTGTCAGATGTTTCATCATGATTTATGTTGGTGAGGTAATACTATTACTGTTAGCCTTAGTTGACAGGTCTCTGAGTATCTTTGGGTCAATGTACTTAAAACTTATGGGGAATCACTCTTGAAGTGTCAAAAACTGTTCTAGTTTCCTGAGTAACCATTGTATTTTCCTGGTGATCTTGTCTGCCGAATGAAGATATCCTTGCATTTATTTTTCATTTCTATAATGATTCACTATTTTATTTCAGCTACTTGTGTGTGTGTGTGTGTGTTTATTGTTAGTCTGTCTTCACCTTAGTCAGCAGCTGATGTCCTAGCAGAGCTTAACAGACTGAATGTTGGCTTCCTTTAGCATGCATTTAGGTGTCAACAGCACAAGAACCATGGAAAAAATGTTGTTGATAAGAACAACAACAACAATAAATGAAACACATTCATACAGTGAAAGTAGTTTGAATGCTAGTTTGGCAGTCGTGACCTTCAGAAGGTAAGTACAAGAAATGATTGGCAGCCTGGCAATATGAAATACAATGATGGCTATAAACTTCCATCATCTCGGCTGCCAGTAGTAGCAAGGCTATGGACATACTGCACTTATGTATTTGTAGAAATTAGGAATACCAACAGGCATACTTTTTATAAAATATATTAATTACACAACTAGTTTCAACAGTGCATTAGTGTATCTTCAGATCCCTGTGCAAACTGAATGGTGATATCCAACCATCGGTGCATTGTTACCATGTATATTCACAGGTGTCAGATTTTTTCTTACGCGATGTGTGCACTCCAGCAATCTAACAACAACCGTCCATGACTGAACATGGTTTGGATTCAATTTTAAACTACAGGTACCCTTTCCACAGTATGATTACTGGAATAGGTTACAGACATGCGTGTCACCGAAACAGCACCCTACTGAAAGACTTGCAACAGGCCATTGAGCTACACAAAATTATTATTAGACTGTACACGTGATAGTGCTTCATCAAGCACAGTAATAAACACTTCCAAGCTACGCACAGAAGGCACTAAGCCATTGTAACAGCCACTGATCATTGAAAAAACAATAATACACCACAAAAAACAAATACCTTTTAGTTTGCCAAGGTCAAGCAATTAAATTCCAATATAAATGAAGGTCAATCACGAACCTCAGCTTTCCTCTTCCTACAAACATTCAATCATGCAACAAAGTTAACTACGTTCTTGCTAACAAGGAACCCCCTTGAGTGTGATGTCGCAAGTCCAGTCTTTAGTAAGGCTCATTTGAAAGTGTTGTGTTGAGTTGACAATTATGACATAAAAAATATTAGCTGCTAATGACTCGCCAAAGTGCATAAGGCGGGTAACACAAAATGAGTGTCTGGGTAGTGAAGAGGTCAACCTCCTAAAGTACATATTACACTTCACAAAATGGACACCATCGACACTCAAGAAACGTTAAAAAAATGCTCATTAACTTCCACCATGAACACTAAATCAAAAATGGCATGCCACAGTGATCACAAAGGCTCGCACCATTAAGATTGAAAGTGAACTCCATAGGAGTTACGTATCATGCAGGATGTTCATCTAGGTATACATTCTTAAAGAATGCATATTGTATCATGGAAGTTATCACGAAACTGGCTATCCTTTATGGTGCAGCTGCAGATAGTGTGACAATATGTTTTATAGGCAAGGAAAAACAAACATCCAGAGGTTGAATTTGTCCCATGGTTCCTGGTGGTATGAACTCCCCGTTACACACTTTTCAGGAGGAATAGTTTGTTCTGAAGGAGTCAATTTCTATATGCAAACCAGGAATCAAGCAAAAGCAAGCTATTTTGACCAGCTATTGGCCAAAAGCAGTGCTCATATCATAGTGTAGTTCTCTTATGCCCATTTTCCCACTCTTTCTCATTTTGATGTAAATAATCCCTACTGCCCTTGTAAGATCATGCATATGAGAAAGAATTGTAGAAAGCAGAACACCTCCAACTTCTCACAGTATAATAAATAACTTTCCAGCCAATTTACCATCGAGATTAACAATAGCATAATCACATATGAACATGTTAAGGCATCAATGTTAGTTGATCTTGATACAACTCTCTTGGTACTCCTAATTTCCAGGGCTCCTTTCATATGCACTTCCTCCTAAAATCCTTAGTCGGAGTTGGAAACACATTCCATACTGAATGATGAGGTATCTCATCTACAAGTTTTTGGGCCGATTCTGCAATTTGCTGCGCACTGTCAAGCTGACACTTCGTTAGAAATTTTTTTATCTTATGTCTTCCAATTCTGCAGCACTGTTTGAAGTTTAGCAACTATCCACTACTTCCCTTGAAATCACTGAAATCTACGTCAAGTGTTATTTTATGTGCATAACATAATAGGTCACTGTCATACGCATCCTGTAAACTGTATCAAGCATCCCTGAAATGCATAAACACCAGTTATTGTAACAAGTGTGCCTTGTCCTCTCTTGCACAGCCAAAGATTTTTTATACACTACATGGTCACATTGCCACAGGCCCGAAATCCATTCACCATTGTTTTTCTTACTATGCTGCAGATGATCTTTCATGTACGTAATTATGTTTAGTTTCTGCTCCTTGAACAACGATTGTCCGTTACTACATTTCACTGGAGATGAGATTTCCTCTCCGACAAGGATGATGAACTACGTAGCTTGACATCTGTTTCAATACCACTTTCACTTGTTAAGCATGTATCGTCATCATTGTACTCCTCACGTACTTTCTCCACACAGTCAAGTCCATACGATGCCACACATTTGACTCATCTGGCATAAATGGAAAGATTTAATCTGCCACTTTTTTCTCACTATGCAATATTCCTTGAGTTCCTTTCTGATCAAATGTCAATCAGGCAACAGTTGGTGCAGACATAATACAATGTTTGCTCTGCTTATCATTGCCATTGCTCTGCTTTGTAACAGTATGACAAGCACTGTAGCGCTGTTGAAGAGTTACTTAACCAATAAGCAGTTCAGCTACGCTCCACAGGCTCATGCTGTGCTCACCGTTGGATACCTCCAGTCCCACCCCACAGCAATTAGCAACTAGTCTTGTGGTAATATGGTAAACAATATGTGGGGTGTCAAATAACATAAAAATCATTGGTCTTTTATGGCCTCTCACTCAAGGGATTCCTTGTAGGATATTATAGCGGCAAAAAATAAGTTAGTATATTATGACTTGGGTAGTACTGACGAAGTGGTATTACATACCTTGACAAAGGTCACTTGCAACTGAGGGCAAAAATCAGACTACGCACATATGCAGATCGTCCATGGCAGAGTTGCATGCTAGAGGATGGGACTGACAAGAGAAGTGGGTAAAACAGTATCAGGCATGCAGACATTCATGCACAACATTACATCCCAAGCTGCAGTACTTTTGGTTTGCAGCTTGGAACTGAGAACCATGAAGTTCGAGCAAACTACGAATGAGAACAGGAAATTTGCTGGCAGTCGTGGTGGCATTTAATCACAATTGGTATTGGAATGAAAACTGACTAATATGGCAGAACTATACAACGATGCAGTTGATGATCAAGTGAAATAGTATTTATGTACTTTACATCTCCTCTTACATTAAGCAGTAGGCCACTATCAGTTTCACAGATATGTCTTCATACATATAAACTGCAGTCTCTCAAAGTGTTGATGATATGAGCATGAGTTTAAAGTAATGTTTTCTGGCTGGACCAAGAAACATTGTATTTGCTTCAGACAAAGCTACAACAATGGATTGGGACAAAAATCCAGTTAGTGAATTTGCAAGAGGGGAGGGGAGAGGGGCACCAATATGGGGTATCATGTACTGACATGCAAGTGCATTCTTTCTCCACTCCAATTCTTATTGTTTATAGATACTGATGTTATTGCAACTGTTAGCAATAAACTTAAGTTCACTGTGGGGAAACTATCAAAAGACAGGCCCTAAGATTTTGATTCTGGGATGTGTATTTTCATACACAATGAGTGAGTGAACAACTCTTGGGCTCTTTATTCACAGCAATACTTCTACTCCCCTAAACAATATGATTATTGGAGCATGGAATTCTTTGTTAACAAATAATAAACAAACACCATTCACAATTTTTTTGTAAAGTTTTTAGTGTTAGCATTTATACACACTTTGGTTATCCATCACCACCACACACTATCATGAAAGGATACTGGTCGTAATTTTCAGCTGACCCGTTGTTATTCTTTCTGGAAGATTATTTGTTTTCACAATGTCTTCAGTTACTCGCATCACTTCACGTCTTTGCTCCATAGTGGGTGTACTGTAAAAAAAGAAGAAGAAGTAGTTAGCAGCACCAGATTTCTGGTTACATTTAGGAAAATTTATCTGACAAACCTCTTTGAACGCCATTTTATCCTGAATTTGTGGATGCGATTGCCATTACATAACAAGTAAGTTCCCGACACGCGCAAGTCCTTCCGAATCATCTTAGAGTTCTTAAGAATCTGATATTTTCTGAATGCTTTTATATATAAATTCCAGAAGTTCAAGTGGTGGTCTCGTATTCTGAAACAAAACGCACTTAATGCAACAAACATTTGCAGAGATAAACTACTGGCTCTTAATACAAAGGTAGCAACTAAATATTAAAGTAATTTAGGAGTTACGGTAATAATTCACTGAATAGTAGTGGAACTGAGAGCTGCCAAAGGCGCGCGTGTTCGTTCGTGCATGCACACATGCATGCCCCCCTCCCCCTCTCTTCACTAAACACAGTGTTTTTGAATTAAATGACTGGTTTTCCTCCTTCCCTCTCAGGCCATTTTCCAATGGTATCTATGAAAGTATGGAACTATAAAGTACAACAGAATTAGTGAAAGACAAGACTAGCAATAGGTGTAACACACAAGTACTGCGAAACAACTCTGACGGCATGTTTCATAAAAACAAAAACGATAAATGTTATGTGAACTCATCTACCATTAAAACATATATACATCACATAAACTAAATAATGTTCAAAAATAACTTGTCAATAAACATTAAAACATTATATAAACTTGTTTACAATCTAAGAAATCAAAATATGCTAACATTATTTTACATGTCAGCCATCCTGAGAGGACACAGAATGACTAATGAGATGTGCTAATAGGTGGCACTTAAATAGGGGAAAGGCAAGTTACAGGGAGCAGCTGTAGAGGGCACGTAGGTAAACATGGAGAGGCAAGTGATAAAAATACTGTAAAACTAAAATAAAGTCTGGAACAATACATATTTAAAAGGCTGACATATGAAATAATAATAATAATAATAATAATAATAATAATAATAATAACAGAAAAAGAGATGTAAAAGATATCATTACAAAAAGAGATCATAAGATGAATAAGAAGTCAATACACGAAAACAGCAAAGGCAAACTCTCTCACGCAAATGCAGCTCACACATGACCACAGTCTCTGGCTGCTGAAGCCAGAATGTGAGCAGCAACACATGATGCGAGAGGCAACCAGGTGCAGGTAAGAAGAGGCTGGGGTGGGGAGGGGGAGGGGGAGGAATAGCAGGGTAGGGGTGAGTGACGGTAAAGAGCTATTTGTAGCAGTGTGCGGGGAATAGATGGTGGAGGGTAGAGCAGCTAGGTGCACTCGGGAGTTTAGATGGAGGGTGGGAGGGTGACAGGGCTAGTGGAAAAGGAGGAAGTAAAAAGACTGAGGGTGTGATGGTTGAATGAGGGCTGTGTAGTGCTGGAATGGGAACAGGGAAGGGGCTAGATGCATAATGACAAAGATTAAAGAAGGTTGAGACCAGGAGTGTTACGGGAATGTAGGGAGAGCGTCTACCTGTGCAATTCAGAAAAACTGGTGTTGGTGGGAAGGTTCAGGGAGAAATGGAGAACATTGTGTTGGATGACATGGACGGCAACAGGGTGGTTCAGCTGTTTCTTCGTTACAGTTTGTCAGTGGCCATTCATGCACACAGACAGCTTGTCGGTTGTCATGCCCATGTAGAACGCAGCACAGTGGTTGCAGCTTAGCTTGGAGATCACATGACTGATTTCACAGGTAGCCCTGCCTTTGATGGGATAGGTGATGTTTTGTGACTGGACTGGATTGATGGCATTGAGAGGGTGTATGGGACAGTCTCGTATCTACATTTATTACAGGGTTAGGAAACATAATGCAAGGGTCAATGTTTGGTCTACAAGAGCAGTGATTCTCTCAGTGGGACCACAGTAATGGCCTCAATGGGGCGTCCTGGGTGGCTGGGTTTATAGACTTTCTTGGGACGGGCCTAAGGATTTGATCCTGACCTTACAATCCTACCTGCTGACACAGGCTCCACCACTGTAGTTTTGAACCACAAATATTACCTGGCAGAAGGATCCCACCAGCTGTTAGATTAACCCACCTACAAACTCTGCTACAGTGACCCCATTTCGGAAATCCAGCAGGATCTCCAGTCTCTTCTCAAATTCTTAGGCCCATCTGAGAACCTCTCCCCAGGTACACTACCATCCCTAATGCCCATGGCCTTACCGCTATTGATCATTACCTTTTCCAATAGCCGATGGATTCCAAATCGACAACCTCCTCCATAGTTGCCATGACCAACTATATCCTCACCCACAATTACTTCTTCTTCGAAGGCATTACCTACAAATAAATCCAGGGTGCGGATGTGGGCATCCATATGGCACCATCCTATGCCAATCTATTCATGGATCATCTAGAGAAATCCTTCCTAAACACCCAGAATCTCAAACCCCTCATCTGGTTCAGATTCACTGATGACATCTTTGTGATCTGGATCGAGGGTGAGGACATCCTATCCACATTCCTCTAGAACCACAAAAGCTTGTCCCCCATTCAGTTCACCTGGTTCTACTCAACCCAACAAACCTGTCACCCATTCCATACTGAGAAGTCCCTTCCATACAGCCTAGCTAAGCATGGCCATTGCATCTAATAGTGACAAGTGGTAACATATACTGTATGTCTCACTCAATGACAACTGTAATTACACTCCTAATATTTAACAAAAACAGATCTCCTGAGCCTTATCTCTCCAGTCACCCACTACCTGCCAAAGTCCCACCATCCAGGAACAGAGGAGCATTACCCTTGTGATTCAGTACCATTCAGGACTGGATCAACTGAATCTCATTCTCCGCCAGGGTTTCAACTACCTGTCATCATACTCTGAAATGAGGAATTTCCAACCCACTATCCTTCCCACGACTCTCACAGTCGTATTCCGCTGCCCACTGAACCTACACAATATCCTTGTCCATCCCTACACAACACCTGCTCCCAACCCCTTGCCTTGTATCTCTGCAATAGACCTAGATGCAAGACATGTCCTATCACCACCTACTCCAGTCCAGTAACAAGCATCTCCTATCCCATTGAAGGCAGGGCTATCTCTGAAACCAGTCATGTGATCTAAAAGCTAAGCTGCAATCACTGTGCTGCTTTCTAAGTGTACATGACAACCAACAAACTGTGGCCAAGAAACAGCTGGATAACCCCGTTGCTGAGCATGCCATCCAACACAACATTCTTCATTTCAATGACTTCTTCACGGCCTGTGCCATCTGGACACCAGTTTTTCTGAACTGTGCAGGTGGGAACTTTCTCTGCAATATATCCTATGTTCTTATAACACTCCTGGCCTCAACCTTCGTTAGTCATTGTTCTCACACATCTAGCCCCTTCTGTTCCAGCTGCCCTACTTGCCTCCACCCCTACTGTTCTATCCCTACCCCTCCCCACCCCAGCCTCCTCCTTACCCTCACCACCTGGTTGCCTCTGCCATCATGCACAGCTGCTCGCAGTCTGGCTTCAACAGCCAGAGACTGTGGTCATGAGCATGTTAATTGCATTTGCGTGTGTGTGTGTGTGTGTGTGTGTGTGTGTGTGTGTGTGTGTGTGTGTGTGTGTGCGTGCGTTTTTGAGGAAGGCCTTGTTGGTCGAAGGCTCATTTCCTGGCAGTCTTTTTGTTGTGCCTATCTGCGTATCAGCATCTCTGGTACATGGCGAATTTTTCAGTAAACAGTTCACAGGGGGCATGGCAAAGAATTTTTGCAAAATATATGTTGATGGCATTGTGTTGTCACATCTAGGATCTAAAGATGACATCGATCTGTTAGCTGACAAGATGAATGTACTTCATATTCTAACACTCATTTTACGGGTGAACATCAGCAAAAGAATGCTGATTAATTTTCTGGATTTATGCATTATTCAACTCAACTGAACCCATTTGTTTGGCATTTATTGTAATGATGTCATTATATCTCAGAATTATTGTCACTCAGTAAAACATAGAAAAGCCTTCTTTCAAGCACTGATAAACAGAATACCTAAATTAAGCCTTAAGAGTTTAGAACCTAAAAAAAAAAAGCACTTCATATAGTGTACAATGTTGCTTCCAGAAACAGTTATTAGTCCATAGTTGTTAAAATACATAATTCTAAACTCAAGGTTCTTCCGAATAGAGGCAACAAATTTAGTGACAATGCTGCAGAAACATTAATAGTCATCTTGTTTCTCTTTTATGGGAATGTTTCTTATAAGCTACAATGCATTATTCTGCAGATTTAATGTTAGAATTGCCTTCAGAACCAATAACACATTTGTTCAGCTACTTGTACACAACTTCAAATTACAACTGCTGGCGATTATAAAATCTGCTGCACTGATTGAAAAGCCTTTTATATTGGACAAACAGGTAGAAACGTTAAAACCAGTTCAAAGAACATACATAACTAGGAAGGAAAAATGCAGAAGACAAATCGATCTTTGCTTCTCACTTAATTCCGAAAGTACACAGTGAACCAATACCAACAATAACCCCACAGTTTTGCATGACATGGGAAAAATGAACCTGAGTGGACATCTTGGTGGAAAATGAAATATACAACCATTTAAACGACAATAAGGAGGGTATTCTTGACAAAAAAAAAAAAAAAAAAAAAAAAAAAAGCTCAATAAGCATTGTTTTCCTGGATGTCTTACAAAATGTGTTTGATAATATAATGTAAGTGTATAGATAAAAAATCTACTCACCAAGTGATGCCAGGAAAACACATATAGAAGAAGTATTAAAGTTTCAAAGCTTTCAGGGCCAATGGCTCCTTCTGGGAGACAGGTTGAACAGGAAGGAACAGGGGTATAGGGAAAGGATTGGGGAGGTTTAATAAAAGGGGTACAGTTCAGGAAAGTCACCCAGAATCCTGGATCAGGGGAGACTTACCGAACAGGGTGAGAATGAAAAACTGATTGTTGGGGACTGCACCTGACGAGATTTTAAAGCTTGAGAGCTTAAAGGTGGAAATATGTAAGACAGAGATTACTGATAAAACACTGTACATGAGTTTTTAAGAGTGAAAAGCTAGGTGCACTGTATGTAACAGAGGTGGGAGGGGGACAGCAAAATATAGACAGGTTACAAAATGAAAGATGTAGAAAACTAAAATGGACTGAAGAAAGGAGTCGTCACTGTGAAGAAATGCTGGGGTTGAAGAAATTAATGTCAATTAGGTCCAAACTGGTGGCAAGACCAAGGATGTGCTGTAGTGTCAGTTTCCACCTGTGGAGTTCTGAGGAAGAATCCAGATGGCACATGTGGTGAAATAGGCACTGATGTCATGTCCTGTCATGTCGCTGGTTCTCGCCAACCACCTGGCCTTAATTTATGTCAGTTTCCTCAGGCTCAACATTTCTTCACAGTAACTAATCCTTTTTTCCCTCTCTTTTAGTTTTCTACATGTTTTATTTTCTGACCTATCTATTTTTTACCACCTCTCCCTCCGACCTCTATCACATACGATGCACTTAAGTTTTTTGCTCTTAATAACTCCTGCGTGACATTTTGGCAGTAATCTTGTTCTTATGTATTACTATATCGTCCACCTTCAAGCTCTCAGACATTTATATCTCATCTGGTGCAATCCCCAACTGTCAGTCTTTCCTTCTCATTCTGTCCAGTACGTCTCCCCTGACCTAGGGTTCTGGGTGACTTTTCCGAAATCTACTGTTTTTTTCCTAAACCTCCCCAAGTCCTTTTCCTTCACCCCTCTTCCTTCCCCTTCAACCATTCAGGCAGAAGAAGGAGACACTGGTTTCTAAGGCTTGCAAACTTTAATACTTTTGTGTTAGCAGAAGAGCCAACACAGTGTTACGAGTGGAGGCCGAAATGCACGCGTTTTAGCTCACGCAGGCTGGCGTGAGGAGGGAAGAACTATACTGACGTGAGGTCTGGAACATGACAAGGAATGAGAATTCAGAAAGCGGATGTACTTAGTTTGATACTTAACTTTAATCCATTAATGATGAACGTCGCTCTTGACGGTACATGATTCACAATATTACCTGTTCAAAATACATTCTTGAAGATAGTAATTATAGTAACTAAATATGGCGCCTTGCTAGGTCGTAGCAACGGGTGTAGCTGAAGGCTATGTTAAACTGTTGTCTCTGCAAATGAAAGTGTATGTAGACAGTGAACCATCACTAGCAAAGTCAGCTGTACAACTGGGGCGAGTGCTAGGGAGTTACTCTAGACTAGACCTGCCGTGTGGCGGCACTCGGTCTGCAATCACTGATAGTGGCGACACGCGGGTCCGACGTATACTAACGGACCGCGGCCGATTTAAAGGTTACCACCTAGCAAGTGTGGTGTCTGGTGGTGACACCACAAATACCTTTTATATGTGTGTTCTCCTATCACCACTTGGTGAGCAGATTTGTTTTATCTACCCCTTCACATTACATTTTCAAAAACTGAAAATGTGTTTGATGTATTATAATTCAATTAATTTCAGAACTTCGTTACCAAGTATGGTAGGACCAGTTATTATAAACAACAGACCACACTCATTTCTTCATAGCTGCATGTCATATAAATCAACTTTGTGTGCAGAGATACCCTTTGCTGTTTCCACCTGTTTGCCATCGCTGGTTTCCTAGATTGACTTTTCGTTCAGCTTAGTCTTGCTTTGTAATAATACCTTTTACATTTATTTCTTATGTATCTACATCAGTATTTTAAATACCATGTTGTTCGATAATTTATTTTACTTTTAAACCATTTCATCAATTTTTTTTCAACACTTGTCTCTCCCTCCCCATCTATTTGCTGTCTACAGGCCCTCCCTGTAGGTTCCTCTCCCCTATTTAAGTGCCATCTCCTGGCATCTCTCATCAGTCATTCTATGTCCTCTCAGGATGTCTGACAAGTAAAGTACTGTTACATATTTAGACTTCTTAGATAGTAAACAAGTTTATAAAATGCTTTTATGGTGGTTACTGATGAGTTATTTTTCAACATTATTTAGTTTATGTAGTGATACATTTTTAATAGAAGACAAGTTCATGTAACATTTATCATTTTTGTTTTATGAAGTATGTGGTTGAATTTTTTCATGATAGCTATGTATTATACTTGCTGCTAAAGATGCGTACTGCAACATACTTATCTGTTTGACTAATTCAATTGCACTTTGTGGTTTGATACTAAGTAGAGATGATTGGATAACGGTCTCAGGGGCTGAAATCAGTTGTGGTTTTTAAAATAAAAAGAAAATTGCAACTGGTGCTGGAATTTTATTAAAAATCAAGACTGCAGTTGCGGAACCTGCATCACCAGGCTTTATATGCCGGATGAGAAATGAATGCACTGTGCTGGAACCACACTTCTGCAGCTTGAGAGACTGCAGAAGAGAATGTAGGTGCAGGATGAGTGAAGACAGGGTCCTGGGGCAGGGATGAAATGGGTGTGGGGGCAGGGCTTTAGCTGAGATTGAGGCCAGGGGAATTATGTGAAGCACTGTCCCTGACTTCACTCATCATGACCCACAGTCTCTTCTACAGTCAACCTTTTCTCTGTTCTGTCACTGTCTCTCAAACCACTGTTTCAAGTCATCTATTCTACAACTCCAAAATGTACGAGTGTCACATTAGACAGAGCACTTGCTCACAGGAAAAATTGCATGAACATGAAGTAGCTGCTGGAAACAACAATGCGCGCAAACTAGCAGGCACTACATGGCGTGCACAACCCAGGGCAATAAGGACTACAGCTTTCGCCTTGTGTTTCTCTGCTGCAGAGTACATATGTCCTGTATGCTGCAACTCCAGCCACACCAGACAAATGGACATATCATTCAATGTGTGTATGGCATATTTGGGTAGGAGTTCTCTTCTGGGTAAATCAACTGCCTGGTGTAATTCTTCTTATTTGATGCCTTTTTGGTGACATGCATATCAATGACGACAAAATTGTGATGAGAACAACCCCCCCCCCCCCCCACACACACACACACACGCCTGACCTGAGCAGTGAAAGCCACTGACTCAATCAGGAATCGAACCCGGAGTCATTAGATTGGAAGTCAACAACACTAATCAGAAGACCATGAGCTGCTGACATATCATCACAGGACGTCTGAGACCCGCACCAACTGCCCAACTATAGTGCAAGCTGGTATCGATCCCCCTAGTATCTGACCTGAAGTGGCAGCCAAGAAGGAAAAAAACAACCATTTACATCTAAGGGCCATCCCTTTCCATGGATATCAATCTGCCTGCTACTAATTTCAATCAAGAAGTTTCCAGCTCGTAACAGAAAATCTCACTATACACTGCAACAAATCACTGTAGAAACTTGACGAGGAAATAAGTTCATCTGGGAGATTGGTCTATAGTAAAGGAAGAATTACTCAGAACACACAGAGTAGTGGAACATACGGAGATCTTTGCACAGACTACTTTTCGAAGTTGCAAGAAGCAGAATCAACATGAAGAGACAGGGATTATTAAATGAACCATTGGTGTACGACAGTGGGCAGGAGCAGACCACTACCCACCTCATCGAGGGTGAGTTATGCCCAAGCACCAGCACTGATGAGAAGCTCTTGGAGGTTACCCCAAATGTGCTAGAGGAAGCCAGTTTAGGTAGGAACCACTCGTTTAGGTCTTCGAGCAGTTAGATTTGAATTGGTTTTTCTTGTAGTAGACAGTCACTTGTTAAAGATTTTTTATAGTTTCCTTTTTATGGTCTCTTAAGTTATTTGATTAGGCCGTAACAGCTTAGTCATCTGTGTATATAAATTTCTCATCCCTGTAATATAACATGATTGTTTATACACAATTTCTAGTTCTACAAATTTTATCTTTATAAAATTTCATCCATTGTTTGTCATTATATACAGTGTTTGATGCTTCTGGTATAATTAAATAAGTAAAACATCTTTATCTTTAGCAGCCTGTATCCCAGGATGTTTTTGGGTCTAAACAAAACAAAATGTGTTTATTACTTTAACGTGAATTGTAACATAAGTTCAATTCAAAAACATATGAGACTGCTTTTCATGACTAAACTTATCATGGCTATGTTAAACTTCAGAAGGAAAGAAGAGAAATCAATGAAGAGGTCATCAAAACGGGAGCACAAGCTTGGATTAGGGATGTACGTCTCAAAGGAACCACCCACCATATAATGGAAAATCTAAATGATTATTATAGTCAAGAGAGATTTGAATTGCCCTCCTCCTGATGCAAATCCAATGTCTTAACTACTGTGTAACTCATTTGGTTTGGAACGAAGTACGGAAGTAAGGAGGAGCACGATTTAAGGTCCTGCTGATGACTGGGTCATTAGTGATGGGCCACAAGTTCACTGGAAAAAAAAAATCTTTTACTAGTGATTAAACTGGGGTCACATGTAATATATGTTTGGAAAGGATGCTAGAAAAAAGGTGAGAGGGGGGAAGCAACAGCAGCATTTCACATCCTGTCATCAATGTCGTTATTAAGAAAGGGCCCAAGTTGAGACTGGACTAATATGTGGAAGGAAATAGATTGTATCTGTTAAAAAGAACCAACCTGGAATTTGCCTAAAGTGTTTTAGGAACAACTGGCGAACAACCCATATCAAGACGATCGAGTAGTGAAATAAAGCTAGCATCTGCCAAATGTCTATCCAGTTCCTTAATTAGTTTCAACTTATTTGATGGGAAACAAGAAATTAGTGACAGGCCTATAAGTGGGGTACTGTGAGAATTGTAATAGATTTAGTTGAGGTTGTGGATCAAACCATCATTAGTATGGTTCAATGTTTAACCTAGTATTAAAAAGGTCTAGTTGAAATTTTGATTGCATTTATTGTTTCTGTCTTCCTTTTGCTTCACTACTTGATTGCAAAAGCATAAATGTTATTCAAAAAATTCAAGTGTATCTTTTGTGTTTATGATATTAAGCATCTTAAGCTTGGTGAATCTGGCTATATTTTGAGAACTCGGATGTCTTATAAGTTATAATCCATTACAATAGTAACACAAGTACTGTATATAAATAAAATGTAAAGGAAAGCATTACACTTTTGTGAAAAGTTGCACTCACTTGAAAAAGAGGTATTATTTCAGAAACCTCTGAGTCCTTAAGTGGTTTTGGCAGAATTGCAAGATAAAAAATGACCCTTTGCTGAAACACAAAAAAGTAAATAGTATCTTATTTACATAAATAAACTACTTTAAACAAACAGAAGAATTACTTACATGTCAAAGGAAGTGAATCAGGACATTTTACCATATCTGTGAAAAATTATCTCAGAATATTTGTAGTGTGTGCATTATTCTACTAAAGCAATATTATGAAAAGAATACTTGCTACTCACCATATAGTGGAGATTCTGAGTCGCAGATAGGCACAACAAAAAGACTGTCATAAAGTAAGCTTTTGGCCAACAAGGTCTTTGTCGAACACACACACACACACACACACACACACACACACACACACACACACACACACACACACACACACACACACACAAAATGAAGCTCTCGCACACATGACCACAGTCTCTGGCAGCTAGAGCCAGACTGCGAGCAGCAGCACCCAATGGGAGAGGCAACCAGATGGGGGAGGAAGAGCTAAGCTGCAACCACTGTCCTGCTTTCTACATGGGCATGACAACCAACAAGCTGTTTTGACTGTGTGAATAGCCACCAAAACGCTGTGGCCAAGAAACAGCAGGACCACCCAATATAACATTCTTCATTTCAATGACTGCTTCACAGCTTGTGCCATCTGGGTCCTTCCCACCAACACCACCTTTTCTGAATTGCTGAGGGGGAACTCTCCGTGCAATATATCTTATGTTCGCATAACCCTCTTGGCCTGAACCTTTGTTAGTCATTTTTTTACCCATCTAGCTGCTTCCCTGTTCCCATTCCAGAACTACACAGCCCTCATTCCACCAATGCACCCAGTCTTTTTACTTCTCTCCTTTTCCACTATCTCCCCCCCCCCCCCCCCCAATTACTCCCAACCTCCGTCTAACCTGCAAACTGCATATAACCGCCTTACTCTCCACATCATCCCTGATCCCTGCACACTCCCACAAACAGCACTTTACCATCCTCCACCCCTACCTTGCTATCCCTCCCCTTGTCCATCCCCGCCTCCTCCTTACCCCCACCTGATTGCCTCTCTCATCGTGCACTATTGTTCGCAGTCTGGTTCCAGCTGCTAGTGATTGTCGTCATGCGTGTATGTGTGTGTGTGTTTGTGTGTGTGTGTGTGTGTGTGTGTGTGTGAGCGCGCGCGTCGTCTATGTTCGACAAAGGCCTTCTTGGCCCAAAGCTTACTTTCTGAGTCTTTTTTTGTTGTGCCTACCTACGACTCCGCATCTCCACTCAATAGTGAGTGTAGCAACTACCCTTTTCATAATATTGTTACAGTCCATTCTGGATTTTCCATTATTCTATTAAAATAATGATAAGGTAGTCTAAGAAAAGCTTAGAACGCATGGAAATGTATTACATGAGGTTAAATCTCTATTCACTGAATAAACTCAGGCACTGAGTAGCAGACAGGCATGTAAAAATGTAGGTTATCAGCAAAGTTTGTGAAACTTCTTCATAAGAAAGCTAACAAATGAATACACAGACAGTGCACACAGAAGCATTCATTCTATCACTGCTGCAGCTTTCATAAACACCATCACTGTTGTCATCACATTGACAATGACTGTGAAATGGAGCAGTAGTGATTACTTGTTATTAGAGCACTCAATAAGAATTTTACCAGTACTGCTTCATAGTTAAAACATCTAAACTCTGTACATTACCTGAAGAAAAACCATGTCAGGCAATCATGTATTCTCTCCAACTTTTACTCAAACCTAAATTTAAAACACAGTATTAAAATATCACATTTTGATAACCAAACGCAAACTAAAACTATGAATCAGGACACTGCTGCTTGATGAACATTTGGCAGAAAATGATAGGCCCACCTAATAACTAACACAAAAGGTCAGACTCTATACACAATACAAATTTGTACACTTGTCTCACTGTTAGCAAAAATAGAGGTGTACAGAAACAAATAAATCACAAACACTGCAAACTGGAGGTCCTCTTTCTGGATAATGAGCCAAACTTATGCCAAGGTTAGTTACAACTACTTCCTCCCACTTCAGTGACTAGCAGGTGGAACAATAATACGGGCTCGTCCGCTTCACCAGCTTCACCTGGTATGCAAATGGATAAACTGGAATGCACCAGCATTACAAAATTATTGTTGTGGACATTCAACCCATGGTTTATAAGATGTCTACAGTTCCATTTTCCACAGTTAAGAGATGGATGGTAAATTCAAGGATGCCACATCTCTCTTGAAAATGATCCACACAAAAGAAATCAAAAAACTCCAATCATATAGGAAAACAACTAAGAAGTGCTTCATATGATGATTGTGACTAAAAGAGAAAAATAACTGAAGTCTTAAGTGTATCAGAAGAAAGAGTGTGATATGTTTTAATTTAAAATTTAGCTATGAGATAACTCAGTACAAGAGGGGCTACTGTAGAAGACGGATGATGGAAAATTTGAAAACAAATTTCTCAGCCATATATGGACAATTCTGAAGGGAATCGAATTGATTTTTTGTGTCAGTTTGTTGCTATGGATGAGTTCTGGGTCACATGAGACACAAAACAGCGGTGAGCAACTTCCTGCAACAAAAAAGCTGATACCAATTTCAGATGCCAGAATTTTATAGCCAGTGTCTTCTGGGATGATAAGGTACACCACTACATTAGATAAGAAGTATTTGAGAGGATGCCATGCTGGCACTAATGATTATACAATGGCCTTGGCTGCAGCTTCTCATGATGTGTTTTCGGCTACATCACCACCAGATCTGTGGCATAAGAATACAATATAATACAAAATAGAGACTTGTACATTACAATGAATCAGTCAAGCTCAGTAACACACCTTTAATATCGATTCACAGTATCTTGTCGCTTATAAACATTTCATGACATCTGGGCCCAAACTGGCTTAGGCAGTAAAGCATGTTATAAGGCAAAGTCATTGCCTTTAAGCAGCATTAGTGACAGTATAACACTGTTTATAGCAACAGGAATATCCAACGTATCAACACTTCTTACAAGTACATGTATCATTTAACTTTAGTTATATAAAAAACTGGCATGAGAGCTGTAATATGTATGGATGGAAGAGTTACATTAACTACTTTTTTCCTTATAATATCAAAAGTAACTGATACATGGTGGATCAGATCACAAAAATTAACATAGGAGATGGCAGTAGGGAAACACTTCAATAGTGTGTAGCACTAGCCTGCATTATTAGCCTACTCTTCTGTAGTTTGTTGGCTGTTCCTGCTATTTTCACTTTCCAGTTCACACACTATGAGGTTCACTGCATGACTGTGCACTTTCTATCACTGTGGAGGTCTATTTACCCATGAGAGACTGATCAAAAGGAAGTAGAATGAGAATTGGAGCTTCAAAAACTAAAAGACATCATGAAACGAAAGCTCAAAAAGTAATAAGACCTGATTATTTTACGACTGATTATTTTCTGTGCAATTTGTAACACTGGTGCGCGATGGGTTATTCGCATGGGAAAGATTGCATAAATGCATGTTTTTATACTTTAATTTACCATCTGCAGTTATGACACGAGGAGACACGTTTCATTTTCATTACTTAAACTGGCATCATTTAAGTAATTTTGAGCTGCCTTGTAACCACAAAGAAGGTAGGCTAAAGTGTGGGAGTGGACTCTACCCAGCAAAAGCAAAAAATAAAGTTTATAGTGTTCTGAATGAAGTGGAACAAGACTGCAGATGCAGTTATATAATGAAAGTTAGATCTCCAAAACCATGAAGAACTGGAAAGCATTATGCAGGAGAGTGCAGTCAAAATTCCATTGTTGTGTTGTATTAGGTAGTTTGCAGTGTGTTTATAATACTGTTACTAAACTGTTAAACTGCTATTTTGTTTCTGAGACATCATCACCATCCCACCATATATAGGTGAATAACTCATTGTAGAACAATAAGCGTTACGCATCTTATCCTTCTGTTGTTAGGAAAATTTAATATTATTGTACAGTACATCTAAGCTCACCAACAGAATTTAGCAAGAGGAATTGTTTTTTATTATTATTTATTTTATGGCCTTCATTGGATCACTCTAGTCAAAAATACAAAGTTGTAAACAAGTTGTTACACAGGGATACAATTTGGCTAAACAATAAATTAATATGATATTTAGGTAATATAATTATTAGAGTCTATTCTTATATTAAAGGTGTTTTGCTCTTCTGTCTGCCCAATATTTCTTCATTCTTTCAGATATTTTCTTTCTTTCTTCATCTGAGACCACTCTTCCTGTACTTCTTTTATTGATTTTCATTTGTAGTCTGGTTTGCGGGTCTTGCAGTATTCTTGTTTTCTCTGTCTTGTTTTTTAGGTCATCTACAGTAATTTGGAGTTCTTTTATATCTTCCTTAATTTCTGTGATCCATTTAACATCGCTCTTGCTATTCCACAATTTTTCTATTTTTTTTTCTAATTCTGTTTTCTGGAGTTCTCATCAGATGTCCAAAGAATGAGATGCGTTTCTTCCTGATCGTGCTCATGACTGGTTCTATTTTCTTATAAACTGTTTCATTTGATGCTCTTCTCCGATGTCCATTTGTTTTATACTGTTTATTTATACATGTCCTAATTCTTCTTCTTTCTATTTTTAGTATTCTGTCAATTTCTGCTGTATTAATTGTTTTGAAGATAGTTTCAGTTGCATACGTTATTTCTGGTTGTGTAACTGTTTTATAGTGTTTTAACTTTGCATCTATAGATAGGCATTTTTGTTGTATGTAGTTTTGGTAAAGTAATTTGCGTAGTTCAGTTTTTTTATTCTATTCTGCCATGATGCCTTCTCATTTAGATTGCATGTTATTATTTCGCCTAAATATTTAAATTTATCAGCAATTTTGATTTCCTGTTCTCCTATTGTAATTTTGTTTGCAAGTGGTGGATCAGTTAGCATAATCTCTGTTTTTTCAAATGATATTCTAAGGCCTACTTTCTCTGCTATTTCTTGTGGTGATTTAACTTGTTGCCTGGCTTCTTGAACGGTGTTGGCTAGGAGAGCAAGATCATCAGTGAATCCCAAGCAGTTTAAGCTAATATCGTCTTTTGCACTTCCAATTCTTATCATCTTTGGATTGTCCTTGTACCATTCTCTCATTATGTATTCCAGTGCACAGTTGAACAGTAATGGTGATAGGCAGTCACCTTGCATTAAGCCTGTTTTTATAAGGATTGGTTCCAAAATTTCTCCTCTAAAATTCATTTTTGATTTGGTGTTGGTTAGAGTGAGTTGTATTATTTTAATTAGTTTTGGATGGGGTCCTAGATTTCTTAAAATTTTTAATACTGAAGGTCTGTGGAGACAATCATATGCCTTCTTAAAATCTACAAATGTTATTGCCAGAGGTTTGTTCCGTTTCTTGTAGTATGCCATAATCAATTTTAAACTAATTATCTGCTCTGCACAGCTTCTCCATGGTCTGAAACCTCCCAGATATTCCCCTAACTCCTGTTCTAATTGCTCCTCGATTCTTTCATATAGGATCTTGGATAGAATTTTGTATGTGCAATCTAGGAGAGAGATTCCTCTGTAGTTGTCTGGGTTGCTCTTATCTCCCTTTTTGTGTAGTGGGTGGATGATAGCTGTGGTCCAATGTTCGGGGAATCATTCTGTTACCCAAATTTTTGTTAGAGCCATGTGTAAGGAGGTCTTGACTGTGTCACTTGCATATTTCCACATTTGAACAAGAACCTGATTTTCTCCACATGCCTTATAATTTTTTTGTTCTTTAAGAATTTTTTCTACTTCTTGGAAAGTTGGAGGGTCTAGTTTGTTAGGTTTGGTTTTTACTGGGGTTTTTATGTTGATTTGTAAGGATTCTTTGGGTACCTCGCAATTCAGAAGTTTGTTAAATGCTTTTGCCATGATTTCTGCATTTTCCTTGTTACTGTGTGTCCCATCTTCATCTTTCAGTATTAGTGTAGGGGCCTCATATTGTTGTAGTTGTTACCCAAAGATTTTATAGTAGTTCCTGGTGTCGGTTTTATGATAATTACCTTCTATAGAGTTTATAATATCTTTATGGAATCCTCTCTTGATTCTTCTAATATTTTGTGTGAATTTTTTTCTTTCATTTTTTAGGTTGATGGAATTATCTTCAGTTTTATGTGTTTGAAACTTTAACCATGCTTGGTGTCTATCTTCATGGAATTTGTCACATTCTGATGTCCACCATGCATGTTTCCTTTGGGGGTTCAACGGAGCTAGATTCTCTGCTTCTTTTTTAAGATTAGACACTAGTTGTTCTAGATCGTCTGTTAATTTGATGGTTTGTGTTATTTGTTGGTATTTATTATTTTTAATTAGCTGGTGTGGGTCAAACCTCCTTTTTATTTTATTAGTTTTTCTGGTCCTCTTCTTTAACGGAGTGAATTGGATTTTAATTTTAACTACATAATGGTCTGAGCCTGTGTCTACTCCTCTCAGTACTTTAACATTGTGGACCTCCTTATGAAAATTTTTGTCCATGGAGACATGGTCTAGCCGCCACTCCCCCTTCCTCCAGTCTGGATGTTTCCATGTTTTAAGTTTACTTGGCTTCCTCTTAAAGTATGTTGATTTAGATATAAGGTTGTGTTCTCTGCAGAGCTCTACAAGTCTTTGATCATTTTTGTTCGTAAATTTATGTGGACTCCATTTTCCAATTATATCTTTATATTTCCTTTCTTTTCCTAACTGAGCATTGAAATCTCCCAATAATATTTTTACATTCTTTTTATTTACTCTGTTCACAGTTTGTTCTAGAAGGTCCCAAAATTTATCTACCTCTTCCTTTGTTTTTGTTAGACAATTTTTTTCATTTGTTGGGGCATGAGCATTTATTATTGTATAGGTTTTATTCATTGTTTTAAAGCTTAGAGTCGCAATTCTTGGTGATACTGCTTGGAAATCCATTACTGAATCTATTATTTTTATGTTTACTAAAAACCCTGTTCCAAACTGGGGACATTGTTTCATTGCCCTCAGTCCTGGTTTCCCATTATAAATTCTGTATCCTTGTGATCCGAATGGGTCCTCTGTGGTGTTTCTCATTTCTTGGATCCCAGTTATTAAATTTTTTTTGTTTATTTAGTTCATCTGTGAGCTCCTTGAGTTTTCCGGTCTGACTGGGATTAATAACATATCAGAAGCTGTTGAGAATGGTGGCGGTATCTGAGAAAAGAGAGGCAGCAGCAGAAAAGTGCTCTGTTTGGTGCAAAAAGGGAAAACATGACTGCATTTATTTCTTGGTTACAAGAAAGGGAATCATGTTACAGAAGGAATAGAAGTTATGGGCTTTATCTTCCAGCAGAATTGAACATAAACATACTCTTCTAAAGTTCACACAAAGGATTTTCACAGAATTATGAAGGAGACAATGTCACAATGTCTCTCTCTCTCTTTTTTGCTGCAGGTACAACCATGGCCTAAATCATCGACCGACGAAGCATCATATTTGCATCAAATATTTTTCGCATTGTGTGCCCTGAACCAAAATTTTATGCTTGGAATGAGACTGAGGCTGGAAGAGATGCAAATCAGATGTCATCTGGCGTTACCTCATTTCTAGATGAGGTAAATTTTGATAATTCAATCACTTGTACCAGGCTCTCTGCAGACTGATGGAAAGGCCAAAACAAGAACACATGTTATTGATGATCTAGTTTATTGGTTACAAAACAAAGTACATGCTAACATTTCTATGATTATTGTATTCTTTCTTGTGAGTGGATATTCATTTTCACCCACAGACAGGGTTTTTGGCATTGCAGAAAAGTCTCTTCATAAGTTCTCAGACATCATCAGACTTGAGGAACACCAAGAGATTTATCAGGCTGTGGTAGCTGTAAAATTTCTAGGCAAATAATGGTTTGTATGAGACTACAAGACGCTTGCCAAGAATTTTAAGAAACTGGATAGGGATTAAAGAAATTAACAGAGTGACTGAAGAAAGGTGACACTAAGAAACAATGTTGATAACCTGCTACACACAAGATTTAGAGAGAACTTGAAAGAGGTTGGTAGTTTGCAATTTTATGTTTCAGCACTCAACATGGAGGTGACATCAGCTGAATCTGATAGGCCGAATCTTCAGATGATGACTATGACTATTTGAACAAGGAAGAAGGACTAAGTGGAAGAGTGTAACACATTTATCTACTGTCAACTTATTAATAACTTTATTTTCTCATGTGATGGGCTGTGTCAAATAATAAAATCAACAAAAAATGGAAATGAACATTTCAAATCATGTTATGTGAGAAAACGATTGGATCAAAATGTATTTTGTACAGTGAACTGGTTCAAAATGTATTAACTGCAATTTAAAAATTAAAATGGTGCCTTAATTCATTGGGAAATGATTTCAATCATGATTCACTCTGGAACATAATCCAAATACCAAGCTGCTGCCGCCTCTGAGAATTTTGGCATATATCATTTGGTTAGGAAGCAAAACTTCCTGTAAAATTATGATCTGAGGACTTAATACGATTTGAAATGTTGCTCCTTTTTTTTTAAAAAAAAAGGAGCATTATACCAAGCCCCTGTGGTCACTTCCTACATTAGAATCTGAGCAGCACTGAAATGTAACTGTTACGCCCATATATTTATGGCTACTTTACCATTTTTTTTGTATAATGAAAGTTAAGTGACACATTTACTTGTAATAAGCATTGCAAATGACAGTTAGCCTGTCATCATATGCATTTTGTGGTAATTAACTTATAACATGTTGTACTGCCTGGGCGTTGATGTTGTAACGGAATCTACTGACATTAAAGGTGTGTTACTCAGCCTCACTACTTCGCCGTAATGCATGTGTGTCTATCTCATCTTACCCTGTATCTGATGATGGGGGAACCTAAATGTGCCACAAGAAGTTAAAAATGAAGAAAAAATTTTGGTGACCTAGACATGCATACAATAATTAATGAAAAGGTACACTTTTCCATTACTGATTACCTTGCAATGCATAAAGTAATAACTGGAAAATTCTAGAAACATTTCCTGGGGTGGGGGTGGGAGGACTTCTTGAGAAGAAGCCTTGACTAATACAAGAAAATCTTGTCTCTCACCAAGAGAGGTATGCAAATGCATCTGCACTTTTTCGTGCTGAGAAGGAGACAGTGGCAATGGGAAAGAGATGAAAAAGTATAAAGAGTGAAGTTAATATACATTAGAGACGGAAAAGTATAAAGGATGAAGGTAATATGCACTGGCAGTGGTATAGAAAGAGTGAAGGAGACAATTGCAGGCTGAGAGAAAGAGAGAGACATGGTGGGCAGTGGGACATAGTTGACAGTGACACAACAGTGCAAGAAAAAGAGTGAAGGAGACAATGCCAGTGGGAGAGGAATAAAGAGGAGAAAGTAAAAGTGGGAGAGGGCAAGCAGTAATGAGAGACAGAATTTATGACAATAAGAATGAGGAAGAGAGAGATAGTGAAATGAGAAGAAACACTAACAATGGGAAGGGATGAATACGGAGACAGTAGCAGTAAGAGAGAGACATTGATAGTGAGAGGACACAGTATTAGTAGAACAGAACAAAGGGGATTGTGGCTGTAAGATGGGGCAGTGACAGAGACACACAAAGACATAATGACAATGGGATGGGCTGAAGCAGTGAGTGAGAATGGGCAAGTGAGAGTGGATGAGTATGAGTGACTTTTTCCAATACATTGGCCTACATGAACCTTACACCGTGTATCACAGTCTTGCTAGGATTGGATGAAGGCCTTGTAGAACTGAAGCATGTATGTTATGTCTGCTTCTCATTATTGACAGCTAAGGCATTATAATTTGCTGAATGTGTTTTGGCCTTTAAATTATTCCAACAGCAACAACATAAGCTTGACATCAGAAGTGATTTTCACAAAGCTCACCATAAGTTTAAAACTGAGGACACTTTCCTTCATCTGCGGTACAGATAGATTAAAAATAATCTAGGACACTTAAAACTCATGTACACAGACTTCTATTGATGACTACTTAAAATCTGTGGTACTTGCTTCAGTACCCAATCACTATATTCTTTTCTGTAGCTCTCAAATTCTTGTTGGGCTTGGTAAAGCGCATGCCATGAAACCAAGAGGTTATGGGATCGAATCCTGATTGGACCACAGTTTTTTAAATATGTGTTTTAACCTAGCCTTTGCCTCTCAATGATGTGGGGAGTCACCAGAAATAACATGGTTTGGATTAGTTGTTAAACTGTAAGTCCCCTTCCTCCAATCGGACAACTGGGGAAGATTAGGGATACACAAGTCGCCGAAGTGGTGTTCAATTCAAAGACTTGCCCAGGTCATGGAGTCACTTAAAATTATTTATTATTATTAATGCAACATTGAAAGACAGCACACAATTCCTGGACAGTACTGGAGATCCTGTTGTGTACTATATTGCAGTAACTACAACAGAATATTTCACTTAAAATAGATCCTTCAGGAGCACATTTTCTTATTCATGCCTTTCTTATCAGCAACTCAGCACCTAAAAAATAATCTGAAAAGGAGGAACCTTATCATAGGAGTAGTAGTGCCTAAAAGCCATATTTCTGAAACAGTTCAACAATATCTTGCAAAGCATATCTTTGAAATATCATAGAAAATAACCTGTATAGCATTATCCACTCATAAAAACCTGTCGTACCACCATTTCCAGTGGTATACAATGATATATGGGTGAGCAATATCCTGAATCTCACTGGAAGCAACTCAAGACTTTGCCTGGATTCTAAGAGCGAGATCAGGTATGTTGACTGTGGGTTACAATATTTTTCCCAGACAATCCTGTGGTATCAACTGTGCACTGAAGAGAGATTCTTTAGTTTAAGGAGGTTGGGGGCATGTCCTCAACTGTTCCACTTTTAGGAGGATGGTCATCAATCTGAAATGTCACACTACTCTCAGCAGGGGTGCCAGGTCCCCCCCAAATAGTAACACAATCATAAATGCTTCAGTTTGTCCATGTAGTTATTTTTACTTTAGCAGCAAATGATAAGGCAAAGACATTGCTTACACTGGTTCCCCTCTTTTGTTGTATATATAACTCACAGAAGAAAAGAAACAATGAGCAACTAAAGTAGAATAAATTACTCTGGCTTGAAACCTTAAAGAAAGAAGCCATGGTTTTCTGAAATCTGATCAATGCAGAATTCATACACAAACAATAAATCCTGGTGGTTGAAATTTTATGTGATGAGCACATTATTCATTTTCGTTCCAAGTCCAGTTACCATTCTAGACCTAGTCCTATACATTAAAATGCAACAGAGAGTATAAGCTGTGATACTGCTGTCTCTAGTAACAACAATTCATTCAAGTCCCTTGACCTTAATTTAGAAACAAACTGTCTTTCAATTCTTTACATATCTATGGCATCTATAGCAGCACTATGTTAGGTATGAAGAATATTCATACCTTTTTCAACCTGAAAGCAGTTCATCATTTTTTGAGTTTTCTAAGTGGAACTTTGATAGATGTTATTCATATTTCTTCAAGAACCCACTTGTTCACATTCTTCAGAAACTATTTCACAAGCAACAATATTTAATATTCCCTTCTTTTTATGTAGCCTATGCCTAATATTACAATTGGTTAGGATTTCACATGCTATATTAGTATTTACGTATAGGTGTCCATGTGTCTTATAAGCAAGCTATTCTGCAGAAAAATGCAGTTTTCCAGTGTCCATCCTTGTATTACAATGTGTCCTTTGTGTTACTACACATGTGCTTGTGTGTCCTTTTCATATCTGACATATTTTAGTGCTACACATCGTTATGAGATAGCCAAATGCAATTGGCTCTTAGCACTATGAGACTTAACATCTGACGTTGTCAGTCCCCTAGAACTTAGAACCACTTAAACCTAACTAACCTAAGGACAGCACACACATCCACACCTGAGGCAGGATTTGAACCTGCGACCGTAACGGTCGCGCGGTTCCAGACTGAAGCACCTAGAACCGCTCGGCCACAGCAGTCGGCCCAAATGCAATTGCCGAACTATTAAAGGCTATTAATATGGTAAGGAAAGTTCTGGCTGAATGTAAATAATTTAGGAGTAAAGGCGACAACTCATCAAATGCTGAAGGAGTAGCTGATGGCCAGGAGGGAGGCAGCAGGCATGAGAGATGAGAACGTGGGGGGGAGAGGCAGAAGATCTACAGGATAAGAATGTGACGCACTGTGCCCAATGAGTTCATGAGGTGCATGACAATGATGACACAAAGGAGTAGATCGTAAGGGGATGACTGGACAGACGGATGGGAGACTGCTAGGCAGAGGGTGTGGGTGCAGTGGGTTAGCAGAGATTGAGGCCAGGAGCATTCTTGGAGTAAAGAATATTTTGCAACAATAACTCCCATCTGTGTGGATCAGATAATGTTGTGCTGCTGGAAGTATCTAGATGGCACTGTTCATCAAGCAGCTATTAAACTACGGAATGTTGTGCTCAGCAGCATGTCTTAAACTTCCTGCCACTGTACTTTGCTAGTTCACACTGTACCTAACTTCAACCTATCTATTTCCCCTTTTAAATTCTCTAACCTACCTACTTGCACAATCACACAAACTAACAGTGCACACACTGCCCTATAGAATGAGAGTTTTCTTTTTATTGATGACAGCATCTGCATGACTAGCCCCACCTGGGGATCTCAACAGGGAATATTTTACGCAAGACGATACCATCATCATTTGAACCAAACAGTAGAGTTGCATATCCTCTGGAAAAATAACGGCTACAATTTCCCACTGCAATCAGCTGTTCATAATACCAACACAGCAAGGCCACATTTGCTAATGTGACAACGTGAGATCAATCAGCCACCAATGTTAGTCTCTGTGATCGGGTAGGTAGGTAGGTTAGAGAATTTAAAAGGGGAAATAGGTAGGTTGAAGTTAGATACAGTGCGAACTAGTAAAGTACAGTGGCATGAAGTAGAGGACATGCTACTGAGCACGACATTCTGCAACCACTGAGGAGGCTGATTACACCACTACTTGTGATAAATCACTAGAAACAGTAGTAACTGTAAAATATTTAAGAGTAACAACCTTAAGCAAAATCATTAAATATAACAAGTGGCAAAAAAAAGCAAATGTCTGACAGTTTTATTGGAAGAATCTTAAGGAAATGTAGGCTAGAGTGTGAAAGCAGACACCCCCCCCCCCCCAAAAAAAAAAAAAAAAAAAAAAAAAAAAAAAAAAAAAAAAAACTGTGTGCCATACTACTTAATGCACAAGACTCCAACAGGTATTTTGATGCATATTATGTACATGCATGGTAAATAAGCTATGATAAATGCAAGGGAGTTCCTCTACTATGTAACTGTTAGGCCTTCCAAAATGTTAGCGACCTTCAACAGAAAAGGCGCAAAAAAACTTGTTCAATGTATACATATTACTTGTCAGTTTGGGACTCTCACCAGGCAGTATTAAAAGAAGGTATAGAAGATTGAATGAAGATCATATGTTCATTTAGTAAGCATGAAAGTCACACTGTATCTAACTTCAACCTATCTACTTCCCCTTTTAAATTCTCTAACCTACCTACTTACACAATCACACAAACTAACAGTGCACACACTGCCCTATAGAATGAGAGTTTTCTTTTTATTGATGACAGCATCTGCCTGACTATTTAGTCCCCACCTGGGGATCTCAACAGGGAATATTCGACAATCTGGTCACCAACTCTATGAGACAGGTGTAGTGCATCACAGAGTAGGTAGCTGTTAAAAGTGTGTGTATGTTCCATGCATAGTGGGGCAAAATGTTACTTAATTGTACATACACCTACACTATGCCAAATGACCTCACACAGAGAAGAAGGGAAATAACAGTTACTAAATTCTTAAGTTATCAGGGACAAATTATGGGAAGTGAAATTTTATATCTACAACTTGTAAAGAAATCAGGCTACACTTATCACAAGAAAAGGACATGTAACTGCAAAGGTGTAGTTAAGACCTGAGTGGAACAACTAGTAAAGGAAAGTTTAAGGAGGAGAAAAAAAAATTAAGTTTGCTGACTTAATTGTATCAGAGACTAAGAAGAGCAATGGAGTGGAATAGCTAGTGTATTGAAGAGATGTAGTAAGATGAATGTCAACAAAAGTAAAAAAAGTGTAAAGGGACTGCAGTTCATTATGGCGCGGAGTTTGAGTTGGTTGTGTTTGTACATGTCGTCTTGTTGTGTTTGATGGCGTCCTCTCTCTGTCTGTCTGTGTGTGCGTGTGTGTGTGATGGCCGGCTGAAATTTGTTGGTGGTTAAGTAATTTTTTTTTTGGGTCTATTTTTTATTTTTCTCGAGTTGTAATGTTTTGCGTATGTATTGTGTATTGAATGAGTTTCAATTTATGTAGGGACGTTTGAGTTTTTAATTTTTGAAGTGCTGTAGTTTTGTTTTGGTTTTTTGTATTGTAGGTGTTGGTTTTTTCATATCAGTAGTTACAGTTGACCTATATAGGTCAAGGGAAATTACCAATTCCTATTTTCATATTTTTATGTGTAGGTATAGGTGTTTTGGTACAGTCAGCTGTGGTTCAAGGGAAATGTCCGATTCCAATTTCCATAGTTTATTGCTGTGGGCGTTGGTGTTTTGGTATCGTCATCTGCCATTGACTTATATTGGTCAAGGGAAGTGTCTGATTCCTGCAGATATTTTTTTTATTTATTTTTTATTCATCTTGTGTTTTAGGATTGTGGTGTGTTGTTTTACTGTTATATTTAACTTGTCCCATCCCTAAAACCCCCAATTTCCCGCGGTTGCCCTGTTAATTTGATTGTATTTTTGGAGGGAGATGTTAGTGTCTCATTTATACCTATTTTCGTGTTTGTTCTCATGTGTATGTAGTGATATCATAGGCGTCATATTGGAGACGCTTAGAATAGCCATTTCCGCCATACTGATGATGTTGTGGGTCAAAGCAGACGAGTGGAATCTGACACTTACGTATTCCCCCAAAACTAATACTGCAATTTGGGCAGCAAAATAACTAACAATAGCAGAACTAAAGAGGGTATACAATGCAGGCTTGCAATATCCAGAAACATCAAATATAACAGCATATATACATTTAAGTGTTTAGTTAGTCTTTTTTGCAGAAATGTTTGTTTGGAGTGTAACCTTACATGGAAGGAAATGTTAATTATAATTGACAGAGAAAGGGAAAGAATAGAATCTTTTGAACCGTGATGTTACTACTGAACTGAACAGGGAGAAAAGGGTTTTATGATACGAAATGACTGAAAGAATCAATAGGTTGATGAGATCCATCCTGAGACACCACAGTATAGTTCACTTGGTAGTGAAAGAAGAAGTGTTTTATATAAAAATGCCTGAAGTCTACATCAGGGACAGCAGCAGTCACAGTAGTGTTTCTCTACTGTTCATGGGTTGGAAATCCACCAGTTTCATGTAAGCAATGTGAAGCAGTAAAAGAGGCTATGAATTTCTAGTGTCAGAAATGAAACCATTATCTTCTTATCTATTTCATGAATATTTGATCTTCTCCACAATATTTGTTATTAATTAAGAAGATGTGGTTAGGTTGGGATCTAATAGCACTGTTTGAATTGCTGTGAGTGAAAAGGAGTAGCAATTAAATTTACAACCTGGACTGTCACTGTCTCCCCCCTCCCCTCCAATGTGTTACGTTTTTATGACACTGTGGTGTATTGATGTGAAATGTGGCACTATTCCGTCATCCTTTGCATCTAGCTTCAAATCATGTTGGTTGTCCATGTTCTTTCACCGCCAGCTCAGAACTGGTAGCTGACACACCCCCTTTTTGTTCCTCTCATACCTAATAGCAAATGCTGACAACATTGCTGCTGTACGAAAATATGTATAAGTACACCACTGACCCTGACCTAGGCTTTTACTGGCAAAAAATTTTGGCATAGATCAAGATTGGCTGTAACAAGCAGGTTCAAGAGGTGCAGGCTATTGCAGTTAAGCAGGGATGAAGGGGCCTGCACACTAGCGTGGAGAGATGAATGAAACTAATCTTTCGCTGAAAACAACAACAATATGGTAGCTTAAAAACAATCTCCCTTTCTAAGCATGAGGGAAGGTGAGAAAGGGTAGTGATGCCATAATGACACACCATTGGGTGACTTTCAGGGTATTTAAGTAGCTGTAGGATGTAGAATGTAAACAAGGTAATATGTGGTCCTATATTATGGCAGTCATCCATGGGCATAAATTAATGAGAACTCCAACCATGGTGGGAGAAGAGGTGCAAGAGAACATGCCCCGCCTACCTCTCACAGGCCTGGCAATGTATGTCCATGTTCTGTGCATCTACAAAAGAAGAACTGAAATATGGTATAGGGATTGCTGATACCTTCTGGGGGGGGGGGGGGGGGGTCACCCTCGAATCCATTAATGGACCAGAAACAGTCTCTTCATTCATTTCCACGTAAAAAAAGAAATTAATGAGCAACACACTACACAAAGTAAAGCAGAGAATCAAGCAATTGTTCTGCAATGTTAGCAGTAGTAGTTCATGCCCAAGCTTTACTGTTCCTTATGCAAAAGTAGTTGAAAGTCCCCCTATCCAAAACTGTCATAATATAGTAGCCATATGATTTTACCTTCATTTTTTTCCTTTTTGATCATTTTCAAATCTTTTTTCCTTTAATACAACTTTTCCTAGAACCAGTTAACTACTACATTAGCTTCATTCTTAAAATTTCTTCCAACAGTAATAGTTGTGGTACTAATGAAATAATACTTATGCTCTTGCATGAGTAAGCCATTTAGACAAGTTAGCTCTGTTCTTTTCATAATTTCACTGTGATTCTTTCATCTACAGCTAGGAACGACTTACTGAAATACAACAAATTTTTTGCTATGGTAACAGTTATGCCCAGTACGTCCCATAATCAAAAATGATCTACGGCTATCACCAAATGAGTCACTTACCAGTGTTATAGCTTCATTGATGACAATATCTCCGACAGCACACCAAGGAATAAAATGTGTCATCTCATGGCCACATCTATATGTGGTTGTAAGTTGTAATCCAAATGAACCAACAACCAGTAGAGCCTCTACAAAAATCGTATACATAAAACTTATGTTATCTTTCGGGCAACAACGTATTCAATAGCAACCTAAGGCTTTACAATAACGGGCAACAATGTATTCAATAGCAACCTAAGGCTTTACAATAACTCTGTCAATTTTTTTGTTGGTATTTAGATGGCGTTAGTCACTTTTTTAGGAACTTATATCCGTATTTCAAAATAACTGTAATCTTTTACTCACCAGATGTTACACTCCATAGCAAATTAAAAATAAGGCTTATTAATGTCAGCCATAGTGCAACGACGAAGCAAATATCAAGATGAAAATGACTTTCGGTGAGGAGTACTAACACAATTACGGTTGTAAGGAGCACTTGATTTTTACTGGCTCCACTCAAATCACTTAATATGTATTCAAAGCACAAATCTGTTGCAGTGTGTTGTATTACGCTTAATCGAAGCTTCCTTCCGTATATATTTCGCTTCTCTCGCACGAATATAATTTGATGCTCTTTTCCTAACATTCGACTGATAATAAAAACAAATTCACTCGGATGCCTAATAAGTCACCGCCATCCCAAACCAAAACAAGCGTGCCCAAAGCAGTTCAAACGTACAGATATTTTGGATCTATTGTTGTTTAGAATCGAACTTGCATTTATGTAAGTACTTGTTTTAGTTTACCAAAAGGGCAAGTTAATTAAAATAATATTACAGTCAACATGATTTTTTGTAACAATATCAATATTATACAAAGTATATGAAAAAAATAGCTGCAGTACAGATAGCAAATTTTATCGAAAAACATGATGTTATTCTCAAAACCCAATAAGGGTTCCAAAAAGGGAAAAGCACGATGAATGCAATTAATGAATTCATTGAAAAAATCAGCTCATCATTGGACAAAAGCAGTAATGTGAAGGATATCTTTTGCGACTTTAGAAATCCATTCGACTGAGTGAATCACGGCATCTACTCCATAGTGTAGACGGGCAGGGCATCAGACAAAATGCCGTACAGTGGCTCAGGGGTTAATTGACAAACAGGAAGCAAAAGGTACCAATAACATCGAATACCACAAATTATGCATCTCAGTGCCTTTCACAAGGAGTCCCTCAAGGCTCAATCGCAGGGACAATCTTGTTTATCTTTTACATAAATGATTTACCTCTCAAAACCAGTGCCCAACCAATGAGGTTTGCCGACGATAAGTCAGTACTTATTGAAAAAGAAAACTTAAGGGAAATTCTGGATGCTGTAATGACCACATTAAACAACCTAGATATAAGATTTCAACAAAATGGCCATAAAATTAATATTTCAGAGACCCTATTTACTCAGTTTAAAATCAAACAATTAAAATCAGTGACATCAGCATCGTACATAAAAATTAATTCATTGAAGAAGCTCAGTCCATCAAATTCTGGTGAGTAAACTTGGACAAAAATCTAAGCTGGCCAGCACATATAGATTATTTAGTTATTCAGTTAAACAGCCTTGCTTTTGCACTGTACATGCTGTCTGGTGTAACGGACATAAAAAGCAGGAAAGTGGTATAACTAGACTTTTTTTTGGGGGGGGGGGGGAATTCAAGCCACATGTCACGACTCCTGCTACTTCAAAAAAAGAATTGTTAGAAAAATGTGCGCTGCCTCTCCACGAACATATAGGGACCTAAAAATATAGCCTTTCTGTACATTGTACATGTTTGAGATTATCATCTTTTTACACAATAATCCTGAGCTAACTGAAAAAAAAAACAATATCAAAGATATGTACAACACTAGACACGAATAAAATTTCGTGCCTTCAACACATCACTTAAAACTCAACCAACAGACACCCAAGAACATGGGAATGAAAGTCTACAATAAACTCAAGGGTTGAGAGGTACCATATGGAGATAGGTCCACTGAAGCGAAAACTGTATGATCTCCAGGTGGAAAAGTGCTACTAGTTCAAAAATGGTTCAGTTGGCTCTAAGCACTATAGGACTTAACATCTGAGGTCATCAGTCCCCTAGACTTAGAACTACTTATACCTAACTAACCTAAGGACATCACACACATCCATGCCTGAGGCAGGATTCAAACCTGCAACCATAGCAGCAGTTCCAGACTGATGCGCCTAGAACCGCTCGGGCACAGCAGCCGGCGTGCTATTAGTCAATTGATAAATTCATAAATGATGAGATGAACCTTTAGAACAGTATAACTGTTTAATATCATTGTGCTGTTTATAAAGTGTATGTATAAAATAATATCTGAAAAATTTAGACACTAAGTATTAGTACATCATCAGAAAAACAGTTTAATAATATTACTGTGTTTGACATAACTCTGTGATGCTGAAATTAGTGTTAGAAAATTATTTAAGTATGTGTATCATGAACAAAATTCACACGTCTCTTGTACAATATGATCATATGAAATGTAAAATATATGTTATGTGACAAATAAAATACAAATAAAAAAATGAATGTCAAATATGAAATATCCTCATCAGTAAAATGTGATGCTGAGCACATATTATGAGAACATGAGTTTGTCATCAACAGCGATTTTGATTTACTTCTGTTAGATGCACTTTTCTCTGTAAACAACTTTTTGCTGGGTACAGTTTTACTTACTTTTTACTATAAGACATTGAGTCTCACTGGTAGAGCCCATATTGTAGAGATATTTCTATTGCAAAATTTAAATTATTTGATCTTTCCTTCTCCTTCTGGCAATGGAATACAGTTCATCATTCTCAACAGTGCAGGTATACCTTTACCAGGGCACCTGTAGTTTTTCATGTGAGTAGGGGAAAACATTTTCTTCATTCACGTGATTTAGGAATTTGAGGACGTTGTTGTTTGCTCATCATTCCCTTCCACTTTCTACAGTTGACTTTTAGAACATGTTTTAAACACAAACAAGGTAACAGTGTCATTACAATAAAAGTTTTTCTTTACTTTCTTGTTTTTGAATTTTGCCGCGATTTACGTTATTATATACACGTAAATCTACATCATATACCCACAAGCCACCTAATGGTGTGTAGCAGAAGGTACTTCTGGTACCACTAACTGATCCCCTTACATTATTCAACTCACAAATGACGTGTGGGAAGTATGTCGGTAAGTGTATTGGCTCTAATTTCAGTTAAATAATTTTCTGTTGATTCCATAGTAGACCTAAGCCCTATTTTGTCAATTAACTGTTTCTCTACCATTAAAACTACCATGTGGATAATACAGGGTGGTTATTATTGTGGCAACTGCAATGGCAATAAGAATGAATTTTGGAAAAAATGGAGTCTATCAGGATTGATTTTCGGACAAGCAAGACTTTCCAATGTAAATGAACTAAGCTGTGGAACTTCTTTGTGCATTTTTGTCTCATACAATGTCTGAGCTTTAATGTTGATGTTACTTGTGCTTGTTCAGATTTATGAATAATAAAGTAGTTACTGTGTGTTTAAATTGTGTTGATCATACTTGTTCCAATCCCCTATGATAGTTAAGTACAGAGGTGATCCTGACTTTCCTGATCCTTCATAACTTTCAGTTTTTTGACATTGGGCCAACAGGGCATATTTGCTCACAATGGTACATTTACATCACCAGGAAGAAGATGGGCTTCTTCTAGGAAGGAAGAATCAAATGGCAAACTTCACACCATCATTATTTCATCAATACAAGAACATTCAAATCAAAGAGGAAGTGAGGCAGTGACTATTAATTTCATGGGCCGTAAGGCTAATGGTGGACCCATATGTGAACAAAATAATGCACAGCAACTGTGTTACAATGCAGATACCATCATCTATCAGGGTGCTATGTACAGTAAACCCTATGATTGCACACAGTTGGGACAGTTTTACATCAGCCAATTTTATTGCAAGTGACAACCGCACCAGAGTCTACCGTGCCAGCTCATAACCTGACGTTACCATCTGCTTCGCATAATAATGCAAGACAACTGAATACACACACAGAAAAAAGGGCTAACCCATAAATGTAAAAAATAGAGATTGCCATCTGTTGCTGGGTATGGGAACTATGAAAACTGACATTGGTCCCACCCCTAAGTGACCAAAATTGACGTTGGTCTCACCCCTAAATATCACAAGGTGAGACCAATATTAATTTTGATAGTTCCTGTACCCAGCAACAAACTTGTCTGCAACCTTTTATTTTTTAGGGTTAGCCCATTTTTCTGGACATGTCTTCAACTGGAGTAGCATGATGTGTGCTCCAATGATTCAGCAGCACCCCTATTAACTGCACAGTCATATGAAATGTTCATCAGTTGTTCGACCATGGAGTCTATCAGGATTGATTTTTGGACAAGCAAGACTTTCCCATGTAAATGAACTAAGCTGTGGAACTTCTTTGTGCATTTTTGTCTCATACAATGTCTGAGCTTTAATGTTGATGTTACTTGTGCTTGTTCAGATTTATGAATAATAAAGTAGTTACTGTGTGTTTAAATTGTGTTGATCATACTTGTTCCAATCCCCTATGATAGTTAAGTACAGAGGTGATCCTGACTTTCCTGATCCTTCATAACTACTGTTGTACAAATCTGGAAGCGTAATTCTTCCCCAACAATGGCAAGTGGGAACCATTCCAAAGTTATCAGCATTCCAGCCCTGCTACCCACAGAGTTGTTTTCAAATAACTGAATTCATTTTACAAAATTACAGAGTGGAGAACGATACACATAAATTTATAGCAGTGATGAACAATTTAGCCGAACATTCTCATACCATTAGTGACATTATTGCTGCTCCACCTACTCTGAACAATTTTGATACATCAGGTTACCTTCCATTCAGAAGGCTGTTGCATGCAGTGACTGTTATATTGACTTGTAAATAATAGATTTCAGCTATCAGTCGTCCTTTTTAAATTTTATTGGCAGATCTAAATTTTCAGCTAGAAACTAGCCATTCTCAATGCACTATAATTTTTTTATCAATGCATGTAATGTCTATTGGCCAGGTTTCATCTACAATTCACTGGATGGTAGTATTCAATGAACTGTGGATGAAGCCCGACCAACAGGCATTATATGCATTGCTCAAAACTGATAGTGCATTGAGAATGGCTAGTTTCTAGCTGAAATCTAGATCTGCCAATAAAATTTAAAAACGGTGACTGATAGCTGAAATCTATTATTTACAATTTTGATACAGTAAAAAAGGTCTTATTGTTAGGCCTGCCACAGACACCTGGATAACGAATATGCAAGTCCTTGTAAGATGAGGCCATCAGAAGCAGAACACCATTTCAGCTATGGGGGCACATGAGGAACATAGTCGAACCCAATATATTTTCAGGTGACTCCTTATGGAGAATATGTCTGCTCAAGCTTCCACTGTCACTGCAAACTACACTCCTGGAAATGGAAAAAAGAACACATTGACACCGGTGTGTCAGACCCACCATACTTGCTCCGGACACTGCGAGAGGGCTGTACAAGCAATGATCACACGCACGGCACAGCGGACACACCAGGAACCGCGGTGTTGGCCGTCGAATGGCGCTAGCTGCGCAGCATTTGTGCACCGCCGCCGTCAGTGTCAGCCAGTTTGCCGTGGCATACGGAGCTCCATCGCAGTCTTTAACACAGGTAGCATGCCGCGACAGCGTGGACGTGAACCGTATGTGCAGTTGACGGACTTTGAGCGAGGGCGTATAGTGGGCATGCGGGAGGCCGGGTGGACGTACCGCCGAATTGCTCAACACGTGGGGCGTGAGGTCTCCACAGTACATCGATGTTGTCGCCAGTGGTCGGCGGAAGGTGCACGTGCCCGTCGACCTGGGACCGGACCGCAGCGACGCACGGATGCACGCCAAGACCGTAGGATCCTACGCAGTGCCGTAGGGGACCGCACCGCCACTTCCCAGCAAATTAGGGACACTGTTGCTCCTGGGGTATCGGCGAGGACCATTCGCAACCGTCTCCATGAAGCTGGGCTACGGTCCCGCACACCGTTAGGCCGTCTTCCGCTCACGCCCCAACATCGTGCAGCCCGCCTCCAGTGGTGTCGCGACAAGCGTGAATGGAGGGACGAATGGAGACGTGTCGTCTTCAGCGATGAGAGTCGCTTCTGCCTTGGTGCCAATGATGGTCGTATGCGTGTTTGGCGCCGTGCAGGTGAGCGCCACAATCAGGACTGCATACGACCGAGGCACACAGGGCCAACACCCGACATCATGGTGTGGGGAGCGATCTCCTACACTGGCCATACACCACTGGTGATCGTCGAGGGGACACTGAATAGTGCACGGTACATCCAAACCGTCATCGAACCCATCGTTCTACCATTCCTAGACCGGCAAGGGAACTTGCTGTTCCAACAGGACAATGCACGTCCGCATGTATCCCGTGCCACCCAACGTGCTCTAGAAGGTGTAAGTCAACTACCCTGGCCAGCAAGATCTCCGGATCTGTCCCCCATTGAGCATGTTTGGGACTGGATGAAGCGTCGTCTCACGCGGTCTGCACGTCCAGCACGAACGCTGGTCCAACTGAGGCGCCAGGTGGAAATGGCATGGCAAGCCGTTCCACAGGACTACATCCAGCATCTCTACGATCGTCTCCATGGGAGAATAGCAGCCTGCATTGGTGCGAAAGGTGGATATACACTGTACTAGTGCCGACATTGTGCATGCTCTGTTGCCTGTGTCTATGTGCCTGTGGTTCTGTCAGTGTGATCATGTGATGTATCTGACCCCAGGAATGAGTCAATAAAGTTTCCCCTTCCTGGGACAATGAATTCACGGTGTTCTTATTTCAATTTCCAGGAGTGTATAATCATTTCAAGAGAGCGTGAGACAATAGATATAAAATAACACTTGGCTGATAGACTCCATCCAGTATTGCAATAACATAAGGAAGTGGAGTTGTGCGTAAGAAATGTTACTAATACTATGCAAGGAGCCATGTCGCCACAGCAGGAGAGTAGTGTTTCCAGACAAGTGCAGACACACAATAGCTCACATGAGGCTTTCAGTGTGCAATGTGAGGGATCATGGGATCCACAGATATTATGTGGAATGCCAATTAGCCAAGCTGTAGCAGAAGCAATGCAGCCGACTCCTCCCAATGACAGACCATTGACACAAGGCTCTTGGCCTCGAATGGAGAGCATATCAGCACATCACATAATGGTGGCTCATCACCAATGGACATATGTTGGTTTCGTGAGAAATTCGGAGCAACAAACCTCAAATGTATTTCCCTTTTGCAATTTCACATATCAGCAACAACATACTATCATCGGTGCGATGAATGATAAGACTCAGGAGGAGTGAAACCTACAAAGTGAGAAGGATAGCATTTCGTTTTTTAGCTCAAGAAGCTGAGGATTTATGTACGGGATAGAGTGTCTAGTCGCTGCTTCCTGGTAGACCCAGGTTCTGTAGTAAGCACCGTACCATGGGAACATTACTGCTGAGGCAGAAACCAAAACGGAGCTTGCCTTGTGCCATTAACGACACACCAGTATGTCATTAATAGATTTTGGATCATGGCATACTTTCAATTGGAATTCTGTGATAGCAGATGTATCTGTGCTAATTATGTGGGCAGATTTTCTTTACCATCACAAACTTTCACTAGACTTAGCAAATGGAACGATTCATTGTTCTATTATTCGACATGCAGTGCAGAGATGCATGGACAATTTGGGCGCAACATCAAGGGCAGATAAAAGAAGACAATTGACAAAACTTAATTCGATAAAGAAGAGGATAACATCAAATTACAGGAGGTGCTAAAGGTGAAAGCATTACTATTTTTTTGTCAAGAAAATTCAGAATAACAGGAAGTAATAAAGAATCATTAAGAACAGGTGGACAGCATACAAAAGAGACTAGCAGCCTTGCAGCACCAGCAGTAGTAACCTCAACCGCAAGTGGAGCAGCATATCGACACACTAGGTTGGAAGAGACAAAATACACCGGTCAGTGAAGTACAAGCCATGAAGATTTTACCAGGGTATGTAGGCAAAAGGAAACGTGTAATCAATACAAAATGCAGACAAAAAGCACTCGGAGATGTTGTTCAAGGGAAAAATCATTGCATTCATTCATGGCAATGTCCCCCAGTCTGTGCAAAAGCAAGCAGACAGACATTGGACAGTTTAACTGTTTGTAAACGAACTTTTGCACTTAAGCATAGTTTGGACTTCTGCTAGTAACTGATTATCGCTGATCCATTTAGTACCCAAGAAGGACAGTTCTTATACACTGTGTGGAGATTATAGGTCTCTTAATTAACGCATTGTACCAGAAGGTATCAGATAGATTATATAATGGTAAGACAGAGATTTAGGAACCAGGTTTTAAATTGTAAGACATTTCCAGGGGCAGACGTGGACTCTGACCACAATCTATTGGTTATGAACTGTACATTAAAACTGAAGAAACTGCAAAAAGGTGGGAATTTAAGGAGATGGGACCTGGATAAACTGAAAGAACCAGAGGTTGTACAGCGTTTCAGGGAGAGCATAAGGGAACAATTGACAGGAATGGGGGAAAGAAGTACAGTAGAAGAAGAATGGGTAGCTCTGAGGGATGAAGTAGTGAAGGCAGCAGAGGATCAAGTAGGTAAAAAGACAAGGGCACGTAGAACTCCTTGGGTAACAGAAGAAATATTGAACTTAATTTATGAAAGGAGAAAATATATTACTGACAGCCTTGGGAGAGCCAGTCCTGACAAAACTCTACCATCTGGTGATCAAGATGTATGAGACAGGCGAAATACCCTCAGACTTCAAGAAGAATATAATAATTCCAATCCCAAAGAAAGCAGGTGTTAACAGATGTGAAAATTACCGAACTATCAGTTTAATAAGCCACGGCTGCAAAATACTAACGCGAATGGAAAAACTGGTAGAAGCCGACCTTGGGGAAGATCAGTTTAGATTCCGTAGAAACGTTGGAACACGTGAGGCAATACTGACCACATGACTTATCTTAGAAGAAAGATTAAGGAAAGACAAACCTACGTTTCTAGCATTTGTAGACTTAGAGAAAGCTTTTGACAATGTTGACTGGAATACTCTCTTTCAAATTCTAAAGGTGGCAGGGCTAAAATACAGGGAGCGAAAGGCTATTTACAATTTGTACAGAAAACATATGGCAGTTATAAGAGTCAAGGGGCATGAAAGGGAAGCAGTGGTTGGGTAGGGAGTGAGACAGGGTTGTAGCCTCTCCCCGATGTTATTCAAGCAGTAAAGGAAACAAAAGAAAAATTCGGAGTAGGTATTAAAATCCATGGAGAAGAAATAAAAACTTTGAGGTTCGCCGATGACATTGTAATTCTATCAGAGACAGCAAAGGACTTGGAAGAGCAGTTGAATGGAATGGACAGTGTCTTGAGGATATAAGATGAACATCAACAAAAGCAAAACGAGGATAATGGAATGTAGTCGAATTAAGTTGGGTGATGCTGAGGGAATTAGATTAGGAAATGAGACACTTAAAGTAGTAAAGGAGTTTTGCTATTTGGGGAGCAAAATAACTGATGATGGTCGAAGTAGAGAAAATATAAAATGTAGACTGGCAATGGGAAGGAAAGCGTTTCTGAAGAAGAGAAATTTGTTAACATCGAGTATATATTTAAATGTCAGGAAGTCGTTTCTGAAAGTATTTGTATGGAGTGTAGCCATGTATGGAAGTGAAACATGGACGATAAATAGTTTTGACAAGAAGAGAATAGAAGCTTTCGAAATGTGGTGCTACAGAAGAATGCTGAAGATTAGATGGGTAGATCACGTAACTAATGATGAAGTATTGAATAGAATTGGGGAGAAGAGGAATATGTGGCACAACTTGACAAAAAGAAGGGGGCAGTGTGGAGGGTAAAAATCGTAGAGGGAGACCAAGAGATGAATACACTAAGCAGATTCAGAAGGATGTGGGTTGCAGTAAGTACTGGGAGATGAAGAAGCTTGCACAGGATAGGGTAGCATGGAGAGCTGCATCAAACCAGTCTCAGGACTGAAGACCACAACAACAACACCAAATAGGTATCCTATTACCAAATCTTAGGCTTTTTCACATGCTCTGGCAGCTGTAAATATGCTTCGTGTAATTCATACGAATGGCTTGTGGACTAAAAAATGGAGACCAGTCACAGGAGAATTTCCGTTCTGTTTTTGTTACTTGGATGATATACAGATTTTCTCAAAATCAGAGGAGGAGCATGAGACACAGTTAAAAATTGTTTTTGATATTCTGAAGATACATGGTGTATCTGCCCCACCATTGAGATAGGAAAAAGTTAGATTTAGTGCAACATTTCTGAGTGTACAAGTTACAGCCAGGCGTAGGCCTGTTGACAGTAAGTTATGCTTACCAGCGGTTGCGACGTAGAATGGAGGTCACAGGTCTGTAGAACCTCTGAAAACAGTAAAAAAAGTGATTTGCATGGCGCAAGTTACAGGCAGAAGGGGCCCACTGGCACAACCTAGGTATTAGGAGTACATGGCTTGGAGTGGTGCATTAGCAAAATGGAGGTGTACAGCCATGTATAAAGGTGCTGGTTTTCTAATGAGGGGCATTCAAGTGTGGCAGCTCTCCAGGTCGGTGGGGCATGTCACATCACTGGGGCGTCAGCGTTCCAGTCCAAGGCGGGTCACTAGTTCGACCCTCTGAGGCTAATGTGGGGTCTGTAACCAGCCAGCAGAGGACCACTCTACGGCTCGCTACCATGGGCAACCTTGTTGGCTCCCAACACACGCCAGAGGCATCCCGAAGCGAGGGCTGCAGATTTGGCTGTCGGATCACAGATCACAGGCGCTTGTTGTCGCCGTGATCTTAACCACGTCGGCAAAGAAGCACGCAGCGGGCCCCAGTAAGCGATGCTAAGGCAACAGGGATGGAGGCCACTGAGTCGGCTGCCGGCGCATCCTGACGTTGTTCAAACTCCACGGCTGTACACGGCCGGCATGCCGCAGTACGTTGCACGGGTTGCTGAGGTAGCCTTTGCATGCCAAGCTGTTTTGCAGACAGTGGGGTGGCGTCCTTGGCATCGCGGGACCCTGTGACACAGAGAGGAACACGGCACTGTAGCTGGGGATAATAAAACACTTGAAGATCATGGCCAATTTTCAATATGGCGCATCATGACAGTTTCTATCCACATTCAACATTCCTCCAATGCACACCAACATGGCAGTGATGGCTACAATGGTGTTGTGGTCAATGAAGAGAAGTGGCAACTTCAGTGGTAACCTTTTTGGGTCATTCTGTAACTACATCTGATATTAGACCCACAGCTGATAGGATTGAAACTATCTGCTCCATGCCTAGACCTACAACCTTCAAATAGCTGTGACGGTTTATTGGTACAGTCCATTTTTACAGGAGACATTGTCCTCAAGCAGTGCAGTTGCAGGCACTTTTGACAGGTACCTTTATGGGGAAAGATAATCGTGGGAAGTGTGTGCTGAAATGGACAGTTAGTATGCCATAGGCTTTCGAGTAGATCAAATGCAACTTAGAACAGCCAGTTACATTAGCATATCCAGTAGAGGAAGTAGCGGAAGTGTGTGACTTCGCGATTGGAGCTGATTTGCATCAGATAATCAATGGAAAACCTTAACCACTGAGATTCTTTCCAAAAGCACTAAATGCGGCTCAGCACAGATGGATGGTGTTTGACAGGGTATTGCCTGCACTTTATGAGGCAGTCAGGTACTCTAACGCAGATATCGAAAGATGATAATCCACAGTTCACCTTCTCCTGGTGGTTGTGATAAGGAATCCTAGTAAAAACTGTCTTCCGCGACGTTTTCGGAATTTCGATTTGATCAGCCAATTCTCGATAGATGTGGTGCACATTAGAGGGGCAGATAATATTATTGCGGACTACCATTCCAGAATAAATTCACTGTTAATATGCTTCGACTGCGACGAGACTGCAGCAGTCCAAGAAAACAACGAGGAGGTCCAACAGTTGTTACAAAAGACCCGAGTCTGCAATTTGAACCCAGGCAAATGACTGATACAGCAGACATGTTATAGTGTGATACATCACAAGGACACTCCAGACCGTTGGTCCCTAAACATTATAGACTAGGAGGTTTCCAAACATTTTAGCCTAAGGGCCATATTAGCTTTTCCACTAAGCCCCAAGGGCCAAGAAATAGCTACAGTCTGTCAACAAAATTCCTCTGGGCTATTGAGCACATTGCTAATATATAAAATTGTCGGACGTTTCAGCTACTCTAGCAAGTGGCCTTTTTCAGTCAACTCAGCACAAAGTCCCTGAGGAAGGCAGCTTGCAAACAGTGGCCGAAACATCGGACAATTTTATATATTGACAATGCGGTCAACAGCGCAGAAGAATTTTATTGACAGTGACAATGACCGTGGAAGGCTGTGCTTACATCTAGCTATAGTCTGTCTAAGTTTTCTTGAGGCCTGATACCCTAGTAAGGCTCGGAAGTCCTTGGTACAATTCAGAAGTTTTCAGGACGCTTACCACTGCTAGAAATCTTTACGAGCTGGCACTAAGTGGCCTTAAGTGGCCTTGTAGTAGTCATTATGCAGTGGACTGCCTATTGTTTGACCTTGAGCTGTGGCCTTAATTTCATTTCATATGCATTGCTACGAGTAGATACCACACGCGAAGATTGCTGTAATGCGCGTTCACGAAACCTTGTTTCTTCTGTGCGCCATTAACATCACAGCAAGTGGTCAGAACATAGTGCGAGCTGTGTGTGGCATCATGCACCACAGCACATCTTCCAACTGCAACATTCCTCGCCATGTGGCGGCAGTAGTTGTTATATCTTCGTTTTTGGCAGTCAGCGTTGGCGTGTCTCAAGAAAAAAAGGAAAGAACATAGTTCATCATACCAGCATACTGTAGTGCTGAAACATGGGCAGATTTTCGTTTCAAGGCTACATGGTGATTGATGTATCTATGGCACAGGGAGTGAGGTGGACTCTACTCCGCAATTCCTGTTGGAACTTCCGGGCAAGTGACCAGCTCATTTCATTGCCCGGGTGATAGCCGATGAACATGCTGAGCTTTACATATTGTTATGACTTGTTGCATCAATGCTAACTGTATAGTAGGGACATCTTCCAGAGAGTAGAGAAGTTATTTGCAGTAGTACAGCACCATCTTGTGGGTGACGGAAACATGTGAGATCTGAAAAGCAAAATATAGTGGTATTAGTATGTTTTGTGATTACAATTTCTTAGTGAAGATATGGTATGTTTAACATAGAGTATTTACTTTAATTAAAATTACCTTAAAGATAAATCCAGTGCAAATCTTTATTCACAATTCTTGCTCTTAACAATATTAATTGGCATCATTTTGATTTGCAGTTACATCCTGTTTGTGTAGATTTGTGTAAATATGGAATAGAAATGAAAGATAGGTAGTGAGTCAGAAATTTTAAAGAGCAATGGGGAGACATCAATATTTCGTGTTTGAGTGAGGTAATAAAGCAATGCACATAATTTGCAGAGAAACACTGTCACTTCTCAACGAATACAATATAAAATATTGATTATGAGTCTAAAAATCCTCAGAGTTATTCCAAATTTACTGGAAGCCAATGGTTAGAAATATGAGTGCCGTTGAAATGCGGTTTGTAATCTCAGAAAATGTTGTTTAAGAAAGTAAATGCTGAACAAGAAACAGTAATTCATGCTAGTTTCCATGTGGCTCAGTCAATAGCAAAACATGAAAAACCATTTGTTGGCTGTGAATTAATAAAGAATTGCATGATTACAGCAGTCGAATAAATGCATCCAGAAAAAAAAAATGTTTAAAAATAACTATTTGACTACAAATGCTGTGGCTCAAAGAGTAAATGGTATTAATGAAATATATTAATAATATATCAATAATAACATAATATATTAACTCCATTGTCTGAAGAAACTCGACACTTAGAGTGGTTCTCTTTGGCTGTAGATGAGTTAACAGATGTTTCAGATACTGCACAGGTGTTCATTTCTATTCTAGAGATAAAGAAAAATTATTAACTGTATGAAGGGTCTCTTGAGAATCATAGCATTCATGGTATGAATCGCCATGGGAGAAGAAATTTTTAAAGGAGTAGAAAATGCTGTTCACAAAAACAATCTTTAATGGAGCATATCACAACTAATGATGGCAAAAACATGTGTGTAAAAAATTATGGTGTTGTTGCTCTTAAGCCAAAGGTGGCAGAAAATGATTGCAAATCAAAACCATTAATTGTGCATTTCATCACTCATCAACAGTCTTTGCATGGAAGACATCAGAAGTTTTAAAGCCAGTCATGTGAGCTGTTAATTATATGCCATCACATACTCACAGTCATCGTCAGTTCCGTGAGTTTATTGAAGAGGTTAAAGAAAATGACTTACCATGTTATCTAGCAGTACGCTGGCTTAGCTGTGGATAAGCTCTGATGCGATTTTTTGAGCTCTGAACAACAATCAAAATTTTCTTGAATTAAAGGAATCGTTCTCTGGCTTGGTTACAATACAGTGAGTGGTAAAGCAAGTTATTATTTTATACAGATTTAGCATAACATATGAATGAACGTAATGTATAATTATGAGGTGAAAATCACCTTTTTTCTGCTTTGGGCACAACTTATTTCTGTGAAAAAAGTTACCCAAAATGAAATACATAAAAAATATTTGCAGATCTAAACAAATTGTTTAGTATTTGAAGTCACTGCTGATAATTTGCACTAGTAAACTTGATCCACAACTACAAATAACTGTAAGTGGGAAGTTACAGCAACATAAATCTCTTTAATCATAATTAAAATGTTTAAATCCAATATGTGAATTGTCTATGTATGACATTTAGGCACAGTAAATTTTCAGTAATAGCTTATAGTTAATTACTGTTAAAATGTGTAATTACATTGTATATGTTGGTTAATACGTATCTTAATTGGTTACAAGATAAAAACAACTGATAATTGTGTGAATTTTGTATGATTTACCTATACTACAAATTTTACTCTGAACAGTGTCAATTCGCTTACACATAATTATCAATCGATAAATGAAACACTTTTTTCTGTAGAATTCCATGTAGAATAGGCCAATGTGTTCCATTTAGAAAAATGGGTACTGAAACAGTTTTATAATACAGTATTGTGATTTACCCTTGTACAGTACATCCTATTTTAGAAGAAAGTTGTCTGTGCTTCAAAATTTATCGAAAAAGAAACAGAGAATTATTATTAATTAAATTTGTAGTGTCCATACCAACTGCCTGATGGACATCTCTAATCTAATTCGTTTTAGTTAATGATGACAAATCTTAATTGGAATCCATAAACAGATAGTGCAAGGCAAATGGTTACCATTTGCCAGCGAGGGAAAGATCTTGTTTTATCATTGCAGAGAATTGGCAACATCATCATGGAAGCGCGAGCAGTGGTATAGATGACAACAGTTGCAGCGCGAGGCACATTGTGTAGTACTGTTGACTAATACAGCATTGTTGGAGCTTTTACTTTACAGAGGAGTAGTTTATAGGAGAACAGGAGACTTAGTGTTCATTTATAGTGGCCAAAGAGACCGATCCAGGTCAGAAGGTGGCTTTCGAAATGGTTGATAAAGACTGAAAAAAAAACACTAAACAGACTCTCTATTGGAAAAATCGTTCGTTAAGCTCGTCAGTTTGTCATGTTTTCTTCTACTTGTTGCGCGAATCACTCATAATGGGAGGTGCTCGATAAGCAAGGTTCGACTGTAATAAAAAAAAAAAAAATACAGTGGGCCAGAGTGATGGCATTCGCAGGCCGGTGATGGGACACGGGCCATAATTTGGAGACCCCTGCCATAGACAAACCATCTTTCAGAAATTGCATGGATAATTGTATCCAGGAATATGCCTGTCTGCTGGACAAATGACAGAACATTTTTTATGGTCGAACATGAAAAAACAACTGTAAAATTTGGACTCAAGTGTGTAGAATGTCAAAAGAGGGAAATAGGGAGACACACAAGCCCTGCTTTAGACACATTTGATCTTCCAGCTACCGTTTTACAGCATGTTCACCTGGATTTGATTGGCCAACTTTCCACACCTGGGGGATTTAAATTCATCTTATCTGCCATCGACAGTGTGACAAAATGGGTGGAAATCACTTTGTTACCTGACATCACGGCTAAGTCCTCAGTGAAAGCATTCATTGAAATGAGGATTGGATGGCAGTGACCATCACAAATAATCAAGTCTGACAATCTGAATTGTCACTGTTCAAGAACCTTTCTAAAATATGTGGAGGAAAACGCTTCCTTGCCACAGTGGCATTTTGTTAGTGTGGGTTGCCTACATTCAGGGGCAGGTATACCTTCAGTGGCAGACCTATTGTTCTTCTTTTATTTATAGGTCCTTAACCTATTTTTCTGCTATGAGGATTATAATTTCCTGGGGATAATCCTTCCCTGTGATTAACACGTCTTTAACCTATCGTTCTCCCACAACTCCCCTTCCGCTTCCTCCTCCCAACCCCTCAGAAGATCTCCAAACCTCCCCACTCCCCCTCGCTGATACAGGTACACTTTGTAACACCTCAGTTCAATTTACAGTGATAGAAGCTATAGAAAGAATAATTTAAAATTAAGAATAGCATTTTTAGAGGTGAAATAGTGTAGAATCAGAGTTCGCTAATTGCAGATCAAAATTATAGTATATCAGGAAGGAGTATAACGTCTAAGTGCAACAAAACCACGGAAGCTCCGTCATGAAGAAGGCAGTGACGTTAAACTCTTGTGATGAAAAACCTATAAAACGTCCTGATTGTCATTATTGCCGCCTTTTTTCCTTGATTGTTTCGTTAAAGGGCGGGAAACCCGTGTCAGTCAGCGAGACAATAATTAGATTGGACTTTGTCGCGTCAAGATTCACGATAAACAGTTAGAATATTATGGAGATTAAAAGTGATGTAGTGTACGATCTCTGACTGTTGGTAGCAACAGAGTATTAAGGCGATTTTAGGACTTTAGTGCTAGATTGGAACTTTACGGATACATAGACGACAGAAACTCAAATTATCTGCTGATATGAGTGAATTCAGAGGTACCGGTATTCAGATATTAACGTGTGGACTGTTGAAAGTGTCATGTGCCGTTAGTTGCGAATCTGGACGTAGAGCACGTGCATATCGGCATTTGCGGACTATTTAGGCGAGGAACCTTTTAAATAGACCATCATCCATCACCATCTTAATCCTTGAATAAAAAATGGTTCAAATGGCTCTGAGCACTATGGGACTCTACTGCTGTGGTCATCAGTCCCCTAGAACTTAGAACTACTTAAACCTAACTAACCTAAGGGCATCACACACACCAATGCCCGAGGCAGGATTCGAACCTGCGACCGTAGCAGCAGCGCGGCTCCGGACTGGAGCGCTTAGAACCGCAAGGCCACCGCGGCCGACAATCCTTGAATATAGAGTGAAAGTGAAATACAAGAGTGTTGTACTTATTTCATTTACCTAGTACTAATCAGTGAAGGTTTTACGGAACCAAAGCTATTCAGCAGTAAGTGAGCACCATCTAGCGGAAAGCGTAGGCATTAACTAACACGCTAACTGAAGTGAACGTTTACGTATTTTACGGACTGCTTATTATGAACTTTTGTGACTCCTAGACGTCCCCACTCCCTCCAAAAGGTGGCGCAGGCTGTCTTAATCATAAAAGGGGAGAGTTTTAGCCGGGCAAATTACTAAATAAAAGCGATATTTACAAGACACGCAGTAATAGGAAAACAGAAGGCCCGCACCTCATCTGAGAGTCGTCGCTGTCACGTCGAGAAGCCGGAAAACCTACCGACGATACGTATCTACGAGCAGACGTCGACGTGGAGTACCTAAAAAGGGAACCACAAGAGAGTTGGGGATGCTTCAACTTTCAGGCCTGAGTTATTTGAACAGCCCCTGTAACTCTATCAATTTGATTAATTACTTAATTAAACTGATCAGTTAATTAACCCCTCCACCTCTGGTAAACCCCAACCGCTCCCTACCCTCTACCCCTCGCCTACCTGGAAATTAGCCACCCCTCCTTTCTCCCCCTTCCCTACCCGGAAATTGGCGGCTCTGTGCTGGAGAAGAATGACCTCAGACAGGAAATTCAATTGCGTAGCAGAGGGTATATTATTTATTTATAAAAAATTCAGTTTGCAGGGGTTGCATCTCTCTTGCTCACCATTCTCTGCTCTTTGGGAAGAAGCAGGTCTGGTAAAGAAGTAATTAAATCGATCGCTTTTTTTATTACGATGTTATAAGGAAACATATAATTACACTGTTAAAAATCTTTTGATCGTGAAGCATGCCCCATCCACTGGCCCGCACAGAACGCCACCATAGCAGGCTGCACAGAGTCAAGGTGTATCGGCGGCCCCCACAAAGCCATGTGTCCGTTAGCGGCCGCGCCACACTCTGGTGTCCAAGAGGCGTCCACTGCAAAATGGATCTACAGTCATGAATGGAATGAAGTGCGGTATAGTAGCCACCATTTGAGATCTCCCGTGTGTGTGAGTCTATCGTCAGGACGCCCCCACAAAGGTCAAAACAGCCAAGTGTCTTAATTACAGATCTTACTCTTACTCTTTTACTTACTCGCGGTCTTGAGCGTCTTGTCACGTTTCACGCTGCCCCCGCGTCGGAGATTCGAGTCCTCCCTCGGGCATGGGTGTGCGTGTTGTCCTTAGCGTAAGTTGGTTTAAGTTAGATTAAGCAGTGTGTAAGCCTAGGGACCGATGACCTCAGCAGTTTGGTCCCATAGGAACTTACCACAAATTTCCAATTTCCTAATTTCTCCTGGCCCTACAAACAGCAGCCGGTTTTTGGCCTCTTCAAGTAGCCTCTTCCAGAGAATTCTATCTTCGGCATCTTCTTTCCTTTCTCCCAGTACCTGGAGATCCTTGGGAACCTGGTCTCTCCATCTCATTTTCGCCTACCTAGAGGTCTTCGTCCTTCCAGTTTATTGTCTGAGACTTCTCTCAGTAAAGATCCCTGCTCTCTTCTGTAGACGTAGCCAGCCCATTTTAGTCTTCTTGTCTTGGGTTCTGCAACTACATTTGGTTCATTGTATAGCTCCCTGTTCTTTCTTCTTCCCCATTGTCCTCCCTCATAGATTGGTCCAAATATTTTTCGCATAATTTTATTTTCAAAAAAATTTATCTTTCTTTCCGTGTATTTATGTATTATCCATATTTCTGCCCCATATGGTAATACCGATCTTATTATAGTTTTATATATTCTTAGTTTGGTTCCTCTTGAAAAAAAATTTTGACTGCTACGGTCAAAGGTTCGAATCCTGCCTCAGGCGTGGATGTGTGTGATGTCCTTAGGTAAGTTAGGTTTAAGTAGTTCTAAGTTCCATAGTGCTCAGAGCCATTTGAACCATTTTTGAAAAAAAATTAGATGACAGTAGTTTGTTGAGTGAGTATGATGCTCTGTCTGTAGCTTTGATGCTTGCCTCTATTTCTAGCTTCTCATCGTTTTTGTTGTTTGCTACTAACCTCTGATATTTAAACTGATCAACTTCTTCAAATATGCAGTTATTGATCTGCAGAGTTTCCCGTCTTTTTGTTCTGTAATTTCGTTCTACCTTCATGAATTTTATTTTCTCATCATTTGGTTCCAATCCAGCTTACTTTGCTTTTTGGAACAGTCTGTTTTCAAGTATTTTAGAGTCATCCACATTTTCAGCGGTTAGTGCTACGTCATTGTAAAGGCCAGCACATTTATTTTTGTTCCTGTATTAAATCCCTGTTCTGCTTCACTTGTTGCATCCAGTGGTTGCTGTATTACAATTTGAACAAGAGGGATGATATTCCATCTGCTTCCCCGACTCCTGTTTTTATGCCAAACGCCTTGGAATATTCTCCATCCATTTTCGCTACCCCTTTCAGTGTCACTTTCTCAAGATTTATAGTCTTCTTCGGTATTCCAAAACTCTGCATTGTTTCCCACAACTTATATCTGGATATACTATCATACACTTTCTTAAAATCTACAAATAGCATTGTCATTGTTTTGTTACACTCCCAGTACTTGGATATGGTTTCTCTCAGTATGAATATCTGGTCAATGGTTGAATGATTCTCCATAAATCCTCTTGTTTCTCACTTATTATCTCTTTTAAACATGGTTCTAATTTCTTCTGGAGGATCTTGGAGAAAACTTTATAGATGGTGCTAATTAATGAGATGCCTGTGTAGTTCCTGCATTTTTGTTTTTCGCTCTTTTTATGCGTAAATTGGTATTATTATCGCATCTGTCCACTACTTTGGCATTCTTTCTTCGTTCCAGATGTTCGTAACACGTTTGTGTATTTGTTTTGCAATTTTTATTCTCCCCTTATTAAACAATTTAGCTGTTATGCCTTCTTTCCCTGGAGCTTTGTTGTTTTTTAGTATTTTTATTGAATCTATTGTCTCTTTCATTGTCGGTGGTTCCACTAAGGGATCTACTCCCTGATAATCATGTTGTTGCTCCAGTTATATCTTCAACATTTAGAAGCTTCTCAAAATACACTCCTGGAAATTGAAATAAGAACACCGTGAATTTATTGTCCCATGAAGGGGAAACTTTATTGACACATTCCTGGGGTCAGATACATCACATGATCACACTGACAGAACCACAGGCACATAGACACAGGCAACAGGGCATGCACAATGTCGGCACTAGTACAGTGTATATCCACCTTTCGCAGCAATGCAGGCTGCTATTCTCCCATGGTGACGATCGTAGAGATGCTGGATGTAGTCCTGTGGAACGGCTTGCCATGCCATTTCCACCTGGAGCCTCAGTTGGACCAGCGTTCGTGCTGGACGTGCAGACCGCGTGAGACGACGCTTCATCCAGTCCCAAACATGCTCAATGGGGGACAGATCCGGAGATCTTGCTGGCCAGGGTAGTTGAATTACACCTTCTAGAGCATGTTGGGTGGCACGGGATACATGCGGACGTGCATTGTCCTGTTGGAACAGCAAGTTTCCTTGCCGGTCTAGGAATGGTAGAACGATGGGTTCGATGACGGTTTGGATGTACCGTGCACTATTCAGTGTCCCCTCGACGATCACCAGTGGTGTACGGCCAGTGTAGGAAATCGCTCCCCACACCATGATGCCGGGTGTTGGCCCTGTGTACCTCGGTCGTATGCAGTCCTGATTGTGGCGCTCACCTGCACGGCGCCAAACACGCATACGACCATCATTGGCACCAAGGCAGAAGCGACTCTCATCGCTGAAGACGACACGTCTCCATTCGTCCCTCCATTCACGCCTGTCGCGACACCACTGGAGGCGGGCTGCACGATGTTGGGGCGTGAGCGGAAGACGGCCTAACGGTATGCGGGACCGTAGCCCAGCTTCATGGAGACGGTTGCGAATGGTCCTCGCCGATACCCCAGGAGCAACAGTGTCCCTAATTTGCTGGGAAGTGGCGGTGCGGTCCCCTACGGCACTGAGTAGGATCCTACGGTCTTGGCGTGCATCCGTGCGTCGCTGCGGTCCGGTCCCAGGTCGACGGGCACGTGCACCTTCCGCCGACCACTGGCGACAACATCGATGTACTGTGGAGACCTCACGCCCCACGTGTTGAGCAATTCGGCGGTACGTCCACCCGTCCTCCCGCATGCCCACTATACGCCCTCGCTCAAAGTCCGTCAACTGCACATACGGTTCACGTCCACGCTGTCGCGGCATGCTACCAGTGTTAAAGACTGCGATGGAGCTCCGTATGCCACGGCAAACTGGCTGACACTGACGGCGGCGGTGCACAAATTCTGCGCAGCTAGCGCCATTCGACGGCCAACACCGCGGTTCCTGGTGTGTCCGCTGTGCCGTGCGTGTGATCATTTCTTGTACAGCCCTCTCGCAGTGTCCGGATCAGGTATGGTGGGTCTGACACACCGGTGTCAATGTGTTCTTTTTTCCATTTCCAGGAGTGTATTCCTTCCAAATTCCTATGCCCCGGATCTTTGCATAACTGTATTGCCACTTTTATGTTTAATGCAATACACCCGTGGTATGTATCTTTTCTTGAAAAATCTGACTCATCTATAAAAATTTCTTGCGTTCCAGTACTATTATTATCCTGTACTCTTTTGATTAAACTCTTCACTTGTTACAGATTCGCGTTATTAAATACCGCCGACCACGGACTGATGTCGGCCTCCTTTGATCTCACGGCCCCCAAACAAAGCATCACGTGACGGCATTCTGTTGATCTCTAAATTCCAGACTCACTTCCTGTCTCTGTTATTCTCAAGAGCCCACTCCCTGCTTGTCTGTGAGAACCATCGTCTCCAACCACGAAGATGGAGGTTCTCATCTCTCCTTACAATAATGTATTCCCAGTTTCGATATAAAAAATAGATTGAAATAATCCACTTTCACTACCCTGTTAAATTAATTGTTTAACAATTCACAGGAGTCAAATAGATCTCTTAAAACACTCACTTCCACCTTACGATCATTCTTCTTCATAATAGAACTTATTTTTAACGTTTGAGTATCATATGCAAACATTATGCAGCTCAAGTAATGAAATTTCTGTCACAAATAGATCGTAGCGCTAAATATATCCGAGGTCTTGTATGTGCCCTCCTACACCACAACGTTTCCACTAAACATATCTGGTAAAAAAAAAAAATCCTAATTTTCACAAAAACTCGCGATCACGAAGCGCGCCGGCCGCCAACTGCAGGGTAGCGTCTTCCGCGCTGGCTGGGAGAGACAGACCCACACCTGCGCCAGCGATGCCCGCCCATACTGAAAGCATGCTTGCATTCAGTACAACTATCGGAAACAATAAATTGATTATTTTTTAAAGGTACTATAGACTTCCTAAATTCGTTCTCTCCGCTACATTCGGAAGGAGGGAGGAAGGTTCTACTGTGTGATAGAATAGAGACAACAGCAAATACCACTGCAAGACAGAGTCCACTGCAATGTATTGAGAAGCACTAAACACGACACACTTAAACCACGAACCAATCCATTGCAATAAGGTGTCATGGCTAGATGGCAGAGTCAGCTGAAAACATTCACACATCCTGCGCGCTCATGTCCTGAGATCCATATGCAGCGCACCCATCCCTCCTGTAGCCCATCAGCGCCGACGGAAAGAGGTCGGTGAAAATTTCCGTCGCGGCCGCAGCCGCAGTCGTGGGCGCGCGTGTATGCCAGGGGTGTCCTGTGACTGTGGTATATCTTAGCACTCTTTATGAACAAAAAATGCATTAATATTCTAGTTCTGTGATGCATGACGTGACAGATATGAAAAGATATTTTTCTACGTGATGAAAGAATACTTATAGGTTATAGCCTATGCCATAGTCCTGAACAGGATTTTCACAAGTAACGATACTTCAGCGACTTGAAAGCACATGTATTGTCCGACTCCTTCTATCTTCGAAAATAATTCGTATAAACGGGAGGAATCTACATTTCGAGTGACAAATTTGAGGTTTATGGTCAACAATATCGCTGCCTAGGAATGGGTAAAGAAAATTTTTTAAACTAGTGGGTCTATGTCGGAATGAAATTGTTTAGAACTACTTATACGTCCTAGCTGCAGCTGCTTGTTTCGCAGTGCACCGCGGCTGCCTGCAAGGTTGGTCATGAGGAGACAGCAACTGGAAGTAATGGGTTAGCTCAGCATGTGACGCGTACAGAGAATGCTCCTACCTGTCCGATCTTGTCACCGGTGGCGAAGGCTGGCGAAATGACCAGTGTTCTGAGTGAGCGCGACAGAAGCGGACGTGTGTCTTGCGTGAGAGAACATTCAAAATGATGGACATTCGTGCTGGCCGTATGAATAACACCAGAATTCCTACCACTCCAGTCATCCCCTGCATGGCCGGGAGTTGTGCACTATGGCATACACGCGTGTCCACAACAGCGGCTGTGGCCGCGGTTGTAATTTTCTCTGATCTCTTTACGTGTGCGTTGGTGGTGTATGTGGGGGATGGGTGCGCTGCATGTGGACATCATCGTGGGGCTTAATCTGTTTCTTTGACCTAACCATTTACTCCCAATCGCAATTAGAATAAACACTGATAAAAACTTATGAGCTATACATACGTAAATAATATAGAGTATAGACACTGTGTAATGAAAAATACTTTGTGAAATTGAGAACACTAGCTACTAACAAACATAGGTAGCTAATATCAAGTCCATGTATTCTGTGGTATATAATCTAATTTATGATATTGACAGTTCTGCTTTAATTATCATTTCATCTCGCAGCCGCAATGTGATGTTAGCTACTCATAAGGCTGCAGCACATACTGCAAATCCCACTTCAGTGCCTGACAGAGGGTTCGTCAAACCACTTTCTCAATAATTCCTTATCATTTCAATCTCAAAAAGTGCATGAAAAAATGATTGCCTTCGTGTTTCTGTCATAATCTTATTTATTTTATTATGTCGATGATTTCTCCCTATGTAGTAGTGATGGGCTAAACTGCGATTTTCCGATATCAGTGATTTCTGTGAATGCTACTTTTCAGTATCTGTTATTCTTAACTGCGATTTGTCGCAGTTAAGAGTCGCAGTTAAGGAACATAGGTCGTGTATCCCTCCGCTACTGCTATTTCTGCGATTTCTGCTACTTCCGCGATTTCTGCGACTTCTGTGACTTCTGCGATTTCTGCTACTTCTGTGACTTCTGCGATTTCTGTGACTTCTGCGATTTCTGCTACTTCTGCGATTTCTGCGACTTCTGCTACTTCTGCGATTTCTGTGACTTCTGCGGTTTCTGTGACTCCTGCGATTTCTGCGACTTACCACTGTATGAAAAAGTTACATCTGTCAACACAGAAAATTGCATCGCAACAAACCTGTCATTGGCAAGTATGTTTTACGTTTTTTCTTCCGTTGGCTTTAATTTTGTGTTAAAGAAACAACTGTGAAAATATTAATAGTGTAATTAATATGTAAGTAGCCGTACAGTACCGTAATAGTTCGTATATAGAAAATGAATTCTAACATATTGTTATGTTCACAGGTACCTGAACTACATTTCAGTCACTCAGTAAAGTGATAACTCAAAATATCATTGTCAACAGATCTGGAGAAATTGCCACTGCATCTTTAGACCGTTTTCGTCAGACGAGAGGTTAGTTTCTAAGCGTTTCGATTGACTTAATTACTTCAGTGAGATCGTTCTTGCAAATGTGATATTCATTATAGCAAATATTAGCAATCTACTCTGTCAATTATATTGCTAGTAATTAATGACAGCAAAAATTGTTTAATAATCCTTGTGTTTTTTCAGACACAGTTCTGACTCTGATTACTGGTTGCTGTACGTATCTATCCACATCAAGGCTGTTGGGAGAGACTCGTGAAGATTCAAGACAGCTCTTAGAGGATTTGCAGTTTAAAAGTGAAATAATTGTGAAATAAGTGTGTGAATGATTAAATTGTGTTTTATTGAAGTTGTTGTGCGATTTTAAAGGAATAATAAATGTCAAATACAGTGAGTGAATAATAAAAATCTCATTTTCCACATGTTTAAGCCGTCCTATACCCATAATTTTCCGCCACTTACTTATTGGTAAACACTTGTTGGAGAGCGACATGCCGCCCCCCCCCCCCCCTTTCTCCACAATCTTGGTGTGACACTGACCTGTAACATATCCCGAAGTCTACAATATGCATTTTGAGGCTGTTGATATGAAAGTGGGAAGTACAGATCTTCCAGTTAAATCAGGAATAGCTTAAGTGCATTACTTGAAAGTAACACAGGAAAAGCTTACTTATGTAGGTGGTAGTAGTGTCGGCGAAAAGTTCTTGTGTATGAAGTTGCCATGTAGAACACCAGGTGTAAAACTTTTCTCCCGAGTCTTGAACTGTGTCGGAACAAAAGTGAGGCATTCATATGACTGTTTTCATTTCTCTACACTTATACAGATGTCTGAGTTCTGCTGTGTTAACATTGTAAAGTCCTGTAGGCATGTGGAGTATTAACCAAAACTGTCATATTGGAAGCAGAATCAAACACATTTGTTATGTTACTTGATATTTTCGGGAGAAAAGGGCAATGTTGCTTCTTATTAATATAATACATTCAGAGTCACAGCAGTATTTGACCAACCATAACTGATGCTGAATGTGCATGTCGTCATATAATATGAAAGGCTTATTTCAATAGTGGTACAAGTCCATTACCTCCACTTTTCTGTCTATAATGCTTCTGAAATTAGTGATCCAAACAAACATAAATAAAGGTTCATCTCTAGCAAGAAGCCATATGCTTGAATATTTCTGGTATCTCAACTGCAGATTTTTCAGCGCTCATTTAACTTTACGACTCTGTATCTCAAAATGAACAAAAATGGACTTGTACCACTATTGAAATAAGCCCTTCATATGCACACACAGCACATCGATCTCGTGAGGCACAAGGCTCTCATAACGAAGTACGTACGTCGGTCAACAGATGACACTAGGAAAAGTATGTTAACTGCGCTTTTTAGTTGCTACTTGCGACTCTTAGTTGCGATTTGTCACAGAAATCGCAGTTTGACTCGGTAGCGAATAGCGTAGTATGAACTTTGCTCAACAGATGGGAGTGCTAACTGCGCTTTTTAGTTGCTACTTGCGACTCTTAGTTGCGATTTGTCACGGAAATCGCAGTTGGACTCAATAGCGTATCGCAGAGATGGGCGTAGCACGAACTTTGACCCACAGATGGCACTGTTAACCGCGCTTTCTAGTTGCTACTTGCGACTCTTATTTGCGACTTGTCACGGAAATCGCAGTTAGACTCGATACCGTATCGCAGAGATGGACGTAGTACGAACTTTGGCCAACAGATGGCACTGTTAACTGCGCTTTTTAGTTGCTACTTGCGACTCTTAGTTGCGACTTGTCACGGAAATCGCAGAAAGCAGTGCTAAATTCGACCAATAGATGGCTCACGTCTTTGAATGTGAAATACTTATTGCGACTGCTAACTGTGACCGAAATCGCAGTTAGATTCTGTAAAGTTGCTACTGTGATATCTGTGACTTCTCAGTCACTGTGATTTCTAACAGATACGCGATTTCCTGCCCACCACTACTATGTAGGTTAGCATCAACAAAATATTTTCACCTTTGGAGGTGAAAGTGGGCGATCAAAATTTCGTGAGAAGATTCTGCTGCAGCGAAAAATGCCTTTGTTTTAATTACGTCCACCCCAAGTCTTGTGACACTCTCTCCCTTATTTTGCAATAATACGAAACATGCAGTTCATCTTTGAACTTTCTTGATGTACTCCATTAATCCTATCTGGTAAGGGTTCCACACCATGCAGCAGTACTCTAAAAGAGGACAGACAAGTGTGATGTAGGAAGTCTCTTTAGTAGACCTGTTACAGTTTATATGCTTTCTTTCTGATCTAAGCTGTTTCTAATTGTAATTATGAGGTATTTAGTTGAATTTACAGCCTTTTAATTAGACTGACATATCATATAACTGAAGTGTAATGGGTTTCTTTTAGCACTCATTTGGATGACTCCATACTTCTCATCATTTAGGGTCAGTTGCAAATTTTTGCACCATACAGCTACCTTTTATAAATTGTTTTGCAATTTGTTTTGATCTTCTGATTACTTTATTAGACAACAAATGACATCATCATCTGCAAACAACCTAAGACAGATGCTCAGATTGTCTCCTAAATCGTTTGCGTATATAAGGAACAGCAGAGGGCCTGTAACACTACCTTGGGGAATGCTAGAAATCACTTCTGTTTTACTCAAAAAATTTCCGTCAGTAACTATGAACTGTGACCTCTGTGACAGGAGATCACAAATCCAGTCAGATAACTGAGATGGTATTCCATAAGCACGCAATTTCACCACAAGCCGCTTGCGTGGTACTACGTTAAAAGCCTTCTGGAAATCTAGAAATAAGAATCAATTTGGAATCTCTTGTCAACAACATTTAACACTTCATGTGTGTAAAGAACTAGTTGTGTTTCACAAGAATGATGTTTTCTAAATCTCTTCAAGATAATTTATAATGTTCAAACGCAATATATGTTCCAGAATACTGCTGCTTATTGACAGTAATGATATGGGCCTGTAGTTTAGTGGATTACTCCTGAAAACGTTCTTGAATATAGATGTGACCTGTGCAACTTTCCAGTCATTGGGTACAGATCTTTCGTCAAGAGAACGGTTGTACATGATTGTTAAGAAAGGAGCTATTGTGTTAGCAGACTCTGAAAGAAACCAAATTGGTATACAGTCTGGACTAGAAGACTTGCTTTTATTAAGTGGTTCAAGTTGCTTCACTATTCTGAGGATATCTACTTACTTCTACTGAACAAATGATCACAGCTACTAAGGCATGCACTTTACAGCCCATGCCCACGAGACATAGTTTCCCATTCCGGACGATAGCACTGCCTCTGAAAATTGCCTGTCCTACAATCTGAGCTTATGACTTTCAGTTCAGTCATCTTTGGACAGTGTCTTGAAAGGAGGGTATAAGATGAACATCAACAAAAGCAAAACGAGGATAATGGAATTAGTCGAATTAAGTCGGGGGCTGCTGAGGGAATTAGATTAGGAAATGTGACACTTAAAGGAGTAAATGAGTTTTGCTATTTGGGGAGCAAAATAACTGATGATGGTCGAAGTAGAGAGGATATAAAATGTAGACTGGCAATGGCAAGGAAAGCGTTTCTGAAGAAGAAAAATTTGTTAACATCAAGTATAGATTTAAATATCAGGAAGTCGTTTCTGAAAGTATTTGTATGGAGTGTAGCTATGTATGGAAGTGAAACGTGGACGATAAATAGTTTAGACAAGAAGAGATTAGAAGTTTTCGAAATGAGGTGCTACAGAAGAATGTTGAAGATTAGATGAGTAGATCACATAACTAATGAGGAGGTATTGAATAGAATTGGGGAGAAGAGGAGCTTGTGGCACAACTGGACTAGAAGAAGGGATCGGTTGGTAGGACATGTTCTGAGACATCGAGGGATCACCAATTTAGTATTGGAGGGCAGCGTGGGGGGTAAAAATCGTAGAGGGAGACCAAGAGATGAATACACTAAGCAGATTCAGAAGGATGTAGGCTGCAATAGGTACTGGGAGATGAAGAAGCTTACACAGGATAGAGTAGCATGGAGAGCTGCATCAAACCAGTCTCAGGACTGAAGACCACAACAACAACAACATCTTTGGACCAGGGTCCACCACCTCAAACTGATACATTACTCTTTACTGAACGTTTGTAACATCATCATGGTATCGCCCTCTGTAATGAAGTACAGGCTGAAAGAAACTGCACAAATATTCAGTCAGTTCTTGATAAGATATCAAAGTGGAGTACATATTGTCAACTTGCTTTAAATGTTCATAAATACAAAATTGTGGATTTCACAGAATGAAATAATGTAGTATCCTAAGAGTATAATATTAACTTATACAAATACCTGGATGTAATACTTTGTAGGGACATGAAACAGAATGATCACTTAGGCTCAGTCTTGTGTAAGGACTTTGGTTTTTTGCTAGTGTACTGGAGAAATGTAATTGTGTACAAAGCAGAATGCTTATAAATCACCTTATGACATACAAACATGAAAAAAAGTCCTTACCTTAATGCTTGTGCTCGTGATGATAAAATACCCGTTAAAATTTATTTTTATATTCCTGTTTGAGGTCTCTTTTCCAGATAATTGCTTTTATCATTTGCACTCCAATCAGTATACATGAAATAAAATGAGACAAAACATTAATATATTACATTGGTATGATATACTTGAAAACATTTAATACATATATTAATTAAATAGGGTTATGTTAAATATTCTTTATATCGCTCTACCCATTGGGTGCCAGTGTGCTGTCTTTTAAACCATGTTGTGAATAAATTTAGCAGTGTCCAACATAAATATTTAAATATGTCTACAATTCTAAATTTTCTTTCAATTACTGCATTACCTGGGTAAGATATGACATGAGCATGAATGTGAACTAAATTAAAACACACAACCGTTTCCATATGTAGTCTGTAAAGAAGTGTACCTGTTTAAAATTATTCAATTAGGTTTTTCGACTACTTTCATACAAACTTAGTTCACTCTTGAATATCACTTCGCTTTTATACCACGGAGAGACACAACACTGAAATCGGCGAATTTTACAGAAAAGATTTCTGAGCTTCGATTGAGAAAGTTTTATGCTCCAACAACACAATCAAATTACCTTTATGTGGATTCTTTTTACAATGGCAAAAATAAATGTCTGAATTATTCAGCAATTTAAACTAGCTATGTGAAGCTTTCATGAAATAGCAGCAGGTAAACGAACATCAGTGTATCACAGAATCGATCTGTTCTGATGACATGAAAATAACTGACTGAATTCGATTTGAAAAAAAAAAAACATTAATTAGCATTAAATAATTGTTCTCAGCATTTTCAATCTGAAATAACTCTTGCCAATAAAATCATATAAATGTATAAATCTGAAATAACTCTTGCCAATAAAATCATATAAATGTATTAGCGCTAATGGTGGTGTTGTTGCTCGTCTGCTGCGAAGCAAAGATGGAATGCAGAGGATCAAGAGTAGTAACATTCTTACAGAAAATATGAGATAAACTTGAATAACATTATTCTCTATTTTTCTCCAATAATTCACAATAGGTAGTTTACATTAGAGTAATAATATCAGACCTTATCATAGGTGGCAGACTAATGTGCATCTTGCTAGCATGATGGCTACTTGAACAAAAAGAAAGAATGCAACACAGAATCAGCGATAATAATAATTGTTCTTATAATTAAAAGATATCATTGTTTTCGGTCTCTTTTCTGTGGCTTGTGATGATACTGTTTCACAGTCTCTGCATTAGGAAAACCAAACTGTTTCTCTGACAACACACTTGTCTCTCACGATATCACATATTAAAAAAAATCAATGTGTTTATCGACTATAAAATAGGGGCGTGGATGCTATACAGTCTACTCTTCAGTCCTGCATCAGATAACACATGAAATAAAGTGTGTAAATTTGCAATATGTTCTTCAGTCCAAATAGTTTGAACAGTTTGGTACTTGTGCAGTCAGCTGTTCCAAATACCGCTGGGAAATGGCGGGTGCGGAAGCACTGCAAAAAGGCAAACGCAAATATTTGAACAAACCAAAATGAGTATTTACTACACACACTTTTTGAGATTCTTCATCGAGCAGTATTTAAAGATACGTGTCGAGCAAATCCATCTTTGGAAAGTAGCGTCCAGCGCCTAATTTGCACATGAGATCCTCTGGGCGTGGCAGTGGATAAGTATCAATCACAGTTTGTGGGTTGACTGTAGACTTGAAGTCAACACAGAGGCGAATGTGACGTGGAGGTTTTGAAAGTAAAACCAGTGGTCTTGCCAATTGACTATGGGCACAATAGCTCCGCTGTCTTGCAATTCTTTTAGTTCAGGAGCGACTTTGTCCCATAATGCAATGGGAACAATTCTTGCCTGACAAAATTTCGGCTGAGGATTATCTTTCAGTGTAATATGTCCAACAAAATTGTTAGCTTTGCCTAAACCTTCACAAAAGAGTTCGGGAATTCTTTTAGCAAGCTACTCTGTCTTTTGCATGGAATGCAGTCATTGAGAGCACATTGTCCTGAATGTTATAGCCAAACAAATCAAAAGAACCAAGACCAAGTATGTTCTCAGAATTACGTGATCGTAGCACTGTAAAAGTAACTGTTCGTGTATGCCAGCGATACATAACAGGCAAAGTACATGTTCCGAGAATGGTAATGTCTTGTCCATTATATTGGAATGTCTTGTCCATTATAAGCCATCAGTTGCGTGATAGTTTAAGATGGGTGTGGGGAGCCTAACAGTTAATATGTGTGACGATTTAGCAATGTTACAGAGGCACCTGTGTCCAACTGAAATTTCACATGTTTCCCAGAAATAAGTAAATGAACAAAAAGTTTGCTGGACTGGCATATCACTGGTGAAACTACGTTTGCTAATGCCTGTTACAGACTTTGAATATACTGCAATAATGACATGGGCCTTGTGACTAGAGTTTTGTGAGTGGGCCGAATTCTTATGTTTGTTCTTTTGCTAACCACAATTAGTACAATGTATAAAACTTCATACTTCCAATGACCGCACTCCTTCCCCAAGATGGTGTTCCACGAGTTTTTGTACACAAAGAATTGCAGGACTGTGATTTCATGATGCTGGGGGATGATACAGTGTGGTGAGCGCTCCAACAACCATATTCGAATCACAAAGAGTGTTATGCCAAGGTGGCATACGGATTGTACATGTCCTGTTACCCTTGACGCTGCAACTATTTCGACGTTATAATCAACACGAAACCATCTACATTCTCGGTACATAGGTTGAAACCAACGTGGATACTGTAAGACGAGGATACAATACGAGACTCACAGACTACTTCCGAAATGTGGGATGACTCCAGGTATTCACATTATGCACAGCAGGAACTGGACCACACCCACGCTGGGGAGACTGTCATGCTATGGAGACCTAGACATGCTATATAGCTCCAAACGAATAACTAGCGACGACTAGAAACAGAAACAACAGCAACAAAATCCTGACAGTAACCCTACAATAATAAAAGAAAAATACGCGTGGCAGTGACACGATGACAGAATCCACATGAACACAACACAGTGCAAAAACTACCCACAAAACAAATATTAATAATAAACACAAACACAACATCGCAAAGAATCTTACAACACAACTAATTACTTCACCTCGAAGCAAAAGGCATCTATTGTGCTTTGCGCTGTCTGTAAGAGGTTCCGTCTTTCTGCCTACTGCACTTTTGCATACCTGATCGGTCGCAGCTAATTGTTGTACCACATCCACCATAGGCTTAAATAGTTTTACCCGGCTGACGGGAACGATAGACATTTTAGAACGAAACTGTACCCTTACGTTAATCAGTGAGGTCATCTCAAGTGTCTGAAACAGTCCGTGATGTTTGATCAAGAACTTCTTCGTCTTTCCATTCCGTGTGTGGGGATTAATGACCAGTACCCACTGTCCTATACAATCTACATCTGCATCATACTCCGCAAGAAATCTAATAGTGCGTGGCGAAGGATACTTTTTGTGCTACTACCTGAGGCTTCCAACCCTATTCCACTCGCGAGAGGGCGTGGGGAGAATGATTTTCGGTAAGCCCCTGTACTGGTTCTAATTTCTCGAATTTCCTCCTCATGGTTATTATGTGAGACGTATGTGGGGGCAAGTAATATGTTGCCCGACTCTTCCCGGAATGTGCTCTCTCGAAATGTCAATAGTAAATCTCTCCGTGATGCACAACACCTTTCTTGTAACATCTGCCAATGCAATTTGTTGAGCATCTCCCTTACGCTCTCATTGCCATCTAACCATCTAAACGACCCCATTACGACAGCGCCGCTCTTCGTTAGATCTTCTCTATCTCTTCTATCAGTCCTATCAGGTAGGGATCCCAGACAGGTGAACAATACTCAAGAATCGGTCGAACAAGCAGCTTATAAGCCACTTCCTTCGCGGATGAGTTACATTTCCTTAAGATTCTTCCTATGAATCTGAGTCTGGCATCTGCTTTTCCCACTATTTGTTTTATGTGGTCATTCCATTTAAAGTCACCCTGGATAGTTACTCCTAGATATTTTACGGCAGGTACTGTTTCCAGCGGTTTGTTGGGTTGTTTGGGGGAAGAGACCAAACAACAGGGTCATCGGTCTCATGGGATTAGGGAAGGACGGGGAAGGAAGTCGGCCGTGCCCTTTCAAAGGAACCATCCCGGTATTTGCCTGGAGCGATTTAGGGAAATCACGGAAAACCTAAATACGGATGGCCGGACGCGGGATTGAACCGTCGTCCTCCCGAATGCGAGTCCAGTGTGCTAACCACTGCGCCACCTCGCTCGGTCCAGCGGTTTGTCATCGATAGTGTAACTACATAGTAGCAGATTTCTTTTCCTATGTAAGCACATCAACTGGCAGAGCCTGCACGAGTCATCAATTCTCTGTAGGTGATTCTGCAAATCGTTACTATCTTCTGGCGTTGCTACTTCGTTACAGATAACCGCATCGTCTGCGAACAGCCTTAGAGAGCATCCGACGCTCTCTACTAGATCATTTATATATATTCTAAACAGTAAGTCCTATCACACTTCCTTTGGGTACTCCAGAAATTACCTTTATATCTGTCGATTTTGTTCCGTTAAGAGCGATGTGTTGAGTTCTGTCTGCAAGGAAATCTTGAAGCCAGTCACAAATCTGCTCGGACTCGATAAACTCATATTTTTTCTACGATAAATTACTGCTAGAAGGGGAGCAAGTTCTCTCACATAATCTTTGTAGAATCTTGTAGGTATCTCTTATGGTCCTGACGCCTTTCCACTACTAAGCGATTGTAGTTGTTTTTCTGTTCCGCAATCGATTGTCTCAGTCTCTGTCATTTCGACGATTGAGAGTAGGGACCGTGTTAAAGTCTTCCGCGGTGAAACAATTTCGGAAGACCGAATTCAGTATTTCGGACTTCTCTCTGTTATCTTCCGTTTCTGTTCCAGTGTAGTCACTGAGCGAATGAATAGATGGTTTTGACCCACTTACTTGTTTTACATACGACCAGAACCTCTTAAGGTTTTTACTCAGACCGGTTGACAAAGTTTTACTTACAAAGTCGTTTCTCTCTTTACTCTCCTTACGCTCATTTTCGCTTCATTCAGCTTTTGTATGTCAGATATGTTTTTACTTCTCTTGAATTTGAGATAAAGTTCTCTTTGTTTACGTAGCACTTTTCTAACATGGCTGTTAAACCATAGTGGGTCTTTCTCATCATTTTAAGTCCTTACTCGGAACATACTTGTCTTTGGCATTGTTGTGTCTAGGAATCCTGCATACTCGGTTCACTAGACAAAATATCGAACAACATTACTAAGTTTTATTACAATAAAGATAAGTACAATACTTAACTTTGATAGATGTGTCGCAAGCAAAGGGCGACATACAAAATAATCAGTCTTTTTCAGAATAGACAAACACAAGTCTGTGCTACGCAGAGATTACTAATGAGAGAGGCTACATTGCGTCAGCTAAAGAAGTGGCTAACGTAGGGCTGCCACCAGTTGGGAGCGGCGCTTATGTCCACTTCACCTAGGCACCGCTGCTGTCGCATTGTCGTCCTGGAGGGAGGTCGGTGAGCGTCTCACAGCCGTCTCTTCTCTATCGTTCCCGACTGGCGTGCCGGCACTGACTTTACGCCGTAACGTCGTCCCCCCCCCCTCCCCAAAGCGACCGACCGTCGTCGTGTATCGAGCACGACAATGGGGGTGGGGGTGGGGGGTGGGGGCAGGAGCGTGCACACTCTGATGGACCGGAAGCCGTGGCTGCAGGGGACGTCAGACTTCCGGTCGTACCCAGCCATCTTGTCTTCACTCTAGTGGAAACGTTCCCCTGGAAAACGCACAGAAGGTTACACGTCCACCTCCTCAGGCCCATACCAAGATGTAGAAGGCGTCGGATGACACGTCCTGGCCGCTGCTGCGGCCGTGCTGTCCACAGGATCCGTGAATCTGGGGGAAGAGATACAGAAGGATCACCGTGCACATGACAGTGGCGAATTTGATTGTGATGTCGGCGCTGCAATCCGTCTGGGCCTTAAATGAGATACACGCATGCCCCAAGTTGACGAAGGATCTCGCCTTGCACCCACCGTCTTGCAGCTAAAAACCATGAAAAACACAATATCCCGTGGCGCGAAGCGATACTTGCGGCCTTCCTTCGGCGACGGACTCTGAGGAGGGTGGAGCAGGTGGGGCAGTGTCTTATGGCGGCGGCCGTGAAGCAATTCCGCCGACGATGGTCTATCTCGAGGATGCGAACGATAGGAGGCGAGAAACAGCTGCAGTGTTTGACTCCTGGTGTGTACGGCGCGAAATTTGGCCATCTGCTGCTTGAAGGTTCTGACAAAATGTTCTGCTTCGCCGTTTGACTGTGGATGGAACGGTGCACTAGTTAGATGCTGCATACCATTGCATTCACAGAATGTTTCAAATTCATTTGATGTGAACTGAGGGCCGTTGTCCGACACTATGACTTCAGGCAAACCTTCGAGGCAGAAAACAGAGGACAACGCATGAACTGTGCTACGTTCATGGTTATAGCAAAAGGAAACTTGCTATAAGAGTCTACCACAATCAACCAATGAATGTTCAGAAAAGGACCCTGTAAAGTCTACATGCACACGTTCCCGTGGTGACTGCGACTTAGGCCAAGCAGAGAATTTTTGTGGCGCAGCGGAATGATGTTCCGCACATGCGTGACACTGTGACGTAATTTGTTCTATTTGGGTGTTCATACTCTGCCAAGTACAGTATTGACACGCTAACTGTTTGGGTACGAACAATCCCCCAGTACCCTTGGTGAAGTAACTGCAACACTTCTTTTTGGAAAGCTTTGGGGAACAACTCACGTGACTGTCCACTGTTATTTTGAACAAGAATCACAACTTGCTGTACAGCGAGGCTATGCCGACGTGCAAAGTATAGGCGCACAACAGAGTTCTTTATGCTGTGGAAAGAGCGAGGCCAACATGTGCGAATGTGTTTTAGCAAAATGTTCAAATCTGAGTCAGCTTCCGTGGCCTGTGCAATTTTCCTATAGTTCAGAGGAAACGATTGAAGCAATGCAGTATCCTGGGGATCGATGTGGCAATAAAATACAGCAGAAGCGTCAAAGTCTGTATCAGGGCCAGTCGGAAGACGTGAAAGTGCGTCCGCATTACCATGCTGAGCTGTTGAACGATACACAATCTCGGACTGGTATTGAGACAACAACAAAGACCATCTCTGCAATTTTTGGGCAGTTCGTACAGGAGCCGGCTTCATAGGATGAAACAAGTACTGCAATGGCTTGTGTTCCGTTATTAAATAGAATTTTCTGCCATACAAGCGGTGGTGGAGTTTGGTGATACCGTACTCAATAGCCAATGCCTCTTTCTCTATTTATGAATAGTTACACTGAACTCTGGACAACACTTTTGATGTGAAAGCAATAGGCCTGCCTTTATCATCAAATCTGTGCGGAAGCACTGCATCGATTCCGCAAGAGGAAGCGCCAACTTGCAACACAACTGGTTTGTCAGGATCAAGGTGAACCAAGCATCGATCACTGAGCAATGCACCTCAAGTTTCTCAAAAGCTTCTTGGCACTCGTTTGTCCAAATAAAGGGGACGTTCTTGCCACGGAAACGATTCAATGGGGCTGCGATTTGTGCAGCAGTCGGTGTGAACCAAATATAGTAGTTCATTTTCTCTACGACTGACTGCAATTCTGTAACATTGCGAGGAACTGACAAGTCACGTATGGCTAAAAGATGTGACTGAAGAGGATGTATACCTTGACTATTTATGACATGACCAAGATAGTGCAACTGAGGTTTAAAAAAATTGTACTTGTCCAGTCTACACCTTAGTCCTGCATCAGATAACACAGGAAACAAAGCACGCAAATTTGCAGTATGTTATTCAGGTGTACGACCTGCTACAATAATATCGTCCAATTAGTTTGAATACTTTTGGTACTTGAGCAGTCAGCTGTTCCGAATACTGTTGGGAAATGGCGGGTGCCTAAGTACTGCCAAAAGACCAACGGAAATATTTACATAAGCTCAAATGAGTGCTCACAACACACGTGGTATGAGATGCTTCACCTAGCGGTATATGAAAATATGCATCGCGCAAATCAATTATTGAAAAATAGCGACCAGAGCCTAATATGTTCATGAGATCCTCTGGGCGGGGCAAAGGATAAGTATCAATCGTGCAATTCTTTAAGTTCAGCGGCGACTTTGTCCCGTAATGCAATGGGAACAGTTCTGGCCAGGCAAAATTTCGGCTGAGCATTGTCTTTCATAGAATATGTGCAACAAAACTGTTAGCCTTGCCTAAACCTCCAGAAAAGAGTTCAGGAAATTCTTTCAGCAAGAGGGCTACACTGTCGTTGGCATTGACAACACATTGTCCTGAATTAGAATGGCAAACAAATCAAACGAATCAAGGCCAAATACATTATGTCATCAAAAGTATTCTGACACCCGCGAAAACATACGTTTTTCATATTAGGTGCATCGTCCTGCCAGCTATTGCCAGGTACTCCATATCAGCGACCTCAGTAGTCATTAGACATCGTGAGAGAGCAGGATGGGGGGCACTGCGGAACTCACGGACATCGAACGTGGTCACGTGATTGGGTGTCACTTGTGTCATATGTCTGTACGCGAGATTTCCACACTCCGAAACATCCCTAGGACCACTGTTTCCTATATGATAGTGAAGTGGAAACGTGAACGGACACGTACTGCACAAAAACGTACAGACCGACCTCGTCTGTTGACTGACAGAGACCGCCGACAGTTGAAGAGGGTCGTAATGTGTAAGAGACAGATATCTATCCAGAAAATCACACAGGAATTCCAAACTGCATCAGGATACACTGCAAGTACTATGACTGTCAGGCGGGAGGTGACAAAACTTGGATTCCACGGTAGAGTAGCTGCTTATAAGCCACACATCACGCCGGTAAATCCAAACGACGCCTCGCTTGGTGTAAGGAGCATTAACGTTGGACGTTTGAACAGTGAGAAGACGATGTGGGGAGTGACGAATCACGGTAGGCAATGTGGCGATCCGATGGCAGGGTGTGGGTATGGCGAATGCCCGGTAAATGTCATCTGCCAGCGTGTGTAGTGCCAATAGTAAAATTCGGAGGCGGTGTTGTTATGGTGTGGTCGTGTTTTTCATGAAGGGGGCGTGCACCCCTTGTTGTTTTGCTTGGCACTATCACAGCACAGGCCTACATTGATGTTTTAAGCACCTTCTTGCTTCCCTCTGTTGAAGAGCAATTCGGGGATGGCGATTGCATCTTTCAACACTATCGAGCACCTTTCATAATGCACGGCCTGTGGCGGAATGGTTACACGACAGTAACATACCTGTAATGGACTGGCCTGCACAGAGTCCTGACCAGAATCTTACAGAACACCTATGGGACGTTTTGGGATGCCGACTTCGTGCCAGGCCTCACCGACCGACGTCGATACCTCTCCTCAGTTCAGCAGTCCGTGAAGAATGGGCTGCCATTCTCCAAGAAACCTTCCAGCACCTGATTGAACGTATGCCTGCGAGAGTGGAAGCTGTCATCAAGGCTAAGGGTGGGCCAACACCATATTGAATTCCAGCATTACCGATGGAGGGCGCCACGAACTTGTAAGTCATTTTCAGCCAGGTGTCCGGATACCTTTGATCACATTGTGTATGTTCTTCCAATCGCGTGAATATAGCACAGTGAAAGTCACAGTTTGCGTATGTGAGCGATACATGGCAGGCAAAGTACATTTTCGAGAATGGGAGTGTCTTGTTCAATATAAGCCGTCACCCTAAAGTTACTTGCTACTTTTACGCAGGCATGGGGAACCTAACAGTCTATATGTGTTATGATTCAGCAATGTAACATAGGCACCCATGTCCAACTGAAACTTCACACGTTTTCCACTAAGATGCAAATGAACAAAAGGTTTGTTGGAGTAGCGTAGCACTGAAGAAACAGTTTGCTTCCTAGTTTTGCTAATGCAGGCTATGAATACACTACATTGGTTACATGGGCCTTATGACTAGATTTTTGTGAGTGGGAGAAATTCTTATGTTTGTTCCGTTGCAAACTTACGGATTGTACATGACCTTTCTTGCTACAAGCGTATCGCTGTGCTTGTCTGGACAGGCAATCTTGGCGATTGTGTTGTGAATAGCACCAAGGGCATGACTTAATTCAATTCACTGATTTAGCTGCCTGTTTAGAGAACTGTTTATGTGGCTTGGCGTGTGCATGCTGTTGCTGCCTACTGGGCTGGTCGTAAGCAAGGGAAGACGCAACCCAACAAATTGGTGGCTGCTCAAATTTATCGGCACCTGAATTATACTGATCTAGAATATTCACTATGTGTTGAAATGATGGATCCGACTGTTTCAAAATCTGTTCTCTAAGTTTGACATTAGTTACATTGTACTTGATCACAGCATGCAAAATAACATCTGAATATAAAGCACCCGCTGCGGTCGCAGGTTCGAATCCTGCCTCGGGCATGGATGTGTGTGATGTCCTTAGGTTAGTTAGGTTTACTTAGTTCTAAGTTCTAGGCGACTGATGACCTCAGAAGTTAAGTCGCATAGTGCTCAGAGCCATTTGAACCATTTTATAAAGCACCACAAACACATTTAAATTTGCATTCCCTGTAAATCTGTTACCGACTCGTGATAAGTTTGTTTTGACCTTTTCTTGCAACGAAAAAATTGATACCGGGTTGCCACCACATTCACTTGTTGGTCACAGTAGTTAGTTAGAGAACCTACACCCTGATCATAGGAAAGTTCACTCTGAGTGGCGATAGGGAACAATTTTAGATTGAGGCGAAAGATGGCATTTCCTGCTGTTGGCCAAAAGTAATGTTTCACAGTACCTGTTACTTTGTGAGCATTGATGTGGGCTTCATACTGTTGCAACCACTCGAACCATTCCTCTTCTTTTTCGTTAAACTGGCGAAAAGCCGGTATGCCACTTGAAGCTACAGTTGTGGCATGTTGGTTGGTCACACTGCGTCTGGTGCTTGGTTGGCAGGTAGCTGCTATACTGTGTTTGGAAGGGTTGCTATCAGCTGCATCTGAAACTGAAAGATCGTATTAGTTGCGGTACATCTAACGCTTGCAGCTGAGGCGTTTGAGCAGGGTGTGGGAGAAGTGGGTTGTTCATTTTGGAATGCAAACGCAATAAATAGACCACGCAAGCAATAAAAATAAGCGCACAAGTAAAGAAAATATCTGCAACGCCCACCTGAAAGCACTGAATAGAAAAAACACTATAAGAGACACTGTTAAAACATGTAAACAAACCTCTGTAAAGAAAAGACAAGGTAGAATTAAGGTGTCAGCAAAACAAAAGCCCACGACAAAATCAGCTAGTGGCTCTCGGTTTGAAACGTTAACAGGTTGTCGCTATGGTATGGCTCCTATATCGTCGGCACCATGTTATTCGGACATCCCATCCTCGTCACCATGTTGTTGTGTCTAGGAATCCTGCATACTCGGTTCACTAGACAAATTTTTTTTAAAATTCTTTATTGAGTTTCGATTCCCCCCGAAGGGGGCGGGCTGGCAGCAGCTTAGTACGCCGCTCTTCAGCCTACAGAATTTGTTTTAAAAAGATTAAGATAATAAGTAATATAAGCAGGCGATAAAATCGGTGACTTAAATGGTAAAATGATGGAAAATCGTGGAACTTAAAACATAGAACAAAGGGTTGATGATGCTAATAAAATACATACGAAGCAGACAGGTAAAAGAATAGACAGACAATACAAAAAACCCGGTGACAGTCTGGTTTCTGTTCGCAAGAGGTATAAAATTTACAACCAGCGACAGCATGGTTTCTGTATGCAACACTTTGGAAAGACGAACAACACTGAACATTCACTTTAACACTGCACTAAAAAAATTGGCACAAATATGATATACCACAGCCAAGCGCAGATGGGGGGAACCTGGACAGATGACGGAAAAGGAAAGGGGGGAAGAAGAGGAAAAAACGAAGTGAGGGGAGGGGGGGAAGGAGCCGATGGAGGACGAGGACCCATAAGAGGGGGGGGGGGGCGGTCGCTGGGCAGACGCGACAGGGAGTGCAGAAAGACAGAGGAGGGGTATACAAAAGGACTCGGGGGGGGAGGGGAGGCAGAAAGACGTTAGGTGGGGAGAAAGCAGGATGGAATGGGGAGGGGGGAAGAGGGAGCCCGGGGCCCGGGGAAAGGACATAGGAAGGGAGGGGGGGGTGAGGATCAGAGTTGATAGGAGGGATAAATGGAGGGACAGAGGTCATCATCTGGGAGGGGGAGTTGATGGAAGCCACCTTGGGAAAGGAGATGAAGGGTATATAGATGGAGGGTAGGGGGGACATAACAGTAGAGGTGTGGCAGAGGGCAGGGATTGGAGAGGAGAGGAGAAACCAGGGGGTGAGGGGGATCGAGGCGGCAGGAGGTGTAGAGTATGCGGATATGTTCGAGGAATAGGTGCAGATGGGGAAAGGAATGAGGTTGAGGAGGATCTGCGTGGGGGATGGGAGGCGTATATGGAAGGCGAGGCAGAGTGCATGGTGCTCGAGGATCTGGAGGGACTTATAGAATTTGGGGGGGGGGCGGGTATCCAGGTGGGACTGACATAACAGAGTATGGGACAGATTAAGGATTTGTAGGTGTGGAGGATGATAGAGGGGTGCAACCCCCATGTCCGGCCAGAGAGGAGTTTGAGGAGTCGGAGGCAGTTGTGGGCTTTGGATTGGATGGAGCAGAGATGAGGGACCCAGGTGAGGTGACGGTCAATGGTGAGGCCAAGGTAGGTGAGGATGGGGGCAAATCAAACAACTCATATTAATGAGTTTTATTACAGTCAAGACAAGTACAATACTTAACTTTGATAGATGTGTCGCAAGCAAAGGGCGATGTACAAAATAATCAGTCTTCTTCAGGATAGACAAACACAAGTTTGTGCTACATAGAGAGTACTAATGATAGAGGCTATGATTATCAGCTAACGAAGTGGCTAACGTTGAAGCTCCTATCGAAGTGGGCTGCCACCAGTGAGGCGCAGCGCTTCTGTGCTCTTCACCTAGAGGCCGCTGCTGTCGTGTTGTCTTCCTGGAGGGACACTCATCGATTCTCTGTCGTTCTCGATTGGCGTGCCAGCGTTGACTTTACGCTGTAACAGGCATATTGCACGATTCCTTTGAAGTTTTTCCATTCGTTTTCCACTCCTTCTTCCTCATCACCGAATATTTGATGCTTACTGCTCAGATACTCTGAAACTTGTATCTGTCACTCTTGCTATGCAAAAATATCTTCTTACCTTTCTTGTCAGATCCGTTGTCATAGATGCAGTCACAGCCTTATTATCACTTATAACCTTCCTCCACGTTAACTGATTTGATATGTTTGTTGCCAGGAGGTCTAGGACGTTACCCTTACGAGCTGGTTTTCTAGCTTTCTGCTCAAAGCAATTTTCGGTCAAGACATCTAGAACAATGTCACACGAATCCCTATCTCTGGCACCAGCTTTGACAGCATGATACTCCCAATCTATAACTAGCAAGTTGAAGTCACCCCCTGATGTGGGAATGTCGCTGTAAACGAACCAAGTACAAGGATAGCGTACCAATAGGGACAAGAAAGGAGGCATGAAGGGTGCCAAAACAGAAATAACAATCATCCATTTATTGCACCATTACACACGCACATCATGATATATATGAGACATTATGACAAACAGTGTGCATAATGAAGGCCGCCCATTTTTACCAATGTAAGAAATTAAAATAATACTAGCATAAAATTCACTAAGGTGCCTTGAAGGAAATCTTTACGAGAAGAACACGGCGGGGCCACAAGGGAGGAGGCAACACAATACTTAACTCAGGTGCACCAAAACAAACAACGGACACGTAAGGCACGCAACTACTCTCTCCGTTGCGGTTCCGCGCGTTCCACCCAAGTAATAGCTACCTGAAACATTTTAATACTTGGAACAGTACACCAGTGATCAGCAAATTTAAAAAACAACAACATGACATAAAAATACAATAATTTAAGAAAATCACATCATATGAGTATGAGCTTAAGGTCTTTCGGTAATTAACAGATTACGAAAGGTGAAAGGGCATGTGCCACTATTAAATCTTGCGTAATTACACTACTAAATTTCTCAGTACCCAAGTTGCAATTAACGCAACAAGAATTAAATCACATAAGTGATAATGTTACTTTAAAATAATAATAAAATTATTTCATACAAAAGAGGACCAAGAAAGGCAAGATCAGTACTCCCCAGTGAAGCAGTTCACACAAATGGTACTCCACAGCTCCGAGCACACAGCTCCATACAAAATGCAACACAACCACAGCGACCCGGCGTACTACCAGAACCAGCAGGCAGTAAACCAAAATCGCACTAAGCCAAAACAAGGACCGATTTTTAAAATAACGAGACCTAGTCTGGACCGGACAACAGACCAAATGCCCGGAAATCCATAAGAAACCTCAGCCAACTTAATACCAAAACAACAATTTTTGAACAATATGCAAAACACAAGACCCCTCAGTCCAAAGGCTTCCGTTTAGTCGCGAAGGTGGCTCCGACCCGCCTGCTGAGGTGCCAAGCGTCGTACGGAGTGCCGAATCAAGCTTAACCTTCGTTAACGGAAAGGTGAAGCACCACAAGACAAAATAAACTCCAATCTAACTGCGCAAGGCAAACTCTAAGGAGTGCCACTCGAAGACTTTGCACTTGAAGATCAAACATAGAGCACCCAGACTAGCGTGCCGCTGAACGACGCACTTCCATCACCAGCGTCTAGTAGAGTACAGAGAGCAGCGTAGCCCATCGATATACATCCATAGGACGGTAAACGAGGATAGCAATCCCAGCGATGGAGAGACAGGAGGACGAAATGACATCCCGCCGCACATAGAAGGTATTTCAAACTCAGGCTCGACGAACTACAACAGGCGAGATTTTGCTCCCCTTGCGAATCAAGTTAAACGGCACACCACGCCACTGTCCACACTATTAACCGTAAAATCACGGTCCGGTCTTCCCATCGGGCCCCATTCGGCGTTCAGACGCAAACAACCCCAGCCGAGCCGAACTGTCTTCACGCCAAGGCAGCCCCCTCTTCCCTCCTCACAAGCCTCCAGCTAAGCCCCGGCTAGCGATCACACACGGAAACAACCGCCTAACGCCAAAGCGCCATCTGAGTGAAAACACAGCACTGAGATGGATACGGACTTGGAAATAAGCGAGCACCATAACAAGGGGCGCCTACCCTGATTACAGTAACAGGCTTCCCTCTGATGCGCCTGTAAGATATTGTGACGCGCCCATTGCCAATTCTCGCGTAGGCTAGCCGGATCAATTTGCTGGGGAAGAAGATCATTAATAATCCACAGGTTGGACAAGGGAGAATTGACCGAGTATCCAAACAGAGGAGCATTAGGGGTGCTACCCGTTGCCTCATGATGCGCCGCATTTAATGCTTGGTTTAACCAGGGCAGGGTCAAATCCCAACCCTTGGGAGAACGGGCATGAAAAATACAGAGGGCTGCCTTAAGATTCCGATTAACATGTTCAGCTAAGAATGCCTTGGGGTAATAGGGAGTAGTAGTGACGAGGCGAATCCCTTGAGAAAAGAGGAATCCCTTAAAAGCTGCGGACAGGAAAGCCGGAGCATTGTCAGTAACAAGTGAGCGGGGTGGACCAAACCAAGAAAAAAACCGAGGTCAACTGTTTAATTGTGATATCAGCAGTGACTCCCCTGGTGGGCAGGAGCCAGGTGAACCGAGAAAAGGCCTCAACTACTACCAATATATATCTATGACCTCGCTTGGTACGGGGAAGGGGTCCCAAATTATCAATGAACAATCGCTCAAGAGGCGCGAACATCTCTCTGATTGCAACAAACCCACACGCCCCCCTACATCCGGCTTTGCCCACTTACAGGCCTCACACGATACCACATAACGTTTGACATCAGCACACATTCCTGGCCAAAACATCTTTTCCCGTACCCGATTCAAGGTTTTATTAAACCCGAGATGCCCGTAACGGCCGAATCTTGGAAATATTTGATTACCATATCTACTAGAGCCTTACGGATACATAAACAACTACGAGCATCGCTCTGCCTTTTACATGACATACCTCATAATCGGGAACCATTTCACCTCCTTTAACACGTTGATAAATGGGTCCCCAATATTGATCTTCAACCTGTTTCTTAGAGAGATTGCAAGACAACTCGGGGACATCAGTCAAAATGGCATCTACTTGCACCTCCTGCTCCTGCTCAGTAAACATGCGGTTCAGAGCATCGGCCACGCAATTATCAGATCCTCTGATGTGTCTGACCTGAAAACGGAAGGATGAAAGTCGTACTGCCCTACGGGCAATGCGCCCCGTTTTGCGGGGGCGGGCTAGGACTCAACTGAGCGCCTGATTATCCGTCTCAAAAATAAATTAAAGTGCACGGCACAGCATCCAGGAGAAACTACAGCATCCTACATTCAAGATGTCTTGGAGCTGTGTAAAATAGTGGATCCTAGAATGGAGGAGGAAGATAAGGTTGCACATCTCATGAAGGCTGCTGCTGAGGACATATATCAAGCCCTACTTCTGAAGGAGGTTTCGACAGCAGACGACTTCATAAAACGGTGCCAGTTCATCGAAAGAATGCATCATAAAAGAATTACACGCAAGAAGTTTGAACGGCTTCCAAACGTCGTATCGATGTCTGTAATGGAGGAAGCAACTGAGTTCACAAGTGTTCTTCGTCAGATAGTGAGAGACGAAGTTCAGAAGGCACTTGGATTGCACGGCGAACAAAAAAACGAGACGCTTCAAGAGGTCATAAGGGAAGAAGTGGAACAGACATTGAATCCAGTCTCTCGTCCTTCATTTCCCTTTAAAACGATGAAAAAGTCGAGACCCAGGCGGAGTTACGTTCCTACAATGCCGCATGAGGAACCTGTTTGGGCACCAAGGAAGACTGACATCTGGAGGACCCAGGATTATCAACCAGTATGTTTCCTCTGCGGACGACCGGGTCATGTGGTGCGCTATTGTCAAGAAAGGCGCAAGATATTTGATGACGCCCGCGCCAGAAGACAGCTGACCGATCTTAGACGACGCAAACTCCGGGACGACGAAGAGGAACAAGAAGATGTGGGTGCAGGACGACGTAGGTCACCACCGCCGCAAGCAAGCCGCTGGAGAGGACGCTCCCCAACACGCCGATCAAGGTCTCCATCGCCGTTTAGAAGCTCCAGCCGATCACCAACCGCCGCAACCTGGAAAACTAAAGGGATCGTGACAATAAGGTCACTGCCACTCGACGGCTTTCATCCCGGTATTGTTTCACGTGCTGCAACAACTGCTCGGTGGTAGTCCTCCCCTCATGTGATGCTATCATCTGTCTTGAAAAATGGTCCAGGCTCGGTGCCCAGGTGTCTCTCAGGAATGTAATGTTCTGCTTGGTTAACATTTCTAACGGTTCGTCTGGCCAGAGTAGCTGTGGCTGTGTCACATTCAACAGACTAACTTCCGTTTTGCTAGCTGGCAAATGGAATGGTGGCCTCCTTGTGCCACACTTAGTCCCATTAACTACCAACTCACTGCCCTGCATTTATAAACATACCATCCACATGAGTTAAGCTGTAGTAGCTAGCGGCTATCACTATAATCTCGTATACCGAGTGCAACCAAAGTAGTCCTGTTCTCTGGAATTGTGGTTTAGGCTCAGTTATCTCTATCTAACGCGGACGCCCCTCGGTTTTACCTTTGAACAACTGCATAACGCAAATAATACTCCCTGTCGTAACTTACTTCACACATCGGGCATATGGTGATCCTTCCATTCTGGCGTTGGTGAAGCTCTTCTTCGGACATCGTCAAGTGTTGATCTCCGTCCATCTGCACTAACAACACTCCTTCTTCTCTTACGTGCACAGATTTCCCAATCACTATAAACTTCACATGGTAGGCGCGCACTGTGTAACATCTGAAACTCGCATGCTTGTTTGCTACTGGTACAGATGCAATGGGAACCATACAGCCAACCAGTTGCACATCAAGAGTTTCAGACCTATACCTAGGTTTCGATAGATGTAAATTTATCTTCCTCGGAAGAAGTAAGAACACCTAAAAATAAGACGCATTACAACCAATAAAAGAAAGTCACATCTGCAGCAAAAAGAATTTATAAAAAAAATTACATACAGTGGAGATATAAAATAAACCTACATGTCACATCTTGAGTGAAAAGAGAAACGAAGTCATAAGGCTTAGTCAACAGTAAAATGATTCATGTAATTGTTATAGCATAGCTATAAGGCTTAATCAACAGCAAAAATGATTCATGTAAAATCTACGGCAGACGTGTATCATACACACAAACAGACAACTAATAGGGCAGAATGGACTAGCCAGCAGGAGACTTGCACCTTAATCAACAGCAAAAATGATTCATGTAAAATCTATAGCAGATGTGTATCATACACACAAACAGACAACTGATAGGACAGAAAGGACAAGCCAACAGGAAAATCACACCCCGGTGACGCTCAGGTAAGAAACGGTGCCAGCCACAAAAAATACCTGACATGTTAATAAAATCACATTAAAATAACATCACGGAACAATAAGGTAACAGAAATTATAAAAAAGCATATAAAGCTATGCATGGTGAACAAAACTACAACGCATATTAAAGTAGGAAAATGACAGACTGCCTCCTCGAGGAAAACTGTAAGATACGATTATTTTACACAGGGAAGAAAAGGCTTTTAGATTGGACTTGCTTGAGGAATTGCAAATTTTTAAGCACTATTTCATTTTTCAATTACCGGTTACAGTTTAAAAACAGAAACTTTTTCGATGTCTTTCGGCCTGCTCTTAAAGTGACATAGCAGCTGCATCGGGACTGCTGAGCTGTTTTGAGTTTTTTTTGTATTGCGGTAATGTTTTTCCAGTTTTTCCAGAGATTTGATGTTTTCTCATTATATTTTGTGGTAAATTCTCGGACTGGCTACCCACCTCTGCCTTCTGCTCAATCATGTCGAATGGCAATGGCATTTTCTTCTCATAAACAACCTCAAATGGGAACTGTCCTACAGAGTGCCAGAACTCACCACAATTGATAAATCCATGTCCCAGTCTGAATGACATGCGTTCACATAATAACTAAGCATTTTTCCAATCATCTGATGTGTAACTGCTATAACGGCTTCTGATACGAAATGTAACAGTTGTGTTACTAAATGTGACACTTCTGTCACTAAATGTAACTGGGTTTTCTCTTTTGATGCTGTCAATTGTCAGGATGAGCATTCTAAAGCATTCTGTCAGGGTGAAAATATTAAATAAATTAACTTTTCTCTCTTAACAACATGTGGGCAGGGTGGGTTCTTCCTTGGCTCGGGTATGAGGTCGAATGAAACATCATTTTTACATAAGATAACTTTTATTGAAGATTCGTACAACTGTATCTTACGGGATGTTCTGGTTCGGAGAGCGGCAGCTGTGTCGTTTGTGAAGTCTTCTGCTGCGGCAGCGGCGGCGGCGGCGGCGGCGGCGGCGTCTGATTACGCGTAGCGGTGTGTATCTCGTGTCGCTGTCTCGCCCAGCTGACGGGAGACGCACAGCGCGAGGTGGCCGGTTTAATTATTGCGAGCGAAGTCGTGCGTCGGATGATACCTTGGGAGTGGCGTCCCAGTGTTTCTCTTCTCTATGCGGCCGCGTGTGTTGTGCGTCGACCAGCGGAGCGGCGCGGCGGGGGAAGGCCAGTGTCCCGGACTCGAACCACGGACTCCCGCTTGCCAGTCTTCGGCTGTCAGGTCTTCATCCCAGCTCACAGGTGACTGCTGATGTGAGGCCGTCTCCTTCCCGTCCTCACGAGTCACCCGGGTACGTAAAAATCAGACTTCAAATACCTTTTAACTTCTGTCTTCTGGCGCTACGGCGGCTGCTTGCTATTCCATTACAGCGGCGGACTTGGTTCGTCTGTGCATGATGCAGACTCTTCTTGCATGACGGTCTTCAGCACCGAAACTGACTGAAAACTACTGCTACTCTTCTTTTCTTCCTTCGTCTCTCGTCTTCGTCTTCGTCTCCGCCCCCGTCTCCGTCTTCGTCTGTCTCCGTCTTCGACTCCGTCTCCGGCTTCATCTCTCTGGCCCACTGCGTCTCGCGTATTTATTCACTTCAGTTTACTGGAGGTGAACGACTTCACGGTCATTGCCTCGTCTGTCACGTTGAAAAGCTTCTCGAAGAATCTTCTTAACGTCGGTCGTTGGCTCTTGGAATGTAGGCGAGGGCCTTTGCTCACACGCGACGACTGAGAAACACGTGAGCCGGTCATTGCCTCTGCTGTCACGTTGAATAGATTCTCGAAGAATCTTCTTTACGTCGGTCATTGGCTCTTGGGATGTAGGCGAGGGCCTTTGCTCACATACGACAACTGAGAAACACGTGAGCCGGTCGGGCGATGCCCTGACGGCTGAATCGACAGCGCCCGCTTATGTGGAACTCGCTGACTTCATGGTCATTGTCTCTTCTGTTCTGCTGTTTTGCCCGCTGAATGCCAGTATGTAACTCTCTAAACTAAACCAAGTTTTCCATTTATATTCTAATTTCTAGTTCACTTTGATTTCACTAATTTATTTACTTAAGTACCACTCAACATTCCTCCACCCTTCGGAGAAATTCGCCCTCGAATTTACCACTCAACATTCCTCCACTCTTCACACGGCAAAAGCACTAACATAAGCAATGAAAACTCTCGACTTAGAAGATTACACACGCTTCACATTAAGTATGTTGAAAATACTTTATCACTTCACTAAAGCACTGTACGCTCATAAATCACATAGTTCACACATAAATGGTTATAATAAGTGTAACAAATCTTGATGACAATGAATAAACAAAAAATAGATTATTCACTTAGAAATTTACATAGCAACACCTGTTCAATCTACCCTATATGAATGCAAGAATATTTATTCTACAGTATTGTTTATTTTAACATGAGTCTGTTTAATAAAGAATGAAGTACAATAAACAAAATTAATACACTAATGCTCAAAAGTAACTACTGAAGTTCGCCAGTTAAGAGTGTGGTATCCAATTAACAGCGATTTGATGAAGTGGTATATTATTATTTGGCTTATTTTTTCGTCTTAAATAAAAGAAAACTGTACAAAGCAGAAACACCAACACAAAGGTTCCAGATATACCCGTTCCTAGCATTATAATTTTAGTTTTGTGTTCACCTTTTAATTTTAAAACATGTTGCATCATAACATTGGCATCAATTTTGCCTTGCTGTGAGTTTATGAACATATCTAATGACTTCAGAAGGGAACTGTCAAGGGAGTAATTGAGGTAGGACAGGTTTTGTGTAGGAAATGCATTGCATGGCGTTTTCTGAAAAGAGCAAATAACATAGTTATGAAGCTACCAACCTAGTAAAAACAAAAACAAAGAAAAGAAGGAATACATTGTTAACTACAAGATCTACGTGTTTCTACGATCAACTTTTCTTTCTTAAAAAATAAACCATTATCATGTATTAATTATTCACATTTGTATATTATCCACAGTCTACTAAGATTCCACTAGGACATTCGTACTCTTGGTCGAAGATTGTATGGTGCCATGTCTGTATGTTGTGCTGGCGTGGCCACTCTTTTTCCTTTTCGGGTACTTCCTCCACCCTTCGGAAAAGCAGACACTATTGTTGAAGGAATTACATCTGGAGCGCCCTTAAAAGGTTTTAAACGACTTGCATGGACAATGGTAGTTCGGGTGGGCAGTTGCAATTTAACGTTGACTGGTGACGTGATCTCAATAATTTGGTAAGGACCTCTGTAGTTTGTTACAAATTTCTTCGTTTTTCCTTTAGCAATGTAAGGAGTCGAAACCATAACCCACTGACCGATTTTGTAATTTGGATATTTAGCTTGGGTATTACCTAATCTTTCCTGTCGTTCCAAAGCCTTTGTATTAGATTTTTGAACCTTTTTCCATACATCCTTCATCATTCGACTGAAATCTCTTACTGTTTCTCCGACTTTTCCGTTTTTCTGCCTGATTACATCGAAAGGGGACGGCATTTTTCTCCCATAGACCACTTCATAAGGTGACATGCCAGTTGCTTCATGCGTTTTGGCGTTGTATACCGACACCATTATTGGTAAATACGTATCCCAATTAGAATGTTGTTCGTTAATATAATAACTAAGCATCTTGCCAATTGTCCGATGAACTCTTTCTGTGCGCCCGTTGCACTGAGGGTGTAACGGAGTTGTGCGTAATTTACGTATTTTTAGTAAGTGGCATAGCTGTTTCATTAATTCCGACATAAAATTAGATCCCTGATCTGTGATAATAGCTTCAGGTACGCCAAATTTAAGTATCCAGTTGTTAACTAAAGCTTGGGCAACTGTATTTGCTTGCTGATCTGGGAGACTCACCATAGCTAGATAGCGTGAAAAGTGATCTATAATTGTAAGGACATACTTATTACCAGCAGGTGTTTTATGAAATGGCCCGTAGAGATCTAGTCCACAGATTTGAAATGGACTTGAAGCCTCGGGGAGCCTCTGTAAGGGTATTTTTGAACGAGAAAGTTCAGCTCGTTGTGCGCACGCAATGCAATTACGAACGTACTGCGCAACATCCTGCTTTCTGGTTTGCCACCAAAATCGCTCTGCTACACGTCTTTCGGTTGTCCGCTGTCCACCGTGTCCTGCAAGGATATGATCATGGGCCTCTGCCATTATTTCTTGTCTAAGGTGTTGGGGAACAACAATTCGCGGTCCAAGTTTTGTTTTACGGCATAATACACCATCTTCAAAGCAAAATTGTTTTTGAGTTGCGTATTTTTTGCATTCTGTATCCTCATCTTGTGCCTTTCTCCAATCCTCAGTATCTCGGCCTGTTGCTTCCAAAAGTGCTATTTTCCGACTTAGGCAATCTGCATTCGTGTGTTTTTTGCCTGGTTTATGGATAACTTCGAAATCCATTTCGGAAAGACATAGGGCCCAACGCGTGAGACGACTAGATGGATCCTTTAATCCAAGCAACCATTTTAAAGCTGCGTGGTCTGTAATGACCTTGAATTTCCTACCGTACAAGTAGCATTTAAAGTATTTGATACCATAAATAACACTTAACAATTCTTTCTCCGTTGTGGAATAATTTCTTTCTGCCGTTGTTAGTTGTCTCGAAGCGTAGGCTATGGGGTGTTCCGCGCCATTAATATTCTGACTCAAAACAACTCCTACTGAATGACCACTTGCGTCACAGGATAAAATAAATTCTTTATTATAATCTGGGTAGGCTAATACTGGACTGTGTGTTAACTTAGCTTTAAGGGTTTGAAATGCTAATTCACAATCTTCAGACCAATGAAATTTTGCACCCTTTTTCAATAATTGGGTTAAGGGTCGGGCAATCTCAGCAAAATTTTGAACATATTTCCGGTAGTACGATGCGAGACCAATGAAACTTTGTACTTCCTTAACGCGTTGTGGTGTTGGGAAGTCCTTAACTGCCGAAATTAATCGAGGATCTGTTTTAATTCCTTTTTCACTAATGACATGCCCTAGGTATGTAACCTCTGTCAATGCAAAAGTACATTTTTCCATATTTAATGTTAATTTAGCTTTTCTAAGTCTCTGAAAAACATTACGCAGACGCACAGCATGTTCATTAATGTCTTTGGAGAATACAATAATATCGTCTAGATATACACAACATTGCTGAGTTTTGAGTCCTCGCAATACTCCATCGAGTAGTCTTTGAAAAGTTGCTGGTGCATTTTTCAAACCGAAAGGCATTCTTTTAAATTGCCAGTGGCCTCCAGGGGTAGAAAATGCTGTTTTATGCCTATCTTCTGGTGCAACTTCCAATTGATGATATCCGCTACGTAGATCGATTGTTGAAAAGTATTTACTGTTACCCAAACTGTCAATGATATCTGTAATGTTTGGAAGAGGATAAACATCTGAGATAGTTTGTTTGTTAATGTGTCTGTAGTCACAACGAAATCTATATCGTTTCGTACCGTCGGGAGACTTCTTTGGAATAATTACGATATTTGAATTATAAGGCGAATCAGAATATTCTATAATTCCATCTTTTAGATGCTGTTCTATAAATTCATCCAGTACTGGCTGTAAGTGATGCGGAACTCTATAAGGCTTCCTATAAACTGGGGGGATATTTCCTGTTGGGATCCTATGCTGTGTGATATCTGTTGCTGGCAGTGGACCTTCTGCATTAAATAAATCTTGGAACTCAACTAAAACTGCTTCTATCGTGTCTCTATCATTTCCTTTCAAATGCTCAATCTTCTGGCGTAATGCAGTTTTATAGGCGTCTGGTTTCTGACCATCGTTAATATCTGACCAAATGAAATCTTCTTCTTCAAAAGTACTGACTGTAGCTACTAATATTCCCTTATGCAACTCTTTGTCCTCCACTCCGAAATTGTCAATATGTACCGGTACTTTTCTTTCTCCTTCAACGTCTTGAACCCGTACAACACTCCTACGTACAAAACAATGTGATACATCTAATTCCTCATTTTCCTCTAATGGCTCTATTAGACACACTGTATCTGTAGGTACTTCGGGGTCAACTGTCATCCAGAAAAGTTTTCCTGAGCCAGATGGTATCTGATCCCGCGAATCAACCTTCAAGGACGTTGCACGCAGTGCAGTTGATTTCGCCTTCCGGTTGGGGAAATCTTGCGGCAGCGGGCCCTTTGCAGCGGTGTCACCTAGCTGAAACATTATTCCGCTAAGTTCTACAGTTTGCTGTCTGAGGTCGATTTTAGCGTGATGTTTATTCAGGAAATCCAGTCCTAGGATCGCGTCGTACCCGTCAGTTACCTTTGTTACCACTTCTACATCTTCTTGAAATTGTACACCCTGAATAGAGAAAATCAGTGATGTACATCCTAATGACTTCACTGTACCTCCTCCTACTCCACTCAATCTATACCTTGGAGGGTCATATTTCTTTTCTCCAATACATTCATTACTTACTATTGATACGTTTGCACCTGTATCCACTAGTATCCTTGCCTCTTTATCCTGTATGGTAGCAGATAACCAGCATTCCGCCTTCACATTCGCCTTAATGGCATGAAATTTTATTGGGAACGTCTGGCGGCGGCTCCGACATTCCCGTTTGAGTTTAACTGATTTCTATTTCCAAACACTTTCTTAGACCTGCATTCCTTGAATGTGTGACATATTCTTTGACAATTAGTGCATTGAGGTTGTCTGCAGTTTTTTGCTATATGTCCCTGTCGATCGCACCTAAAACATCGTACTCCTGCTGAAAATACATTTCGCTTCTCCTTGTATCTGGTGGCAATGTCTATTTCTTCGAAAGCTGTCGCCACAGATACAGCTTCTGCTAAATTTTTAGGAAACTCTGCCCTGACACGACGGGACGTTTCAGGAGGTAACCCACGTAAAAATGTATCCAGAGCTCTATCTTCTGCCTCTTGTAAAATAACTTTATTTGCTTCATCACTAGTTGTCAACTGATAGGTATTAATATTAACTTTTCTAATCCTATCTACAAAGCTTTCTAACGACTCGTTTTGCCTCTGAGTGATAGTGTTCAACTGTTCCCTATAAAATCTACAGCTGTTCTGTTTTTGAAAACGTTTAAGCAAACCTTTCTTCAATTCCTCAAATGTTGGAGCATTCCGTAATTCTTCATGGTATAAGACGTGTGCTTTAGCCTCTCCTGTCAATCTTAACTTTGTCATTTGTAAGAGCTGTTCATCTGACCATGATCCTAACTTTGCAGCTGCTACTAAATCATCAAAAAAGGCTGTTATGTCCTCGCCAGGTTTACCTGAAAAAGGAGTTACTAAGGCTGCTGCTGAGGAATTTAGGGTGGGAGGGATTGAACTGATTTGCCTGACCTCACTCAACTGTTTAAATAATGCATTATTATCACTTTTAAGCTGTTCTATCTGATTAACTAAGCTCTGAATAGCTTCCTCAGTAGAAACCGCTTGTGGTGCTGACTCTGACTTTGTACGATTTCGTGTCATCATTTTACAAACTATTAGTTACACAATATTACCACGCTGAATTCAAAGGATGTTTAAATATTTTCGACAAACCCTTAAAATCATGAGAGAAAATACACTTCTAAATAAAGAAAATATTAAGACTGCTATGCAAACCTCTATCCTTTCACACATTAAACAATACTAACTGTGGATCTTTAGTGACTGTCATTCACACCTCATATTGAGCCAAGGGTTTTTTCTCTGACACTAAATGTAACTAGGTTTTCTCTTTTGATGCTGTCAATTGTCAGGATGAGCATTCTAAAGCATTCTGTCAGGGTGAAAATATTAAATAAATTAACTTTTCTCTCTTAACAACATGTGGGCAGGGTGGGTTCTTCCTTGGCTCGGGTATGAGGTCGAATGAAACATCATTTTTACATAAGATAACTTTTATTGAAGATTCGTACAACTGTATCTTACGGGATGTTCTGGTTCGGAGAGCGGCAGCTGTGTCGTTTGTGAAGTCTTCTGCTGCGGCAGCGGCGGCGGCGGCGGCGGCGGCGGCGTCTGATTACGCGTAGCGGTGTGTATCTCGTGTCGCTGTCTCGCCCAGCTGACGGGAGACGCACAGCGCGAGGTGGCCGGTTTAATTATTGCGAGCGAAGTCGTGCATCGGATGATACCTTGGGAGTGGCGTCCCAGTGTTTCTCTTCTCTATGCGGCCGCGTGTGTTGTGCGTCGACCAGCGGAGCGGCGCGGCGGGGGAAGGCCAGTGTCCCGGACTCGAACCACGGACTCCCGCTTGCCAGTCTTCGGCTGTCAGGTCTTCATCCCAGCTCACAGGTGACTGCTGATGTGAGGCCGTCTCCTTCCCGTCCTCACGAGTCACCCGGGTACGTAAAAATCAGACTTCAAATACCTTTTAACTTCTGTCTTCTGGCGCTACGGCGGCTGCTTGCTATTCCATTACAGCGGCGGACTTGGTTCGTCTGTGCATGATGCAGACTCTTCTTGCATGACGGTCTTCAGCACCGAAACTGACTGAAAACTACTGCTACTCTTCTTTTCTTCCTTCGTCTCTCGTCTTCGTCTTCGTCTCCGCCCCCGTCTCCGTCTTCGTCTGTCTCCGTCTTCGACTCCGTCTCCGGCTTCATCTCTCTGGCCCACTGCGTCTCGCGTATTTATTCACTTCAGTTTACTGGAGGTGAACGACTTCACGGTCATTGCCTCGTCTGTCACGTTGAAAAGCTTCTCGAAGAATCTTCTTAACGTCGGTCGTTGGCTCTTGGAATGTAGGCGAGGGCCTTTGCTCACACGCGACGACTGAGAAACACGTGAGCCGGTCATTGCCTCTGCTGTCACGTTGAATAGATTCTCGAAGAATCTTCTTTACGTCGGTCATTGGCTCTTGGGATGTAGGCGAGGGCCTTTGCTCACATACGACAACTGAGAAACACGTGAGCCGGTCGGGCGATGCCCTGACGGCTGAATCGACAGCGCCCGCTTATGTGGAACTCGCTGACTTCATGGTCATTGTCTCTTCTGTTCTGCTGTTTTGCCCGCTGAATGCCAGTATGTAACTCTCTAAACTAAACCAAGTTTTCCATTTATATTCTAATTTCTAGTTCACTTTGATTTCACTAATTTATTTACTTAAGTACCACTCAACAGATGAACTCGCTCCATTCTTCCGTTAGTTTGAGGGTGAAGTGACCTCATTCTTAATTTCTTTTACTTTCATTAATCGACACAACTCTTTCATTCTGTACGACATGAAGTTTGTCCCTTGGTCTGTGACTATCGTCTCTGAAATTCAACATCTACCTATTAACTAATGATTGTACGACTGCAAGTGCTTGCTGGTCTGGCATTGGCACCATCTTGATGTAAAGTGAACAATGATCTATTGTGGTTAGTACATAACGATTACCTGCCAGTGTTTCGCTGAATGGTCCAAACATGTCTACCCAATGAAACTAAATGGTTCTGTTACCCCTGGCAGTCTTTGTAGGAGCCCATGTTTCTGATTCACATCCGCACATTGTGCATACTTAATATAATTCCTCATGTGTTGATCAAAATCGTTTTCCTACCTCTCCAACAGTATTTTTCTGCGATTCTCTGATTCGTCACTCTACAACATTCATGGCCAGGCAACACATGATCGTGCATTTCACATACCAACTTCTCCTTTATTTTTATTGGCACTGCCACTCATAGCCCCAGTTTCGTCTCTTTACACAACAAACCATCATACATACTGAACTACTGCTCTTTGCCAAACTGTTTACATTCTTCGTGTGCACCCTGCACTGTCTGCAATTCCTCAAGATCCTGACCAAGTGTCTGCTTTACTGCTACTGTTCTGCTCAACTGCCTGCATTTCCATGTCTCTTCCCAGGTTTGTGGATTAGTTTGTATTGAAATTCACTGAGTTGCAACGTCCACTTCATCAGTTTACCGTATAGGTTCTCCAGACCTAGTAATGACTTCGAAGCAGCATGGCCCATAACCACCTCGAATTTACTACCATATGGGTAATACCAAAACTAAGTCATTCCGCATACCAAGCTCAGAATTTGTCTTCCGTTGTGGAATAACTTTTTTCCACATCATTTAACTATTTTGATGAAAAAGTAACACGCTGTTCCTGACCATTGCTCTACTGATTAAAGATATACCCTAGAGCATGATTTGAGGCATCGCTTGATAACATAAATTACTTTTGAAAGTCCGGAAAACCAACACCAGACTAAACCTTAACATCTTTTTCAACTCTGTAAATGCTTCGTGGCATTCTTCCAACCACAAAAACTAGACACCCTTTCTTAACAATTGTGTAAGCAGTCATGCTATATTCGTAATCTTCTCACAAACTTCGCATAATAGCATGTGAGAACGAGAAAGGATTGCACCTCCTCAGTTCTTTTAGGTACTGGAAAATCCTGCAGTGCTTGTACTAATCTCGGGTCATCCCTTACACCACTCTTACAGGTGACATAGCCGGCCGCTGTGACCGAGCGGTTTTGGGCGCTTCAGTCTGGAACCGCGCGACCGCTACGGTCGCAGGCTCGAATCCTGCTCGGGCATGGATGTGTATGATGTCCCTAGGTTAGTTGGGTTTAAGTAGTTCTAAGTTGTAGGGGACTGATGACCTCAGATGTTAAGACCCATAGTGCTCAGAGCCATCTGAACCATTTACAGGCGAAATAGCCTCAATAAATTACCTCTTCCAACGCAAAATGACATTTTTCTGTACCCAGTGTTAAATGAGCTGCCTGTAACCTCTTAAACATTTCCCTTAATCGCTGTCTATGTTTCTGCAAATCCCTTGAAAAGACGATTATATCATCGAGACACATCAACATTGACGAAGTTTTAATAGATCTTGGAAGTCTCATAGTAAGTCCTCCATTTGCGCTCTCTCTGTCCCTTTTAAATTCTTCAACTTTTCACGAAATGCAGGCCTAGCCGCATCTTGTGCCCTCCTGTGCAGCAATCTTCTTCGTATGGAATTCTGACGTTGGCGACAATCTTCCTTTCACTAACTTAACTTCTTTAACGCTAAAATTATCTACATTCACAGCTACTACTTTACTTCCTTTCCTTTCTTGGAAGTGTACAATACCTCATCTCACTAAACAACATGTTGCAAATAAAACTTCAGTATCTCCTAGCAGTTCTGATAAATATAATACATTAACTGGCAAATATGGCTCCACAGTCACCAATAGCCACTGCCTGGTGCCATTAGACATACAGTCAGGCGAATTAGGCCTTAAGGTAATTGTTCGTGGTTCAGTTAGATCGCCCTGTACAATGGACGCTCTTTGCGGCAGATCAACATTGACAACAGTCTCCCTCAGCTGGAATGCTTTCCCACTAAGTTCTACTATGCATCATCGAAGCTCAATTGAGGCAAGATACTTATGCAAACTCCATGCCTTCATGTGTCCAACAAAATTTTATATTCCCTGCCGTCAATCACACCTATTGTGGCATATCCAGACCCTGTACACGTTTCTACTGAATTTAGTTTTACTGGGAATTCTGTTGACAGCTCTGGTGTTCTGTAGAGTCCTGAAGTCGGAAGGAAAGAACTAACGATCAAATTTGAACGCACTTCGTTTAACTAAAACGCCTTCTTGGGGTGCACTAATTTCCAAACTCATGAACAACAAGACACTCAATAATTATTGTGGTAGTAAAAACCAGATAAAAGTTACAAGACAACGAAAAGAAATAATAACAACCAAAATACTACGCTACAAAATTCCAAAGTGGCGTTACGCCCAAAAAGATACAAATTTCTACAGAAGACTACGACGAATGTCTACTGGGCTAGAGCCAACGTAGGTACTGGCTGGAGCTATCCTAGCTACAGGTACACACAGCTGGTCTGACTCTGCTGGCGTGCGTATAACACCGATTCTATGCAGTGCTACACTTAGTCTCATTGGTTCCGATTGGTGGATCTCTGTCACATGGCTTTTCATGAAATAGTGCCTTGTCTATGTGGAAGGTCTATGGTTGGTTCAAATGGCTCTGACCACTATGGGACTTAACATCTGTGGTCATCAGTCCCCTAGAACTTAGAACTACTTAAACCTAACTAACCTAAGGACATCACACACATCCATGCCCGAGGCAGGATTCGAACCTGCGACTGTAACGATCACGCGGTTCCAGACTGAAGCGCCTAGAACCGCACGGCCACACCGGCCGGCGTGGTAGATCTGTTGATGTTTACATTTACTGGCGATGTTTTGATATGAGCTCCTGAAAGGAGGTCGGAAGCCCACCTTGCTTGTCTAACTGAAAAGGGGCCACCACGACAGGTTCCCCCTTAAGTTTAACAGTACCCTTTTAACCCCAAGACCACCTTTGCTATCACTCCTATTTCCTCGTCCACGATCCACACCACCCTGCTTGTACATCCACTTATTCGCTCGTAGTCCATATTATTCGCCTTATTCTTCTGCAGCTGATAGCATAGCCTCTGCAGGTGCCCCATGCGATCATAATTGAAACATTTTACGTTGGAAACGAACACTTGTCTGTGATGCCTTAACCCCATAGATATATCTGTCTCTCTGTACTCCAATGGTAGTCTCACTGCAGCTTGAAGATCCTTAGGCGTATGTGCATCCTCCTCGACATTTCTGGTGCCAAACTCGTCAAACACGTACTTAGTGCTCACTGCTCGGCTTCTTGCAAAATCACTTTATTCACCTCCTCGTTCTGTGATAATTCATAAGTATGTACATTCAACTGTCTAAATCTGTCTGCAAAATCCGGAACCGGTTCATTATACCTTCTAGACAGCTTACTCAACTGTTCACGAAAAAATCGTGCACTACTTTGTTTTCTGTACCTCTACTCTGGTCTTTGTTTTAGCTGCTCAAATGTACTCGTGTTGTGCAATGCTTCTGTACAACACACAAATGACTTCGCTTCACCCGCAAGATGCTCAAATGGTTCAAATGGCTCTGAGCACTATGGGACTCAACTGCTGAGGTCATTAGTCCCCTAGAACTTAGAACTAGTTAAACCGAACTAACATCCATGCCCGAGGCAGGATTCGAACCTGCGACCGTAGCCGCAAGATGCAATCTAGCAATGTGCAACAACTGATTTTCCGACCAAACCCCCATATCAGGTGGTACCCGAAATCCTCCAAGAGTATTAACAGATCGATGAGACACTACACCAGAAAAGGGAGAAATAACTTGATCAACTCCTAAACTTTGTGATTTCAGCAACTTTACTTCTCCACTTTTCTCTGCGAAAGCATTACATAATTCAATTGAGCCACCTGATTTACTAACTACTGTATAGTCTGATCTCTAGTGACGGCCTGTTCCTCCGAAGTTGTCTTCCCCTCTTCGGTATTCATTTTAAAAAACACTGGTGTCCAAAATTGAAGCAACAGACAGAAATTTTGCAAGATTGCGTTTAGTTTGCCACAGAACAGTATAAACAGATGATAGTAAAGTAGAAACAATGTAAAGAATACAGAACTTAATCAACTGAAACTTGCATAACGGTAGACAAAAATGTTCTTCGTTTCTTCCAACTTAACGGATTTGCACACACATTCTGATAAATGGTTAATGTGCTCAGTATCGGATGTGAGCACTTCTGGCACCAGCACAGGCCTGACAACGACGGGACGTGCTGTGGATGATGTCATCAATCCCATGTTGAGGCAATAACGCCCATTCTTCCTGCAGAGCTGCTCACAAGTCATGGAGAGTGGCATGCTGACGTGATGCAACCCGTCTCCCTAGTGCAGCGCAGCCATGCTCTATTGGATTCAAATAGTGATAGCGAGCAGGCTACGCTATGCGTGCAGTATCTTCCGTTAAAAATAAATAAATAAATAAATAAACCACCAACCATCCGTGCTCTGTGAGGTCGATCATTATCGTCCATCAACACGAAGTCTGGACCCACAGCACCCCGCGCATGAGATCCCAAGATTCATTATCGTCCATCAATATGAAGTCTGGACCAACAGCGCCGCGTAACAACCGCGCATGAGATCCCAAGATTTCCTCGCGGTACCTGGCAGAAGTTAAATCTTGCTGATTCACCCGCACAATTTCATGAAGAGGTGTTCAAGTGGTCAACATAATCCCTGCCCACACCATTAGGGATTCTCCTCGATGCCGATGTCTTCCCACAATGTTTGGGTCTCGAAATCGTGTTCCAGGTGCCCTCCAGACGCGAATCCGTTGAGAATCAATCACTCTCCAGACCAAATCGGGACTCATCTGTGAAAATAACGTGGGCACACTGTTCGTCCGTGCAAGTGGCATGTTGACGGCTCAACTCTAGAAGATCCTTCTGTGAAGACACGCCAGAGGTAAACAGACGGCAGGTCTCCAACAGTAAAGACCACTCTGCTGAAGACTTCTGTACCCCGTTTGCCTCGATACGACACGTCCAAGGGATGCTGCGTGGTCAGATGCCAGTTGCAGTGCAATAGTAAGGCTGTACCGTCGTGCCGTTACAGCCAGATAACGGTCCATTCTTTTTGAAGTCACACGTTTTCGGCCCTGTCCTGGCCCCCGAGATACAGTTTCGGTCTATATAAACTTTCGCCTCATCCGAGAAACAACAGAGCGATTCACATTAAGCCATCGGGCCACATCAGCCTGCGACTCCCCTGCTTCCATTCTTCCTACGGCCCTACACAGCAGAGCGTATGTAGGCGTCTTCTCTGTGCCATACTGCACCGTCTGTGACTGACAAGGGAACCTCCCCATCGCACCCCCCTCAGACTTAGTTATAAGTTGGCACAGTGGATAGGCCTTGAAAAACTGAACTCAGATCAATCCAGAAAACAGGAAGAAGTTGTGTGGAACTATGAAAAAATAAGCAAAATATATAAACTCAGTAGTCCATGAGTAACATAGGGAACATCCAGGATAACGTGAGCTCAGGAGCGTCGTGGTCCCGTGGTTAGAGTGAGCAGCTGCGGAAGGAGAGGTTCTTGGTTCAAGTTTTCCCTCGAGTGAAAATTTTAACTTTTTTATTTTCGTAAAGTTATGATCTGTCCGTTCGTTCATTGACGTCTCTGTTCACTGTAATAAGTTTAGTGTCTGTGTTTTGCGACCGCACCACAAAACCGTGCGATTAGTAGACGAAAGGACGTGCCTCTCCAATGGGAACCGAAAACGTTTGATCGCAAGGTCGTAGGTCAACCGATTCCTCCACGGGAAAACACGTCTGATATATTCTATACGACACTGGTGACTGTATGTGCGTCACATGACAGGAATATGTTGTCGACCCACCTAACTTGTACACTTGACGAATGGGTAAAAAGAATCTTCTACGTTGCCCGATTTAGGTTTTCTTGTAGATGTGATAATCACTCCCAAAAACGTGATGAAAACATAAGAGTTTGTCACATAAACTGCAACAATTGAATGCAACAGTTTCACAGTTTCACAGTCGCACAGTTTTCCCTGTGCTCTGTCAAAACATATGTTTTTAACGTTTTCAAATTTTTCCGTGTGTAGACCGTCAAATCCTGCATACGTCCAAGCAAATCTGAACGTATCCTGGAATTTTGGAGAGCGAAGTTTATTATGTGTGAGTGCCTGAACTTTGATAATTGTCTGAAAATAAAAAATCAAAATTTTCTCTCGAGGGAGGACTTGAACCAAGGACCTCACATTCCACAGTTGCTCACGCTAACCACGGAACCACGACGCTTCAAACCTTAGACTCTCCTTGATGTTGCATATCTTGCCCATGGACTACTCAGTTTGTGTATTTTGCTTATTTTTTCGTAGTTCCACACAACTTCTTCCTGTTTTCTCGATTGATCTGAGTTCAGTTTTTCAAGGCCTATCCACTGTGCTAACTTATAACTAAATCTGAGGGGGGTGCGATGGGGAGGTTCCCTTGTGAGTACACAGCGATTGTGAATGCGGAACTACCGTGCAAACACTGCCCCGCCGGCTTGGTAGGTGCCCTGACGTCCTTGCTGACATGGCTGTCCGTTGATCGGAATGCCATCCTCCGTGCAGAACACGATCGTAACGACATCTGTTGACAGTTTATGTGATTATATAGTGAATTAGACACAGGACGGGGAAATAACAGTTTGTCGCTTTAATCTTGGACACCAGTGTAATAATTCTCATAGCACAAAAATAAAAATTCACCACTAACACTACTAGAATTCATCTACTTCCTCTGTCCAATCATGAGCCACTTGAATTCTCTACATTGTCTGTGTGTCCAAAAAGATTATAAGTGAAACAAATTACCGCTACTGATTCGGCCCAAAGGGTAAAACTCTAAAGCAAATGACATTGCGTACAATGAACAGGCGATAACCATTCATCCCTAGCATCCCCTTTAAATTATGATAGATCTGCCGGTTCCTCTGGCTTTTAAAAGTAACTTTCGCATAATCACTACTCCAGTAATACGTCCACGTTACCGCCACGAGACACACGAAAAAATCTCACTCACCCTGAACGGCTATACTGTGGGCTGTGTTTGGGATGGCGCTTTGCAGGGGTGAGAAATTCAGCTGTAGGCATGTCCACTGTGGACATGTCCAGCAGAACAGACACCAGGCATATCTATAATTCTATTGGTGCGACAGCTGTTTGATGAAAAAGTTGCAGTGTAGATGCACAACCAAACGTCCGAATTCTTACAGATATCAGAAATCTATGAGTATTGTGTTAGTGGGCGGAGGTCGTTGAGGTGCAGCGAGTGGGAAGTTGGGGATTTGGGTGGGACAGAAAGTGTGTCCAGACGGGCGAGGCTGTTAAAAAAAACTATTCTTGAGAAGCGGAGCATCCGGTTTCGGTTCCAGTACGGCACAAATTTTCAGCTCTCGCCATTGTATTACCACAGTGCCCTTTGCGGATGGAAGTCATTATTCTCTCCCTGTCTTTCCCATCACATTTCCTTTCCTTCTATCCCAGTTGTTTATGTATATAGGGTGATTATGATTAAACTTTCAAAACGCTGTAGAAATAACACCACTCGTCAGAATGACGTCAAATCACAACGGAATATTATCGGAGAAGGGGGAAAACATATGGCAGAAGAAGAAAAACAGTGTGAAAATTGACCAACAGATGACGCTGTTTGTATAAGAACACGAAAATGAAAACACCTGTCATGCACACGACCCATAGATATTGTTAGAAAAAAGTGGGGTACACGGCATTTTCCCGCCCTCCCCAAATTCTATAAGTCCCTGCAGATCCTTGAGCACCATGCAATCCGCCTCGCCTACCATATACGCCTCCTGTCCCTCCACACAGATCCTTTATGACCTGATTTCTTTCCCCCATCTGCTCCTTTTCTTCGAACATATCCGAGTCCTCTACACCTGCAGCAGACTTGATCCCTCCCATTTCCTGGTTGCTCCTCCCCTCTCCAACCCCCATCCACTGCTGCGCCTTCATTGTTGTGTCCCACCTACCCTCCACCGCTACACCCTTTATCTCCTTTCACAAGGTGGCTTCTGTCAACTCCCCCTCCTGAATGATGCCCTCTCTTCCTCCATTTATCCCTCCTATCAACTCTGATCCCCACCCCTCCTCCCTACCTTTCTCCTTTTCCTTGGCTCCCTCTTCCCTGCCTCCCTTCCATCCCATTTTTCCCCACCTACCCTCTCTTTGATTCCCTTCTCTCCCCCGAGTCCTTTTGCATTCCCTCCTCTGCCTTCGACACTCCCTCTTGCGCCTCCCCTGCCCACCCCCACTCTTTTTATGTGTCCTCTTCTCCATCAGCTCCTCCTCCCCTTTGCTTTTTCCTCTTCCCCCCCCCCCTCCTGTTTTTCCATCTGTCCAGGCCCTCCCTCCCCCATCTGCCTTAGGCTGTGATGTGTCCTCTTTGTGTCTCCTCTTTAGCGCAGTGTTTAAGTTAGTCTTAGATGTTGTGGGTCTTTTATGTACTGATGCAAACAGAAACCATACTGTCGCTGGGTGTGTTTCTTTTATCTCTTGCGAACAGAAATCAGACTGTCGCCGTGTTTTTTAATTGCCTGTCTATTATTGTACTTGTAACGTCCGCCCCAGGTAGTTGAGTGGTCAGCACGACAGAATGTCAATCCTAAGGCCCGGGTTCGATTTCCGGCTGGGTCGGAGATTTTCTCCGCTCAGGGACTGGGTGTTGTGTTGTTCTAATTATCATCGTTTCATCCCTATCGACGTGCAAGTCGCCGAAGTGGCGTCAAATCGAAAGACTTGCACCAGGCGAATGGTCTACCCGACGGGAGGCCCTAGTCACACGACATTTACATTGTACCTGTCTGCTCACGGTGTGTCTTCATTAGCATCATCAATCCGTTGTTTTTATATTTAACTTCCACATATTTCCGTCATTTTACAGTTTTAAAAAGTTTTTTATTGTATATTATCTTCTTATTACGTTTTTAAACATTGCTGTAGGCTGCAGAGCGTCGTACTTAGCTTCTGCCAGCCCACCCACCTTTGGGGGGGGGGGGAGGGGGAATCGAAACCCAATAAAGGAAAAAAATAACGGATTTTCCTCCTTTCGCATCTGCGACGTTCGCCATGATTGTCTCAATGCAGGATCGTGCTCTGCTTGTAAAGCTGTGTTACAGGAATGATGACTGTGCATATGTCGCTCTGCAGAAATTCCAGACAGTGAAGGGTTTGAAAAAAGGCGTTGGTCCGATGACTGCCGTGGGTCTGGAGAAAATAATTCGGAAATTCTAAAAGACAAGTTCTTTTGGTGTGCATCCTGGTACAGGGAGGAAACGAATTTATTCAACGTCAGTGGAAACAGTGGCCCCAGCAATGCACGAGGAGACGAGTGGTGGTCTGTAAACGTGAAGTGCACGGAGAATTGCCCGAACATTGGACATACCCGTGAGCACGGTGTGTTAAATCCTACGAAACATCCTTCTTTGCTATCCATTCAAAATTACCCATGTGCACGAGTTGCCTCCTGTTGACCTGCCAGCAAGAGAGACGTTTGCTTTAGAATTTCTTGCTCGCATGGAAGTGGACAATGATTGGCCGTGGAAGATTTTGTGGGCAGACGGAGCCCACTTTCATCTGACAGGACATGTCGATACACAGAATTGTCGAATATGGGCAACGGAAAATCCACAAGCAAATCAACCAGTACCACTTCATCCTGAAAAGGTCACTGTGTGGTGCGGGTTTACGTCATCATTTATCACAGGGCCATATTTTTTCGAAGAGACAGGAGCTTCCATAGTGTTACCTGTACCGTCAATGGTAAGTGCTATCAGTGTCTTTTGCGCAACCACGTCATTCTAGCTCTTCAACAGCGTACATGTGTGGGTGGGACCATTTTTATGCAAGATGGTACATCTCAGCACATTGCAAATCCAGTTAAGCAGCTGCTGAAGTGCCATTTCGGAAATGCTAGCATTATCAGCCGCCATTTCCCTACAGCCTGCCCGTTCCGATCACCTGATCTCAATCCGTCTGACTTCTGGCTGTGGGGTTATCTGAAAGATGTTGTGGTCAGTGTTCCAATTGCAATCTTAACTGCATTGAAGGCACGCATTGCGCGACATATGCTGAACGTGACCCCGGAAATACTTCGATCAGTTGTGGAACATTCTGTTTCTCGATTTCAACTAGTTGCAGAAAACGGTGGACAGCATATTGAACATGTTTTGCGCCAGTCACACGGAAATCAATAATCCGATTTGATTTTGATTGACGCTTTTTCTGCGGTTTTTGGCCTCAGAACAATTAAAAACGGATGCGAGTGATGTTTTTTATGCTGTTTTTGGCCTCAGGAAAATCAAAAACCGATTTTTCCTATCCGATGTGATATGACCTTGCCGTAATCGTAGTAGGTGGGCTTACTTAACTAACAATATCACAGTTGTACACCCGTGCACACTGAGTGGTACAGTTTGATAAACGTCAAACGTACAAATGGTTCAAATGGCTCTGAGCACTATGGGACTTAACAGCTGAGGTCATCAGTCCCCTAGAACTTAGAACTACTTAAACCTAACTAACTTAAGGACATCGCACACATCCATGCCCGAGGCAGGATTCGAACCCGCGACCGTAGCGGTCACTCGGTTCCAGACTGAAGCGCCTAGAACCGCTCAGCCACAACGGCCGGCGTCAAACGTACACCTTAGGCATTGTTGTATGATTCATTTGTCATTTGTAATCGACCATTATTAAATTATGATTCTTATATCCCCCTCTATTATTACATTTTGTAACTATTTATTCGTGCGGTTAAAGGCGCTGCAGTCTGGAACCGCAAGACCGCTACGGTCGCAGGTTCGAATCCTGCCTCGGGCATGGATGTTTGTGATGTCCTTAGGTTAGTTAGGTTTAACTAGTTCTAAGTTCTAGGGGACTAATGACCTCAGAAGTTGAGTCCCATAGTGCTCAGAGCCATTTGAACCATTTTTTAACTATTTATTTTCCTTCTGCCATACGTTTTCCCCCTTCTCCGATAATATTCCGTTGCAGTTTGCTGTCAACAGTATAAACAGCATAAATGAACGCTTTCTGTAAACATACACAGGTATCGGGAAAGGTAGATATGATAATGATAACATATCTAAGGGGAAGCCTGAGTTTTTCCTAGATGAACGACAACATTTGGGCATAAGGACTCAAAGCACAGTGCAACGAAAGTTGTAAGGGCTGCAGTTTAGCCTGTCATTGAACCTGCAACAACGCAGGATTGGTGATCGATATGGATGCTAACCGCAGGCTGGCTTCAAGGACGTCCGGCAGTGTTTGGCCGGCGTCGGCTTGCGTCGCCATGGGAACGGGGCGCCTATGCAGGGGCAAGCGCGCCGGGGAGCAGACGTCGCTCTGTCCTGCCGACGTCAACATTCAGCAGACTTCCGATTATGGCAGCGGAGGACACTTCATGGGTATTCGACTCCCTGGTGGGTTTCCTCCAAGGACCCATCTGGAACGCTCCCGTGCTGACGTTCATCGAGCAGAAATGCGCAAGTAAGTAACACTGTTATTGTAAAACAAGTATCGAAAATTCTGTTACTCATCAGCTGAGTAGGTATATACCTCAAGATCAGTATGATAACGAGCCTGTTAGCCCTTTTCGGAAAACCTCCTTCACTAACCTACTTTAATTGAACTTATCTATTTCTGGACGTACTGAAATTTTAGTTTCAGGGATATTCCAAAACTTAACAATCCTATAATTAATTAATTTATTTCAAAGTTTGATCTATTTTATACTATCTGATGTTTGTTTCTATGAAGTTTGATAATGACTAGATCCATAGCCTTCGTGAATTTTTAAATCAAAACATTCCGCTTTAGGCTGCTAAAATATTATTCATTAGGTTCACAATTTTCGCACGTGGCCATTTTCAAGCATTGTGGGATGGTGGAACCGACGCAATAGTATAAAGCTGTCTGTGACATACTGTGTAACGGAAGTTGCATGTGATGTTGTGAATTTATCTGCTGTTCCATATACTACCCATTTACCACGACTGTTACATTAAATTTAACCTTAAGTGTTTTTATCATTATTTCATCAACTTTCTAACGTGTTTGGTATATGGAACAATAAATAATTTCACGCCACCACAGGCAACTGCTCTTAAATAGCATTTCACAGCCTTATACTACTGAGCCGGCCGCTGTGGCCGAGCGGTTCTAGGCGCTTCAGTCTGGAACCGCGCGACCGCTATGATCGCAGGTTCGAATCCTGCCTCGGGCATGGATGTGTGTGATGTCCTTAGGTTGGTTAGGTTTAAGTAGTTCTAAGTTCTAGTGGACTGATGACCTCAGATATTATGTCCTATAGTGCTCAGAGCCATTTGAACCGTATACTGCTGATTGGGTTACAACAACACAATGCTTGAAAATGACCACGTGTCGAATTGCAATCGCAATGAATGGTGTTTTAACAGCGTAAGTCGCAATGTTGTCATTTTAAAAGTTTGTCCCTACGTTTAAACAAAAGATTGGTTGATTATCTGCCAGATACACAAAAAAATATTTCATTTGTCCGCAGACACCTACCTCGGTTTCTAAGAAAATAGTCATAATTTAGTTAGTGACTAAGGAAGGGTAGAAGGCACAGAAAATGACTGTTTCGAAAGCGTATCATTGTTTTGTGTATAAAGTGGGACTGCCATGTTAACGGGCAACCAGTAAGCCCCAGATTCTTTAAAGAATAGAACTGCATTGTATAAAACAGGTTCCAACGTCTGATTACAAATGAGTTAACGCAATAAGTATTTGACGTTAAGCACATAAGCGAGAAAAAGTTCAGAACGGGCTTGCAACTGTGGTTAAAGTTTGTTGGTAGTCGCTAAGTGCTCTCACTATCGAACACTGCAGAAAAACTGGATTCGTAACTTGCGCTCGTTTTCCAGAATTTCTAATTTTTCACGCATAGCAGTGTTTGTAACGTCGTATCTCGTGAACTATGGCTCGCACAATCACATAATTTTGCAAGCACATTCATTGATGTATGTGGATACTGTTTGAAAAATGTGTTGCGAGTAGAGTCAGTAGTAAAGAAGCAATGAATTAAAACGTCATGCCGTATGTTGAAGTTTTACTGCACGAACAAGGAAAATGTAGTAAGTGAGAAAGTTCTTTCCTATCATGGAGATGTTAGCCATAAAACAGTTTCGTGAAGGTTTGCAGTTATGTATAAAGTTTGTTGGAAGTCGCTAAGTGCTGTCTTTTCAAGTACTGGATGAAAGTAGTCTGCGCGCCGTGGGTTACCATGCCTTAAGACATAAACACAGTTTATAACTTTAATTCTTGTCGTACTAGTTAAACTTTTGACGTAAGATTATACTTGTTATTGATTAAAGTATGACAGAATTTTAAATTTTTAAATTTAATCGCTGTATATGAAAAAATGAAAATCGAATTTTTGCTGCGGCTGGAAGCTATTAGATAGGCATCCTGAATCATAAACCACGAACTGGGTTCTTGATTTACTAATACAGATGGTAGATTATCATCTGATCACCCACTGTGAAAGGTTGATGGTTTTCGTACTACCCATATTAGAAAAAGTAATCGGTATACCCTATTGTTACACCATAACTTTCGCAGTAAGAACCACCTCATCCATGTATTATGTGAAGATGGATAGGAAATGATCCATGATTTTTTTTAATTTCACACAGTTTGGAACTTAATCGTTTATTCCCTTTGGCTGTGTGAAACCAGTGCTTAGTTGATTCGTATGTCTGTACTTATTTATAAAATTTTCCTTTTCGACTTGTCGATGCAAAATATTCGTCTTCCCATTGTCCTGATACTCTTCCATCTTGAGAGGTCTCCTTCTGGACGGTCGCCATCGCCAAAATGTTGATTAATACAATATTTTAAAAGATAATTAATTGAAACCCTCAGCTGTCGACAGGTGTTGTTGATATACCTCGATGGGGTAGCTGAAAATGTGTGTCCTGACCGGGACTCGAACCCAGGATCTCTTGCTTATATGGCAGAAGCTCTATCGATCTGAGCCACCTAGGACACTGATGAATAGCGCGACCGCAGGGACTTATCCCTTTCACGCTTCCCATGAGACCAATATTTCCAACTGTCCACAATTCTACTTATGAAATGTACCTAATAGATATTTGCTCATCCACTCATTACTCGTGCACACAATATTTTAGATGAGAGCGTTTTCCTTGACCCACCAAACGTTTAGTATTCTCCAGAGGTTACTGTTTTCTGCACTTTATTTGACAATATACATAACCAACAAACTAACTTTCTTGATGAGGACTGGAGTCTTCATATCTTATAACAAACTTCCTGTTGTGCACAAAGTTCCGCATAGCCAGCGCATACACAACTTTCCCACTAGAGCGTGCCCTGCTATGCACAACAGCGCAGGCGCTGCGCTCGTCCGTCTCTGCACTACGAGATGGCGCTGCCATAGAGACGGACCAAATTCTGCTTCCGCCGATCCGCGTATTAATATGTAACGCAGCCAATGAGATTGCTGCTAACGTAGAACCTTTTCTCCTTGCGGATCCCACTCGTGCAGTGATACATGAATGCACGAGGTATTATAACGAGTGTACAGACCTCTGATTAGTCAGTCTGCATTTGTCTGAACCAGTCTGTACCAGTCTACATTTGTCTGTACCAGTCTATAGTCAAGTTTCAGTCTGCGCCTAATAAGATTACCATATTCCTGTACATAGCCATGAAGATAAATGTACAGACTCTTTTGTCAAGTATCAGAGATATATGTGAGAATGAGATTAACGTACCAATACCAAAGGAACTTCAGACTGTCAATTGTAAATAGCATCCACAACCAAGTTAAGTAATTTTTATGCTTGTTATTATTTTAATAAATGTGTGTGAAAATTAATCAAGTTCTGTTTAAAGTTGGTCACCGTCAATCTGCTACTCTAAGCGTGCAAGTGGCGTTTCTATGGTCTGACCTAACGGCAGAAGATAAACACGCCACGATAAGACCATGAGACATATTGCTGACACTCGCCTACTTCGTTAGAGCGACAAGTCAAACAATCTGATGGTGTGTGTACTGAAGGTCTTACAGTATGCACACCACACTTCCAAAATCTTGTAAGTCTCTCCAGGATGGTTGCACGACCTCGGCTGTTCAATACAAAAGTCAGATCAAAAACCTTCAGCTATCCATATTTCGAATTTTATATTATTTTGCTACCAGTTTCGGCATTCGATTACGCCATCTTCAGGCTCCTTCACCGTCGTGTAGGAAGAACCCCACCTCTTGTACAATCGCAATAGGGGCCCAGCATAGAGTCACTAGAGTCCGTAGACTTTTTATAATAACGCGATCTGCGAGCGATGATCGAAGGTATCGCGTTGTAATAGACAAGTGCACGGATTCCAGTGACTGCATGCTGGCCCCTATTTCGATTGTGCAAAAGATGGAATTCTTCTCACACCTCGGTCATGTGGCCTGAAGATGTCGTAATGTAACGACGAAACTCGCAGTAAAATAAAATAAAATTGGAATTACACACGGCTGAATGTGTTTTTGATTTGACATTTTATAACTTCCAATACGGTCGAATGTGTTTTGGTTTATGGTGTCATACCCACTGTGTACCTGGAAGTACAGCTGATATTGCCTACGCTTTGGAGGCTGTCGATGTGAAACTCGAAGGAATTTGGGAAACTATTATCAATATAGTTTTTCGCTTAACTGTCCTGTCTCCAAGCGTGTATTTATAAGTGTAGACTAATACCTTAGTTAACGTTTGTTTAGGTGTGGCCGTCTAAGTGCATTAATGTTTCTCCTATTAGATTATAAATTTAAAAATCTTAAAGAAGAAGTTATCTGTTATGTTTAGGGAAAAGTCTTGTGGCGACTGAACGAGTCATAGCATAAAATATTCGAACGTTTCTACCACTGAAGTAGGTATCTGAAACTTTGTAATATTTTTCGCTGTGACGCGCTCACACCTCAGACCCACAACACTTTCGAAACTGCCAACGATTGTGGAAAACTAACCTAGAAAAATACATTCCATTTGTTAAAAATATTTCTCCAAGGATTTACTTTGTCTCTGAATATGAAGAAACAATTAGTATGCAACGATCCAGTCCCGCTTTCGCCCGAGAACCTACCACAAGATATTTATGCTTCCCCTGGTCACGAAAAGCAACCTGTCTTATTTGCGAGAAACATTTTTATTTTGAAATCGAAGAAATTTTCTTTTTATTCAGCTACAACTTACTGGTTGCACCAAAATTCTGTTCTAAACTTAAATACAATCACAGCAAAGAGTACAAAATATGCTCTTTTTATTAAAAAATAGTCTTTCAGAATTAAAAAATCTGCCTGCAAAAATCCCCTTCGTTTCAGAAGTACATAAGCTTTCAAATATTAAAACAAATATTTTATATCGAAAACAGCTTCAAAGATTATCATGTGTTAACAGTCGACAGAGTACCTTAGAAATAACAAGTAAAAGCTCTTGCTGCAGCGCAGGAATTCCAGGTTCCATCAAGATCCACTGCAAGTATTATGACAGTTAGGCAGGAGGTGAGAAAACTTGGATTTCATGGTCGAGAGTCTGCTTATAAGCCACACATCATGTCGGTAAATGCCAAGCGACGCCTCGCTTAGTGTAAGGAGCGTAAACATTGGACGATTGAACAGTGGGAAAACGGTGTAGTGACGAATTACGGTACACAATTTGCCCATCCGGCGGGAGGATGTGGGTATGACGAATGCCCAGTGAACGTCATCTGCCAGCGTGTGTAGTGCCAACAGTAAAATTAGGTGGCGGTGGTTTTGGTGTGGTCGTATTGTTCAAGGAGGGGGCTTGCACTCCTTGTTGTTTTGCTTGGCACTATCACAGCACAGGCCTACATTGATGTTTTAAGCACCTTCTTGTTTCCCACTGTTGAAGAGCAATTCGGGGATGGCGATTGCCCCTTTCAACACGATCGATGTTCATAATGCACGGCCTGTGGCGGAGTGGCTACACGACGATAACATCCCTGTAATGGACTGGCCTGCACAGAGTCCTGATCTGAATCCTATAGTACACCGTTGGGATGTTTTGGAACGCCGACTTCGTGCCAGGCCTCACCGACCGACATAGATACCTCTCCCTGGGGCAGCACACCGTGAAGAATGGGCTGCCATTCACCAAGAAACCTTCCAGCACCTGATTGAACGTAAGCCTGCGAGAGTGGAAGCTGTCATCAAGGCTAAGGGTGAGCCAACACCATGCTGAATTCCAGCATTATCGATGGAGGGCGCCACGAACTTGTAAGTCATTTTCAGCCAGGTGTCCGGATACTTTTGATCATATAGTGTATGACCTAGTCCGAATGGTTTCCGAGACAGAACACTTTTAATGTGCATTTCTATTTATTTGCTGTATTATTCATTGTAATTGCTTACAATGCCCACAGTAGTATAGATGAACTTGAGACGAACATTTTGATACAGGACGCTTGTGGTCTAGTAGGGAAACTACCTCAAACTGGCCTACAAAAAGTATCTAAGCTATAGCGCACGCGCATCGCGCGAGATTTTCAATATTCTCGCGACCTCTTCGCGCAAACTGTTAGCCCTAGACAAAAAATAAATAGGATCTTTTTTGTAGCAAATTTAATTTAGTTTAATTGTGCACTGAGACATGTTTTCGTTGGAGGGTTCGGTTTTCATTAAAGAAAAACTTACAAAAGTGATATTAAACGTGTACCGTTTCGGAAACCATTCGGAGTATCACACCTCAAAGCATGTACCTTTCCTCCTGACACACCCTGTATAAGCAACGACACATAGGAGAAGGATGAGCGTGGCATCACGTCTTTCCGACGTGCATACCGTGAATGCGGAAACGTGAACTGTAACGATGTTATTACCAAATGCGTCCAGACAGGACGAGCGTGCTGTATTTTTTTCTTGGCTGCCGTAGGACAAACAACAGTAGACAGCAATTGGAGAATGAAGAATGTGTATGAGGCAGCATGTCTGTCGGAAACTATGGTTGTAGAAAACTGTGCCGCTGCTTCGTGATAACGCACGTCCCCGTATCGCAAATGTCGTAACGCAGAAGTTACGTCAACTGAATCTGAAAACGCTCGAGCACCCGTGCTATAGTCCTGACCTCTCCCGAAGCGATTATAACGCCTTCGGTCCCTTAAAAAAAGGCCTTGAATGGTCGGAGATACCTGTCAGACGAGGATGTGTAGCAGACCGTTACGGACTTCTTCACAGGCGGGACACGGTGTCTTAGCAAATGAATATCTTCAACCTGGTGCATCGGCTGGATGATTGCCTCAACGCTCACCGCAATTTTGCCTGATCGGCATACCATTTCTTCACTGTATGGCCTGTGAACAGAAACCTTTTGATCACTGCTTACATAAGGTTATAGATTTAACATACCGAACGTTGATGCACTTGTTCCCATAATTCTTTTGAACAGCGTGTATGCAATCTTTAGTTTATGGTCAAGTGAACAATATGCCTGGCCTCTCGTGCGCTAGTCACATGGTGTCTCTGAGATTGTACATGCCGTTGAGTATAGCCTTCTGGAACCCGTCGTTCGCATATTCGTGTGGTAGGTGTGGGATCCACACCGATTAGAGCAGCAATACACAGCGCAATACATTAGTTCGACAGATGCCTCAAAAACAGAAATCATCAAGTCATTTGTGGGTCGGAGAAGTCATCATGGAAAAACGTGCGCTCTGGAGTTCCCCAAGGCTCCGTCCTTGGGCCATTACTCTTCTCACTGTACATTAATGATATTTCAGTGATTCACTCCTGCAACTACCATCTATATGCCGACGACATCCAACTGTACATAAGTGCAAGCCCCAAGAACATTGCTGACGCAGTAGCGAGTATGAACGCAGATCTTTGCTCTGTTTCTCGATGGGCACAGAATCTAGGTCTGAAACTAAACCCCAAGAAATCCCAGGCCATTCTTATATCTCATCCAAAGTTAATCAGCCGGTACTTTCGCGAAACAGTCCCTCAAATACTCCTCAATGGTACCCAACTACCATACAAAAAAACAGTAAAAGACCTTGGAATAATCTTGAAAGAGCACCTAAACTGGGAAGAACAAACAGCCACAGCTTGTCGGAAATCGCTCTCCTCCCTACATGCGATCCAAAAATTTAGAAAAATATTTCCAACCCATGTTAAACAAAAATTAGTCCAAACACTAGTCTTGCCTAATCTTTACTAATGTGATGTAGTTCAACACGGCACAAATAGTGAAAATTGGAGATGCCTCGAGCTAGTGCTGAATGCTTATATGAGATACGTGTACAATATACGGTTGTATGATCATATCAGTCTTTCATACTTCCAGCTAGGTTGGATACGCCCACATAAGGTACGCGATCTCCACACGATGTGCTTACTTTATCGGTTTCTTAGTCACTGATGCCCCCAATACTTATCTTCTCACATTATACACCTATCATCATTCCACAACCGCAATACCAGATCGGATACGTCCAGCATCTTGGCTGTACCTTTACATAACACAAAATCTTTCTCCATGTCATTCTCCATCTGAGCCAAACGACTATGGAACGCGCTCCCCTGTGATCAGCGTCTTATCCAGAACCACTCAGCATTCAAGAGGGAACTCAAAACTTACATACACTCCTGGAAATGGAAAAAAGAACACATTGACACCGGTGTGTCAGACCCACCATACTTGCTCCGGACACTGCGAGAGGGCTGTACAAGCAATGATCACACGCACGGCACAGCGGACACACCAGGACCCGCGGTGTTGGCCGTCGAATGGCGCTAGCTGCGCAGCATTTGTGCACCGCCGCCGTCAGTGTCAGCCAGTTTGCCGTGGCATACGGAGCTCCATCGCAGTCTTTAACACTGGTAGCATGCCGCGACAGCGGGGACGTGAACCGTATGTGCAGTTGACGGACTTTGAGCGAGGGCGTATAGTGGGCATGCGGGAGGCCGGGTGGACGTACCGCCGAATTGCTCAACACGTGGGGCGTGAGGTCTCCACAGTACATCGATGTTGTCGCCAGTGGTCGGCGGAAGGTGCACGTGCCCGTCGACCTGGGACCGGACCGCAGCGACGCACGGATGCACGCCAAGACCGTAGGATCCTACGCAGTGCCGTAGGGGACCGCACCGCCACTTCCCAGCAAATTAGGGACACTGTTGCTCCTGGGGTATCGGCGAGGACCATTCGCAACCGTCTCCATGAAGCTGGGCTACGGTCCCGCACACCGTTTGGCCGTCTTCTGCTCACGCCCCAACATCGTGCAGCCCGCCTCCAGTGGTGTCGCGACAGGCGTGAATGGAGGGACGAATGGAGACGTGTCGTCTTCAGCGATGAGAGTCGCTTCTGCCTTGGTGCCAATGATGGTCGTATGCGTGTTTGGCGCCGTGCAGGTGAGCGCCACAATCAGGACTGCATACGACCGAGGCACACAGGGCCAACACCCGGCATCATGGTGTGGGGAGCGATCTCCTACACTGGCCGTACACCACTGGTGATCGTCGAGGGGACACTGAATAGTGCACGGTACATCCAAACCGTCATCGAACCCATCGTTCTACCATTCCTAGACCGGCAAGGGAACTTGCTGTTCCAACAGGACAATGCACGTCCGCATGTATCCCGTGCCACCCAACGTGCTCTAGAAGGTGTAAGTCGACTACCCTGGCCAGCAAGATCTCCGGATCTGTCCCCCATTGAGCATGTTTGGGACTGGATGAAGCGTCGTCTCACGCGGTCTGCACGTCCAGCACGAACGCTGGTCCAACTGAGGCGCCAGGTGGAAATGGCATGGCAAGCCGTTCCACAGGACTACATCCAGCATCTCTACGATCGTCTCCATGGGAGAATAGCAGCCTGCATTGCTGCGAAAGGTGGATATACACTGTACTAGTGCCGACATTGTGCATGCTCTGTTGCCTGTGTCTATGTGCCTGTGGTTCTGTCAGTGTGATCATGTGATGTATCTGACCCCAGGAATGTGTCAATAAAGTTTCCCCTTCCTGGGACAATGAATTCACGGTGTTCTTATTTCAATTTCCAGGAGTGTATTAGGGACTGTATAGCCACCACTGTTGTGCCCCTCTCATCTCTTTCTTTCTTCTCTCCATCATAGCTTCGAATTTTACCATTCTATTTCTCTTCCTGTAACTTAGCTACCTCTACTATATCTCTTTCACCCCATTCTATCGTCTTATGTCTCTGCTAGATTTGAATAACTCGCAAGCTGCAAGAACATAACGAGAAAATTGCCAACTAACAATAGGACTGACATTCATAAAAGAAAAATATGTTTACTTTCATATACATAGTCATTACTATTATTATTATTCTTGATTGTTATAATTATTTTTTGATTTTATAATTATCCTTGTATTACTGTTATAATCTCTATCTTTTTCTTTAACATTAATACTGTATAACGTGGTATGTCGTTAATGTTCTGTACAAACTGAAATTCGTTCAATTTGAGTATGCCTGGTTAGGTGTAAGAGAGGGCCTGAAGGCCCTAATCTTGCCAGGTAAAATAAATGCGTAAATAAATAAATAAATATCACTGAATGATAAATCTCAGTCTTGCTTGTCCACGGTTTGAAGCTGTGCAATTCCGACGTGTGCTGGCAGACTTTCGTCCTCCTTACACGAGACATACCACAACTTCTTACAAACAACCAACATTCAAATACGATTTCTGGACGAGAAGTCGTTTACTTCTTGCAGAATGAAGGAGGCATTAATCCTCCTTGCTTGGTGCAGTTGTGCTGCTAATTCGAATATCCAAGCATTTAGTACACGTCATCCCAGTCTGACAGTTTTTGCTTGCCGCTATCATAGTTCTGCAGTTTTAATGACTAGCAGTGTATCTTTAAAAGGAGGCTATGGTTTTCGTGGAATAATGACATTTTTATGAGTTTTTACTTCTGTTTAATACAAAAAAGATTTGCTAGAGAAAAAAAAAAACCACTTGGTAGTTTCACCAGACAACAGAGGTATATCGTGTCCAAGTAAGTTGTCGTCCGTAGCCAAACATTGGCAGAAAATTTTCCTTCCTGGTAGTAACATGCAGCAGTGACATGACGTGTGAATGTTACACGTGTGGAAAAGCCCAGTGCGTGAGTAATGGACGTGGTTGAAAACTGTTCCAGGAAAGAGGTAACATCAATGCACGCTTGCCGCATCGATCTGCAGAAGTTCATACACTTTTCATAATACGCAGGCAGTTGTTTTCAGGTGTGTCACGTATCATACAGATGTTACTGTTCCCTAGCGTGTACACAAAAAAGTGCGGCTTACTTGTATCGGGCCCGGCCGCGGTGGTCTAGCGGTTCTGGCGCTGCAGTCCGGAACCGCGGGACTGCTACGGTCGCAGGTTCGAATCCTGCCTCGGGCATGGGTGTGTGTGATGTCCTTAGGTTAGTTAGGTTTAAGTAGCTCTAAGTTCTAGGGGACTTATGACCTAAGATGTTGAGTCCCATAGTGCTCAGAGCCATTTGAACCATTTGAACTTGTATCGGGCACGTTTCGAATTCTAGTGGCGAACCTTCCCCCTTACAAGACTCTGCAGTCATGGACTGTGCGGCTGGTCCCGGCGGAGGTTCGAGTCCTCCCTTGGGCATGGGTGTGTGTGTTTGTCCTTAGGATAATTTAGGTCAAGTAGTGTGTAAGCTTAGGGACTGATGACCTTAGCAGTTAAGTCCCATAGGATTTCACACACATTTGAACATTTTTTTTACAAGACTCTGCCTGTAATAGAGTAGGTGATTTCTAGCTATGCGATCCGAGGGATTCTGTCTCTCAAATGCGTGACGGTAGTGTAATGTTTATGCTGGGCAGCAATAATTTCACCTCTGAGCGCTTTAAATTCATTGGCTTGCAAAACTTAAGGACGGATGTAACTTACACATGATTTACCACTGTCAAGTTTTATAGATCAGCCGGCCGGAGTGGCCGAGCGGTTAAAGGCGCTACAGTCTGGAACCGCACGACCGCTACGGTCGCAGGTTCGAATCCTGCCTCGGGCATGGATGTGTGTGATGTCTTTAGGTTAGTTAGGTTTAAGTAGTTCTAAGTTCTAGGGGACTTATGACCACAGCAGTTGAGTCCCATAGTGCTCAGAGCCATTTGAACCATTTGTTTTTTATAGATCAGTGGTACTCGGACCATATATACGAGGGCGTGCTGAAAAGTAATGCCTCCGAATTCTTCATTCTTTTCTCAATATCGGTTGAGGCATTACATGCCATGGGTGTTACTCCGTCCACTGCCCCGTTTCGCTGATGGAAGTTGCAATCATTTGTCCCTACAGGGTTCCGAATTGTTGCGTGTAACACGGCGGTGTGTAATGCAATGTCGGTGCATGAGAAACAGAGTGCTGTAATCGAGTTTCTAATAGCGGAAAACGTCCACACTTGTATCGCCCTCTCCTTCAGCAAGACAGTGCCTCACCACACACGATCGCTGCGACATCTGCAAGAATGCGACGCTTTGGGTTCTCTCTCATCGACCATCCTCCACACAGTCCCGACTTGGCCCCATGCGATTTTCATGTTCCCAAAACTGAAAGAGGACTTCGCTTTGATACAAGAATCATAGCCGCATTTGTGATGGTGAAACACCAGCTGTGCAACGTATTGGTGGCAATGAAAATTTGTGCCGGGCCGAGACTCGAAACCGGATTTGCCGCTGTACACGAGCGGTCACTTGTTCCTTCACACATGCATACACATCTGAAGGACACAGGGGAGTTTATCGAAAGAACACAGGCACTGTAATACGGTGCTTCATGCTTAAAAAGGACTTCAGTCATATGTCTCTCCCTGTACAAGATTCACAGTATCTATGTGGGTACAGGATACAGACAAGACGGTGACGTATGGAAGTTTGGGTCTGTCCGGGAGTGTGCTCGGATAGCCGATGTGGTTAAGGCGGCTGCTCGCGTGAAGCAGGAAATCCGGGTTCGAGTTCCAGTCTGGCACAAATTTTCTTTGCCACCAGTACTTTGAGCAGCTGGAGTGTCGCCATATTCGCAAATGCGAATATGATTCCTGCATTCCATGCAGCTGACGATCGCACGACTGCCTCTTCCTTCAGACACGTATGTATACCTGAAGGACATTGCAGAGTACATCGAAACAACACGGGTACTGCAATGTGGAACGTCACTTTGATTGTGATCAGGCGGTGCAAGCAAAGGTGACGTTGTGGCTCCGTCTACAAATTCAAATATTCCAAAGTGAAGGTAGCAATAAACTGGCTGATACGCCCGCTAAACCCGCTGGGCAGAACAGGTAATAGGATTGTGGACAGGGCAAAGGTTGAGGTCAGTTTCTCCTAATTGTCATTTATTGTTATTTAATAACCTTTACAACCAAAGGCGGCACACAGCCGGACCTTTACCGAATGCAACTCTTTCACGGCTGAAGACCTCCAAACAAGAAATCTTAACAAATCAACAAGATAAAAATCCACTTAAGATTTTAAAAAAGCAGCAAACGTATGCAAAGTGCAATACAAATGGCTGAGGGCCACAATTAAATTTCAAAATTTTAGTATATATTACCATAGACTTTTAAAGGCAGAAGACCAGAATGTTTAACAACAAGAAATCTTAAAAATCAACAAGATTAAAATGCAGTTAAAGAAGCAAATCAAATAAATAAAGAGACGTATCACAGCTATGTGGAAAGCCTTAAGGCTAAGCAGATAGAAAATACATATGCAAGGTACAATACCAATGGCTGAAGGCCAGAATTAAGTTCAAAATTTTTAAATATATTACCATAGTCTTCTAAAGGCAGAGGGCCACAATATTTAAGCTTGAAAGATAAATTTAAAAATTAATTTTGCAAAATTTTTAAGAAAATAAAAAAATTACCATAAGCCTTGAATTTAAAGTAGCTGACAACAGACAATTAAACACCGGTGGCACTCAGAAGCCTTCAGGGAGGTCGGTCTGCCCTTGTTCACTTAGGCGAGACAAGTGGTGAGCCCAACTATACTTGATCTGTCGGAACCCAACCAGGGGACAGCTGCGGAGCGAACGACACAACGACTTGCTTCCCGTCAATCAGTACATGAGAACTCAAACCGGAAAGGTTACAAACGTGATAATCCTAAATGGAGTATGTATTAGCTGCCATAATTACACACCATGTTGGACAGCAACAACAGGTGAGGAAAGGACACTGACTGAAATTACGTTAGTGGCCAGGGCAGGTAAGCCGGCCGGAGTGGCCGAGCGGTTAAAGGCGCTACAGTCTGGAACCGCACGACCGCTACGGTCGCAGGTTCGAATCCTGCCTCGGGCATGGATGTGTGTGATGTCCTTAGGTTAGTTAGGTTTAAGTAGTTCTAAGTTCTAGGGGACTTATGACCACAGCAGTTGAGTCCCATAGTGCTCAGAGCCATTTGAACCATTTTTTGAAGGGCAGGTAACCGGAACACTAACGGCCACAAGGCCGAAAATGCCGCTGGTACACTTGAATTTGAAACAGGTAATATACGAGGGCAGTTCAATAAGTAATGCAACACATTTTTTTTCTCGGCCAATTTTGGTTGAAAAAACCGGAGATTTCTTGTGGAATATTTTCAAACATTCCCGCTTCGTCTCGTATAGTTTCATTGACTTCCGACAGGTGGCAGCGCTGTACGGAGCTGTTAAAATGGCGTCTGTAACGGATGTGCGTTGCAAACAACGGGCAGTGATCGAGTTTCTTTTGGCGGAAAACCAGGGCATCTCAGATATTCATAGGCGCTTGCAGAATGTCTACGGTGATCTGGCAGTGGACAAAAGCACGGTGAGTCGTTGGGCAAAGCGTGTGTCATCATCGCCGCAAGGTCAAGCAAGACTGTCTGATCTCCCGCGTGCGGGCCGGCCGTGCACAGCCGTGACTCCTGCAATGGCGGAGCGTGCGAACACACTCGTTCGAGATGATCGACGGATCACCATCAAACAACTCAGTGCTCAACTTGACATCTCTGTTGGTAGTGCTGTCACAATTGTTCACCAGTTGGGATATTCAAAGGTTTGTTCCCGCTGGGTCCCTCGTTGTCTAACCGAACACCATAAAGAGCAAAGGAGAACCATCTGTGCGGAATTGCTTGCTCGTCATGTGGCCGAGGGTGACAATTTCTTGTCAAAGATTGTTACAGGCGATGAAACATGGGTTCATCACTTCGAACCTGAAACAAAACGGCAATCAATGGAGTGGCGCCACACCCACTCCCCTACCAAGAAAAAGTTTAAAGCCATACCGTCAGCCGGTAAAGTCATGGTTACAGTCTTCTGGGACGCTGAAGGGGTTATTCTGTTCGATGTCCTTCCCCATGGTCAACGATCAACCTGAAGTGTATTGTGCTACTCTTCAGAAATTGAAGAAACGACTTCAGCGTGTTCGTAGGCACAAAAATCAGAACGAACTTCTCCTTCTTCATGACAACGCAAGACCTCACACAAGTCTTCGCACCCGAGAGGAGCTCACAAAACTTCAGTGGACTGTACTTCCTCATGCACCCTACAGCCCCGATCTCGCACCGTCGGATTTCCATATGTTTGGCCCAATGAAGGACGCAATCCGTGGGACGCACTACGCGGATGATGAAGAAGTTATTGATGCAGTACGACGTTGGCTCCGACATCGACCAGTGGAATGGTACCGTGCAGGCATACAGGCCCTCATTTCAAGGTGGCGTAAGGCCGTAGCATTGAATGGAGATTACGTTGAAAAATAGTGTTGTGTAGCTAAAAGATTGGGGAATAACGTGGTGTATTTCAATGCTGAATAAAACAACCCCTGTTTCAGAAAAAAATGTGTTGCATTACTTATTGAACTGCCCTCGTAGTTAACTTCACTCAAAGGAACACTGCCTGAATTTACGTCAGTGCCCAGGGCAGGTAACCAGAACACTAACAGCCACAAGGCAGAAAATTCCAATGGTGCACTCAAATTGTAGTCGACCAAAATAGTTAATCGCAATGCATGGTGGTTAAATTTCGGCAGTAGAAACACTCGGTGTTGCTCACAGGAAAACCTCCCCAACAGCAAACCACCGAAACGAACCGCCACAACATGAATAGACGACGTGGCTTGGGTAGTTGAAACCACTACTTAGCTTTGACGTCCTGGGTCGGTGATCCACGAAGCTCGTAGCGATCGGACAGCTCCGCACACGCTCCGACACTGCGCAGGGGCTGCCAGCGGCCCCAGCCGACTGCACCGCGCGGAGATAACTTCCCTGGTCGGCAACACCCGACCGACTCCCGCTGGTCCATCCGCGACTGCTGCTCCGTCGCGACTGCACTGCTGGTGTCTCTCCCACTCACTTCCAGACACACGATGGCGTAAATACTGGCTCGGACCCAACCGTGCACAAGAAACACGCCCACTGGCTAAACGACATCCCCTGCACCAGGAAAGGACCGGCCCAAGTTCCACAAGACGATGATTGAAGAGGCCCAGAAGCGCTCGGAGAAGCAGTTACACATCACCCGATGAGACGACCGACCTCTCAGAGGCAGTACACCGACAACATTTAAAATCTCTTCTCAAAGGAAATCACGCCAACTACACACAGAACCTGTAACCTCCCCCTCACTTATCGACCTTAATGACAGTGAAAAATTAAACCGCGTGTACCTAATGGAAATTTGGGAAAGCAATCGTCACCGAAGTTAATCTGTCGGTAAATAGGGAGGAAAGGGTTACATCTAAATGAAAGGAAAAATGCAAATGAAACTGGTGGAAATTAATTTTGAAAAGGGGTAAAGTTAATAAAGAAAGTAAATGTGCGGCCGTTACGTTAACAATTAACTAGCGGTAATTAGATATTTGAGATTTGGGGGAAATCACGGTCGCCAGTCCTAAGGACAATTACTATAGTAACTGAAAAAGAAAGGTTATTACACATATAATTAGCACTAGAAGCGTGGCAACTGAAGGTTGACACGTGTAGTGTGAAAACTGAAAGTTTGTCAGAAGTAATAAATTTCGCTACACTCTGACTTAATTTAGCAAAAGAATTAATAAAACAGGAAAATCGAAAGTTAATTTAGTGACTGAAGTTAATAGTGAGCTTTCTTTCTGAAGCACATCGAAATTCAGTAAAATACAGTTAGTCTTGGACTACCTCAATAATCATTTCAAAAGCTACTTGAATCTACGCAATTTAGAAATAAGAGATTTAACTTTGAACTTGAATTAAATGATTCTGAACAATTAACAATAGTAAAATTTAGTACGTACCAAGCTGAGCTGCAGTCACAGGTAAGCTAAAATATGGTAACAAAACTCGCACTCTTAATTTGTGCTTGTGTAATCTAACTATTGTAGCCAGCTATGAATACTTAAAGTGAACTTTGAAATTAAAGCAGTGAAATGGAATTATGCTGGCGTTTGAATTTCAACGACACTCGGGTTCATTTCGGAAAAGGAAGGGACCCTGCTTGGCAATGCAATTGGGACAATGAGCAACAAAGGTTCATGCTAAGTTGCTGTAATTTTGCGAGGCAAATGGAACAATTTGAAAAGCTGAGGTCTGCCATACAGTTCTGAAACTTTGCGTGCTTTTAGTCTTCCTTGTTGGTTGATTGAAGGTTTGTAGCCGTCGATCGAGGAGGTGGCGACAGTCACTCATTGTCGGCCGTCGCTGTTGCAGAAGCTGGATGTTGGCGCTCCTTCTTCTCAACACGGTCACCAGACGAAACGGGCTCTTGATGTGCGCCAGCTAATGCTTCCCGTCCGCGACACCATGTCAGAAACTATCATCGCAAGTCGAGCGCAATTACATGCTGCTAAACCCCGAAAGCGCGGCAACTCGCGGGAGCGTCACACAACACACCTGCTCCACTCGCTACTCCAGCCAGACTCTGACTGCTCTGCCCGCGCTCCATGCGACAGAGTTAACACTACCAAAGATCCTACACACTTTGATTCTTCGCACGACCTATCGATGTAATCGTTCGATAGCAGTTTTCCCTAGGCAAGACCCAGCGTAGAAATACAAATAATATTTACGAAACAAACCAATTATACATCGACATAAATGCATATATATATATATATATATATATATATATATATACATACAAATAGTAAAACAATTACAATATACGAAGACACAGAAATGTTATATATTCAGGTAACAAAAATAAGGAAAACAAATTTATAGTACAATAAATGGAAGTAGGAGGATATGCATTTCCGGCGTTACAAACCTGACAAACACTTGCACGAAGACCTGAACGGTACCCAACACTAACTAAACACGCATGGTCGGGCGAGCCATGTCGGCGCAGACCTCACTACTGCTCCAACCCGACTGCACTAGTGCCGCATTGAAACTTCCGACTGGCAGGTCCGGACTGCGCTCCAGACGCGTTCCAACTAACTGTCAGACTGAACTCGCTATCCGAACTCGCGACCGGAACTGCCTTACGACAGGCAACGACCGGGAAGTCATAGCAGTCAAGCAAAGATACTACGAGAGGAGATATATCGATACGCGCTGCTAACGCCGCTCACGGTCAGGCAAAGCAGCAACTCAGTGACAGTAGTAATTTAAATTAATCTAGTGAGGTGGAAGTACTTAAAAACAAGGCATAAAATACTTGATGGCGGGAACACGCGCCACGCACAGCTCACTGGCCTCTTGTTGGGGAAGTGTGTTCGCCGTCAGGGTGACTGTATTGAGAAATAAATATGTAGGCACGGAGAATAAAGAAGTAGAATGTTGATACAGTTTGTTTTATTTAACAGTCTTCAAGAGTTCTCACAAAAAATTTTGGAGACATTACTCTTCAGCACGCACAAGTAGGAAGAATTGCTAGGGAACTGTACAGAAAGTAACTGAAAGAAGTACACAGTGAGACGAACAGAAATAACACTTTTATTCAAAGAGAATAATTAGAGGGAAGTCAGGGCAGTCCCTGGTCGTAGAATAATACAGTGAAGCCACCGCGATCCATGATGGTCGGGACATTACAAAATGTGGAATATGGTTCTTAAGGGGATGTGTAAGCACCATGGATGTCATTGCATGATCTGCAGCGTGTTCCCATGAAGGACAAAAGTTTGGTAAGGAGTTCTTGTGGTAGGGTGTTGCATCCCTTCAACAGTACCGGTTGACAGCTGATGGATTGATCGTCGGTGGATGTGGCCGTGCTGCAAAGCATCCCACATGTATTCGATGGAATGGAATTCATGTCGGGGTACTGGCAGATCAGTCCATTCGCCGAATATCGTTCGCTGCAAAGAGATCCTCCACCTGCGGAGATCGATCGGTCAGCATTGCCGTCCATAAAAATGAAGTATGGGCCGAAAAGACACACGTATGGAAGGTGTACAGCCTCACAATAACGTTTATCGGTGCGTGTGCCGTGTTAAAAAATCTGGAGGTCACTTACGACTGTGCAGGATTGTGCTTCCTCACAGCAGGAGTCCGAGCTGTTACGGAGCTACGACTTACCCTTGGAAACGGGTCACTGGAAGAAGGTTCGAGATATTGGGCGCCCTATTTGCCATGCGTCTTTTAAGGGGCCCCCCAAAGTCCTATCTTTCCAATGTTAAAATAACACTCATTAAATACGGGAGTATTTCTAACAAGGGAACCTTCCCATCGCGCCCCCCTCAGATTTAGTTATAAGTTGGCACAGTAGATAGGCCTTGAAAAACTGAACACAGATCAATCGAGAAAACAGGAAGAAGTAGTGTGGAACTATGAAAAAAATAAGCAAAATATACAAACTGAGTAGTCCATGAGCAATATAGGTAACATAAAGGAAACTCTGCGCTCAGGAGCGCTGTGGTCCTGTGGTTAGCGTGAGTAGCTGCGGAACGAGAGGTCCTTGGTTCAAGTCTTCCCTCGACTGAAAATTTTACTTTCTTTATTTTCGCAAAGTTATGATCTGTCCGTTCGTTCATTGACGTCTCTGTTCACTGTAATAAGTTTAGTGTCTGTGCTTTGCGACCGCACCGCAAAACCGTGCGATTAGTAGACGAAAGGACGTGCTTCTCCAATGGGAACCGAAAACATTTGATCGCAAGGTCATAGATCAACCGATTCCTCCACAGGAAAACACATCTGATATATTCTATACGACACTGGTGACGGCATGTGCGTCACATGACAGGAATATGTTGTCGAGCCACCTAACTTATACACTTAGCGAATGGGTAAAAAGATTCTTCTACCTTGCCCGATTTAGGTTTTCTTGTGGATGTGATAATCACCCCCAAAAAGTGATGAAAACGTAAGAGTTTGCCACATAAACTGAAAATAAAAAATTTTAATTTTCACTCGAGGGAAGACTTGAACCTAGGACCTCTCGTTCCGCAGATGGTCTCGCTAACCACGGGACCACGGCGCTCCTTCAGTCTCATTCTCCTTGTTGTTGCCTATCTTCGCATGGACTACTCAGTTTGCATATTTTCTAATTTTTTTCATAGTTCCACACAACTTCTTCCTGTTTTCTCAATTGATCTGTGTTTAGTTTTTCAAGGCCTATCCACTGTGCCAACTTATAACTAAATCTGAGGGGGGTGCGATGGGGAGGTTCCCTTGTAAGTACATAGACCTGTTTATTTCTACAATGGTTTACATCAGTTTACAGCTTGAACATTTAGCTATTTTTCGACATACGCACCATTTCTGTCGATGCATTTTTGTAGACTCTGTGGTAGTTTTTGTATGTCCATGTCATACCAGCTCGCCGCCATGCTGTTCAGAAAGTTATGAACCTCTTCTTTCACCTCGTCGTCGGAGCTGAATCGCTGGGACCACGATTAACGTTGACAGGTACTGTGGGACTCTGAAAAAACTCAAACGGGCAATTCAGAACCGGAGAAGAGGAATGTTGAGCAAGGGCGTACACATTTTCCATGACAACGCTCGCCCACACATCGCTCGGCACACCGTTGCTCTCTTGCAACAGTTTCAGTGGAACATAATCATCCACCCAACCCTATGGTCCTGACTCGGCTCCCAGTGACTATCACTTGTTCCCTAGGTTAAAAGAACATATGGCTGGAAAGCGATTCAGCTCCGACGACGAGGTGAAAGAAGAGGTTCATAACTTACTGAACAGCATGGCGGCGAGCTGGTATGACATGAGCGTACAAAACCTGCCACAGTGTCTACAAAAATGCATCGACAGAAATGGTGAGTATGTCGAAAAATAGCTAACTGTTCAAGCCGTAAACTGACGTAAACCATTGTAGAAATAAACAGGTCTATGTACTTATAAAAAAATAGGAGACCTTACTTTTGGGATTACCCTCGTATATGTTTACTCAGAAAGTATTTGAGTTACGAAGCTGATTTTTTTTACAGGTTATTTATTGGAGTATTGGCTACAACTTAACACACGGAGAAATTTGAATTCAGTTGCTGGAGACTAATGGAAATTCACTACCTTTTTGCGCAATTTTCTCTTTATAAATTCAACAATATACAGGTTTTTGGAAAAAGGCTGTGTTAAGGTAGGCAGAAGGGACTATAACATATCCTGAAAATGTGAAGCAAATGGGTTTGGTACATCCTGAGAAAACTTGTATGAAAATATAAAACTTTTGGGAATCGGGAGACAGTTTCGATTACCTTTTTAGTGCATTCCAGGTCCATAGGATGGATTATCTTCATCTTCTGCAAACTCCTCCTCCAGCTTCCGTTTTGTCCTCCGCCTGTTTACTCTGGCTTGTAGTTCTAGGCTATTTACAGCCCCGTCAGCAGCCCGAAGACGTTCCTTGTCTAAAGCAAGCATCTTTCGTACCATGTTGAAGTCTATCTTCATTTCCGTATTTCGAAATACTTTCCATCTTACAACGTTGCCATCATTGAAAGTAGCAACAGCATCACACACACACCAAAGTGAAGTGATTCTGCCGGCCGAAGTGGCCGTGCGGTTAAAGGCGCTGCAGTCTGGAACCGCAAGACCGCTACGGTCGCAGGTTCGAATCCTGCCTCGGGCATGGATGTTTGTGATGTCCTTAGGTTCGTTAGGTTTAACTAGTTCTAAGTTCTAGGGGACTAATGACCTCAGCAGTTGAGTCCCATAGTGCTCAGAGCCATTTGAACCATTTGAAGTGATTCTATTCCAACAAACACACTCTTGGGATAACACTATTTACACTTTCATTGAGGTTTTGAGTTTTTCCATGAACACACTTTTTCCACAGTTCAGAAGCTGCTACGTCTCTGAAAATAACTTTTTTCACCTCCATTACCGCATCAGGAATACTATTATGAGTGTACACTTCACCAGTTAGCAATACTTTGTTGTACTTACACCAACTTTGTTCTCTTTTGGGACACAAGTAATGATGGAGGCCTTCATCGGTTGAAAAAGTATGAAAAAAAAAGAGTCCAAACAGTCTTCTTCATTTCATCGACACTTTGCGTGTTTTCCCTAATAGCCATTCCATGACATTTCTGTGTTTTGTCAATTACGCTATCATTAACCGTCCCTTCCCATCCAAACCTTTACCATCACTGAGTTTTTGTTTTTTGTACGAAGCTCTCAGTATCCGAAGTCTTGGTCCCATTCGTTTCTGTACGTGTCCAGTACACTCAAATTGCTGCACCACAACATCATCACCATAGGGCTTCAGTTCTTGAATATGTTAGAAACTTTTAGAATCACCGTCACAAAGGTAATTCACATATAGCACTTTATCACACGCAACAGAACGTTGAAATTTACTAGTAACACCCACCCACTTCCACTACTGCCGCTATAGTCAGCTGTGTAATTATTTTCGTGTTGTAAGGGGTTCACCACCCTGCTAGAGCAAATGTAATCTTGATGTATTGCTCACTTGCTAGAACGACAATTCACAGGCGCTGCCTGAGACACGAAATATCTTTGCCCCTGTTAAAAGAGAGCTGCAATAGAGTCGCAGGTTAGAGCAGTCTCTGCCGCAGTTGCAGTCACTCGCTGCTACAGTGTAGTTGTAGTCTGTCGCTGGTACAGCGCAGTTTATAGTTAGTAGTTTTTAAAGTCACAGCCCAGAACAAATTGTAAAACTTTATTATATGGAACTGAATAATAATTGTCATCAGCCGCAGAGCGAAATGATACCATGGAATGAGACGATGATGAATAAATGAATAATTGTTGATATAATGAAAAATCAACAATGTAATTAAGTCAACCATCTATTGTAAGGTAAATGTTATTATTTTTATTGGCATGCGCGTAGTTAAGTCATTTCTCTGAAATGTTAATATGAATTTCTTTTAATCTTTTGTGATTCGTCAGCACCAATTGACCCAGATTTGTAATATGTTCAATTTTCCCGTGTAATAGATTGTAGATCTTTATCAATAACGTAAAAAAATTTCAGAATGTAATTGTTTATACCAGTCAACTATAAAAGTATAATTTCCCCTTCAGTCATTACCAGCCCCGATCCCGTCATTTATCTACACTACTGGCCATTAAAATTGCTACACCACGAAGACGACGTGCTACAGGCGCGAAATGTAACCGACAGGAATAAGACGCTGTGATATGCAAGTGATTAGCTTTTCAGAGCATTCACACAAGGTTGGCGCCTGTGGCGACACCTACAACGTGCTGATATGAGGGAAGTTTCCAACCGATTTCTCATACACAAACAGCAGTTGACTGGCGTTGCCTGGTGAAACGTTGTTGTGATGCCTCGTGTAAGGAGGAGAAGTGCGTACCATCACGTTTCCGACTTTGATAAAGGTCGGATTGTAGCCTATCGCGATTGCGGTTTATCGTATCGCCACATTGCGCTCGCGTTGGTCGAGATCCAATGACTGTTAGCAGAATATGGAATCGGTGGGTTCAGGAGGGTAATACGGGACGACGTGCTGGATCCCAAAGGCCTCGTATCACTAGCTGTCGAGATGACAGGCATCTTATCCGCATGGCTGTAACGGATCGTGCAGCCACGTCTCGATCCCTGAGTCAACAGATGGGGACGTTTGCAACGCGACAACCATCTGCACGAACAGTTCGACGACGTTTGCAGCAGCATGGACTGTCAGCTCGGAGACCATGGCTGCGGTTACCGTTGACGCTGCATCACAGACAGGAGCGCCTGCGATGGTGTACTCAACGGCGAACCTGGGTGCACGAATGGCAAAACGTCATTTTTTCGGATGAATCCAGGTTCTGTTTACAGCATCATGATGGTCGCATCCGTGTTTGGCGACATCGCAGTGAACGCACATTGGGAGCGTGTATTCGTCATCGCCATACTGGTGTATCACCCGGCGTGATGGTATGGGGTGCCATTAGTTACACGTCTCGGTCACCTCTTGTTCGCATTGACGGCACTTTGAACAGTGGACGTTACATTTCAGATGTGTTACTACCCTTGGCTCTACCCTTCATTCGATCCCTAAGAGACCCTACATTTCAGCAGGATAATGCACGACCGTATGTTGCAGGTCCTGTACGGGCCTTTCTGGAAACAGAAAATGTTCGACTGCTGTCTTGGCCAGCACATTCTCCAGATCTCTCACCAATTGAAAACGTCTGCTCAATGGTGGCCGAGCAACTGGCTCGTCACAATACGCGAGTCACTACTCTTGATGAACTGTGGTATCGTGTTGAAGCTGCATGGGCAGCTATACCTGTACACGCCATCCAAGCTCTGTTTGACTCAATGCCCAGGCGTATCAACGCCGTTATTACGGCCAGAGGTGGTTGTTCTGGATACTGATTTCTCAGGATCTATGCACCCAAATTGCGTGAAAATGTAATGACATGTCAGTTGTAGTGTAATATATTTGTCCAATGAATACCCGTTTATCATCTGCGTTTCTTCTTGGTGTAGCAATTTTAATGGCCAGTAGTGTAAATTAAAATATTCCAGAAATTTTGTCAGTTCATAGTCATGTGTTTTCAGTAATCAGACGACCAGCTGTGCAGCTGTGTCACTACGTAAAGTCAGTTTTTCTCGTAATTCAGATCTCAGACAAATGTTATCCAGTATTAATAGATAGCCCAGCATTGCACTGAGCTGTGCCATTTACAAGCAGATGTGTAGACAGCGTTATCCGGTGACACCATCACGAGGTAAGAATTTTTCAGTTTGTTATGCTTCCAGTCTTTCCTTCCCACAGCGTACGCAAGGGAGATTTTCAAGTTGGATTCTAGGACCTCTAAAGTTAAGTGACAGAAATAAAACCAATACAGTAAAAGTAACCAGCACAATTGAAATTAATGTACACCATATGAAAGAAATATCGCATGAACGAATCCACTTTAACGAATGAAATGTGATTCTTTTACACTTTAGACTAGATAATCAGAACGACTAGTACGCCTGGTTTTGTAAGCTCGCATGTTTTATCAAAATATTTCCACAGAAGCTAATGTTTGGCCGTACTAACATGATGAACGTCGGCTTCAAGTTTGTGACATCATGACGACTCCCCTTTCACACCCCCATGGCGAAAACACATAAATCCAGTTTGGCGGACCTGTTTATCTGCCGTAAGCCAGTAGCTGTATAGCAAGTTGAACGGAATGTTTTGAGGGGAAATCTCCTTCTGCGCTGACAACATTTGCAGCTCACATTACGATCTGACCACCTGCTATGATGAAAATGACGCAGGGAAGTAAAAAGGTTTCATGAAAGCGCGTTACAGCTATGTTCATGTTTATACCTGGTACTTATTTGTATCTAAAAACATGAAATGAAATTAAATGAATGCCGCAGCTTAAGGTCAAGCAGTTCACTGCGAAAAGGTTAGCCCAGTCCCATTTGGTGTCAGCTCGTGTAATTGGCAAGAACGCTGTCAAGCGTCACGAAAACTTCCGAATTCTGTCGACGAATTCTGAACAGTACTAGGGGGAGGGCCCCAAGAAAAGTTGGATAAACTGCAGGGGTATGGTCACGTTACGCGAATGCAGTGGCCCTCATCGTACAAAAGAAGAAACAGCAAGATTACTTGACGCAAACATTTACGTATGGTGGATCGCCACTACATGAATGTGAAAGAAAAGGGAATGGTATGTTACATGTCCTATACTTTCACTTAATGAGGGAAGCTTTTTGATTTTAAATTTAAAAAAAAACTGCGAGTTACTTGTAAACAGTGGCCTACCAATCACACTTTTTCATGTAAACCCAAAAAACATCAAACTAGAAGTGTGAGTCATAGAAACATAACTAGACACACCCCAATCACATTCTTCAGTTTACCAGATAGAGCTAATCAATCAATGAAAAAATAATCTACTGACTGCCATACTAATTACCTTTAAAGTTGATAGTCTGTAATGCCACAACATTTCAACACCGAGCAATTCACTTGTTTATTGCCTCTTTTTAGGGACTATTATGGAGCCAACAGCTTAGAAAAGACCTTCACAAACATGAATTAAATATTTTTTTTCAAAGTAAAGCAGCAAAACTGGAATAATCCAATGGCGACATTAAAGAAAATGGTGAAGATACGTTAGAAATTCGGAAAACTAGCTCTATTTTCACTTACTGTTCTTAGTCTGATGTAGTCAGTTCAGAAGATAGGTACGATTGTGTTAAACTTTCTACATTTCCACTCCCATTTGTAATAAAATGACATTTCTTCGTTTACTGACAAAAGTAACTTAACCGATGTTGACCGATTTGAAATATTAAGTAGTTTATGGGTAACTATGCCGAGAAAGAAAGCATTTGAAATGCATTGTTGCGTAATATACTGCAGTTTACACGCGCTAAATACGGAGCGATTTGCATCAACTTCAACAAGCATTATTGAAGGGAAAACTCGTTCATCTTTGGGAAATAGTGCACTGATGATGGGTCAAATGGCTCTGAGCACTATGGGACTCAACTGCTGAGGTCATTAGTCCCCTAGAACTTAGAACTAGTTAAACCTAACTAACCTAAGGACATCACAAACATCCATGCCCGAGGCAGGATTCGAACCTGCGACCGAAGCGGTCTTGCGGTTCCAGACTGCAGCGCCTTTAACCGCACGGCCACTTCGGCCGGCTGCACTGATGATCTTTCCTTTTTTAGGGAAACATTCACCTTTACTCGGTTTCCATTCCTCTTTTATTTTATTGTGTGCTATACTGATTTCAGGTAAATTTCAAGAAAAACTATCAATTACGCCCAAGTATTACTTCTGTATGATAAATTTAATTACTCCCTTTTATAGATAGGTTGTTTGGTTCGATTTCTTCAGCTGGATGTGTTCTCAGAACGCTTCGCTTTAATCTGGTGATGTGACAAGCCAGTGACCGAGCCCAAGACAAACTGAACAGAAGTAAGAATTGTTGAATCTGTTTACGACCAAGTATAAACAAACCCAAGCGCCATTCACTTCCGAGAAATTCGCAGTCGTATAAGGACACGTCTTGGTTTTCAGTTAGTTTACAGAAAATCGTATGTATTTATGTGATCATCACTAGCATGAAATAACTGAAAGTGAACTGTAATCTGTCAGACCAACATTAACAGTTTCATTTTGCGGTTTGTGGGTATGCAAATTAAGTACCCCGCAAAGTCTCATACTGTGTAGAAAGTGAAGGCTTTTTTTGGAAAATTTACGGTTTCCAACGCATGAACTGAGAAACTGCATAAATATTCTGTGAGATCATCGAAACTTAAAAACTGAAAAGGAACAAGACTCTTTTTTCACATCTTGATGACATGCCACACGTCATTACTTTGAAGATCTTTGTTATTGAAAAAGATAACCAGTTTTTGATCAATAAGGTGTTTGAAAAGCCCCCAAGGTACATGCATGGAATCATTCATTAGTTACTTGAGAAAGAGAACTCCTGAGTGATCACAGGCAACACCTAAAAGACGGAATCAAATGAATATAAAAATCAACAAATCATAAATTGCTTATTAATGTACTCAAAAGATAAATTTTACACACAAATGTACTTGAGAATAAAATAAAACAATAATCCACTATTAGTTCAATGCTGATAATTTTATGCGTGTTTTGATCTTTTAACTTACAACGGAAAACGGCAGGAAAAAGTTGTTCTTGAGACTCGCACCAGTTGGCTTTTCCTTTAAGTCATTAGTTTCTGTAACAATGGTGTAGCATGCGGCCTCTATTGGAGGTGTGTGTGTGTGTGTGTGTGTATTTTAATTGAAAATATTTTGGGAAAAGGTCTATTTACATTACAGACATAAAATACATGAAATGATTATATTGATAGTTTTCAAAGTACCTGTGAATTACTTTTTCGAAGAACGATCTCATGGAGTATTTTTCTATGCTCCAAAGGAATCCATCGTGCAAGGTAGATGGTGAAAACCAATTATGTATTGAAAAAATTAAGTTCCTTGATGACGTTGAACTTTGACCACAACAACAGACTGCAAGTTGTTCTGTTTGTATGTTCGTTAACGCTGTGTATGTCCAAGCATAGCCCTGTCCAACTCATAAGCCAAAGCTCCGCATTTGGATTTCAGAAATTTTTGAGAACTTCATATGTATATCAGCTTGTCAACAGTGATGTCCTGTGAGTGGTTTAACAAAAACTGAAATGTCATTTACGGTTCCTGTCCCTTGTTCTGTCACCCTAATCTTCTGAATAATAAATTAAAACAGTCACTATATTGATCGGGAAGCAGTACCAACGACAAAGATACATACTGATTCAAGGAGATACATAGGGATTCAAGTAGGAATTTATTAAATCGCAAAAATTATGACTAATGGTGTTGAACTGCTCATTTCTAATAAAATAAGAGTGTATTTAAAAATAGCGTCTGAGTGACAACTTCTTAAAACAGATTCTAGATAGTGGCAAGTAAATGAAAATGTCAACGTTCTACACCTAGTTTCCAAACTAAACGTAGTAACCTATCCGACTGAGACAGGTGGCAAATTCATGTAACACTGTATGAAGTAATTTACAAAAAAAGTGAAGAACGAAAGCTAATATGTTAATCGAAAAATGTGTATGTTTAAAAGAAATTCTTATTTTCTCGTCATGTATGAGTGACATACTTAGTAAAAAGTAGGTTTATAGATTTTGTCATTGAAGTGAATGGAGCAGTGCAGCACTAATAATGAAGCCGGCCGCTGTGGCCGAGCGGTTCTAGGCGCTTCAGTCCGGAACCACGCGGCTGCTACGGCCGCAGGTTCGAATCCTGCACCGGGCATGGATGTGTGTGATGTCCTTAGGTTAGTTAGGTTTAATTAGTTCTAAGTTCTAGGCGACTGATGACCTCAGAAGTTAAATCGCATAGTGCTCAGAGTCATTTGAACCAACTAATAATGAAGTTGAAATTAATAAACTTTTTCGCAAAACAAGGACTTCTGAAAAATATATTTCGAGATAAAAAGTAAATACGATCCTTCTTTGCCATCTTACGATTTTTCAGTTGAAGAGACATAGCTTTCCCTTTTCCTACGGATCCAAAACCAAGCACAACGCATTCTTTTGTGCAAAGAAACAAAACTAGGGTGCAGCACAGGGAAACAGCCAAACATGAAAAATAATAGCGTTCCTAAGTGTTATGTTTTATTTTTGGAACAAACGCGAAAACAGCAAGTTTTATTAGAACTTTCTTACACTAAAATATAGAAAACGATTAAAAGCAATTTTAAAAGCTAATCGTTAAATAAAGCAGATGAGAAAATGTACGAATAAAAAACAAAACTTGCCTTGTGATAATTGTGTGTTCTACAGTTGATCAAAATGACGAAGACAGAAGTAGATTTCTTTGTTTGCTGCCTGAAAATGTGTATATTACATGTAACTTAATTTTTACGTGGAATGTACAGTTACAAAAAAGCTGAAACAAAGTGGAACGAGAGACCAACCGAAAAAAGAACGAGATGGAAGCGGAAACGACGCCGGCCGCGACCGTTCCTGGAACGAGGGCTGACTTTCTGGAATGAGGGCTGGCCGCTACCAAAGTGTATGGTGAGCAATCGCTACTTAGAAGTTATTCCTCGGCTTTATGTTCACTACAATGAACCGTCTCATTGGACTTGTTCATTCGCAAACGACTCATCTCTAATAAGCGTCGTAATTTTCCTACTACTGTGCTTTCATTCCCATTCAATTGTCTCAGGATTTTCAGTAGGTAGATAGAACTTGTGCTCCAATTCTAAACGTCGAAACAGTTTATGACAGTTCATGTGTTAAAACGTTGGGATACTGATCTAAATGACCATCTTGTACTTGAACAGGACTGAACACACTGCCCAAGAAGAAAAAAATTATCTGCGTCCCTGATGTAGACAGTGTAGAGGCGACCACAATCCATCACGTGACGTCAGCTACGAGACTACCCCCGGTAGTGCCAACCTTCTCTATAGAAAGTAATCGATCGTAATTCTGTCGCTGTAAAGTCGACTCCACAGTTTATCTAATTTGACACCTATCTCTTTCCTGTTAACATTATTACACTGTACGTAAGTTTCAATCGCCTCTCAACATATGGACGCATGATAGTGCAGTGCTTTCGATATGACGCTCGTCTCAATGACTTTTATTTCACGATTGCCCTCTTGCTACACATGTTCCGCACGGTCGATTTATTCTGTGTCTATGTCCCACATGTCTATTTTTCTTATGTTCAACTAAACGGGTGTTAACACTTTTTTTCGTGGTACCAATAGATGTTGGCACTACCAGAGATACGTCCTATATAATCGGCACTCCCTCGAGTTCTGATTGTAATTCGCCGCTTCAGCTCCGAGGATGCCTCCCACACCGGGAGACGACTAAGCCCTGTCAGCCTGGAAGTTTTAAGTGAAGTTAATACCGACCGTGAAAGCTATATTGTAAGATATATCTTTTGTCCAACTCATCCCATAAAAGTGATATGAAATCTTACAGGAAATAACCGACATTATAATACATCATGCATATTTCTCTCGACGCTCAGAAAATAAGGGCTGATGCTTTTGCTGCTGAGATATCAGAAGATTGGAGAAAAGCGGCACGCCACGATAAAAGAGTGAGTGATGGCTATTGATGGAGGGATGCGTCGATGAACAACAAAACTGGCACTATAACTTTAGTCCACATCGATTCGAGTGAAGAGTCAGCCCTATTGTCCGCGACTGAAACGGCTGACAGCTGGTCGATGGAGACGGCCTACGAAGATAAATAAAGGCCCTGTTTCTATTCTCATTCTAAATGGTTATTCAATTCTGTGGGGTGTCTACAGGTGTAGCGTGTAACGGCGACCTACTTGTAAGACTGCTGTTATTGAACACTGTTACTACCTCATCCTATCTATTTCTTTGACGTAAACACGTCTGCACTGTCCGTCTGGCGTCCTAAGCTTTCCCACTCCCTCCAAATCCTTGAAAGCCATGCACAGTCCGTCTCGTTTTCAGTACCGAGCAAAGATTGTGCAGTACTAAGACATAAGGGCGCTGGCTAAAATTATCGTACGACCGTCTAGATTTAGATTTTCTATGATTACCCTGAATCGTTTAAAGTAAACGCAGGCATCTACATCTACATGGTTACTCTGCAATTCACACTTAAGTGCCTGGCAGAGGGTTCATCGAGCCATTTTCGTATTACTTCTCTACCATTCCACTCTCAAATGGAGCGTGGGAAAAAGGAACACCTAAATCTTTCCGTTCGAGCTCTTTCGAAAAACCACAGCCGATGTGTTTCTGTATCCTTCCCCCAGCTTGTGCTCCACTGACCTTGTTGATAAGACTTGAACCCTATTTTATTTTCTTTCGCTTTACTCAGCCCTTTTGAAGTAAACTGAGGAGCTACTTGATTGAGAAGTAGCGGCTCCGGTCTCATAAACTGACATACGGCCGGGAGAGCGATGTGCTGACCACATGCCCCTCCATATCCGCATTTAGTGACACCTGTGGTCTGAGGATGACACGGCGGTTGGTCGGTACCGTTGGGCCTTCATGGCCTGTTCGTGCGGAATTTAGTTTCTTTCACTTTCCGCAGCTTTTATTCTCATAAACCTCTGTCCCGTAGCAGACAATAAGGTGTCCTAATCTCTTCAAACTCCAGGAACCACTTCGCCAGTCATGTGCCTCCCCTAAAATGGACCCCCAATAGTCTGCTTTGCGGCCTGTTCTTGGGAGGCCTGAACTTTGCCGCGCCTCTAGCGCCACCCAACTTCCTTACATCTCCTAATTCTCACGTCATTCCCCAGGACTATTCCAGTTACCTTCTTAACCCAGGGCATGAAATCGTCCATTACACCTATCCCGCCAATCTGCAATACTCTGCAAAACTTAAGGAAGAGCTAGATAGTACTAACTATTTGCTGGAAATGAATCCGGGAGCCTGTTGCCAGAGGTCATCCAGTCGTGCACAGAAATTTTGACGTCACATGGCATGAGGTCAGCGTGACTGTAACGCCAAATTGGGGGTGGCCCTGCAACTCGAGACAGCTGAAGCAACAGGAAAAGTCAGTGTGTGTCAACCGGCAAGCACTGTGGTGATGCTCTTCATTGAACATGGCGCAGAGACAACATTTGGATGATTTCACACGGGGAAACATCATTGGGAAACTGGAAGAAGGCCTAGGTGTGACGAGTGTAGCCCAAGAGTTTGACATTGCTCACAGCATCGTTTCACATGCGTGGGGAGCGTTTCGAACCACAGGCACGGAGAGGAGATGGTCGGACACGGAAAACTATAGCAGCAGACGACCGCGACATCGCGCCACAAACGAGAAGTGATCCAAGTCAGACAGCAAGTACAATGGCAAACAAATTTAACAGGACTGCAAGGCACACAATCTCACGCTCCACGGTGACATGAGACTGATTTCTTTACCCGACGACCGTAGGTTGTGTTCTATTGTTATCCGCATAACAGCTGCACCGTTCGCAATGTTTGCAAGAGCATGGGGCCTGGACCAACGAGGACTGGGATTGCGTGCACTTCTCGGAAGAGGAGAGGATCATTCTGATAGCACACTACTGGCCATTAAAATTGCAACACCACGAAGATGACGTGCTACAGACGCGAAATTTAACCGACAGGAAGAAGATGCAGTGATATGCAAATGATTAGCTTTTCAGAGCATTCACAAAGGTCGGCCCCGATGGCGACACCTACAACGTGCTGACACGAGGAAAGTTTCCAACCGATTTCTCATACACAAACAGCAGTTGACCAGCTTTGCCTGGTGAAACGTTGTTGTGATGCCTCGTGTGAGGAGGAGAAATGCGTACCATCACGTTTCCGACTTTGATAAAGGTCGGATTGTAGCCTATCGCGATTGCGGTTTATCGTATCGCGACATTGCTGCTCGCGTCGGTCGAGATCCAATGACTGTTGGCAAACTATGGAAACGGTGGGTTCAGGAGGGTAATACGGAACGCTGTGCTGGATCCCAACGGCCTCGTATCACTAGCAGTCGAGATGACAGTCATCTTATCTGCATGGCTGTAACGGATCGTGCAGCCACGTCTCGATCCCTGAGTCAACAGATGGGGACGTTTGCAAGACAACAACCATCAGCACGAACAGTTCGACGACGTTTGCAGCAGCATGGACTATCAACTCGGAACCATGGCTGCAGTTACCCTTGACGTCATTTTTTCGGATGAATCCAGGTTCTGTTTACAGCATCAGGATGGTCGCATCCGTATTTGGCGACATCGCAGTGAACGCACATTGGAAGCGTGCATTCGTCATCGCCATACTGGCGTATCACCCGGCGTGATGGTATGGGGTGCCATTGGTTACACGTCTCGGTCACCTCTTGTTTGCATTGATGCCACGTTGAACAGTGGACGTTACATTTCAGATGTGTTACGACCCGTGGCTGTACCCTTCATTCGAATCCTGCGAAACCCTACATTTCAGCAGGATAATGCACGACCGCATCTTGCATGTCCTGTAAGGGACTTTGTGGATACAGAAAATGTACGACTGCTGCCCTAGCCAGCACATTCTGCAGATCTCTCACCAATTGAAAACGTCTGGTTAATGGTGGCCGAGCAACTGGCTCGTCACATCACGCCAGTCACTACTCTTGATGAACTGTGGTATCGTGTTGAAGCTGTATGGGCAGCTGTACCTGTACACGGCATCCAAGCTCTGTTTGACTCAATGCTCAGGCGTATCAAGGCCGCTATTACGGCCAGAGGTGGTTGTTCTGGATACTGATTTCTCAGGATCTATGCACCCATATTGCGTGAAAATGTAATCACATGTCAGTTCTAATATAATGTGTATTTGTCCAATGAATACCCGTTTATCATGTGCATTTCTTCACCGGCCGTGGTGTTCTAGCGATTCTAGGCGCTACAGTCTGGAACCGCGCGACCGCTACGGTCGCAGGTTCGAATCCTGCCTCTGACATGCATGCGTGTGATGTCCTTAGGTTAGTTAGGTTTAAGTAGTTCTAAGTTCTAGGGGACTGATGACCTCAGCAGTTAAGTCCCATAGTGCTCAGAGCCATTTTGCAATTCTTCTTGGCGTAGCAATTTTAAATGCCTGTAGTGTAAGTAGCGATTCGGGAAGTATCCTCATATGGCGAGAGTTGAGAACACATAATGCGCCCAGGAACATTGTCGAAGATGGTCGTTTTGGTCGCCCACAAGCGGAATAATATTGCATGAGCGTACTGGCCTCCACATCTTTGAACAGGGTACACTCACTGGTCAACGTTATTGTGAGAATGTACTCCTTCTCCCGTGCGTGTTTTCTAGGGTGCATTCGGCCGTGACTTTATTTTCATGGCTGACAATGCGCGACCGCATCGACGATCATAGATGGAGGAGTTCTTGGAAGGAGAGGAGATCTAGCGATTGGATTGACCTGCCAGTTGCCGCGACTAAATGCCATAGAACACGTGTGGGATGCGTTTGGGAGACGTATTTAAGCACGTCCGCATCCACCAACAACTACTCGCCAGTTGTCCCCCGCACTGACGGAGGAACGGAACGCTCTACCTCAAGAACTCCTTAACAACTTGTGACCAGCACGTTGCAGAGCATGGAATACTGTCAGTGGTGATCACACACGTTTTTAAGAACCATATCACGCCTTTTGTATCATCCAAGGGTCTATCATAAACCGGAGTATCATCGTGTGACTATCGTCTTTGAACAAAAAGTGGCGTTTCCGTTCGTCTCATCGCGTATTCCTTTCAGTGACATTCTGTGCCGTACTGTACTGTAGCAGTTCTTTGTAAGTATCGTGCATGTTCCATCGAGCTGCGTTACTTCGCAGTGACACACCATGCGAAATTTACTTTCTCTCTTAAGACAGCAGTCCATTTTATTAAATGGCTGATTCAGTACATGGTGCATGGTTCCAGCTACAGGTTGCCTATCAAACAGCTTTCAGGGGCAACAAATCATGTTTTCTAGTGCTTCATTCAACTATTGACACAATTTAAAATTTGAAATGCTGGCATAATCTACTCATATGAGGTACAACTAAGTAAGACAAGAATTACAGTTAAAAACTGTGCATATGTTTTGAAACAGCTGCGCGCAAATTATCCAGACCACATAGTCCAGTATTTGAAAACGTCAACACTTACGACTTCCAGCAAACTATACACATGATTTCAAACCTCTTCGAAACTTTTCCTTGCTGACACTCCAGGCAAAATAATGAAAGGAGAAAAGTTTATTGCTTACTACATTTTATTTTCCACGCAGCATCGGATATACCGTTTTAATTTATTTCTTTAGAACTGACTTTTTTCGTAACACATTTTGCAGACAGTTTCGACATATGACCTGCAAAATCAAATCGTTGTATGGCACATAGCTCAGGAGAGATGACGTCATGTACATGTAAGATTAGTGAAAATCTAGCTCCTGCTTAAAAAGGGAACGCAAACTACCCGACTATACTCATCCCATGTTTCATTATGAAACGACTCAGCGGCCTACTACAAAATTTAAACAGCGGAGTCAATGCATCGTTCTGCAGCAACGTTTCAACAAGTTTTCTGCTTGTCATCTTCAGGCGAAGTGTCACCTGAAGATAACAAGTAGGAAACTTGTCGAAACGTTGCTGTAGAACAACGCCTTGGCTCCGCTGATAATCCGGAAAGACTTCATCATCGAGATTCGCCGAGAATTCGCATACAACTTTAAAAATAATAAGAAACCTTTTCTAAACCTGGTCTCACTTACTCCCATTAAATCATTCGTAGACTAATCAGGCGTTATGAAGCTGTTTTATACATTGGTGTTCGATTCTTTAAATAATCTGGGATGCGTAGTTTGCTGAGTAGTTGTAATCCACCCTACCTTTGAATTTCCACACGAAAGCACCAACATAGCCTTTCTCTTCATAACTGCAACCTCATCCACGACCTATATTCCGTTTCTTGACCTTTACAGTAAATATCCTATATCGTTTTTAGTATCAATTTCCCTCCAGTCTCATAAGAATCCCCCACCGACAAAATGTCACGAATGGCTCACAGCACAAGCCCATACACTGACGAACCTAAACATTACCTGTTTAATAGCGTGATATTCCACCTTTGGAACGAAATACAAAAGTGACTTCATATCCGTTCGACAAGCACTGGCAGGTTTCCGGTGGTATGTGCCCACCAGAACGGAGGTCACGTAATTCCTACAAATGACGGACTGTTGGTTTGTGGGTGCGGAGCTGGCGCTCTATAGCGTCTCATAACTCTTCCATCGGGTTCAGATCAGGCTAATCTGGTAGTCAACATATCAACGTGAGTACTTCTGAAACTACTGTTGCACGATGCTGGTCTCGTGATACAGGCAGTTACTGTGCAGGAGGATCTCATCGCTGGCAGGGAATACATCAAGCATGGAGGGGTACAGATGGCGCGCAGTAAAGTTCACATAGTATACAGCTGCCATGGTGCCTTCTGCTACTGCCACAGGTTCCAGGTCCCATTGAAGTTGAGGCGAAAGTTCCCCATTGCATAATACTACTCCCAGTGAAAGAAAGTGAGGCTTGCGCTATGTTCTTGTAATAGACTACTATGAGGGTGAGTCAAATGAAAACCTTAAATTTGTAATAAAAAATCGAAATTTCACACCGTTATCCTGTAAGCTGGTAAGCGTGCTACAAACAGCGTGCAGAATGGCCTGTAGGTGGGGGCACAGTGGACTGTCACCAGTGAATCATACACAGATCTCCTAAAAAATCATCTGCGGCCTGCAATCAAATCAAAGTGACGTGGATTGCTGTCAGAAGTTGTCCTTTTGCAACATGACGATGCAAGGTCCCACACTGCCCGTACAACAGTTGCAACAATCACAGACCTGCATTTTGAGTGTCTTCTTCATCCACCATACTCACCAGACCTTGCCCTAAGTGATTTCCATATGTTTGGACCACTCAAAGACGCAATGGGTGGAAAGAAGTACAGTTGTGATGAAGAGGTACGCCACGAGGTGCATGAATGGTTGAGCGGACTACCAAAGAATTTTTTTCTAAAGGAGTTTATCTACTTTGTAAGCGCTGGAGGACTTGCATTGAGCGTGGGGGAGATAACGTTGAAAAGTGATACAGTTTTGTACCACTTCTGCAGAATAAATAATATTTTAAAAATATTTAAGGTTTTCATTTGACTCACCCTCGTATTAATCTTGATGTTGTATGGTAATACTGGTTAAATTTCTGCAGCTATCGTTGGAAAGTACGAACAATCCACACCATTTTGTCATATTAACAATTTAAAGTTATGTGCTGTGCATGGAGACTGGACGATAGTAAGTGATGCCGTGTGAGGTGCCTTGAACGAGCCACTTCGACAAAATTTAACTAATGGTAATCATTATGTATTTCCTGAAAGTCTGTAAGTGTCTTGAAATTCAGTCAAATGCGTGTGATTTTTTTAGCCTTCGGAGGTGACATTGCTACTTTTTTAGCCTTCTTGGTTTCGAATACAGTTTTGGGTACCAACAAACCACCTAAAAATAAAAAATATGAAATGTATTGCAACTTGTTTAGGTGTGTATAGTATTTAATAGCTGTTACATTACGGGCAATACATGGAAACCGCCAGGCGCAATGAAGGAAACAGGTCGTCTTTATTAGGCCGATGACACATGTTTTTATGTATCAAACATTTCGTTAACAATAAATATTTAGAACTCCTTCACTGTAGTGAAACGCAGAAGATAATGTTCACTTTGCACTGAAAGTAAATATATATTACTATATCCAAGGGTTTATTACACATTTTTTATGTCGCTCAACGGTAGCAACCTTCCCCTATAGACGTAAATGGCTTTAATCCTACTTAGATTTGTACTTTTGCACTAAAATGATAAACATTTGCACGACCAAGCATTTAGTACACTTCATGCTAATTTGACGATTTTTAAAATATTACCTCCAATTTAATGGCCAGCTGTGTATAATAAACAACAAATGACTGTCGTTGTGGACACGAATCTCTGCGCAGCCGCGCTATAGTCCCTTGCCATGCCAGCTAAACGAGGACGTTAGACGAGATCTAGTGTTGACGACCTTCTCACCACTATCACGCTCACTCTTCCATATACTAGTGATCAAAATTTATTTCTCATTACGTTCATATTCACTGTAACCTATTGTCTCAATGTTGTTACAACAAGTCTAGATTACGTTTTATTTCTTTGCTTCCATAGACATTTTTCTTATTTTTCTTTTTTATTGTAAATTTTGATTCTATCACAGTTATTTTGGGTAAGATAGGTACTATAATATCAGTTAGAATGTTTTTTGCAATACAAGCTATTGATGATTTCTCGAATGCCATATGTACTTATCACGTGTTAGTACACGTCTACAACATAAATTGGAAGGTCTATGGTCCAGTGTTCGAGAGAGCCCTGTGGCCCTTAACTGCTGATCGAAAATATAAATAAATAAATGAAAGTTTGTAACATTACAAAATACACTAGAATTACTTCTGTAATTGCGTTATAAGAAAGGACTTTCACAGCTTTAAATGAAATTTACATATAAATATTGTCTTGTATTCATGGTGGTTTAGCTGAAAGGAAGAGAAGCACAGCCACTACTAGTAACATACTTAATTTCAGTTAAGACATAAAAAAGTTTAAACGCATTATTGATTGACCCACGGCATATGGAGACCAGAGCCGGCCGCTGTGGCCGGGCGGTTCTAGGCGCTTCAGTCCGGAACCGCGCTGCTGCTACGGTCGCGGGTTCGAATTCTGCATCGGGCATGGATGTGTGTGATGTCCTTAGGTTAGTTAGGTTTAAGTAGTTCTACGTCTAGGGGACTGATGACCTCAGATGTTAAATCCCATAGTGCTCAGAGCAATTTAAACCATTTGTAGACCAGAGAACAGTGCAGGACTCATTTTAGTTATTCCACAAGGCCTATAAAATTTCATTTGCAATAGCTGATCCGTTTCTGTCATCCCTTCCGTGAGCTGCCGAAACACATTTCGACTCTGTAGTTAACAAACAGCGAGTAAGGTAAAAATAAAAGTTTACGGTTTTCGGCCCGAAAAAATCCGAGTTCGAATTCGTGTTTCTTATTCGCTGTTCTGAGTACTAACAGAGCTATACGAACCGTTCTTCGAAAAACTTTCGACGTGTCGTACAGCTGACTAAATATCCCGCCTGCTCCTGGTGCGAACAACTCTACGGCAACAATTTAAAACTGAAAGACATTTGGATTTAACAGAGAGAAGCGCACTTGCTCCGTTACAGTCGGCTGCCTGGGACGCGGCGCGTAGTTCATGTGCGTTATCGTAGATACGGGAAGCACGCGGGCCCCGCACAACGTTCATTGACCTCTGCCGGTATCTGTCGGCGTCCAACACGCAGGAGAACCGCCATAACGTTAACAAATAACGCGGCCCGAAGCAACGCAGCAGTTGGGTAGCGGCTCGCTTACCGTTGTAGGGCCTGTTATCCCTCGCCTTTGTTCGATAAAAATTTAATTCATGTAGTGTTTGAGCTCATTGACATCTCCTCTTCTACGTTTGAACCTCAAGAAGCGGCACAAAATTTTGTACCGTTTTACATTTTTCTTGCACTCTTCAAAAGTAGTATTTCCTAATTAAATAATTACGAGAGTAACTCAACAAACACTCTTTTTAGCCTTGTTTCACAATTTATTACTAACGTTACTGCACAACCTAGGTTTCGGGCTGTAAGCCCGTTTCCAAGTACATTACTGATTCCATAAGATGATAATGCACAGATAAACATGGCGACCAGGCAAAGATAATCGTTTCAACTTTTTGAGGTATCGATTCATAACTTAATGTACAATTACGTCAATGACCATTTTTTGACAAATTACATACATTATTACACACTCACCAAATATACCACAATGACCGGACTGAAGTTATGCATCAGCCAAGATATTTTTAACTATCATGGATTGAATCCTAAAGTTTACTTCAATCCTGGGGTTGTGATCTCATTTAAAAGAGGTGAATAACTGAATTGGGTTTGCTCGTTTAATAATAGGTGTGGGGATATACGCATCCGTTTTTTAATTTCTAAAATTTCTAATTGGTTGAGTTTGGCCCCCTTATCCTCCGTGTGTAGGACCTGTACATCTATTGTGTATTTGTGGTTATTGTTCAGGCAATGTTCTGCAAAGGCCGAATCAGGCTTCCTCAATCTCCAGCTTCTGTGGTGTTCTTTAATCCCCACTTTTTGTCTTTTGCCTTGAACAACAAACTACCTATTGTCTGAGAGACATAGAAAAACACAGAGAAACCCTTTGCTTTCAAGATATTACTTATGCTCTTTGATGTTTTCCCTATAAAAGGTAAACTGCACCGTTTGTTTCCTGTGTGTCTGTGATTTTCATTGGTGACAGTAGGGATCTGTCTTGCTTCTTCATCTTTTTACCTACAATTTTATCAATAATGTTGGTGCCAAATTCATTCTTTATGGCTATTGTTTTTATTGTGTTAAGTTCCTGGTCAAAGTCTTCTTGGGACACAGGGATATAAAGGATACCGTAGGTCATGTGATGGAATGCTGCATCATGTGTGTAGGTTGTAGGATGTTGGGCGGAAGCCGGAATGAAAGTGTCAGTGAAAGAATCTTTTCGGTAACTTTTAAATTTGTGGTTACTGTCTTCTATCTTTAAGCTAATGTCCAGGAAATTTATGTTGCCCCCCCCCCCCTCCCCGCCGTTGTTGTCCATTGGAATTTTTCCATATACAAAGCATATCATCTAAATATCTGTACCAATACACAATATGTTTTGCCAGTGGTTCTCTCTTCAGAAAATCAGTCTCCCACTTGTCCATGAACATTACTGCTAGTAAAGGGGATAAAGGTGAGCCCATTGCCAGACCATCTGCATGCTGACAATAGCTCCCTTGAAAGCAGAAATAATTTTGATTTAAACAACATTACACTGTACTAACAATGCTCAGCTGCTCTTCTGGAATTATGTTGTGTGAATAAATTGATTGTGACACTATATCTATACAGTCTTTTACTGGAATACATGTGGACAAGCTACGCACGCCAAACGAGACTAATTTTGCATTTGTCGGAACCTTAATATCTGTTAACTTTCAGAACATTGCCTGAAGAATAACCACAAATTCACAATAGATATAGAGGTTCTATACACAGAGGAAAAGGGGGCCAAACTCAACCAATTAGAAATTTTAGAAATTAAAAAACTGATGCTGATATCCCCACACCTATTACTAAACGAGCTAACCCAATTCAATTATTCACCCCTTTTAGATGAGATCACAACCCCAGGATTGAAGCAAAACTTGGGGCCCCAGTCCATCGTAGTTAAAATATCTTGGCTGATGCATAACTTTAGTTCGGTCATTGTAATATAATTGGTGAATGTGTAATGATGTATGTAATTTGTTAAAAAAAGATGGTCATTGACGTAATTGCATATTAAGCTATGGATCGATATCTCAAGGAAAACTTGAAATGATTATCTTTGCCTGGTCATCATGTTTATCTGTGCATTATCATCTTTGGGAATCAGTAATGTACTTAAAATGGGCTTATAACACGAAACCTAGGTTGTGCAGTAACATTAATAATAAATTGTGAAACAAGGCTAAAAACAGTGTTTGTTTAGTTAATTTACGACCTTTCACCAAGAACCCGCAGTTGATTTAATTAAAATAATTATGAAATACTACCATGGACTTTCAGTTGCGTTTTGCAACATTTATAATACCAACTTGAATGTTACATATTAGCGTTCGCATCATGTTCGCATCATGTATTTTCTGACTTTCTCGTCAGAAACACCACAGCCAAATACTCCACAAAAACGAGTATGTAGATAATTTCCTCCAATTGCGTAATCCGCCATTTCACCTTCTTTATTCAGTTCTTAACAGCTATTGGCGCATAAATTTAAATAATATGGATGACAAGTACAACTAGTTACAGCACTTTAAATGGCTCTGAGATTTTGTTGCTAGTATTCAAATAACTTTGTGTTTGATTGACCACTGTGACGTATACTCGGTTTAGTACAAATTTATCTAAAACTTTGAGTGAAACGTTCAATGCTCCACTTTCGTAGACCTTTTCTACTACACTGATGCCGTGTACCAAATGTTTCGTTATTAGCTTATTACGACCTAAGTTTTCGGAGGTGGCTTATGCTCAGTCTCTTGTATTTGGTAATTACGCACCAAGGTTTAATGGTACCATTCGGACAAGATGCACACAGAGAGACTACGAGGAGACTGGAGGGAAACTAATCGAGCAAACCTGATGCGATTCATGTATCCATAAGAAGTGCCATGTGTGTAGCCTACAGTAGCATTATAGAGAAAGATCAGTCAGAAAATCTTAAGAGCTTCCGGTCGTATTTAAAGTCCTTGAACGGGTCCAAACCTCCCATTAAAACTATCATATATTCGTCCAGTGTTGAAACTGAAGATAGCACAGAAAAAGCTGAAATATTCCGCATTTAAAAATCTATTCACTCACGATGATACTATCGTTAGAACGTTTCACCGTTATACAGAGTTACAAACGATAGATACCGACGTTAGCACTCTCGGATTGAAAAACAGTTTATGCTTCTTAAAGCAAACAAGAGATCAGCCACTGATGAAATTCAGGTTAGGTTTTACATTGAACAGATCGTGGAACTGGCGACTTTCTTAGGTGATCATCACCTAGAATCTGTTTCCCGCGTGGCCGGACCAGAGCGCAGACCACTCCCGCTTATAGAAAGGATAAAAAGAGCTAACGTTTAGAACTACCGACCTGTATGGCTGACATCTCTCCCTCGTAGGATCCTAGAGCATATTCTAAGCTATGATATTCTGGTATTTCTATAGAAAAACAAGCTGCTCTTAGGAAACAGCACTCGTTTGAAACACTGTTTTCTTTTCTTACACGGCTTGTTACAAACAAAAGACGTGAGCAAACAGGTAGATTCCGCCTTCCTAGTAATCCGAAATATATTCGACATTCTACATAACCGTCAAATGCCAACCAGTGTACGACCATACGAAGTGTCTTCGAAAACACGCGATGCGTTCAAAAAATAATTTTCTTAAATAATTTGAATAATAATGAGGTGGAACTTTAATTTATTGGAAGGGTTCTGGGAAAATGCAATGTTTCTGTGAAGGAAATCACGTAGCAAGCACTAATGCGACAAATTCTGGAGTACTGTTCCAGGGGATGGAATGCGTATCAGGTAGAATTCGCGACAGACATCGAACGCTGCTAGGACCGCTGTTCGGATCATAGCTTGCTGGTATAGCCCACACAAAAGTGAAGCAGTAATTCTCAGAGCACATAAAATTGGAATCCCTGGAAGAAAGATGCAGTAATTTTCGCGAACGCTGGTGGGTAAGTTTAAACAACGTGTACACAAAGAACACTGTGCGACCGTTATACTGCCCCGTCGTATATCTCGCTTAGGTGTTGTGAGCGGTTAAGGCACTTACAGAGGTATAAAAAAGAGTGATTTTCCCTCGCTCAATACATTATTATTTTTATTTAGGGTATGTGGTTTTCAAGTACAAATGGTTTCATGTTTAAATGCATACAGACAGATAAAGATAAAATCAACATACATTATAACACATAAATAATGTCTCGTCTTATGGACATTCAATTAAGGATAAAGTAGGCATACACAGGTTGTTACAATAAGGTATCTTGTCACAGATAAAATAAAATTATCATATAGAAATTGTTGCTATAAGGTCATTCAGCAATCACATATATGGAATCTATAGAGTCTCTTTAAAGTTCTATGTCTGGGTTTTCCATCCACTCGACGGCTGCAGGGGAGGCTGCATAAAGTTCTCGAATGGATCCTTTAAACGCACGTTTAGGTTATTCCTGAATGATGTGCTGGATCGTTTGCTCTGGACGTCCACAATCGCACTGTGGTGAATCTCGTATGCCCCATCTACAGATCATCTCGCCACTTCTGCCACGACCAGTTCTGAGTCTATTGAGTATAACCCAAGTTCTTCTTGGCAGGTCTGTACCAGGTAGGTTTCCACCAGGTGATATTTCATTGCAGTTCTTGGATAGTCCGGTCTGAGACCATTCATTTTCCCATGAATCCATAGCATCGTAAGTCGTAGCCATAAGGTTTTGAGTTGTTCTCCATGGTGGTCTTCTAGATCTTAGTCGGGAAAGATTTGGGGCAATGTCCTGATGGATTGGAAGGTTGGTATTGGAGGAGATTTTACGCCATTCATTAACTAAGGCGGTTTGCCGCCTAAGATGTGGTGGAGCTATACTGCAGAGAACAGGAAGCCAAGGTAGTGGGGTGGATTTAATGATCCCAGTTATGGTTCTCATGGTATTGCTTAGTTGAGTATCCACTTTAGACGTGTGGCTGCTGTTAAGCCAAACAGGGCTGCAATATTCCGCAACAGAGTATACCAGCGATACAGAAGAAATCTTCAGAGTATGTACATCAGCTCCCCAGCTAGTATTAGCGAGCTTTTGAATAATATTATTTCTTCTACGTATCATAGCAGCAGTATCTATTAGGTGTGGTTTGAATGTAAGCGATCTATCCAATTTAATACCAAGATATTTTGGGTTTGGGTTATGCTTTAACTTTCTACCAGCAAAGGTAACGTCAAGGTATCGGGTTGCCTGTTGCTTGTTTAAATGAAACACTGTAACTTCTGACTTTATTGGGTTAGGAATTAATCTCCAAGATCTGAAATATTTACCCATTGCTTCGAGGTCTTAGTTAAGGGAGTTTTTACACTGTTCAAAACTTTCATGTTGCACAGCCAGGGCCATGTCATCTGCATAACAGAACTTCCACGCATTTGCTGTTGGTATGTCGCTTATGTACACATTGAAAAGTAATGGTGCCAATACAGAACCTTGTGGTAAGCCGTTGTTTGAAACAATGGTTCGACTCTTCTTTCCTTCCAGATGAACTTCAAGGGTTCTATTGCTGAGCATATCAAAAAATGGTTCAAATGGCTCTGAGCAACATCTTAGGTCGTCAGTCCCCTAGAACTTAGAACTACTTAAACCTAACTAACCTAAGGACATCACACACATCCATGCCCGAGGCAGGATTCGAACCTGCGACCGTAGCGGCCGCGCGGTTCCAGACTGTAGCGCCTCTGAGCATATCACTTAGTAATTTGCACAAGGTCTGGCAAGGGATAATCTCAAGTATCTTGCTAAGAAGACCATGCCTCCACACAGTATCGTATGCAGCGGTTAAATCTACAAATGCAACAGCTGTTTTAAGTTTCCGTTCATAACCGTTCTCGATATGTGTTGTTAAAGCCAGTACTTGGTCGCAACAGTTACGTTGTGGTCGAAAACCAGCCTCCTCGATGGGGATTCTGTCATTCAAAGTCGTCCCAATACGATTGTACAAGAGTCTCTCCAAGAGTGCGAAGCAGGTGCTCAGGAGAGTGATTGGTCTAAAATGTTCAGGCTTGTCTGGTGTTTTCCCAGATGTTAATATTGGCAATACTTTAGATCTTTTGAATATGTTAGGCACTCGGCCTTCTTCAAGGATGTTATTATAGAAGTTCACGAACCAGTTGATAACATTTTTCCCACTATACTTAATGAATTCTGGGTATAACTCATCTGGCCCAGCTGCCTTCCTAGTTTTAATGTTCGAGACAGCCGTTTTCAGTTCTTCCACTGTGAAAGGTGCTGCAGGATGTGATCTTTCAGTAGCTTGTCTCCACCGCGTTTTAATTAGTTTCTTAATGTTTCTGGCGGTTTCTTTGTCAAGAGGTGCCCTGGACATATTGGCTATACGGCCTGCAATTGCATTGGGAGTGGTTTTAGCTCTTTCACAGGGATTGTATGCACGAGATCCTAGTTTCCTGAGTAGGACAGAAAGTCTTCCACATTGGTATGATGTACCCTCTACAGTGTCTTGCGCACTAGCTTGAAGCGCATTCAGGGCGTTAAAAAGAAGTATTCCATATTTTGAGCGGTGATAGTATGACCCAAAATAAGACGGTAAATATGGGTTCCAATAAAATGAAGGCCTTGAGCTGTGAACACTTGTTCAACTTCGCTATTGTGAAACACATCTTTTCTACTGCAAGCTCTCTGCTGGTGTGAACGACCTACAGAATGTAGTAAACAAATGACACAGTGCTCTGTTATTGCTCATGGATAAAGCAAGCGATAAACACCTCTTGCAAGGAAATTTCACCAACTCCAGCTCATATTTTAAAGAGAAAAAAAGTGCGCTGGCGAGGTATCAGCCTTAGCAATCAATGCCGCGCGAATATTTTGGCCTGATTCAGATAGCACACAGTTATGACTTTCAGAAGGTACAGCTTTTAAACTACTCGCGAACAAGGTTGATTCTCACTCGCCCCACCTCACTACGGCCACCTAATGCCCGAGCGAGAAATACTGTACAGCATAATGACAACCAGAGGCCCCTATTGCGGTATGTTGAAAGCGAGGGAACAGGACGGAGGAGATGACACATCTGCTAAACCTGTTATAGAATCTTATTCTAGGCAAAAAACAGGTAAGTAATGTGAGTACGGTACATTATACTGTATGTCAGGCTCACAAACATATACACTATGTGATCAAAAGTATCCGGACACCCCCTAAAACATACATTTTTCACATTAGCTGCAGTGTGCTGCCACCTACGGCCAGGTACTGCGTATCAGCGACCTCAGTAGTCATTAGACATCGTGAGAGAGCAGAATGGGGCGCTCCGCGGAACTCGCGGCCTTCGAACGTAGTCAGATGATTGGGTGTCACTTGTGTCATACGTCTGTACGCGATATTTCCACACTCCTAAACATCCCTAGGTCCACTTTTTCCTATGTGATAGTGAAGTGGAAACGTGAAGGGACACGTACAGCACAAAAGCGAACAGACCAACCTCGTCTGTTGACTGACAGAGACAGCCGACAATTGAAAAGGGTCGTAATGTGTAAAAGGCAGACATCTATCCAGACCAGCACACAGAAATTCAAGACTGCATCAGGATCTACTGCAAGTACTATGTTAGGTGGTAGGTGAGAAAACTTGGATTTCATGGTCGAGCGGCTGCTCATAAGCCACACATCAAGCCAGTAAATGCCATACGACGCCACGCTTGGTGTAAGGAGCATAAACAATGGACGATGGAATAGTGGAAAAACGTTGTGTGGAGTGACTAATCACGGTACACAATGTGTTGATCCGATGGCAATGTTTGGGTATGGCGAATGCCCGGTGAACGTCATCTGCCAGCGTGTGTAATGCCAACAGTAAAATTCGGAGGCAGTGGTGTTATGGTGTGGTAGTGTTTTCCGTGGAGGGGCTTGCACCCCTTGTCATTTTGGTGGCACTATCACAGCACAGTCTTACATTGATGTTTTAAGCACCCTCTTACTTCCCACTGCTGAAGAGCAATTGAGGGATGGCAATTGCATCTTTCAACACGATCGAGGATCTGTTCATAATGCACGGCCTGTGGCGGAGTGGTTACACGACAATAACATTCCTGTAATGGTTCAAATGGCTATGAGCACTATGGGACTTGACTTCTAACTTAGAACTACTTAAACCTAACTAACCTAAGGACATCACACACATCCATGCCCGAGGCAGGATTCGAACCTGCGACCGTAGCGGTCACACGGTTCCAGACTGTAGCGCCTAGAACCGCTCGGCCACCATGGCCGGCTCCTGTAATGCATTGGCCTGCACGGAGTCCTGAGATGACTCCTACAGAACACCTTTGGGATGTTTTGGAACGCTGACTTCGTGCCAGGCCTCACCGACCGACACCGATACTTCACCTCAGTGCAGCACTCGGGCTGCCATTCCTCAAGAAACCTTCCAGCACCTGATTGAACATATGCCTGCGACAGTGGGAGCTGTCATCAAGGCTAAGGATGGGTCAACACCATACTGAATTCCAGCATTACCGATGTCGGGCGCCACGAACTTGTAAGTCATTTTCAGCCAGGTGTCCGGATACTTTTGATCACATAGTGTACGTTTTATATTATCTAACAATATTCTCCATTGATATTTTACAGCTATTCAGTCGCCTCAAAAGAAAAATGACTAAACCGAAGCACCTTAATTGTTAGTATGAAGTGAAATTAATTATTTTCGATTTACAATATAATCATGGCATTCACGTTGGGGAACAGCGCATCTCCTGCATGTAAACTTCACTTTAATGTAGTCAGCTTCAAAACCCGAAGAAATTTACGCTTAACAGTAGTGTTAATAATGAAATAGCGCTCCGCTACTTATTTAATGTCACATCATTCCCTTCCCGCGTGAGGTAGCTGCGTGGTCTATGGCGCGGCTCCTTCAGTCGGGGGTTTGAGTCCTCCCTCGGGCATGGATGTGTGTGTTGTCCTTAGCGTAAGTTAGTTTAAGTTAGATTTAAGTAGTGTTCAAGCTTAGGGACCGATGCCCACAGCAGTTTGGTCCCATAGGATCTTACCACAAATTTCCAGAAATCATTCACTTCATTAATTTTCAATGCATTTGTGAATCACAACATAAAAGTTTTCCCGAGGGCATGCAGCTTTACTATATGGTTAAATGATGACGGCGTCCTCTTGGGTAAAATATTCCGGAGGTAAAATAGCCCCCATTCGGATCTCCGGGCGGGGACTACACAAGAGGACGTTCTTATTAGAAGAAAGAAAACTGGCATTCTACGAATCGGAGCGTGGAATGTCAGGTAGGTTAGAAAATTTAAAAAGGGAAATGGATAGGTTAAAGTTAGATATAGTAGGAATTAGTGAAGTTCACTGGCAGGAGGAACAAGGCTTTTGGTCAGGTGAATACAGGGTTATAAATACAAAATCTAATAGGGATAATGCAGGAGTAGGTTTAATAATGAATAAAAAAATAGGAGTGCGGGTAAGCTACTACAAACAGCATAGTGAACGCATTATTGTGGCCAAGATAGATACGAAGCCCACGCCTACTACAGTAGTACAAGTTTATATGCCAACTAGCTCTGCAGATGACGAAGAAATTGATGAAATGTATGATGAGATAAAAAAAAAATATTGAGATAGTGAAGGGAGACGAAAATTTAATAGTCATGGGTGACTGGAACTCGATAGTAGGAAAAGGAAGAGAAGGAAACATAGTAGGTGAATATGGATTGGGGCTAAGAAATGAAAGAGGAAGCTGCCTGGTAAAATTTTGCACAGAACATAACTTAATCATAGCTAACACGTGGTTCAGGAATCATGAAAGAAGATTGTATACATGGAAGAAGCCTGGAGATACTGACAGGTTTCAGATAGATTATACAATGGTATGACAGAGATTTAGGAACCAGGTTTTAAATGGTAAGACATTTCCAGGGGCAGATGTGGACTCTGACCACAATCTATTGGTTATGAACTGTAGATTAAAACTGAAGAAACTGCAAAAAGGTGGGAATTTAAGGAGATGGGACCTAGATAAACTGAAAGAACCAGAGGTTGTACAGAGTTTCAGGGAGAGCATAAGGGATCAATTGATAGGAATGGGGGAAAGAAATACAGTAGAAGAAGAATGGGGTGCTTTGAGGCATGAAATAGTGAAGGCAGCAGAGGATCAAGTAGGTAAAAAGACGAGGGCTAACAGAAATCCTTGGGTGACAGAAGAAATATTGAATTTAATTGATGAAAGAGGAAAATATAAAAATGCAGTAAATGAAGGAGGCAAAAAGGAATACGAACGTCTCAAAAATGAGATCGACAGGAAGTGCAAAATGGCTAAGCAGGCATGGCTAGAGGACAAATGTAAGGATGTAGAAGCTTATCTCACTAGGGGTAAGATAGATACTGCCTACAGGAAAATTAAAGAGACCTTTGGAGAAAAGAGGACCACTTGCATGAACATCAAGAGCTCAGATGGAAATCCAGTTCTAAGCAAAGAAGGGAAAGCAGAAAGTTGGAAGGAGTACATAGAGTATCTATACAAGGGCGATGTACTTCAGGGCAATATTATGGAAATGGAAGAGGATGTAGATGAAGATGAAATGGAAGATATGATACTGCGTGAAGAGTTTGACAGAGCACTGAAAGACCTAAGTCGAAACAAGGCCCCGGGAGTAGACAACATTCCATTAGAGCTGCTGACAGCCTTGGGAGAGCCAGTCCTGACAAAACTCTATCATCTGGTGAGCAAGATGTATGAGACAGGCGAAATACCCTCAGACTTCAAGAAGAATATAATAATTCCAATCCCAAAGAAAGCAGGTGTTGACAGATGTGAAAATTACCGAACTATCTGTTTAATAAGTCACGGCTGCAAAATACTAACGCGAATTCCTTACAGTCGAATGGAAAAACTGGTAGAAGCCGACCTCGGGGAAGATCAGTTTGGATTCCGTAGAAATATTGGAACACGTGAGGCAATACTGACCCTAAGACTTATCTTAGAAGCTAGATTAAGAAAAGGCAAACCTACGTTTCTAGCATTTGTAGACTTAGAGAAAGCTTTTGACAATGTGGACTGGAATACTCTCTTTCAAATTCTGAAGGTGGCAGGGGTAAAATACAGGGAGCGAAAGGCTATTTAGAATTTGTACAGAAACCAGATGGCAGTTATAAGAGTCGACGGGCACGAAAGGGAAGCAGTGGTTGGGAAGGGAGTGAGACAGGGCTGTAGCCTCTCCCCGATGTTATTCAATCTGTATATTGAGCAAGCAGTAAAGGAAACAAAAGAAAAATTCGGAGTAGGTATTAAAATCCATGGAGAAGAAATAAAAACTTTGAGGTTCGCCGATGACATTGTAATTCTGTCAGAGACAGCAAAGGACTTGGAAGAGCAGTTGAATGGAATGGATGGTGTCTTGAAAGGAGGGTATAAGATGAACATCAACAAAAGCAAAACGAGGATAATGGAATGTAGTCGAATTAAATCGGGTGACGCTGAGGGAATTAGATTAGGAAATGAGACACTTAAAGTAGTAAAGGAGTTTTGCTATTTGGGGAGCAAAATAACTGATGATGGTCGAAGTAGAGAGGATATAAAATGTAGACTGGCAATGGCAAGGAAAGCTTTTCTGAAGAAGAGAAATTTGTTAACATCGAGTATAGATTTAAGTGTCAGGAAGTCGTTTCTGAAAGTATTTGTATGGAGTGTAGCCACGTATGGAAGTGAAACATGGACGATAAATAGTTTGGACAAGAAGAGAATAGAAGCTTTCGAAATGTGGTGCTACAGAAGAATGCTGAAGATTAGATGGGTAGATCACGTAACTAATGATGAAGTATTGAATAGAACTGGGGAGAAGAGGAGTATGTGGCACAACTTGACAAAAAGAAGGGGGCCGGTTAGTAGGACATGTTCTGAGGCATCAAGGGATCACCAATTTAGTACTGGAGGGCAGCGTGGAGGGTAAAAATCATAGAGGGAGACCAAGAGATGAATACACTAAGCGGATTCAGAGGGATGTAGGCTGTAGTAGGTACTGGGAGATGAAGCAGCTTGCACAGAATAGAGTAGCATGGAGAGCTGCATCGAACCAGTCTCAGGACTGAAGACCACAACATCAACAACAACATAAAAATATTGAAAGCAAACAGATTTCTGGCATAAGCTAGAGATTAGAAGCCACGCACATAATGGCGAAACATGTTACCAATGTCACAGCCGTATTTCAGAAACTTATGACTCACTCCACTGTACATTACGGTACTTCGCTCTCGGGCGTTAGGCAGCTCCACTGAGGCGGAGCGAGTGATAAACAACTGGTGCATGCGAAATTTTAAACATGTACATTCGGAAGGCCATAAATGCCTACTATCAGAATTATGGCCTAAACTTTCACGCAGGGTAAATTGGTGGGGCTAATATCTTGCAAGATTGCTTTTTCCCCTTAAATTACGATGTCCAGTTGGTGATGTTCCCTTGTTAGTAGTGTTACTGTAAAATGATTGATAGTTCTGGGTGAGTACAACGCATACATTGGTTCTAATGGAACCTGTTTGTCTCTTGATAAGTTTGTACTTTATAGTTTTATCTTTGCCCTTACGAGCAAAACGGAAGCCTGAGAGAATTTCCACTCAGCAGCAGTGTGTGTGCTGTTAAGGAAACCTGTTATTCCCCACTTAATCCGGTTCGACGGTTGCCTCCGTTTGCCAGACCATAACAGATCATGTCTGTTATTTACTATGTGGAATAAAAGCCTTCCATTATGCTGGTAAGCTCAAAGATAAAGCTGAAATATAAAAGAATTTTTCCCAAACTTTTCAAAAGAAAAACTAGTACCGTTATAATCCAATGTACTTACCCAGAATTGTGACAAAAGGTTAGAGTAACAGCACTAACAGATTTCTGCCACATCGTGTATCCATTGGACAATAACAGAGGATGTGTCTTCATTTGTTTTCTTCATTCTGTAGGTGTTTCGTAATAGCAAAGAGATTGCACTAGAAGAGATGTGTTTCACAATATTGAATATGAACAAGAGCTCATAGCCCTTGCGGTAAGCTTTTTAGAGCAAATGCTTGCTGCACATTTTGTCTTGTTTTGGTCCAGACAACCAATTGTCAAAAGTTGAACATAGCAAAATCTTTGGTATAATGCTACAATACCGCCTTTTAGAAGCACTTGAGCCCCTTCTCATTCCTCAACACTCCTATTCCCGCCCAGAAAAAAGTCCCATTTCGCGAACATTTAACCTCTCATAGCTGATAGATAAATGGGTCTGAAAGCCATAAGGCCAAGGACATGGCGTTATAGATCTCTCCACCGCCTAAGCTAGCATTAATCTCTGACTCCTTGTGCGAAGGACCTAGAGTACAACAAAAGACACCGCATTGACTATGACTTTCACAGGCCTTCTAATTTCGCTTTAGAAACGTTGAGGACCAGCAGTGAGGGCGAGACTGTTAAGTTTAGCTTAGGATATCATGTTCGGAAACGTTCCCCGCTACACTCAAAACACCACAACACACATTCACATCTCCCGCACATTCAGAGCCACTGAGTAGGGTATTACGTTCGTCATTCAACGATCACCCGAGGTTCCATGCCGACTACGGCTTTATTTACACGCCATTCAGTTGAGTTAGTGATCCACCCAGCGAGATTTGTACCTGTATCGTGTGGACCAACGATTTAGGCTACAGTGGATAGATTGTGGTGGCCCGATTGCTAGGCCTGCACGGTCTCCCGATTTGAACCTGCTAGACTACTACCTCTGGGGTCACATGTAATCCTTGATTCACGAGACATCTGTGGCATCCGAGAAAGACCTGCTGGCGCGCGTTATGGCTGCGGCGGATGCTGGAGGACCAGAGACTGGAGATTGTGAGTACCAGAACATGCTACGTAGGTACCGTATCAGCGGTAACGTCGGTGGTCGTCACATCGAGCCCTGCTTCTAAGTGGACGCACACGACAGGCAGCTGGAGTCAGAGATCAACGTATGTTGCAGCGTTTTGTGTGTAGGGGGAAGACGGTACGTTCCGCACACGAGTTCCTATGCTAAATTCAACTGTCTTGGTCCCTACTACAAATCCTCAAAGTCTTTACCAGATATTTAGTCACATACTGTACATCACACTTCGGCCAATTTGTCTGTAAAACCATGGAATATTTGCAGAGTATTCTACAAATTGATGAGAACTACGAAATGTGGCACCATTTGCAAACAAAATTAATATTAAATGAACGAGTTTAAAATCTGAACAAAATTAATTTTATAAAATAAAACTGACCGTACAATAGAATTAAAATTAAAGCGACTTTTACATCAGCAATTCGTCAACGAGGTTATAAATGGGCACAGTTTATGAGATCTGAAGATTCTGAACTCCAGTACCAAGTTAACATCACAAGTGGGTGCTCAGATCAAAGTCCACGCGAATAGTAAACGGTCGTGAAAACACACTTGACCTCTTAGCAACAAATAATCCTGAGTTAATAACGTGCATCAAAACCGGTTCAGGGATTAGTGAACACAGGGTTGTTGTAGCGAGATTGAATATTGTAATCCACAAATCCTTGAAAAATAAGAGAAAAATATACCTATTCAAAAAAGCAGATAAAAATTCACTTGACGCCTTCCTAAGAGACAATCTCCAGTCATTCCAAACTAATAATATAAGTGTAGAGAAAATGTGGCTTAAATTCAAAGAAATAGTATCGGCAGCAAATGAGAGATTTATACCAAATAAATTAACAAACGACGGAGCTGATCCTCTTTGGTACACAAAACGGTTAGATCCCCAAGATTGGCGATCTTTTGCAGAAACTCGAAATTTAGCGCCGACTTCAATGCGAGATGCCTATAACAGTTTCCACAACGAAACTTTGTCTCGAAACCTGGCAGAAAATCCAAAGAGATTCTGGGCGTACGTCAAGTATGTTAGTGGCAAGAAACAATCAATGCCTTCTCTGCACGATAACAATGGAGATACTATCGAAGACAGTGCTGCCAAAGCAGAGTTACTAAACACTGCCTTCTGAAATGCTTTCACAAAAGAAGGCGAAGTAAATATTCCAGAATCCGAATCGAGAACAGCTGCCAACATGAGTAACGTAGAAGTAAATATCCTCTGAATAGTGAAGCAACTTAAATCACTCAATAAAAGGAAGTCTTCTGATCCAGACTGTATACCAATTAGGTTCCTTTCGGAGTATGCTGATGCATTAGCTCCATACTTAACAATCATATACAACCGTTCGCTCAACGAAAGATCCGTACCCAAAGACTGGAAAGTTGTACAGGTCACACCAATATTCAAGAAAGGTAGTAGGAATAATCCACTAAATAACAGGCCCATATCGTTAACGTCGATATGCAGTAGGATTTTGGAACATATACTGTGTTCGAACATTATGAATCACCTCGAAGAAAACGGTCTATTGACACACAGTCAACATAGTTCCTGTGAAACACAACTATCTCTTTATTAACATGAAGTGTTGAGTGATATTGACAAGGGATTTCAGATCGATTGCGTGTTTCTGGATTTACGGAAGGTTTTTGACACTACCACACAAGCGGCTCGTAGTGAAATGGCGTGCTTATGGAATTTCGTCTCAGTTATGCGACTGGATTTGTGATTTCCTGTCAGAGAGGTCACAGTTCGTAGTAATTGACGGAAAGTAATCGAGTAAAACAGAAATGATTTCTGGCGTTATCCAAGGTAGTGATATAGGCCCTTGGCTGTTCCTTATCTATATAAACGATTTTGGAGACAAACTGAGCAGCCATCTTCGGTTGTTTGCAGATGACGCTGTCGTTTATCGACTAACAAAGTCATCAGAAGACCAAAACAAACTGCTAAACGATTTAGAAAAGATATCTGAATGGTGCGAAAAGTGGCAGTTGACCCTAAATAACGAAAAGTGTGAGGTCATCCACATGAGTGCTAAAAGGAACTCGTAAAACTTCGGTTACGCGATAAATCAGTCTAATCTAAAAGCGGTAAATTCAACTAAATACCTAGGTATTACAACAACGGACTACTTAAATTGGAAGGAACACATAGAAAATGTTGTAGGGAAGGCTAACCAAAGACTGCGTTTTATTGGCAGAACTCTTAGAAAATGTAACAGACCTACTAAGGAGACTGCCTATACTACGCTTATCCGTCCTCTTTTAGAATGTTGCTGCGCGGTGTGGAATCCTTACCAGATAGAACTGACGGAGTACATCGAAAAAGGTCAAAGAAAAGCGGTACGTATTGTATTATCGCGAAATATGGGAGAGAGTGTCACAGAAATGATACTGGACTGGACGTCATTAAAAGAAAGGCGTTTTTCGTTGCGACGGAATCTTCTCACGAAATTCCAGTCACCAACTTTCTCCTCCGAATGCAAAAATATTTTGTGGACACCGACCTACATAGGGAGGAAGGATCACCAAGATAAAATTAAGTAAATCAGAGCTCGTACGGAAAGATACAGGTGTTCGTTCTTTCCGCGCGCTGTACGAGATTGGAATAATAGAGAATTGTGAAGGTGGTTCGATGAACCCTCTGCCAGGCACTTAAATGTGATTTGCAGAGTATCCATGTAGATGTAGATGTAGAAAGTCTGAAAGCGCCTTAACTTTAAGAAAATGGGAACTTATAGTTACATGCTACTAGTCACTGAGTTTCAATAATGAAATTGTCCGATAATGTCTTTTTGGTTTCTCACTAGCGCTAATACTTTGCGAGGAAATACACTGTCCAGTCACATTGATATGACGACCTGTCAGCAGCCTGGAGAACCTCCTATTGCAGCACGGAGCGCTGCGAGACGTGCACGAGGACAGTGACTGAGGTTCCGGAAGCTACCGACAGGAATGTAGAGCTATTCTGACTCGAGTGCCGTTGCCAACTGCGCTAGGTTTCTCGGCTGAGGATCCATGGCGCGAACAGGACAGTTGAGGTGGTCCCACAGATTCTCCATTGAGGTAGGGAGCTTCGTGACCAGCGGGAAATCGTCCTGGTGTTCTTCGAACCATGTGCGTACACCGCGAGCTGTGTGACACGTTGCATAGTCCTGCTGGTAGATGCCATCATGCCGAGGAAAAACCAACTGCACGAGGGGATGGACGTGGTCCCCAAGGATAGATTCTTACTTTTGTTTACCCATTGTGCCTTCCAGAATGACGATATCATCCAGGGAATGCCCCGAAGACATTTCCCAGACCATAACGCTTTCTCCTGCTGCCTAGGTCTTTCTGACGATTCTTGCAGTGTATTTGCTTTCAGACGTTTCATGCCGTACACACCAACTGCCATTTACCCGATGGAGCATAAAACGTTATTCACCTGAAAAGGCCACCTGTCGCCGCAGACGTCCAGCTGTGATACTGGCGTGCAAATTCCTGCCTTCGTCTCGACGAACAGCAGTCAGCATGGGTGCATGATTCATGTGCCTACTGCTGAGGTCCTTACGCAGCAACGTTCGATGACAGGTCGTTCACAAGACACTATTGGCAGCCCCTTGGTTCATCTGGGCGGTCAGCTGCTGAACAGTTGCACGTCTATTCACCAGTACACATCTGCGCAGCCGTTATGAACCCCTGTCGTCTCCGGCCTTTGGTGCGCCACAGTTGCGTCGGCGCCAGTTTTGGATAGCACCATTTTGCCATGTACGGTATACTTTAACACGACAGTTCGCGAACGGTTGATGAACTTGTTTCGGAAATGCTTCCACCCTTGCCCCAAAAGCCTACGATCATGCTCTTTTGGACGACAGATACATCGATCCGTTTACGCATTACGACAACGACTGCACTCTTTTTCGATTTCTCCCGACACGTTTAATACCACATCAACTGCTAGCGGTGCGACCTGCTGTCTGTGAGTGATTATTGTTCCGGCGTATCAACAAGTGCCGGTACGAAAACGAAGATCGCAAGAGCAAAGAAGGCGGTGAGTCGACGTCAGCCAATAGCCCACAGACAAGCACCGCATCACCCCAGGAGCCCTCTGGCCGAAGAGAATATAAGCGCCGTTCCTGCCAGCCTCGGCCGTGAAACTGTTTTCCAGCGCTGGAGGGTGGCACGGAACTTAAAAGTTCCACCACCACACCTTCAACGTGCTATGCTCGGCTGTTATTAAGCCGTTGCTTTGAGTCTCCTCTCACTTGTTCACCGAGACAGTTGGATCGGATCTGAACCGGTGACGTTGTGTATTAGTAAACTGCCATAAAAAAAGCCTCGGCCGGAGAGTATTCGCACAATTTCAGAGCGGCACTCGCAGAACAGTTATTACTGATCCATATCAATTGCTTACATGGACAATGTCTATAGCGAAGAACTTGCTTGCATGTCGCCCATCGTTTGTGACACCGTTGTAAATTCAACGTTAAGTATTTTCAGTCTTCTTACTTGTAATAAAAACTATTAATGTGATTTGCTTGAATTGTTGTATAGCACTACGATAACGCAGCATCCTTTAGGCACCCTATACGAGACGAGTGGGCAGAACCCCACAGTTATTGCACGTTGACGTCGAAAAAAGGCGGTTGCCACATTAATGTGACTGAATCGCGTCATTTCAACAGTTTTTAGTTCGCTGTAGCACGTAATACCGCAGGGAAAAGCAATATTTTTATCTCACGTCAGAGTGTACGAGAGGCGTTTGAAACGTCCGTGCAAAGGCCGAGAGATGGCACCACCGGCGCGTATCGAGGTCGTGTTTAGTTAGTAGTATCTTTGGAAAGAACGCACACCAAGTTTCAGCCATACTAGTCTATTGGCATTCGTGTGAATCAAGGAAGTCGAGTGGTTGTCAAAAAATGGACGAAAAAGAATTTCGTATGGTGATTAAACATTACTTTATGAAAGACAAAACGCCTCAGGAGACTAAAGAGAAGCTCGATAAGCATTACAGTGACACTGCACCTTCGATTAGAACAGTTTATAAGTAGTTTCAAAATTTTCGGAGTGGCCATACGGGCACAAGTGATGCTGAACGTTCTGGACGCCCTGTGGAGTTACGACTCCAGAAATGATTCATAAAGTCCATGATATGATGATGGATGACATGGATGACAGAAGAGTGAAGGTGCGTGAGATTGCTTGTGCTGTGAGCATCTCGAATGAATGGGTACATAATATTTTGCATAAACATTTGGGCATGAGAAAGCTATCCGCAAGATGGGTTCCGTGATTGCTCACATTTGACCAAAAACGGAATCGTGTGAAATGTTCCAAGGATGGTTTGCAGTTGTTCAGGAAGAATTCGCAGCATTTCAAGCGTCGTTTCGTCGCTGTGGATGAAATATGGATACATTACTATACTCCTGAGACCAAAGAACAATCTAAACAATGGGTTACCAAGGGAGAATCTGCACCAAAAAAGGCGAAGACCATTCCTTCGGCCGGAAAGGTTATGGCGACTGTCTTTTGGGATTCACAAGGGATAATCCTCATCGACTGTCTGGAAAAGGGTAAAGCTGTTACAGGTGCATATTATTCATCGTTATTGGACAGTCTGAAAACCGAGCTGCAAGAAAAACATCGGCGATTGGACCACAAAAAAGTCCCTTTTCCATCACGACAATGCACCAGCACACACCTCAGTAGTTTTGGTCGCAAAATTAATGGAAATAGGAGTCCAACTCGTTTCACATCCCCCCTATTCTCCAGACTTGGCTCCCTCGGACAACTATTTGTTCTCCAATTTGAAAAAATGCCTGGCGGGACAAAGATTTTATTCAAACGAGGAGGTGACTGCAGCAGCTAATAGCTGTTTTGCAGACTTGGACAGTTCCTATTATTCGAAAGGGATCAGAAAATTAGAACAGCGTTGGACGAAGTGTATAAGTCTAAAAGGCGACTATATCGAAAAATAAAAAAAAGGCTTACCCCAAACACGTAAGTAGTTTCTATTTTTGCACGGACTTTTCAAACGCTCCTCGTAGTTTCTATTGAAAGTTTAAGTTCTCGCAGTCCACGGACAGGTATCATTCGCGAATGGTGAACCAAGAAACAAATCCACTGCGTACAACTCAAAGTCTTTCACATATGGTGCGACCGACAAGTGGCTGACAAGGGATGTGCGTGACCTCTAGCACTCAGAATCACACAAAAATCTGCTTAGAACAGAAATCGCTCGTTGCAAAAAGAGCGGTATGAACCATTCGAATGCATACTTGCATGTCAGACCACGAGAGACATGTGAATGATCACCTATTCGGGATGACACGCAGAAACTTTGGTAACTTGAGGAAACAAAGTGTTGGCATAACAGAACCGAAACGACAAACATTTAAATATCGTGATTTATCACCAAGTTCCCTTCTGCTTAAAATAATTACGCTATCTGAACAAAAATCTTTCTCTACTAATCTGACAGGATTGCACCGCTATTTGGTCTTCAAAGTGCAGGTGTGGGATATCAATGGGATGATCAAAACAAAGTGGGACGCAACAATTTGCAAATTTGTAAAGATAATTTTTCATATCCAACACTTTTTCTGCATTCAAACAATCCAATATCAACTGCCCACTAACTGTATCTTTGAACAAGGAAAACGGCTTAAGTCAGATGTACATACCTTGACCACTTCTTGAACTCCACTCTGCACTCTGAAGACTGAATAGCTGAACAACACTTTCAGATCAGCTGAAATTTTTTAGTTCAGATAGCACAATTATTTTAAGCGGATAGCAATAGGTCACGACACTGAAACGTGTGTGGTTTTGGTCCAGTTGTATCAATATTTTGTTTCATCATGTTAGCAAAGTTCCTGTCTTAGATCTTGAACAGGTGATCATTCAAATGTTTCTTGCGTTAGGACCCGCAGTTTTGAGTGCGAATGGCTGGTACCAGTGTTTCTGCGATGAACGATTTACATTATGAGCATATTTTCGTGCTGTTATTAACGTTCTAGGTGTCGTACCTTCCATGGCAGAATCTACCCGCAGCGCTGGCTTCTCCCGAACGCTGGCAGAACCCACCTCTGACACTAAGACACTACCGAGAATTAGCTGTGAATTCTGATCTGTGACTGAGCATACACGAATCTCTACGGAATCTTTTTCAGGTGTCCGTCATCCCCTGGTTTATGGAATTTTAGCACAGAGTTCTTTGCCTCCCATTTCGTCACTTTCGAGTTTTCTTCTCTTTTGTTTAGCTCCTCGGTTTGCACATATTATTTCCACAATAGGCAATCATTTGGAGGGCGCTAGGTTATATGGATAGGAATGGTGTCTCTAACAGAAATGCCTGGGTGTTATCCTAAACAGGACCCTGACATATAAGCAGCAAGTGCCAGCACCAAAATGAAAGTCAGTGGCAGAAATAATATACTCCGAAAATGGTAAGCACAGGTCGGGGTGCTAAGCGACAGCTGGTAGGAACAACAAAACTAGCAGTTTGCTATTCCACAAACGAATACGTCTCTCCCGTCTGGCACAAGTCTGTCCACGCTGAGTAACTTGAAGTCTCATTCAACGAAACATGCAGATTAGTCGCTGTCTGTCTAAAACTTGCTGCTACAGACAGGCTCTACCACGTGCCTGGCACAATCCGACGAGAGTAAACTGCCTACAAAGAGAGAGTGAGGTCACCCATATCTGCACAGCACCCACTCTACAGTATTAGAGCTGTTACGCAAAGGCTTCAGTCAAGACACAGCTTCCGCAGAGCAACCCATGATTACGAGATCTAGCTCATCTTAAAATGATGGACTGGCCAACTGCAAAAGCCCTCTTCTGCATCTATGGTTCTTCACAGAAGTTGGAAATTAAATATGGGATCTATGGGCTTTACACAGCAATAGCATTATAGCTGTTGCTTAATGGTTTCATACTTATATTCGTCATTGATTATTAATGTATCTAGCATCATCTGTTAACTGTAACACAAGATGTAACGTTTCAAATGTATAACACATTGCTTCGTCCGAAGTACCGAGGTTTTCTAGTGGATATCACGTAATTTTTACCGAGGGCATGCAACTTTACTATATGGTTAAATGATGATGGCGTCCTCTTGGGTAAAATATTCCGGAGGTAAAATAGTCCCCCATTCGGATCTCCGGGCGGGGACTACTCAGGAGGATGTCGTTATCAGGAGATAGAAAACTGGCGTTCTACGGATCGGAGCGTGGAATGTCAGATCCCTTAATCGAGCCGGTAGGTTAGAAAATTTAAAAAGGGAAATGGATAGGTTAAAGTTAGATATAGTAGGAATTAGTGAAGTTCGCTGGCAGGAGGAACAAGACTTTTGGCCAGGCGAATACAGGGTTATAAATACAAAATCAAATAGGGGTAATGCAGGTGTAGGTTTAATAATGAATAAAAAAATAGGAGTGCGGGTAAGCTACTACAAACAGCATAGTGAACGCATTATTGTGGCCAAGATAGATACGAAGCCCACGCCTACTATAGTAGTACAAGTTTACATGCCAACTAGCTCTGCAGATAACGAAGAAATTGAAGAAATGTATGATGAAATAAAAGAAATTATTCAGATAGTGAAGGGTGACGAAAATTTAATAGTCATGGGTGACTGGAATTCGGTAGTAGGAAAAGGGAGAAAAGGAAACGTAGTAGGTGAATATGGATTGGGGCTAAGAAATGAAAGAGGAAGCCGCCTCATAGAATTTTGCACAGAGCACAACTTAATCATAGCTAACACTTGGTTCAAGAATCATAAAAGAAGGTTGTATACATGGAAGAAGCCTGGAGATACAGACAGGTTTCAGATAGATTACATAATGGTAAGACAGAGATTTAGGAACCAGGTTTTAAATGGTAAGACATTTCCAGGGGCAGATGTGGACTCTGACCACAATCTATTGGTTATGATCTGTAGATTGAAACTAAAGAAACTGCAAAAAGGTGGGAATTTAAGGAGATGGGACCTGGATAAACTGAGAGATCCAGAGGTTGTACAGAGTTTCAGAGAGAGCATAAGGGAACAATTGACAGGAATGGGGAAAAGAAATACAGTAGAAGAAGAATGGGTAGCTTTGAGAGATGAAGTAGTGAAGGCAGCAGAGGATCTAGTAGGTAAAAAGACGAGGGCTAGTAGAAATCCTTGGGTAACAGAAGAAATATTGAATTTAATTGATGAAAGAAGAAAATATAAAAATGCAGTAAATGAAGCAGGCAAAAAGGAATACAAACGTCTCAAAAATGAGATCGACAGGAAGTGGAAAATGGCTAAGCAGGCATGGCTAGAGGACAAATGTAAGGATGTAGAAGCTTATCTCACTAGGGGTAAGATAGATACTGCCTACAGGAAAATTAAAGAGACCTTTGGAGATAAGAGAACCACTTGTATGAATATCAAGAGCTCAGATGGCAACCCAGTTCTAAGCAAAGAAGGGAAGGCAGGAAGGTGGAAGGAGTATATAGAGGGTTTATACAAGGGCGATGTACTTGAGGACAATATTATGGAAATGGAAGAGGATGTAGATGAAGATGAAATGGGAGATACGATACTGCGTGAAGAGTTTGACAGAGCACTGAAAGACCTGGGTGGAAACAAGGCCCCGGGAGTAGACAACATTTCATTAGAACTACTGAAGGCCTTGGGAGAGCCAGTCCTGACAAAACTCTACCATCTGGTGATCAAGATGTATGAGACAGGCGAAATACCCTCAGACTTCAAGAAGAATATAATAATTCCAATCCCAAAGAAAGCAGGTGTTGACAGATGTAAAAATTACCGAACGATCAGTTTAATAAGTCACGGATGCAAAATACTAACACGAATTCCTTACAGACGAATGGAAAATCTGGTAGAAGTCGACCTCGAAGATCAGTTTTGATTCCGTAGAAATATTGGAACACGTGAGGCAATACTGTCCCTAAACTTTTTTTAGAAGCTAGATTAAGGAAAGGCAAACCTAGCATTTGTAGACTTAGAGAAAGCTTTTGACAATGTTGACTGGAATACTCTCTTTCAGATTCTGAAGGTGGCAGGGGTAAAATACAGGGAGCGAAAGGCTATTTACAATTTGTGTAGAAACCAGATGGCAGTTATAAGAGTTGAGGGACATGAAATGGAAGCAGTGGTTGGGAAGGGAGTGAGACAGGGAAGTAGCCTATCCCCGATGTTATTCAATCTGTATATTGAGCAAACAGTGAAGGAAACAAAAGAAAAATTCGGAGTAGGTATTAAAATCCATGGAGAAGAAATAAAAACTTTGAGGTTCGCCGATGACATTGGAATTCTGTCAGAGACAGCAAAGGACTTGGAAGAGCAGTTGAACGGAATGGACATTGTCTTGGAAGCAGGATATAAGATAAACATCAACAAAAACAAAACGAGGATAATGGAATGTAGTCGAATTAAGTCGGCTGATGCTGAGGGAATTAGATTAGGAAATGAGACACTTAAAGTAGTAAAGGAGTTTTGCTATTTGGGGAGCAAAATAACTGATGATGGTCGAAGTAGAGAGGATATCAAATGTCGACTGGCAATGGCAAGGAAAGCGTTTCTTAAGAAGAGAAATTTGTTAACATCGAGTATAGATTTAAGTGTCAGGAAGTCGTTTCTGAAAGTATTTGTATGGGGCGTAGCCAAGTATGGAGGTGAAACATGGACGATAACTAGTTTGGACAAGAAGAGAATAGAATCTTTCGAAATGTGGGACTACAGAAGAATGCTGAAGATTAGACGGGTGTATCATATAACTAATGAGGAGGTATTGAATAGGATTGGGCAAAAGAGAAGTTTGTGGCACAACTTGACTAGAAGAAGGGATCGGTTGGTAGGACATGTTCTGAGGCATCAAGGGATTACCAATTTAGTATTAGAGGGCAGCGTGGAGGGTAAAAATCGTAGAGGGAGACCAAGAGATGAATACACTAAACAGATTCAGAAGGATGTAGGTTGCAGTAGGTACTGGGAGATGAAGAAGCTTGCGTAGGATAGAGTAGCATGGAGAGCTGCATCAAACCAGTCTCAGGACTGAAGACGACAACAATAACATCACGTCATTCACTGGGCGTGCGAACTATAGTCTAATATGACACGAAACGTTTTTTTTGTTCGCACCATTTTACCATTCTGAATTTATGATTTGTACCATCAACAGTGACAAGATAGTACATTTCAATGTATTTCATCATATGTGTGAACTAGTAGTCATTAATGTTATCTACATTTTATATGTCATACTTAATTTTCATACTTTATGGCGACTTCCCCGATATCTTTCAGTTTAAGAATATGTTTATTAGCAGCTGTGATGAGAGACGCTCTAAAATGGTTCAAATGGCCCTGAGCGCTATGGGACTTAACTTCTAAGGTCATCAGTCCCCTAGAACTGAGAACTACTTAAACCTAACTAACCTAAGGACATCACACACATCCATTCCCGAGGCAGGATTCGAACCTGCGACCGTAGCGGTCGCGCGGTTCCAGACAGTAGCGCCTAGAACCGCTCAGCCACCCCGGCCGGCTGAGAGACGCTCTGTATACATTTTGTTCCCGCCATTTGCAAACTAATGATGACTAATATATGTATAAACATAATTGCTTTTCCGATAGATTGTTTACTTTGTACGGTACTTTTAAAAATGGATAGTGCTGGAACGCATCAGAAACAATAACGTAATTGTGGTTAAGGCGAACATCAGTTATTCAAGTGCGTCTGTGGCCACTGCATCTCATTTGCGTTTATACAGTATATTAATAACGAATCCTGCTGAACATGTAGTCCCTCTTCGTTTCGAAAACTGGACAATCTGAAGACTTCAGACAGGAACAACACGACACAAAGAAAATCCTGTGAAATGACGATACTCAATACTGTCTTTCTTGTGAGACTGTGATGAGGCCGATACAACTCAACACGAATTTTGTTTCCCATACATAGCAGCCTCTGGAACCCCTGTGTTAGATTCCTAATGCAATTTACATATCCCTCTTCTGGACTAAACTAATCCAAATAACATACACTATTTTGCGATATACTAGCTATTTTGTAACGTGTTTTCTGTGTTGTAAGTCCCATAAACGTGGAGCAGTTCGATTCGAACAGCTTAGTCTTCTTCTTCCTTAATTTTTACTTTTAGTTTGAAGCTCTGATACGAACAAAATAAAATTCAATCTCAATTTAATTTTTTTAAAGTCGTATTCATTGCTTTGTAACACTGATAACGTTCTCTCCACTTAAGCGACTATACAAAACGGCAAATTCGTCTCTGGATACGAAAATCCGTGCATTTCATTTCATGTGATACGACCTTTTTTTAGTTTCTCATAGCCAAAACGTATTTTGAAAAATTCGAAAGTGGAACTAATGAATACGCAATTTCACTTTTATTTGTGAGAGTATGTTTTTCATCTGCAAATTTCTGGTTTATTTTCTGAAGCGTCGACTCTTCTCAAAGAAGAATGTCTCCCGCCTACAGTAGCGTAATGGTTTTGAAATGTAATTTTGTTCCTTACCACTTTACATTGCCCTGAGGAATTTAACTTCGTGCTTGAGTACTCTACAGAGATATTTTCTGTTGCTCTTGTTAAATTTTACGTGTAGTGTGACGACGATAACAGTGGGTAAAAAGTAAAAGAAAGATTTGGCCTTAACATCCATTTGAAGACAACGTCACAAGATACCCTACTCATGCTCTGAATGGCGAAGGAAATCGGCTACATCCTTTTCAAAGGAACCATTGTGGTATTTGCCTTAAACTAATTAAGGAAACCAGGGAATACGTAAACCTGGAATGTCGGACGGTTAAAGTCAAGGCACATGACTCTTGTCCAGCCATTAGTGAAAATTATTTATTTATTTTTTATTTACACGTCAAGCTCCGTAGGACCAATTTGAGGAGCAAATCTCCAAGGTCATGGAACATGTCAGTACATGAAATTACAACATAAAAGTAATAACAAATAAAAATAAATGTTCATGAACCTGAAAAAAGTCAGTCCATAAGTTTAAGTAAACGCTATCATCAGTACAATAAGAATCAGCTTAATTTTTCAAGGAACTCCTCGACAGAATAGAAGGAGTGACCCATGAGGAAACTCTTCAGTTTCGATTTGAAAGCGCGTGGATTACTACTAAGATTTTGAATTCGAGTGACAGCTTATTGAAAATGGATGCAGTAGTATACTGCACACCTTTTTGCACAAGAGTTGAGGAGGTCCGATCCAAATGCAGGTTTGATTTCTGCGATTATTAACAGAGTGAAAGCTGCTTATTCTTGGGAATAAACTAATAATGGTAACAAGAAACGACAATAAGGATTATACATGTTGAGAGGCCAATGGCAAAATACCCAGACTCGTGAACGGAGGTCGACAAGAGGTTCGTGAACTCACACCACTTATTGCCCGAACCGCCCGTTTCTGCCCAAAAATATCCTTTTAGAATGGGAAGAATTACCCCAAAATATAATACCATACGACATATGCGAATTAAAATAAGCAAAGTAGACTAATTTTCGTGTCGAAGTATCGCTCACTTCTGATACCGTTCGAATAGTAAAAATGGCAGTATTAAGTCTTACAACAACATCCTGAACGTGGGCTTTCCACGACAGATTACTATCTATTTGAACACCTGGAAATTTGAACTGTTCAGTTTCACTAATCATATGCCAGTTCTGTGAAATTAAAACGTCAGGATTTGTTGAATTGTGTGTTAGAAACTGTAAAAAACGAGTCTTACTGTGATTTAACGTTAGTTTATTTTCTACAAGCCATGAACTGAGATCTTGTACTGCACTATTTGAAACCGGGCCAATGTTGCACACAACATCCTTTACTACCAAGCTAGTGTCGTCAGCAAACAGAAATATTTTAGAGTTACCCATAATACTAGAGGGCATATCATTTATATAAATAAGGAACAGGAGTGGCCCCAACACTGATCACTGGGGCAACCCCCACTTGACAGTACCCCACTCAGATCCCATATCACAGCCGTTATCAACATAGTGAATAATGACCTTTTGCTGCCTGTTGCTAAAGTAAGAGGTGAACCAATTGTGAGTGTTCTACTTAAATGCGAGTTGGTATATGGAAGATTCAGAGATACACTGAGAAGAAAAGTGTAGCATCCAACAGTCATGGTCGGATGTCAATGAAACTTCGCACACTTATATATCATTGGCTGTTAGGTAAATGATTAGAGTTGCAATTCCCTGTGACAGAACGGCCACCAGAGTGCACTAGCGCTATTCGTGTGTAATGTTGTTACCAGGCCTGGTGGGGTATACAAGGGGTGTGAACAGTGTCAGATGTTGAGTGACGACTGTGAAAGTCACGTATACATCACTTACTCAGGTTAGACAGCGTTATCAGTACCTGGCAGAGTTTGAAAGGGGCTATATTGTGGGTCTCCATTGTGCCGTCTGGCTGAATCGTGCAATATCTAAATTTGTGGGGCATTAGGATGTTACTGTGACCCTCTCTTGGACTGCAGGGGAAGGTGAGGGCCGGCACACTCGCCGTCGACGTTCTGCTCAACCTCTTCTGCCCACCAGAAGGGTGTTGTTGTTGTGGTCTTCAGTCCTGAGACTGGTTTGATGCAGCTCTCCATGCTACTCTATCCTGTGCAAGCTTCTTCAACTCCCAGTACCTACTGCAACCTACATCCTTCTGAATCTGCTTAGTGTATTCATCTCCTGGTCTCCCTCTACGATTTTTACCCTCCACGCTGCCCTCCAATACTAAATTGGTGATCCCTTGATGCCTCAGAACATGTCCTACCAACCAATCCCGTCTTCTGGTCAAGTTGTGCCACAAACTTCTCTTCTCCCCAATCCCATTCAGTACTTCCTCATTGGTTATGTGATCTACCCATCTAATCTTCAGCATTCTTCTGTAGCACCACATTTCGAAAGCTTCTATTCTCTTCTTGTCCAAACTATTTATCGTCCATGTTTCACTTCCATACATGGCTACACTCCATACAAATACTTTCAGAAACGACTTCCTCACACTTAAATCTATACTCGATGTTAACAAATTTCTCTTCTTCAGAAACGCTTTCCTTGCCATTGCCAGTCTACATTTGATATCCTCTCTACATCGACCATCATCAGTTATTTTGCTCCCCAAATAGCAAAACTCCTTTACTACTTTAAGTGTCTCATTTCCTAATCTAATTCCCTCAGCATCACCCGACTTAATTCGACTACATTCCATTATCCTCGTTTTGCTTTTGTTGATGTTCATCTTATATCCTCCTTTCAAGACACTGTCCATTCCATTCAACTGCTCTTCCAAGTCCTTTGCTGTCTCTGACAGAATTACAATGTCATCGGCGAACCTCAAAGTTTTTATTTCTTCTCCATGGATTTTAATACCTACTCCGAATTTTTCTTTTGTTTCCTTTACTGCTTGCTCAATATACAGATTGAATAACATCGGGGAGAGGCTACAACCCTGTCTTACTCCCTTCCCAACCACTGCTTCCCTTTCATGTCCCTCGACTCTTATAACTGCCATCTGGTTTCTGTACAAATTGTAAATAGCCTTTCGCTCCCTGTATTTTACCCCTGCCACCTTTAGAATTTGAAAGAGAGTATTCCAGTCAACATTGTCAAAAGCTTTCTCTAAGTCTACAAATGCTAGAAACGTAGGTTTGCCTTTCCTTAATCTTTCTTCTAAGATAAGTCGTAAGGTCAGTATTGCCTCACGTGTTCCAGTGTTTCTACGGAATCCAAACTGATCTTCCCCGAGGTTGGCTTCTATTAGTTTTTCCATTCGTCTGTAAAGAATTCGTGTTAGTATTTTGCAGCTGTGACTTATTAAACTGATGGTTCGGTAATTTTCACATCTGTCAACACCTGCTTTCTTTGGGATTGGAATTATTATATTCTTCTTGAAGTCTGAGGGTATTTCGCCTGTTTCATACATCTTGCTCACCAGATGGTAGAGTTTTGTCAGGACTGGCTCTCCCAAGGCCGTCAGTAGTTCCAATGGAATGTTGTCTACTCCGGGGGCCTTGTTTCGACTCAGGTCTTTCAGTGCTCTGTCAAACTCTTCACGCAGTATCGTATCTCCCATTTCATCTTCATCTACATCCTCTTCCATTTCCATAATATTGTCCTCAAGTACATCGCCCTTGTAAAGACCCTCTATATACTCCTTCCACCTTTCTGCTTTCCCTTCCTTGCTTAGAACTGGGTTTCCATCTGAGCTCTTGATATTCATACAAGTCGTTCTCTTATCTCCAAAGGTCTCTTTAATTTTCCTGTAGGCAGTATCTATCTTACCCCTAGTGAGATAAGCCTCTACATTCTTACATTTGTCCTCTAGCCATCCCTGCTTAGCCATTTTGCACTTCCTGTCGATCCAATTTTTGAGACGTTTGTATTCCTTTTTGTCTGCTTCATTTACTGCATTTTTATATTTTCTCCTTTCATCAATTAAATTCAATATTTCTTCTGTTACCCAAGGATTTCTACTAGCCCTCGTCTTTTTAACTACTTGATCCTCTGCTGCCTTCACTACTTCATCCCTCAAAGCTACTCATTCTTCTTCTACTGTATTTCTTTCCCCCATTCCTGTCAATTGTTCCCTTATGCTCTCCCTGCAACTCTGTACAACCTCTGGTTCTTTCAGTTTATCCAGGTCCCATCTCAATAAATTCCCACCATTTTGCAGTTTCTTCGGGTTTAATCTACAGGTCATAACCAATAGATTGTGGTTAGAGTTCACATCTGCCCCTGGAAATGTCTTACAATTTAAAACCTGGTTCCTAAATCTCTGTCTTACCATTATGTAATCTATCTGAAACCTATCAGTACCTCCAGGCTTCTTCCATGTATACAACCTTCTTTTATGATTCTTGAACCAAGTGTTAGCTATGATTAAGTTGTGCTCTGCGCAAAATTCTATGAGGCGGCTTCCTCTTTCATTTCTTAGCCCCAATTCATATTCACCTACTACGTTTCCTTTTCTCCCTTTTCCTACTACCGAATTCCAATCACCCATGACTATTAAATTTTCATCACCCTTCACTATCTGAATAATTTCTTTTATTTCATCATACATTTCTTCAATTTCTTCGTCATCTGCAGAGCTAGTTGGCATGTATACTTGTACTACTGTAGTAGGCGTGGGCTTCGTGTCTATCTTGGCCACAATAATGCGTTCAATATGCTGTTTGTAGTAGCTTACCCGCACTCCTATTTTTTTATTCATTATTAAACCGACTCCTGCATTACCCCTATTTGATTTTGTATTTATAATCCTGTAGTCACCTGACCAGAAGTCTTGTTCCTCCTGCCAGCGAACTTCACTAATTCCCACTATATCTAACTTTAACCTATCCATTTCCCTTTTTAAATTTTCTAACTTACGTGCCCGATTAAGGGATCTGACATTCCACGCTCCGACCCGTAGAACGCCAGTTTTCTATCTCCTGATAACGACATCCTCTTGAGTAGTCCCCGCCCGGAGATCCGAATGGGGGACTATTTTACCTCCGGAATATTTTACCTAAGAGGGCGCCATCATCTTTAGTCATACAGTAAAGCTGCATGTCCTCGGGAAAAATTGCGGCTGTAGTTTCCCCTTGCTTTCAGCCGTTCGCAGTACCAGCACAGCAAGGCCGATTTGGTTATTGTTACAAGGCCAGATAAGTCAATCATCCAGACTGTTGCCCTTGCAACTACTGAAAAGGCTGCTGCCCCTCTTCAGGAATCACACGTTTGTCTGGCCTCTCAACAGATACCCCTCCGTTGTGGTTGCACCTACGGTACGGCTATCTGTATCGCTGAGGCACGCAAGCCTCCCCACCAACAGCAAGGTCCATGGTTCATGGGAGGGCACCAGAAGGTAGGATTGCCATACTGTGCAACAAGCACATGGCAATCGTTTCAGGCCTGCGCGTAGCATCAGTGAGCAAGTGATGGACTGCCAGCAGCATTCAGTGTCGTACGACACCATGAATCGCAGGGAAGCAGCACCATCGCAGGGAAGCAACACCCAAACTAAAGAATTAGCGTCCCATGCATAGGCTGCCGTTAACACCAAAACAGAAACGACTGCATTTGGCGTGGTGCCGCGACGGGGAGGGGAGGGGGGGGGGGGTATGAGCTGCTGATGAATGGCGTCGCCGCACTGTGTTCAGCGATAAACTGCTGTTCTGTGCTATCCCGGATGACCATCGCAGGCGAATATGGCGGCGGCCAGGAGGGAAGTACTTGTCTTCCAATGTTCTGGAGAGATAAGGCGGTGTTATTCCTGGCGTCCTGGTATGGCGAGCCATTGGGTATGACCTCAGGCCACGGCTGGTACTGATCGAAGGAACTGTGCTGGCACAACAGTCGGGCACAGACATCCTGCGTCCTCATTTGTTACCTCTCATACGAAAGTATGGTGGTGCCATTTTTCAGTAGGACAGTGCTCGTCGTCACATGCCACTGTCTGCGTGAACTCCCGTGGCCAACAAGATCCCAGACCCGTCTCTGATGCCATTATCCAGGATATCAAAGACCACTTACAATTGTTGGCCACCTTCCTGAGAAGAGTATATAATGGCTTTATGACTCCTCTCCCAACCGAATCAATGTATACATCCAAGCTAGGGGACATGCAACGTCATACTGTGAAGTGGGGTGATATTGCCAAGTTCGTTGTAAATCTGACACGATTCTATAATGACTGAAGTAAAGTCATGTCCCTTTCAGCCCGAGAAGTTTCATTTTGTTTTCTCTTCCCCTTCTGGGTTCTTCACTTGTGTGTCAGTGTATATCAATTAAACTTATTGCGCTTACACAGCTCTTATTCTGCAACGTCACTTTCAAGAATTACAAAATTCCCAAAGCTTATGCCACTTTTGAAACCTTCTTTCTGTATCAGATGAGCGCCCTTCGGCTTGATGTACGTCTTGAGGAGGAGCAAAGTGACACGGACGTATAATGAATACTGAAAGGGGTGGGGGAACTGTCGTCTTGTTTTTATTGTTAGTCAAAAACTCGGGAATAATGGTGGCCGTATTTGGTTGTGCATTGTCACGGTAGAGTACTTTGACATTCGCGTGCCACTTTTGTGCACATTTTTACCTTATGCATTCCTTCGAGCGTCTTAGAAAATCTCGACAGAACCCTTTATTGACCCGTTTTATGGGTATTAGGCTGTGGTCGAAGCGATATTTCTCTGTCTAACGTTTCGTCTTCCAATGTTAGAGACATCACCACAGGCTGTAACGACACTGAAAGCAGTTGCAACCTCAACGAACTAAGCAAGGGAAGCTTTAGGCAGAAAATATGCCTTCGGTCACGGCCTAATGCCCATGAAACAAAAACCACCAAAAACGCAAAAATTGACCGCGAGAGGCAGCGTGTCATGACTCTTAATTGACCGTCTGACGAGGAGTGACGAATGATTTATGAACAATCCGGCCAATATAAAAATGGTAAACAAGGATTTAATATTATTCTTGCGGAACTTTTTTGGCTGGACTCTTCCAATGCGACGACTGCTGCTTAATTTCAAAGTCACAGCCGACTTTCGTCACCAGCGACAACCTTTGCAAGAGCGTAGCGATCGTCATGAAACAGTTACTTTAAGTCTCCTGCAGACGTTCATCCGATGTTGTTTCTGGTCGTCATGAAGTAGTCGTGGGACAATTTCGCCACAGTGTTTTTCTTGTTAAATTCTTCAGACAGAATACATTCACATATACCACAATTAATTCCAGATGTGTTGCAGATGTCTTGGATGGTCCGTCTACGAAGTTGCAGAATCAGATCCCTCACACTCTGAACATTTTCTGGTGTGATGCCAGTTCACAGCAGACGAGAAGGGCCGTCATCATCGGTCGACATTCTTTAATTTTTGAAACACTCGTACCAGTCGTAAGTCTGTGTGTGATCCTAAGTGTTGCGTCAGCTTGCTTCAACATTTGGCGCGTACTGCAGCGGTTTTCCTTAGTTTAAAACAAAACTTTACACAGACACACTTCTTTTCCAACTCATCCACAGCAAAACTGTAGAGTTTCTTGAGTGAATAAAGTGTTGCACTTGCCTGATGGTGGCCCAGAAAGATGAAAACTAGCTCACAACAAAAAGTAAAACTAATGTTATTTTGGAACATTAACAGTGTGTGTTTTAGTTTTTAATTGTAATTAAAGATTTGTCTAAGGAATAGAAGCAGTCACTGTATTATTGGACTTTTAAAGTCATTGACAACTTTAGTAATTCACTTTCGTTAAGATAAAATTTGGACAATAACAATGACTGGTTTAAATTGCACCTATGAAACTGTGCTACCTAATTCAGTAAATAACTACGAAATAATTTGAATGCATTTTTTTCTCTGGAGCAATAGAATTAAAGATATAGTCGAACTAAGATTCTATAGTGACCTGTAGATCATGGTATGTCATTTCCATTTCTACATTTTTTACTCTGCTCTCATTTACTATCTGCAGCTACGCAGTTAATTGTGTTGACTGGTTTATGAGAGAACTGTTTGCAACAATTCGGTGATAGTTTAAATGGTGCATTAGCCTTGAATGTTGGTTCGCTGTCAAATTAGGAGAGTTCTCTTTGTGAGTGATGGACTGTAGAGCAGCATACGGCGCTGTGTTAAGGGTCCCTGTATTTTTACTGGACCGGTAACGAATTCAGAAACGTATGTGTAACAGCTAAATTGACTATTACGATAAAATATTTATTTGGTTTGGGTATTGCAGTCTGGGAATGGTATTGCTGAAATAAACTGTAATACCCCATTGTGGGTGATGCACGCACAAGAGGAGAAGGTGCCTAAGCTGTCAAGAGCAACAGAACTTTATTACTAACAGTGAAAGTACACATTAACTTTATCATCTGAAACACCTTACTGGCCGAGCGGTTCTAGGCGCTACAGTCTGGAACCGCGCGACCGCTACGGTCGTAGGTTCGAATCCTGAATCGGGCATGGATGTGTGTGATGTCCTTATGTTAGTTAGGTTTAAGGAGTTCTAAGTTATAGGGGACTGATGACCTCAGAAGTTAAGTCCCATAGTGCTCAGAGCCATTTGAACCATTTTTGAAACACCTTGCGGGTAAAGGCAACGTAAAGATAATTTTGATCTGATGAAAGTTTGTCATTAACACAATAAGATGTCTTGAAAATATAAGCTGAGAACACTGTCGGTCATTCTGCATAGACGGCACTGCGCGATCTCTCTGGTTTCGCTGGAAAGTGCGCTTTGATGAGTAGACTGGCTACACTGCCGAATGTTGAGTCGAGACTGGAAATCACACTAGCTGGTGAGATGTTGGCCACTGTCCTATAAGGCTGCCCGGCGGCGGAATATAAGCAGTGGCAGTAGTCTTACATGGCTCGCAGAGCCAAACTAGTGTCAGCTGTATTGGGCACGTGTGGCGCTTGTTGCAGGCAGGCTGACCTGAGATTGAGTTGCAGGTGCCTTGACTTAGCGGCAACACGCAATCCTCTTTTGTGTGGCTTGTAGCTGGACGACAAGGCGCCAGCCGGACCCTACATAAACGAGATTTACCTTGTGTTAGACCCCTACGTCCTACGCAAATAATAATAATAATAAACCCCGTGGAGGCCCGGGAAAAGAATAGGCCTCCGGTATGTTCTGCCAGTCGTAAAAGGCGACGAAAAGAACAAACCACTAATAGGGCTAACCCCCCTTTTAGTGTGATTAGTTGGTTCAGGACAGAACTAAAGAAGCCTCGGACAAGCGCCGTCATGGTCGGGGACGACGCTTGAACCCTATGCCCGCCCACAATGGTAACGACACTGCTAGCCAACTGGAAAATGATTTAAATCCAAATAGAGGTGTTTTGCAGGATATGCTTCCTGCAACCACCCTAGAAGGAAAACAAAGACAGAGGATGAGATGGTCAGATGAAGTTAATCGACACCTCATGTTCTGTTATTACCGAGCAACAAACCTAGGAACCAACACAACTGGATACAGATCACAAGTATACACAGCATTTATTAACAGATACCCAGAATTAAAATTTTTAACAGAACAACGACTAGCTGATCAGATCCGTGTAATAATCAAAAATAACAGGATACCCCAGTCAGAATTAGAAAACATCAAACAACAAGTACAACAAATACTGGAACAAAATAATGTGCAATCAGAAGAAGAAGAAGAAAATACAGTAATGGACTCAAACATCCCAGAGCAAACAAACAAAGAACAACACGCATCAATTAAACAATCAGAGGAAAACGAAATCTTAAGACAGCCACCAGAACAAGCACAAATAGAACACGAAGTGACACACATGTTAGATATAGAAGAAAATTTTCAGCTGACATATATAGAATACAAAGACACAAATACAGACATTAGACCATTCTTGCAAAGACCGCCAAATAACCCACAAGTCGAAACAACAACAAAAACTATCAACACAATCATACACAACAAAATAAATGAAAACACAACTATGGAAGAGTTACAACTACTGGTTTATATAGGAGCACTCACTACACTAAATATACACACTAGGCAGAGATCAGAACCAACCAACACACAGAAGAAACCCACAAAACCAGCATGGCAACACAGGCTACAGGTCAGAATAGAAAAACTCAGAAAGGACATCGGACAGCTAACACAATTTATAAGAAATGAAATGTCAGAAAAAAAACGAAAAAGGTTAGGTAAAATCTCACAACAAAAAGCGATAGAGCAATTAGATGAAAAGAAACAGAAATTACAAGCATTGGCCAAACGACTTAGAAGATACAAAAAAAGTGAAAATAGATGGAAACAAAACCAAACATTCAACACAAACCAAAAGAAATTTTACCAGACAATAGATAACACACACATTAAAATAGACAATCCACCAAACATAACAGACATGGAACACTTCTGGAGCAACATATGGTCAAATCTGGTACAACATAACAGGCATGCACGGTGGATACAAGCAGAAACAGACACATACAAGATGATACCACAAATGCCTGAAGTGATAATTTTGCAACATGAAGTCACCCAAGCAATTAATTCTACTCACAATTGGAAAGCCCCTGGAAAAGATAAAATAGCAAATTTCTGGCTAAAGAAGTTCACCTCAACACATTCACATCTAACTAAATTATTTAACAGTTACATTGCAGACCCATACACATTCCCTGATACACTTACACATGGAATAACTTATCTGAAACCTAAAGATCAAGCAGACACAGCAAACCCAGCAAAATATCGCCCCATAACATGCCTACCAACAATATACAAAATATTAACTTCAGTCATTACACAGAAATTAATGACACATACAACACAGAACAAAATTATAAATGAAGAACGAAAAGGCTGCTGCAAAGGAGCACGAGGATGTAAAGAGCAACTGATAATAGATGCAGAGGTGACATATCAAGCTAAAACTAAACAAAGGTCACTACACTATGCATACATTGATTACCAAAAAGCTTTTGATAGTGTACCCCACTCATAGTTACTACAAATATTGGAAATATACAAAGTAGATCCTAAATTGATACAGTTCCTAAACATAGTAATGAAAAATTGGAAAACCACACTTAATATCCAAACAAATTCAAATAATATCACATCACAGCCAATACAGATTAAGCGTGGAATATACCAAGGAGACTCATTAAGTCCTTTCTGGTTCTGCCTTGCCCTGAACCCACTATCCAACATGCTAAATAATACAAATTATGGATACAATATTACTGGAACATACCCACACAAAATCACACATTTGCTATACATGGATGATTTAAAACTACTGGCAGCAACAAATCAACAACTCAACCAATTACTAAAGATAACAGAAGTATTCAGCAATGATATAAATATGGCTTTTGGAACAGACAAATGTAAGAAAAATAGCATAGTCAAGGGAAAACACACTAAACAAGAAGATTACATACTCGATAACCACAGCGACTGCATAGAAGCGATGGAAAAAACAGATACCTATAAATATCTAGGATACAGACAAAAAATAGGAATAGATAATACAAATATTAAAGAAGAACTAAAAGAAAAATATAGACAAAGACTAACAAAAATACTGAAAACAGAATTGACAGCAAGAAACAAGACAAAAGCTATAAATACTTATGCTATACCAATATTGACCTACTCATTTGGAGTAGTGAAATGGAGTAACACAGACCTAGAAGCGCTCAATACACTTACACGATCACAATGCCACAAATATAGAATACATCACATACATTCAGCAACAGAAAGATTCACATTAAGCAGAAAGGAAGGAGGAAGGGGATTTATCGACATAAAAAACCTACATTATGGACAGGTAGACAATTTAAGAAAATTCTTTATAGAACGAGCAGAAACTAGCAAAATACACAAAGCAATCACTCATATAAATACATCGGCTACACCATTGCAATTTCATAACCACTTCTACAACCCTTTAGATCACATAACATCAACAGACACGAAGAAAATAAATTGGAAAAAGAAAACACTACATGGCAAGCACCCGTATCATTTAACACAGCCACACATCGATCACGACGCATCCAACACATGGCTAAGAAAAGGCAATATATACAGTGAGACGGAAGGATTCATGATTGCAATACAGGATCAAACAATAAACACAAGATATTACAGCAAGCATATTATTAAAGATGCCAATACCACAACAGATAAATGCAGACTTTGCAAAGAACAAATAGAAACAGTAGATCACATCACAAGCGGATGTACAATACTAGCAAATACAGAATACCCCAGAAGACATGACAATGTAGCAAAAATAATACATCAACAGCTTGCCTTACAACATAAACTTATAAAACAACACGTTCCCACATACAAGTATGCACCACAAAGTGTACTGGAGAATAATGAATTCAAATTATACTGGAACAGAACCATTATAACAGATAAAACAACACCACATAACAAACCTGACATCATACTCACCAATAAAAAGAAGAAATTAACACAACTAATCGAAATATCCATACCCAATACAACAAATATACAGAAGAAAACAGGAGAAAAAATTGAAAAATACGTCCAACTGGCTGAGGAAGTCAAGGATATGTGGCATCAGGATAAAGTTGACATTATATCAATTATACTATCAACTACAGGAGTCATACCACACAATATCCACCAGTACATCAATGCAATACAGCTACATCCAAATTTATATATACAACTACAGAAATCAGTAATTATTGATACATGTTCAATTACCCGCAAGTTCCTAAATGCAATATAACACATACCATACAGTTAAAAGGAAGTGACGCTTGATCAAGGTCCGCGTCACTTTCCATTTTTAACCAGACTTAACGTCTGAGAAAGTAAAGAATAATAATAATAAAGCACTGATGGAATCCGTAGATGTGACGTAAATGCAAAGACAAGCAAATAATTACAATTTCTGAAAAATTGAATGATTTATTCAAGACAAAGAGATTTATAAATCGAGCAAGTCAGTAACGAGTTAGTCCAGCTCTAGCCCTTATAGAAGCAGTTATTCAGCGCAGCATTGATTGATAGAGTTTTTGGATGTCCTCCTGAGGCATATCGTGCCAAATTCTGTCCAACTGGCGCCTTACATCGTCAAAACCCCGAGCTGGTTGGAGAGAACTGCCCAGAATGCTTCAAACGTTCTCAATTGGGGAGAGTTTTGACGAGCTTGCTGGCCAATGTGGAGTTTAGCAAGCACGAAGGCAAGCAGTAGAGACTCTCACCGTGTGTGGTCGGGTACTATCTTGCTGAAATGTAGGCCCTGGATGGCTGGCCATGAATCACAACAAAACAGGACGTAGAACATCGTCGACGTACCGCGGTGCTATAAGGGTGCCACGTATAACAGTATGAAAATAAATGGCATCCCAGACCATCGCGCCTGGTTGTCGGGTTGTATGGCGGGCAATAGTCATTGATGACTGTTCCACTCTAAGCAATGAGCTTCCAGGCTGAAGACGTGTCTGGACATGAACATCACGTCTAGCGAATTTCCTTTCAAGTGAGATAATTCTTTCGTGGCACATAGCTTTTCTTTGTCTTAGAGTTTAGTATTTGAAACAAAGCTGATGATCGTAACTGACATCTCTCCCCTACGATTTAATGACTCCCACACTAGAGATGGAGTCAGTGAATGTTTAGCGGTGTACGTAATCCGCTGGCATCATGAATAAAAGAAAAAGACGCAAGTGAATTTATAAGTGAAGTATATATCGAGCTGGTGTTTTGTCACTTACTCATTATACACGATAACAGCGTGATAGGTGTTTATGACATTCAAGTGTAATTGCTAAACAGATGAAAAATCTAATTTTGAATTACACCTGTCATGGGGATAGAACGCCAAGGTCGTCAGCAGGCTCTCGATCTGGAATATAGAATGCTGAATTAGAAGAAAACTGGGTGCTGGTTGCATTACCTCCGACCCACTACGTTCCACACACATAACCTCTACAAATTACAACTGAACGTTCTCTCATTCAACAAATTATCATATTCTTTCATTACATTCATAATAATTATGTGGAAAACAGGAGATTTGCAAGGTGGAAAGACCAACACAAGAAGATAATGTTATACGAGGGTGAGTCGAATGAAAACCTTAAATATTTATTTAAATATTATTTATTGTGCAGAAGTGGTACAAAGTTGTACGACTCTTCAACATAATGTCCCCCACGCTCAACGAAAGTCCTCCAGTGCTTACGAAGTGCATAAATTCCTTTAGAAAAATATTCTTTTGGTAGTCCGCCCAACCACTCATGCCCCGCGTGGCGTACCTCTTCATCAGAACGGAACTTCTTTCCTCCCATTGCGTCTTTGAGTGATCCAGATATATGGAAATCACTTGGGGCAAGGTCTGGTGAGTATGGTGGATGAGGAAGACACTCAAAATGCAGGTCTGTGATTGTTGCAAGTGTTGTACGGGCAGTGAGGGGCTTTGCATTGTCATGTTGCAAAAGGACACCTGCTGACAGCAATCCACGTCGCTTTGATTTGATTGCAGGCCGCAGATGATTTTTTAGGAGATCTGTGTACGATGCACTGGTGACAGTGGTCCCTCTAGGCATGTAATTCTCCAAAATGACGCCTTTTTCCTCCCAAAAGGGAGTCAGCATAATCTTCCCTGCTGATGGTTCTGTTCTAAACTTCTTTGGTTTTGGTGATAACGAATGGCGCTATTCCTTGCTCGCTCTCTTCGTTTACGGTTGATGGAAGTGAACCCAGGTTTTGTCCCCAGTAACGATTCTTGCAAGGAAGCCATCACCTTCCCGTTCAAAGCGCCGAAGAAGTTCTTCACAAGCATCAACACTTCGTTCTCTCATTTCAGGAGTCAGCTGCCGCGGCACCCATCTTGCAGACACTTTGTGGAACTGGAGCACATCATGGACTATGTGGTGTGTTGACCCATGTATACATGCTGCAGTGTCATTCAGTGTCACTCGGCGGTTTTCCTTCACTATGGCTTCAACTGCTGCAATGTTCTGTGGAGTCACAACTCGTTGTGCCTGACCTGGACGAGTAGCATCTACCACTGAAGTCACACCATTTGTGAAATTTCTACTCCATTCGTAGACTCACTGCTGTGACAAACATGCATCACCGTACCGAACCTTCATTCGTCGATGAATTTCAATAGGTTTCACACCTTCACTACGCAAAAACCGAATAACAGAACGCTGTTCTTCCCTGGTGCAAGTAGCAAGTGGGGCGGCCATCTTTATACTGATACTGCGACGGTACGTGTGCATCTGCACTACGCTGCCACCTACAGGCCATTCTGCCCGCTGTTTTTAGCACGCTTATCAACTTACAGGATAACGGCGCGAAATTTCTATTTGTTATTACAAATTTAAGGTTTTTATTTGATTCACCCTCGTATTTGTTGTTGTGGCCCACAGTCAGATGACTGGTTTGATGTAGCTCTCCGTACTGGTATATTATGTGCAAGCGCTTTCATCTCTGCACAACTACTACTACCATCATCCGCTTAAATCTATTCACTATATGCAGGCCTTCGTTCTCCTCCACAATCCCCCCCTTCCCCCCCCCCCCCACACACACACACACATTTGCTATCATTTGAAATTAACGATACTGTTATCTGTCAACGGAACCCTTCTTTTAGTCAAGCTGAGTACGAATCTCTTCTTTCCCCAATTCGATTTAGAGCCTCAGAGCAACGTTAACGAACCACAACAGTTCAACAGGTGCTTTGTGCAACTTATCGTAATGAATAGCGTAAACTGACGCAGATAAAAATATAGAAGCAAAAACGTTCGAGTAAATACGAGTCCGCGACGAGCAGTTTGCAAGATAATTGCCGATGTGTCGTTACAAGCCGCCATTGACTTCTGTGTGAAATTTTGTCCCAGTAAGTGCAAATGAATCTGAACTGTAATTTTTCCCCTAAGGTAACTGGGCTCAGATCTTACCCACCTCTCGTGGTTGGGAATGTGGTACATACAAGTTGATTCAGCTACCCTATTTCTAGGTTTTATGCAAACCGCAATGCCTTCAAATACCAAGTACAAGGTTTTTAAATTCTCTCACCCGCTGTGCGCAAACTATTAGTCCTACGGAACAGATGAACGGCATATTTTTGTAGGAAATTTAACGTGATTAAATTTTGCACTGTGATAATTTTCCGCTAGAGGCTTTGTCTTCGAATTATTCAAGAAAAATGTAAAAAACTGACCTTCACATTTGTTTTTCTTGAAGAACTCGAAAACTGTGGCCCCCATCGAAAACCTACAAAATGTACAAAATTTAACTGCATTAAATTTGCTACAAAAAGGTCATTTTTCTGTAGGATTAATAGTTTGCACATAGCGAGGAAGCACTCACTCCGTCTTCAGGCCACGAGTGGCCTACCGGGACCATCCGACCGCCGGGTCATCCTCAGTGGGGGATGCGGATAGGAGGGGCGTGGGTCAGCACACCGCTCTCCCGGTCGTTATGATGATATTCTTGACCGAAGCCGCTACAATTCGGCCGAGTAGCTCCTGAATTGGCATCACGAGGCTGAGTGCACCCCGAAAAATGGCAACAGCGCATGGCGGCCTGGACGGTCACCCATCCAAGTGCGACCACGATCGACAGCGCTTAACTTCGGTGTTCTCACGGGAACCGGTGCATCCACTGCGGCAAGGCCGTTGCCACATAGCGAGGAAGAGAATATGAAAATCTCGCCATGGATTGTGAAGGAGTTGCGGGTTGCATAAAAACCGATAGGTAGGGGCACCTGAATCACGATGTACATGATGGGGAGCGGGTAGATTTTGCTACTGATGTAAGACAACATCTTAAGCGCGAGTCTGTTGGAAGATGGAGAGGTCGACCAGGGCCTGTACCTTAGCCCCCAAGACCACCTGCGCTCAATCCTCAGGACTTTTATGTTTGGAATTATCTTAAAAGAGAAGTGTACAGTACTACAGTACTCTTGTTGGTTAGTTTGGAGAATTGGAGCAGCAGATTGTAGTCTTGTGAATGGTACGGTGGTATCTGAAAGGAGCCATATCACCTTGCAGAGACAACTGAAGTATTGCCTCCAAACATGAGGTCGAGACTAACAGTGTCTCCTGAAACATGTATGAGTGTATAGTTCAAATATATTTGCACTCCTGGAAATTGAAATAAGAACACCGTGAATTCATTGTCCCAGGAAGGGGAAACTTTATTGACACATTCCTGGGGTCAGATACATCACATGATCACACTGACAGAACCACAGGCACATAGACACAGGCAACAGAGCATGCACAATGTCGGCACTAGTACAGTGTATATCCACCTTTCGCAGCAATGCAGGCTGCTATTCTCCCATGGAGACGATCGTAGAGATGCTGGATGTAGTCCTGTGGAACGGCTTGCCATGCCATTTCCACCTGGCGCCTCAGTTGGACCAGCGTTCGTGCTGGACGTGCAGACCGCGTGAGACGACGCTTCATCCAGTCCCAAACATGCTCAATGGGGGACAGATCCGGAGATCTTGCTGGCCAGGGTAGTTGACTTACACCTTCTAGAGCACGTTGGGTGGCACGGGATACATGCGGACGTGCATTGTCCTGTTGGAACAGCAAGTTCCCTTGCCGGTCTAGGAATGGTAGAACGATGGGTTCGATGACGGTTTGGATGTACCGCGCACTATTCAGTGTCCCCTCGACGATCACCAGTGGTGTACGGCCAGTGTAGGAGATCGCTCCCCACACCATGATGCCGGGTGTTGGCCCTGTGTGCCTCGGTCGTATGCAGTCCTGATTGTGGCGCTCACCTGCACGGCGCCAAACACGCATACGACCATCATTGGCACCAAGGCAGAAGCGACTCTCATCGCTGAAGACGACACGTCTCCATTCGTCCCTCCATTCACGCCTGTAGCGACACCACTGGAGGCGGGCTGCACGATGTTGGGGCGTGAGCGGAAGACGGCCTAACGGTGTGCGGGACCGTAGCCCAGCTTCATGGAGGCGGTTGCGAATGGTCCTCGCCGATACCCCAGGAGCAACAGTGTCCCTAATTTGCTGGGAAGTGGCGGTGCGGTCCCCTACGGCACTGCGTAGGATCCTACGGTCTTGGCGTGCATCCGTGCGTCGCTGCGGTCCGGTCTCAGGTTGACGGGCACGTGCACCTTCCGCCGACCACTGGCGACAACATCGATGTACTGTGGAGACCTCACGCCCCACGTGTTGAGCAATTCGGCGGTACGTCCACCCGGCCTCCCGCATGCCCACTATACGCCCTCGCTCAAAGTCCGTCAAGTGCACATACGGTTCACGTCCACGCTGTCGCGGCATGCTACCAGTGTTAAAGACTGCGATGGAGCTCCCTATGCCACGGCAAACTGGCTGACACTGACGGCGGCGGTGCACAAATGCTGCGCAGCTAGCGCCATTCGACGGCCAACACCGCGGTTCCTGGTGTGTCCGCTGTGCCGTGCGTGTGATCATTGCTTGTACAGCCCTCTCGCAGAGTCCGGAGCAAGTATGGTGGGTCTGACACACCGGTGTCAATGTGTTCTTTTTTCCATTTCCAGGAGTGCATAATAACGAGAACAATATTTCACATTGAAGTCTGTTGTGGCTCACAACCACACATGCACAATGATCTCACAAACAGCTCTTTTCCATACAATGTTTACTGAAATATTTTTGCTTGTATCATTGTATAGTTTCACTTTGTTTTCACTATTAATTATGACACACCCTGTATATCTGGACTAATCGGAGGCAAACCTATGTTACATCTGTTGACTCTAAGTCCTCATAAAGAAGTGTGTCTTCACATGGGCCCAGTTTCGTCCCTTGACAAGGTCACACAACGAATGCTAGTATGAGAATACAAAGAAAGTCTGCAGTATGCGTGCTGACTTCCCACGTGGCATCTGTAGGTACAGACAGACGATGATGGTTACCTGGCAGATATATAAAGAAATAAAGCGAGTGAATGTCACCCACCCACTGGCAGCTCTGCGATCTTTCTCAAACGATTTAAAACGAATTGTTAGGGGAAAAAATGATTTTTCCACCTCTTGCAGCCAAATTCGTCAGTTTCATGATGAACCATTTATCTTTAGACTAATAGTCATAGTTACTGTGACATTTCTAAATTAAGAAAACTTCCACACCAAACTTCGAATATTTTCGCAGTAAAACTAGGAGTTGCTCTGGTTTTATGTTTGTCGCACGTTAAGGCATACATTGCTGGGTATGAAATATGACTGACATCTTGAGTTTTTCTTTAAACTTGAGATCTGCAGTCTGGGGATTTTGCTAGCTGATACTAGTTCGAGCGGCCACACTCGGACATGGCTTGTTCTAGTACGAACGCTCGATGAGGGCAGGCTGCGGCTGAACGGGGCACTTGTAACGTAATTGTGGCGCCCTGAATATATTCTAAGTTGCCGTGGCAGCACAGGACGCTCCTCAAAGCCGCGGCCCGGCAGCAAACAAGTGGTGCCGAACGTTAGCCGGACGAGAGGGGTGGCCCCAGCGCATGGGCCAGCCGCGTGGCTGGCAATTCCACTGTGACGAGGACGGTGCTTTGTGACAATGAAGGTGACACGCCGAGAGTGCCAAAGATGGCGGACTTTGTGAAACGATACTTCAAAAAGAAACATGTACATTACCATTAATTGCACGAAGATTCTGATGGTGTAATCAGATTTTCAATATCTTTATTAGTTTAAAGTTTAGTAATTGATGGTAAATTATGCAAGTAACACCCAGAAACGAATTTCCAAAGTCTAAACGGTTATTCCGATTTCGTCGATCTACGTGTGTTTAGAAAGCTATTAGTGTAAACCTAAATTGGTATGAATTACGGGCATGTAACTTAAATAGTACTTGAGTTATTGGAGGTCAAAGTGGCCGATCACTATCGATCGCGTCAGGTCATAAGTACTCAACAGTTGCACGAAGAAACGGTAGCTGCATGCTTATAAATATATTTATTCCTCTATGTCTTTGTATATATCCGATATATAGTATTCATGAAGAAATTGGTTAAATATTTACTGTGTTTTAGAAAGCACAGAGACAATAGGCTCCTGGCCTACCTTTTGCTTCTTTTCTTTTGATATGTGTTTGTTTAATTCTTTATGTATTTAATAATGTGTGTTAGAGCGTGTTTATGCCCAGCTCTAGGAATATTTATTTAATTTCAAGTATTTAAATGTAAATCCAGTATTTCGTATGTGTTTTATGTATGTGAGTGTGCATTCACTGTAAGACATGGCGGGAGCGCTCTAGCCAGTCACAGCGCTCGTTAATGGTGAGACTGTATGGAAGTGGGGGAGGAGAATCTTTGAGAGAAAGGACACAGGGCAGTTCTGGACAGGACGGCACTGGACACGGGAAGTGCCCGGACGGTACGGGCGACAGACGCACGATCGCGAGAGATACTTTGAGTGTGGAGCGGTTTGCGCGTGGTCGCGAGAGATAGAAATACTTCGGAGTGCCGACTTGTGAGATTTCCGTAGCTTCTACAGTGAAGACGTAGTGTGCGTTTAGAATTGAATATCACGTGAGCTATGTTGTTGTTCATAACTAATTACGTGCAGCAGAAATCTATTGTTTCCTTGCTATTCAACTTACATTTTATTTAATTGCTGGACCATCGATACCAATAAGTATTTTACAGAAATATACCTCATTCTCAAAAGTACTCCTACTATCGTACTCATCATTTAAAGTCGTTAAGATAGCATCTGCAGATTTTATTTAATTGCAATCTTTCATTTATGATTTTATATGTTACATTCATAATTCGCAATTGCCGAGTGATAGAAACCTTCGACCGTTCGATTCACGTGTGTATTCTTATCGTATACTGTAGACTCAGCAGTATTTGGCCTGTAATGCGGCAACTATGTATCCCAGCCACTAGACAACGAAACCAGCCAAAACTTTTAATATTGCAACTCTGAGTCGGAGGAAATGTGGTTGAGGGCCATTTCATCACATAATTCTTTTTTGATAGCCCACACAGTGTGGGAGGGGCGGGCAGAAACAGCCCGACCTGGAACCCTCTCCATCCTGATGTCGTGGCCGTCACAGCAGCTCTGTACATCTGCAGGCTGCTGTTGCTTCTGATATATTTCGACCAGCAGATGAAATTACATCTATTTCAGTTTAGACGTACTGTACACCTATATTCCTGCGTGGTAGCGTCTGATATTTTAGATAGCAAAGAAAATATGGACACAGTTGAAAGTTCCTCAGACCACAACAGTTGATCTGTAAAACCGTCACGTCAGTTCATTGTCACATGTGATCGTAGACAACATAAACTCAGTTTCAACGATATTAAAACTTTTTCATACCTACATATTGTTTCTGTATTTACGAATAGTCTCATCTCCAGTACGTCATGTTAAGGGTAACCTTACCTTATGGATGCCTTTAGTTGTAATAGCTACCATTTTTCCTCGTTTTATACACTCCTGGAAATTGAAATAAGAACACCGTGAATTCATTGTCCCAGGAAGGGGAAACTTTATTGACACATTCCTGGGGTCAGATACATCACATGATCACACTGACAGAACCACAGGCACATAGACACAGGCAACAGAGCATGCACAATGTCGGCACTAGTACAGTGTATATCCGCCTTTCGCAGCAATGCAGGCTGCTATTCTCCCATGGAGACGATCGTAGAGATGCTGGATGTAGTCCTGTGGGACGGCTTGCCATGCCATTTCCACCTGGCGCCTCAGTTGGACCAGCGTTCGTGCTGGACGTGCAGACCGCGTGAGACGACGCTTCATCCAGTCCCAAACATGCTCAATGGGGGACAGATCCGGAGATCTTGCTGGCCAGGGTAGTTGACTTACACCTTCTAGAGCACGTTGGGTGGCACGGGATACATGCGGACGTGCATTGTCCTGTTGGAACAGCAAGTTCCCTTACCGGTCTAGGAATGGTAGAACGATGGGTTCGATGACGGTTTGGATGTACCGTGCACTATTCAGTGTCCCCTCGACGATCACCAGTGGTGTACGGCCAGTGTAGGAGATCGCTCCCCACACCATGATGCCGGGTGTTGGCCCTGTGTGCCTCGGTCGTATGCAGTCCTGATTGTGGCGCTCACCTGCACGGCGCCAAACACGCATACGACCATCATTGGCACCAAGGCAGAAGCGACTCTCATCGCTGAAGACGACACGTCTCCATTCGTCCCTCCATTCACGCCTGTCGCGACACCACTGGAGGCGGGCTGCACGATGTTGGGGCGTGAGCGGAAGACGGCCTAACGGTGTGCGGGACCGTAGCCCAGCTTCATGGAGACGGTTGCGAATGGTCCTCGCCGATACCCCAGGAGCAACAGTGTCCCTAATTTGCTGGGAAGTGGCGGTGCGGTCCCCTACGGCACTGCGTAGGATCCTACGGTCTTGGCGTGCATCCGTGCGTCGCTGCGGTCCGGTCCCAGGTCGACGGGCACGTGCACCTTCCGCCGACCACTGGCGACAACATCGATGTACTGTGGAGACCTCACGCCCCACGTGTTGCGCAATTCGGCGGTACGTCCACCCGGCCTCCCGCATGCCCACTATACGCCCTCGCTCAAAATCCGTCAACTGCACATACGGTTCACGTCCACGCTGTCGCGGCATGCTACCAATGTTAAAGACTGCGATGGAGCTCCGTATGCCACGGCAAACTGGCTGACACTGACGGCGGCGGTGCACAAATGCTGCGCAGCTAGCGCCATTCGACGGCCAACACCGCGGTTCCTCGTGTGTCCGCTGTGCCGTGCGTGTGATCATTGCTTGTACAGCCCTCTCGCAGTGTCCGGAGCAAGTATGGTGGGTCTGACACACCGGTGTCAATGTGTTCTTTTTTCCATTTCCAGGAGTGTAGTTAATCTAAAAATTACACAAGGTAAATTAGGGCTATTAAGTATCGTCTACATTTGGGTTATAGCCGGATTTTGGACTGTTTTCTTAATACGACCGCCAGCCGGAGTGGCCGAGCGGTTCTAGGAGCTGCAGTCTAGAACCGCGCGACCGCTACGGTCGCAGGTTCGAATCCTGCCTCGGGCATGGATGTGTGTGATGTCCTTAGGTTAGTTAGGTTTAAGTAGTTCTAAGTTCTAGGGGACTGAGGACCACAGCAGTTAAGTCCCATAGTGCTCAGAGCCATTTGAACCATTTAATACGGCTAACTTTCCTTTTTTCGTTCTATAATACCGAGAACAAAGCCAAAATATATTCCGCATAGAAAAAGCAAGAAATGGAACTATAAAAATATGACAAAGGCGATTCATGCAGTCAGAAATATAGAGACTCTACGGATGCTGAAGGCTGCTATAATATTTAACGTACTGCGGCCGACGTTAGATACATTAGGAAGGCTGAAGCTTGTCCTTCGAAATTAAAATGACCGAGAATCGGAAGGATCGTATTAGATACAGAATTGGAAAAGGAACTAGTTAGTGTCTTGCCTATTTCAAATAGGAGAGAAATTTTGTGGCTTCGCACATAGTGATCTACATCGAAGGCCTTGCCAGCAGGCGACAAGAAATGGTATACAACATTCATTTAAGAAAGGAGAGGCAGAAAGCGTTTGAGTGGATCTATTTTTGGAACGTCATAAAAATGGACAAAATTAATTGATTTTATGATCTAACGTGTGAGCTACTGTAAAACCATGGACGATTCTCCAATCTAATTGGTCCTCGCCGAGAGAAAAAAACATGGTTCAAATGGCTCTGAGCACTATGGGACTTAACTTACGAGGTCATCAGTCCCCTAGAACTTAGAACTACTTAAACCTAACTAACCTAAGGACATCACACACATCCATGCCCGAGGCAGGATTCGAACCTGCGACCGTAGCGGTCGCGCGGTTCCAGACTGTAGCGCCTAGAACCGCTCGGCCACCCCGGCCGGCGCCGATAGAAAAATTTGGATGTATTTTCTATACATGAACAATTAATATGACAAGAGGGTCAGACACTAGGCCTGTATTGATTGCTAGATATTTATTTTTCTCTCTTGCAGTGTCTGACATTACACTAAAGCTCTGCGAACTTCATCGCCTTGCTGTCGTAGCATTGACCCATTTAATAATTAGTATTTGCCTGTGGAAGCAGACAGGTATCAGTGTCACTTTCATTTGGCATACGATTTTGTGCTTTCAGCTGTGTTTCACTCTCAGTAATTTGTGGTCTAACATGTATCCATCAGTAAGCTGCACACTATCACACTTTTTCATTACAAGATTTGTAACTCAAGAGCACTTGCTTCACAAATAGCGTTATTTCACAATGACCGATACGAATTTAGAAGCGGTGAATGGTTTATTATGGACCTATACTGGTATTTAAGCACTGACGCTGTAAGGAGTGCGAGTAATGTGGATTATTTCGGTGTGTGTGGCTGACGGATAATTTTACCAGCAGCAATGCATGCGTCTAAGTTCGCACGTCCACAGTCTCTTTACGATTACCACTGTTACTGTCTAAATCGGTAGATATATTAACTCTCCTTTGAACATTTTGTATCCCCCCTGGATAGGCGGCGCGTGGGTCTGCTCCTGTGAACTGCTTCTGTGAGAGTGAAGGAAGCGAGTAGGAGCAGGAGAGGTAAAGCGCTTCGGTACTGCACGTAACTTTAACACTTTTAATAGAGTCAAAAACACAATGAGCATGTAGGTGTGAAGCCGTAGTCAATGTCTAATCCTGTGAAGTTAGGATAACTGTTCTGTATAATCTCAATGCTAACAAATACTCGTTGCTGTCCAAACTTTAACTGAACGTAACTAAGATAAAGTCTCAATAACAAGCTATCCAACTCGGTAGAAGAAACGATATTTCCAGGCCGTCTGCTCTTGATGAAATGTGCCGAAATCAAGACGGCACTCCCTGAGCTCCACAGCGTCAACCAGAGGGCGCTGTGGTCGGCGTAGTTAGTCTTCTCTCGTAGTGCCAACTTACGAGAGTGTGCACCTACGTTGTGGCATCGTAACTATCGACGCCACAGAACAGAGTTATTTTTACTTCTTTCGTGATAAAGAATGTAGTATAATACAATCATATATAATGTCGTCATGTGTTTCGAAGTTTGCAGGCTATGGTGTATCCACGTATCATTTTTAGGATTAAACGATTTAGAAATGAAAGAAACTGCCTCCCTTTCCAGAAGATATATTGTAAAAGCTTCTACACAAATACATATTGTTGTCTGACATACACGCAGTATGTGCACCCAGAATCACGGACGGGAAGAGACAGATAGTTGAAGAGTGAAACATTTGAGATATATATATGTTCGTCTTCGTTTTCGTACGTATCTCTTTTCGGCGCAGGTATGTTTATGACGCATATTTGCCCCACATAGTGTTCTGATACTTATTAAATGACTTATACTTCATGGCTAAACCAAAATAAGATCTATCACAGAGCTAAGATATCGCATTATTTTGTGTGAAAAATAAGACTTTTTTAACCATCGATTGACAAACATTATAGAACTAAAAAATTCATGCGAAATGAAAAGAACCAGTTTTCTTTTTACACAAGAAAAATAAAAATTCTGCTGTAAAAATCCATACTTATTAAAAAAATGTGGGTATGTCCATTCAACCGACTTCAACTTGGTACGTTTATCACTTACTGCCTAGAAATCGTTGCTGTGGGGGTAAGAACCAGCTGCCTATCAAAAGAGTGTGTGTGTGTGTGTGTGTGTGTGTGTGTGTGTGTGTGTGTGGTGGGGAGGGGGGGGGGTGGGGAGTAGTGTAGCCCATGACGTGCAAATGCCCATATTTAGTCATTCAGTACTTGAGAACGACGGAACTTAGTGACTTGCAAGAAGTTTATCACGTAATCTCAAACATTTACGAAACTTTTTCTCGCAGCGACCACAAAAAATAATGAAAGCAAAAAATATCTGTCGCTTACTACATATGCGCTGTTCAAGCAGTAAAACTATCGCATGAAGCACGACGTTTTATTTATTACTTCTTCATTAGTAAATGTATTCACTACACATTTTGCAGACAGTATTGACATGTAAGACTGAATTTAGCTGCAAAATTACATCATTGTTCCACACAGTCCAGATAACACACATCAAAAAATGTTTTGCATCACCTCGGTTCCGAGAGTTTCGAAACCCGTACATAAAATTGGAATAGAGGTCAACATAAACATCATTTCCGCCCAACTCATGAAAATCAGACATTGCATGTTGTACAGCCATACAGCGAGACCTCCAGAGGTGGTGGTGCAGATTGCTGTACACACCGGTACCTCTAATACCCAGTAACACGTCCTCTTGCATTGATGCATGCCTGTATTCGTCATGGCATACTATCCACAAGTTCAACAAGGCACTGTTGGTCCAGATTGTCTCACTCCTCAACGGGGATTCGGCGTAGATCCCTCAGAGTGGTTGGTGGGCCACGTCGTCCATAAACAGCCCTTTTCAATCTACCCCAGGCATGTTCGACAGGATTCATGTCTGGATAACATACTGGCCCTCTAGTCGAGCGATGTCGTTATCCTGAAGCAAGTCATTCACAAGATATGCACGATGGGGGCGCGAACTGCCGTACATGAAGACGAATGCCTCGCCAATATGCTGCCGATATGGTTGCACTGTCGGTCGGATGATGGCATTCACGCATCGTACAGCCGTTACGGCGCTTGCCATAAGCACCAGCGGCGTACGTCGGCCCCACATAATTCCACTCCAAAACATCAGGGAACCTCCACCTTGCTGCACTCGCTGGACAGTGTGTCTAAGGCGTTCAGTCTGACCGGATTGCCTCCTAATACGTCTCCGACGATTGTCTGGTTGAATCGTTGAAGAGAATGTGATGCCAATCCTGAGCAGTCCATTCAGCATGTTGTTGGGCCCATCTGTACCCCGCTGCATGGTGTCGTGGTTGCAAAGGCGGACCCCGCCATTCAGCCTATTGCACACAATTTGAGTCGTAACACGACGTCCTGTGGTCACGAAAAACATTATTCAACATGGTGGCGTTGATGTCAGGGTTCCTCCGAGCCATAATCCGTAGTAGCGGTCATCCACTGCAGTAGTAGCCCTTGAGCGGCCTGAGCGAGGCAAGTCATCGACAGTTCCTGCCCCTCTGTATCTTCTCCATGTCCGAACAACATCGCTTTCGTTCACTCCAAGACGCCTGAACGCTTCCCTTGTTGAGAGCCGTTCCCGACACGAAGTAACAATGCGGACGCGATTGACCGCGGTATTGACCGTCTAGGCATGGTTGAACTACATACAACACGAGCCGTGTACCTCCTTCCTGGTGGAACGTCTGGAACTGATCGGCTGTCGGACCCCCTCCGTCTAATAGGCGCTGCTCATGCACAGTTATTTACATGTCTGGACGGGTTTAGTGACCTCTCTGAACAGTCAAAGGGACTTGTGTCTGTGATACAATATCCGCAGTCAACGTCTATCTTCAGGAGTTCTGGGAACTGGGGTGTTTATACGAGATGAGTGAAAAACTGCAGCATCATGCATGACATTTTAATTTATTGCTTCTTCACTACCAACTCTAATCGCCACACATTTCGCAGACAATATCCACATATGCCACTGAATGTACATAGAAAATTACATAATTGTACAGTTCAACAGCTACGACGTCATAAACCCTGAGCTGCGTCCAAATGTTACTGCAAGCCGAAATTGGCTAGAGATACAGATGAAATACTTGTACAAATGCGTGTGAAATTACGTATGCTGGCGAGCGCACGGTTTAAAAAGCTCAACCTAAATCCCTAAACGATTCCAGTCAAGTTTGATACACATATTAGCTACGATATGGAAAGAAATACTGTGGGGAAAGAGCCACTAGCGTCATGTTGGATTGAACGCAATAATGCGGAGAGAGAAGCCGGAAGAGGCGATGGACAGACAGCTAGGGGGAAGGAAGACACAGATGGGTGGAGGAGGAGAAGGACAGGAAGAGGGGGAGGGGAAATGGAAAGAGAAAGGGGAGAGGAGGGTTTGGACAGGGAAAATGAAAGAACGGTGATAAGCAAATATAGAGGGAAGAAGAGAAAGGCAGAGAGAGGGGAGAAGGAGATGAACAGAGAGGGGGGATGGGGAGATGGACAGAGAAAGGGAAGAGGAGTAGGTGAGATGGGAGAGGGGGTGGGGAGGATGGACAGAGAGAGGGTGGAGGGATGGATGAAGGGAGGGGGAGGAGATAATGGAATTTGCGAGGGTAGACGGATGTGGAGGGTTAAAGGGAAGGAAGGGAAGGAGCAGGTGGACAGAGAGGGGAGGAGGAGATTGACAGAGAGACAGGAGATCGACAGAGAGTGTGCAGGCACAGAGAGTTGGCTGGAGGTCATGGACAGAGAGGGAAAGAGGGGATGGACGAATAGAAGACTGAAATAAATGCGTATCCCCGCAGCGTCGGGTACTCAACTTGTAAGTTAATAAAACAATGTGGTGTAGTCTTGTACATCATAAAGTGGTTTTACAACGTGAAAATCGGAGAAATGGATTTTTCCCCCTTCCCAGAATGGACGGTCAGGCCAGTAGAGCATAGCATGCTCGAACGAGCGTGAGAAAAGTGGAATGCAGTTGTTCCCTGTGTGAAAAGCGACTACATTGACATCTGTCGGACTTTCACGGAACTACTTACACCGAAACATTCGCGTAGGCGTAAAAGCCACACGCAGACCACTAATCTAAACTTATGTCCAGATAGCGGAGATGCTAAGTCGCGGATAGACACAACAAAAAGACTATCAAAATATAAGCTTTCGGTCAACAAGGCCTTTGTCCAAAATAGACGACAGATACACACACACACACACACACACACACACACACACCTGCGCGCGCGAGCGAGCAAACGCAACGCACACACACATGACTGCAGCCTCTGGCCGCTGAAGCCATCAGCTTAATGGGGTAAAACACGTCAGACGAAAATATATCATTCCTACTGTTGAAATTTCAGCGGAAACCTTCAGCATAGAACATTTTCAGTAGTGAACGATCGGGACTGAATTTAACCAGATCATTTTTTTTACATTTCAGTGATCTGAGAAACATGAAGCAATTTGCACCAAACGGCACATTATTTCTTTGTTCGTATAACTGTACAGAGAGAAGAACTAAACTGACTCACCCTAAGAGCACTCGACAGAATACTGCAATTCGTCAGAGTGATCTTAGCTCCAGAGCTACTAAATGGTAGTATTTTCTCAATGAGAACTACTTTTGTTCAGCCGAAAAGGATCATAGTGCTCTTCGTAAAAACATGATTAGTTCCTTTTAGGAGCCCTTTGCAATTACTTATCAAGATGAAGATAGATTATATCTTCAACTTAGCAAAAGATGTATGAGGTTGAAAAGTTCAAAAGGTCACTCTGAATGGGGATAGGGACAAAAAGCTGGTGCACTGTGTGCTGTGAACTGGTGTCATATTTCTCGTATCATTGAAGTACACTAATAAAATTATTTTGCAAGTTCTAATGCCAGGTATACATCATTAAAAACACACCGGGTTACACGATTCCGCCTAAATTACAGCAGAGAAAGAGATTTATTCTCCCCAGACATGTTACACTTGTTTTCGTTCAGAGAAGCCTTATCAGTGGCAAGCTTTGAGCACCACTTACACTTTGCTTTTTACTACGCAATGTTAAAATTGGCATCTTTCGCCATCACACAGCAGGGTTTACAGAGCTACACCTCACTAACATGATAATACAATCGCAGTTCTGATAGATTCCCAAGACAGCGACTGAGAACAAGTGAGAAGAGAGAATAAGCCCCATTTTCGGTATGTATATAAAACGAGTAATTTCTTCATTAATGTTGTTGTACACCCACAACAATTCACATTTCACCAGCTATTGAAGGTCATTAAAAATTACATTATTCCATTGAAACAATCTGTAATTCCTAGTATTTGCGGTACGTAAGAATATTTTCAAGTTAACCATACGGTAGAATAATCTCCTCTTTGTATGCTATTGTCTGCTGTAATCTAGTTTCGACATACTGAACCGTTTATGAGATACGAGGAAAAGTATGAACGGTTCACTCGCTGTATTGTTTCCGCCCATGGGTGGAAATATTGATGCAGTCTTTGCCTGTTTTAGTCTGCTTTTTATGCCCTCCTCACTTCGTACTCCATGAGTTATTTTGCTGCTTACGTAGCAGAATACCTTAACTTCGCCTACTTCCTGTTCAGCAAATTTTATGTTAAGTTTCTCGCAACTCTCATTTCCTTTATTTCTCATTACTTTTGTACTCTTCCGGTTTATTCTCAGACCATATTCTGTACTCATTAGACTGTTCATTCCATTGAACAGATCCTGTAATCCGTCTTCACCCTCACTAAGGGTAGCAACATCATCAACGGATCTTGTCACTGGTATCCTTTCACTCTGAATTTTAATCCCACTTTTGAACCTTTCTTTTATTTCCGTTATTGTTTCTTCGATGTTTAGGTTGAATGGTAGGAGAGAAAACTACATCCCTGTCTTTCTCCCTATTTAATCCGAGCACTTTGTTGTCTTCCACTCTTATTGCCCCCTCTTCGTTCTTGTACAAATTATATATTACCCGTATTTCACTATAGTTTACCCCAATTTTCTCATAAAATCGATAAATTCGAGCAGCTTGCATTATTTTACATTGTCGAATGCTTTTTTCAGGTCAACAGAGCCTATGAATATTTCTTTATTTTTCCCCAGTCTAACTTCCATTATTAAGCACAACATCAGTAGCGCATATCTGGTTCCTTGAAAGCGAAAATAATCGTTATCTATCAGATCCACAATATTCAGCTCCATTATTCTTGGCAGCAACTTCGATGCTGACAAGCTGATTGTGCAGTAGTTCCCGCAATCATCAACTCTTGCTATCTTCGTAATTGTGTGCATGATGTTTCCCGAAAATATCGCTAGTCTCTTAGATTATAGACACCAAGTTCAATAGTCGTCTGGGTGCCACTGTCTCCCCCCCGCCATCAACATACACACATACAAAATTTCACAAATTCCGATAGAATGTTATCTATCCATTCTGCTTCATTTAACTTTTCAAAGATCTCTTAAATTTTGATTCTAATAATGGATCCCCTCTCTCTTCCATATTGACTCGACTCTTCTTCTATCACGTCATCACACATTTCCTTCTCCTCGTAGACCCCTTAAACATACTCTTTCCTAGGGATGGGCAAATATATATCGATATTTTGAAATATCGATACCCTTGGCCATAGCTATGCGAGAGAAGTCTCTTAAGTGAAACGCTTCTGATTTGTGTTCTGCCCATGAAATACCGTGTTACCACAAAAATTTCGGAACAGAAGAGTCCATTTTCCATTAAATACCAGTGCAGCAATGTGTGTGACTTTTATGCCGAGTCTGCGTTACTTTTACAGCGCGTCTATATTTTCTTGATCCAGGTACCCCGGGGGTAAGGTGAATGCACATTCTGCGTCATAGTTGGGAGCAGGAAGTGGTAATTTTTACCATTCCCATACAATGTTGTCATCAAACGTTCGTTTTGCACCTCATATCTTTTATTTGCAGTGGTAGAAATGACGCACGGAGGTAACAAACTTTAATGAATACGCAGATACGTTCATGTTCAAATCTCTTGCACTTTTGTAGTATTGAATATGAATTAAATCTAGCCCATTCTAAGACATTTACTGTTACATTGCAAAGATTGGTAGTAGCTGGAATGGACAGGAAATCTGGCGATAAGAACTATAGTGCCCATTAGTCAAGAAAAGATAGACAATAAATAATACCACATTCGATGCTCACTGTATGATGACGATAAACTGATATACCTATAATTTAGATATCGGCGGTATTTATCGATATTATTATAACAAATATTGATATTTTGATATATCTCTGTCTTTTTGCCCATCCCTACTCTTTCCATCTACCCGCTTTGGTTCAGATGGCTCTGAGCACTATGGGACTTACCTTCTGAGGTCATCAGTCCCCTAGAACTTAGACCTACTTAAAACTAACACACCTAAGGACATCACACACATCCATGCCCGAGGCAGGATTCTAACTTGCGACCGTAGCGGTCGCGCGGTTTCAGACTGAAGCGTCTAGAACCGCTCGGCCACAACGGCCGGCCTCTGCCCGGTTTCTCTTCTGTGTGTAACAGGGGAATTCTCATTCCACTTCTAGTATTGCCGCCCACGCTTTTAATCTGACAAAAATTTGTTTTGACTTTTCTAAATGTCGAGTCAGTTCTTCTGGCAATTATTTCTGTTTGTATTTCTTCAAGTTTTCCTGCAGCCATTTCTTCTTGGCTTCCCCGCACTTCCTATTTATTTCACCCATGGGTGATTTTTATATTACTGTATTGCTGTCTTTTTATGAGCATATTTGTACTTTCTTCGTCGGTCGATAAGTTGAAGTACTTCTTTTACCCAAGGTTCCTTCACAGTTATCTTCCTAATACCTACACTCCTGGAAATGGAAAAAAGAACACATTGACACCGGTGTGTCAGACCAACCATACTTGCTCCGGACACTGCGAGAGGGCTGTACAAGCAATGATCACACGCACGGCACAGCGGACACACCAGGAATCGCGGTGTTGGCCGTCGAATGGCGCTAGCTGCGCAGCATTTGTGCACCGCCGCCGTCAGTGTCAGCCAGTTTGCCGTGGCATACGGAGCTCCATCGCAGTCTTTAACACTGGTAGCATGCCGCGACAGCGTGGACGTGAACCGTATGTGCAGTTGACGGGCTTTGAGCGAGGGCGTATAGTGGGCATGCGGGAGGCCGGGTGGACGTACCGCCGAATTGCTCAACACGTGGGGCGTGAGGTCTCCACAGTACATCGATGTTGTCGCCAGTGGTCGGCGGAAGGTGCACGTGCCCGTCGACCTGGGACCGGACCGCAGCGACGCACGGATGCACGCCAAGACCGTAGGATCCTACGCAGTGCCGTAGGGGACCGCACCGCCACTTCCCAGCAAATTAGGGACACTGTTGCTCCTGGGGTATCGGCGAGGACCATTCGCAACCGTCTCCATGAAGCTGGGCTACGGTCCCGCACACCGTTAGGCCGTCTTCCGCTCACGCCCCAACATCGTGCAGCCCGCCTCCAGTGGTGTCGCGACAGGCGTGAATGGAGGGACGAATGGAGACGTGTCGTCTTCAGCGATGAGAGTCGCTTCTGCCTTGGTGCCAATGATGGTCGTATGCGTGTTTGGCGCCGTGCAGGTGAGCGCCACAATCAGGACTGCATACGACCGAGGCACACAGGGCCAACATCCGGCATCATGGTGTGGGGAGCGATCTCCTACACTGGCTGTACACCACTGGTGATCGTCGAGGGGACACTGAATAGTGCACGGTACATCCAAACCGTCATCGAACCCATCGTTCTACCATTCCTAGACCGGCAAGGGAACTTGCTGTTCCAACAGGACAATGCACGTCCGCATGTATCCCGTGCCACCCAACGTGCTCTAGAAGGTGTAAGTCAACTACCCTGGCCAGCAAGATCTCCGGATCTGTCCCCCATTGAGCATGTTTGGGACTGGATGAAGCGTCGTCTCACGCGGTCTGCACGTCCAGCACGAACGCTGGTCCAACTGAGGCGCCAGGTGGAAATGGCATGGCAAGCCGTTCCACAGGACTACATCCAGCGTCTCTACGATCGTCTCCATGGGAGAATAGCAGCCTGCATTGCTGCGAAAGGTGGGTATACACTGTACTAGTGCCGACATTGTGCATGCTCTGTTGCCTGTGTCTATGTGCCTGTGGTTCTGTCAGTGTGATCATGTGATGTATCTGACCCCAGGAATGTGTCAATAAAGTTTCCCCTTCCTGGGACAATGAATTCACGGTGTTCTTATTTCAATTTCCAGGAGTGTATGTTCGTCTTTCCAAAACTCTGATTGATCTCTTTAGAGATCTCTTTAGAGATGTCGACTGCCTTACCTACTGCGTTGTGCGTTTTCGCAGTACCCACATCTTTAATGAACAGCAAACTTCTCTCATTCTTTCTCAATATATTATCCCACTTTCTTCCACACTGATACAGCCGTACGGTTCTCTTAAACTTCAGTCTGCTCTTCGTAATTATTTCTGGCCCATTTTATTTTGTCCACCCTGTGTACAATCATGGTTCACTTATAATCTTCACTGTACAAACGAATAGTTTAATAATTTTAATAACATGCACGTATTTGATAATTTTTAGAAACTATGTCTGCATATTTTATGAATGCTGTCAGCTGAAGAGCGACAGTGTCCAGTTGCCAGTCAATAAATGAAAAAAAAATTAGAAGCAGCGCAGTTATTTTATAGTCTACACTAACGTAGGGATCTGAAATAAGTTGGCATTCTTTGCAGTGACGAACGACGCTCTTCTTTCGCAGTAACATTCTCGATATCGTTTAAACGAAGAAGACAGTCACGGATATCGTTTAAACGAAAAAGACAGCCACGAAAAAAAAATACGACCTATCAGATGGGTTCATATAATGCAGGCTTTTTTTTTTCCTTTATTGAATTTCAATTCCCCCCGAAGGGGACGGGCAGGCAGCAGCTTAGTATGCCGCTCTTCAGCCTACAGACTTTGTTAGAAAGCTGAAGAGAATAAATAATAAACACAGGCGATAAAATCGGAGACTTAAAGAGTAACATGGCGAAAAGAAATCGTGGAACTTAAAACAAAGAACAGAGGGATGATGACGCTAAGAAAATACATACAAAGCAGACAGGTAAAACAATAGACAGACAATTAAAAAAAAAAACAAACACGGCGACAGTCTGGTTTCTGTTCGCAAAAGACATAAAATTCACACCCAGCGACAGAATGGTTTCTGTTCACAACACGAGAAAGACGAACAACACTGAACAGTCACTGGAACACTGCACTAAGAAGTTGTCAAATGTGACAGACCACAGCCGAGAGCAGGTGGGGGGAAACTGGACAGATGATGGGAAAATAAAAAAGGGGGGGAGCTGGGAAAGGAGCTGATGGAGGATGAGGACCCATAAGAGGGGTGGGGGGCGCTGGGCATACGCGACAGGGAGTGGGGTAGGCAGAGGAGGGGAATACAAAAGGACTCGGGGGGGGGGGGAGGACAAGGGAGGTAGGGAGAGGTTTAGTGGGGAGAAAAGAGGATGGAAGGGGGGAAGAGGGAGCCCAGGGAAAGGACAGAGGAAAGGAGGGGGAGTGAGGATCAGAGTTGATAGGAGGGATAAATGGAGGGAGAGAGGGCATCATCCGGGAGGTGGAGTTGATGGAAGCCACCTTGGGAAAGGAGATTTAGGGTGTAGAGATGGAGGGATGGTGGGGACACAACGGTGAAGACGTGGCAGGGGGCGGGGATTGGAGAGGAGAGGAGCAACCAGGGGGTGAGGGGGTTCAAGACGGCGGGAGGTGTAGAGGATGCGGATATGTTCGAGGAATAGGAGCAGACGGGGGAAAGGAATGAGATCATAGAGGATCCGTGTGGGGGACGGGAGGCGTATACGGAAGGTGAGGTGGAGTGCATGATGCTCAAGGATCTGTAGGGACTTATAGAATTTGGGGGGGGGGGGCAGATATCCAGGCAGGACTGGCATAACAGAGAATGGGACAGATTAAGGATGTGTAGGTGTGGAGGATGGTAGAGGGGTGCAACCCCCAAGTCCGGCCGGAGAGGAGTTTGAGAAGTCGGAGGCGGTTGTGGGCTTTGGATTGGATGGAGCGGAGATGAGGGATCCAGGTGAGGTGACGGTCAATGGTGAGGCCAAGGTAGGTGAGGGTGGGGGTGAGGCAGACAGGACGGGCGCAGACAGTAATGGAGAAATCCAGAAGCCGGAAGGAGCGAGTGGTACGACCTACGATGATTGCCTGGGTCTTGGAAGGGTTGAGTTTCAGGAGCCACTGGTTACACCATGCAGCAAAAAGGTCAAGGTGATTCTGGAGAAGGCGTTGGGACCGTTGGAGGGTAGGGGCAAGGGCGAGGAATGCGGTGTCATCAGCATATTGCAAGAGGTGTACTGGGGGGGGGGTTGGGGGGTTGGGGCATATCTACCGTGTACAGGAGGTAGAGGAGAGGGGAGAGGACAGAGCCCTGGGGCACACCTGCAGAGGGGTAGAAGGTGTAGGAAGTGGCATTATGGATGGAAATGCAGGCTTTGATGGACGGTATTAACTTCACTTAAAACTACCGGGCTGATAGACCCTGCCGATATGTAGACTTTCCCCTAACGTTTCGTCTCCTGCTGCGGGAGAGATCTTCAGAGGTCACGCGGTGAACTGCAGTCAGAAATCGAGGAAACACCGAATATACAGGGTGATCCATTGATAGTGACCGGGCCAAATATCTCACTAAATAAGCATCAAATGAAAAAACTAAAAAAGAACGAAACTCGTCTAGCTCGAAGGGGGAAACCAGATGGCGCTATGGTTGGCCCGCTAGATGGCACTGCCATAGGTCAAACGGATATTAACTGAGTTTTTTTAAAAATAGGAACCACCATTTTTATTACATATTCGTGTAGTACGTAAGGAAATATGAATGTTTTAGTTGGACCACTTTTTTCGCTTTGCGATAGATGGCGCTGTAATAGTTACAAACGTATAAGTACGTGGTATCACATAACATTCCGCCAGTGCGGACGTATTTGCTTCGTGATACATTACACGTGTTAAAATGGACCGTTTACCAATTGCGGAAAATGTCGATATCGTGTTGATGTATGGCTATTGTGATCAAAATGCCCAACGGGCGTGTTCTATGTATGCTGCTCGGTATCCTGGACGACATCATCCAAGTGTCCGGACCGTTCACCGGATAGTTACGTTGTTTAAGGAAACAGGAAGAGTTCAGCCACATGTGAAACGTCAACCACGACGTGCAACAAATGATGATGCCCAAGTGGGTGTTTTTGCTGCTGTCGCGGCTAATCCGCACATCAGTAGCAGACAAATTGCGCGAGAATCGGAAATCTCAAAAACATCGGTGTTGAGAATGCTACATCAACATCGATTGCACCCGTACCATATTTCTATGCACCAGGAATTGCATGGCGACGACTTTGAACGTCGTGTGCAGTTCTGCCACTGGGGTCAAGAGAAATTACGGAACGATGACAGATTTTTTGAAAACGTTCTATTTAGCGACGAAGCGTCATTCACCAACAGCGGTAACGTAAACCGGCATAGTATGCACTATTGGGCAACGGAAAATCCACGATTGCTGCGACAAGTGGAACATCAGCGACCTTGGCACGTTAATGTATGGTGCGGCTATATGGGAGGAAGGATAATTGGCCCCCATTGTATCGATGGCAATCTAAATGGTGCAATGTATGATGATTTCCCACGTAATGTTCTACCGATGTTACTACAAGATGTATCACTGCATGACAGAATGGTGATGTACTTCCAACATGATGGATGTCCGGCACATAGCTGGTGTGAGGCTGAAGCGGTATTGAATAGCATATTTCATGACAGGTGGATTGGTCGTCGAAGCAACATACCACGTCCCGCACGTTCACCGGATCTGACGTCTCCGGATTTCTTTCTGTGGGGAAAGTTGAAGGATATTTGCTATCGTGAACCACCGACAACGCCAGAAAACATGCGTCAGCGCATTGTCAATGCATGTGCGAACATTACGGAAGGCGAACTACTCGCTGTTGAGAGGAATGTCGTTACACGTATTGCCAAATGCATTGAAATTGACGGACATAATTTTGAGCATTTATTGCATTAATGTGGTATTTACGGGTAATCACGCTGTAACAGTATGCGTTCTCAGAAATGATAAGTTCACAAAGGTACATGTATCACATTGGAACAACCGAAATAAAATGTTCAAACGTAGTACGGTCTGCATTTTAATTTAAAAAAAAACCTACCTGTTACCAACTGTTCTTCTAAAATTGTGAGCCATATGTTTGTGACTATTACAGCGCCATCTATCACAAAGCGAAAGAAGTGGTACAACTAAAAATGGATGTTCCTATTAAAAAAAAAAAAACGTAGTTGATATCCGTTTGACCTATGGCAGCGCCATCCAGCGGGCCAACCATAGCGCCATCTGGTTTCCCCCTTCAAGCTAGACAAGTTTCGTTCTTTGGAGTTTTTTCGTTTGACGCTTATTTCGTGAGATATTTGTCCCGGTCACGATCAATGGACCACCCTGTATACTGAGTGATAAAACTCATGGGACAGCGTTTGCACATATATAAATATCGGTAGTGTCGCGTACACGAGGTATAAAAGGCAATACATTGTCGGAGCTGTCATTTGTACTCACATAATTCATGTGAAAAGGTTTCCGACGAGATTACGTCACACGACGGAAATTAGCAGACTTTTAACACGGAATGGTGGTTGGGGCTAGACACAGGGGGTATTCCATTTCGGAATTTACGTAGAGTTGTCGGTGATAACAGATAAGCAACGCTGCATGAAATAACCGAAGTAATCCATGTGGGACGTACGACGAACGTATTCTTTGGGGCAATACGGTGAAAACTGGCATTAATGGACCATGGCAGCAGGCGACCGACGCAAGTGGCGTTCCTAACAGCACGACACACGACAACGCGTGCAGCGCCTATCCTGACCTCTTGACTATATCGGTTGGACCCTAGACGATTCCCAGTTTCAGTTGGGAAGGGCTGATGCTAGGATTCGACTGTGGCGCAGACCCCAGGAAGCCACAGACCCAAGCTGTCAACAAGGTGTAACACGCCCGGGGGTACAAATGGGTGCGGTACTTTTAAACTTTTTTCACTTCTGGACCGTGCGCCCTGTCCACACCACGTACCTGGTAATCCCGCGGCGGTCGTGCTGTTCTACTCCACACTGCTGCTGGCTTGCCTGAAATTATCTATCGAATTATGCAAGCTGGTCTAGAGGGGCCACTCAACGTTAAAACACAACACTGTTCGACGTCTGCTATGAACAACTATATTTTGAGACGATAAAAGGAAGTCGCAGGTTGCACTGTTTACATTCTAATTCAGAAGTGTTATCCCAATTAATGGTTGATTAACAGTCCACAAAATATCATTCAGACGAGCGTACGCGTAACCGACACGACGCGTGTGATTGTTGACGATGCGGAAACCGAATAATCGAACGAAAGTTCTTACGCTCGTCACGCATACAGATATTTGGTACCAATCCTCCTTGACACTAGTAATAATATTTTAATACTGTTCACAAAGTTAAATTTACAGTTCACAGTTCTGAGTTGTACGAGCTTGCGCGTAACCGTCGCGGCGCGACTGATTGTTGATAATTCGGAAACGCGATGATCGAACGCACGTCCTCACGCTCGCTACAAGACACTCGCACTTGTTTGTACTATTTGTGGTAACTAATTTTTGCTAATTCACATTAGTTCATTCTGAGAGACCGAACACGGCGCGGATGATTGATACTGTGCGGTACGACACGCAACGAGAGGATACACAAATACGTTATCAGCAGGACTGCTCATTTTTAAATTACTTCTTGACGCACTTTCCTCTGAATCATTTACTTATTTTATCACCTTACTGTAATAACACTTATAGCAACACTTCAACTTCAATGCTAACAATGTCTTCACGCAGGCCGCGGTGGTCTAGCGGTTCTGGCGCTGCAGTCCGGAGCCGCGGGACTGCTACGGTCGCGGGTTCGAATCCCGCCTCGGGCATGGGTGTGTGTGATGGCCTTAGGTTAGTTAGGTTTAAGTAGTTCTAAGTTCTAGGGGACTTATGACCTAAGATGTTGAGTCCCATAGTGCTCAGAGCCAATGTCTTCACGTGCAGAGCTACACACTACACAACATCACAGTTCCGTGTCTCGCGCTCGACTGCAGACGCGGCTGCCCGCAAAGATACTCCACAAATAAGCCGGTGATATGACAATACACTTACAAAGGCACTGTTCAAGCAAGTGGTGACTCCATTACGATGTGGGCAGTGTTTACATGGAATGAACTGGGTCCTCTAGTCCAACTGAACCGATCATTGACCGGAAATGTTAATGTTCGGCAACTCACAAGGGAACCTCCCCATCGCACCCCCCTCAGATTTAGTTATAAGTTGGCACAGTGGATAGGCCTTGAAAAACTGAACACAGACCAATCGAGAAAACAGGAAGAAGTTGTGTGGAACTATGAAAAAATAAGCAAAATATACAAACTGAGTAGTCAATGCGCAGGATAGGCAACACAAGGATAGCGTGAGCTCAGGAGCGCCATGGTCACGTGGTTAGCGTGAGCTGCTGCGGAACTAGAGGTCCTTCGTTCAAGTCTTCCCTCGAGTGAAAAGTTTACTTTCTTTTTTTTCGCAGAGTTATGATCTATCCGTTCGTTCATTGACGTCTCTGTTCACTGTAATAAGCTTAGTGTCTGTGTTTTGCGACCGCAGCGCAAAACCGTGCGATTAGTAGACGAAAGGACGTGCCTCTCCAATGGAAACCGAAAACATTTGCTCGCAACGTCATAGGTCAACCGATTCCTCCACAGGAAAACACGTCTGATATATTCTATACGGCACTGGTGACTGCATGTGCGTCACATGACAGGAATATATTGTCCACCAACCTAACTTGTACACTTAGCGAATGGGTAAAAAGATTCTTCTACCTTGCCCGATTTTGGTTTTCTTGTGTATGTGATAATCACTCCCAAAAAAGTGATGAAAAGATAAGAGTGGGTCACATAAACTGCAACAAATGAATGCAACAGTTTCACAGTCGCGCAGTTTTCCCTGTGCTCTGTGAAAATATATGTTTTTAACGTTTTCAAATTTTTCCGTGTGTAGACCGTCACATCCTGCATTTTCAAGCAAATCTGAACATGTCCTGGAATTTTGGAGAGGGAAGTTGATTATGTGCGAGTGCCTGAACTTGATAATTGTCTAATTAAACTTTTCGCTCGAGGGAAGACTTGAACCAAAGACCTCTCGTTCCGCAGCTGCTCAGGCTAACCACGGGACCACGGCGCTCTTGAGCTTACACCATCCTTGTTGCCTATCTAGCGCATGGACTACTCAGTTTGTATATTTTGCTTATTTTTTTCATAGTTGCACACAACTTCTTCCTGTTTTCTCGATTGGTCTGTGTTCAGTTTTTCAAGGCCTATCCACTGTGCCAACTTATAACTAAATCTGAGGGGGGTGCGATGGGGAGGTTCCCTTGTCAGAGACCATTTTCAGTTATTCATGGACTTCATACACCCAAACAAAGATGAAATTTTGACGGATGACAATGCGCCACGTCGCCGGGCCACAATTGTTCGCGACTGGTTTGAAGAACGTTTTGGACACTTCGTGCGAGTGATTTGGCATTTGGCCTGTCAGATCGCCAGACATGAGTGCCATCGAACATTTATGGGACGTAATCGAGAGGTCAGTATGCTGCACCGGCAGCACGTTCGCAGTTATGGAAGGCATTAGAGGCATCGTGGCTCGATATTTCTGCAGGTGACTCCGAATAGCTTGTTGAGTCCACACCACATCGAGCTGCTGGACTATGCCGGGACAATATATATAAATGACCTAGTAGATAGTGTCGGAAGTTCCATGCGGCTTTTCGCGGATGATGCTGTAGTATACAGAGAAGTTGCAGCATTAGAAAATTGCAGCGAAATGCAGGAAGATCTGCTGCGGGTAGTCACTTGGTGCAGGGAGTGGCAACTGACCCTTAACATAGACAAATGTAATGTATTGCGAATACATAGAAAGAAGGATCCTTTATTATATGATTATATGATAGCGGAACAAACACTGGTAGCAGTTACTTCTGTAAAATATCTGGGAGTATGCGTGCGGAACGATTTGAAGTGGAATGATCATATAAAATTAATTGTTGGTAAGGCGGGTACCAGGTTGAGATTCATTGGGAGAGTCCTTAGAAAATGTAGTCCATCAACAAAGGAGGTGGCTTACAAAACACTCGTTCGACCTATACTTGAGTATTGCTCATCAGTGTGGGATCCGTACCAGATCGGGTTGACGGAGGAGATAGAGAAGATCCAAAGAAGAGCGGCGCGTTTCGTCACAGGGTTATTTGGTAACCGTGATAGCGTTACGGAGATGTTTAACAAACTCATGTGGCAGACTCTGCAAGAGAGGCGCTCTGCATCGCGGTGTAGCTTGCTCGCCAGGTTTCGAGAGGGTGCGTTTCTGGATGAGGTATCGAATATATTACTTCCCCCTACTTATACCTCCCGAGGAGATCACGAATGTAAAATTAGAGAGATTAGAGCGTGCACGGAGGCTTTCAGACAGCGAACCATACGCGACTGGAACAGGAAAGGGAGGTAATGACAGTGGCACGTAAAGTGCCCTCCGCCACACACCGTTGGGTGGCTTGCGGAGTATAAATGTAGATGTAGATGTAGAAAGGATGTCCGACACGATATTAAGTGGTGTCCCGTAACTTTTGTCAAAAAATGGTTCAAATGGCTCTAAGCACTATAGGACTTAACATCTGATGTCATCACTCCCCTAGACTTAGAACTACTTAAACCTAACTAACCTACGGACATCACACACATCCATGCCCGGGGCAGGATTCGAACCTGCGACCGTAGCAGCAGTGCGGTTCTCGGACTGGAGCGCCTAGAACCGGTCGGCCACAATGGCCGGCTGACTTTTGTCACCTCAATGTATATGCAGTATAGAGGCGTCACGTGACGTCAGCTAAGACACTATCTTTGGTAGTGCCAACATTCTCAAGTGAAAGTAATCGATCCTCAGTCTGTCAGTGCAAAGTCGAATCCATATATTTTCTAATTTAACACCTTCCTATTTTCTGTTAAAATGATCATGGTGTTTAAATCTCAATAGCTTATCTAAACAAGCGCATACTAATGCTATGTCCTAGATATGACGTTCGTCTCAGTGAATTTTATTTCATGATTACCCTCTTTGTAAACATGATCCGCTACGGCAGATTTATGTCCCAGACATCAATTCCTCTGATGTCCCACTAAAAACGTATTAACACTTGTTTTCGTGGTAACAATATACACTAGCCCAAAACTACAAGGAATTTTATATAAACCAAATGGTGTCTTATAATCTTTGCTGTTCTTAAATGCTCTTTTAGCTTCTTGCTGGGCCTGAAAATAGTTTCAACTCTGTACTTGCCAAAGACTTTCCCAATGCGATGTGTGGTCTTACTAATAAACGGAAGAAAAACTTTTACGTTGGGAGGCCGTTCTTCCTCGTTGATCCTGATTCTCTCGCTGGTGAGAAGAGCTCGATCTGTATATTGTTAGAATAACCCTTCTTCTTAAAGGTCAAACGTAGGTGGTTGAGCTCGTCTTGTAAATAAAACGGTTCATAAATTCTGAAGGCTCCGTCCACCAAGGTTTTAGTAACACCTCTTTTTTTGTCTGGGCTAGAATCTTTATGAAGGTAACGATCGGTACGTGTGGCTTTTCTATATTCCTTATGGCCCAACATACCGTCCACACGTTTGATTGCAGTCCAATCCAAAAAATTGAGTTGCCCGTTAGTTTCCGTCTCCATAGCAGACTGGACTTTTTGTTGATACTATTAAGATGTTCCAAGAAGGCATCCAACTCTTCTGCACTTCGTGTCCGACCTACAGAAGTATCAACATAGCGATACCATCTATCTGGTATTTTAATGGCAGTCTGCAGTGCCCGTTGTTCAGAGAGCCTGTTGAGATTTACAGACACTGTAATAATTTTAACAGAAAAGAGGAAGGTGTCAAATTAGATAAAAAGTGTGTCAACTTTGCATCGACAGAATGACGATCGAGTACTTTTGAATCGAGAATGTGGGATCTACCAGAAATAGTCTCCTAGCCGGCATCAAGTGTTCGACCGTGGCGTCGTCTAAACAATATGTTCCGTGCTTTCTCGCGTTCTGAATGTAGTTCGCCGCTTCGCATCTGAGGATGTCCCTGCAAGCGGAGACGAAATGTCAGAAGAAAGTTTTACATATCGACCACAGCCTGTCAGCCTGGAGATTTTTAATATTAGATGGAGCTTTGCAGTTCAGCCTTTTTCAAATACGTGAAGTCCCCCAGAGGTGAAACCCACGCTGTGTAAGAAAAAAAAATCGTGTGAAACTTAATCTTTTGATTAGTAAGCTAAACCTATACTACCAAATCGTCATTGTTTAACTTGCAGTTAACATTTATCCATGAACCAATAAATGTTTCGATTTAGTATGAAGTAAAAGTTGACACAAAACTGCATATAAAGGGGGAAATATGAGGGACTAACAGAGATACTTACCTTTGCCGTCCTCACTGACAGAATGGACAATAACAGAAAACAGATGAGTCGATTTCTTAGTAATATCGGAATTGTTTCCGTTCGTAATGCGCAGCAAACATGACTGCAATAGACATCACTTTAAAGTACGTATTTATGACTAGTATTATAAGTAATTTTTGTGTTGTGCTTATACATGACAGTTGATAATTAGGGAATTGCAACTGAGGCATTCTGCTTGTTACAGTTTTCGACACAGGAGACGCAGAGCATGAAGAAGAATATCGAAAGGTTCACGATGAATACAAAGACTTGGTAAGGAACAATAACGTTACATCAGTCTGCCGACATTGCTTATTACGCACCACCACATGACGGTTTATTTAGAGAGCACATATTTTTTCCTTGATTTCATTGCCAAAAGACTTTCCCAAGACTAGGTTTTCTTTGCTGAAAGATATCTGATCTTGAAAAATGTGTAATCCAAACATAAGTCATTATAACACTGTAGTCAAGCACCGCGATAGGTAATATGTTGTTGCACATTGCACCAAATACTCGTTTGTTACTGGTATCTACAATCCTCTACTGCTTGTAACACTCAGTCACACCTAACTGACTCATCTTGTGTCCTAATTACTCCGGCTCACGTCATTATTAACATGCTAATCAGTATGCCAGCATGGTTTCAGAGCACAACATTACACTGAGACTGCTACTTTTCATCTTGTCAACCACATCTTAAGTGCAGTTCACAATCAATCCAAAATTTCAGGTATTTTCTTAGATTTAACAGGCGCTTTTGGTGTTATAGATCATCCTACACTCTTAAAAAAACTTGAGTGTTATGGTGTGTGAGGTCTGCCAAATGAGTGGCTGAAATCCGACTTAAGTGATCAATCTCAGGTTACAGAAGTCAGACACAGACACGATAACACTATACACAGCTACCTTTTAGTGCCATCTTCACATGGTGTACCACAGGGCTCTATCCAGGACCATTTCTTTTTCTAGTATGCATTAATAATCTACTCTCATGTGTTAATAATCTTCCCTCGTGCGTAAAGAATGCAGAAGCAGTACTATTTTCAGATGAGACCAGTCTCCTTATTATGCGAAAAATAGTAAAGATCTTACCATTGCTGAAGGTGTCATCACAGATGAAGTTCCAATGGCTCTATAGAAACAGGCTCGTCTTAAAACCACAAAAAACTTTCAGCCCCACCAAAATCAATATACTGAAAAGCCACCGATTCACATTAACAACCACAGAATTCAGAATGTCTCTGTGGCAAAGTTTTTATGCGTTTGCGTGTAAGCAGTGAAGCTCTCGCATAACATCCTTAAACTACCAACTCTCTAAATTAACATATGTAATCAAAGTACTATAGAGAAATAAAACTCTTGAAACAGTAAAAGCGTGTATTTTTATCGGATACACTCACTATTAAGATATGGTGTTATCTTTTGGGAAAATTTTCCTCCTGCTATAACAACATTCAGAAAACAAAAAAGAATAATCCGAATAACATAAAAAGCAACAACGGAAGTTCCTGTAAGCCTTCTTCAGAGATTTAAATAGTCTCCCTCGTCCTTGTATTTATAGACTAGAGATTGTGCTCTTTGTAAAAAAGAGTATGACGAAGAAAGAGAATCTCTTTATCCAAAACACTGCTGTGCATGAGCAACATACTAGGGTAAGGAAAATATCAATGTAAATTATTCCAGCAAAAGTCTATCTCAAAATTGTGCTTCTCTCTCTGGTACAGCAATTTACAATAAGCTGCCAGAAACTACTAAGAATACCAAACACATAAATGCACTCAAAAAAGATGCAAAATTTTTTTATTTAAGAATTTTTTTTACAGTTTGTCAGATTATATGAGTAACAAACTTTTGCCTAATACTGTTATACTGTAAAATATGTCTATCGTCTGTAATACATTGCATGTATATAAGATTTACCGCACCAATAAATAAATAAATATCACTTGAATCTAAGGATCTTAGTCATGTCGAATTCTTAAACGACGAACTTAAATAAAATTCGTTTTTGACAAATCATCACAAAAGCGAACAGCTTGCGTCGTACTACGAGAGTCATTCAATAACTAACGAGATAAATTAGTCTGGACAAAAAAGCGTTTATTATTACAAAACAACGCTTTTTCTACTTTTCAACATATCACCTTGAACATTTATGCACTTGTTCCAATGAGCTACAAGCTTTTTTATTCCATTTCCCCAGTCACACGGCGGTCGGCACGAATAACGTCATCAGTTCCACTTTCAAGTGACCGAGTTGAAACTGCAACTGGTCGGCCAGAACGGTGTTCGTCAGTCACTGAGTCGAGACCATTTTTGAACTTCTCTACCCACATGTAAAAACTTGCACGATTCATACAACCTTCACCATAAGTTTTAGGCATTCTACAGTAAATAGGCACTAGTTTCTCGCCTTCAGCAAGTAAAAAACGAATAACAGAACGTTGTTCAACTCGCCATCTTGAAATGTATTTTTGAGGTTATAAAGAAAACAATTTTGATATATCAGTTGGTCAGGGCTCATTCCAGTGATTCCAACTTAAAGCCATAAAAGTACTAAACATGCCCTACTAACATTTTTTTCTCCAGACCAATTGGTCTCTTTAATTATTGAGTGACCCTCGTATAACTGAACAATTTCCCTTTTGATACGATATGGATTCATGATTTAATTAGTTTATTATTAAAATAAGTTCCATAAAAACGAGAGCGATCGTAATAGTATGCAAAATAGGCAACCAAGTTACTAAGGCCAATCCCTTCAAATTATACTATATCTGTCTACTTAATTTTATCACCCTTGGGTAACGTCAAATGTCAAATATTTGCAGTTTCTTATACGAAGAGTTCATGTGATCTGTATTTTACTTCCATACATTGCTGAGATTCAGATATGCTTTTCCAGGAATCTCTTCCTCAACTCCGAATTAATATTTGATACCAACGTATGTCTTTGCCGGCGCCTTCGCCTGCTCCTGCTTATGATGTCTCATTTCCTCCAGCCATATTTTCTAACCTCAATTCCTAGATAGGAGAACATTACCGTTTCTCCTTCTACTGACGCTTTCCCAACCCTGATGTTAAGAGCGCCACACTTCTCCTTACTGGTTACGCTTTTACGTCTTTGTTTCGCTTACAGATAATCCACTTCAAGTATCTAATATTCCGCATTCCTATCCCAACAATGCCAGTTTCGTTTTTCCTGATAACAACATCCTTCTGAGTAGTCCTCGCCCGGAGATCCAAACTGGGGACTATTTTATTTCAGCATATTTTTCACAAGATGATGCTACCATCGTTTAACCATACAGTGGAGCAGCATGCTCAGGGGAAAAATGACGTCTCTAGTTTCTCCTTGCTTTACCCCTCCGTAGCAAAACCACGTTGACTGAAGCTGCAGCACCATATCAGTCAATCATTTTTTATATATATTGCAGTTAAGTCAACAAAGTAAAGCAGAACCTCACACATCTAAAACATTACGTGAAAATGACATAGTACAAAGAGAAAACACACTTAAAAACGGGAATCATTTCTCAAAACGCGTCGTGCAAAATATTAGTAAAAGAAAATCGTGACTTGTAGCAGAAAACTTATCTGTAAAAAAAAAAAAACCTCCGTTTTCACAGTCGCAGGCTTTCAAAAAGCCATTAAAGAACAAAATCAGAAAAGACTTTTTTTAAGTTGTTATAATGGCTGCTAACCCACACATAAGAATGACCATTAATCTATTTCAAGCGTGATCAACCAGAAATAACATCGATAAAGTATGCATACAACTATAGTCCCACTGTAGGTAACTGTATTTACCTTTATACTTCTTTAGGACGAACTATCAAAATAATGGAAACTAATTCATTTCTATAATTGTGTAGCTAGTAATTTATATAAAGTGAAATTAGCTAACTGTGTGCTTTCAGGTAGATGTTATGCTCCAAAGTCACATGGAAGATATTGGTATTACTCCAGAACAATTCGAAGAAGCTTGCGGTCAGAGGAATATCGGAAAAGTGAACTTCCACGAGGTCTGAGCTTCGTAAAGAAAAGTAACTCTCAAATAATATATACAATCATAATGTAGATCTGTAAGATGGAAGAGACGTTCACGTTTCTGTTTTAGAGCCTTTTTGAACAAGTGTGGGCTGCCAACGATTACGAAATCTTCAAACGAATGATGATACAGAAGAATTTGGAGTTACAATTACAAGCATTGGAGATGATTCAGCAAAAATATGGCATCACTCCACAATCGTATTTACCCGATGACGAAACAAAATTGCCTGCAGAAGAAGCACAAATCATGGAAGAGGTTTTGAAGTAAGTGTTCCGATGGGTTTCTTGTCTTCTTAATTCTGGCTCTAATTTTCATTTTTTATGACAATCCTAAATGTTACTTTAACGGTACTGTGTTACTCCATGGCAGCATATCGTAAGGCTTTTCAGTGTTAGAGTCACCTTTAATTATATATTGAAGTATCGGTTGCCTTAAATAGCAAAACTTAAAAATATTTCTATTACATCTAGTGAACAAATGTAATAAGCTTATAAAATATTCATGATCATATTATGAAGTATAGACAGGCTATTGTAATGAGGAGGTGACATGGACCAGGATAAGTATGTCCAGCTTCCAGTATAATAGAAGAAACGTCAGTAAATTTGATTTACATGTTGCCTCTCTTCCTAAGTTACAGTTTTGCAACTAATATATTCGATTTTAATTATGCGTATGATTTTTTAATAAAAAGTGTATTAATTTACAAATAACAGAGCTCCTCCTGGAACCATACAACAGTAAAACAAACTTGACGGGTATCAATAATAACTTTGTTACATCTCATCAAAGACCTTCTTAACATCAGAAAGGAAGATTAGAGTTTAATGTTCTGACGACTACACTGCACGAAGATGACGTGCTACAGACGCGAAATTTAACCGACAGGAATAAGATGCTGTGAAACGCACATGATTAGCTTTTCAGAGCATTCGCACAAGGTTGGCGCTGGTGGCGACACCTACAACGTGCTGACATGAGGAACGTTTCCAACCGATTTCTCATACACAAACAGCAGTTGACCGGCGTTGCCTGATGAAACGTTGTTGTGATGTCTCGTGTGAGGAGGAGAAACGAGTACCATCCCGTTTCCGACTTTGATAAAGGTCGCATTGTAGCCTATAGTGAGTGCGGTTTATCGTATCGCGACATTACTGCTCGCGTTGGTCTAGATCCAATGACTGTTAGCAGAATATGAAATCGATAGGTTCAGGAGGGTAATACGGGACGCAGTGCTGGATCCCAACGGCCTCGTATCACTAGCAGTCGAGATGACAGGCATCTTATCCGCATGGCTGTAACGGATCGTGCAGCCACGTCTCGATCCCTGAGTCAACAGATGGGGACGTTTGCAAGACAACAACCACATGCAGGAACAGTTCGACGACGTTTGCTGCAGCATGGACTATCAGCTCGGAGACCATGGCTGCGGTTACCCTTGACGCTGCATCACAGACCGGAGCGCCTGCGATGGTGTACTCAACATCGAACCTCAGTGCACCAATGGCAAAACGTCATTTTTTCGGATGAATCCAGGTTCTGTTTACAGCATCATGATGGTCGCATCCGTGTTTGGCGACATCGCGGTGAACGCACATTGGAAGCATGTACTCATCCTCGCCATACTGGCGTATCACCTGGCGTGATGGTATGGGGTGCCACTGGTTACACGTCTCGGTCACCTCTTGTTCGCATTGACGGCACTTTGAAAAGTGGACGTTACATTTCAGATGTGTTACGACCCGTAGCTCTATCCTTCATTCAATCCCTGCGAAACCCTACATTTCAGCAGGATAATGCACGACCTCATGTTGCAGGTCCTGTAGGGGCCTTTCTGGATACAGAAAATGTTCGACTGCTGCCCTGGCCAGCACATTCTCCATATCTTTCACCAATTGAAAACGCCGGTCAATGGTGGCCGAGTAACTGGCTCGTCACAATATGCCAGTCACTACTCTTGATGAACTGTGGTATCGTGTTGAAGCTGCATGGGCAGCTATACTTGTACACGCCATCCCAGCTCTGTTTGACTCAATGCCCAGGCGTATCAGGGCCGTTATTGCGGCCAGAGGTGGTTGTTCTGGGTACTGATTTCTCAGTATCTATGCACCCAAATTGCGTGAAAGTGTAATCACATGTCAGTTCTAGTATAATATATTTGTCCAATGAATACCCGTTTATCATCTGCATTTCTTATTGGTGTAGCAATTTTAATGGCCAGTAGTGTAGATGGTAGTGGTGGTGGTGGTGTGTTGGGACTTATGGGCGCTCAACATCGAGGTCATCAGCGCCCTGACACACATTAAAAGGAACGAATGTGGACAAACCTAAGAAAACTAAAGCACACACTCAAAGAAAGCAGGAAAAGAAGGAAAATGCTACATACAACTAGATAGAACACAAAATCGGGTTTGATAAGGACACTGAAGTAAATCAGCATTGCAATTTCCAAACAGCCATCTCCGCATTTTGCTGAAGCGAAGTGGTCGAAATAACAGACACCACTTTTTGATGCAGCAGCTGCATGCTTACTGAGTTGATAAAAGCCATGGGATATCTCATGACATCGTGCCGGACTTACTTTTGCCCCTCGTAGTGCAGCAACTCGACGTGGCGTGGTCTCCACAAGTCGTTGGAAGTCCCCTGCATAAATATTGAGAGATGCTGCCTCTACAGCAGTTTATATTGCGGAAGTGATGGCCGTGCAAGATTTTGTGCACGATCCAACCTCTTGATTATGCCGCATAAATGTTCTATGGCATTCATGTCCGGCGAGCTGGGTGGCCAAATCATCTGTTCGAACTGTCCAGATTGTTCTTCAAACCAATCGCAAACAATTGTGGCTCGGTGGCATGACACATTGTCATCCATAAGAATTCGCCCGCTGTTTGGGAATATGAAGTCCGTGAAAGGCTGCAAATTACGAACGGTCTCCAAGTAGCCGAACATAGCCATTTCAAGTCAATGATCGGTTCAGTTTGACCAGAGGACCCTGTCCATTCTATTTAAAACGCATTATGGAGCCACCAAAAGCTTGCAAAGTGCCGTGTTGAAAACTTGCGTCCATAGCTTCGTGGGGTCTGAGCCACCTTCGAACCCTACCATCAGCTGTTACCAGCTCAAACTGAGACTCATCTGACCAGGCCATGGCTGTCCAGCCGTCTAGGGCCCGACCGATATGGTCACGAGTCCAGAAAAGGCGCTGAAGGAGATGTGCTGTTAGCAGAGTCACTCGAGTCGGTCGTCTGCTGCCATAATCCAATGACGCCAGATTTCGCCGCACTGTCCTAACGGATACGCTCGTCGTACGTCCCACGTTGATTTCAGCAGTTATTTCCAGCAGTGTTGCTTGTCTATTAGCACTAACGCCGGCCGGAGTGGCCGAGCGGTTAAAGGCGCTACAGTCTGGAACCGCACGACCACTACGGTCGCAGGTTCGAATCCTGCCTCGGGCATGGATATGTGTGATGTCCTTAGGTTAGTTAGGTTTAAGTAGTTCTAAGTTCTAGGGGACTGATGACCACAGCAGTTGAGTCCCATAGTGCTCAGAGCCATTTGAACCATATTAGCACTAACAATTCTACGCAAACGTCGCTGCTCTCGGTCGTAAAGTGAAGGCCGGCGAACACTGCGTAGCCAGTGGTGAGGGGTAATGCCTGAACTTGGTATTCTCGCCACACTGTTGGCACTATGGGTCTTGGAACGTTGAATTACTTAACGATTTCCGAAATGGAATGTCCCTGCGTCTAGCTCCAAGTACCATTCCACAGTGAAAGTCTGTTAATTCCCGTCGTGAGGCCACATCACTTCGCAAACTTTTGCACGAGTCACCTGAGTACAAATGACGGTCCCACTAATGCACTGCTATTTTATATTTTGTGTACGCGATATTACCGCTATCTGTATACGTGCAATTCGCTATCTCGTGACTTTGTCACTTACGTGTATATACAGTATGATGTAAGAGAAATTCAGACATCACCTGTAGTCGGGCACTGAAATAAATCCGATGGCGCAAGTGAAAATTTGTGCCAGACCGAGACTCGAACTCGGATCTCTCGCTTTACGCAACCGGTCACCTTAACCACTTCGGCTATCCAAGCAAGCTTTCCGTCCATTCCAAATTCTCAACTGTCGCAAACTACAAGTATAGCGTCCACTGTCCATTATCCTCATTGCCCACAGCTTCCATCTGACTCCCACAAGAGTGCAGAGGAAGTGCGCCTCCGCAGTGGACATATCGTTTTTTTTTTTTTTTTGCTGTCAGATCTGATATATATATACAGGGTGATTCAAAAAGAATACCACAACTTTAAAAATGTGTATTTAATGAAAGAAACATAATATAACCTTCTGTTATACATCATTACAAAGAGTATTTAAAAAGGTTTTTTTTTCACTCAAAAACAAGTTCAGAGATGTTCAATATGGCCCCCTCCAGACACACGAGCAATATCAACCCGATACTCCAACTCGTTCCACACTCTCTGTAGCATATCAGGCGTAACAGTTTGGATAGCTGCTGTTATTTCTCGTTTCAAATCATCAATGGTGGCTGGGAGAGGTGGCCGAAACACCATATCCTTAACATACCCCCATAAGGAAAAATCGCAGGAGTTAAGATCAGGGCTTCTTGGAGGCCAGTGATGAAGTGCTCTGTCACGGGCTGCCTGGCGGCCGATCCATCGCCTCGGGTAGTTGACGTTCAGGTAGTTACGGACAGTTAAGTGCCAATGTGGTGGCGCTCCATCCTGCTGAAATATGAATTGTTGTGCTTCTTGTTCGAGTTCAGGGAACAGCCAATTCACTTCTGCCGTACTCAATAACACAAAAAGCTTTCTGTTGAGCGGTCGCCATCTTAGCATCAACTGACGCTGACGCCTAGTCATCAGCGCCTCAATCGAACAAATGTACAACTAAATGAAACTTTATAGCTCCCTTAATTCGCCGACAGATAGTGCTTAGCTCTGCCTTTTGTCGTTGCAGAGTTTTAAATTCCTAAAGTTGTGGTATTCTTTTTGAATCACCCTGTATATATATATTGTCTGTACTTTCTGAAAGAAAGGTAATATATAATATATATGCGCCTTGACGGTTCTAACAATACCACCACTTGTAAAGTAGGTTAGAAATCAGATTAGTAATGTTGCTCTCGCAGCATATGTTCGCTTTATCGGGCAACAACAAAGTGGTTGACTGTGGATGGTATTGTCAGAATGGAAATAATGAAGTCACTGTAAAAAAATCATTAATTTTGGCACTTATCTTGAATGGATTCCCACGTAGATTTCGTCGAAGTTGTTATGGCTCATCTTATTGATTCTAGGGTGATTCCACTTTGACTGCTAGAAGGTCCAGATCTGGATTTTAGCAATATTTGAAGACCTAACAAATGCGTTTTTCAGGAAATTCATAATGATCAAACAATCCCAGATCAGAACAATGGTATGGTAGAAATAATTTTTGGCTTGGTGTTCACGATCCACATTTTTATTAAACTTCTTGTAAATTCACATATACTTCTTAATTGTCATATCATCAAGAAAACAGTTTCGTATCAATCTTCACATATTTAATTTCCACTTTAACTAAACACAAGACTTTTTACAAAGCGAAATAACAACTTAACTTCTGTAAAGTGAAACAAAGACTGCTCTGTGCGCATTCGCGCCAAAACGGTCACAAAGTCAAAGATTATGACAGTCTCACAGAAATGAATACACACAATAACCATATCACTGCAATATATGGGTACATCGGAGTACCTATACATTAATAAAACCAAATGTGAATATTGTCACAAAAATATGTTTGTTACTTCGCAGAAAAGTAGTACGATATTACAGGTATCGAGAACTGGGGTTGGAGTGCCGTAATGGTCACGTAAATAAAGAACCATTACACGGTGTATAACGATACCTTCAGCGCGGATGCACACTACGTCCGAATGCCTGCGTGAATCAAGCGAAGCTGCGTGCAGTGAGATTGGCGGACATTTGACGATACATGTGAAGTGTGCTGCAAATGGAGAATTTGGGTTGGATGGAAAGCGTGAACGGATAGCCGAAGCGGTTCAGGTGACTGCTCGCGTAAAGCGGGAAATCTGGGGTCGCGTCCCGGTCAGCACAAATTTTCACTGTCGCCATTGGATTCTGGCTGAGGTCTGAATTTCTCTTCTGTATCTAGTTGGGTGGATGGGGATTTGAACCTGAATGCGAGTGAATTGCGTTAGCCACTATGCCACCTCACTCTGTGTCCTTTTAAATCCATACAGACAGAATAGTATATTCCAGGCAGGCGGAGCAACAAAGTGTTGAATGCTATCTAGCAACAAATATTGATTTCAGAGATGCATAATTTAGAACTTCCTACTTGTATATTGGTTATTTTATGTTTTTCTGTCCCACTCAAGCTACTTGTTTTAGTTTAGTACGACTTATTCTTTTCTTTGCCACTCCTCTTGGATCTAAGCATACAAACGGTCGCAGATATGCTGGTGATGGAGAAATTTTTTTAAGCAATTTAACATGAAGAGAAATTTTAGAATGATTCTTCCACGGGTTTTGCACTGCAACTGTAATAGGTATTCATTTCATCTTTGAGTTAGCCTCAATTACTCCAGAAGATATACTAACTTCTGTGAGAATTGTGAATCCGGAAAGAAAGGTCGGAATGAATCCGAATTCTGAGGAAGCATTAAACAGCGTGCCGGTAGTAAGTGATTACGTTTACAGCAAGAGGTTATCCTCTCGAGTATTCAGAAATATCAACATGATGCCAAGGTGAGCCAATGAAGTGGTTTCAAATAAAGCAGTAACGTGAAAGCTAGTACCACCACGGCTTGAGGACATTAAATTGCGGATAAGAAGCATGTGGGTGAATTCTGACTAGGGAAAAATTGTTTCAGCCAATATCGCAACAATAACTATTTATTATTGACGACTGCTCCCGACAGCCGAAACTGTCATCCTATGGTCTTCAAAAATTTTTGGTTATAAATCATATTCAAATATGAATTGATCATTCATGCCACGTCACACGACATTATGTCATTATGCCGCAATGATCATGTAAAAATTCTAAGAAAAATTGAAGTAAGAAACCGGAAAGGAAGGGTGATACACAATATGTGGAAGAACCAAGAGGGGACAATAAGAGTGGAAGACCAAGAAGAAAGTACTTGGATTAAAAGGAGTGTCAGACAGGGCCGTAGTCTTTCTCCCCTACTGTTCAATCTAAACATCAAACAATGACGGAAATAAAAGAAAGGATCAAGAGTGGGCTTAAGATACAGAGAGAAAGCCTACCAATGATAAGCGTCTGCTGATGATATTGCTATTCTTATTGAAGTGAAGACGAATTGCCCGCATCTCGTGGTCGTGTGGTAGCGTTCTCGCTTCCCACGCCCGGGTTCCCGGGTTCGATTCCCGGCGGGGTCAGGGATTTTCTCTGCCTCGTGATGGCTGGGTGTTGTGTGATGTCCTTAGGTTAGTTAGATTTAAGTAGTTCTAAGTTCTAGGGGACTGATGACCATAGATGTTAAGTCCCATAGTGCTCAGAGCCATTTGAACCATTTGAAGACGAATTACAGGATCTGTTCAATGGAATGAACAGTTCAATGAGTACAGAATATGGATTGAAAATAAAGTGGAGAAAACAAAATTAATGAGGAACATAAAAAATGAGAATAGCGAGAAACTTAACGTGAATATCGATGACTACAAAGTAGACGAAGTTGAAAAATTCTGCTACTCTGAAAGCAAAAGTAACCTGTAATGGAGGAAGCAAGGAGGACTAAAAAGCAGACTAGCAAAGGCAAGAAATACATTCCTGACCAAGAGAATCTGCTATTATCCAACATGGCCTTAATTTGAGGAGGCTCAAATGGTTCAAATGGCTCTAAGCACTATGGGACTTACCATCTGAGGTCATCAGTCCCAAAGACTTAGAACTACTTAAACCTAACTAACCTAAGGACATCACACACATACATGCCCGAGGCAGGAATCGAACCTGCGACCGCAGCAGCAGCGCGGCCACAGTGGCTGGCAATTTGAGGAGGAAATTTTGAGAATGTACGTTTGGAGCTTAGCATTGTGTGTTAGTGAAACATGCACTGTGGGGAGCCGAAAAAGAAGTGAAATCAAAGCGTTTGAGATGTGAGCTACGGAACAATGTGGAAAATTAGGCGGTCTGATAAGGTCGGCGAGGGAAGGAATATATGGAAAGCATTGACAAGACGAAGGAACAGGATGGTAGGAGATCTGTTAAGACACTAAGGAATAACTTCCATGGTACTGGAGGGCGCTGTAGAGGGTAAGAAATGTATAAAAACACAGGAACTGTAAACATCCAGCGAATAATTGAGGACATAGGTTGCAAGTGCTACTCTGAAATGAAATGGATGGCACAGGAATGTACATAAATGATCTTTTGAATAGGATGGATATCAATGTGCGGCTGTTTGCTGATGATGCTGTGGTGTACGGGAAGGTGTCGTCGTTGGTGACTGTAGGAGGATACAAGATGACTTGGGCAGGATTTTTAACTGATGTAAAGAAAGGCAACTAACTCTAAATATAGATAAATGTAAATTAATACAGATGAATAGTAAAAAGAATCCCGTAATGTTTGAATACTCCATTAGTAGCGTAGCGCTTGACACAGTCACGTCGATTAAATATTTGGCGTAACATTGCAGGGCGATATGAAGTGGGACAAGCATGTAATGGCAGTTGTGGGGAAGGCGGATAGTCGTCTTCGGTTCATTGGTAGAATTTTGGGAAGATGTGGTTCATCTGTAAAGGAGACCGCTTATAAAACACTAATACGACCTATTGTTGAGTACTGCTCGAGCGTTTGGGATCCCTTTCAGGTCGGATTGAGGGAGGACATAGAAGAAATTCAGAGGCGGGCTGCTAGATTTGTTACTGGTAGATTTGATCATCACGCGAGTGTAACGGAAATGCTTCAGGAACTCGGGTGGGAGTCTCTAAAGGAAAGGAGAAGTTCTTTTCGTGAATCGCTACTGAGGAAATTTAGAGAACCAGCATTTGAGGCTGACTGCAGTACAATTTTACTGCCGCCAACTTACATTTCGCGGAAAGGCCACAAAGATAAGATAAGAGAGATTAGGGCTCGTACAGAGGTATATAGGCAGTCATTTTTCCCTCGTTCTGTTTGGGAGTGGAATAGGGGGAGAATATGCTAGTTGTGGTACGAGGTGGATTGCGGAGTATGTATGTAGATGTAGATCGCTGGAGAGGGATAACCAATCTCCTCCAGGCTGTGACGTGGCCGTAGTTAAGTGTCGCTGAGATTTTATTCCTCGTTGTCTGCTACAGCACACTCTAATGCTTGGCAAAATAGAAGGCGTCTGTACCGTCTCTGCCGCTGTGTGCCAGGGATCCTCATCCCCTCCACAATTGATATCACTGTGTCTCACTGTGCGGAGGTAACTTCTGATGCGACACGCACTGCAGCTGCATGCAGTGCTGTGAAATGGTCGTGTGATACCATACACTTCTACTCTTTGCTCCACTACACGAGACACTCACCTTGTCGGCAGGAAGACGGTGGAAGAGTACAAGACGGCCAGCGCCACTGCCGACGAGGGGACGCGCGAGTTGGAGCAGAGCCTCATATCGGAGGAGCGGCAGCGTCTGGAGGCGGAGTGCCGCCGCGAGAAGAGCCTGCTGCAGTCGGCCATCCTGCAGACCGCGGGTACGTGTCGCGCGGGGACACCGACACAGCCGTGTCCTGGCAGTAAACGCTTACGTTCCAATCCTTTTCAGAAGCTGACGCCGAGCTACCAGAGGCGGACCGGGCACCTGCTGACGAAACGATCAGCAATACTGCGGTAGTGGTAAGTGGCCATTGGCGCCGTGCTCTGCCGTCTTCTGGCGAGACCTGTAAGATTAGATTTGATTAGACCCATAAAAGAGGGAATCCTCCTGGGTGTGGAACATGTCAGATAAACACATTACAAAAATGTAATTAGAAAAACTTGAGTTTCATTAATTTTAATGATCCTCAGTCAATATATTTGTTGTTGTGGTCTTCAGTCCTGAAACTGGTTTGATGCAGCTCTCCATGCTACTCTATCCTGTGCAAGCTTCTTCATCTCCCAGTACCTACTGCAGCCTACATCCTTCTGAATCTGCGTAGTGTATTCATCTCTTGGTCTCCCTCTACGATTTTTACCTTCCACGCTGCCCTCCGATACTAAATTGGTGATCCCTTGATGTCTCAGAACATGTCCTACCAACCGATCCCTTCTTCTACTCAACTTGTACCATAAATTTTTCTTCTCCCCAATTCTATTCACTACCTCCTCATTAGTTATGTGATCTACCCATCTACTCTTCAGCATTCTTCTGTAGCACCAGATTTCGAAAGCTTCTATTCTCTTCTTGTCCAAACTATTTATCGTCCACGTTTCAATTCCATACATGGTTACACTCCATACAAATACTTTCAGAAATGACTTCCTAACACTTAAATCAATACTCGATGTTAACAAATTTCTCTTCTTCAGAAACGCTTTCCTTGCCATTGCCAGTCTACATTTTATATCCTCTCTACTTCGACCATTATCAGTTATTTTGCTCCGCAAATAGCAAAACTCCTTTACTACTTTAAGTGTCTCATTTCCTAATCTAATTCCCTTAGCATCACCCGACTTAATTAGACTACATTCCATTATCCTTGTTTTGCTTTGTTGATGTTCAGCTTATATCCTCCTTTCAAGACACTGTCCATTTCGTTCAACTGCTCTTCCAAGTCCTTTGCTGTTTCTGAAAGAATTACAGTGTCATCAGCGAATCTCAAAGTTTTTATTTCTTCTCCATGGATTTTAATACCTACTCCGAACTTTTCTTTTGTTTCCTTTACTGCTTGCTCAATATACAGATTGAATAGCATCGGGGAGAGGCTCACTCCCTTCCCAAACGCTGCTTCCCTTTCATGTCCCTCGACTCTTATAACTGCCCTCTGGTTTTTGTACAATTGTAAATAGCCTTTCGCTCCCTGTATTTTACCCCTGCCACCTTCGGAATTTGAGAGTATTCCAGTCAACATTGTCAAAAGCTTTCTCTAAGTCTACAAATGGTAGAAACGTAGGTTTGCCTTTCCTTAATCTTTCTTCTAAGATAAGTCGTAGGGTCAGTATTGCCTCACGTGTTCCAACATTTCTACGGAATCCAAACTGATCATCATCGAGGTTGGCTTCTACCAGTTTTTCCATTCGTCTGTAAAGAATTCGCGTTAGTATTTTGCAGCAGTGGCTTATGAAACTGATAGTTCGGTAATTTTCACATCTGTCAATACCTGATTTCTTTGGGATTGGAATTATTATATTCTTCTTGAAGTCTAAGGGAATTTCCCCTGTCTCATACATCTTGCTCACCAGATGGTAGAATTTTGTCAGGACTGGCTCTCCCAAGGCTGTCTGTAGTTCTAATGGAATGTTGTCTACTCCCGGGGCCTTGTTTCGACTTAGGTCTTTCAGTGCTCTGTCAAACTCTTCACACAGTATCATATCTCCCATTTCATCTTCTTCTACATCGTCTCCCATTTCCATAATATTGTCCTCGAGAACATAGCCCTTGTATAGACCCTCTATATACTCCTTCCACCGTTCTGCTTTCCCTTCTTTGCTTAGAACTGGTTTTCCATCTGAGCTCTTGATATTCATGCAATTGGTTCTCTTTTCTCAGTCAATAAACAGTAAAATTATGTACATGAATTATATTTAAACTTCTAATATTTACAGGTTTAATACTTACTTCTGCTTTCATTAAATCCATCATTCAGACATTTGCTAGTTTCTTGGCTATTACAGCCAAGTATTGTCAAAAATTAAAGTAAGTTATTCATTTCAGTGACCCTCAGTTAAGAACAGTCAGATTATGTACAAGATTTAAAATTAAACTTCCACTATTTGCAGACTTAAGACTTACATCTGCTTTCCATACATCCATCATTGATGCAGTAGGTAGTCACTTGGCTGTTACAACCAAGTATTGCCAAAAATTAAAGTATAATAAATTTTCATTAAAATGGTCTACTGCACTTGTTGAGAAACTCATGGATGCAACAGGAGTTGGCCACCAAAAATTCTTTTGGATTATGTTTAAATTGTGCTTTGTCTGAAACTAAACTCTTAATGGTTCCTAGTAACTTATTGAAAATATGCGTTGCTGAATACTGGACTCCTTTCTGGGCAAGAGTAAGTGATTTTAAATCTTTATGTTTATTGTTCTTATTCCTAGTATTGATACTGTGTACTAAGCAGTTCGTTGGAAAAAGACATGTATTATTTACAACAAACTTCATTAAGGAATAAATATACCGAGAAGCTGTGGTTAATATGCCCAATTCTTTGAATAGGTTTCGACATGATGTTGCTGGATTTACACTACTCATTTCTCTTATTATACGCTTCTTTACTCTAAAAATTTTTTCTCTGTTTGTGGAGTTACCCCAAAATATGATACCATATGACATAATGGAGTAAAAATAAGGAAAATATGCCAGTTTTTTGTATTTATGCGTCCTATGTCTGACATCATTCGCATTGCAAACACAGACTTGTTTAGGCACTTTAGTAGTTCGTTAATATGTTGCTCCCAACTGAATTTATTATCAAGTTGTAATCCCAGGAATGTTACACTCTCAACTTCTCCTATTTCCACATCATCATATTTTATACACACACCAGAAGGAAATCTCTTGGAAGTTCTGAACTGCATATAATGGGTCTTTTCAAAGTTTAATGACAGTGAATTGGCTATGAACCACTTATTAATATCAGTAAAAATTTGATTAGCTGCCCTTTCTAAATTTATATTTGATTTACTATTTATTGCAATGTTTGTATCATCTGAAAATAAAACAAACTTGGCATCTGCTAACGTAAAAGATTACATGTCATTAATATACAGAAGAAACAGTAGTGGACCTAGTATGGAACCTTGGGGAACACCACATGTAATTTCTTCCCAGTCAGATGATGTCTGGTTGCTTGCTGCTGATGTGTTATGTAATGACACCCTTTGTTTTCTATTAGTAAGATATGATTGATACCACTTTGCAGCACTATCAGTGACGCCATAATATTTTAATTTACTTAAAAGAATGCTGTGATTCATACAGCCAGCCGGAGTGGCTGTGCGGTTGTAGGCGCTGCAGTCTGGAACCGAGCGACCGCTATGGTCGTAGGTTCGAATCCTGCCTCGGGCATGGATGTGTGTGATGTCCTTAGGTTAGTTAGGTTTAATTAGTTCTAAGTTCTAGGCGACTGATGACCTCAGAAGTTAAGTTGCATAGTGCTCAGAGCCATTTGAACCATTTTTTGTGATTCACACAATCAAACACCTTTGACAGTTCACAGAATATGCCAGTTGCCTCTAATTTTCTGTCCAATGAATTAAGGACATTTTTGCTGTAAGTGTAAATAGCTTTCTCAATATCAGAACCCTTAAGAAACCCAAACTGTGACTTTGACAGTATGTTATTTTCACTGAGGTGCTTAAGTAGACGCTTGAACGTAATCTTTTCAAAGATTTTTGAAAAAGCTGGCAAAAGTGAGATCGGTCGGTAATTTGACGGCATTTCTTTGTCCCCTTTCTTGTGGAGAGGTATAGCTTCACATGAAAGCGGACAAAGAAATGCCGTCAAATTACCGACCGTAATTGTTAGGATATCCAGCACTAATGGAATAAAAAAATCACTCATATTCGCTAATAAGCTCACGGTTAAAATACACCATCTGCTCAAACGCATATGGACCTGTGTAAACAGAATTTAATGTCGGGACTTGGAATAGACAGTGTATTGAAACTGGCTACTTGGAATCTCCACAATCTCAAAGATAAAGAACTAGAACTAAAAAATGAACTAAATTTACAAAATATTGAGATGGCCGAAATCAAAATGAAATCGAGAGGTTCCACTACATTAAATGGGTATCACATTATTTACAGCGGAATCCCTCAAAAGGAAAGGCCCCATGCTGAAGTTGCTGCTCTATGTCACAAGACTTTAACAAACAAACTACAGTCTCACACCGTCATCGGTGAATTGTGCTCAGCATAAAGACATCAAGAGGTTATCCATCGGTAATTGTCCTTCCCAGAAGAAGGATGGGATGATAACCCAGAAGAGTTCACGATACCTTGCAAACAACCCTATTTAACATAAACAGTAAGATTGTTTGATAATAGCAGGAGATTTAAATAAAAGGGTGGGTAATACACATGTAGTTAATGTCGTTGATTCAGGAGGGGAAAACGTAATATAATAATGGATATAGGTAGAAGGCGATCTCATTGAATAATGAGGTAAGTATAACAAACACGGTCTTCAGGCATAAACAGATGCACAAATGTAACTGGCCGATTAGAGGCTCTGCCACAATTATAGACTACATAATTTCAAATAATAAGACTTGGTCTTTAGTGCAAGACACAAGAGTCTTCAGAGGTCCACATGCCTCTTCAGATAATTTCTTACTCGTCTCAAAAATAAAACTACTTAAAAATGGAATAAATAATACCTTCTAAGACCACAAAGAACAGTATAAATACACTTTTCGGAACACAAGATGTCATAAAACTACAATAGATTACATTTTTACAAACAGGGATATCCATCCTCAGCCAGTGCTAGATGTTACGATTTAAAACTCTGCCAACGTACGGAGTCATCACAGCCAGCTCTTGGCAAAAATCAGATTGCATGTTGGAAGGCACAAAATTGCTAAAGCACTAACCTTGAAAAAAGAAAAATTTAATAATGAGTCATTATGGAATGAATCTACGAAAATTTTATGTCAGAAGCGATTGTCAGAGAAAATAAAAGAGAAACCCGTTAAGGAGAGGATAACGTAGATCAGCCTGGGAGAAAATTAAAGAAAGTACTGATGCAGCAGCTCAAGAAGTCGTGGGTACAAGTATTAGAAGGCAAGAGAGGAAAACAAACGGAACACCATGATTTTGCTAAAATGTTGAAGAAATTTGTAAAAAGAGAGGTGTAACTATTTGTAATATGAAACACACAAAACATAAGAGTCTTATGAAGATTACAAAAACAAACTCATAATGAGACAAAATCGCTAGTGAATCGTTTTAAACAGGAACACTGGGAAACCTTTTCTAAAAATTTAGATCATGACTTCTGTGGGTTGCAGAAACAAATTTGGCGAATGAGACTACAGTAGAGGAAACAGTTAGTTATACGAAATTTTGAAAGTGAACGACGTAAATTAGGAATCATGGGTTAAACAGTTAACAAAGTTGTATAAAGGTAAAAAGTCACAAGCAGACTAAGAGAGATCAGATATCAGTATACAAGTAAATGATGATGTAATTGTTTCACACGCAGAGGTAGAAGAATCTTTAAATCTGTGGAAAAATAGGAAGTTTTTCCATTCGTCTGTAAAGAATTCATGTTAGTATTTTGCAGCCATGACATTAAAATGATAGTGTGATAATTTTCACACCTGTCAACACTTGCTTTCTTTGGGATTGGAATTATTATACTCTTCTTGAAGTCTGAGGGTATATCGCCTGTCTCATACATCATGCTCACCAGATGGTAGAGTTTTGTCAGGGCTGGCTCTCCCAAGGCCTTCAGTAGTTCTAATGGAATGTTGTCTACTTCCGGGGCCTTGTTTCGACTTAGGTCTTAAAGTGCTCTGTCAAACTCTTCTCGCAGTATCATATCTCCCATTTCATCTTCATCCACATTCTCTTCCATTTCCTTAATATTCTCCTCATGAACAGCGACCTTGTATAGACCCTCTATATGCTCCTTCCCTTCCACCTTTCTGCTTTCCCTTCTTTGCTTAGAACTGGTTTTCCATCTGAGCTCTTGATATTCATGCAAGTGGTTCTCTTTTCTCCAAAGGTTTCTTTAATTTTCCTGTAGGCAGTATATATTTTACCCCTAGTGATATACGCCTCTACATTCTTACATTTATCCTCTAGCCATCCCTGCTTAGCCATTTTCCACTTCCTGTCGATCTCATTTTTGAGACGTTTGTATTCCTTTGTGCCTGCTTCATGTACTGCATATTTGTATTTTCTCCTTTCATTAATTAAATTCAGTATCTCCTCTGTCACCCAAGGATTTCTATTAGCCCTCGTCTTTATACCTACTTGATCCTCAGCTGCCTACACTATTCCATCCCTCAAATCTACCCATTCTTCTTCTACTGTATTTCTTTCCTCATTCCTGTCAATCGTTCCCTAATACTCTCCCTGAAACACTCTACAACCTCTGGTTCTGTCAGTTTATCCAGGTCCCATCTCCTTAAATTCCCACCTTTTTGTAGTTCCTTTAGTTTTAATCTACAGTTCATAACCAATAGATTGTGGTCAGAGTCCACTCCTGTTAACTCAGACACTGCTCTGATTGTTAAACGGCGATCTTGTCGAACAAGTTTACCGATTTTTTCAATGTTTGCATCAGTTTTTGCTGACAATGGTCTGCCAGTGCGAGTGTCACCACTGGTGTCTTCGCGGCCATCTTTAAATCGTTTAAACCACTCAAACACTTGTGTTCGCGATAAACAATCATCGCCGTACACTTGTTGTAACATTACAAACGTTTCACTTGCAGATTTTCCTAGTTTGAAACAAAATTTGATGTTAACACGCTGTTCTTTCTGTACACTCAACATTTTCCGACGCACAGACAAAACGTCAACTACTTACAACAGACGCCACGGGCAGACTGAGTGCAGGAGGCAGATGAAACTCGAGCAGTAGGCGGAGCGAGAGTCACGTGACAGGCCACGCGACTTTCAGCCTTATTGCATTCGTTTTATTGTTTCACCAGTACTAGTCCGGTTTTTTTCTAGCCAGACCTCGTATAATGGAAGAGAACCCCTTCAGGGAGTCCGAAATATAAAGCTTTGTTTCAAATTTTTTTCTTTACACTTTATCGTAAAGAAGAAGAAGAAGAAGTAATTTTTGGTTGGCCACTTCAGTTAATATAGTTGCTACGAAGTTTGCATCATCTTAATTAATTTGGCACAATAATTGGTTTTGTTGTTAAGTCTCTGTGCCATAGGAAAACTCTAATTCTGGCAGAAGCCACAACATTGAAAAAAGGAAAAAAGAAAGATTTTTCCAAGAAACGTTTGATTTATTCTGTTATTAGGATGTTGGACACTTTATTAATAAAAGAGGATTTATTTAGTTTCTATTTCAATTTAAGATTGAAGAATTTATGCTGTAATTTTACGGTACAAGGGAAGAATATTAAAGGCACCGAAGCCAGGCCGAGAAGGCAGAATATTGGCGAGAGTGAGGACGAGTTAAAGGGGGAAAACTGCACCTGTGGTCTACTGATCAAAATCTCCTGGGTCCTGCGTTCGAACTTCACCACTGTTTAAATACACACACATACACATTATAAAAACGTACGTGTGTGTGCGTGTGTATATGTACACTCCTGGAAATGGAAAAAAGAACACATTGACACCGGTGTGTCAGACCCACCATACTTGCTCCGGACACTGCGAGAGGGCTGTACAAGCAATGATCACACGCACGGCACAGCGGACACACCAGGAACCGCGGTGTTGGCCGTCGAATGGCGCTAGCTGCGCAGCATTTGTGTACCGCCGCCGTCAGTGTCAGCCAGTTTGCCGTGGCATACGGAGCTCCATCGCAGTCTTTAACACTGGTAGCATGCCACGACAGCGTGGACGTGAACCGTATGTGCAGTTGACGGACTTTGAGCGAGGGCGTATAGTGGGCATGCGGGAGGCCGGGTGGACGTACCGCCGAATTGCTCAACACGTGGGGCGTGAGGTCTCCACAGTACATCGATGTTGTCGCCAGTGGTCGGCGGAAGGTGCACGTGCCCGTCGACCTGGGACCGGACCGCAGCGACGCACGGATGCACGCCAAGACCGTAGGATCCTACGCAGTGCCGTAGGGGACCGCACCGCCACTTCCCAGCAAATTAGGGACACTGTTGCTCCTGGGGTATCGGCGAGGACCATTCGCAACCGTCTCCATGAAGCTGGGCTACGGTCCCGCACACCGTTAGGCCGTCTTCCGCTCACGCCCCAACATCGTGCAGCCCGCCTCCAGTGGTGTCGCGACAGGCGTGAATGGAGGGACGAATGGAGACGTGTCGTCTTCAGCGATGAGAGTCGCTTCTGCCTTGGTGCCAATGATGGTCGTATGCGTGTTTGGCGCCGTGCAGGTGAGCGCCACAATCAGGACTGCATACGACCGAGGCACACAGGGCCAACACCCGGCATCATGGTGTGGGGAGCGATCTCCTACACTGGCCGTACACCACTGGTGATCGTCGAGGGGACACTGAATAGTGCACGGTACATCCAAACCGTCATCGAACCCATCGTTCTACCATTCCTAGACCGGCAAGGGAACCTGCTGTTCCAACAGGACAATGCACGTCCGCATGTATCCCGTGCCACCCAACGTGCTCTAGAAGGTGTAAGTCAACTACCCTGGCCAGCAAGATCTCCGGATCTGTCCCCCATTGAGCATGTTTGGGACTGGATGAAGCGTCGTCTCACGCGGTCTGCACGTCCAGCACGAACGCTGGTCCAACTGAGGCACCAGGTGGAAATGGCAGGGCAAGCCGTTCCACAGGACTACATCCAGCATCTCTACGATCGTCTCCATGGGAGAATAGCAGCCTGCATTGCTGCGAAAGGTGGATATACACTGTACTAGTGCCGACATTGTGCATGCTCTGTTGCCTGTGTCTATGTGCCTGTGGTTCTGTCAGTGTGATCATGTGATGTATCTGACCCCAGGAATGTGTCAATAAAGTTTCCCCTTCCTGGGACAATGAATTCACGGTGTTCTTATTTCAATTTCCAGGAGTGTATGTCCCACAACTCCTCCTACATCACTTGACCGTCACTAGACCGACTCCAACCAAACTTGACACGCATAACCTATACTGCCAGGCAACAATTGCTGTCGTGGTAAGAATCACCTTCCTTTCATAATTCAGCAGATACGATCTCAAAAACAATAAGATGCGTGAAAAACTGCCGAATCATGTATTGTGTTTAAATTTATTACTTCTTTGTTACTAATGCCATTCGCAATAAATTTCACAGAAGGTATCCACATATGACAAAGAATGTACCTATAACATTATTTCATTGTACAACGTGAAGTTCAGTACGCATGACGTCATAAACACTGAGATAAAAAGCCGCATCATGTCTGAAGTTTAAATTTGTTTCTTCTTTGCTACTAACTCTGTTCATAACATATTTCGCAGACAGTATCCACATAAGCTGCCTACACAAATGTACGACTGTACGACACATGAATCAAGAGATATGACATCATAAACACTGACATGCGTGAAGAAGCACCATATCATGAATGAAGTTTTAATACATTTATTCTTTACTACTAAGACACTCCTACAGACGAGCAAACTTAAGGAAATCCCTGACACCTGGCAGCGCGTTTGACAGCTTTCAAGCCGAAGCGGAAACAATAGCCATCAATAGAGCTATGTGGAAGCGTTGCCTCAGAGATGTTTACAAAATCACGTTGTAGACAGGCGAAGCAGCCGTACTTATGCATTTGTACGTTGTGCATACTTTTTGCACAACTGTTCCATAATTTGAAAGGTGTTTTCACGAATACACCGACATAAGTTTTTTTCGATACTACACTACAAACATAGTGATTTTCTGTTTCCATTTCTAATAGAAAATAGGCAATGTGAATAAACGGGCAATGCCGGGTTTGTGAGGTAGTTTTGAATAAAAATCATCAGCAATGGAGGCCAAGGAATTTGGGCATAAGAAGTCACCATCGTTCTGCCAACGGCCTTGTCAAACAGCGTGGAGGAATATACAGAGGTTCAGGCCACTCTCTTGCTCCTGGGGGTGGAAAACTGCCTCTAAGAGGAGCATGAATCAGCAATGATCAACAGCTTGAGGATGCAAATGCTATGGAGACCACTGCATTAGAGACGCTTATGGTGCATCCACAGTACGTGTGGTCTGCAAATGAAAACATTTTACGATGATGTCTCCATTGCCAAAAAGATTCTAGATTACTCCCCCATTCGGATCTGCAGGAGGAGATTACGAAGGTGGGTTTGGCCGTGAGAAAAGAAAAGGATGGAATAGTCAGCAGGAAGGCAAAATTCTACTATCCTGGGCGCGGAATGTCGGAAGTTTGAACCTCGTAGAAGTTCGAAAATCCGAAAAGGGATATGGTAATGCTCAATTTAGATGTAGTGTGGATCAGTGAATTGGAATGGAAAGAGGTCAATGATTTCTGGTCAGGCGAATGTAGGGTATATCAACAGTAGCCGAAAATTGTATAACAACAGTAGGATTCGTTATGAAGAGGAAGATACAGCAGAGAGTGAGTTAATGTGAACAGTTCAGTGACAGGGTTGTTCTCATCAAATTCGACACCAAATCAACGCTGGGAACAATAGTTCAGGTATACATGCTGACGTCGCAAACAGAATATGAAGAGATGGAGAAAGTATAAAAGCATATTGAACGGGTAAGTCATTAAGTAAAGGGAGATGAAAATCTAATAGTCATGGGGGACTAGAATGTGATGGTAGGGGAAGAAACAGAAGCAAGGGTTACGGGGAATACGTACTTGGTAGTAGGAATGAGAGAGGAGAAAGATTAATTGAATTCTGAAAAAATAAATACGAGTATCAGCCAGTAAAGCGAATACTTTGTTCAAGAATCATAAGAGGAAGAGGCGTACCTGGAAACAGCCAGGAGGTACTGGGAGATTCCAGTTAGATTACATCATGGTCAGACAGAGATTTCGAAATCAGATATAGGTTTGTAGGGCGTACCCAGGAGCAGTGATGAACTCAGATCATAATCTGGTAGTGATGAAGAGTAGGCCATAGTTTAAGAGACTAATCGGAAGAATCAGTGTGCAAAGAAACGGGATACGGAGGAACTAAGTAACGAAGAGATACACTTGAAGTTCTCTAAGGCTATAGATTCTTCGATAATGAATAACTCAATAGGCAGTTCAGTTGAAGAGGAACGGACATTTCTAAAAAGGGCAGTCACGGAACTTGGAAAGAAGAACATTGGTGCAAGGAAGGTAACTGCGAAGAAACCATGTATAACGGAAGAAATGATTGAGTTGATCGACGAAATACAAGTCACTCGGGAATGAAATAAGTGGGAAGTGTAGGGAAGCTAAGACGAAATGGCTACATGCAAAATGTGAAGAAATCGAAAAATAAATGATTGTCGGGAAGGACTGACTCAAAATATATAAAAGTTAAAACAACGTTCTGTAAAATTAAAAGCAATGTTGGTAACATTAAGAGTGCACTAGGAATTCAACTGTTAAATTCAGAGGAGAGAGGGAATAGAGGGAAAGAGTACAATGAAGGCCCCTATGAGGGGGAGGACTTCTCTGATGACAGGAGTCAACAGGTAAGAGATAAGGGAACCACTATTAGAGTCAGAATTCAAAAGAGCTTTGGAAGATCAAATAAGGCAGAAGTGAAAGGTAACATTCCATCAGCATTTATAAAATCTTATATAAATTGAAGGTGGATGGGGGAGGAATTATTGAAATCAGTTGCTGCAGGACTTTATGTGGAATTAGCAGTGACAAGTGAAAATGTGAAGCTGGACGGGGATTCGAACCCAGGCTCTCCTGCTTATTACGCAATTAGATTAAACACTGCGCCAGCCGGACACAGTGTTTAGCGTAATTTCGTGGACCAGCCGACGAACATTCCCACCTAGCACTGAAATCGGCCGGGAGGCGAGCAGAGACAGTACGCGCAATTACAATAAGGATTTTATCTAGATGGTGCAGTGTTTAACGCAGCTACCTAGTAAGCAGAAGATCGCATGTTCGGATCCTGGTTCGGCACACACTTTTTACTCGTCGCCGATGATTTCACACGAAGCACTGAAGCAGATGCCGTCCGTCACTTACGTTTCCTTCCTCTCCATCCACCTTTAGTTTACATAATATGAATCACAGCTGCGAAATCCGCATTCATATTTATAAACTCACTAGGGAAAATGGCAACAAAACGACTACTCATGATGGTGTGTAGAATGTATGAAACCGGCGATATACCATCAGACTTTCAGAAAAACATCATCCACACAATTCTGAAAACAGCAAGAGGAGACAAGTGCGGGAATTATAACATATTCAGCTTAAAGCTCATGAATCCAAGTTGTTGCTGACAAGAATAATATACAGAAGAATAGAAAAGAAAATTGAGGATCTGTTAGAGGAAAGGTAAGAGCACCAGTGAGGCAGTTCTGACGTTGTGGTTGATACTGGAAGCAAGACCGAAGAAAAATCAAGACACGCCCATGGAATTTGTCGACCTTGAAACAGCGTTAGACATCATAAAAAGGTGAAAGATGCTCGAAATTCTGAGAAAAATTGGGGTAAATTATAGAGAAAGATCTACGAGGGACTAGAAAGATTGGAAGGTCAAAAACGAAGTGCTCGGATTGAAATGAATGTAAGACCGAGATGTAGTCTTTCGCCCTTGCTGTTCAATGTGTACGTCGAAGGAGCAATGACGGAGAACTGCAGGATGCATAGAATGGAATGAAAAACAGAATGAATACAGAATATGGAGTAAGAGTAAATAAAAAAAGGACAAAGGTAATGAGAAATTGCAGAAATGAGAATAGCAAGAAAATTAACATCGAAATTGGGGATGAACAAGTAGAAGAAGTTAAGGAAATCTGCTTCCTAGGCAGCAAAATAACTCATGATAGACGGAGCAAGGAGAACATGAAAAGCAGACTAGCACCCACAAAAAGAGCAATCTTGGCCAAGACAAGTCAATTAGTATCGAACATAGGCCTTAATTTTAGGAAAAATATTCTGAGAATGTATGTATGGGCCACAGCATTGTATAATAGTGAAACAAGGATTGTGGGAAAACTGGAAAAGAAGCGAATCGAAGCATTTGAGATTTGTTGCTATAAAAGAATGTTGAAAATTATGTGGACTGATAATGTAAGGATGGAAGAGGTTCTGCGAGGAATCGACGAGGAAAGAAATATATGGAAAACTCTGACAAGAAGAAGGGACAAGATGGTAGGAGATGTGTTAAGATATCAGGGAATAAATTCCAAGGCACTAGAGGGAGCTGTATAGGGTACAAACTGTATGGGATGACAGAGATTGGAATACATCCAGCATAGAATTTAGCACGTGGGGTGCAAGTGCTACTCTGAGTCGAAAAGGTTGGGACAGAAGAGGAATTCGTGATGGGCTGCATCAAAGCAGTCAGATAGAACATCGGCACAACAGCGGGCTTTCAGTTCATCTTGTCGTCAAAGACAAACTGGGATTGTCACGTGGCTTTCTTGTAAGGCTGTTTGTTTGCGTTTTACGCAAAGGGTGAAACTTTAATATTACACGTCTTTATCCTGTTTTGACGCACTTGTTTATTAACAGCACCAATGATGAATAATTGTTGCGGTTATGGATGCAAATCTAAACGCTTTACAGGAGCAAAAGGCAGACAATCAATACTGTAGGATAATTTATGTGATTGCGTGGGCACATATTTACGAGACGAGTGTTAGACAAGTTCGGTAGTGTGAGAAATGTGCTGGCAATCAATACGTTGTGTGCGTAGTACATTTCGAGCAATGCTCATCAGATTATATTTATATCTCAAAATTCCATTATACAGATAGCCAAAGTTATTATCGTTATTTAATGTAGTAAGAATTGGAGACCATGCTACTAGTACTATAACGTGGATAATGATTATAGATGGTTAATATTTTAGATTCCCTAAGAATGAACAGGAATGAAATAATGTATCACAAAGTATAAACTGAAGAATTTCGCCCCTAAGGTATTGCAGTGTGGAATAAATTACTGCGTGTCTGCTTTCAGTTTTGAAGTTATTCACGATACTTCCACTTTGGCACAGTAGGAAGCCAAATCACACTGCCGTGGCAGCGAAATAGAGATTCAATCATATGATACAGTACAAAACATTAAAAATAGTAGAGCACATCCCTTGTTTTCATATTTAAAAACAATACAGACATCTGAGTCTGATACACTTGTTGCAAACAATTGAAATGCCCTTTCGTTTTTGTTCAAAAATGGTTCAAATGGCTCTGAGCACTATGGGACTTAACATCTGAGGTCATCAGTCACCTAGAACTTAGAACTACTTAAACCTAACTAACCTAAGGGCATCACACACATCCATGCCCGAGGCAGGATTCGAACCCGCGACCGTAACAGTCGCGCGGTTCCAGTCTGAAGCGCCTGGAACCGCTCGGCCAGAGCGGCCGGCTGCGTTTTGATCTTCAAAGTCTTAAGACAAGTCAAGTTCATTCCCGATCTTGAATGCAAATGGTTAAGATGCCTATGAATGGTGTTTACAAAGCGTACGATACATTTGGGCTGGGTCTGTCTGTACTAACGAGCATTAAAAATCTGCAGAGCGCTAACAACAAATCTTGCGCCATACCATAGTGTCGTGTGTTCTTAGGCAATGTAAGTTGGCGCCAATGAATCACGTCTGAGCATCTTAACCCTGTGGGTATTCTTATTCTGTGGTAATATGTATCGGTAGTCGTTACAAGAATGACTTTGGCATGCTTACGTGGTAACAGAGCTAAAGCCGGGTTCACACACGCAACGAAAGTATCGCAAGTCAAGTCATTCTGGGTTGGCGTTGTGAGCTACCGTTCACACAGGACGCCACAAATTCTTCGTAATTGCGCAGTTTGCAGAATGGCGCCACCTGTCTCAGCTGAAATGATTCGAGCCTGCGTTAATGTTGTTGCGCAAATTGTGGCATTAGAAGTGAGCGAAGAGTTAACAACAAAGTAACGGAAACGCAAATCGATCTGTAAGTGGATATCGCGCAGAAATTATATGGGAGCAACAAATAGGCTCATAAAAGAATTAACATTCGAAGATGAAAATTCATTCATAAACCATTTTCAAATGTCGAAGACGAATTTCGAGTACTTGTTGAGCTGTGTATCAAGCTCTATTCAAAGATCAGATACACACATGGGAGATGCAATCCATGCTCATGTGAAACTTCAAGTAACTCTCCGATATTTGGCAAGTGGTGATTCCATGTCATCTCTCCAGTACACCTACCGTGTCCCGAAAAATACTATTTCAGTATTCTTGTGCGAAGTGCTAGATGCTATTTACGATGTCCTTAACTCCCATTTGAAGGTAAGTGATGAAACATAGCCCCTTTTGTTGTAGCTACATCAAGTCCAGGTACATATTCACGTATACTGTTTACTATTTCAATTAATGCAGCATCTCTCAAATTTCTGTCTTTGTATGATTCGCTTTTGTGGTTCCAAAGGCATTCTCGTTCTTGATACACCTCCAAGAATCTCATAATTGTCGCTGTTGACCACTTTTTTGACATATTAATAGCAAACGCACAAACAAAAGTACTATCTGCGAACGAATACGCACTAGAAAGGTTTGAATCCAGCCGCGAGGTAGCAATCGAATGACGTTATTCGACTGTGGAGAAGGCAAAATGGCGCAACAAAGTAGAACCAAGTTCAACTTTTTGTGGCGTGACAAAAGTTGCGCTTCTTAAATGGCGCCACCGAGGACTAGGAGTTGACCCATGCAACTACAAAGCAACGGTAGTGCGCCATTAGCAGTGGCGATGCTTTTGTTGCCTGTGTGAACCCGGCTTAACGCGCTGTACGATGCCGCACAGGAGCCCTCGCCGCAGCCGTCTGCACCGGCGCTGGACGAGGTGGACGCGGAGGAGGTGGCGCGCCGGCAGGAGTACCTGCGCGCGCAGCGGGACAAGCTGCTGCTGCTCAAGAAGCAGGAGCGCGAGAAGAAGCTGCGCGCCGCCGCGGCCGGCAGCGCCGAGCGGCCGCGGTCCGCGCGAGCCGCCAGGGCGGCGCTGTCATCCGGTGGCGCCAGCGCCGGTGGCGCGGCTGACGCCGACAAGGCCGGCGGCGCAGACAGCGCCAACCTGCAGGTGCGCCGCGCGCTGGCGCGCAGGCTCAAGTCCGAGGTGGTGGGCTCGCCGTAGGGCCGCGTCCGGCTGCCGCCCTAACTCACTAATACGTGGCCCCCATTTCTTTCAAAATGCGTAAAAGTTTAATTCTTTGAAACATCATCAGCCACATGTTAAGATACAGATTTCAGCGAGGTGCATCACATACAAGGTGGTTATAAAGTACCATCGCTATTGCTGCAACAAAATTTGAGCAAAAACTCCTGTACTTAAACCATTATCAGGTTCAGTTACTCTTGATGGCCCCTGGTATCTGTATAGTCAGAAACTTACTGGCAGATTAAAACTGTGTGCCGGACTGAGACTCGAATTCGGGATCTTTGCCTTTCATGGGCAAGTGCTCTACCATCTGAGCTACCCAAGCACGATTCACGCCCCATCCTCACAGCTTTACTTCTGCCAGTGCCTCGTCTCCTTATTTCCAATCTTTACAGAAGCTCTCCTACGAAACTTGCAGAACTAGCAGTCCTCTAAGAAAGCATATTGCGGAGACATGGCTTAGTCACAGCCTGGGGGATGTTTTCAGAAACATCCCCCAGGCTGTGTCTCCGCAATATCCTTTCTTTCAGGAGTGTTAGTTCTGCATGGTTCGCACGAGAGCTTCTGTAAAGTTTGGAAAGTAGGAGACGAGGTACTGGCAGAAGTTAAGCTGTGAAGACGGGGCGTGAGTCGTGCTTGGGTAGCTCAAATGGTAGAGCACTTGCCCGCAAAAGGCAAAGGTCCTGAGTTCGAGTCTCGGTCCGGCACACAGTTTTAATCTGCCAGGAAGTTTCATATCAGCACACACTCTGCTGCAGAGTGAAAAATCTCATTCTGGATCTGTATAGTCAGTTAACTACATCCAAAATAGCTGCATTCTGTCATTTAATGAAATACCTTTTTTTGAAAAATTGTGATTTGAGATGGTAGCTTATGTTGCTTTATAAAAAATACAAGATTTACTGAAACAACAGGACATCCACAGTGAATAAATGAAACATTAACTGAATGTGATAGCCTCAATAAAGTAACTTATAGTGTCAAATCATGATGAGAAAGCTGAAGAAATCCCCCTTTTCACCGGTAGTTTTGAGTCATTTCAGACTCATGAAGAGATAAGGTCTCCAGAAGGTTTATCTAATAATTATAGAGAGCCAGACTAGGCACTGAAGTTTTCTTCACTGTGGCAAAAGACAAAATGAATAAAGGATACTATAGCTTCTAGAGTTGTTGTCCAAAATTTTATGTGAAACAATGATATATTTACTTGCTGAAGCAGTTTATGCAACACTGGTGCTAATTTATCACTGGACACATTCATTACCACTGCCTTTCAGTTGCATATTTAGCTACAATGCGCTATCACTTAGCATTTGTTTTTATGTTTTGCAAAACACTGCATGTAGTAAGAAATTAATGTTTCACTAAATGACTGGTTTCAACTTATTAGATACATCTGAACTGATATACAGTCACAGTGTTCAAAAGTATCTAGGATGGATAAATTTAATTTAGTTTTTAGTCAGTATTAACTATATGCTGTTCATGGTAAGCTTGATGATGTTCAACATGTAGATTAAAAAAAATGAAAAGTACAGGTTTGAAGTTAACTCCTTACTACTATTTATGAATTCTTTTGCAGTGCAGAACGATATCCCAAGGAGGAAAAATGTAATCACACACAAGCACTTCCATTGTCTGTCAGACTTCCTTTCATGTGCAGAGTGTCACAAAATTTTCTGTTCCAAAGTTAGATTCACTAAAGTGTAGTGAAGCTGACTTTTCCGTATGTTATTTTTTTGTGAGTCCCTCTATTCTTTTCATACGCAAGATGGTTGTTGACATTCAATTTGCATAAGTGAATAAATATAGTGTTGGATTCTAGCAGATATCTAGGAGATGTATGTGTGTGATGACAACTAATTCTAATTGCTTTCTTTTGTATAATGAGTACCTTTTCCTAAATATCGTCTATAGGATGTCAATGAATGAAAATAAAGAAGATATTTCAATGTTATCCATCACATGAAACAGGTATAACTGTTGCTCAGTCAGTCATTATATATATTTAACCTACAACCACATTAAAAAATGAAGACACGCAGCTGGGCATTTTGAGAGTCGCACCTCTTATCTGTCTGTTTTTACTGTTTTAACATGATTAAATGCTAAATAACCTAACTACAGAAGATATGCTGACCTAATGAGTTTTATGTATCTAAAGGATGCAATAGAAATAGTGATTTAATATAAATCCAACAGTATATGAGCTACACTTTTTTCCCCAGTTTAAGTTTTAGTCATAAATATACACTCAGAACATTAGAACTTGCTACTCTTTTTATAATTTAATATTACTACACTAAATTAATGTCACTACATTAATTGACAGAATAAAATCAGATAAGATTCATTCAATCAAATTTTAAAACTAGTTCCCTCGTGCTGAACAAGTGAATATAGCTCATAAAAACTTAATTTACTGCTTTCTGTGATTGTGTTTCTTTGCTTGGCCTTGCAGCAGTATTAGTCTTATCCTAAGGAGGGCTGATTTTTACTACTGATTTAAATAAAGTTGTATAACATTCACATACAGTGAGAACAATCATGGGCCCATGATGGATACCTGTAGAATGTTTTTTTTTATTTTAATTACTTTCAATACAGAGCATGTGGCATTTCTCTGTGAATTAATTGAACAGCCTGGTGTAACAATATGAACAAGATTGCTTACATGCAGTTTCATAATGAATTAATATATGTGCTTCTGCTCTGTTTACTGGTAACTATTTTTTGCACTGTTGGGTATTTTTGGTGATGTTAATATCCTTCAACATCAGTAAAATGGATACTTACAATTAAATTCTAGTTACACTGTTTTTGGTATCCTGGAAGTATATAAGCCTAAGATAATCATTTAATACTATATGTTGTCCAATACCATGTATCCAACCTTAAGAATTCATAAGTACTTCAAGTTACTGGAATAATCTGTTGTTGAGTGGTAGTGAGCTTTGTGCCGAGGTTTTTCTGTAAGGCTATTCAACTTAAAGTTATTTACTAGTATATTATTCTTTATTTAACAACATTTGGGAATTATTAAAAAATGCTTGAAGTGCAGCACGTTTGTCAATTCATGTATTGAGACTTTTCATAAAAAAGGGTAATTAACTAAATGTGAGGGTACAGATTTATGCTGATGAGCATTTCAAGTCTATTGGTAAGTGAACAATATATAATAGGTCTTGAGCCAAAACTAGAAGTAAAGTACTGCCTTCAGACAAAATTGTGGATGCTGTCTTTAATGAATATATAAAACTAAAAAAATTAGTATGAGAAGAAGTACATCTGAACACACTACTTTCCAGTCAAAATGCTCTGTGATGATCAGATATTTCAGCCAGAACATCTCATGGAGATCATTACTCATAGTTGAATTGTCGTTTTCTTATATCGCTTGTAGTAGAAAATTGAGTAAGAAAACCGAAATTAATTGTATTTCTCAAATGCTTTAATTATTTTCTTGTGTATATCTTCTTACATGTTTCTTTAATTTTTTGCTTTACAATTTTTATGTGTGGAATACATGCCTTACTAGTTCTCATTCAGTTAAATGAGATTTAGTATTCCATTTTCTCCTTGTAACAATCGAGAGGCATCAGGTTTGTATTTTTTGTGTTCCTGTTACACGCAAATAAAAGAGAAATCTGCAGAGAAAACAAAAAAATTACCAAACAGAACGAAGTACAGCAAACTGTTTCCCTTATGACATCAGCAGAAGGATGTAAAATTATGACATCGTGCAATAAAGAAAGAAATGCGGTTTTGTTGTTTGCACAAAATTTGATGACTGCAGAACCAAGCATAAATATTGTATTTAAAGTTATCTGTATATTCACATAATTGCTGATGCATATATGAATAGAATGACTTGGACGTGAGGATGAATTCTACATATTACTATTTTGTCACACATTTATTGATTGTAATCACACCTTTTGCTTGTTAACATACCTTACTTTTTTGGAACTAACTTATTCAATCACTTATATGCTTCATTGATTCAATTCTTCTTTTTCTCTGTATGATACAGATCATCTTTTTTTCAAAACTTTAAGATTTCTTGGTTGTACTAATGGCCTGACTTGTAACACATAAGGCTATACTCATAGTAAATCAAATGAAACGTTCGACTGAATTACATTTTCAGGGTTTCGAAAAACAGAAAATTTATTTATAAGGGACAACTTAGCTATCACAAAGAATATGTTAAAGTCATACCCAGAAATAAGTAACTGTTTAGCTTCCATAGTATATTTCCGAAAATGCTGGATTTTATAAAAAATCTCTCTCTCTCTCTTTCTGTCTCTCTCCCTCCCTCACACACACACACACACACACACACACACATATTTTCTGTAAGAAAGCTGAGCTATGGATAAATGAAGTACATGCTGATGTTTATGTATGTGTGAAAGAAATATTTATTATTTGTAATATTATGTGATAAAGGTAATAGAAATGCTTGTAAAGAAGTGTTACAAAAAAATAAAGGAATTATTTGTGTTTCTTAATGTATTTTTGTCTTTAATAATATATCAAGGCCACTGGAAAGTATATTGTGCAGACGTTTGTTGTAATTAACACACACACACACACACACACACACACACACACTCTATTCATTCAGAACTTTAGAACTGTTCGATGGAGTAGAAGCTGATGCAAAATATTTTTTTTTCATATTACGGAACTACCTTTACATCACAAGGCAAATAATAAAATATTGTTATTGCTGCTTAATTTGCCTCTTTCTGTGCAGATTTATTGGTGAATTTGTATTTATTTGTGTGTAGCTTGGTTGCTGTACTTGCTTTGATATTACATGTATTGTATGATAGTCAAAATAGTGGAGGAGAAAATAGTAGGCCAGTGGGTAAGTGCCAGACTACAAATCAAAATGTGCTGCTACTTATCACTTCTTTCACCAGTGATAATGATTTGTTGATGTGAAAAACATCAAGTTGCAACTACTTTGGTAACCATATGTCACTGTAGCCCCCACATAACTGATGGATTAGGCACACACACACACACACACACACACACACACACACACACACACACATATATATATATATATATATATATATATATATATATATATATATATATACTCTTCACAGGCAGCTCTTCAGTGCATAGCAGAGGGACCATCATAGCAACATGATCAAAGTGACTGCTAAGGACAGTGGAATCCAAGGACATACCATCTGCCATAGGATGATACCTGGTAGAATAATTTGGTATTGAAACTAGTCTTTTGGTTGTGAACAGCTTGGCTTTACTTTTCTGTTTATGAATACTGCTGTTGTTTTCAAAAATTTGTCTTCTTGTTAATTACAAATTTTTCAAGGTAATAAATATATTTAGAGGCTGTTTCTTTGTATATGCAACGAGTGAAATGATTCATGTAAGGTCAGAGGATGAATACTGCATATCATCAATGCTCATTTTCATCGAAAGAATGCTTATCTGTAAGTGGAAATGCCGGCCGGAGTGGCCATGCAGTTCTAGGCGCTACAGTCTGGAACCGAGCGACCGCTACGGTCGCAGGTTCGAATCCTGCCTCGGGCATGGATGTGTGTGATGTCCTGAGGTTCGTTAGGTTTAATGGCCTCAGAAGTTAAGTCGCATAGTGCTCAGAGCCATTTGAACCATTTTTTGTAAGTGGAAATATGCCCAAGAAGGTGACACAGTGCAGTGTTAACTAACTTGTCATTGCAACAATCAGCAATTGTGTATACTGCAGAGATTTCTAAAAATAACTTTTAAGATGCTTATAATATTTAATTTAAAATCAAGATTTCAAGAGAATATATGACAAGGATTTTGAACATTCTGTTTTATCCATCGCCGTTTCCCATGCTCTATTGCATCTGATGAATTCATTTGGCACCTTGTACAGAACCGAATAAACCATAGCATTTCTCTAGGTTAAGATACAATTCATTAATCAATCAATAATTTTAAACTAATTTTCATTTATCATTTGTTCTGTAGGTCTACCTTTGGTAGATGTGATAAAACTGATTTCATTGTCAGCAATAAGAACCATTTCCTTTCTTCTGTATAACTTGGAAGTAACTTTAACAAGAATGCCAACAGCCTGAGAATCATATCCCATTGTACAAGGATTTTTGTGTGTGTTCAGTGAAGTTAATTTCTTATCAACTGAACATCATAAAAAGATTCAATACCTCCTATCAGTTGAATATATAACAAATAATTTGTATGTTCAACTTTTGAAACGTGTTTTCTGAGATTGTATTTTTTTAATGTTCAGGTGAATTTTTCTCAGGAATTTAACCAAAGGTGAAAAAACATAATTCCAGCGAAAAACATATAATGGGTTCATTGAGTTTTCAATGCTAGGGAAAGTGGACATTATGTGCCAATTAGACAGTGCTTACCGCCATAATATAAAGATATATAATGAAATTGTATCAAAAAATCGGTATATTCTGGGTAAACTGATAGACTGTATTAAATTTTGCGGCAAATTTGAGCTTGCCTTAAGGGGCCACGACGAAACAGAAGATTCCAAAAACCCAGGAATTTTTCGAGGATTAGTCAGTCTTATGGCAGAACTGGACTGCGTCTTGAAGCAGCACATTGAGAAATCAGAAAACCGTGTTTTCTTAGGCCTATCGAAGACAATTCAAAATGAACTCCTGGAATCAATTTATGGGGTATGCCTCAGTCTCATCAGGAGTGAACTGTCGAAGGCAAACTTTCTGACAATAGAAGTTGATGAAACTACTGACTGTGCAAATTTGTCACAATTGGTCCTAATAATTCGCTATGAGCTACTGGGACAAATAAATGAAAGATTTATTTCCTTTGTACGCCCAAAAAGTCACAGTGCAGACGATATAACTGCAGCTGTTCTCTGCGAGCTAGAGAAAATGAATATACATGAAACACCTGAAAAACTGATAGCTCAGTGTTACGACGGTGCTCCTGTTATGAGTGACCATAAAAGTGGAGTTCAAACTAGAATTAGAGAAGTGTACAGGAATGCTCACTTTATTCACTGTTACGCCCATCAGTTAAATTTAATTGTTGAACGTTGTGTGACGGGAAATAAACAAGTTCGGATCTTCTTTAGCAACTTGGAAGGAATTTCCACCTTTTTTTCCCGGTCTTCTACCCGTACAGCCATTCTTGATGAAGTAGTGAAGAAGCGTATTCCTACCTGTCCTCAGTCCATCAGATGGAATTTTAAATCACAGAGCGTAACCACTGTGTACAAATACCAAAAGGAAATTGTTGAGTGCCTAGAAAGAATTATTGATGATGATGCCAGTGATTACAAGACAATAAACAAGGCCACGGGACTGAAAGGTTTCCTGCAAGACGAAGATTTCCTCTTCTGGTTAAATTTTTTTAATACAGTCATGCCACACTGTGACATTCTCTTTAATCAACTGCAGCAGAGGAATATTGATGGAGTGAAAACTGTTGAATATGTTTCGCACTTTGCAGATTCTGTCCAGCAAATTAGGGCCTCACTTGAAACCGACGATCACTGGGAACAGGTAGAACCAACTGCAAAACGGGGACGTTTCACAGAATCAAGAATAGTGTGTGCACGAAACGTTTGCGACCTCATCACAACTCAGATCAGAGAACGATTCAGTTCCAATGATCACTTATCGATTGCACAGCTGTTTGATCCATAGTTGTTTGCAAAACATCAAACTATTTTTCCGGAAAAAGAGTTTAAAATAGCTGTTAATTTGTTCAATTTACAGTCTTCTGATCTACGTCATGAGCTGAACGTGTTGTACAGCCCAAAAGATTTTATGAAGACGTCAGGTGCTTTGACCTTGTTGAACTTTCTTCACGATAACAATCTGGCTAAAGCTTTTCCTGAAAGTGTAAAACTTCTGCAAATAATAGTAATCTTCCCTATGACGACCGGCGAGGCAGAACGCTGCTTCTCGACGTTAAAGCGAGTGAAAACATTCATGCGCAACACTATGAATGAGGACAGACTTTGTGCGCTTGCAATGTGTTCCCTAGAAAAAGAATTATTGAATCGGCCAAATTTCAATGAAATGGTCATAGACCATTTTGCTGCGCAGAAGGGAAGACGAGCTGACTTCGTCTACAAACAAATGAATTGAGGTAAGCGAAAGTGCATTCATAATTGATAAGAGGTAATTTCTTTATATTAAGTCCTACTTAGCCTATTAAGTGAAGTGAGTAAAAAAGTGTAGTGTCATGTTTAGCCAGTCATAAACGTGATGACATTTTCCGAAACGAATCACTTTTGGTACCGGTACAGTGTGTTGCGCACAACAAACCGTACTAAAAATGACGTATTTTGGAGAGATCTTTAGTGCTCTATTTCATATAAATGCATATTTTCATAATACACAATAAATACGAACTGTTCGCTTCTCAAACATGTGAATTAATATGGCAGTTGCACGGATTGCTCATGCCACCCAATCACAGCACAAGACTTGTGACGTCACGAAAACATCACAGTATCGTCATGCGAACTCGTAAACTTCGAGCTTTGGATGTTAACCACAATAAAAGCCTTAAGTTTAGTACTGAAAACACCAAAAATATTAAGCAACCGCAAAGTTAACATTCATTGCATTAAAGATCTCTCCAAAACGCGTCTTTTCATATGATTTGCTGCAAAGTGTCAGAATATGTAATGATGACGTACAAAAACACTAACCAAAGATTTTAATTCGAAGTTAGCTTTTAATCATATTTAATACCTGATTATAGAAGATGCAGTACGTAAAATTATGGGTAGAAAGTGATGTGCCACCCCCCTCCACCTGAATTTTTAGTTGTTTATGTTAGACTAATCTGTAGTGTAACCCGAGGTCTATGTTGGCTCCGATCGATAAATGCCGCAGCCTTCCCCAGTATAGAAACCACGAGCCGCGCCTGATCCAGAGTGTAATACGTCAGGAAGAAATAATAGAACAGTACAAATAATTGAAATGCCACAGCATCCTCCCGAAAATAATAACACATCAGATAGAATTTGACCAGATACAGTACAGATTGTATCTTCCAGTAACACAAGCACTACTTTTGACCGCAAAATGTTGTTCGCGAAAATGTTATTACTTTTGACGACTTCCGAGACACTCTTTTACAGGAAAGACCAGTTGTTCAGAAAACTATTTCACATCCTGTCATCGAAATTAAAATTGGTTCAGCGAAATTTTCAGCAGTAATCGATTCCGGATCACCTATGTCAGTTATAAATGAGGAGACTTTCAACGAGTGCAACAAAGAGAATACATATCCTACATTACCATTAGGCAAAACGAAAGTAAAAGGAGCAGTGTCGAGTAAAGGAGTAGACGTTAAATTACAGACGCATTTATCATTTTGTATTGCAGGTCACACATTTCACTCAAATTTTTGGATTGTTCCTTTATTGACAACAGACATTATTCTAGGTACGAATTTTCTGGTACAACATGACGCAGTTATCGATTTTCAGAATTCCGATTTAATGTTGAAAGATGAAAATGTACAATTGGCTTTAGAATTTCAGCACACTTTATCTGCGGAAGAACAAACAATTAATCGTACAGAGGTCATTTCCGTATCACGTAGCATAGACTGTAATTCCACATTGTTCACAGATACGTACGTACATAACTATAACACTCTAGACGAAGCTGACTACGACGTAATACAGATGATTTCTGATAAAGTTAAACAAAGCAGTGCAAATACAGACGACAAACGCACGCAACTACACAAAATTCTTTTACAGCAAGCTCCAGTTTTTGACAACATTCCCGGTATTATGTCCGGATTTATGTATGAATTTCAAGTCAAACAGCACGATACATTTAAAGCTAAACATTATCCCATTCCATATATCCATAGAGAACAAGTTAAGAAAGAATTGCAGGATATGCTTGACCAAGGAATTATAGAACCAGCAGTTAGTCCGTACATAAACCCGCTGCATATTGTTAAGAAAAAAGATGGCTCACTTCGCCTTGTACTTGATTCGCGCCACATTAATGACATTATTATTAATGAAACAGATCGACCACAGACACTAGAGGAACTTTCACAGAAATTTCATGGAACTGCTATTTATTCCACGCTAGATTTGAAATCGGGATTTTGGCAAATTCAACTTCATCCGAATTGCAGAAAGTATACAGCCTTTCTCTGTTTTGGTGACTTATCAATTTTGTAAATTACCGTTCGGTTTAACTATTTCCTCTGCAGCTTTTATTCGCGGTTTAAACACAATATTTCCGACAGAACTTAAAGACAGAATTACGACGTACGTAGACGACATTCTTATTGCAGAAGCTAACTGGTCTGAACCCAATATGATTCTTGAACGACTGTTACAAACTTTTCGTGCACAAGGACTCACAATTAACCTCAGTAAATCGCATTTTGGCAAAACTTCTATAAAATTTCTTGGACACGTAATTTCAGCAGAAGGCATTGCGCCTGATCCGGAAAAACTTCAAGCTCTACGTGACATTACTGTTCCTACGACGAAGAAACAACTACGCAGTTTTTTGGGCTTAATTAACTTTTTTCGTAAATTTATTCATCACTCTGCTTTAGACACACCTAGATTATGCCAATTAACAGGTAAAAACGCTATTTGGTCTTGGGATAAGCAAGCACATTCTGAATTCATGAACCTGCAACATGCTTTGTTGAATGCACCACTTTTATCGCACCCAGATCTTACCAGAAATTTTTCCATTGCCACCGACAGTTCCAACACCGCTTTAGGCGTACGTATTTTTCAGGAAATTGAAGAAGATGGCTCAACAGTAATTAAAAACATCGCATTTGCAAGTCGCATTCTATCACATGCTGAACGAAATTATTCTGTTACAGAACTGGAAACATTATGTGTAGTATGGGCTTTTACGAGATTTAGGCATTCTTTATGGCAGACATACCACCGTTTACACAGATCATAGAGCGATACAATTTTTACTTTCGGCTAAATTCACTCACGACAAATTAAGCAGATGGAAGCTTTATTTACAGGAATTTAATTTTACAATAGTTCACATTCCAGGCACACAAAATGTTATAGCAGATGCACTATCTCGTTCTCTCAGCAACAATCAGCAAGACGTCGCAACCAACTTCTGCAAAGCAAATTTCAGCGTAATGTACATCCAACAAGTTGCATTTGAAAATTTTATTTCATCGTCATTACAGGACATAGCAAAAGAGCAAAATAAAGACAACGTGTGGAAAGAAATTAATCGCCCTTGGGAAGATAAGAATAATGTTACCATTAGAAACCATTACACTGTACGCAATGACATTCTATTTCGCCGCTCTCATCCTGACAGCAACAATTGGTTATTATGCATTCCTGACGAACTGGTTAACAAATTAATATGGTATACTCATTTAAGTTACGCACATTACGGAGCCAGAAAATGTTTTCTTATACTGAGACAGAACTGTTATTTTACCAACATGGAGAAACGTATACGACGAGTTTTAGCGTCATGTAAAATTTGCCAGAAAGGTAAGTCAGACACCACTTCACATATTCCTCCATTATATCCCATTGTACCTGTTAAATTAAGACATATGGCCGCAGTAGACATTTTTGGTCCGATTCAGAGCACTAACAGAGGTTTTTGCTACATCTTTGTCGCTGTCGAACTCACTTCAAAATTTGTTACTTTCACTCCGTTACGCAAAGCTACTGCTAAAACCGTTTCGAAAGCATTTGTAAAACATTTTTTATTTCATGTAGGGCATGTGTTGAAAGTAATTTCCGACAATGGACCACAGTTTCGATCTGCTATATGGACACGCATGTTACGAGCTAGAAACATTTCTCCGATCTATATATCCAGGTACCATGCTTCTTCGAACCCTTGTGAACGATTAATGAAAGAAATTGGTAAACTGTGTAGAATATACTGCCACAAAAGACATATTGATTGGGACACACACATATTCTCATTCCAAAATGTAATTAATTCCATACCAAATGAATCCACTATGCTCTCTCCGTCTATTATACTGAAAAATATTGAACGACCTAACAAAATTAAAGAATTAGTAAATTTTCCTACATCTCGTCGATTACGACACCACGAAATAATTGACATTGCGCTGAACAACATCAAACGTGCCGCAGAGCACCGGAGAAGACAGCAAAAACAGGTTTGTACACGCCGAGACTTTCACATTGGACAGAAGATATTAGTACGTACACACTATTTATCCAGCAGAATAAAAGGTAAGTGCAGTAAATTTGAACTTCTATACGCAGGTCCATATCGGATTCGCAGCATTCCTCACCCCAATGTTGTACACGTCGAAACTCTGAGAACCAGAAAAAGTAAAGGCAGCCACCATGTTTCTAACATTAAACCCTTTATTGGGTGAAGACACTTTATGATTTAACATGCTATGATGCCATTTACACATTTTATGACTATTTCTGCAATTATATTCACATGACTACCTATTGATGATTATCGTATTTATTCTTGGCAAGTGCCCGGCAAGGTAAGGTTAGCAGGTCGCTCTTCTTGTCGTTACACATCAGACCATGCATATTTTTTCAGATGAACTTACACATTTTATAACCACATATGCAATTATATTTATGAGACTACTTATTGATGATTATCGCATTTTTTCTTGGCAAGTTGTCATCATTTGTTTATGTATGTACGATTGTTTTCATGTTTTGTTTGTATGCACTATGAAATGGTTAAGATATAACAAACACCAGTTGACTTTGACATTTTTTTGCCCTATGACATCTCAAGATCGTGACTGTTTTACATTTTTTTGCTGCTGCATTGTGATATTCTGTGTACACTTTTTGCATCTGAACACTGTCAATGTCTTTGACATATTACGTTTTCTGTCATGTTATGCTGTATGCTTAATTATGTTACCATAAACCAGTCATTATTTAGTGAGTATATGATGTAAATGCACGACATTAAGCTTTGTTCATCATTTTCAGAAAGAAATAACGTGTAAAGGAAATAAATTAAACAGAAATGGGAATTTCACATACGGAATAAACGAAAGAAGATGCAAAAACCCTATGAGGAAGAGTAAATGGATCAGAATTAACAAGCACTAACAAGAATATACTATACACATCGTAGAATAGCAGTCTTAACTAATTTTTTCTTTCAGAATACGAAGCGATTGATGCAGGCTGTCAGACAGAACTACACATCTTAGTTTTAGTGATGAAATATGCTAGAGATAAGGAATAGTTGTGTAATGAGTAATGAAGTGATTTTTTGCAGATGATAATGAATGCTGATGAATAATGATGAAGAATATGCTACTATGGATAATGAAGTTTTTCTTTACAGGTGATGATAATAATGGAGTTATGATAATATAAGTAATGAAGTGATGGATAATGAAGTTTTTTTCTTTACAGATGAGGATATTGTTGAAGTTATGTATTTATGCTATGTAGTTATTTAAGTATATGTTGCAGTTTACTTTGACAGCAGGTGTTATATTGCATAGTATAATGACGGAAGGTTTTGGAAAGGACAGCTATGGAACACATTTTTATACACATTTCACTACCTGTTAATTCGAAGTTCTCTACTTTTCAGCATATAATGCACTTCTTCTTTCAGCTTAATAATCCATTTTTTATATATATATTTTTGCAGGAGAAATTATTTATGAAATTAATGTGCTATAAGCAGTGGTTCATTAAATCTATGTCATCTATGAATGTGATTACATATACTCTACTTGTTTCATAATCTTGCCACAGCTGACTTATGATGAATGACGTTACACATTTTCATTTACACCAACAACCCAGAAGCAAATTTTTCTCTCTTGCTTTCCTCTATAATTACCCAACGCAATGCATTGCTAACAAAAAAAATGTATTACCAGTCCCAAATAATGATACCAGTTTAAGAGAGTTCTGAGTGATGCTGATCAGATATGAATAATATGTCACCTGAAAAATGAATAGTACTAATTACTATATAGAGATAACCAATGCTTTGTAACTAAAAAGAATGCTACTAATTATGCTTTGTAACTAGAAAATGAATGCTATTCATTATGCTTTGTAACTAGGAGAAGAATGCGATTATTTAATGCTTTGTAACTAGGAAAAGAATGCTACTAATTATGCTTTGTAACTAGAAAATGAATGCTGTTCATTATGCTTTGTAACTGGGAAAAGAATGCGATTATTTAATAATGCTTTGTAATTAGGAAAAGAAGGCTACTGATTATTACTATATTGAAATGACAAATGATTAATTAATGAATGCTAGCTTTGTAACTAGAAAATGAATGCAATTCATTATGCTTTGTATCTAGAAAATGAATGCTATTCATTATGCTTTGTAACTGGGAAAAGAATGCGATTATTTAATAATGCTTTGTAATTAGGAAAAGAAGGCTACTGATTATTAATATATTGAAATGACAAATGATTAATAATGCTTTGTGACTAGAAAATGAATGCTATTCATTATGCTTTGTAACTGGGAAAAGAATGCGATTATTTAATAATGCTTTGTAATTAGGAAAAGAAGGCTACTGATTATTAATATATTGAAATGACAAATGATTAATAATGCTTTGTAACTAGAAAATGAATGCTATTCATTATGCTTTGTAACTGGGAAAAGAATGCGATTATTTAATAATGCTTTGTAAATAGGAAACGAATGCTACTAATTATGCTTTGTAACTAGAAAATGAATGCTATTCATTATGCTTTGTAACTTGGAAAAGAATGCGATTATTTAATAATGCTTTGTAAATAGGAAAAGAATGCTACTAATTATGCTTTGCTATTCATAATGCTTTGTAACTAGGAAAAGAATGCTACTGATTATTACTATACTGAAATGACAAATGAGTAATTAATAATGTTTTGTAACTGGAAAATGAGTGCTACTAATTAATAATGCTTTGTAACTGAGAAATGATGACTGTATTAGGATGACCAATGATAGAGTATCAAGATTATTATTGACTACCTCCTGTTTTAAGTAATGACTTCTGATGATTTGTAATTAGGGAATAGGTGTAAATATTCTATGTAAAACAATTAAGGAACATTTTTTCTGTAATACTACATACATGGTACAGAAATGTTCAATAACTGGGCTATGAATGCCGCAAACTACTAATGTAATTGGTAATGAAGACTAATATGTGACTTAATGTCCTTCACCTTCTGACCTCACTACCCTGAATTACTGCAATATCCATTTGTCCTGTATATCCTCTTGATCATGGAGCACTATATTTGGTTTTTGCACTAATTCTACGTTGGTGTGCCTTGTAAGAGCGTGGTGTTGACACGACATGCTGTCCACCACCGTGAGTGATGGAGACGTTATTATGGTCCCACTGTTTGGTGTACCTAATGTACTGCTAAAGTGAAAACATGGAATATTACTACGACATTTCAGTGTCTTGGCTACGCTGATAAATACTTCTGGGAAAAGAACTTCAAATTGTCTCACTTGGTGTTGCACTTCTGTGGAAAGATATGGACTTTCAGTGCAGCTGCGTGCAACCTAAAGTGCTACAACCATGATGCAATCCTTCCCTTTCCTATCCTAATTCTTGTAACATAATGAAAATCATTTTTTGCTAACATCATTTATATTCATGGCCTATATATTTTTTTCGATTTGCTGAACTGTAGTACATGTGTACTTATGTCACTTATTAACATGATTTTTTGCCATTATGTTTATTTTGTTGTGAAAATGCTAAAGAATTTTTCAGTGCGTGTGCACTTATGTCATTTGTTTTGTACTCACATTTTGTCATTGTCTAATATGTTTTGTACTTGATGCATGTGCACCATATTTCCTTCATGTTCTACATCTGAATATTCTGCGATTGTAAAGTTAATTGGTTAAGAAAAAATTTGTTGCTCATGGCAAGTCCAAATGACTCACCATCGCTTCCAAATTGTTGCCCCCCCCCAGTGGAGGGTTATGAAACGCGTATGTATTCGGTAGCAGCGATGGCGAGGCATGACAGAATCTCTGACCAGAGAGTTATTTATCGTTGCTAGTCTGCGCTTGACCGCGCGAGAGTTTAGTGCAGTTGGAGAGCTGTAGCGCGAGAGTGCAGTTGTGAAGAAGTAGTTGTACGTAGTGGGTCGCGACAGCATGCAGTTCGTTCGTGCCAGTAGCGCGCGAGAGACAGTCGGAGTTGTGTGTGAGGAGTCGACGGGCGTCGACATGGGTCTCTGGTCAAGATTCGGGACGAGGTATATTTTTAAATAAGGTAATGAAGCAGCTTTGCGCACATGTGATAATGTAATGTATCTTATCTGTAATTAATTTGTTCAAGAATTGCCCCAATAATAATTTTGTTCTGAAAGCAATTTTTTAAGAAAATAATCATTACAATTGAAACAATACTTCCTATGCTTTTCCTGCCAGAATCAATTTATCAGATTTGCACAGGGCCTAAGGTCAGCGCAGATGATCTTATAAAATTTAGCAGGTTGATTTTAACGTTAATTTTGTAGGAACTTAACATTTTTCACATTTTTTATTATCATTGAATTTTATTACTGTGGGAACCTAACATTTGGGTCTATTTGCATTTTCATTCAATTCATATAATTTAAAATTAATTACGGGGAGGTTACACTTAGCATGATGTCTATTCTCATTTAAAAATTATCTTTCATTTTTTTGTGGGAAGGTTACACTTGGCTCTATTCCCATTAACATTTAAGTATTGTCTTTTTACAAAATTCTCCAGGGAGGTTACAACAGTTGTTTGTACTCCACGCCGATCTTAATAGTTCTTGGGAGGAAACAAACACCATTGCAGTTGTATACGCTTTGCTGCCAACTAAAAATCGAGAAACATATGAATGTTTTTTTGAAGCTCTTAAAACTAAGTGCTTGGATGGAACCCTGCATCTCTGATGATGGATATCGAAATTGCCATCGTCGATGTAGCTAATAGTTTGTTTCCTGGAGCAGAGGTTACTGGTTACAATTATCATTTTATTCAATATTTGTGAAGTCAAGTTCAGTGTTGCGGCCTGGTTCCAGCCTACACGAAAAACTAGGAAATACGCTGTCCAATAAGAACGTGTCCTGCTCTAGCACATCTTTCCCTGGAAATGTTGGACGATGGTTCGCATTGCATTGAGCACTCCAGAAAACCAAAAGCTTCAGGATTTTTCTGACTATATTTTGGACCAGCGGCTCGATAACGAACATATGCGAAGAGAAATGTGGAACTGCAGTGGAAGGCGCCATCGCACTAATTAACTTATCAGAATGGTGGAACCGAAGAATAAATACATTAATATTAAAAGTTCATCCGAATGTCTACCCATTTCTGAAAAAATTTTGAAAAGATACAGAATATCACAGCCACCCAGTTTGACCGAGTGATTTTAAACATTGCTGGGAAAAGAAGAAGAAAGGTCAGCAATGAAGACTGACGAGACTACTGCAAAGCCTTTAAAGAAACTCCAAACTAATGGGAACTTATAATCATTTCTGACTTGCGTGGCCTTCGCGCAGAAGTTATAAAGACGAATAAAAAGTCAGAATCACTAAGAAATTTGTAAATATTGTAAATAAATTTATGGATGACTGAAAGAGACCACCTCCTTGGAAATGGCACAAAGTCAGCTAAATGCCTCTTGAAATTTGTAAAATATTCCCTAATGAAGACTGAGAATCTTATGGGTGATTGAAAGAGATTGTTGTCTGTTGTTGTTGTGGACTTCAGTCCAGAGACTGGTTTGATGCAACTCTCCATGCTACTCTATCCTGTGCAAGCTTCTTTATCTCTAACTACTGCAACCTACATCCTTCTGAATCCGTTTAGTGTATTCATCTCTTGGTCTCCCTCTACGATTTTTACCCTCCACGCTGCCCTCCAATACTATATTGGTGATCCATTGATGCCTCAGAACATGTCCTACCAACCGATCCCTTCTTCTAGTCAACTTGTGCCTCAAATTTCTCTTCTCCCCAGTTCTCTGAAAGAGACTGTATCCCTGGAAATGACAAAAAGTCAGCTAAATGTCTCTTGAAACTTGTAAAATATTCCCTAATGAAGTCTGAGAAGACTGTTTCTAGGGCCAAGCCTTTTCTAGGGGATATTCGCAGCATTCGACATCAGAGGTTCTTAGAGTCAAAAACTGTACGAGCAGACACCGAATATAAAATCTTTGCAGAGGAAACGCAAGCAAATGACGTGCAATAAAATTCATACGTTCTTTTATCGTTAGAAGATAAATAAATCAGCGTGAAACTAGTAAAGAGAAAATAAATTATCATAAAAAAGTGACTGGTCGCAATTTTGCAACCTTTCAACATACGGTATGTTAAAACTAATTTCTAGTAAAACATGCCGTAGACAAGAACAGTCCTGTTCATGCTGGTAGTGGAGCAAAGGCGCAGTGCTTAAAGGAACACTCCACACAAAAATTTAACTTTTCTTCTACTTTGCCGATAGCAACCAAATTTTAAAATCGTGCCTTTTACGTAAAGATGTAGCAATACCGAAGGTTTGAAAGTCCGTAACTTCATTGATTTTCGAGTTTTGAATTTTTAATATGATTTTAATAGTATTCTTGAAAACCAGTTACAAGGCATAGTTCAACGGTTCTGTGCGTTCATTTTATGCAAAATTTAATAATTGTTTTCAGTGCTTATTTAAAATTTCAGCCTTAATTTTTTTAATGATTAGTACGTAAATTTGTTGATAAAGTAAACCTATTACATTTCCGATAATATTAATGCAGTATTTACCATACTGATTTTCAGCTTGCAAAGGATTGCGCAGTTTCTCTGATTTTCGTGTTATGTTGACGGTGTGCAAACTCGGTTACAATTAGAACTTATATACCTACTACGTTTGCTTGATTAGTTTCATAACAAAATTATTCCAAGATGGCGGACAGTGCAGTGTATCGTATTGAGAACGCTCTTGTGATGATCGGAAAAGTGGCAGAAGAAGGAGGATATATGAAGAAGGAAATGAAGAACGACTTACTAGAGGCGGTGAGTGAAATAAGAAAATGTTTACAATCTTTGAAAAACGAAACAAAAGCAAATAAGGTGGAGAATAGGAATCCTATAAGAGAGGTTAGGAACATCCAACAAGAGACGAGCGCAGGAGAAGACAGCTGCACTGGTGGACAACTAGCGACATCTATTGGAGAAACTCAGGAAACAGCACATAGCGGACAGTGGCCTGCTTGGCACTTAGCGACATCTATTGGCGAAACACAGGAAACAGCACATAGCGGACAGTGGACTGCTAGTCACGTGGCGACATCTATTGGTGAAACGCAGGAAACAGCACATAGCAGACAGAGACAGACGGAAGAGACACCTACAGGATCTGAGAAGAACTTCAACGGAGACATCGGTGTGGGTAGCTTTCTGGAAAAAGCAAAAAAAGACGGAAATAAGACGGAAATGGGAGAACTGAGGCATAAAGTGGAGGAGATAACTGATTTCCTAAAAAACCAACTAGGGATATTAATACAGGAGCAAATAAAGAAAACTCTAGAAAAGGAAAGCCACCTAGACGCAGAGAAAACCAAAACTGATGGAAACAACATACAAACTAAATACAACAACAAAGTTAAACCAGAGGGAACGACAATATACAGAAATCCTCTGCTCCAGCAACAAAATCAGCTACAAGTCCAAGTGAATGCAGATGAGCTACATAATAAAACCCGAAATCAGGTTAATGAACTAGAGGAACCGACTTGGAGTACTGTGTCAGGGAGGAGCTGGTACAGAAGAAGCCAGAGTAATTATAAAACCATAATGGGTACCAAAAAAGACGAAGAAATGCAAGCAGCAGAAACAACAGCATGGCTATACATCGGTAACTTAAAGAGAACCACCACAACTGCTACAGTAGTGAAATATCTTAACAAGAACGGAATACTGGGACAACTAGAATGTGAAGAACTGCGCACACTGGGCGACAAAAAAGCCTTCAAAGTAGGCATTCCGTTTGAAAAGCTACAAGTCACACAAGAACCAGAATTCTGGCCAGAAAACATAAAAGTACGTCGATTTCGTTTCCCAAGACGATCAATGGAAGAGGCAGCAGAGCTCAACTAAACTAAGAAGAAAACCAGAAGAGCAAGAAATAAAAGCAGTCTTGTGGAATACAGAGGGAGTAAAAAGTGCTCTTAACCTAACACCAACAGACATTCTGCAAAACTCGGACCTTGCAATTCTAACAGAAACCTTCCTGATAGACAGCTGGCAACATAAAGATTTCTATAATTATCACCTAATGGCAAAGAAGGGAGAAAGAGGACGACCCATGGGAGGAATATCTATCCTACTGAAACCCTGGATGACGCCCACCAAAAAAATCATAAAACAAGAAAATAGTATGCTAATAGAAGCGGCAAACATAAATATAATTGCAGCCTATTTTAAACCGCTCACAAATGCTGTAGAAATAATTGACGAAATAGTCACACTCATCAAACAATGCAACAGCAAACCCACCATTATTGCAGGCGATCTCAACTGCAGAATAGACACAGAAAACTATAAAACAAAACTAGTCGTTGAAACCCTAGAAGAAGATGGTTTCACCCTACTTAACGATAGACAGATACCTACATACATATGCCACAATGGGAAGAGCACCATTGATATCGCATTAACAAGAGGAGACATAGAAGGAAGTATTCAACCAATATGGCATGACTCCATTACTCCTATACGAAAGCACATTCCAATGAAGATAAAAATAAATATCGTCACGTCACCGCCAGCAAGAAAGACCCACCAAATCACACAAAGAAAAATTGATATAGAAAAATTAACAAACCAGCAAGAACAATTAACACAAATAGAAACTTTCATAGAGGAAGGAGACCTTGAAAAAGCAACAGACCAAATAGAAGACCTCCTAAAAAATTCAGTGATACAAACAATCCCCAAAACAAGGACGGCCAAAAGATGGTTCGATGCTGAATGCTACAGCAAAAGGAACACTGTTCTAAGAACCCTCTACAGACTAAGAAACCAGCATGACGAGGAAACACACAAACTGTACGCAGAAGAGAGAAGAATCTACAAAAAACTAATAGAAGAGAAGAAAAAAGAATACATAGAAAGAGAGGCAAAAAGAGAAGCGGATGAAGCAGAGAAAGACCCATACATAGCAGTAAGACCAAGAAAAATGGCTCATACACCAAATATAGACCTGAAGGAATGGGAAGACCACTTCAGTAAGATACTGAACAAACGAGGACTCAAAACACCCCCAAAGAAAGAGAAACAACATCAAACTAAGGAAAAAGACAATACATGGGAACCCCTAAATGAAGATGACGTGAAAGAAGTAATAAAAGCACTGAAGAACAAGAAAGCAGCAGGACCTGATAATATATATAATGAACATATAAAAGATGCAAAAGAGGCCCTCCAACACATATGGACCAAACTGTTTAACAAATGCCTGGAACTTGGAAGAATTCCGACACAATGGAGACACTCGACAATAAAAGTTCTCTACAAAGGTAGAGGAGACCCAATGGACCCAAACAAGTACAGAGGTATAGCCCTGGAAAATACTCAATTCAAGACGTTTTCAAAGATAATAACACAAAAAATCCAAGCCTCTGTGGACAGTCATCTCCCAGAACGACAAATGGGTTTCAGATCTGGAAGATCAACACTTACGGCAGTCAGGCTTCTTCTAAACAACATCCATGATGCGCTACAAAAGAAACAAATGTTCTACACAGTGTTCATAGACTTTACCAAAGCCTTTGACCTATTGGAAAGAGAGCTCATAGTCCGAAAACTGGAAAACACAATGGGAGAAGATAGCATATGGGCAAGAATAGTCAAGTCAATCCTCGAATACAACTTAATTACAATATCAGATAACCTCTCTTTTTCGAACCCCATTCTGCAATCGAATGGAGTCTTACAGGGTGACCCAATGAGCCCTTTGCTGTACATTCTTGCCACTGAAGAAGTACTCCGAATTGGAGAAAATGAAGAAGATGTGTATGTATATGCATACGCTGACGACATAGCCGTAGGATCAACAGATATACAGAAGCTACAGAGAATCATTGAGAAAATAGACAGATGGTGCAGTGAACACAAACTACACATAAACATAACAAAGACAGAAATGGTAATTTTCAGAAAAGGAGGCAAAACACCCAAGAATGCGGAAATCAGTATCAGAGGACAAAAAATAAAAATCTCATCAGACTTTAAATACCTAGGAGTGACATTGCAACCAACAGCCAAATGCTTCACAAAACATACAACAGAACGCGCAGCCCAAGCAATAATAGCAATACAGGACATCAAAAACATCCGCCTACTCAGTCTAGAAACAGCCATGAAATTATTCAACACAAAAATCTTGCCAATCCTGGCCTATGGGATGGAGGTTATATGGGACCACCTGACAGAAAAAAATCTAGAAACACTAGAAAAGGTAAAATCGACCTATCTAAAAAGAGCACTAGGTCTCTCAAAGACAACAAGATCTAGACTAGTGTACCTGCTAGCGAGAGAGACATCCTTAATTGAAGACATCAGACTTCGATATATGATGCCACACACCAGGGCTTCCAGAAAGCAACTGAAGATCATGGAGGACAAACGAGAAAAAATATGGCCAGAGTTTTATGGCACCGAAGCAATGACGAACCGCTCATGGACAGCACCAAACTTTGAACAGCGACATGTCGTAACTAGACTTTCTATTCACGGCTTTCATCATCTAATCTGCAATAACAAAACTTATCACGATCCAACCGCAACATGTGTATGTGAACTGTGTAACGAAGCCTGTGAACGATATCACATAGAACTGTGCAGTAAAAGAGTGAAATCGATAAATGAATATGCAAAAATGTAAAATGTAAATGTAAAATGTTAAGCAAAGTAACTGTATATGGCTATTTGGCTGCAATTTTATTAAATAAAATAACAAAATTAGTCTCGTAGACGTCTGTTTCCTCAACGTAAATTTACACGACTTCACAAAGTCTGCAGCTAAGATTACGACGACATTTTGACTTACATGTACAAGCTGCCTTTTGACGCAATGAAGAGAACGAAATCCACCCACAGAATCTCACTGGCAGACTTCAGCTTAAGAGCTTGTCTTCGAATTAGCATTACACGAAAAGTGGTACCAGACACTGATCCTTTAGTGAAAAGCAAAATAAGTAATGTCCATCGACATATCATGTTTTTATGTTTAACTTTCAAATAAAATGGTAAGAAAATATAAATTTTTCAATTTATATTTCGTCCTAAGACGGCTGTAACCATACAGCTGCAACAGTCGTAAAAATAAATGATGTGGTCCGCCACGAATTCCTCTCCTGTGGCAACCTCTTCATCTCTGATTAGCACTTGCAACCTAAGTCCTCAACTATATTCTGGATATATTCCAATTTCTGTCTTCCTCTTCAGTTTTTTTCCCTTTACACATATTCCTTTGCTCGTATATTCTCAGAAATTTCTTCCTCATATTAAGGCATATATTTGATGCGAGTAGACATCTTTTGGCCAGGAATGCTCTTTTTTCCATACTAGACTGCTTTGCTCCCTCCATCATTGCTTATTTTGCTCCCTAGGTTGTGGAATTGGTTAACTTCATCTACTTCGTGACCATCAGCCCTGATGTTAAGTTTCTCGCTGTTCTCATTCCTGCTATTTCTCATTACTTTCGTCTTTCTTCGATTTACTCTCAATCCATATTCTACACTCAATAGGCTGTTTGTTCTATTCAGTAGATCATGTAATTCCTTTTCACTTTGACTCAGGACAGCAATGTCATCAGCGAATCGTATCACTGATTTCCATTCACCTTGAATTTTAACCCCGCTCCCGACCCTTTCTTTTATTTCTATGATTGCTTCTTCGATATGCAGATTGAGCAGCAGAGGCAAAAGACTACATCTCTGTCTTGCAACCTTTTTAATCCGAATACTTCGAGCGTGGTCTTCTAGTCTTATTGTTCCCTCATGGTTCTTTTCCTATAGCTTATCCCTATTTTTCTCAGAATTTCGAACATCTTTCAGTATTTTATGATGTCAAAAGCTTTTTCTAGGTCGACAAATCCTATGATCGTGTCTTGATTTTTCTTTAGTCTTGCTTCCACTATCAACCGCAAAATTAGAATTGCCGCTCTGGCGCCTTTACCCTCCCTAAAGCCAAAGTGATCGTCATCTAACGCATGCTCAACTTTCTTTCCCATTCTTCTGTATATTATTCTTGGCAGCAACTTGGATGCATGAGCTGTTAAGCCGTTTGTGCTGTAATACTCGCACTTGTCAGCTGTCCCAGTCTTTGGAATTGTGTGGATGATATTTTTTCGAAAGTCAGATGGTATGTTGCGAGACTCATACATTCTACACGCCAACGTCAATAGTCGTTTTGTTGCCACTTCCCCCAGTGATTTTAGAAAATCTGATGGAATGTTATCATCCCTTCTGCCTTATTTTGCCTAAGTCCTCCAAAGTTCTCTTAAATTCTGATTCTAATACTGGATCCTCTATGTCTTCTAAATCGACTCCTGTTTCTTCTTCTACCACATCAGACAAATCTTCCCCCTCATAGAGGCCTTCAATGTACTCTTTCCATCTATTCGCTCTCTCGTCTGCATTTATCAATGAAATTCCCTTTGCACTTGTTTTTAATTCCACCGAAGACTGTTTTTACATTCCAATATACTGAATCAGCCATTCCGACAGTAATTTCTTTTTCGATTCCTTCCCTGTCTTTACGCAGCAATTTCGTCTTAGCTTCCCTGCACTTCCTATTTATTTCATTCCTCAGCGACTTATATTTCTGTATTCCTGAATTTCCCTGAACGTTTTTGTACTTCCTTCTTTCATTGAACAATTGAAGTATTTCTTTTGTTACCCGTGGTTTCTTCGCAGTTTCCTTCTTTGTAGCTATGTTTTTTCTTAAAACTTCTGTGGTTGCCCCGTTTAGTTGCCAATTTTAGAGATGTCCATTCCTCTTCAACTGTACTGCCTACTGTGCTATTCGTTACTGCTGTATCTGTAGCCTTAGAGAACTTCAAGTGTATCTCGTCATTCCTTAGTACATTGTGATGAGACTATATCTGCTTCTGCATACGCTTTACAGTCCAGTGTCTGATTTCGGAATCTCTGCCTGACCGTGATGTAAATATTCCCATATCACCCGGCCTCATCTAAGTATACCTCCTCCTTTTGTGATTCTTGAACAGAGTATTAGCTATTACTAGCTGAAATTTGTTACAGAACTCCATTATCTTTCTCCTCTCTCATTCCTTGCCCCAAGCCCATATTCTCCTGTATCTGTTTCTTCTACTCCTTGCCCTACAACTGCATTCCAGTTCCCCATGACTGTTAGATTTTTATCTCAATTTACGTGATGTTTTCAATATCCTCATATACTTTCTCTGTCTCATCTTTAGCTTGCAATGTCGGCACGTATACCTGAACTATCGTTATCGGTGTTGGTTTGTTACCGAGTCAGATAAGAACAACCCTATCACTGAACTGTTCACAGTAGTACACCCTCTGCACTACCTTCCCATTCATAACGAATCCGACTCCCGTTATACTTATTTTCTGCTGCTGTTCATATTACCTTATACTCTTCTGAACAGAAATCCTTGTCTTATTTAAATTTCACTTCACTGACCCCTACTATATTTAGGTTGAGCCTCTGCATTTCCCTTTTCAGATTTGCTACCTTCCCTACCACGTTCAAGCTTCTGGCATTCCGTGCCCCGACTCGTAGAACATTATCCCTTCGTTGGTTATTCAATCTTTTTCTCATGGTCACCTCCCCCTTGACAATACCCTTCTGGAGATCCAAATAGAGGACTGTTCCGGAATCTTTCTCCAATGGAGAGATCATCATGACACTTTTCAACTGCCGGCCCCATCTCCTGTGGATACACATTATGTGTCTTTAATGCAGTGGTTTCCATTGGCTTCTGCATCCTCCTGTCGTTTATTATTCCGATTCTTCTGCCTTTAGAGGCAGTTTGCAAGTAGGCTGTTTAGGTTTTTATATTGGTAACGCCACGTAGCGCTCTGTATGAAAATCACTGGCTGGTTAGCATTGTTGTAATATTCGCTATTGTAGCGTTGGGCAGTTGGCTGTTAACAGCGCGTAGCGTTGCGCAGTTGGGGGTGAGCCGCCAGCAGAGGTGGATGTGGGGAGTGAGATGGCGGAGTTTTGAGAGCGGATGATCTGGACGTGTGTTCATCAGAGACAGTAAATTTGTAAGACTGGATGTCATGAACTGATATAAATATATATTATGACTTTTGAACACTATTAAGGTAAATACATTGTTTGTTCTCTATCAAAATCTTTCATTTGCTATCTATGCCTATCAGTAGTTAGTGTCTTCAGTAGTTAGAATCTTTTATTTAGCTGGCAGTAGTGGCGCTCGTTGTATTGCAGTAGTTCGAGTAACGAAGATTTTTGAGAGGTAAGTGATTTGTGAAAGGTATAGGTTAATGTTAGTCAGGGCCATTCTTTTGTAGGGATTATTGAAAGTCAGATTGCGTTGCGCTCAAAATATTGTGTGTCAGTTTAGTGATGATCAGAATAAGTAAAGGGAGAAATGTCTGAGTACGTTCAGTTAAGTTTGGAAGGTAGGAGAAGAGATACTGGCAGAAGTAAAGCTGTGAGTACCGCGCGTGAGTCATGCTTCGGTAGCTCAGATGGTAGAGCACGTGCCCGCGAAAGGCAAAGGTCCCGAGTTCGAATCTCGGCGGGCACACATTTTTAATCTGCCAGAAAGTTTCACGTTCAGTTTTGCTGAGCTATTTGAAAATCAAATAACGTAAGGGGTTTACCGGCACAGTCATTCATACATTTTTCCAAGGGGACGTTTCATAAGGGGAAGTTTCAAGTTTCCCACCCGAAGAGCAAGAGAGAGTGGCCTGAACCTCTGTCCGCTTCACCCCCTTCTTTGACAAGGCCGTTGGCAGAATGAGGGTGATTTCTTATGCCAGAGGACACTGGACTCGCATTCGGAAGGACGACGGTTCAATCCTGCGTCCGGCCATCCTGATTTAGGTTTTCCGTGATTTGCAAATGCCGGGATGGCTCCTCTGAAAGGGCACGGCCGACTTCCTTCCCCATCCTTCCCTAATCCGATGAGACCGATGACCACGCTGTCTGGTCTCCTTCCCCAAATCAACCAACCAACCATCTTATGCTAAAAGTCTTCAGCTGTCAACGCTGATTGTTAATCAAAATTTAAGCTTTGGTAGGTTTCGAACTCAGGACCGATGACGTTTTGATTAGGAATCAAATATGCTACCCCTACTCCACAGGTGCAGATCCAACGTTGTTTGTATCATCAAACTGTTTTTAAGACTGTTGTATTAATGAGAAAAATGAAATCCAACATAATGAGAACTGACAGTGAAATTCAACACGATGAGAACTGACAATGAAACTCAACATCTCCTTTAGTATTTTGATTAAGCCTCTTCTTTTGCATCTTCAAAACGTTAAAAGAGATCTTGAATTTCATTGTCAGTTGTCATTATGTTGAATTTCATTGTCAATTCTCATTAATAAAACAGTCTTAAAAATAAATTTGTCTCGAAACGAGTTAATGAGCCCCGTGAAGCGATGCACTGTTGCTCCCTGCTGTGGTGTGAGCGCCATGGCTGGCACGAGCAGCCTTGCTGAACTGCCAGACTTCATAGCGCGCCGGTACCTGTGAAAAGCCGGTTAGCCCAGCACGAACCGCAGGCTCCGTGCAAGTGGCTCTCCATACAAATGTCACTGCGTGCAAATGTTCCAACCCTGGACAGGTAATCCCTTGCACCAGGAAGTGTATGTAGGGATGATCAGGAACAGAGGCGCTGGATGGCCCTCTCACCCAGCACTCACGATGATTTTAGTGCGATAAGCACCACGAGACATGCTGGTGTTGGAAGACCTGTGGTCACCCCATCAGTGATGTTGTAGGCGGCCAGTGCAAAGCCCCTCGGAAGGTGGGTCGTGGTCACTTGAATGTTGTCACTACAGGCATGCCAAGAAGCGTATTCAGGAGAAGTGCTGCAGTATTTAATACATGGATGTCGCTACACCGTAATAATCATTTAATCAAGTGCTTCGGTACAAGCGCAATTGATCCAAATGACCAATGGAATTAGGAATTGGATAACTGTAGTATTTATGGTAATAGGAGGGACACAATGACTCGAGGCTCTGCTTTTTATGAGCGAATGCGGCCTGCCGCTTTACTATATTAGAAGTCAGCAGTCCTTTTCCGCTGTGTTTGCTTAACAGGTTGTTACAGGCTGTTAACTGGACTGTCAACTTTCTGATAGGTGTTGTTGCATAGATTTAGCTTGTTTCCCCACCTAACAAGAGCTCATACTTATATTTCTGTCTCTCTGTCTCAGTGGGTGTTCTGCTGAATGTGTAACTTGTGCCTGGTTGTTGGTGTCGATCTAGCAGCGCATGCTCGTGTACGCGAATGATTTACATTGTTAATTCTTCCTTTCTGCTGCATAACTGTTTAAACACCTCTAACTCGAGTCGCCTGTGCTATGCTAGTGCAAAATTAAGAAAAAATTTAATTTTTACCCCTTTTTTGCTCTGCGTCATAATATGTCGTATGTCGAGTGTATGTTATAAAGGAACAATGTTACTTCACATGGATCGTGGCGTGTTATAAAAACATGATTTGATTTTGTTTATGTATACGTAATGATGGTCATATAGAAAGAGGGATGTAATCAGTACCTGGGTATTTAACTATTGTCATAGCCTTAAATATATGAATTGACACGAAATGTGAATGAAGTGAATTCGTCATGAGGGTAATTCCAATAAATGTTATGCAGTGTATGATATTCTACATTGGAACTGAGGCAGCCATTAGGTCTGAGGACGGCAAAGCCATTCACCTTGTCGTTCCATTCTGGAAAAACGTTTTCTACAAGGGGACTCGCGTAGCAGTTTGTTCAAATGGTTCAAATGGCTCTGAGCACTATGCGACTTAACTTCTGAGGTCATCAGTCGCCTAGAACTTAGAACTAATTAAACCGAACTAACCTAAAGACAACACACACATCCATGCCCGAGGCAGGATTCGAATCTGCGACCGTAGCGGTCGCTCGGTTCCAGACTGTAGCGCCCAGAACCGCACGGCCACTCCGGCCGGCTCGTAGCAGTTTGTCCCGACAGACAGTGTACAGAAAGGGCGGCAGGTGTGACGAGGTGTTTTGCGTTTTGGGAACGCCTTTTTTTTCAGTAGGAGGTAAACAGCAGGCGGACTGAGCTGGGCAGAAAAGCCTACTGCCATTGACAGTGGCAGGTCATGTTGAGGTGCACTCTGAAAGACATGGAGTATTTGTGCTAACTTTGGACAACTGATGGCAGCAACTAATGACTAGCACTTCTGCTTATAAAAGTCGTCTCTATCACATCACTGCTGTAGATGCAAGACTTTACTCGGCATTACTTAACGTGAAAAACGTTGCCCCATGTTATTTCAAGTAGGTTGATCAAGGGTAGCAATTATCATACTTCTGCCTATCCGTGTTACTAGAGACGTGAAGAATATGCAGGATTAGCTTCGCACCACGTCCTCATCTGCACTGCTTCAGCAAAGGCAAGCCACAGAAAGTTTATTCTTTAGTGCTGTGTAGAAGAGCCAGTCTCATATTAATTCCACAGGTAAGTGAAATGTTTTGATTTAATACCCTAAAGTAAAGATTAGTAAATGTCCACATTTTATTTCAAGTACCTCATTAATTTGGTTTCAATATTATTTTAAAATTACTAGTTTCTAACTGGAGAGTTTCACCAACTGGAGCGATGGTCTTGTTGTGTATTAATGTAAGAAAAAGAATGTCACAAATTTGATCGATTGCACTCTTTCAGTCTTCGTTTGTTTTTATTGACATAAATCCATACATTCAAAGTACAAGATGAAAGTAAGTGATGATTAAAACCAGTATTATATACAATTTTATTAATAAGTTTTTAAAGTAATTCTTGAATACAAAGTAATTCAGAGTCTGTAAGTTTCATTATGGTATAAGAAACATTAATAACATTCATTAAATATCAAATTCAGTAATTGTATTAAATCAAAGAAACAAGTCGGCTTTTCCAAAATTCGTCCCTTCAGGACATGGCGACCATTTATAGCAAGTGGCAAATTGTTTTTCAAAAGGATTGGTCACAAGGTGTGTCATTATTGATCCTAAGCTAGCTGTCACTGCGCCTTAGCAGAAAATATCATCTATCAACACGACAATTGTAGGTTACAAGTATAGTTCGTACTTTGTTTCGCAGCGACCCTGTAGTTTGTACACTAAATGATTCGGATGAACTGAGATTGCCAAGTTAATTTTCGAAGAAGTGCAAACGCGATTAATTGTATTAAGAGTGTGCAGGCTACAAAAAAGTTTTTATATTGCAGAGTTAGTTTAGAGTCGAATGTTACATTATGAAAGATAGTCAAATGGACTGCAAAGTCACGCTGCTTTGCAGGCGCGACCACCAACTTTTAACTTTAAGACCATCATAGAACAGCACATTTTACAAACAGGAGAGAATGTGATCAGGTCGTTACAATGTGACAGTAGTAGAGCGGTATATCTAACCTGGATCTTGAATCTCTAGGGTTGAAACACTAACTGCGCTCCGGAAACTCCCTTGACGGAGAAACTGGAGAGTTACCTTGCCACAAGCTTATCGCCATTCTACATGAAACTCCACAAAGCTCTCTCATGATACAGTGGAACTTATTCGGAAGCTAACATCCTCCATAGCTTCATATATTAGATGCATTCGCAATTGCGAAAATGGACAACCATCAACTGTAGAATGGAATGACGACAATAAACATTTGTGCTGGACCGGGACTCGAACCCAGATTTCCCGCTTATAGCGAGCGGTCGCCTTACCATTTTTTTTTCTTTTGCGGTGTGGTCGGTAATGTTCGTTGCGTTTGGTCCGGGCGGACGTCACAAGCCATATGTGCAAGTTGATAGTTGATTCCTTTACTCAGTTTTTTTATTACAGAGAGCAAAAAGCCTTCTGACCGAACACGCTTTTTTTTTATTCACCAAAAACAGTAACAAAAAGGGCTACAATGAAATGACATAAATAAGGTGACAGATAATTGCAGTCATAAATTACAGCATTCAAAAAATGAGTCTTTAGCAGTAGCACAATTTAGCACCTTCACTGTCACCTTCAACTGGTGGCAGATCAGCATGCACATTTTCTTCTTCTGCAGCCGGTTCCTCATCATCATTTCCCAGACCAAAATTAATCGTTCAGTAAATCCTTGATGTGTATTCCTTCCAGGGTAAATTACATGGACAGAAGAGAAGTCCCGAACAGCGACATCGCAAGATATTTCACTGCCTTATTATTTTTGTCAGTTCCAGGCTTCTAAACGCATCTATAGGGAGTTCAAGATCTTCTTTTATATCAGACACCAGATGTTTCTCGCCATATTCTTGTATCTGCTGTACTGCTGATTTATTTTTCATGTGTGACTTGCAGGTGATGTTAGTGTCGGGAACGTGACCCAATCCATTCCCTCTCTACTAGGAATCCAGTTCCTAACCTATACCCATTCGGTTGAAGACAATTCGGAGCATGTTACCATATTTCTTATTGTGATTCTGATATTTGAGTATTTTCTCGAATTCATTTTCCATATACATCTTGTATTCAATATGTTCATCGCTCCCAATATTGTTAAAGACATAACTTGTATATTTGCCCATTAACCAAATCACTGCGCTATTTTTTGCCTGAGGGTAGTAACTTTCCTCTGGTCTGAAGAAAATGTTAGTCGGTACATTGTTTGCTGAAGTTCTTGTTATTTGAGCAATTTTCTCCCTGGTCCACCTCCAGTTGATAATCCGGTCTCCACAAGTGTAACGATGAGGCACACTATCAACGAGGTTGCATTTGCTGCAGAGGTTAGTGTCACTTAAACCGATGGCAAAGAGACGCTCATTAGTCCTGATGATGTTATTGACTACCTTGTACCACGCTGTTGTCACGTCAGACGAAAGAATACCACTACTGATGTTTTTCCAGATCACATTCCATGCTATTCCAGCATATTTGGTTTCTATGTTATTTTTCCTTTCATGTTTCCGTCTTTCAGCTAAAATCGCCTCGCTGAGCTACCGTGCCAGCACCATTTTGCGCACGATTCAAGGCCAGACCCATGGTTCCATATGTCGTCAACCATGCGTCTGCAGCCTGTATTCGTACATACATTATGTATATTCACGAAAAACAGAAACATTTTACGTGAAGGTCTCTTGTCCGGTGTCGGCGGATAAATACGATATTTCAGTGCCTATGTTATTCCGAATTACTATGCAATAGAATATGGCATTTGCCCGCCGACACCGGTCAAGCGACTTTCATGTACAATATCTCACTTGTACAGGAATATATATAATGGATGTACGAATACAGGTTGTAGACGCACGGTTGACGACATTTGGCAGTTTGGGGCTGACCGTGAACTGTGCACGGATAGCCGAATGGTAAGGCGACCGCTCGCGATAAGCGCGAAATCCGGGTTCGAGTTCTGGTCTGGAACAAATTTTCACTGTCGTCATTCCATTCTACAGCCGACGGTTGTCCATATTTGCAATTGCGAATACATTTAATGTATATCATAATGGCTATAGCCACCGCAGTGCCTGTTCCTTTGGATATGCATGCATGTCCAAAGGAACTTTGCATCGAATTCAGAATAACACACGCATTGCAATAACGTATCGTATCCATAGCTCTATGAACCGTGCTAGCGTAGGACAGTTGGCCTCTCAATGCCTGAGAATAGCAGCCATGAGAGTTCGAGACCCAGTGCCATGTAAGAACGATGAATGATTCCAAATGGACGAAACACATCTTTGACTCAAAAGCGGTAACAAGAATTCTGTGCTACCTGAATCTTAAATAAGATGTTGAGAAAAAATAAGATGTTGAGAAAACGGGTGTACTACCGGAAGACGCGCAGACCGAGACATCTTTAGAACAGCTGTAGTGATTTGTGGAACTTTCCGAGATGAGAAATGAACAAGAGGGTCAAATGGCCAGATAAAAGCTGTGGTAGATACAGTGCGTTAGAAAAAACCACATGTTTTAGTCTATATCGATATTTTGTTCGTTTTCCCTATCGGCAACCGGTTTCGCTACGGAGTACCATCCTCAGGCTATCATCTGGTACGCAGTTCCAACGCTCGCTACTCAAATAGCGTGTGTGACCCTGTTGTGAGCGGCCGTGTGTGACGCTCGCTCGATATCTGCTTTTGTTGGTACCGACGAACTTGCTGTCTTTGCTCTCAGGAGTGTTTGTAGCTAGAACAGTTAAGTACTGTACTGTTGCGAACCTATACGGTTCTGGACTTCACCTCCTGGTTGGAAGTCGTTGTTGAGTACGCAGCGTTCAGTAATGGAGGGCACTCCTTCCGCCTATACTTACGTTGAGACGTTATCTGAACTCCGTCCTTGTGGCGCGTTTCTCGTCTGTAGAACACAGAGAGGAGAAGACAGTATTAGAGTAAATTAGTCAGAGGACCGCCTAGTGTTTGAAAGAGTTTAGTTGTGGCTGGAGTTCTTCCATCGTCTCAGATGAGTACAAGAACCATCACTTCGACGCACCGGACGCAGTACATATGGTAATATCGCAAATTGCTTCGGCTTATTAGGGCTATAAAAGCTAAACAGCTGTGATCAAGTTAGTTTATTTGCGCTGATGTTCCACACCACCGTAGATCATCTTTGAAAGTAGTGTCTTCTAGTGTTCGGTACGTAGATGATGTCAGTCATTTTGCGTTATTGATATTAGACCGCGCAGTCATAATAAGGGGCAGAGTTGGGCAATTGGTTGGCATTTTTATTTAGGAAATGTAAACTGGATAGGAAGAAATTACAATGGTACGCGCATGTACGACGAATGGACAAAACCAGAATACCAAAATTGATACTGGAATGGGAACCGGAGGGGAGAAGAAGAAGAGGACGACCTATGACCACCTGGATCCAAAACGTACAGCGCACAATGAGGAGAATGGGCGCAGAGGAAGAGGACACACAAGATCGAAACACCTGGATGAATATTCTGAAAATGTAGTTTAAGAACGTTTACTCTTTGTATTGTAATTTCCGAGTAAATTATTATGTTGGAGATAAGCCTCTGGAATGAGGAAAAGCTCAAAATAATAAATAATAATAATGTAAACTTTGTAATATAAAGTTTTCTTTTAATTTATAATAAAAATATGAGCAGGAAAAACGTTTATCATTTAGTAGGATTAGTTGCGTTCATCATTCATTTATGTTCAGATTCTATCTTATAGAATTAAGATATTCTAAGTTCTGCTTCAGGAGTTAGTCAGACAGGGCCAAATCTTCATTTTAGAGTTTATTATTTTCCGTTGCGCACATTCATTTTACATCCGCCAGGAGTAGCATCTTGGATATGACACATCTTCTTGCGAAGCGAGCATGACTGCGTGCCAAGGAATGGCCTGAGGATGGTACCGTGCAACGAAACCGGTTGCCACTAAGCAAAATAAAAAAAATTGCGAGTATAAACTAAAACATATATTTTTTTTCTAATATTGTTGGTTCCTGTTCCAACGGATATATTTCGGGAATATGTGTTACAGTGCACTGATGAGAACCATCTGGCTTAGACGAAGAAAGAAAAAGAGAGAACAACTGTCACAATGTTTGTAAGCTCACCTTAGATGGCCGACTAGCGAAATAAATAAGAAATATAATAATAATAATCTTGTCAACTCATTCACATTGCTTTCACTCGCTTATGAGATATGAAGTGATTTCCTTTACTGTGCTTTTATTACCCCAAAATATCGCAACTCCTTCCTGGATACTACTCTTACTACTCTGTAGAACTCTGTTGAATTCTACAGTAAAAGCAATGAGTGGGAAATGCAAAGTATCTAAGGCAAATGTCGTAGTGTAATGTAGGAGGTGAGAGACTAGTAGAAATGCAGTACGTACGTTAACATTGTAGAAGTTACTGGGGTCATAAAACAGAAAAAAAATATTGACACGATCAGTGTCAATAATGGCCGCTAGGCTTTTGGGGCGGTTTCGGTGGTTGTCACAGGTGTGCTCAGCGCCAACTGGGTCCTCACGGCAGTCGTATCGTCGCCAAATCTGAACTGCGCCAGCACCACGATATAGGTCAGCATCGAAGACGTGAACTGTCAACATAAAGAACAGTTAGTTTTATAATAAAGAACATGTAATAACATCTAAAAACAGTGCTATTATTATTATTGTTTACTGATTTTGTTATCACTGGATCGGACCGTATAAATAACGAGATATGCAAGGGCACCACAATCCCTTTTACACAGTTGTTGAGGTTGTAGAAGGAACATAGTGCACAAGGTTTTAGGTAGAAACAAATGTCCTGCAAACTACCACTTGCATGTTACAAGTGAAACAAAATCGACCCACATGTTTCCCTCTCTTATGAATAATGACGTTTCTTACGTATAAAATGCAACAACAATTTTACTGTTACCAGTCACTTTATTCATAACCATAATCCGTTTCAAAGGTTTAAACCTCCATAATGAGGCGGATTTATGTGTGTTAACACGACACGGGTTTATTCTGTTACGACTTTGGTATAACCTGTAGTACTGTCTAATGGTGAAACAAAACACTATTTCAGAACATGGTTTTGGGGAGGTTTTTTACTAAAAATCAAACGTAAATGAAAATGGGAAAATAAAACTAAAATTGACCACACGGATATTTTATTTTAGTTTTTTTATTTTCACATTTACATACACGTTCGCTTTTTCGTCAAAAACCTCCTCAAAACCATGTTCTGAAATAGTGTTTTGTTTTACAATTAGGCAGTGCTACAAGTTGCCCCAAAGTCGTACAGAATACAACAGTGTCGTGTTAACACACATAAATGCAGCTGATGACGGAGCTTCATACCTCTGAAACGCGTTGTGGGTACAAATAAACAGTGACAGGTAATAGTAAACTTCTCGTTTTATTCGATATCGACGACAGTCACGGAGAAGTTTAACCTAAAATTTTCGTATTTAAATTTCATATGTAGCTGACAAAAGGTGCTCGGCATTACAACCAGGACTTGTTGACGGAAAAATGCTCAACCCTGTTCTCTACCCTTCTTGACATTATTTATCAGCTCTCATTAAACCTTTCAATCAACGTGCGATTAATGTAAGCGATCATTTTCCACGGTGACGATTTCCCGTTGACGACCAGCTGAACTATACTTCACAGTACCCAAAGACTGGAAAGTTGCACAGATCACACCAATATTCAAGAAAGGCAATAGGAGTAATCCACTAAATTACACTGTGTGATTTCCCTAAAATCGCTCCAGGCAAATGCCGGGATGGTTCCTTTCAAAGGGCACGGCCGACTTCCTTCCCCATCCATCCCTAATCCGATGAGACCGATGACTTCGCTGTCTGGTCTCCTTCCCCCAACCAACCAACCACTAAATTACAGGCTCATATTATTAACGTCGAAACACAGCAGAATTGTGGAATATATATTGTGTTCGAACATCGTTCTTGTGAAGCACAACTTGCTCCTTAATTACACGAACTGTTGAATGCTATTCACGAGGGATTTCAAATTGATTCATTATTTATGGATTTCCAGAACGCTTTTAACACTGTACCTTACAAACGACTTGTAGTCAAATTGCGTGCTTACGGAATATCGTCTTAGTTATGTGACTGGATACGTGATTTCCTGTCAGAAAGGTAATTGACGAAAAGTCGTCCAGTGAAACAGAAGTAATTTCTGACGTTCCCCTCTGCTGCTATCTATATAAACGACTTAGGAGACAATCCGAGCAGCCGTCTTAGGTTGTTTGTAGACGCTGATGTTTATCTTCTAGTAAAGTCATCAGAAGATTAAAACAAATTGCAAAACGATTTAGAAAAGATATGTTTGGTGTGAAAATTGGCAATTGACCCTAAATAATGAAAAGTGAGAGGTCATCCACAAGTGTGCTCAAAGGAATCTATTAAACCTCGGTTTCACCATAAATCAGTTAAATCTAAAGGCCGCAAATTCAACTCAATAGCTAGGAATCACAATTGCGACTAACTAAAATGGAAAAGAACGCATAGAAAATGTTGTGGGGAAGGGGTACCAAAGATTCTGTTTTATTGGAGAACACTTAGAAAATGCGATAGATCTACTTCAGTCACTGCGAACACTGTTCTTGTGCATTCTCTTTTGGAGTACTGCTGCCCGATGTGGGATCCTTACCAGACAGGATTAACGGAGTACATCGAGAAAGTTCAGAGAAGAGCAGCACGTGCTGCACTATCGAGAAACAGGGGAGAGAGTGTCAATGACACGATACAGGATTTGGGGTGGACATCATTAAAAAGGCAATTTTCGTTGCGGCGGAATCTTCTCACGAAATTTCAATCACCAGCATTCTCCTCAGTATGCGAAAATATTTTGTTGACGCCGACTTACATAGGGAGAAACGATCATCGTAATAAAATAAGGGAAATAACAGCTCGTATGGAGAGATATAGGTGTTTGTTTTTTCCGCACGCTGTTCGAGAGTGAAAGATTAGAGAACTATTGTGAAGGTGGTTGGATTGTAACGCCGGAAATGCATATCCTCCTACTGTACTATAAATTTTTTTCCTTATTTTGTTACCTGAATATATGACTTTTCTGTGTCTTTATATATTGTAATTGATTTACTATTTATATCTACATCTATATCTACATCCATACTCCGCAAGCCACCTGACGGTGTGTGGCGGAGGGTACCCTGAGTACCTCTATCGGTTCTCCCTTCCATTCCAGTCTCGTATTGTTCGTGGAAAGAAGGATTGTCTGTATGCTTCTGTGTGGGCTCTAATCTCTCTGATTTTTTCCTCATGGTCTCTTCGCGAGATATACGTAGGACGGAGCAATATACTGCTGGACTCTTCGGTGAAGGTATGTTCTCGAAACTTTAACAAAAGCCCGTACCGAGCTACTGAGCGTCTCTCCTGCAGAGTCTTCCACTGGAGTTTATCTATCATCTCCGTAACGCTTTCGTGATTACTATGTATATTATATGTATATTTATGCATTTATGTCGATGTATAATTGGTTTGTTTTGTAAATATTATTTCTATTTTTACGCTGGGTCTGGCCTAGGGAAAACTATGCTATCGAACGATTACATCGTTAGGTCGTGTGGAGAACCAAAGTGTTTAGGATCTTTGGTAGTGTTAACTGCTGCATGGAGCGCGGGCAGAGGGAGTCTGGCTGGAGTAGGGTGGTGGAGAGGTGTGTTGTGTGACGCTCCCGCGAGTTGCCGCGCTTTCGGGGTTTGGCAGCATGTAACTGCGCTCGACTTGCTATGATAGTTTCTGACACGGTGTCGCGGACGGGAAGCATTAGCTGGCGCACATCAAGAGCCCGTTTCGCCTGGTGACCGTGTCGAGGAGAAGGCGCGCCAACATCCAGCTTCTGCAACAGCGACGGCCGACTATGAGTGACTGTCGCCACCTCCTCGATTGACGATTTCAAACCTTCAATCAACCAACAAGGAAGACTAAAAGCACGTAAAGTTTTAGAACTGTATGGCAGACCTCAGCTTTTCAAAATGTTGCATCACAAAAATACAACTTAGCATGAACCTTTGTTGCTCATTGTCCCAACTGCATTACCAAGCAGGGTCCCTTCCTTTTCTGGAATGAACCCGAGTGTCGTTGAAATTCATACGCCAGCATTCAAGTAATATCATTCCATTTCACTGCTTTAATTTCAAAGTTCAGTTAAAGTATACATAGCTGGCTACAACATTTAGATTACACAAGCACAAATTAAGAGTTCGAGTTTTGTTACCATATTTTAGCTTACCTGTGACTGCAGCTCAGCTTGGTGCGTACTAAATTTTACTATTGTTAATTGTTCAGAATCATTTAATTGAAGTTCAAAGTTAAATCTCTTACTTCTAAATTGCGTAGATTCAAGTAGCTTTTGAAATGATTGCTGAGGTAGCCCAAGACCAACCATATTTTATTGAATTTCATAGTGCTTCAAAAACAAAGTTCACTATTAATTTCAGTCACTAAATTAACTTTCAGTTTTCCGGTTTTATTATTTTTTTGCTAAATTAAGTCAGAGTGTAGCGAAATTTATTACTTCTGACGAGCATTCAGTTTTCACACAGCACGTGTCAACCTTCAGTTGCCACGCTTTTAGTGCTAATTATATGTGCATTAATCTTTCATTTTCAGTTATTATAGTAGTTGTCCATAGGACTGGTGACCGTAATTTTCCCCAAATCTCAAATATCTAATTAACGCCAATCAATTGTTAAAGTAACGACCGCACATTTACTTTCTTTATTAATTTTATCCTTTTCTCAAAATTAATTTTCACCCATTTCATTTGCATTTTTCCTTTCATTTAGATGTAACCCTTTCCTCCCTCTTTACCGACAGATTAACTTCGGTGACGATTGCTTTTCCCAAATTTCCATTAGATACACGCGGTTTAATTTTTACTGTCATGAAGGTCGATAAGTAAGGGGGAGGTTACAGGATGAGTCCTCTGCCAGGCACTTAAGCGTGATTTGTGGTGTATCCACGTACATGTAGTTGTAGATTAACCGGTTTGTGCTCCCGCATTTTGGATGCCGTTCCGTTATTGATTCACAAATCTATCAGTTATGTCCCAAGAATTTAGCAAACAAAATAAATGTCGCGCAATGCATAATGTCTTTTGAATGCAAGTTTCTTATGCACTGAAGATCCAAAGAAACTGATATAGGCAAGCGTATTGAAACACAAAGATATGTAAACAGGCAGAATACGGCGCTGCGGTCGGCAACGCCTGTATAAGACAAGTGTCTTGTGCAGTTGTTAGATCGGTTACTGCTGCTACAATGGCAGGTTATCAAGATTTATGTGTGTTTGAACGTGGTGGTATAGTCGGCGCACAAGCACATCTCGTAGGGAACGATGAAGTGCGGAATTTCCCGTACGACTATTTCATGAGTGCGTCGTGAATATCAGGACTCCGGTAAAATATCAATCTCCGACAATGTTTCTGCCTGAAAAAGATCCTGCAAGACCGGGGACCAACGACGACTGAAGAGAATCGTTCAACGTGACGGGAGTACAACCCTTCCACAAATTGCTGCAGATTTCATTGCTGGCACATCACCAAGCGACGCACTTGGGCAATTCTAACAAGACAATGCGACACGCCACACGTCCAGAATTGCTACAGAGTGGCTCCAGAATACTCTTATGAGTTTAAAAACACCAGGCATGAACATTATTCAGCATTTCTTGGACGCCTTGCAGCGTGCTGTTCACAAGAGATCTCCATCCCCATCGTACTCTTACGGATTTATGGACAGCCGTGTAGGATTCATGGCGTCAATTCTCTCCAGCATTACTTCCGACATTAGTCGAGTCCCTGTTACGTCGTGTTGCGGCACTTCCGCCTGCTCGCGGTGGTCCTACACGATATTAGGCAGGTGTACCAGTTTCTTTGGCTCTTCGGTGTATTATGCGGATGCCAGCGAATCTCCAAGTTAGTGTCGCGAGCAGTGCAATAATGTTAATTAATAATTGACGAAGGGCCTGGACTTCTCTCGTAACTACACACACCAAAAAAAGTTTTGCGTTAAACGTTTTATTTTGAAACTGATGGAGCAGAAAAGCAAAAATTAGATCTGAGGCGTGCGTGTGGCTTCATCTGCAACGTGTCCAGATCACAAAATAAAAGAAGAAACATTTGTGTAAAGACAAAAGTCGTCTTTTTTCCATAAGCAAGGTCAATATGTGGTGGAAGGTCCTATTTACTCCGATACAGCTCTGAATCCGTAGATGCATGTGGGACCATCACGTCAGCCCTGGTCCAAATTTTCCTACTCTGAAATGGCGATTCTGGGTAAGCCGGGCAGAGTGCGTGGTCATTATCGACGTCCAAAAACATCTTATTTCAGTCGAAGCCCCACATGTTCGTTTGGGTTCATGTCCAGAGAATGGGTAGGCCACTCCATTCTGGTGATACTAGCACGCCGAAGGAACGTGTTCACGAGAACACCATATTGAGCACTCTAGTTATGATCCATAAAGATGAAACTGTCACGCAAAATGGAGGCGATCTGTCCCATTATTGATTGCAGATTGTGCTCCCTGTACTGTAGAGCAGTGAGACAGACCTGAACAACGAGAGGTGTGCCGTGGCCCCATGTAATACCGTCCCAGAGCATCACTCCACCACCATCTTGTTACACATGCAGGACACAGTTGGTTGGTTGGTTTGGGGGATCAAAGGGACCAGACTGCTACGGTCATCGGTCCCTGCAGGACACAGTGTTGGAGGCGTTCGATATCACTGGGTTGTATCCAAACATGTTGTCTGCGAATACAAACACGTTGTCTGATAATATCAGGGTACAAGTTTCTTCCGTAACTGTAATCAACATACGACGCCAATCCTGCGGTGTCCATTCTGCATGATTTATTGCCCAACTGTAACGTAGTCCGTCGTCTTCTGTTGTGCGGCTTGGTGTTCGCCATTGTCTTCGGGAATAGAGGTTCGAATCATGCAGTTTTATGGGATACATGACGTGCTGTAGCTTGTTCGAAAGTCGAATTCAATCTGGAGCACTCAGTCAGCGTTTGCTCTGACTCACAAGTCATCCTGTGCCCCGTTCGGCCGTGGACGGCGAGTGCGGTGTAGGTCCTTAACAATAGCCCTGAACAGGATTCGATGCCGCATCCACATCACATCATTTTGACTCCGGTGAACATGTCGCAAAACTACAGGGCTATTACAAACGATTGAAGCGATTTCATAAATTCACTGTAGCTCCATTCATTGACATATGGTCACGACACACTACAGATACGTAGAAAAACTCATAAAGTTTTGTTCGGCTGAAGCCGCACTTCAGGTTTCTGCCGCCAGAGCGCTCGAGAGCGCAGTGAGACAAAATGGCGACAGGAGCCGAGAAAGCGTATGTCGTGCTTGAAATGCGCTCATATCAGTCAGTCATAACAGTGCAACGACGCTTCAGGACGAAGTTCAACAAAGATCCACAAACCGCTAACTCCATTCGGCGATGGTATGCGCAGTTTAAAGCTTCTCGATGCCTCTGTAAGGGGAAATCAACGGGTCGGCCTGCAGTGAGCGAAGAAACGGTTGAACGCGTGCGGGCAAGTTTCACGCGTAGCCCGCGGAAAATTGGCTCGTGCCACAACTGGAGACCGACAGCGCCGACTTCATCTTTCAACAGGATGGTGCTCCACCGCACTTCCATCATGATGTTCGGCATTTCTTAAACAGGAGATTGGAAAACCGATGGATCGGTCGTGGTGGAGATCATGATCAGCAATTCATGTCATGGCCTCCACGCTCTCCCGACTTAACCCCATGCGATTTCTTTCTGTCGGGTTATGTGAAAGATTCAGTGTTTAAACCTCCTCTACCAAGAAATGTGCCAGAACTGCGAGCTCGCATCAACGATGCTTTCGAACTCATTGATGGGGACATGCTGCGCCAAGTGTGGGAGGAACTTGATTATCGGCTTGATGTCTGCCGAATCACTAAAGGAGCACATATCGAACATTTGTGAATGCCTAAAAATACTTTTTGAGTTTTTGTATGTGTGTGCAAAGCATTGTGAAAATATCTCAAATAATAAAGTTATTGTAGAGCTGTGAAATCGCTTCAATCATTTGTAATAACCCTGTACTATGTTTGAGAAGTCTTCTGCCCGAAACGCGATGATATGGACCCGTTCATTGCCGCTATTTTCCTTCGTGGCGTGAGGCATTTTCACTCTAACATTCCAAAGACGTCTCTATCGCGTACCTACTAGAGCTTTACTTTCAGCTGAAAGGCTGCAATCTATTCGAGCGCGGCCTTCTACCCCCAGTAGCGATCGTGGTAACTGTGTGTACGTTTACAAGAACGTGAGGGGTCATCTTCCCCTCGGTACTGGAACAGTCACAATATAAATACACCTACAAGACATATCAAGGTTGTTGCAGCACATTTGTTGACGTGTGTATTAGGGCTCCAAACGTTCTTAATTAAAATAGCTACTGATTCTTTACACGTGGTAGTCACAAAAATGGCTCTGAGCACTATGGGACTGAGGTCATCAGTCCCCTAGAACTTAGAACTACTTAAACCACAGTAACCTAAGGACATCACACACATCCATGCCCGAGGCAGGATTCGAACCTGCGACCGCAGCGGTGGCGCGGCTCCAGACTGTAGCGCTTAGAACCGCTCGGCCACCCCGGCCGGCTTCGTGGTGGTCAGAAACAGTTCGAAAAACTTGTAAGGATGTTGCAGGGGAGATTGTGATGAGAAATAGTTGTTAAGGAAAAAATTCGATAAGTTGAGCCGTTCCCGTTTTATTTAGCATTGAAGCTTGCCAATCGGGTCGTTGCGCGTCCAAAGTGAGGCATCTTACCAGAGACAGTGTCACAAAACTTGTTCGTCGTTTGGTTTCGTCAAACCGAGCGAACGTAGTTTTTGCTCATATAGCTTAAACTTATCACCTCCGAAAAAGACTTATTTTAAACGTTAATGAGCATTTGAACATGTAATTCACGGACTGACAGATGACTGTTCTGTGCGTTACCGCATTTTAGCACGTGCGAGTGCTTGAAGTTGCACGTGCGCCGACCTGATCGGCTAACTTCAGTGCTAAAGAACTCGGAAACGGCTCATTGTATCGAATTTTTTTCTTAACAATTATTTCTCAGCACAAACTCCTCTGCAAGCTTTTCAGACTGTTTCTGACCACCCTGTATATGACGGGAATTTGGAATAGTCGACGGATTGTAGGGTGAACGAATTATTGAAAAACCTTTCACAAGTCCATCTGATTTATCACAATTCCTGCATGATCGTCCTAACTTTCTCAACAAGAAGCGAATGTAACTTTATCTAAGGCAGTCGGGATTCATACTGGGGGAGTAGGGGGAGGGGGAGAGGAATTCAGTTCCGTTCACACGCGAGCTGTAAAGAAGCATGCAACATTCAACTATTGTTGGTTTACTGATACAAACTGTACCTTGAGGAGGTCCAGAGAGAAATTTAGCGCGCGAAAGGCGGTTTCCTGCTTGGCTGCTCCACGTTTTTAGCACTGTATACATAATTTTGGGGAAGATATATGTGTGTAATATAGTTTAACGATTTATTAATTTGTTACACGAAAAGATATCGTTATCTACTTGCCGCCAACGCATTTACCAGCGACGCCTACGTCAACTTGGGTCATGCTACTGAATGGTGCATGCACATAATGGACCACATGAAGAATGTGCGCCAGAATCCTTATTCACTCGAAATCTTAAACAACTCAAAGTATCGGTGCCACTCAGCATCGCGCGGTATCATCGGAACCAGGGGGAAAAAGGTACGCGTAATTGTCTAGGTCACAACGAAGATTCGTTAAATTCACAAATACATGGTGGTAGGATGTGAGTCACAGATCAAGTATCTGTTGTTGTTGTTGTGGTCTTCAGTCCTGAGACTGGTTTGATGCAGCTCTCCATGCTACTCTATCCTACGCAAGCTTCTTCATCTCCCAGTACCTACTGCAACCTACATCCTTCTGAATCTGCTTAGTGTATTCATCTCTTGGTCTCCCTCTACGATTTTTACCCTCCACGCTGCCCTCCAATGCTAAATTTGTGATCCCTTGATGCCTCAAAACATGTCCTACCAACCGATCCCTTCTTCTAGTCAAGTTGTGCCACAAACTTCTCTTCTCCACAATCCTATTCAATACATCCTCATTAGTTACGTGATCTACCCACCTTATCTTCAGCATTCTTCTGTAGCACCACATTTCGAAAGCTTCTATTCTCTTCTTGTCCAAACTATTTATCGTCCATGTTTCACTTCCATACATGGCTACACTCCATACAAATACTTTCAGAAATGACTTCCTGACACTTAAATCTATACTCGACGTTAACAAATTTCTCTTCTTCAGAAACGATTTCCTTGCCATTGCCAGTCTACATTTTATATCCTCTCTACTTCGACCATCATCAGTTATTTTGCTCCCTAAATAGCAAAACTCCTTTACTACTTTAAGTCTCTCATTTCCTAATTTAATTCCCTCAGCATCACCCGATTTATCCATTATCCTCGTTTTGCTTTTGTTGATGTTCATCTCATATCCTCCTTTCAAGACACTGTCCATTCCGTTCAACTGCTCTTCCAAGTCCTTTGCTGTCTCTGACAGAATTACAATGTCATCGGCGAACCTCAAAGTTTTTACTTCTTCTCCATGAATTTTAATACCTACTCCAAATTTTTCTTTTGTTTCCTTTACTGCTTGCTCAATATACAGATTGAATAACATCGGGGAGAGGCTACAACCCTGTCTCACTCCTTTCCCAACCACTGCTTCCCTTTCATGCCCCTCGACTCTTATAACTGGTTTCTGTACAAATTGTAAATAGCCTTTCGCTCCCTGTATTTTACCCCTGCTACCTTCAGAATTTGAAAGAGAGTATTCCAGTTAACATTGTCAAAAGCTTTCTCTAAGTCTACAAATGCTAGAAACGTAGGTTTGCCTTTTCTTAATCTTTCTTCTAAGATATGTAAGTATCTAATGGACTTAAATTTCACAGACTTTGCTAGTCCAAACAGTTTGGGGCACATCGGTTCACACTTCGACTAAAAACTGTGTAGCTCAGGATATAAAACCGCATGGTGGCTAGGAGTCAACTACAAGGGTCCCACAAACCCTCGTTACTATCTGCAATAAATATGGCAATCAGTTTATTGATGTAAACACATGTTAAGTAAAGTGGGTATACTAATCATAGAGCCACCTGTACTAGTGCAAAGCCAGGCATCCTAACTGCAGCTGCATGAAGAAAGCCAAGTTCAAGAATCGCACACCCACGCGAAATTTACACCAAAGTCGGTTAAATAAATTAATGTGCCACATCTGTACTTGACCGCAGTACAGCAAAGCCGAATTACTAAGAAAATGGAGCTGATTCCAATTTACAACCGCTTTGTCCAATAGCACATTACGGAGCATGCCAAAAGCCTGCGTTCGTCAGCTAGTCACGGAAGCCAGTGCCTCTCTCCACTTTCTACACCTACATCTACATCTACATCTACATCTATACTCTGCGAACCACTGTGAAGTGTTAAAAACCATTCAGAAACCAAGATCACACAATTTTTTTTTTTATTCATGACAGTCGATTTCAATAGTCTTAGCTGTCACCTTCAGGCCTTAAACTTTTTTTGCAGAAAAACATGTTCATTTACGCTGAAACTCATGCACAAGATGTCAGGTGGATGAAACTCGGCAACTGTGAAGTGTATGGCACTCCACTGCATCAGATAGGGCGTTTTCCCTTTCCTTTCACATATGGAACGCGGCAGGAATGATTTTTGAAATGCCTCTGTGTCTGCTGTTCTCCGTGTGAAGCGTCGAGATAGTTTCGAGTGGAAACCACAAAATGTGTTTTTGTATGTCCAACCATCTGATTGGAGATTGAGGGACTTCGGCCGTTCACTTATACAATAAAATGGAACACCTGTAGCAGTCCTTACGATATTATATATTATATTGCTATCAGTTTCGGTGCTTCAGTATACCATCTTCAGACCTTAACTGATGCTCAGAGTGTTAACTCCAGTCATACACACAATTCATCGGTGGCTAACATCTATGAACTGCTTTTCGCAAACTACCTGTAACAACGATGTGTCTTCAACATCAACTACCAACTCAAGGAAAACGACAATGTGGCGGTAAGCGTCCCTCCCCTACAGTTCCGCCATTAGCTGGTAGTTGATGGTTCGAGACATAACATGGTTGTTGTAGCTAATCTGCGAAATCCAGTTCATAGATGTTGGTCACTGATGAATCGTGTATACGACTGGAGTTAACGCCTTCAGTGTCAGTTAAGACCCGAAGATGTGTACTGATGCACAGAAACTGGTAGTCATATAATAAATCGCAAGGACGGCTGTGGGTGTTTCATTTCATCACAAAATGTGTTGGTGCACGATCAAGCTGAAACCGAATGTCGTCCAGTGTCCACTGGCACGTCTTCCATGAACTACATCAGCATATCATACTGGAGAACCATGTGCTAATGTGAGTAGATTATTCTATGAACTTTTCTCTGTGTTTAGACCACATCAAATCAGAGCTAAAACTCGAGCTTTCGGAGCTGAACACTATCTTCTTCATCAGAAGATGTCTGCCAGGAGTAAGGTGTGCTTGCCTGATAGCGGCTTTGAAGCCAGCTATTGGCTGAGTGACATCGCTTGGAATTCTAACTTGTATTGGTGGTGACATAACCTGGAGGGCAGTATTCGCATGCGCAATTGCAGGAAAACGTTAATGTGGCGGTAACCGCCCCTCCTCTTCATAGCCGCCATGGTGGGCGGGGGGGGGGGGGGGCAGAAGATTAAAGGAGACTATCCCCAGGTTTTTGCTTGTCTTTCTTTGAAGACGCGCATTAACTATTTTCTGCATTTGCATATACAAATACTGCGCTGAAGGTGACGTCACCGCCAATAGAAGCTGGACTTCCAAGTGATGTCACCTGACCCATAACAGGCTTGAACGCCACTATAAAGGAAGTTGATTTCACACTTGGCAGACTGTCATCTCCTCCTGCCTCTTTGTCCATCTCCTGTTACCCCTCTCCCTGTCGATCTACTCGTCAACCCTCTCTCTGCGCATCTGCTCCTTTCCCCTCTGTCCATTCGCTCCTTTCCCTTCTGTCCATTTACTGGTCCATCCCTCTAGTTACATCTCCTCTTCCCCCTCTCTTTGTCCATCTCCTTCTCCCTTTGTCAATCTCCTTCTCTTCCCTCTCTCTGTCCATCTCTTCCTCTCCCTCTCCCTGTTCATCACCTTCTCCTCCATCCTGTCTATACCCATCTCCTTTCTTTTCTCACTTTATCTCCTACTCTCCCCTCTCTCTGTCCATTTGCTACTCTCCCACTCCTCTAGTTATTTACTCCTCTCCTCTCTCTGCCCATCTCCTCCTACCCCTCTCTCTGCCCATCTCTTCCTCCCCCCTGTGTCTATCGATCTTCTCCTTTTTCCTTTCTGTGCCCATCTCCGCTCTCCTCTCTCGCTTTCCATTCCCACTCCCCCTCTCTCACTGTCCATCCCCTTCCTCCCTATCTTTGTCCCTCTCCTCCTCCCCCTTCTTTTCCACATTATTACTCCCACCCCAATAGGAGGCTGGTGGTTCTACCCCCCACAGTATTCATTTCCAGATAGTAACTACAACAGGCAGTCAAATGAAAATATAACACGTGCCACATGTGCACAGGGAGTGGGGGTATAGGAAACGGATGGAGAGAGGAAGAGATGGCCAGAGAGGGGGAAGGAGTAGATGGAAAGAGAGAGAGATGGGCAAGGAGGAGATGGACTAATAGATGACTGGAAGATATACATATCAGGGCAATGCTGGGCACTCAGATAGTGTATTGTATTAGAATAATTGTTGCAGGATACATTCTTTGTTGTTCTGTGTTCTTAAAGTACTGTTCACTGGTAAGAAATGTTTTACTGTGCCTCACGGTACAATCCTTTTCATAATACGTTAGTAGATATACTACGGCTTCACAGTTGGAACTTTGGCATGAAGGTTAGCTGAACTTAAAAAAAAAAAAAAAAATGGTTCAAATGGCTCTGAGAACTATGGAACTTAACTGCTGAAGTCATCAGTCCCCTAGAACTTAGAACTAGTTAAACCTAACTAACCTAAGGACATCACACACATCCATGCCCGAGGCAGGATTCGAACCTGCGGCCGTAGCGGAGCAGAACTGGTTTGATGCAGCTCTCCATGCTACTCTCTCCTGTGCAAGCTCCTTCATCTCCCAGTACCTACTGCAACCTACATCCTTCTGAATCTGCTTAGTGTATTCATCTCTTGGTCTCCCTCTACGATTTTTACCCTCCACGGTGCCCTCCAATGCTAAATTTGTGATCCCTTGATGCCTCAAAACATGTCCTACCAACCGATCCCTTCTTCTAGTCAAGTTGTGCCACAAACTTCTCTTCTCCCCAATTCTATTCAATACCTCCTCATTAGTTACGTGATCTACCCACCTTATCTTCAGCATTCTTCTGTAGCACCACATTTCGAAAGCTTCTGTTTGATAAAGCCTAGTAATGACATTCTTATTCGATAGTTAATTTATTTATATAATATTAAAGAAATACCTGTTACCTTTTGAAGGGCCATAGTTAAATCACAAGCTGTGAGACAATGTGCAGATTGAAGGGAGGTGCTAACGTAACAAAGGAGCTCACACTGAGGAGAATAACTGTGACATCCACCAAATAACGACAGTGTAGTTTCTGTTTTAACACAGCTAATAAAAATGTATTTGTGATGTGCAAGTGCCTAGAAGTGGCACGAAAGCAAATTAGTATTTCTCTTGAAATGTAGGTGGAACTGTTAAAGGTAAGCTAGTGGTGAAGTCTTGTACAACCACTACAATTTTTACACCTGATACTCCTCCCTGTTATCTATTTCTTGATGCCTCCATGTGCGTACGCTATCAATCTGTCCCTTATTTTAGTCAAGCTGTGCTATAAATGCCTTATCCTTGGTTCAGCTCATTATGTCTTCATGTTTGTAATGCAGATGTAAATAATTTCGGGTACCGTCTACGGAGACTTTCTGTTGCGAAAATTTTTCACGCATATTTACGTGAACAGGAAATTGCTTAACTGTTTCTGCATCAACAAATATTTCTCAGCCTGAACTAGACAAAAAAACATTGTTTTTTTTCCAAGCGTCAGACATATGACCAAGGAAACTTCGAAAAAAAAAAGAAAATAAAGAACGACACAGCACATTCTTAAATACCACGACACACTGAATTGATGATCAGCCATGGAGGATCAAAACAGTTCAATTGTTTTGCCCATCAACATTGTCGGGACATTCATATAATCGCCACTAGATTTATGTTCTAGTACTTACCGACGACATGAACTTCCTGTTGACGTCTACGACCCCGGCGAAACTTATAAGTGGCTGATTAAGCTTCACAGCGTGCAGAAATTTATGGAACTGTAAAAAAAATTCACAATCAACTGAGACACTGTTAGTTGTGAAACTAGCGCACAAATTACATAACATTATTTATACAGGCAAGAGAAGAAAGAAAATTTCCAAAAAACCTAGTACATTCCTGCAACGTTACAGTGAAAGCATTAAATTTCTTTTCAAAAATGGCTCTGAGCACTATGCGACTTAACTGATAAGGTCAACAGTCGCCTATAACTTAGAACTAGTTAAACCTAACTAACCTAAGGACATCACACACATCCATGCCCGAGGCAGGATTCGAACCTGCGAGCGTAGCGGTCGCTCGGCTCCGGATTGTAGAGCCTAGAACTGCACGACCACTCCGGCCGGCTAAATTTCTGTTGTTGCAGTCACACCCAAAACATTGTACGATGGGTACACATAATTTTTTATTTATCTTCTCGAAAAAAGTTACTCAATTATTGTTTTTGTTTGTTTTCAGTTACATGTCGGTAGTCCTGTTATAAGCTTCAATCCCGTGCCAGAGTACCGCAACATAAAGGGGGACTGCAAATTTCCACTTTATTATGGGGTATGTTAATTTCACTCGTCAAACTCATGTGTGAAGACATTATGAATTGTATTCGCTGTATCGAAAATGACAGGAGCCGCGTATTGATCTTTCGAATTTTGTGATCTTTCGCGACGCTACTGCAGTAGCCATTCTAACAGACGAACTGAAAGAGCAGCTCAATAAATCATCAGTTGCTTTTTTGGTGTAAATAACGTCAGGAAAACTCGAAGAGGACAGACTACAGGCACACGAGTGTGTGCATTACTATATTTAGACGTGTCCAACATCAAAAAACAACATAGTGTCGGGAGATGTCAGACGTTTGCCGGCCGTGGTGGTCGAGCGGTTCTAGGAGCTGCAGTCTGGAATCGCGCGACCGCTACGGTCGCAGGTTCGAGTCCAGCCTCGGGCATGGATATTTGTGATATCCTTAGGTTAGTTAGGTTTAAGTAGTTCTAAGTTCTAGGGGGCTGATGACCTTAGAAGTTAAGTCCCATAGTGCTCACAGCCATTTGAACCATTTTTTATGTCGCACTTTCTCCAAAACTAAATACGGAATAACACATATACTAATATTATTATTCGTTACATTGTAGGGAAGAAGAAAGGTCCCAGTCTGATTTATTTTTGCTCTGAGACATCTGGGAGGTCAATAGTCACGTCATAATGGAAAGCTAACTCCTCATTCAGTTTCTGTGTACATGATGAGCACAGTGTTTCTGCCGAAAATAGGTGACCAAAGAGTTATACTTCCGTAAATACCAGATTCCAGTGACTATACTATATTGCAATAGTTGAAAATGGTTCTTTATGTCAGTAAAATACAAAGTTTTCTTAACATTTCTCGTCTGACACTTTTCTTTCCACACATTTTGAAATTGGCACAGTACATACTTTGCAGTAACCATACGATGTTGAACACTGGATTGAAGAATTATGTACATATAGACTGTTGATTATAATGGTATGAAGATATTAAACTATTAGGAAAAATAGTGTCTACAACATATTATGACATTCAGCTTCTAACAGCTGTACATTATGTTATATGTCAGGACAGAAAACTTTGCTTACATACGCTGTTGTTAGTCATGGTCTAAAATTTCAGGCTTATGACAAATATCCAAACTACTTTCATAACGCAGAAATGAGTAATAAAGAAGATAAAAAATTGGGAGATACATAGCTCTGCATAAATGACAAACTTTAACTTACACTTGAATGTTATTTAAAGAAAAATGTTGATAACTATGTTAAAAATAACACAGTACGTGGTCCTACACGAGGACAGACTTTACACATTTTCAATATTTTCAATGAAAAGAAGTGAGACGTTAAAATATGTAACAATATTCAACTCATGTTATTTCTGGTTATGACGAAAAACAGACGAGTGACACTTCAAAATACGCTCTGTAGTCTGCTTTCTGTGGTTTGTCATCGTCGACTTTAACGTAGATTCTGTACCACGGCGCAAGTTGGCGGAACTTTCACATAAAGGGGAAAGAGTCGTGTTTCCGGTAGGTTCGGGCGCGGTGCTTCTGCTACTATACACCACCAAATAATAGATTAATCAACGATTACATTGCATCGCAAGTGGCTATTTTAACATTTACATAACACATTGTTAGATTCTTTCGTAAAGTTGGTAGGTCCTCTCAATCAAAGTAATAACAGATAACAATTACGTCCGAGATAGCAATGAATTGAAGATATAACTAGCTGCTCCTTTAATTCTTCAGCAAGAAAGACTACCGCAGTTTAGTGTGGAACGACCACAAACGTCGATATACACAGATCAGATAAACATTATGACCACCATCCACCGCGACGTTCGATGTCGCCTGGTGGCGTTGGGACCACCCTAAAGAAGATACGGGCTACAGATGGGGAAATCCATTGAGATAAGCGTGTTTGGCAAAGAGCAGGCTATTATTACGCAGAGACTGTGAACGAGTATCATGACGTGCTACTGTTGTGAGTATCTACGAAAAGAGGTAGAAAGACAGTGAAACTTCTACTACGTGTTAAATGCTTGAACGTCCACGACTCTTCACAGAACATTGCGCTCGAAGGCTTGCCTGCTTTGTAAAGTAGAACAGGTGGTGATCTGTGTGCCATCACTGCTGAAAGAGCACAATGCCGGTGCACATAAAAGTGTTTCGGAGCACGGAGCTTCACAGCAGACCACCCCTAGGTTTCACACATTGACCATCGACATTCTCAATTGCGACTCCATTGGGAACGGAACCGTCGGATTCGGACGTCGATCAATGGAAAGGTGTCGGTTCTTGGGGCGGATCACATTTTTGCAACACTACATCGATGGTCATCTCCACAAACGCCGTCATCAAAGGTGAACAGCTGCTCGAAATGTGCAGCGCGCCACGGACGCAGGCTGATGGGAGCAGTATTTAGGCAATGCGCTTGCAAAGAAACCTGTGATGGTAATCGAAGACACGCTGACAGCTGCGATAACCGCATACCTTCATGCTTGACATCTTGGCTGAAGGCGATGTCATTTTTCAGCAGTATAATTGTCGGTGTCTCGGAGCCAAAACCGTGTTACCGTGGTTTGAGGGGCGTTATAGTGAACGCTACTTTCACGTCTCGGCCATCATATCCGCTTGATGTAAATCGTATCGGACCCATCTGGGTCGCTATCGGGCGCCATCGCCGCGTACGCAAATCAGCTGCCCGTTATTTACACGAAGTACAAGACCTGTTGGTAGATACCTAATGCCACATACCTCCACAAACCGAACAACAGATAGTCGGCTCTCTGATACGCAGAATCAGTGATGTATTTCGTTGGAAAGACGGACAGACAAGTTATTAAGCAGGTGGTCATAATATTTTGACTCATCAGTGTACGGCTCCTGCCGTTTTCGATACAGCGTGTACACGTCATAATGACGTCACAATTGAGTTTGACGGAGTGAACTTAATGTCCTCGCTGTATCTATGGCTAGCACCATTTTTTTTTCCGTCTAGCGGCGTGTTGGGGTACACTGACTTGGGGATTTCGAGGGTCCTGTAAACAAATAAAAAATTAAGTAGTGCAGTGGATATTACACGCGGTAGATTAACATGGTTCTGTCAGCTAAAATCAGGATTCAGGCATTGTATAAAGAAGAGAGCGCGGATAACACTACTACGAAACCTTGAGCTTATCTTCCTCTTGCAGGCAACATTTCGTTTAAAATAGCAAGAATAACCTGCAGATTTCAGATAAAAGTGATTTACAGTCCAACATCTGAAAATGAAGACCTTTTGGGATCAGTGAAGGATGACTTGTTCTTGTGGAAGGCCGGAATTTACAAAATACCTTGTCAGTGTGGTAGGGATTACATAGGACAGATCACACTTACTGTGAAAGAAAGCTGCACTGAACATTAACTATGTACTCGTCTTTTCGAGTCAAGCAAGTCCACTATTGCTGAACACGGTACATGCACTGGACATTCAATGGAGTATGATAAATGGTTCAAATGGCTCTGACAACTATGGGACTTAACATCTATGGTCATCAGTCCCCTAGAACTTAGAACTACTTAAACCTAACTAACCTAAGGACAGCACACAACACCCAGTCATCACGAGGCAGAGAAAAATCCCTGACCCCGCCGGGAATCGAACCCGGGAACCCGGGCGCGGGAAGCGAGAACGCTACCGCACGACCACGAGCTGCGGACAGGAGTATGATAAAACATTATCATCTTTTTGAGACTCCATTAATAAAGAATCAGTTGAAATAGGACTCGCAAAAAAGCCGATGAACCGTGATGGCAGCCACCAGTTGGACAGTGCATGGAAACCCGTCGTCTCCACGATTTGTTCTAAATGAAGAGTGCGCCAACGGCCGCGGCGAGCGGTAATGCAAGAGGATGCTGAGTGCTGCGGTTCCCCCAGCGAGGGCGCGGCCTCCGGGAAGTGTGTCCGACTATCAACTTCATTTGACGCATGCACTGACAAGGGAACCTCCCCATCGCACCCCCCACAGATTTAGTTATAAGTTGGCACAGTGGATAGGCCTTGAAATACTGAACACAGATCAATCTAGAAAACAGGAAGAAGTTGTGTGGAACTATGAAAAAATAAGCAAAATATACAAACTGAGTAGTCCATGTGCAACATAAGCAACATCAAGGACAACTCGTGCAGGAGAGCCATGGTATCGTGGTTAGCGTGAGCAACTGCAGAACGAAAGGTCCTTGGTTCAAATCCTCCCTCGAATGAATATTTTAATTTTTATTTTCAGACAATTATGTGACGCACATGCCGTCACCAGTGTCGTATAGAATATATCAGACGTGTTTTACTGTGGAGGAATCGGTTGACTTATGACCTTGCTATCAAATGTTATCGGTTCCCATTGGCGAGGCACGTCCTTTCCTCTACTAATCGCACGGTTTTGCGGTGCGGTCGGAAAACACAGACACAACTTATTACAGTGAACAGAGACGTCAATGAACGAACGGACAGATCATAACTTTGCGAAAAAAAAAGAAGTAAATTTTTCACTTGAAGGAAGACTTGAACCAAGGACCTCTCGTTCCGAGCTGCTCACGCTAACCACGGGACCACGGCGCTCCTGAGTCTACGCTGTACATGAAGTTGCTTATCTTGCGCATGGACTACTCAGTTTGTATATTTTGCTTATTTTTTTCATTGTTCCACACAACTTCTTCCTGTTTTCTCGATTGATCTGTGTTCAGTTTTTCAAGGCCTATCCACTGTGCCAACTTATAACTAAATCTGAGGGAGGTGCGATGGGGAGGTTCCCTTGTGAGTACTCACAGCGCGCTGTATGTTGCGGAACGGAGCTAGTCTTCATCAGTCTTCGATGGCTCACCTGAATATGATTGACAGATGCCCACTTGACATATGGTGGGATGTATTAAACGACGACACGATGGAAGCCTGAAATTTGTTTGAACATGGTAACATTTGTCAATTGGGTACCACGTCTACGTTCCTGTTTGCTTATCTCACTCATCCAAGACAACCTGCAAGTGCACTAGAGATTGCTCTACAGCTGCCCGAAACACCTCGACTGCGATGTTGGCTGCCTCCCTCGCTATGCTCATCTTCAACCTCAAACGTGTGTTAGTGTCCCGTTGATATATCCTGTCCGTCAGGCAACCCCACAGCCCACATCACATGGGTTCAAATTTGGAACAACCGGCCAATGATTCTGTTTTCTCCAAATGTGTTATGGAGTAACCGGGCGACAACACGAGCAATGTGAGTTGGAGCTCCATCGTGCATAAAACAACTGAGTCCAAACACCTCTCCCCTGTAGAGCAGGGATCCCATGTTGGGGAAGCAGATTACAGTAACGTGTGCCATTCACGTCGCATGCGCTTGGTCCTCGGGGTCTGACTTCCTCCCACATCGCCGTGCCAGTATTGGCGTCTAACGGTAATCATGGCGCTAACACGACCAGCAACGTATATCCTGCAGGGCACACTCTGAACATCATTCCTGTGTACTTGGATACCTATACGGTAAACTGTTTTCCGTCTACATTGGCTCAAGTAGCTAAAGTTTAATTATTTCCTCCAAAATATAGTTACAGTAAAATATACGCACTTAGCTTTTGTTTGCAGAGGTGTGGCACTGATGTAAAGTTCTGGACCTAATCCAACCTAGGACTGTAGATGATTATTGAATAATCTAATTGAAGTTCAGTTTGGACTGCAGTTTAGAAATTTTAAGTTCAGTCCCTCAATAGATAAGCGCTTTGAGGCACTGACGTCAAGTTTTGAATCTAATATAACCTAGGACTGTAGATGATTTCTAAATAATCTAACTGGAGTTCAAATTGGACTGCAGTTTAGAAATTTTAAGCACTTTGACTATCACTTGACTGGACCTAATCCAACCTAGGACTGTAGATGATTATTGAATAATCTAATTGAAGTTCAGTTTGGACTGCAGTTTAGAAATTTTAAGTTCAGTCCCTCAATAGATAAGCGCTTTGAGGCACTGACGTCAAGTTTTGAATCTAATATAACCTAGGACTGTAGATGATTTCTAAATAATCTAACTGGAGTTCAAATTGGACTGCAGTTAAGAAATTTTAAGCACTTTGACTATCACTTGACTAATGTTCGACGACGGGAATTCGTTGGCACTATAGATAACTTATAGACACCTGCAGAACTGAAGAAGTTGACTGTTGTACTGGAACTGCAGGATCCGATGAGAAATGGCATGGAGGTGGCCGAATGTCAGCGTGTGGCCGCTTTTTAATTCATCTGTTCGGTAGATGTGATACTGTGAACTATTTGGCGAATGCATCAAATTAGTTACAGGTTTCTGCTCTTTCTATGGTGGTAGAAGTAACTATTGGAACATGAATGGCCGATTTGAATGTCTTGTGAGGAAGTATGAAGTAGTTCTTGGTACGAGAATCATCTAGGAGGCGACCGGCCATACTGTACGCGAGATGCCACGCTCCTGCTGCCCGGTGTGACGCTTCCTCTGTAGGTAACAATGTATATCGCGTCTGGCAGAGACACAGCAGAATGCCTTATCGTAGTGTTGCCATTCCATTTTCTTCTTCAGGTCGTATGTCAACTTATTCGATACTCGGACTACCGGCGTGATTCAGCGTCCACAAAGATACCGTGGATATCCCTGAACTATCAATGGCATATGCACTATGTGATCAAAACTATCTGGACACCTGACTGAAAATGACTTCCAAGTTGGTGGCGCCCTTCATCGGTAATGCTGGAATTCAGTATGGTGTTGGCCAACCCTTAGCCTTGATGACAGCTTCCACTCTCGCAGGCATACGTTCAATCAGGTGCTGAAAGGTTTCTTGGGGAATGACAACCCATTCGTCACGGAGTGCTGCACTGAGGAGAGGTATCGATGGCGGTCGGCGAGGCCTTGCACGAAGTCGGCGTTTCAAAACATCCCAAATGTATTCTGTAGGATTCAGGTGAGGACTCTGTGCAGGCCAGTCCATTACAGGGATGTTATTGTCGTGTAGCCACTCCGCCGCAGGCCGTGCATTATGAACAGGTGCTCAATCGCGTTGAAGATGCAGTCGCCATCCCCGAATTGCTTTTCAACAGTGGGAAACAAAAAGATGCTTAAAACATCAATATAGGCCTGTGCTGTGATAGTGACACGCAAAACAACAAGGGGCGCAAGCCCCCTCCACGAAAACACGACCACACCATAACAGCACCGCCTCCGAATTTTACTGTTGGCACTACACACGCTGCCAGATGACGTTCGCCATTCCCACACCCTGCCATCGGATTCTCACATTGTGTACCGTGATTCGTCACTCCACACAACGGTTTTCCACTGTTCAATCGTGTAATGTTTACGCTCCTACCACCAAGCGAGGTGTCGTTTGGCATTTACCGGCGTGATTTGTGGCTTAACTGGCATAGTACTTGCAGTGGAGCCTGATGCAGTTTGAAATTCCTATGTGATGGTATGGATAGCTATGTAGGATTCACGTGAGGACTCTGTGCAGGCCAGTCCATTACAGGGACGTTATTGTCGTGTAGCCACTCCGCCACAGGCCGTGCATTATGAACAGGTGCTCAATCGTGTTGAAAGATGCAGTCGCCATCCCCGAATTGCTTTTCAACAGTGGGAAGCAAAAAGATGCTTAAAACATCAATTACACATTACGACCCTCTTCAACTGTCGGCGGTCTCTGTCAGTCAACAGATGAGGTCGGCCTGTACGCTTTTGTGCTGTACGTGTCCCTTCACGTTTCCACTTCACTATCACATCGGAAACAGTGGACCTATGGATCTTTAGGATAGCGGAAATCTCGAGTACAGACGTATGACACAAGTGACACCCAATCACCCGACTACGTTCAAAGTGCGTGAGTTCTGCGGAGCACCCCATTCTGCTCTCTCACGGTGTCTACTGAGGTGGCTGATATGGATTAGCTGGCATTAGGTGGCAGCTCATTGCACCTAATATGAAAAACGTATGTTGTTGGGGGTGTCCGGGTACTTCTGATCACACAGTGTAGTTTGACATGAGTTGCCGACACCTTTGGATGTCTTGGATAACTCCACAGTGGCAACACAGGTTCCATCAGATACCCGAAGTTAAGCACTGTTGGGTTTGGATAATACTTGGATGAGTCACCGTCCGGATCTTCCGAGTGCTGTTGGCAAGAGGGGTGCACTCCGCCATTGTGAGGCCAACTGAGGAGCTACTTGACCGAACAGTAGCGGTTCCAAGGTCTGGAAAATATGCAAAACAGCCAGGACATCCGGTGACGCTTAAGGGCTGAGGATAACAGGGCGGGCGGTCGGTACCGTTGGGCCTTCAAGTTCTGTTCGGACGGTGTTTGTTTGTTCTACATTTTAAGGCCATTAAGCACGCAACGAATTCTTTGTCCGGGCCGTGAAGGCACAGTGGATGTCTACCAGACACAGTATTATCTTCTGCCTTGCGGGTCATGTGGTGGGGGATGTGTTCAACACACCACTCTCCTGGCTGTTTTGCAGATTTTCCAGACCTTGGAACCGCTACTTCTCGGTCAAATAGCTCGTCAGTTGGAATCAGAAATGTGAGTGCACCCTGTATCAATCCTGTCAACAGGGAAAAATCCTTGGGAGTACGGGGAATCGAGCCTAGGTCCTTCGCACGGCAGCGATCTAATCTGACCACGAGCTATTGAGACGGACTATTAGAATATACAGGGTGGTTGTAATTAAACTTCTGAGCCATTGTAGATAGAAAACTATTTACGTATGGGTACCCAACTTAAAGAAAGTGATGTTCAGTCTGTGGGCTGCAGTATTTGCATTGTTAGAAGTGTTAGTGTCACAACTTGGCGTTAGGTGCTGACACTGGTACGAGGCGGTAGGAGGAACTTGGACCCCAAGGACCAAGGCCACGCAGCGTGAACGGGAAACGTTACAGTGATCTTTTTCACCAGTATGTGATCCCTACTCTACGGGAGAAAGGTGTTTGTGTTCAACTGTTTTTATGCACGATGGAGGTCCACCTCACTTTGTTTTTGACATCACCCGGATACTCTGTAATACATTTATAGAAAACCAAATCACTGGCCGATCGTTGCAAGCTGCGTGGCCACCAAGTTCACAGGATATGAACCCGCGTCATTTATAGCTGTGGGGTTACCTGAGGGACAGGGCTTATCAAGGTTGAAGATCAGCACAGTTCTAGAGGTAAATAAAATCCCACATGAGCTGTTTCGGGCAGCAGAGTAGCACTCTCTAGTGCAGTTCCAGGCTATCGTGGATGCAGATGACCTTCACCCTGAGCAACGTTGTAATCTGGAAAATAAATATGGTACACAGTTAATAAATATTACCCTCTCATGCAGAAACTGAATTTTTTTAATATCTTATTCACTATTTCTCTTTGGCATGTCCCTACAGATGTTCCACAAAAATCATTGTTCTACGATCAGTCGTTTTTTGTGGAGACTCTCTCAAGTAGAAAATGTTTAGTTATAACCGCTCTCTATATAAAACTGCACTTGAGTGCGGCATTTGTATATTCAATGAAAGTCATTAGGAGCGCCAGTCGAAATAATTTCATAAGCATTTATTTGTAGATGCAAAACGCCTTTCGACTTCTGCTATTCAAATAAATTTACAGATTAGTCTTATTCACAATAAAAGGAAATAATAATTTTCCCATTATTCTTCTCCTTTCGCTTGTGCCTTTGTCCCGCAGCTTACGCAGGATCGGCATTGTTATAATCGGATTTGGAATCGTCAGTTCTCCCATTATCAATTACAAATTTATCTTGGTCGTTACCCGGGTGTTTAGATCGTGGTTTCTGTGAGACAAACGGAACTGGCAGGGAAACTTGGAGCAAGAGAGAGCTGCAGTGCATTTTTGGGTGGTGACCACGTTGATAACTGCGTGGAGGAAGGAGCGCTGCAGACAGCGCTTTGGTAGTGGCATGGGATGAGGCGGAGATGGATGCCGGCCGGAGATGGATGCCCCACCATTGGCGGCGCGGCGGAAGGCGCTCACCAACATATCACCTCTTGTTCGTCGGCAAGACTCACGTATCTTCTTTCCAGGCTAGATCACGAGTGTTCCTCCAAGGCGACATCTTTGCGTCCTCCAGAGCTATGTCCCGGCCGTGGCCGTACATTGCATTGGCTGGCTCGTGGTCTTCTTCTGGTCAATCACATTATTGTTCACTATCGTTGTTGAACATTTTAGTACCGCCCACAATTCACAAATTCTCGTAGTAAAAATGTAAATGCTTTGTGGCTAGGGCCTCGCGTCGGGTAGACCGTTCGCCTGGTGCAAGTCTTTCCAGTTGACGCCACTTCTGCGATTTGCGTGTCGATGGGAGTGAAATGATGACAAGGACCACAAAATACAGAGTCCCTGAGCGGAGAAAATCTCCGACCCAGCCGGGAATCGAACCCGGGCCGTTAGGCATGACATTCCGTCGCGCTGACCACTCAGCTACCAGGGGCGGACATTCTCGTAGTAGCTAGTTAAAAATAGGTAACCCGCATCCCATCCATTTATGACCCCCATCTCCTCCTCTGCTAAAACTTCCTTCCACTTCAGTGCAATCTTTCTCAAAGTTCCTCTCGGCAAGAGAGCATACACAGACGCTAAGAAGCTTTTTATACCGAGAATTATTTCCCTAAGCAAACTGCATATCGTCATTTCACATTAGGCTCTCACGTCCTCTAGGGGAATCCAATGGTCCCCTCGACTGGCACACTGCATCTCCAGTTTTGGACGGATTTTGACTCTGTGTCCCTTCCATTCTTCTCTGGCTGACGATAGGCTGGATGTCTCAGAAGGGAGAGGAGTTCCTTTCCGCTTGCCTGCATCCTTCAGGGGCGGACAGGGTCTCCGGGGCGGGGAGAGAGGGGGGGGGGGAGAGGGGGCGGAACGGCCAGGTCACTACCCACAGGTTCATTACAATAATTCTGTGCTGCAGACACTGCATTATTTTGATAGAGGAAGTTGTTCTCCATTTCGTTCGTAGACATGCATGAACAACCCGCTCTTTATCTTTGGGACCCGTTGTTCTGATTTACCTAATGATGATTGTCAGCTGGTGACCTAGAGGCAACGATTCTAAATGAACAATTCCACGACACAGAAAAAGCTGTACTTCGCACTGGATTGAGACAGTCATGAAGGTGAAAATCCTTTGCAAATCCATTGTGGTGACTGGACATTTATCTGATTACTATAGCCATAGGCCTAACACCGGTAGCAGAGCCTGTGTTGCGTGAAATGGGCGGCTTTTTTGATTAGACGATCTCGGGGATACACAGAATAGCCTTCAGTCTAAAAGTGTGCAGGTTGAACACAGGAAGAACGTAGATCTAGGGAATATCTTTATAGTAATTGCAAATTGTCCCACCTACGTTGGGAAAGTACTATAGCTCCAAGCGCTAATAGAATGTACTCATTTTAAAATCTTTCTAGGCACTAAAAAAGGTCGCTAAAACCGGATATAAGTTCAGCCGAAATTTTTGCGAGAGACCTAACGGTGACCAGAAAGGATAGGCTAAATACAGTTCGCGGTGGTTTGATTGTTGCTGTTAGAAGCAGTTTTTCTTGTAGCGAAATTAAAGTAGATAGTTACAATAAGTTTGTGTGGGTAAAGGTCATTCTTGGCAAACAGAATAAAGTAATAATTGAATCCTTTTATCGACCTCCCAACTTAGATGATGCAATTACTGAAAAGTTCAAAGAAAACTTGAATCTAATTTCAAACGCGTCAAAGACTCATACAATTATAGTTGTTGGGGACTTCAATTTACCCTCGATATGTTGCGAGAAGCCATGTTTAAATCCGAAGGTACACATAAAACATCATCCGAAATTATGCTAGACGCATTGTCCGAAAATTATTTCTAGCAATTAGTTCATGAGCCCACTCGAATAGTAAACTGTTCTGAAAATACATATGACCTCTTAGCAACAAATAATCCTGAGCTAATAATGAGCATAAAAACGGATGCAGGAATTCATGTACACAAGACTGTCGTAGCGAGACAGAATACCGTAATTCTCAAATCCTCCAAAAATAAACGAAAAATACATACTGGGTGATGAAAAAGTCAGTATAAATTTTAAAACTGAATAAATCACGGAATAATGTAGATAGAGAGGTACAGATTGACACACATGCTTGGAATGACATGGGGTTTTACTAGAACCAAAAAAAGTACAAAAAATGTCCGACAATGGCGCTTCATCTGATCAGAATAGCAATAATTAGCGTAACAAAGTAAGACAAAGCAAAGATGACGTTCTTTACAGGAAATGCTCAATATGTCCACCATCATTCCTCAACAATAGCTGTAGTCGAGGAATAATGTTGTGAGTAGCACTGTAAAGCATGTCCGGCGTTATGGTGAGGCATTGGCGTCGGATGTTGTCTTTCAGCATCCCTAGAGATGTCGGTCGATCACGGTACACTTGCGACTTCAGGTAACCCCGAAGCCAATAATCGCACGGACGGAGGTCTGGGGACCTGGGAGGCCAAGCATGACGAAAGTGGCGGCTGAGCACACGATCATCACCAAACGACGCGTCTAGCAATATGGGGTGTTTTGTTTTTGGTTCTAATAAAACCCCATGTCATTCCAAGCATGTGTGACAATTTTTACCTCTCTATCTACATAATTCCATGGTTTATTAAGTTTTCAAATTTATACTGACTTTCTGGCTTTTTGATCACCCGGTATATTCAAGAAAGCAGATAAAAATTCACTTGACGCCTTCCTGAGAAACAATATCCATTCCTGCCACATTAACAATGTAAGTGTAGACCAGATGTGACTTGAATTCAAAGAAATAGTGTCGACACCATTTGAGAGATTTCTACGAAATAAATTTACAAACGACGGAGGTGATCCCCCATGGTACAGAAAACAGGTCAGAATACTATTGCATAAAGAACGAAAAAACATGCCACATTTAAGCATATTCAAAATCCCCAACATTAGCGATCTTATGCAGAAGCTCGAAATTTAGCGCGGACTTCAATGCGAGATTCTTATATTAGTTTCCACGGTGAAACCTTGTCTCGAAACCTGGCAGAAAATCCAAAGAGATTCTAGTTGTGCGTAAAGTATGCTAGCGGGAAGACACAATCAATGTCTTGTTTGTGCGATTAGTATGGAAATACTATCGACGATAGTGCTGCCAAAGCAGAGTCACTAAACGCAGCCTTCTGAAATTCCTTCACCAAAGAAGACGAAGAGGTTATTGGAGAATTGGAATCAAGAACAGCTGCCAACATGAGTAATTTAGAAGTAGATATCCTCGGAGTAGTGAAATAATTTAAGTCAAAGGAAGTTATCCGTTCCAGACTGTAGACCAGTTAGGTTTCTTTCAGAGTATGCTGATGCAATAGCTCCATACTTAACAATCATATACAAGAGTTCGCTCGACAAAAGATCCGTATCCAAAGACAGGCAACAAGCGTAATCCAATAAATTACAGGCCCCGTGTCATTAACTTCGATGCGCAGCAGGACTTTGAAACATATATTGTGTTCGAACGATATGTATTATCTCGAAGAGAACGGTCTGTTGACACACAGTGAACAAGGATTTAGAAAACATTGAACACAACTAGTTCTTTACTCACACAAAGTGTTGAGTGTTATCGTCAAGGTATTTCAAATCGATTCCGTATTTCTAAATTTCCAGAAGGCTTTCGACTCTGTACGTAACTTGTAGCTTATAATGAAATTACGTTGTGGAATATCGTCTCAGTTATGCAACTGGATTCGTGATTTCCTGTCAGAGAGGTCACAGTTCGTAAAGTCATCGAAAAAACGGAAGTGATTTCTGGAGTTCCGAAAGGTAGTGTTATAAACTCTCTGCTGTTCCTTCTCTATATAAACGATTTAGGAGACAATCTGGTCAGCAGTCTTAGGTTGTTTATAGGTGATGCTATCGTTTAACGCCTAATAAAGTCATCATAAGAACAAAACAAATTGCAAAACGATTTAGAAAAGATATCTGAATGGTGCGAAAATTGGCAGTTGACCCCAAATAACGAAAAGTGTGAGGTCATCAACAAGAGTGCTAAAAGGAATCAGTTAAACCTCGCTCGCTCGATAAATCAATTACATCTAAAGGCCGCAAATTCAACTACATACCTAGGAACCACAATTACGACTAACTAAAATTGAAACGAACGCATAGCCAATGTTGTGGGGAAGGTGAACCGAAGGCTACATTTTAATGGGAGAACACTTAGAAGACGCAATAGATCTATGACAGATACTCCGAACACTACTCATGTGTGTTCTCTTTTGGAGCACTTCTGCGCGGTGTGGGTTTCTTACCAGGTAGGATCAACGGATTATATCGAGAAAGTTCAAAGAGGGCAGAACATTTTGTGTTGACGAGTGATAAGGGAGAGCGTCAAGGACATGATACAAGATTTGGTGTGGACGTCATTAAAACAAAGGCGTTTAGCGTTGCGGCGGGATATTCTCACGAAATTTCGATCACCAACTTTCTCCTCCGAATGTGAAAATATTTTGTTGATGCCGACCTACATAGGGAGGAACGACCATCATAATAAGGTTAGGGAAATCAGAAGTGCACGGAAAGATACAATTAAAATCGCTCAAAAGAGGAAAGGCCATTGGATCTGATAGGATACCAGTAGGATTTTACACAGAGTACGCGAAGGAACTTGTCCCCCTTCTTGCAGCGGTGTACCGTAGGTCTCTAGAAGAGCGTCGCGTTCCAAAGGATTAAAAAAGGGCACTGGTCATCCCCGTTTTCAAGAAGGGACGTCGAACAGATGTGCAGAACTATAGACCTATATCTCTGACGTCGATCAGTTGTAGAATTTTGGAACACGTATTATGTTCGAGTATAATGACTTTTCTGGAGACTAGAAATCTACTCTGTAGGCATCAGCATGGGTTTCGAAAAAGACGATCGTGTGAAAGCCAGCTCGCGCTATTCGTCCACGAGGCTCAGAGGCCCATAGACACTGGTTACCAGGTAGATGCCGTGTTTCTTGACTTCCGCAAGGCGTTCGATACAGTTCCCCACAGTCGTTTAATGAACAAAGTACGAGCATATGGACTATCAGACCAATTGTGTGATTGGATTGAAGAGTTCCTAGATAATAGAACGCAGCATGTCATTCTCAATGGAGAGAAGTCTTCCGAAGTAACAGTGATTTCATGTATGCCGCAGGGGAGTGTCGTAGGACCGTTGCTATTGACAATATACATAAATGACCTTGTGGATGACATCGGAAGTTCACTGAGGCTTTTTGCGGATGATGCTGTGGTATATCGAGAGGTTGTAACAATGGAAAATTGTACTGAAATGCAGGAGGATCTGCAGCGAATTGACGCATGGTGCAGGGAATGGCAACTGAATCTCAATGTAGACAAGTGTAATGTGCTGCGAATACATAGAAAGAAAGATCCCTTATCATTTAGCTACAACATAGCAGGTCAGCAACTGGAAGCAGTTAATTCCATAAATTATCTGGGAGTACGCATTAGGAATGATTTAAAATGGAATGATCATATAAAGTTGATCGTCGGTAAATCAGATGCCAGACTGAGATTCACTGGAAGAATCCTAAGTAAATGCAATCCGAAAACAAAGGAAGTAGGATACAGTACGCTTGTTCACCCACTGCTTGAATATTGCTCACCAATGTGGGATCCGTACCAGATAGGGTTGATAGAAGAGATAGAGAAGATCCAACGGAGAGCAGCGCGCTTCGTTACACGATCATTTAGTAATAGAGAAAGCGTTACGGAGATGATAGATAAACTCCAGTGGAAGACTCTGCAGGAGAGACGCTCAGTAGCTCAGTATGGGCTTTTGTTGAAGTTTCGAGAACATACTTTCTCCCAGGCGTCAAGCAGTATATTGCTCACTCCTACGTATATCTCGCGAAGAGATGATGAGGATAAAATGAGAGAGATTATAGCCAACACAGAGGCATACCGACAATCCTTCTTTCCACGAACAATACGAGATTGGAATAGAAGGGAGAACCGATAGAGGTACTCAAGGTACCCTCCGCCACACACCGTCAGGTGGCTTGCGTAGTATGGATGTAGATGCAGATGTAGATATAGATGTTTGTTTTTTCGCCTCGCTCTTCGAGAGTGGAATAATAAATAATTAATTTGAAGGTATTTTGATGAACCCTCTGCCACGTACTTAAATGTGATTCGCAGAGTGTCCATGTAGATAATTTTGAAGGTGTTTTGATGAACACTTTACCACGTACTTCAATGTGATTCGCAGAGTATCCATGTAGATGTAGATAAACACTCACTCATGTGCTGCGATGATCATTTGCGTTTTTCATCATTGTCAGCTTGTTCAAAGAGTTCCTTTCGGGCGTTACTTCGATTTTCCTGCAACTCTTTTGTTATCAAAGAGGGAATAAACTTACTGGAGCTCCATGAATGTCAACTTCTTGTGTTAAAATCCCTTGATACGGACTAATTTCTGTTCCAACCTTTTCTGTATATTGTCTGTCAGGTGTCGATTGGATCACGGCATTACCAGTCTGAGTACTATTAGCCGAGGTCGAGTGTAATCGTATGATTGACTGATTGACACCCCCCCCCTCCCCCCCCCCAAAAAAAACAACCTCAAAATCTGTCCGAGCAAGCTCATAGCGACAATGGATGTGGCTATGGAGGGGGATGCGGACAGCACACCACTGTCTGAGCCATGTCGGAATTCGTGATTAGAGCCGTTATTTCTCAGTCAAGTAGCTCCTCAATAGGCCTCACGATGGTTGAGTGCACCCATCGTGCCAGCAGCACTTCGCAGACCTGAAGAGTCAGTCACCTAAGAGCTAGTCCAGCCCAACAACATTTAACTTAGGTGATCCGAAGGGGATCAATGTTACCACTGTGGCAAGGTCATTGGTACGTAATTGATTACAATAGTTTAGTTGGATAAACCATTCTCAAAAACGCACAAGACCTAGGGCATGAAATCTGTAAGCGTTCTTCAAAGGTTTGGTGAATGTTTGACCTACTTGCACAATCACTTTCACGTTGCAGCGTTGTTCCTGCCAATCAGACACCGTAAAAATCGTCACGACCACTGTATCACCTTTCATTCAAATGACAACAGCTCGGAAAGTAAGTGAAACAGTAACTGTAACGATGTGGTTACTCGGCCGGCTATGAACGTTACGAAAGAAGGACAATAGATCTCCTCGTTCTCGAAAATATATATATTTTTTTACTAGACCTGTTGGTGCCTATGCTTTCAGAGTCTTTGAGTCCCTAGTACAGCTAAGAGCAACAACAAATCGTTACGTACACATGAGAAAAAGTTGAAGCACTCATAAGGGGAGAAGCAAACGTAATGAAACCTCACGGGTTGAGAGGGTATGTGATGTTATCTCAGTAAAATTTGCAGAGAACTTGGCAGTATGCGTTCACTTACCAGTGTGACGTTACATCCCCCCTAGCGTCCATACATACTCTGATTCGAGGAGGACGGGTGTCACAGAGCCACTGTGTTGTATCCCTAGTCAAGCTGGCTCACAACTGTTGTCACTGGTCCTTGATATCTTTGAAGTTCGAACTTATCTTGCACATGTTCTCTTGGGAACAGGTCTGGGCATCTTTCTGGCCACCTCACCATAACGCAAGACAGTTCATGGACACACGTGTCATGTATGGATGAGCACTGTCTGAGAAGTGGCACCACGATACCGTCGCATGCTAGGTACACATGATGACGCAGGGTGTGCGTGGCTTACCGTAGCGGCTCAGAGCTCCCTCAGCCCATACCAGTTGCCATCTGAAATCTCGGTTGTCTCCCCACACTATGATGCCAGGTGTTACGTCGCTGTGCCTCTCCAGACCTTTGACAGGATGGGACCTCCGACCAGGTCGCCACCATTCTCGCCGATGGTGGTCACCTGGCATAGTGCAGAATCGCGATTCATCACTGAACAAAATGCAACGCTGTTCGTCAGCAGTCTGTAATTCTCCGTCACGGCACCATTCCATGTGATGCCGTTTGTGCTGTGGTATTAATGGCAGCCTTTGCACGGGACGGAAATTCCCCAGTCCGGCTGCAGCTCTCTCCAACCATTCGTCCAGAATGACACAGAATGTTGCAGGGAGTCCATTACTTGTTCTCAGATGACAGGCACACATGTGAAGGGGCCTCCCTTATGGCTATCAGAAGTGGCCGACTGGACCCTTGACAACAACTAAGCCTGCCCCCAAGTTCCCATGCAGTCCAACACGGGGCCACTCTCAAATATGAATGCCCAACAAATCTAGGTATTGCACGATTCGACCAGCTGGCCAAATCGAGAACCATAATGAGATTCCTTTTAAACTCTATCAGGCGCTGAGAAAGCTCTCCCAGACGAGCACAAGGCATCTCCATATCCTTTACAGTCATCATTCAACATCTGACTTAGTTCATGCACTTTATATACCTTTCCAAGCCTGGTAACAAAACTAAACAGCAATGGCACTTACGCAATCTGGTCGCCATTCTACTTATCGCTGATGTTTGGAACTGTATTCATTTACATATATGTTAATGGTGTACACGTATGAACATACATTGACCTGATGACCTGATGATCTGATCATGCCTTCTGGGTACTTCAGCTTCTTGTTGGGTAGTGTATAATGGTTATTCGAGATTCTACATACCTCATTACGAATGTTTTCGTCGCTAGCAACCAAATCACCAATTTCTTCGTCACAGAAGTCATTCATCTGGAAGAAAAAGAAAACAGGAAATAGACAATAAAAAATAATTTTGTTATGAATAATACAACCTAACTGATATGTTTGGACCACAAAAATGAATAGTAAACTCTAAAAAAAATAAAATAAAAAAGGAGACATCATGAAGACAAACAATGAATAGAATTTCAGAAAAAAATTGGATGATTTCCTAAGGAGAAAGAGCTCCACAAATTGAGCAAGTCCATCTATGGCCAATATGCAAACAGTTAATCGGCTTGGTATTGATTGACAGAGTTGTTGGATGTCCTCCAGAGGGCTATCGTGCAAAATTCGGCCCAATTGGCGCGTTAGATTGTCAAAATCCCGACTTGGTTGAAGGGTCATGCCTGTACTGCTCCAAACGTTCTCAACTGGGGGCAGATCCAGTGACCTTGCTGGCCAAGGTAGAGTTTGGCAAGCACGAAGACGAGCAGCAGAAACTCTCGCCGTTTGCGGGGAAGAGAGACATCATCTTGGTGAAATGCAAACCCAGGATGGCTTGCTATGAAGAGCAAAATAACAGGGCGTGGAATATCGTCGACGTAGTGCTGTGCCGCAAGGCCGTCGCGGATGGCAACCAAAGGGGTCCTACTGAGAAATGAAATGTCACCACAGACCATCATTCTTGGTTATCAGGCTGTGTGGCAGGTGACAGAGAGGTTGGGTTTCCACGACTGTCCGGGACATCTCCAGATACGTCTTCAGCCTGGAATCTCACTGACTGGAATACAATTATCTTCAGTACGAGTCCTGCTTCGAACTGAGCCATTATGACCAGCGAAAAACAAGATAACTGCCACCTGCACATGAAGAGAGTTTCTATTGCTTGCCTTCGTGCTTCCCAAACTGTACATTGCCCAGCAAAGTCGCCAGATATTTCCCAGATTGGGAACATTAGGAACTTTATGGGTAGCGCCCTGCAACCAGTTCGCAATTTTGTCGATCTATCGCGCTACTTAGACAGAATATGGCACGGTACCCTCAGAAGGACAGCTAATAACTCTATCAATGATTGCCAAGTCGAATAACAGCTTGCATTTGGGCCACAGAAATAAATCATCCAATTTTTTTGAAACTGTGTTGTTTGTCTGTGCATGTAAATCACATCTACCGATTTCCGTTACATTCGGATAATTCTTTGGTAGAGTGTAATTTTGTTATCTGTCACTGTATTTCCTTAAAGGAAGCATCACAGGTCACAGGAAATGTTATGTATGAGATAGTCAGTGAAAAGAACTTTGTACTGTTAGACAGGTTCTTCATCGACTGAGCATGGACCGCTAAAACTGGTAGCCAATTTCGGCTGTACACTCTTCAGATCAGCTACAGAAGAATGAAATATTGTTCTTAAACAGCCGAACAGAAGATAGCATAGCCGAAACAGGTTATGTCAAAATTAGGAAAAAGACTTATTTTTGAAATAGTTTTAAATTATAAACTAGCTTATAGATGGTACTGCTCGCATCTGAGCCTGCAATCTGATTCCTCGCCGGCACAGGCAAATGTTGTGTGCTAGGATAAATCTCGTACCATGGATGAAACCCATTCTGTGCAGTAAGTGGTCAAGGAGTGGAATTCATTCTATTACAGCTTCATTGTGGTGCAGAAGGGCGTACACAGCTTAGATATAAGACTTTCATACAACAGTGCAGCATCCGAGTATTACAGCTTCTTGCCTTTGCGGCTTGAGTTTTAGGCATTCCTACACAACCAGTCATAGGATATCCAGATCACTCACCAATGTAATTCTGGAGCTGGGTGTTGTAATAACGCTGATGTGCAACTTGGAGATCTGCCATCAGTGGTTCGCTGGGTAACCACATGTTGTAGAACGACGCAGCGTTTCCACAGGTTATCTATGTTCCACTAACCGATCTCTTTTCATAACACAGTCAGGCGGAGGCAGTATGAATGATCCCAGCTCAGCATTTAACAGCATTCCCTCAACGTCATGTGCTGCATGTGTGATAGCAGAGGCAAAAAGCGAACTATATTCGTCAATCTGTTTTTATTGGGAAAAATCAATAAACAGGAACATTGCTGATGTCGACAAAGTATGCGAAACAATTTAATGGATCCCACTTCGGATCATACAACAGAAGACTAACAAAATAAAGTGTTTTTTCCTCACAAGTCTCTCATTCGAGAAAGTACACCAAAGAAAAGATGGAAACAAAACTAACAGAGAGCAGCATTACCACAAAACTATTCAGTGAGGCCAGACCACCGTTACACGACACTCTCGAGTCACAGTCCGAAGCTACCACTCCCGACAACCAGGGACTGTCAGCAGACGAGGCGTATGGGTGTTGCGGCCGGCGTGTCGAACTGCCTTCTGGCCGGCGGTGCGCCGGCTTATAAGACGGATGGATCTTCTGGGACTATTTTCGATCACGTGATTGGCGTAGGAAAGTAGTCCACTCGTTGATCGCGATTTGTGGCGCTGCTGTCGATCCGCGGTGCTCGGTTAGCGGGCTCTGGCGGCCGTCGGCCGAGACACCATGCTGTGTTTTCGTCTCCGGCAGCGGCCTCGGTCGTACCGTAAGCGTCTGCTTTGGTTTCACTCGCTGTGATGAAGATATCCCGCATATCTGTTCTGTCAAGCGGGTTGCCGAAATCGCAGGCGGACGGGGCGGACGCAGAACCACAGTCTAACATAACAGTCACGACACTTCGCCTCGATTTTGTTGCCTACCGCACCAGCAGCGCCCAAAGCGGCCAGTAACTTAAACTGTAAGTTTGGCGCGATCGTGAAAGCGAATAGTGGTTGTTTATTTTGATTTCTACAATGGTTTTTACAAGCTGGAGCGTTTGTAGCGCAAAAAATTGCAGCAACATGAGGAAGAAGACATCACAGCTGTCTTTCTTACGTTTCATAAGGATCCTGAGAGGTATATACCATCATGTTACTAAACTGTATCGTCAGGATTCACTTGCAAACTACATGTGCATTCATGATTAATGTTTCGTTTTAGGAACAGAAAATGGTTAGTTAGTAGCAGATGAGAAGACCTTATGAAAAAAGTCCCAGTTTACCTGTATAATAATATCAGGTTTTGTTCGCTACATTTCGAACAAAGCCAGTTCATGAACGCCGACAATAGTAAACTCGTGTAGAATGCAGTACCCACACTGTTTGATATCCCAAATAAGCCACCTCAACTGAAGATGAAGAAGAAATTGCCACAAAGATTCGACAATCCATCTAAAGCTGTAAAACAGTCCTGTGACACAGAAGCAGCTAGTTCAACTCTCCACGTATCAGTGCCAAAATCGTGTGAATCGTCAACACAGACATGCTTTGATGATGAAGTGGTTAGATTAAGTGGAGTTATTCGTGTCTTACAAAAGCGTTTGGTATGTCTTTCATTCACTTCTGTTGTCAGTCACTTAATTTTCCTTGCTTCCTTCGTGTGATGACATTATTTTGTTAGCACCTTGTTCACTGACAGATTGTTTGAAAATTATTCAAATGTTTGGTTTTGCGTGAAATGTAATGTAATCAGCTCATTATAATGTTTTCAAAATATTTCTCCCATTATTTGGCAGTTGCTTGTCCCACTTAGAATAATATAAAGATGAAGGTCGTACTTGTGGCAACAGGCGACAACAATGATAAACCCAATAGGCCTACAGAACGATAAATGTCGATCGCTTTTGCATGTAGAGGTACATGTCTGTGATTCTTACGTGTGAATCTCTGTGTTTATATTCTTTTGATATCAACGTGGTAAACTGCAGTTCTATCCAATGTCACAAGTGTTTCTTCACGAATGTGTTGTAGCTTGCCACTCGATTGACGGTTTTTGTCCATACTTGCGCTTATTTTAGAATCATTTTTAGAAACATAGATGCCTTCTATTATTACACAAACACTTAGAGGAAAGAAAATAACTCAAATATTTCGTAAATTACGTTGGAAATGGATGCAAAACAAACATTATGCTTACGATACGTCTGACGTTCATCTTACTCGCCGCTTGGAGCTCTAGTGTCGCTCCATCTGTCAAACGGTAACAACTTTTACAGCAGTGAGTGTCGCGACTGTTATGTTAGACTATGGCAGAACCATGCATTTGACCGATAAGGTCTCCATCCAAGACATTAGTCAAATGTGCTGCTAACCTACTCCAGCCTCAACGAGTAGCGCCAAAAACTTGTCACAACCGGTGACTTACGATCTGACACCTAAAGCTGATGGTTCTAGGCTTTCAACTGCATCCGCCAGTGTGAGGCGGATATCGCACGACACTAGCCAATCTCCAAAAGTCCTGGGTTCGACGAGGAGCATACACACATTCCGCCAGCTTTATAGAGTGCCGTGGTACGTAAGGTAGCGAGCTGACTGGATGACTTGTGTCAACAAGGATGCTGTCACCGCCAGCTGCTGTTATGTCAACATAGCACTGGGGATGTAATGGGCTATCTATTAGCCATGACTGGCACCTAAAGTGCTGACATCAAAGTACTGTACGGAATACATCATTAATAAAATATGATTCTGTTGAGTAAGCCTTCTTGGCTCTGCGCCCTTTAAAGCTGGAACTGGCCAGCCCCCATAACATACGAGTTAGAAGTGGCTGCCCTACAACATGGCACTGGAGAAAACTGAATGCTTCTAATGGATCCCATCACCATTCTGATATCTGTTGGAGAGCATCCTAAAAATTCCCGAATTTGCATAATTATTCGCTAATGTTTAGGATGCCTAGCCTCATACATTTCTTGAACCAATGGAACAACTGGTTTCGCTCTGAGAGTTTTGGATGATGTTTTGTCATCCCCTAAGAACTGTTTGTATAAGTATTAATTTTAAACATGAGAAAATCTCCCTCTCAGGAGATACTGCCTTCCCGTAGCACTGTCCATGTGGCCGAGAGTGTTTGCGTGTTTCAGTGAGGCAGGGGGCTATAGCGGCGGTAGCGTAGCTGCTGGCAGGATCTCGCAGGATGACCAGGCCTCTGCGGAAGAGCCAGACGAAGAGAGCCTCATAACATCCCGTCTTCCCTACATCTGGTCCTGATGTTTCCTTTTCTTGATTTGTCAGGCGGGCAGAACTGGGAAGGCGGTCTGCCTAATCCAAAATACTGCACAATCCTCCAATGTCGTGGTTGAATCGTTGAGCGACTCCTCAGCATTTGTTAAAATATATTTTCTCGGCTCGAGATCTAACTCAAAAGCCTAGCGAGAGTAACGGGATCGGATCATCGCGGAGACGAAAATGGATATCGTAAATGGCTATGCTTATAACAACATGGAATGAGTAGAGTTTGGTCAAAAAGAACAAAAAATATTCCAGAAACTAGTGAGGTTGAAGAAAGATATGGTGCCCTCAGTAAAACAAAGGGAAAGTGGAAGGGAAACGAAAATATAGCAGATTACAAGCACTTTTACAGTGGAGCTAAAAAGTAGGAAAGAGCCAAGAGAAGAATTTCAATAGCCATTCATAAGAAACACAGAAGAGGTGTCAAATGGTCAGGAAACTGATGAGAGGATAATGTCCACAGAAATCTCAAAATACGGTCACGAAGTTATCATTGTCGGGTCTTATTCACCTACAAATGACCCTGACAGCAGAGTCGAAGACGAGTTTCACGAAAATTCACATGTTGCTAGAGAGCACAAGCACACACAAAGAAACAATTTCAATGGGACATTTTAAGGAAAAGTATGGGTGGTCACCGACAGTGTAGTAGTGGGAAGATATGGAGATGATACAGAAAATGACAATGCAGATGGGTTAGTGGATATATGTGAGACTTTTTCCTTGAAGACTGTAGATGGTTTCTTTCCTCACAAGCAGATCTACAAGTATACATTGGAGAGTTCTTCCAGAAATATCAGATATATGTCAGATACTGTCGTTGAAGATTTTAGATGGCTTATTTTCTCACAACCAGATCTACAACTACACTCCTGGAAATTGAAATAAGAACACCGTGAATTCATTGTCCCAGGAAGGGGAAACTTTATTGACACATTCCTGGGGTCAGATACATCACATGATCACACTGACAGAACCACAGGCACATAGACACAGGCAACAGAGCATGCACAATGTCGGCACTAGTACAGTGTATATCCACCTTTCGCAGCAATGCAGGCTGCTATTCTCCCATGGAGACGATCGTAGAGATGCTGGATGTAGTCCTGTGGAACGGCTTGCCATGCCATTTCCACCTGGCGCCTCAGTTGGACCAGCGTTCGTGCTGGACGTGCAGACCGCGTGAGACGACGCTTCATCCAGTCCCAAACATGCTCAATGGGGGACAGATCCGGAGATCTTGCTGGCCAGGGTAGTTGACTTACACCTTCTAGAGCACGTTGGGTGGCACGGGATACATGCGGACGTGCATTGTCCTGTTGGAACAACAAGTTCCCTTGCCGGTCTAGGAATGGTAGAACGATGGGTTCGATGACGGTTTGGATGTACCGTGCACTATTCAGTGTCCCCTCGACGATCACCAGTGGTGTACGGCCAGTGTAGGAGATCGCTCCCCACACCATGATGCCGGGTGTTGGCCCTGTGTGCCTCGGTCGTATGCAGTCCTGATTGTGGCGCTCACCTGCACGGCGCCAAACACGCATACGACCATCATTGGCACCAAGGCAGAAGCGACTCTCATCGCTGAAGACGACACGTCTCCATTCGTCCCTCCATTCACATCTGTCGCGACACCACTGGAGGCGGGCTGCACGATGTTGGGAAGACGGCCTAACGGTGTGCGGGACCGTAGCCCAGCTTCATGGAGACGTTTGCGAATGGTCCTCGCCGATACCCCAGGAGCAACAGTGTCCCTAATTTGCTGGGAAGTGGCGGTGCGGTCCCCTACGGCACTGCGTAGGATCCTACGGTCTTGGCGTGCATCCGTGCGTCGCTGCGGTCCGGTCCCAGGTCGACGGGCACGTGCACCTTCCGCCGACCACTGGCGACAACATCGATGTACTGTGGAGACCTCACGCCCCACGTGTTGAGCAATTCGGCGGTACGTCCACCCGGCCTCCCGCATGCCCACTATACGCCCTCGCTCAAAGTCCGTCAACTGCACATACGGTTCACGTCCACGCTGTCGCGGCATGCTACCAGTGTTAAAGACTGCGATGGAGCTCCGTATGCCACGGCAAACTGGCTGACACTGACGGCGGCGGCGCACAAATGCTGCGCAGCTAGCGCCATTCGACGGCCAACACCGCGGTTCCTGGTGTGTCCGCTGTGCCGTGCGTGTGATCATTGCTTGTACAGCCCTCTCGCAGTGTCCGGAGCAAGTATGGTGGGTCTGACACACCGGTATCAATGTGTTCTTTTTTCCATTTCCAGGAGTGTATATCGTGTCTCCCTACCACTTTCGCGTAACGACGCTCTGAGCGTGTTTTTTAGGGAATTGACTAGTTTGAACCTGGGACCTGTTGCTGGTAACGAGCGGTGGCCGTGCGGTTCTGGCGCTGCAGTCCGGAACCGCGGGACTGCTACGGTCGCAGGTTCGAATCCTGCCTCGGGCATGGGTGTGTGTGATGTCCTTAGGTTAGTTAGGTTTAAGTAGTTCTAAGTTCTAGGGGACTTATGACCTAAGATGTTGAGTCCCATAGTGCTCAGAGCCATTTGAACCATTTTTCTGGTAACGAGACGTCAGACCACACATGACATGTAGGGTCCAGAAGAGTTCAGTGAGTCTAGCGATGATATAACCAAATATTTAATGATTTCAGCGTCAGATCCACTGCACTCCCTGTGAAAGAATCTTAATACTAACTAAATTTAGTAGAAGGGGTTCAAGGCTTTCCTATTTTTAGTTAGCTGGTAAAATAACGTCGAAAAAGCAGTTAAGTTTACCATTGGAAATTTTATTCTACTCACAAAACATTGTTTATAAATTGCACTATTGATAAAAGGAAATGTTTTAATACAGGATGGTAAAAACCAACTGCGTTCAACAAAAATGTGAACGAATATTCCCTGAATGGGTTTCCAAGTTCTACAATGGATCGAAGGATGACCTATGCCATATCACATCTATAATCTAGGTTTAAATTAAGTTTCACAAAAGAGAAAACTATCAAAATGGTCTACAGTGACCCTCAATAATCTTTAATTACTTATCTAACTTGTCGTAAATTACAGTGGCTGATGTGGCTTCTCAATAATTATATAACAGAAAAATCATCGCGTTTCAGATTTTAACTTACGTAGCTAATGTGAATACCATGAGCTTTAATTGGCGATCGACACTAGTATTACGCAAAACGGGGATGTAACAGATAAGACTTCTGCAGTTCTGAGTGAGCAACGTAACAGAGACGCGAAAAAGTCTCACGCTAAAACTTGCAGCTGGTGTGGTCCTTTTATTGTTATCGTAAGATGTATACTGTTCTTCTGGATGGCTCTATCTTTTAACATGGGCTGGGGGGTGGTCCTGACGTAACAGAGACGAGAAAAAGTCTAACGCTAAAACTTGCGGCTAGGGTGGCCCTTTTAGTGTTATCGTAAGATCTATACTGTTCTTCTGGAGGGCTCTAGCTTTTAACATGGGCTGGTTGGTGGTCCTAGCGGTTAGCTGCCGACGTGGGTGTCCGTCCCTTATCGTAGGGCCTTCAGCTTTACACGGTTCTGCTCTCGGCTACTGTTCTCGTTTCTCCCCTCAGAACTGCGACTGTCTCACGGTGGGAAGGTATGACATGCATTTAGGCACTCTTGTGTTAGTCTGTGGTATTCCATTTGCTCACTCGTTACTCGTATTACTTTGGTTAATTTAATGTCACGATTTATTCGGAGCTGTGTGACATACTACTGGATTTGCTTATCATGTCAGGGTTTTCATGGAAGGTGTTGGATTCGCCTGACACCTTACAAGTCGTGTATTTCGAGTCTGGAAATGGGCATGTTTCCAACAAAAAAAGCATCCACATGAACAGTGAGAGGATGAATGAAACACCGCTGTTTGTCAGCAGTAACCACATGGCAGCAGAGGGTGGCGGACTGAAATCAGTGCCTGTGACAAGAACACTGGACATATGGGTGTCATCGTGCAGCCTTTTTAGAGTCCCCATTCAGTTCAAAGCATCGTGATGGCGTGTCTGTGTGTGGAGGTTTCGTGGAACACGAAATTTGCAAGATTGTGTATGTCATCGTCATATGGTACCAGCACCCGGTGTGGTGGATTCAGGTGCCACAGGGTTAGACATCATGAACACCTCTGGTTAGTACAGTAAATCTTTATGGTGTTGCGCTGTTAATGGCTATAAGTATAACCTTCTCAGTTCTGAGCTTAGATTTCACGAATTAAATTTTTGTATTAGTGATATAATGAGGTATTTGATGCACTCAAAGGTAATAAAATTAGCTAAAATGTGTATGGATGAAACTTTGTTACACTAGCTATTACTCGTGGTTGTACGTGCATTTCAGTAATGAGGAGTGAGGGTGAGTTGTATGAGCAATAATGTCAGCTGTCCTCACGTGTCTGTCTGCTCACTATAGCTAGTGATTAGTAATGTGCCCCTGCCTAACCCCCTACCCCCCCCCCCCCCCCCTGCCCTAAGGCCACGCCAATCCACTATCTCAATGCATGACGCGGCAGTATGCACTGTGTTTCACTGCCAAGCAGTGTACGTGGAGAGGCACGGCGAGGAGCGTTCATATGTGGCTCATTCTACTGAAGCATGAGTAACTATACATCAAGCAACATGGGCCTTATCCAGTAAATTTAATAATTTTTGAAACGGTTTATGTTCAGTGACGCAAAGATAGGTTCTCTATCCCTTACTTCACTCCCTTATTATGGCTCAATTTTTGATATTTTTTACTTACTTAAATACTCTTTGTTCTTCTTCAGGGTTCAAGATATCTCCAAACCAAATTGTATAGAACTAGGTCAACAGTTTAGGCGTGAAAACGTAACAGACTGACTTGGCATTTAATAATATTAGTATGGCAACGTGGATCAAATACATTGAGGGTTGTACAAGCATTGTATTCAGTACGTTGAATCGTTTTACGTAGAACGTATTATTCAATAAAAGCTTTTCATCCAATATGATACAATTCAAATTTCCCTATGTCGCGTTGACAAAACTTTAAATTACAATATAACGTTCAAGTTACATGTGAAAACCCGTTGAAAATTCATCTAGTAATTTTAGGAATGAGATTGTGTTCAAACAGACAAACAGACAGTCACGACGGTTTCACAATTTTATTATTAGTGTAGACAAAGAGACCTTGAAAATTTTAACATGTGTACTGGACTGAGACAAGGAAACGCCATTCGACCTACTTTATTTCATCTCTAGTTAGAGAAAGCCGATAGAAAATTTAGTAAAACTAATCCACAAGGGATGGAAATGCTGGAGATGAAGATTACTGGAATTGCCTACGCAGATGATGCAACATTAATAAGTAGTCCCAAACCAAAATTAATGAAAATTGTGTAAAATTATTGCAAAATCGCAGAGAAAACAGGATTACGTGTTACTGAATAAAAGAATATGTGGTAGTAGGTATGAAAATACAAAGTGATCCACCTTTGGTTGTGGATTGATTCACTTTCAAGACAGTTGACAGCTTCAAGTATTTAAGAAGTCTTTTTTAGTAACAACAGTTGAACGGATACAGAAATAGATGCCTGTCTAGCAACGGGGAACAAAACTCTTTGAAGTTTCATCAAAATCTTAAACAAGAGATCACGTAGTACTAATTCTAAAATCCGCTTTTATCATTGGATACCGGTATATTATACAGATCTAAAGCATTAATATTTAGAAAAAAAGATGAAGAAAAACTGTAAATATTTGAAAGAAAAACACTAGGAAAATTTTTGGACCGGTATGTGACTAACATAACGTGGAATGACATATACGAAAAACTGAAGAACTGAGAGGGCTGTACAACAAACCGTAAGTGCTAAACAAGGAATGGATGAACTGGGCAGGCCATATAGCAAGAATAATGGAGAGTAGAGTACTTGGAATTGCATCGGTAGGACAACAGATGAAACGAGAGGAGGAGAAACACCTAGAATTAGGTTAAAAATCTTTTAAACATTTTTGTGGTAAAAAATTATAAAAAATTGTAGAGTCCGCCTGTAGCTGTTGTGAGATCGAGGTACAACAGGTTTCGCGATGATAATTCGCATGTTTAGGTTAATGTACAACAACGTTGCCGTTACGTGCAAAAATTAATAGTGCCTCCTATGAAAGAGATAGAAAAGTACCCTCTTGTGTGAATTGCATTAAGTCATTAAACCAATATGTTCTCCCAACATTCTATGAGGCACATATCCTGACAACATCAGATGCAATGAATGTTGAAAAAAAATGGTTCAAATGGATCTGAGCACTATGGGACTTAACTGCTCAGGTCATCAGTCCCCTAGAACTAAGAACTACTTAAAACTAAGTAACCTAAGGACATCACACACATCCATGCCCGAGGCAGGATTCGAACCTGCGACCGTAGCGGTCGCGCGGTTCCAGGCTGTTGCGCTTAGAACCGCTCGGCCACCAGCGGCTGGCGAATGTTGAAAGATCCATAAATAATCTTATGTTATTACGGGTCATTATTGAGGGACACACTAACATGGACCTGAAAAATAGGGCGGATAAGCGGAAGAACACGAAACTGTAGTATCAGAGTCTCGTAGATATAGTATGGTAGCAATTTATCGGCGTTGAATTCTTGTTGATACTTACGAAAACAACTGTCTCGGCTGCTGTGAGGAAATGACGACACTGCGTACAAACGCAGCCGCTAGTAAGTCAGAGCGGAGACTGACGTTGGAAATGGGCCGGCGTGAGTGCTAGGAGGTGCCCGTAGGGTGCGTAAGGGCTGTATGGGACGGTGGTATCTTATTTTTCGAAGGTTCGGAGTCGTTTTACAAATGAGATTGACAACGCATGACGTCGTTGGTAACACTGCTAGAACTCTGAACACAATGGAAAAATTCTGCGTAGTGTGCTTAGCATACTCCTGGAAATTGAAATAAGAACACCGTGAATTCATTGTCCCAGGAAGGGGAAACTTTATTGACACATTCCTGGGGTCAGATACATCACATGATCACACTGACAGAACCACAGGCACATAGACACAGGCAACAGAGCATGCACAATGTCGGCACTAGTACAGTGTATATCCACCTTTCGCAGCAATGCAGGCTGCTATTCTCCCATGGAGACGATCGTAGAGATGCTGGATGTAGTCCTGTGGAACGGCTTGCCATGCCATTTCCACCTGGCGCCTCAGTTGGACCAGCGTTCGTGCTGGACGTGCAGACCGCGTGAGACGACGCTTCATCCAGTCCCAAACATGCTCAATGGGGGACAGATCCGGAGATCTTGCTGGCCAGGGTAGTTGATTTACACCTTCTAGAGCACGTTGGGTGGCACGGGATACATGCGGACGTGCATTGTCCTGTTGGAACAACAAGTTCCCTTGCCGGTCTAGGAATGGTAGAACGATGGGTTCGATGACGGTTTGGATGTACCGTGCACTATTCAGTGTCCCCTCGACGATCACCAGTGGTGTACGGCCAGTGTAGGAGATCGCTCCCCACACCATGATGCCGGGTGTTGGCCCTGTGTGCCTCGGTCGTATGCAGTCCTGATTGTGGCACTCACCTGCACGGCGCCAAACACGCATAGGACCATCATTGGCACCAAGGCAGAAGCGACTCTCATCGCTGAAGACGACACGTCTCCATTCGACCCTCCATTCACGACTGTCGCGACACCACTGGAGGCGGGCTGCACGATGTTGGGGCGTGAGCGGAAGACGGCCTAACGGTGTGCGGGACCGTAGCCCAGCTTCATGGAGACGTTTGCGAATGGTCCTCGCCGATACCCCAGGAGCAACAGTGTCCCTAATTTGCTGGGAAGTGGCGGTGCGGTCCCCTACGGCACTGCGTAGGATCCTACGGTCTTGGCGTGCATCCGTGCGTCGCTGCGGTCCGGTCCCAGGTCGGCGGGCACGTGCACCTTCCGCCGACCACTGGCGACAACATCGATGTACTGTGGAGACCTCACGCCCCACGTGTTGAGCAATTCGGCGGTACGTCCACCCGGCCTCCCGCATGCCCACTATACGCCTCGCTCAAAGTCCGTCAACTGCACATACGGTTCACGTCCACGCTGTCGCGGCATGCTACCAGTGTTAAAGACTGCGATGGAGCTCCGTATGCCACGGCAAACTGGCTGACACTGACGGCGGCGGTGCACAAATGCTGCGCAGCTAGCGCCATTCGACGGCCAACACCGCGGGTCCTGGTGTGTCCGCTGTGCCGTGCGTGTGATCATTGCTTGTACAGCCCTCTCGCAGTGTCCGGAGCAAGTATGGTGGGTCTGACACACCGGTGTCAATGTGTTCTTTTTTCCATTTCCAGGAGTGTATTTTAATTTCTGCACAAATCGCACCAATTAAAATTTAAAACTCATTAAAATATGAGTTATTAAAATTGGCTCTCGGATCCCGAGAACAACTAGGTGAAGCTAAATAGATGGTTACGTTTGCAAAGTAAATTAGGAAAATTACTAACATTGACAAAAAGAATCACGTATGCAGTAAAACTAGGTGAATCAGAACCGAAAGATAAAGAGCAATGGATATGAGATATTGCAGTTATTATTGTAAAGGGACAACTCGTGAAAGAGGGCATAAGTAATCGAAACTCGAGAGAGTGGCTCTGTGTCTCAGATCCAGCTGACTCTTCAGCGTTTGGTTTGGGTGTAGCGTTAGGGAGTGGAAGATACGGATTTCTCCGAGAATATTAAGAGCATTGCCCTGTTTTTATAAGTATCATCAGGAAATCAACACCGGTAAGTTGCTACCGACCTATATTTACGGTATTCTAATACCACAATTTGGTGTTCTTCCCCTTTTCGGCCCTACTTTTCATGTCCAAATCAGTACGTGCCGCAGCGATGACCCGTAATTACCCAAGATCAATCACGTATCTTTCAACTTCCCTTACGTTTGATGTTGCTAGGATATATGCCTTGCCAGCCGCGGTGGCCGTGCGGTTCTGGGCGCTTCAGTTCGGAACCGCGGGACTGCTACGGTCGCAGGTTCGAATCCTGCCTCGGGCATGGTTGTTGTGATGTCCTTAGGTTAGTTAGGTTTAAGTAGTTCTAAGTTCTAGGGGACTGATGACCTAAGATGTTAAGTCCCATAGTGGTCAGAGCCATTTTTGATATATGCCTTGTGTACCGTTAGGAGAACGTAATGGTTTAATGGCTTAACGTAATCCAGCGAAGTGAGGATCTTTCTGTCTCCTTCATAGTAAGCATTATTAAGTTTTGCACTTACGGCTTCTAATTGGTATGTATGTTTTGTGATTAACATGAAGATGCTACTCATTATCGCGAAACCAGTTATACCTTGATCTCACAATAAATGAAGATTAGCAGCTACAAGTGGACTCTAGAATTTTTATAAGATTTTACCACAAATTTTTTAAAAAGATCTTTCAACTGTGCATAGATTAAGCTGCGGCTGTCAGCATAAATGCTTGTTTGTTGCAGAATTAGGTGACAGGATGACATCTGTGTGGACACAGCTAGAATGAACAACACCGAATGAACAAATAGTGCACTTGCCACATGTAAAGTACAATAAAAGTAAATTAGTGGTCTGCGATAAAAGAAATGAAATTATTAAAATTGAAAATATTTCTGTGAGTCACCAAAATATTAGAATACTATCAAAGTAGAAAATAAGTGAAATACACAATACTCAGAAAACTCAATAACGAACACTTAAAAATTATGAAAACAATGACATGGGATGTGACAGTGAATGGATAAACAAAATAGTTACAAATATGTTCTTTTAAATAAGTTGTTCTCGATGTGTACTGTGCGCTGAAAATTGATACTTATGTTTAACATCTGTGAGACTCTGCACAAATGGACCATAAGAAAACTCTAAGTACAAGTTCTTCTAAACTAACTACACATAAAAATCGATAACTAACTAAAAATGGAGGGTTTTTTATATATTGCTGTGATTAAAAAAAGAACAAAGAAGAACCTTACACATAGAAAACATTGCAAAACAATGTCATAGTACAAAGAAATACACACTCGAAAACGGGAATCATTTTCCGAAACACATCGTGTATAACAAAAATAAAAGAAAATCGTGACAGGCAGCAGAAAGTGATTTGTAAACAAAACCACTGAAATTTGCTACATGAGGACTGAGGAGCATATCAATAAAGAAGAAGCAAGCGCATTTTAACAGTGCTCCATAATCTCTCACACATTTCACGTCCTCAGCTTCTGTAATTATACTACTGGCCATTAAAATTGCTACACCACGAAGATGACGTGCTACAGACGAGAAATTTAACCGACAGCAAGAAGATGCTGTGATATGCAACTGACTAGGTTTTCAGAGCATTCACACAAGGTTGGCGCCGGTGGCGACACCTACAACGTGCTGACATGAACAAAGTTTCCAACCGATTTCTCACACACAAACAGCAGTTGATCGGCGTTGCCTGGTGAAACCTTGTTGTGATGCCTCGTGTAAGGAGGAGAAATGCGTACCATCACGTTTCCGACTTTGAAAAAGGTCGGATTGTAGCTTATCGCGATTGCGGTTTATCGTATCGCGATATTGCTGCTCGCGTTGGTCGAGATCCAATGACTGTTAGCAGAATATGGAATCGGTGGGTTCAGGAAGGTAATACGGAACGCCGTGCTGGATCCCTACGGCCTCGTATCGCTAGCAGTCTAGATGACAGGCATCTTATCCGCATGGCTGTAACAGACCGTGCAGCCACGTCTCGATCCCTGAGTCAACAGATGGGGACGTTTGCAAGACAACAACCATCTGCACGAACAGTTCGACGACGTTTGCAGCAGCACGGACTATCAGCTCGGAGACCAGGGCTGCGGTTACCGTTGACGCTGCATCACAGACAGGAGCGCCTGCGATGGTGTACTCAACGACGAACCTGGGTGCACGAATGGCAAAACTTCATTTTTTCGGATGAATCCCGGTTCTGTTTACAGCATCATAATGGTCGCATCCGTGTTTGGCGACATCGCAGTGAACGCACATTGGAAGCGTGTATTCGTCATCGCCATACAGCGTGATTGTATGGGGTGCCATTGGTTACACGTCTCGGTCACCTCTTGTTCGCATTGACGGCACTTTGAACAGTGGACCTCACATTTCAGATGTGTTACGACCCGTGGCTCTACCCTCCATTCGATCCCTGCGAAACCCTACATTTCAGCAGGATAATGCACGACCGCATGTTGCAGGTCCTGTATGGGCCTTTCTGGATAGAGAAAACGTTCGACTGCTGCCCTGGCCAGCACATTCTCCAGATCTCTCGCCAATTGAAAAGGTCTGATCAATGGTGGCCGAGCAAGTGGCTCGTCACAATACGCCAGTCACTGCTCTTGATGAACAGTGGTATCGTGTTGAAGCTGAATGAGCAGCTGTACCTGTACACGCGAGCCAAGCTCTGTTTGACTCAATGCCCAGGCGTATCAAGGCCGTTATTACGGCGAGAGGTGGTTGTTATGGGTAGTGATTTCTCAGGATCTATACACCCAAATTGCGTGAAAATGTAATCACATGTCAGTTCTCGTATAATATATTTGTCCAATGAATACCCGTTTATCATCTGCATGTCTTCTTGGTGTAGCAATTTCAATGGCCAGTAGTGTATGAATCCTGGTACACAGAGACGGACCTACCGCTACCCCAACAGCGTAGCCGGTGTTGAACACCGTGGCCACGTAGGCGGCGTTGCACAGGGCGTAGGCACCGTAGCCGCCGCATATGCCGCGTTTGTCAGGCTTGTCGCACGTGATGAGGAAGCCGTAGGCGCACATGAGGAAGACGGCGCCGCAGGTGGTGGTGACGGCGAGGTGCGCGCCGGAGAGTGCGTGCGCCGTGGCTGTGCCGATCCGCGAGAGGCGCAGCCACAGCGCCTCCTGGGCGCGCAGGCTCAGCGGGCCGCTCCTGCGGCGCAGCGTCTGCCGACAGCAGTAGCTCGCGTCCCAAACGTGTCGCGTCTATGCACAATCGTAGGCGGAAGCGTGATGGACCAAAGGCGCTCTTTTGCACGGGAAACTGACAACCTATGGCCAGTTCAAATGGTTCAAATGGCTCTGAGCACTATGGGAGTTAACATCTGAGGTCATCAGTCGCCTAGAACGTAGAACTACTTAAACCTAACTAACCTAAGGACAGCACACACGTCCATGCCCGAGGCAGGATTCGAACCTGCGACCGGAGCGGTCGCGCGTTTCCCGACTGAAGCGCCTAGAACCGTTAGGCCACAGCGGCCGGCAAATGAAAAGGAAAAACACACACAACACTGCCGACTACAATTAAACAGCCAAAGATCTGGCTGCCACTGGGAACTGAAAATACACAAATTACGAACAAATCCCACGTGATAATTTACACTGGGCGACTGATTTTCCGCTAACATTGCGGACTCCCTGAGTTACGCTGACCTAGAAAAATAATGAAGAGCCAGATCGCAGCTACAAACTAATGCACACAACTTTAATAGAGAGCACAAATTATTAAGGGCCATAGCTATCTGTGGTGTGTGTACTGTAAGACCTTCAGTACACACACCATCAGATTATTTGACTTGTCGCTCTAACGAAGTAGGCGAGTGTCAGCAATATGTCTCGTGGTTTTATCGTGGCGTGTTTGTCTTCTGCCGTTAGGTCAGACGATGGAAATGCCACTTGCACGCTTAGAGTATCAGATTGACGGTGACCAACTTTAAACAGAACTTGATTAATTTTCACACACATTTATTAAAGTAATAACAAGCATAAACATTACTTAACGTGGTTCAAAAAATGGTTCAAATGGCTCTCAGCACTATGGGACTCAACGTCTGAGGTCATTAGTCCCCTAGAACTTAGAACTAGTTAAACCTAACTAACCTAAGGACATCACACACATCCATGCCCAAGGCAGGATTCGAATCTGTGACCGTAGCGCTCTCACGGTTCCAGACTAGAACCGCTCGACCACTTTGGCCGGCACTTAAAAAACGCAGACTGAAACTTGACTCTAGACTGGTACAGACAAATGTAGAACGCGTACAGACTGGTACAGACTAATGCAGGCTGGTACAGACTGGTGCAGGCAAATGTAGACTAATGCAGACTGACTAATCGGAGGTCTGTACACTCGTTATAATACCTCGCGCGTTCATGTATCACTGTGCGAGTGCCATCCGCGAGGAGAACAGGTTCTACGTTAGCAGCAATCTCATTGGCTGCGTTACATATTAATACGCGGATCGGCGGAAGCAGAATTTGGTCCGTCCCTATGGCAGCGCCATTTCGTAGTGCGGAGATGGACGAGCTCTGCGCCTGCGCTGTTGTGCGTAGTGGGGCGCGCTCTAGTGGGAAAGTTGTGAACGCGCTGACTACGCGGACCTATGTACACAACACTATGGGTTGTACATTGGAGGTTTGCATCACAAGTTATTTAATATCAATAGCAGGTGTATAACGGGAACAATCTGTCGATTAACACAGTAGTTTATTCGAAAGAAACATAACTATTCACAGAGATCAAGAATCGAATGTGAAATGCATGACATTAGCATCGCTCCTGCGAAACTCAGCTTACCCTTTTCTCTGATGGCCGGCCGTTGTGGCCGAGTTGTTCTAGGCGCGTTAGCGCGGAACCCCGCTGCTGCTACGGTCGCAGGTTCGAATCCTGCATCGGGCATGGATGTGTGTGTTGTGCTTAGGTTAGTTAGGTTTCAGTAGTTCTATGGGCCTGATGACCTCAGATGTTAAGTCCCATAGTGCTCAGAGCCATTTGAACAATTTTTTTCTTTCATGATATGCTTCAAACTATGGATGAAGGGCAACAGGCAGATTCCACATTTCTAGATTTCCGGAAAGCATTTGGCACGGTGCTCCATTGCAGGCTGTAGATTAAGGTACGAGCATATGCAATAAGTTCTTAGGTATGTGAATGGCTCGAAGACTTCTTAAGTAATAAAACCCAGTATGCTGGCCTCAACGGCGAGTCTACATCAGACGCAAGGATATAGTCAGAGCCCGCATCTCGTGGTCGTGCGGTAGCGTTCTCGCTTCCCACGCCCGGGTTCCCGGGTTCGATTCCCGGCGGGGTCAGGGATTTTCTCTGCCTCGTGATGGCTGGGTGTTGTGTGACGTCCTTAGGATAGTTAGGTTTAAGTAGTTCTAAGTTCTAGGGGACTGATGACCATAGATGTTAAGTCCCATAGTGCTCAGAGCCATTTGAACCATTTGATATAGTCAGAAATGCCCCAGGAAAGTGTGATAAACTCCCTCATACTGATCGGCCTATCCTGTTTGCGATATAAAACATGACCGTGGATCGCGTGTATGCCTAATGGTTGTTTTCCAATTGTATAAGGCTATCTTTCCCGAAGAAGTGATACCGATAAGTAGGAGGAAAGTGTACAACCGACACTCCTGATGGAAAGTCTACTAAAAATAAAAGTAATTTAACAGAACAGGGCTATAATTTGGAAAATGAAAGTTATTTTGTGCATTCTATCACGAATAACACCGGACAGAAAGGGGTACTACTGATCATGACTCCAAAAGTTACACTAATGAAAGAAAAGGAAGTAACTAACGGTCGCCAGCCCACTAGGGCAATTTACAGCCAAAATCCTGTACAAGATGATGGGAAAGAAAAACATGTATTATTAAACACTGACGTGGCCACTCTAGGTTGCCACGTTTTTTTTTTTTACACTAATTTTAAGTGAGTATGTAATGACAAAGAAAACTGAGAAGTCACGTTTACGTTATGTTTGGCAATAAATTTTGAAAAAGGCAATCGACTAATGTTTTGAAAATATGCAATTGAACTGTATGTTAGTACTGAACTTCGTTACGTGAACAATGACTTCCAGTGACCTCAGCATAACGTCATCAAAGAAATTTAGAAAAAAAGCAAGCACTTTCTACTTTGCCGTTACTTATTTTGCAAATTGGATTTCATATTATTGTCTTAACAACTGAACCTTTTGTACTGACTTGAACAGAATTAAATACTAGAATACGTACCAAACCAAACAGCCATGTGCTCCAAGCTCTACGTAAAATAAATAAAATTTCCGCACTCTTAATTTGTGCTTTTCTTTAGATTTGAATTTTTTCCAGTGATTGATTCTCAAACTTGAAAAATGAAATTGCTTTACTTTAGTCATATATTGAACCCTCTGTTGTACAACAGTTAATTTAAGGTAGACTGAGGCTAAAATTCGTAAAAGAGAAATTATTCATTAATAAACTGGCTGTAACTATTCAATTTGTTTCTTATGACACTCAGTTAGCATATTAGGAAAAAAAGGAACAAGTATCCTGCTTGGTAACAATGTCTGGGGGCAATGAGGTCACAATCGTCCTGAGTTTATCTGTTTATTATTTAAATAAATCTTATCAATCAAATCACATTCAGTTGTGCTGCTGGGTCAGCCGTTAATGGTTACTACCAATGAACAGTCTTACTTCAGTGCTGTGCATACGACAAAACTCGGAACCGACGACGAAACTGTGTTGCTAGAACTGCTGCTGTTGTTGAAGACGGTAGCATATTGTGGAGCCACGGCTAATTATAGGAACGGGCAATCGTAATTAATACTGCCTCTTCGGCCCGTCCACTACGCGTTCTCCTGCTACTAGACATCTAGCCGGCGCGCGTACATGATGCCGCCGAAAATGGTACTCTCTACTGCGAGAGCGTTAACACCACACTTCCGCCCACTACAAGCGATGTAACCGGTCTCCTTCTCTCCACGCGCTCTGTGCAACAACCCTTACCCAAAGATTTTACAACGCACAAGCACTGCTGTTATCGTTGCTAGTCGATGCAAATAACAGATCCTTTGGCTTTTTCCCAGAGCTTATAAGTTTCACAGTAAAACACAGATAAATACAATGAAAAGTCAACAGACTTCTACCTAAATATTCATATACAGTGAAGCAATGTCCTTACTTATTAAATGAAAGCATTTAAATTACAAATATTTACATACAATTCAGAAAAAAGTTATACAGGGTGATTCAAAAAGAATACCACAACTTTAGGAATTTAAAACTCTGCAACGACAAAAGGCAGAGCTAAGCACTATCTGTCGGCGAATTAAGGGAGCTATAAAGTTTCATTTAGTTGTACATTTGTTCGCTTGAGGCGCTCTTGACTAGGCGTCAGCGTCAGTTGATGCTAAGATGGCAACCGCTCAACAGAAAGCATTTTGTGTTATTGAGTACGGCAGAAGTGAGTCGACGACAGTTGTTCAGCGTGCATTTCGGACGAAGTATGGTGTTAACCCTCCTGATAGGTGGTGTATTAAACGTTGGTATAAACAGTTTACAGAGAATGGGTGTTTGTGCAAAGGGAAAAGTTCTGGACTGCCGAGAACGAGTGATGAAAATGTAGCACGCATCCAGCAAGCATTTGTTCGCAGCCCATGAAAATCGACTCGCAGAGCTAGCAGAGAGCTGTAAATTCCACAATCAACTGTATGGAGAGTCCTACGAAAAAGGTTAGTTATGAAACCTGAACGTCAACTACCCGAGGCGATGGATCGGCCACCAGGCAGCCCATGACAGAGCACTTCATCACTGGCCTCCAAGAAGCCCTGATCTTACCCCCTGCGATTTTTTCTTATGGGGGTATGTTAAGGATATGGAGTTTCGGCCACCTCTCCCAGCCACCATTGATGATTTGAAACGAGAAAGAACAGCAGCTATCCAAACTGTTACGCCTGATATGCTACAGAGAGTGTGGAACGAGTTGGAGTATCGGGTTGATATTGCTCTGTGTCTGGAGGGGGCCATATTGAACATCTCTGAGCTTGTTTTTGAGTGAAAAAAAAACCTTTTTAAATACTCTTTGTAATGATGTATAACAGAAGGTTATATTATGTTTCTTTCATTAAATACACATTTTTAAAGTTGTGGTATTCTTTTTGAATCACCCTGTATATAGGTAGCAGATGCCATGCATCCTGCATTTTCGGTGTTACAATAGGACCGCTGTTGTTCTCAATATACATAAATGATTTGGCGGACGGGGTGGATAGCAGTCTGCGGTTGTATGCCGATGATGCTGTGGTGTACGGTAAAGGGTCGAAGTTGAGTGTCTGTAGAAAGGTATAATACGACAGAGGCAAAATGTCTATTTGGTGTGATAAATGGCAGCTAGTTCTAAATGTGAGAAAATGTAAATTAATAGGGATGAATAGGAAGAAGAAACCTGTAATGTTCAGATACAGTATTACTGCTGTCCTGCTTGACACAGTCAAGCCATTTAAATATCTGGGCGTAGCGCTGCAAAGCGATTGGAATGGAACGAGCACGTGAAAATTGTGGTAGGGCAGGCGAATGATCGATTTCGGTTTACTGGGAGAATTTTAGGAAAGAATGGTTGACATGTAAAGGAGACCGCATACACGATGGACGCTGGCGTAAACTACTGTTGAGTACTGCTCGAGTGTTTGCGTTCCGTGCCAGGTAGGTCTGAAGGAAGACATTGAAGCAATAGTCCTCGCCGATACCCCAGGAGCAACAGTGTCCCTAATTTGCTGGGAAGTGGCGGTGCGGTCCCCTACGGCACTGCGTAGGATCCTACGGTCTTGGCGTGCATCCGTGCGTCGCTGCGGTCCGGTCCCAGGTCGACGGGCACGTGCACCTTCCGCCGACCACTGGCGACAACATCGATGTACTGTGGAGACCTCACGCCCCACGTGTTGAGCAATTCGGCGGTACGTCCACCCGGCCTCCCGCATGCCCACTATACGCCCTCGCTCAAAGTCCGTCAACTGCACATACGGTTCACGTCCACGCTGTCGCGGCATGCTACCAGTGTTAAAGACTGCGATGGAGCTCCGTATGCCACGGCAAACTGGCTGACACTGACGGCGGCGGTGCACAAATGCTGCGCAGCTAGCGCCATTCGACGGCCAACACCGCGGTTCCTGGTGTGTCCGCTGTGCCGTGCGTGTGATCATTGCTTGTACAGCCCTCTCGCAGTGTCCGGAGCAAGTATGGTGGGTCTGACACACCGGTGTCAATGTGTTCTTTTTTCCATTTCCAGGAGTGTATTTCGTGTAGGGACCATGTCCGCAGCTCGTGGTCGTGCGGTAGCGTTCTCGCTTCTCGCGCTCGGGTTCCCGGGTTCGATTCCCGGCGGGGTCAGGGATTTTTCTGCCTCGTGATGACTGGGTGTTGTGTGATGTCCTTAGGTTAGTTAGGTATAAGTAGTTCTAAGTTCTAGGGGACTGATGACCATAGATATTAAGTCCCATAGTGCTCAGAGCCATTTGAACCATTTTGTAGGGACCACGAAGATCGGATACGAGAAATTAGGTCTCACACGGAGGCATATAGACAGTCGCGTTTTCCTCGCTCTATTTTCTTGTCGAACAGGAAAGGAAATGACTATTAGAGGTACAGGATACCCTCCGTCACGCAACGTACGGTGGTTTGCGGAGTATCTATGTAGATATAGATGTAGATGAATTCTTCATGCAGACTCTAACTACTGGGTGTGTTGATTTGCAGCACTGCTTGAATAAAAAAGTAAACGCGCCTAATGGCAGTCTGGATTTTGCTGTCGTATCTTGTTATGCCTAAACTAAAAACAATGGTTCAAAAATGGCTCTGAGCACTATGGGACTTAACATGTATGGTCATCAGTCCCCTAGAACTTAGAACTACTTAAACCTAACTAACCTAAGGACATCACACAACACCCAGTCATCACGAGGCAGAGAAAATCCCTGACCCCGCCGGGAACCGAACCCGGGAACCCGGGCGCGGGAAGCGAGAACGCTGCCGCACGACCACGAGCTGCGGACAGTGGTATCGTGTTGAAGCTGCATGGCAGCTGTACCTGTACACGCCATCTAAGCTCTGTTTGACACAATGCCAAGGAGCATCAAGGCCGTTATTACGGCCAGAGGTGGTTGTTCTGGGTACTGATTTCTCACGATCTATGCACCCAAATTGCGAGGAAATGTAATCACATGTCAGTTCCAGTATAATATATATGTCCAATGAATACCCGTTTATTATCTGCGTTTCTTCTTGGCGTAGCAGTTTTAATGGCCAGTAGTGTACATAAAAGGACAAATTGGTGCCACTTGTGTGTCCAGTACTGCTGTTAGCTGCACCACTGTGAATGCACCATTCTTTGCTTCTCTGCTGTCGTGTCCGGGGAGCTGCTGTAAAGGCTGCTGTGCTTACCGTTCGTCGGCTCCAAATGTAGTCGCACAGCTCGTGTGGGAACTTGTGGTGCAAATAACAATTTCCCGTCTTAAGGGTGGTTCAAAAATGGCTCTGAGCACTATGGGACTGAACTTCTAAGGTCATCAGTCCCCTAGAACTTAGAACTACTGAAACCTAACTAACCTAAGGAAATCACACACATCCATGCCCGAGGCAGGATTCGAACCTGCGACCGTAGCGGTCACGTGGTTCCAGACTGAAGCCCCTAGCACCGCTCGGTCACAGCGGCCGGGAAAGCTCCATCTTCAGCTGCATTTATGTGTGTTAACAAGACACTGTTGTATTCTGTACGACTTTGGGGTAACTTGTAGCACTGCCTAGTTGTGAAACAAAACACTATTTCAGAACATGTTTTTGGGGAGGTTTTTGACGAAAAAGCGAACGTATATGTAAATGTGAAAATAAAACAACTAAAACAGAATACCCGTGTGGTCAATTTTAGTTTTATTTTCCCATTTTCATTTACGTTTGATTTTTAGTAGAAAACCTCCCTAAACCCATGTTCTGAAATAGAGTTTTGTTTCACCATTAGACAGTGTTACAGGTTACACCAAAGTCGTAACAGAATAAACCCGTGTCGTGTTAACATACATAAATCCGCCTTATCATGGAGGTTTAAACCTTTGAAACGAATTATGGTTATAAATGAAGTGACAGTAAAGTAGTTGTTTAATTCGATACGTACGAATGATGTTTACATGTCAATGGCACGTTAGATGGATACCCCGTATTCGGCGAATATTTACTCAGAAATGGTTCAAGTGGCTCTAAGCACTATGGGACTTAACATCTGAGGTCATTAGTCACCTAGATCTAGAACAACTTAAACCTAATTAACCTAAGGACATCACTCACATCCATGTCCGAGCCAGGATTCGAACATGCGACTGTAGCGGCCGCGCGGTTCCAGACTGTAGCGCCTAGAACCGCTCGTCCACTCTGGCCGGCAGTCCATTATCATCCTCCAATTATTGAATCAAGCTCAGATTAAATGAAAAAGACATGGAAAATTGCCTGCTGCATTTCACATTGACCATTCCCACGATGGCTCTGGCATATCGCAAGTTCTAGACCACTGCGGGTCGCCAAGGAATTGTTGGTGCCCAATAACAGTGGTAACTTCCCAACAAGTAACTGTCTGCATGCAGTGTCACCATTAGCAGTAAAAGTGTGGCAAGAGCCCTCCCGTCCATTCAGACTGACACAAAGGTTCGTTTTCCCACGACTTGTCACGGCACTAGTGTACTGTACACTATGTGGTCAAAGGTATGTGAACACTAGAACACTGCATCCGTGTGGAGACTGCTCGTGAATAGCGTTCGTGTACATCAATCGCTGTGCATGCGCACTTGGAAACATGCGGCTGGCTGTTCACTCAATCAGTATCAGGCGGTGCTCACTCACTGAGTGATGTGATGGGCAACAGCTGTATGGTCTTGCCACGTGGGTAAGGAAACATAGACTCTACATTGTCAATGCGTCAGGATTGGCCAGGAGGGGAAAGCAGTAGGCACCAATTGAGGTGAAGAATTAAACATACTTTAAAGTGTATGAAGTTTTAGTGCCGTAAAGAAAGGCACACCTGGAGAAGCTGCCGAGACTGAATGGGCAGCCGCCCAAGAGAGCCGGTGAGGAGGGCGTCTGGTCGGTTTGGAAGCAGCCAGCAGAAGAGAGCGAACGGCGTGTCCGCTCCTGGCAGCTGGCCACGGTTCCACCCCCACTTGACCACCTCCAAGCCTCCCTGTTGGTCGGTCAGATCATAAGACGCGTAGTTCGGTAGCGTTACCTCGTCAGCAACACGTGAGTTTATGTGGTGTGAGTACTATAAGACCTTCGGTACACACACCATCAGATTATTTGACTTGTCGCTCTAACGAAGTAGGCGAGTGTCAGCAATATGTCTCGTGGTCTTATCGTGGCGTGTTTATCTTCTGCCATTAGGTCAGATGATAGAAATGCTACTGCACGCTTAGAGTAGCAGATTGACGGTGACCAACTTTAAACAGAACTTGATTAATTTTCACACACATTTATTAAAGTAATAACAAGCATAAACATTACTTAACTTGATTCTGGATGCTATAGGACAATCTGAAGTTCCTTTGGTCTTGGTACGTTAATCTTATTCTCACATATCTCTGATACTTGACAAAGTGTCTATACATTTATCTTCATGGCTATGGACAGGAATGTGATAATCTTCTTAGGTGCAGACTGAAACTTGACTATAGACTGGTACAAACTAATGCAGACTGGTACAGACTGGTGCAGACAAATGCAGACTGGTACAGACTAATGCAGACTGACTAATCGGGAGTCTGTACACACATTATAATACCTCACGCATTCATGTATCACTGTGCGAGTGTGATCCGCGAGGAGAAAAGTTTCTACGTTAGCAGCAATCTCATTGGCTGCGTTACATATTAATACGCGGATCGGCGAAAGCAGAATTGGGTCTGTCTCTAAGGCAGCGCCATCTCATAGTGTGGAGACGGACGAGTGCTGCGCCTGCGCTGTTGTGCTTAGCGGGGCGCGCTCTAGTGGGAAAGTTGTGTATGCGCTGACTACGTGGAACTATGTACACAACAGTTTAGCTGCTGATGGTTCAACACGTGAGTTTCAGGGTGGTTCTGTCCGGTTTTGGGCAACGTGAGTGAGACGCTGCAACCTACCGCCATGCAGAAGGCACTGACGAACATCAAATAAAAAATAAAAATCAAATTTTTTGTACTAATAAATCCATTCAGTATCGGCCCCCACTGTACAGCAGTGCACACAGCTTCAACACAACTTAGCGGTACTAATGAGCACTTTCTGTCAATTACTATGAACTGTGACCTTCCTGAGAGGAAAACACGAATACAGTTGCATAACTGAAAGAGTATTCTATATGCATACAGTCTGATTGAACGTTTCGTGTGAGGAACACTGTCAAAAGCCTTCTGTAAATCTAGAAATATGGAATAAATTTGAGATACCTGTCGCCGGCCGGTGTGGCCGTGCGGTTAAAGGCGCTGCAGTCTGGAACCGCGTGACCGCTACGGTCGCAGGTTCGAATCCTGCCTCGGGCATGGATGTGTGTGATGTCCTTAAGTTAGTTAGGTTTAAGTAGTTCTAAGTTCTAGGGGACTGATGACCTCAGCTGTTGAGTCCCATAGTGCTCAGAGCCATTTGAACCATTTGAGATACCTGTCGATGACACTCATTACAATCATTATAATAATACTGTTATGTATGTTCTTTCTTTCTTGTAGAGTTTTCGAATGAGGTCGAGGCAATGGACATGGATGAAATACAGCCGAGCCCTGTGGCTGTGCGCTCGCTGAGTATATCCTCTCCACAACCTAAGATTGAAATTAACACAACACTCACTCTGCCAGCAGCAGCAACATATCAAGATGAGCAAAGAAAAATAAATATATGATCCCTCTTAGTAATTCACATAAGAGTGCTATGTAATTATGCGTGCATATGGTGCTTGTGAAATGTTACTGTTTTTTTTTTTTTTTCTAGGAGACTTGGAGTATATTATGGAGATTTTTCGTAGCGTAGGCAGCACAAACATTATCCAACCTATGACACACATCTCTGAGATATGCCACTCCCGCAGTATGACGCCTTCTTCCAGTATGAATTCACAAGCACGGGCTTCTATTATTAATGAATGCAGATGCATGCACATGCTGACATTTGTTCTTGTTCTTCTACAATAATTTATCTTTAATGAATTACGTATGAAATGTTCTTATTTCTTTCTATGAGCAGTTGATGACGATATGGGTACGGGGAACAGCCAACACCGCAGCTGTGGAGATACAAGAACTGACCCATCCCAGTTCAAAGCCTTTTTCCACCATGAGCTCATGGCGAATGATATCAGTCATTGAGGGGCAGATGCATACGTAATAGTACTACTACTAGTAGTAGTAGTAGTTCATTTTCTCTTCAAATAATAATAATAGTAGTAATAATAATAATAATAATAAAATAATTTTACATTTCCATGCACAGTTAGCGAGATGTTTTTGTTTTTATGTGCACTTGATGACGATATTAAGATGGGCCAGGACGATTATAATCTGTAAACGCTTGTAAGAGGCAATACACCGATTGATGATGAGATGAGAGCTGCATATTACAACAATATGGATACTGACAAATTACTGTGTAAGCAGTAAAAATTATTATTATAGAAGTATGCATATGTTTAGTTGCCTTCCTTTCCAGGAGTACCGGAACCGTTCGTAGGTGGGCATGTGCCAACAACAGCTTGTGCTGGTCTGTTAGTGCCATGCTTCCCCAGGCTAGTCCACTGGTGATGGGTTTGCCACTCCCTGAACCGTCTCGGCATTTGCTTTGACACCGGCCATCACCTCGTCCTGGCCCGTTCTGGTATTGAGCATCAGATTACATGCATGCAAGCTTTCAAATGGCTCTGAGCACTATGGGACTCAACTGCTGAGGTCATTAGTCCCCTAGAACTTAGAACTAGTTAAACCTAACTAACCTAAGGACATCACAAACATCCATGCCCGAGGCAGGATTCGAACCTGCGACCATAGCGGTCTTGCGGTTCCAGACTGCAGCGCCTTTAACCGCACGGCCACTTCGGCCGGCTATGCAAGCTTTGAACTACTTCGTAATCGTAGGTGCTTTTACAGACAGAGACTCATATTCACACACAGACCACCCCAACTGTGGGCTGCTGGGAGCCTGTCACTTTCCTTAATTCATGTCAACTTATTTTGGAAAGAAAGCTTCCTACACTCGTGAATGATCAGCGATATCCCGTCATTAAGTTCAGTGCAATTCTATGCTGCGAACTAATGAACCCCCTGAAAGAAGGTAGTAATGGTGCTGAAGAAAATACCATTGCAATGAAATGAATACCCCTGGCTGCATACAGGGGTTGATATAAGTCAACGGGGACAGTTGAAAATATGTGCCCCAATCGGAACTCGAATCCGAAGTCTCCTGCTTATATAGCAGACGCTCTGTCCATCTGAGCCACCGAGGACACAGAGGATAGTGCAACTGCAGGAACTTATCTCTGGCACGCCACCCGTGAGACCCACATTCGCAACTTATTGTCCCGCATTATATTCATAGTGGCAACGGCCTTGCCGCAGTGGCTACACCGGTTCCCGTGAGATCACCGAAGTTAAGCGCTGTCGGGCGTGGCCGGCGCTTGGATGGGTCACCATCCTGCCGCCATGTGCTGTTGCCATTTTTCGGGGTGCACTCAGCCTCGTGATGCCAACTGAGGAGCTACTCGACCGATTAGTAGCGGCTTCGGTCAAAGAATACCGTCCTAACGGTCGGGAGTGCGGTGTGCTGACCACACGCCCCTCCTTATCCGCATCCTCCTCGGAAGATGACACGGCGGCCGGACGGTCCCGGAAGGGCCACTTGTGGCCTACAGACGGAGCTTAGTTTATTATATTCATAGTGCCCTTGCCCATTATACTCATTACTCGCGGCTTTATTGCCGATTCCCGTAAGAGTTCGGGCACTGTTTGTGCATCCGCACAGAAGATGGTCAAAACAGATAAAATCTTCATATATATAGAAAATACCATTGTTTACATTTGGGGGGAGGGGTGATAATGTGGGGTTACACAACTGCAGATTGGTTCAGAACTTTTACCTTGAGTGTCACAATGGGTCACTTTTACGAAATAGAAGAAAGAGGATCCAGTAAGGCACACAGCCATTTACTTTCACGTCTATGATCCAGTAAATGGGGAATGTTGTTGTGGTCTTCAGTCCTGAGACTGGTTTGATGCAGCTCTCCATGCTACCCTATCCTGTGCAAGCTTCTTCATCTCCCAGTACTTACTGCAACCCACATCCTTCTGAAACTGCTTAGTGTATTCATCTCTTGGTCTCCCTCCATGATTTTTACCCTCCACGCTGCCCTCCAATGCTAAATTTGTGATCCCTTGATGCCTCAGAACATGTCCTACTAACCGGTCCCTTCTTTTTGTCGAGTTGTGCCACATACTCCTCTTCTCCCCAATTCTATTCAATACTTCATCATTAGTTATGTGATCTACCCATCTAATCTTCAGTATTCTTCTGTAGCACCACATTTCGAAAGCTTCTATTCTCTTCTTGTCCAAACTATTTATCGTCCATGTTTCACTTCCATACATGGCTACACTCCATACAAATACTTTCAGAAACGACGTCCTCACACTTAAATCTATACTCGATGTTAACAAATTTCTCTTCTTCAGAAACGCTTTCCTTGCCATTGCCAGTCTACATTTTATATCTTCTCTACTTCGACCATCATCAGTTATTTTTCTCCCCAAATAGCAAAACTCCTTTACTACTTTAAGTGTCTCATTTCCTAATCTAATTCCCGCAGCATCACCCAACTTAATACGACTACATTCCATTATCCTCGTTTTGCTTTTGTTGATGTTCAGCTTATATCCTCCTTTCAAGGCACTGTCCATTCCGTTCAACTGCTCTTCCAAGTCCTTTGCTGTCTCTGATAGAATTACAATGTCATCGGCGAACCTCAAAGTTTTTATTTCTTCTCCATGGATTTTAATACCAACTCCGAATTTTTCTTTTGTTTCCCTTACTGCTTGCTCAATATACAGATTGAATAACATTGGGGATAGGCTACAACCCTGTCTCACTCCCTTCCCAACCACTGCTTCCCTTTAATGCCCGTCGACTCTGATAACTGCCATCTGGTTTCTGTACAAATTGCAAATAGTCTTTCGCTCCCTGTATTTTACCCCTGCTACCTTTAGAATTTGAAAGAGAGTATTCCAGTCAACATTGTCAAAAGCTTTCTCTAAGTCTACAAATGCTAGAAATGTAGGTTTTTCTTTCCTTAATCTTTCTTTTAAGATAAGTCGTAAGGTCAGTATTGCCTCACGTGTTCCAGTATTTCTACGGAATCCAAACTGGTCTTCCCCGAGGTCGGCTTCTGCTAGTTTTTCCATTCGTCTGTAAAGAATTCGTGTTAGTATTTTGCAGCTGTGGCTTATTAAACTGATAGTTCGGTAATTTTCACATCTGTCAACACCTGCTTTCCTTGGGATTGGAATTATTATATTCTTCTTGAAGTCTGAGGGTATTTCGCCTGTCTCATACATCTTGCTCACCAGATGGTAGAGTTTTGTCAGGACTGGCTCTCCCAAGGCCGTCAGTAGTTCTAATGGAATGTTGTCTACTCCCGGGGCCTTGTTTCGACTCAGGTCTTTCAGTGCTCTGTCAAACTCTTCACGCAGTATCGTATCTCCCTTTTCATCTTCATCTACATCCTCTTCCATTTCCATAATATTGTCCTCAAGTACATCGCCCTTGTATAGACCCTCTATATACTCCTTCCACCTTTCTGCTTACCCTTCTTTGCTTAGAACTGGGTTTCCATCTGAGCTTTTGATATTCATGCAAGTGGTTCTCTTTTCTCCAAAGGTCTCTTTAATTTTCCTGTAGGCAGTATCTATCTTACCCCTCATGAGAAGAGCCTCTACATCCTTACATTTGCCCACTAGCCATCCCTGCTTAGCCATTTTGCACTTCCTGTCGATCTCATTTTTGAGACATTTGTATTCCTTTTTGCCTGCTTCATTTACTGCATTTTTATATTTTCTCCTTTCGTCAATTAAGTTCAATATTTCTTCTGTTACCCAAGGATTTCTACTAGCCCTCGTCTTTTTACCTACTTGATCCATTGCTGCCTTCACTACTTCAGCCACTAAAAAGCCATGTATTAATTTTAAACATATTGCCGAGGGGGATGAATTTTGATTTGCGTAGTTGGATCTTGCTTGTAGTAGAAATTACATGAAACATGAATATTGCACATCTACATACCAAACATTTAGTGTTTGTGAGCGTTATAATTTTAATGTATTCTCATTCCCCATTAAAGTCGAGGACTCACAAAAATTTGATATGCAGAATCTGGGTTATTCAGTTCATGCTTATGGCCTGGAAGTAAATGAAAGCAAGTCAGAAGAAGACAAAGACTACACTGTGCAGAACAAAAATAGACATAAAGCATAAATAAGTGAGACTCCTCTACTTCTCCGAAGTAGCCAGTCAAGGAATAAAGACATAGATATGTTGCTATTCTCTGAGAGCGAGATGCAACACTATTACTAGATCAAAGACATGTCCCACCTAAAAACATTTTGGTGTGTGGAATTTTTGTTATAGATGCCCGAACGTGTTTACTTTGAATGAGCATCTAGAAAAGTATGTGATTGCTGCAGCAAGAACCGGTGCCTACTGAGGCAAACAAGTTGTTTAAGTTTAAGAACATCCATCAGCAGGAGCATTTGCAGTTTATGCAGATTTCGAGTGCCTCCTAACTTGCGTGGTACGTTTTTAAGATCACTACCCTGTCTCTCGTACAACCTTTACAGAACGGCAGGTATCATGTGTAGTGGCACATCAAGTCGTATGCTTATTTGATTTCAGTCTCAGTCATTTCGATTCATATGTCAGGCATTATACTGCGACATGGTAGCTCACTGAGCTTGAAAGAACTTGCTTGGCATGTTGACTGATTTTACTGCACCAACGTTTCCAAGACCGAATCACAGGAGAATAATGTCTTGTAGGGGCAGACGGTTGACTGCCATATTTATGGACTGCAGTTAGGTAGAAAAGTGGAAAATCCAAGTAGAGACCACTGCCATCTAATGGAGTAATTTTGTGGTGCAGCAAAAATACGTGGAACTTGAAATACCAACTGTTATGACACATACTTGTTTTCTCCCGTAATTTGAGCAGGTATGATGCTCACTTCCTTCTTGAGTGCTTGGGTGATTTCAGCTTGGAAAATAATTAAGTCAGTGTTATACCTGAAACTGCTAAAAACTATATTTTATTTTCCAAGGGAATCACAGAAGAATAACGCTCTGCTTCCTGGCTTCAGTTCGACCTGTACACGCACCTCTTCAGACGAAATAATGCGTCAGGAGGATATGAATACCACCAGAACTGCATATCGCAACGATATGAAGAGTCAGCGTGTGATGAAGAAGGAGGTTTTTCCATATGAATATCTGGATTCGATAGAGAGACGCAGTGAAACCTTAATGCCTGGCATAATCACATTCACCAGAAGACTTACATGCACTGCCATAATGGAAGCAGTTGGTAGTAATTCAACATCCGTTATGTAGCGGAATAGTATATACACACATAAGTCTGCTAGTGCATATTTTAGAGAAATTCTGGAGTGTGTGTATGTACGCATACATGTTGTATTACATCTTCTACTACACTGAACCAGGCCCGCGCGGTTGACCATGCGGTCTAACGGACTGCTTTCCGGGCAGGAAGGAGCGCCGGTCCCCGACACGAATCCGCCCGGCGGACTTGTGTCGAGGTCCGGTGAGCCGACCAGTCTAAGGATGGTTTTTAGGCGGTTTTCCATCTGCCTCGGCGAATGTGGGCTGGTTCCCCTTATTCCGATTCATCTACACTATGTCGGCGATTGCTGCGCAAACAAGTTCTCCACTTAGGCGTACACCACCATTATTCTATAACGCAAACATAGGGGTTACACTCGTCTGGTGTGAGAAATTCCCTGGGGCGTCCACCGGGGGCCGAACCGCACAATAACCCTGGGTTCGGTATGGGGCGGCGGAGGGGTGAAGTGGACTGCGATAGTCGTCGTGGGGTTGCGGACCACTGCGGCTGCGGCGGGGACGGAGCCTCTCCGTCGTTTCTAGGTCCCCAGTTAACATAACATAATACTGAACCAGAGCTTTCGTTGTATCTAACTATTGACCGATGTTGACATACTGGTCTCTTTCACACTCGAGATTTGCAGCAGTCTTTGCCATTGTGCGCATAGGTACACCAAGGCGAACAACCTGTGAATGAGTGAGGGGGAGTACAAGGCATCTCATGATTTGAGTTACATCCAATACGTCGTGTAAACAACTTACATGGGCGCTCCATGCAACAGTGTCTGTTGACTGGAGGATTTCGAAGGCTCTCACTAAGGACATGGTCAAATTGGATAAGTTCCAAGTTTTAGCTGCAGGTACCGGTGTAGTATATGTCATGGAAGCTGAACTGGTGTATCCTACTAATTTTCAAGACTTGCACGACGATTTGACACTATGTTCAGACTGACTAGCAGAACCCTGCAACTGTGTGGTGTATCCATGTGGCCCGCACGCGCCTGCGGTGTGTGAGTGAGAGCACGAATACACTTCATGAACTTTGGCGGAAGTTACCAGCGGTAATGACGGCCATATTAGCGCATATACACAGGCCATGCGGATGGAAAAATCACTTGAGGACTTCCACGCGCGTGCACTCACTTGCACATAGTTTGCATACTTGCAGTGTGTGTATGCAAGTACCACACTTGGGCGAAATGATGAATAATGAATACAGATATAAGCTACTGGTGAATAAGAAACATTATTCGAAACACTACTCACGTACACGAATAGACACATTTATTCGTGATCTGTGAATAAAATGTGTTAAGAATAATACATAAATCTGAAATTTAATTGCATTTGTTGCTCCAATTATTTGTCAGTTGTTAAACGAATGTACTTTTTTGTTGCTTTTAAAGTAGTTTTCAGAACAGTTCCTTTTCTTGAAACGTCTCATCAGAAACTTTATGTGACTAAGAGAGATTTACCGTTGTGACGCTAAAGAAAATACATTCTACACATGCAGTGCACTCCTAATTTCGTCTTATCATGACTTCGATGTATGACTTTCAGCTCATAATCTTCTTCAGCAAAAGTTGAGAAAGTACAGTTCCACTGTAGTTTTGGCAAATAATTCGTAGCGATTCCACTTCAACATCATTTCCTAAATAACATTCCAAATAAAATCTACTTTTTACTCATGATGTCATTCGAAACTCATGACCCGAGTGTTTTGACATTTCTTTCGCTATTATAAGTCTGAACTTTGTGGTATACCTCCTTTGGTCACGAAACAGCAATAGACGTTAACTACTTGCTTCTAAATCATCGCTAAGGCTTTCTACAATAATTAAAGTTGGTATAGCAAAGTGAAAACAAACGTCCTCCAATCGTCTCTCGACATTTTCACGTTACACAAGTTGCAAGAGTGCTGAAACGTTACGAAATCGTTTATATACTGAAAGCCAGTGCCTCTTCCGGAATTTTTGAGTATCAAAGTTGTACATAACTGCATAGACGGATGTCGGATCGAAAAAATACTCCGTGTTCTAAAGGCAAGCTTACGCAGAGTTAATCCTAAAACACTTTAGATGACCTTTTACGTCCAGCAGCATTCCAGAAACCTTTTAGGAGACCTTGGATTGAAAGTCTGGTGCTGTTAAAAGTTAGGGACCACTTAGTTCTTCCTTGTTCCACTCATTTCGTAGTAGTACAACCACTATTTGCGCAATTGTATCAAGGAGACACTAATATCCAGTAGTGTTAGCAATCTAAGAAAGGTACTGAAGACAGAGCAATCTCATCGTTGACTGCATATGTAGAGTTGTTGCGCCATGTTAACAGTAGGAGGGGGAGATGTATTGGGAGGTGCAGAGAGAGTTGAAGGAGACCGAATCGGTAGAGTAAGGGGTGTAAAGCACTAGGCAGAGCCGTCTGCTGTAACCCCCCCCCCCCCCCCCCAAAAAAAAAAATAAAGTGCACTGTAGCCCGCGCATTGGACCGCTGCGACAGCCGGCTGGCTCCGCACTGGCAGTGTTGAGCAGGGTGTGTTGTGGAGAACTTATGGGGCTGCCTTCGGTGTACGTGCAATTGTCGAAGCAGCCAGGTATTGTTTGCTTCGGGAAACAAATTTCATGATGACTTTCTACAGCTTGTAGGAACTGTGGGAATTTCCAGTTCTGGAGGGATGTACAATATGTCCTCCAATTTATAGCCATGTCTTTCTAGCACATTATTTTGTGCAACACAGCATGCATTTATTATGACAATTGCCAAGTCTTCTCGAACATCGAATGGGAAATGAAAAATTCTTTGTTGTCCATTTATTTGCCAGAGTGCCAATAGTGAATTCTATAAACAGCCTATTCCGAGACAGACTGTTTTGAATGCCCTTTTATTTTTTGTTAAAGTCCTTCCTCCATATGGATGCATTAAATTTTTAGGTATATCGAAAGCCTCGCCTCCAACAATTATGCACGGCGTCACTGCTCCCTTGCTTAATTAGTGACTTTTCTCCGATATTCGTAACTTTTTACTAACGAGGTTTTCATACATAACTGATTGTATAAAAATAGATGAGTTACTATATTTTCTGTACACTACAAGATCTATGTAACTGAACTTATAATCCGCTGCATATAAAGTAAATAAATAGACGGAAAATAATTTTTAAGATTATGGTACAGTAGTACAGTATGTTTGTTATGAGAAAAAAGGCATTACATATTCCACACCCGAATCGTTCGGCTGATCGGTCACAGCTGTTCGTCAACTGGCTGACTAAATTGTCTGCTCAACATTACGGCTGTCTGGTGTGTTATACCCAAACTGCTGCGGCCATCCGCCTACAAGCATTTTTATGTTTCATTTGTTAAGCTGCGAATCAAGTAAAGTTGTGCTCAATTAGAAGGATGGTTTCAGCACTGCAGGGCTGTAATAGGCATGGCGGTATGCCCTTGATTTCCTCCCACTTCTGAAGAGATTTATACAGCCAGTTAATGGGGGATCTATATTTCAGAAAGTACTCGGAAATACGGTGCAACTTGAGTTGGAATTATTGACATTGTTATAGGTGAAAGAAACGGTAAGAACAGCGAAAATCATAGGAACAACCAGAGGTCGTACCCTTAGCCTAAGTTTTGTCATCTAGAACTTAAGCCCTGAGCTACAAATGTACGTTTCTAGACGAACTATTAATAAGTTATTTAACAAACAGAAGCGGCACTAAGCAAAGGGAACAAATAATAATTCTGTATAATAAGGAAACAAAATATGGTGGCATTGTATGTTATTCTATATTTTATTTAGAGATAATTTATTGGTGAATAAATTTCTTTGAATGGCCTGCTTATTCGAATAATTCAACATTATCATTTCCTTGGGCCTCTGTCCCACTTCTACACGGAGTCGGCCTTGTTACTATGGATTTGGCGATGTTAGCGTCAGAGGGTGGCCAGATGCGCTTCCTGTTGCCACTTCGTACCCACTTGAGATGGAATTAGTGTACCCCACCTGTCTGCATGTAGTGTAAGCCATGAAATAGTGCAGACGTTATCAAATGTCTGCGAGTCACGTAACTGGGGCGGGACATAGGGACCAGCCCGATATTCACCTAGCGGGATGTGGAAAACCGCCTAGGAACCACATCCAGGCTGACCAGCACACCGGTCCTCGTCGTTAATCCCCTGGGTGGATTAGATCCGGGGCCGGCGCACCTACCCGAGTCCAGGAAGCAGCCATTATCGTCCTCAGCTAAAGAAATCTATTATAATAATGCCCATCTCTTTTTCACCATGCCACCTTACGCTTCCTCTCCTTTTCTGTCCCTATCAAATGTGTCAGTCCTATTAGCTCATTTGCTTTATTTACTCACGAAAGCTTATCGTGTAGCTGGATTGAAGTTATTTTTTTGTTAATTGTAAAGAAAGTTGACAGTTGTTGTCTATTGTCACATTCCTCAAAGAATTATTTTTAAACTGTTCTGTTAAAAATATATCTGAGTGCAAGTGCAATTTTCGGAGCTGACTGAAAGTGAACATTAATTCATCAACTATTATTTTATGGAATTATTAATTTCCACAACTAAAGCAATGACCTTCAATAACATTCAATATTCGGTTATAACTTTCATTTTCGTTATACTGTGGTAACACTTGGTCAATCTGAAGTATACAGCACATATCTTCTCCATAGAAAACATGGAAAATTGACAGCTAAAGAGAAATTTTAAATTAAAAGCATTTGAACGCTTGCCAGGCCGATTAGCATTGCTAAGTCTTGTCGAAGCTGTGTAGGTAGAGTCCATGTTTCCTTACACACGTGGTAGGGGCACATGGTTGTTGTACATCACTCCATGAGTCAGCGCCGCGTGGTGACGAACGGGTGAACTGCCTGCTACGTGCTTCCGCGTGCGCATGCACAGCGAGTGCTGTAGACGAACGCTACTCACGCGGATTCGCCACGTGGATGCAGTGCTCTACCGACTTGTCCCACGCACTAGGTCCATCCCCAAGCTTATGACGACACTGCAGGATAAAAAAGATACATTATGCACTACGGAAACCTTCCGCGACGGTTCAGTTTGAGGATGGAAGTTATGAGAGTCACCCAGACCACCTTCTTCAGCCAGTCACGCTGGATGAAGGAACACATAGACGTCAGTACCGAAAAGGTGGCTCTCGCGGCATATGAATTTGAAAAGGATTTTTGAAATTCATGAACTATGGTTTCAGTACAGCTCACAGAGCCTGTCTGTGTCTGCACGTGTACACTGAAACTCTCCAAACCCCACATGTACCAGTTTCACTATGAGTTTGCGAAACCTAACTTCGTTGATTCAAAGCTACTTCATATGGTACAGCCAGTTTCATCTACTGGGTGAAAGGCTGCGTTCCCTGAGAGGTAATAAAGTGCTAGCTCAACGCATTCGACACGTCTGGATATTCAGCCGAAAAGCCTTATGGTATCTGTTTTATCATCAGGTTTGATGTGGCCCATCACGAATTGATCTTCTGTGACAAATTCTCCATCTCAAAATAGCGCTTGCAGCTTACGTCGTCAATTCTTTGTTGGATGTACTTCAATCACTGAATGTATTCCAATTCCTCTCTTACATTCCTGGCCAAAATAAGTCTGCTAGTATCAAATACAGGCCTCAATTTGAGGAAGAAATTTCTGAGAATGTACGTTTGCAGCACGGCATTGTACGGCAGTGAGGCTGGGAAAATGGAGCAGAAGGCAATAGAAGCATTTGAAATGTGGTGCTACAGAATGTTGAAAAATAGGTGGACTGATAAGGTTAGGAGCGTCGAAGTTCTTCGCAGAATCGTCGGAGAAAGGAACATATGGGAGACGCTAACAAGAAGATAGGACAGAACGATAGCACACGTGTTGACATCGTGGAATAACTTCCGTAGTATTAGAGAAAGCTGTAGAGGGTAAAATTTCTATTTTATTCCACGATGTCTTAACACATATGCTATCGTCCTGTCCTATCTTCTTGTTAGTATTTCCCATATGTTCCTTCCTCAGCCGGTTCTCCAAAGAACCACTTCATTCCTTACCTTATCAGTCCACTTAATTTTCAACGTTCTCCTGTAGCACCACGTCTTAAGTGCTTCTATTCCCTTCTGTTCCGATTTTCCCACAGTCTCACTATCATACAATTCCGTTCTCCAAACATTTAGTGTCAGAAATTTCTTCCTCAAATTGAGGCCAATGTTTGATACTGGTAGACTTCTTATGTCTAGAAATGCTCTTTATGCTTGTGCTTGTCTGCTTTTTATGCCCTCCTTGCTTCCCAGATGACAGAATCCTTTAACTTAGTCTACTTCGGGTCAAAAATTGCAATGATATGTTTCTCACTGTTCTCATTTCTCCTACTTCTCGTTACTTTCATCTTTCTTCGTTTACTCTCAGACCATATTCTGAGATCATTAGACTTTTCATTCCATCCAACAGACCCTGTAATTCTCTTCACTTTCACTGGGGTTAGTAATGTCATCAGTGAATATTATCATTGATATCCTTTCACTCTGAATATTATTGCCACTCTGGAACCTTTCCTTTATTTACGCCATTACTTCTTCAATGTTTACATTGAAGAGAGGGGCGAAAGCCTGCATCCCTGTCCTACACCCTTCTAAATTCAATTTCTTCGTTCTTGGTCTTTCGGTCTTATTGCTCAGTCTTGGTTCTTGTACATATTGTACACCACCCGTCTTTCCCCGTAGCTTTCCCCTATTTTTCTCAGAATTTCGAACATCTTGCATCATTTTACACTGTCGAATTCCTATTCTAGTTTGACGAATCCTATGAGCGTGTCTCGATTTTTCTTCAGCCTTTCTACCATTATCAAGCGCAGCGTCAAAACTGCCTCACTGGTGCCTTCATCTTTCATAAAGCCAAACTGATCGTCATCCAATTAATCCTCAATTTTTTTTCCATTCTTCTATATACTAGTCTGGTCAGCAACTTGGATGCATGAACTGTGAAGCTGACTGTGTGATTCTTTTCCCACTTAACAGCTATTTCTATCTTCGGAGTTGTGAAAATGATGTTTTTCCGAATGTCTGATGGTATGTCACCATCTCATGGATTCTACACACCTACCTGAATGATCTGTGGTTCCGAATGTCTGATGGTATGTCACCATCTCATAGATTCTACATACGAACCTGAACAATCTGTGGTTAACGTTTCCGCCAATGATTGTAGAAATTCCGATGGAATGTTACCTATCCCACCTACCTTATTTGAGGATAAGTCTTCCAAAGCTCCTTTAAATAATATCTCTTATAATGAATTCTTTATCTTTTCTGTATCGACCAATTTCTTTATCGCGTTATCAGACAACTCCTCCACATAATAAAGACATTCAGACATTCAGGCTTCCCACCAGTCCGCTCTCACCTCTGTGTTTGAAAATTCACTTTCTATTGTACTCTTAATGGTGGTACCCTCGCTTTTAATTTCACGGAAGGTTGTTTCAGTTTTTTATGTGGTGAGTCAGTCCTTTTGGTGATCATTTACTTTTAGATTTCTTCACATTTTTCCAACAGTCATTTCGTCTTGACATCCCTGCAATTCCTATTTATTTCTTTTCGAAGTAATTTATGTTGATTATTCCTATCTTCCCCCGAAGATTTTTGCACTTCTTCTTTCGCCGATCAACTGAAGTGTTTGTTCTGCTACTCAAGGTTTCTGCGCAGTTATCTTTCCGGTACCTGTGTTTATCTCTGCATCATCTATGATTGCTCTTTTTAGGCATGCCCACCCCGCTTCAACTGAACTGCCTACTGTGGTATTCTTCACTGCAGTATCCACTTCTTTAACGAACTTCAAATGTATCTCATCCTTCCTCAGTACCTAAGTATCCCACTTCCTTTCACACTCACACTTCTGTACGAGTCTTCTAAAACTCAGTCTACTCTTTATAATTACTAACTTGGGACCTGAACTTTCTCCTTGGTACACCTCACAATAATTGTATCTAATTTCAGAATCTCTGTGTGACTATGATGTAATCCAGCTGGGATCTTCCCATGTCTCTAAGGTTTTTCCACTGTGCCTCTTTCTGTTGTGATTGTTGCTTGTATTCGCTATAACGACCTGAAATTTATTACAGAACTCAGTGTTTCTCCTGTTTCATTTCTGCTACCAAAGACATATTCTCCCGTAACCCTTTATTCTATTCCTCCACGACTATTAGATTTTCATCTCTCATTACTAACAGACTGACCCCGTTCAATATGCCCGTATAGTCTGTCTCTTCATCTTTCACTAGCGACATCGCATGTATACCTGAACTATTGCTGTCGGCGTTAGTCTGTGTCGATTCTAATGAGAATAACCCTATTACTGAACTATTCACAGTAACTCACTCTCTTCCCTACCTTTCTGCTCATAACGAATCCTGTTTCTGTTATACTATTTTCTGCTGCTGTCCATATTAACCTATATTCGTCTGACCAGAAATTGTTGTGATCTTTCTAGTTCACTTTACTGATCTGCACTACATCTAGATTGGGTCTCTGCATTTCTCTTTTCAGAGTTTCTAGCTTGTCTACCACTTTCAAAGTTCTGACACTCCACCGAATCATTGAATGTTATCCTTTCGTTGTTTATTCTGTCCGTTGATTATTACAATCTTTTCTTATTGTCACTTCCCCGGGGTAATTCTCTCTCAGAGATCTGAATGGGAGACTAATACGAGACTTTTGCCAACGGGAAGATCATCGTGACACTTTTTCAATTACAGGCCACTTGTCCTGTGGATACACATTATGTGTCCTTAATGTAGTGGTTTCCATTGCCTATTACAGCCTCATGTAGTTGGTTATTGGTGATTCATCCATCCTTTATGATCGGTTTATCACTACCAGGGCTACAGAGGGCCCTGAACCTCAGTCTGCTCATCTGTCCTCTTTGTACAAGACCGCTGACAGAACAAGGTAACTTCCTATGTTAGAAGTCTTCGGCCGCCATTACTTATGATTTTTATTCAAAATTTAAGCAGTGGCAAGGTTCGAACCAGGAACCAAGGACAGTTTGATTGATAGCCCCAGACAATAGATCTTTACGGCGTAACACCTCAAAACAAGAAGATTATCATGCTGATGACAGGTGAGATGAATGAGCCTCAGGTTGTGGAGTTTGTGGGCCACAGATCGAAAATATATCCGTACCGTTCAGATACAGCTGTCACCCAAAGATGACGCAAGTATCCTCAGTTGCTCTAACTATCGATGATAACGAACGGTGGTCGATGATGTTGGGGATTCTCCGTCTCGACCTTGGCATAAGGGGCAGCAAGGAAGCATTCGGTTGCGAGACAATGTGTGTATCACAACTGAAAGTTGGCCTGCTGTGGCATGATGACAAACAGATTCTTCTGTGAGGATGGGACTGGTACCTTCCCAGTTTCACACTATTCATTTCAGTGATTTGCAAATAGTATATGTGCATGTGAGTGTATGTGGAATAGTAGTATTGACTGTTTGTCATAGGTGCGTATTTGTATGAGTGCATGAATTAATTGATTGCATGCTATGTGTATATATTTGTGTACTACATACATGTCTGTGTACCTGTGTGTGTGTGTGTGTGTGAATATGTATTTGTACCTGAGTAATGTCAAAAGAAATTATTGTTAGTAAGAGAACAAAAAAAACGTTAGCAAAAATGAATTGCAAAATTTCGAAAAATTATTCTTTTCAAACAAGAAATTAGTTTCTTATATATGTGATATTATTTACAATGAAAGCCCCTCATTCTGATCCTCTCAGTACAGCGAAGAGAACAAGAATTATTATCCTCATTCCATTGGACTAGAGTAAAAGTGAGGAAGAGGAGGAGGAGGGGGGAGGGGGAACCTGCCATTTTTAAGACTTCCTATTGACCTAGCCCGAAAATAGGAAGGTTTCCTGGCTTCTTTAAGCCTTGCTATTGGCCTAGAGAGAGTAGAGGGGCTGATCTAGTCTTAGAATATCTGGACTACAACTGTCACCATGGACAGCTGGATTTCATTTTCCCACCTTTTTTATGTCACACTATTGCCTAGTCCCCCAGGGACTTCATCTAGAAGTTCGCAGATTGCATCCGTGGGGCTCCGAGCTGAGTCTGACATTGCTTCCGCTTACTTGTGTCAGACCCCTCCTGTTTTCTTTCCTGTCGGCCTCCCTTGGCCAACTCTTCTTTTTCGACCCCAATGGTATTAGGTTTCGAGGCCTGATGGTGCCTTTCAGTTTCCTATCACTCTCACCCCAGTTCTGCGGGGTTTGATGCAGGACACTAGCCCAAGGTTGTGGGTGAAGTCCCCAACGGCAGCTGCGGCGGAAGAGGAGATCTCTGGTACGGTGCACATGCTTGGCAGATGGGGCACTGGATCCGGAGAACCGTAGGCGACAGTAGGGTTCAACCTGAACAATTAGGCAACCCCTTCAACCGACTCAACTCCACACGTAGTGACCCGTCACACCTGTGGAAACAGTTGTTTGGGTCGAGAGAAAGCTATGAACGCTGGGCAAATTCGTGGCTTTTAAATACGACCCAGGCGATGCAGTGCCTGTGGAGAGGACACCCCGCCTGCAGATAACAACACGGGGAGTCGCAGTTACCGGTTTTAAGCCTTGCGTTGAGGGACGTGAGTGCAGGCGCCAGGGGTGACTCTTGTCGGTGGGGTAGCCCATTGCGGCTAACTGACTGGTGACCGCCCACCTCAAGCTGGGCAGCCCCCAGCCAGTAAGGTACCAGTCCGTCCCCCACCTTGCGCTTCTATGGGTGTATGGAGCAGCAAGCATCTCGCAGTGCTTGATACAAGGTGGGTTACTGAGGCACCTGGAAAAAACAACAATAAAGTAGCTCATATGAGCAAAACCAACTATTCAATAACACGTTTTGTCACGTGGAATGTCAGAACTATGTTATCCGGATATGACACTCCTACAGATGCTGCCCCTATAGTCAGAAAAACAGCCATAATTGACAGAGAACTACTGTGTCTTCGCGTTGATGTGACTGCATTACAGGAAGCTCGTCTCTCTGGGGAAGGCAGCCTGCGTGAAGATAATTACACCTTTATCTGGAAAGGGAGAGAAACTGGAGAAAGACGTGAACACCGAGTTGGCTTTGCAGTACGAAACAGCCTTCTCAGATGCTGCGAACAACCAAAATCTATACCTGAACGATTAACAACTTTGAGATTAAAGACAACAGCAGGCCCCGTCACCTTAATCTCTGCATATGCTCCCACTATGAAAGCGCCACCTGAAGTCAGAGACATGTTATATGAAGACCTGCAGAAATGGCTGGAGAATGTTCGTGGATCAGATAAACTCATGCTACTGGGAGACTTTAATGCTATGGTTGGGAATAAACGGAACAACTGGACCGATTCCATTGGCCCATACGGCATTGGAAATACACTCCTGGAAATGGAAAAAAGAACACATTGACACCGGTGTGTCAGACCCACCATACTTGCTCCGGACACTGCGAGAGGGCTGTACAAGCAATGATCACACGCACGGCACAGCGGACACACCAGGAACCGCGGTGTTGGCCGTCGAATGGCGCTAGCTGCGCAGCATTTGTGCACCGCCGCCGTCAGTGTCAGCCAGTTTGCCGTGGCATACGGAGCTCCATCGCAGTCTTTAACACTGGTAGCATGCCGCGACAGCGTGGACGTGAACCGTACGTGCAGTTGACGGACTTTGAGCGAGGGCGTATAGTGGGCATGCGGGAGGCCGGGTGGACGTACCGCCGAATTGCTCAACACGTGGGGCGTGAGGTCTCCACAGTACATCGATGTTGTCGCCAGTGGTCGGCGGAAGGTGCACGTGCCCGTCGACCTGGGACCGGACCGCAGCGACGCACGGATGCACGCCAAGACCGTAGGATCCTACGCAGTGCCGTAGGGGACCGCACCGCCACTTCCCAGCAAATTAGGGACACTGTTGCTCCTGGGGTATCGGCGAGGACCATTCGCAACCGTCTCCATGAAGCTGGGCTACGGTCCCGCACACCGTTAGGCCGTCTTCCGCTCACGCCCCAACATCGTGCAGCCCGCCTCCAGTGGTGTCGCGACAGGCGTGAATGGAGGGACGAATGGAGACGTGTCGTCTTCAGCCATGAGAGTCGCTTCTGCCTTGGTGCCAATGATGGTCGTATGCGTGTTTGGCGCCGTGCAGGTGAGCGCCACAATCAGGACTGCATACGACCGAGGCACACAGGGCCAACACCCGGCATCATGGTGTGGGGAGCGATCTCCTACACTGGCCGTACACCACTGGTGATCGTCGAGGGGACACTGAATAGTGCACGGCACATCCAAACCGTCATCGAACCCATCGTTCTACCATTCCTAGACCGGCAAGGGAACTTGCTGTTCCAACAGGACAATGCACGTCCGCATGTATCCCGTGCCACCCAACGTGCTCTAGAAGGTGTAAGTCAACTACCCTGGCCAGCAAGATCTCCGGATCTGTCACCCATTGAGCATGTTTGGGACTGGATGAAGCGTCGTCTCACGCGGTCTGCACGTCCAGCACGAACGCTGGTCCAACTGAGGCGCCAGGTGGAAATGGCATGGCAAGCCGTTCCACAGGACTACATCCAGCATCTCTACGATCGTCTCCATGGGAGAATAGCAGCCTGCATTGCTGGGGAAAGGTGGATATACACTGTACTAGTGCCGACATTGTGCATGCTCTGTTGCCTGTGTCTATGTGCCTGTGGTTCTGTCAGTGTGATCATGTGATGTATCTGACCCCAGGAATGTGTCAATAAAGTTTCCCCTTACTGGGACAATGAATTCACGGTGTTCTTATTTCAATTTCCAGGAGTGTATGAATGAGAACGGTCAGTGACTGCTGGAACTTTGTACCTCTCTTTCTCTCTGCATCACTAACACTTACTTCCAGAACTGAGACGTACACAAAGTAACATGGAAACACCCACGTTCAGGCCATTAGCATCAGCTCGACTTCATCATAACCAGAAGAAGCGACCCACGTCATGTCCTTAATGCCCGCACATATCACAGTGCTGACTGTGATACTGATAACTCTTTGGTTATGACCAAATCACGGTTCACACCAAAGAAGATTCACTCACCTGAGAGCGTTTGTCGAAGAGTGAAGATCAACACCAAAGCCATTCAAGATGATGCGCTATACAAAAAGTTCAGTGAAGAAATTGAGATGAAACTGAGTCCTGAGCAATTTATAACTGCACAGAGCGCCGAAAATATGTGGCATCTAGCTAAAGAAAATATTATGCAGACAGCTATCGGAACATTTGAGAAGCAGGGTAGGACACAAAGTGACTGGTTTACTGAATGTGAAAGTGAGTTGCGTCCATATATAGACAAGAAACGTAATGATCATATACAGGTTATGAATAATCCTTAAGACCAACGAGCAATAGCTGAATACAAGGCCTGCAAAGCACATCTGCCACGAGTTTCTCGCCATTGCGCAAATAGATATTGGATCAACCTTTGCAAAACTATTCAAATCTGCCGAGACAAAGGAGATTATAATGACATGTATCAAGGTATCAAAAAGGCCATTGGACCAACAAGTAGGAAGTTCGCTGCAATAAAAGATCTAAATGGAGACCCAATCAACAATAAAAACCAGCAGCTAGATAGATGGGTGCAGCACTATGCTAAACTATACTCAGAAGAGGTCAACATTTCTTCAGAAGCTCTGGGTACTTTACCAACTTACCCAGTTATGTCTGAGCTTGATGATCCTCCCACTGTTGACGAAATAAAACTCGCACTTAAAAGTCTAAAGCTAGGCAAGAGTACAGGCCGTGATAACTTACCAGCAGAAATCATCAAACTTTTAAACTTGCCTGCGTTTTGCCGATATTGTATCAAATCCTACTGCAGTGCTGGGAAGAAGGCACAGTACCTCAAGACACGCGAGATGCAAATATAATAACAATCTATAAGGGAAAAGGCGACAGAGGTAATTGTAACAACTATAGAGGAATGTCTCTCTTGAGCATTGCTGGAAAGGCGTTGTTGTTGTTGTGGTCTTCAGTCCTGAGACTGGTTTGATGCAGCTCTCCATGCTACTCTATCCTGTGCAAGCTTCTTCATCTCCCAGTACCTACTGCAGCCTACATCCTTCTGAATCTGCTTAGTGTATTCATCTCTTGGTCTCCGTCCACGCTGCCCTCCAATACTAAATTGGTGATCCCTCGATGTCTCAGAACTTGTCCTACCAACCGATCCCTTCTTCTAGGCGTATGTAAGGATAATCCTGAAGAGACTGGAAACCTTGGCTGCTCGGATCTACCCTGAGTCATAGTGTAGATTTCGAACTGGCAGATCCACAAGTGACATGATATTCACCTTGCGCCAACTACAAGAAAAGTGCCGCGAACACAGAGTGCCATTATATGTGGCTTTTGTTGACCTCAACAAAGCCTTTGTCACCGTCAGTAGGGAGGGACTCTACAGCATATTGAAAAAAATAGCATGTCCTCCAATTTTGCTGTCTTTAATAAGATCTTTTCACGACAATATGCGTGGCTCTGTAATTTTTCGATGGCAGTACATCTAAACCATTCAGAATAAACTATGGCGTAAGACAAGGCTGTGTGTTGGCACCTACACTTTTTGGAATTTTCCTCTCGGGTCTGCTCCAAGTGGCTTTCGAGAATTGCAATGTTGGAGTACATCTGCATACTAGGAAAGATGGAAGGCTTTTCAATGTCAGTCTTCTGAAGAGTAAGACAAAGCGCTACGAGATAGTCGCTCGTGAACTCCTGTATGCTGATGATGCTGCAATTGTTGCGAACCCCGCAGAAGAGCTGCAAGAGCTAGTATCAAGATTTAGTCACGCATGCCACCTATTCTCGATGAGTGTAAACAGCAGTAAGACCGTAATTATGGCTCAGGGTGCTAACACAAAGCCGAATATCACACTAGATGGCACTACTCTGCAAGTCGTAGATAACTTCTGCTATCTTGGATCTACTGTAGAATCAAACATGTCTGTTGACAAGGAAATTGATGCTCGCATTGGAAGAGCTGCGACAACTTTTAGCAAACTCTCTACGCCTGTTTGGAAAAACAACAAACTTTCTTTGACCACCAAAATTCTTGTATATCAAACTTGCGTCCTCAGCATCCTTTTGTATGCATCGGAAACATGGACTACCTATGCCAAACAAGAACGTCGCCTTAATGCTTTCCACATGCGGTGCCTGAGATCCATCCTCGGAGTAATGGAAGGACCGAGTGACCAATGAAGCAGTGCTATCTAAAACTAACTGCAACAGTATTTCAGCTATTTTGAAGCAGAGACGACTCCGCTGGCTGGGACACGTCCACCGTATGGATCCTGACAGATTACCACGTGAGGTGATGCTTGCAGAGATCTCTATAGCCAAAACACCTGTAGGACGTCCTGTATTGAGGTTCAAGGACTCCTGTAAACGAGATATGGAGAGCTTTGGAATCGACACAAACAGATGGGAGGCACTAGCTGGCACGAGACCAGAGTGGCGTGATGATATATCATCTGGAAATGTCGAAGCATGATGAAGGCTCGTTAGGCAGATTAAGGCAGAAAAAGCTTCGGAATGCTACCACTGCTCCTGCCTCAGCAGCCAGATACACTTGTGACAATTTCGGCATGAGATGCCGTGCTGCCATTGGCTTGACAAGTCATATGAAAAAATGCAACCCATAAACACACAGACACTGCAACAATCATCTACCAAGATGTCGTCGCCAATATATATATCGCCTAAGAGGCATGGGTGGGGGGTGGGGTGTCTTGAAAGTACCACATACAGTCGCCCTTCAGGTGTGGGCAGTGGAAAGATGGGTGGAGGGATTTCCAGCGACCCTGAAAGTACTGGTTGATCAAAAAGTCAGTATAAATTTGAAAACTGAATAAATCACGGAATAATGTAGATAGAGAGTTACAAATTGACACACATGCTTGTAATGACAAGGGGTTTTATTAGAACCAAAAAACCACAAAAGTTCAAAAAATGTCCAACAGATGGCGCTTCATATGATCAGAATAGCAATAATTAGCACAACAAAGTAAGACAAAGCAAAGATGATGTTCTTTACAGGAAATGCTCAATATGTCGACCATCATTCCTCAACAATAGCTGTAGTCGAGGAATAATTTTGTGAACATCACTGTAAAGCATGTCCGGAGTTATGGTGAGGCACTGGCGTCGGATGTTGTCTTTCACCATCCCTAGAGATGTCGGTCGATCACGATACACTTGCGACTTCAGGTAACCCCAAAGCCAATAATCGCACGGACTGAGGTCTTAGAACCTGGGAGGCCAAGCATGACGAAAGTGGCGGCTGAGCACGCGATCATCACCAAACGACGCGCGCAAGAGATCTTTCACGCATCTAGCAATATGGGGTGGTTCTAATAAAACCCTATGTCAATCTAAGCATGTGTGTCAATTTTTACCTCTCTATCTACATTATTCCGTGGTTTATTGAGTTTTCGAATTTATACTGACCTTTTGATCACCCGGTATGTCACACAATTGCCCAATATATGTGCCCAGAAGGAGGAGGGGGGGGGGAGGGTGGTTCCTAGAAGCAAGGACGTGACCTTGAGAAATGATCGTTATCTTTGCTCATATGCCCACTGTCCCTCTACTGATTCTGTAGCCAAACGTTTTTATAAAGCACGAATTAAGTTACAATGACGATATAGTAATAGATTTTTTTGCAGCAATCTCAGATATTCGAGAAGAAAAGAATGTATCACGATACACACGAGTATTGAGACGGTCAGTGAAAGATTATGTAGAAAAAGCACAAAGAGTAGGACGTTATAACCTACAATTTTGAATCAAACATAGCTGGTACTGGTTCATGTGATCCTACACAAAGGAATTCAGCGTATGTATGGAAATAAACCTTTGAATTGCTTTGATTTTTTACCAAGGTGAATTTATGATATCGTCTACATTCTAGTGCCAAAGATGAACATCGAAGCCTTAGTTTATCACATCCAAAGTTCAAAAACCGTAAAGCACCAACAAAGCTGTCCTCCGTATGCACTGACTAACAGTGCCATGTCGAAGAGTCGCAGAAATCAATCGAAGTACTTGGCTTTTAACCGCGACCACGCCCCATCTGATTCTGCACAGGACACAGTCATTCATGTTGCATCTTTGGGATTTCCAATTATACCTTCCCCCTTTCTCACTGTATATTCCTGGCAGGCAGTGACTCCTTCCTCTTCTCTTAGAAGAAGAAGCGAGTGTTTGGCATTTCTAGAAGGATGACGGCATTTTTCTAGGTGAAACGTTCCCTGAACAACCAAAATACGAACTTCTACAACCAACGTCTCTACCAGGTCATATACAATTGGGAAATATGTGTCGCATTGTAACAGTTTCTTGTACCTCGATGGCGGAGTGCAAGATTACGAATGGATGCCACTACGGCGACTTTCGTGTTCCTAATTTATTTCAGTTAGCCAACAGGAAGAAGGGGACCTACAGTTTTAAATGGAATCTGGACCACCAGTAAGGAATTTTCTAAGCACAAAACAGATCCAAAATTTTATTACTTTACAAGTAAATTAATGTGTTAAATAGCTGATGTTAAGCGTACAAGAGAGAAACATTTAGGAAATGATTCAAATTAAGTTTAAAGTTTGTTGAAAGTCGCTACCTGCTCTCACTATCAAACGCAGAACGTGAATAGTCTTGGAAATTTCAGCTCCGTCTCAAGCAGAAGCTAGTTCTTCAGGCATCTCAAAGTTTATGACGTCAAATCTTCTAAACTATGTGTCGTACAATGATATAATTTTGGAGGTACATTCAGCGTTATATGGGGATAATGTGTGCAAAATATATTGCGAACAGTGTTAGTAGTGAAGGAATAATAAACTAAAACCTCATGCCTGGTACGTTTTACTGCATGAGCAGTGAAAACGTAGTAAATTTTTCCTTTCCCCATTTGTGGGTGGTGTCGGAGAGAAATTTTCGTAAAGTATTGAAATTATGTGTCGAGTTTGTTGGAAGTCGCGAAATGCTCTAGTCTTCAAATTCTGGATGAAGGCAGTTGCGCTGCTTCAAGATTTACACTCAGTTTCTAACTATAATACAGGACGAATCAAAAAGGACTTTACAGCTTTGGAATGGTATAAAAAAATTATTGAGATAACTTACAGAATCGATAAAAGTGTCATTTTGTAGAAAAAACCGGAAGTTTCACATAAAAGTGTCAATTGTCATTTTGGTTCTATGTGACTACCATTTGTGATGCGTCAAACATCCTACCAGCAATCAGTTTCCTTTGATACTCGTTGCAGCAAATCGGGTGTAACTTGCGCAACGGCAGCGTAGATTCGATTTTTCGTGTCGGCTAAATTGTTTTGTAGGGGAGGAATATACACACGGTCTTTAACGTGGGAGGGGAGGGAGGTAACCATGCAACCGGACCTCACGGCCAATCCACCGACCTCGGAAGCGATTATGGAGGAAACTTCGAACTTCCGTGAGGAAATAAGGTGGTGCGCCGTCTTGCTGATGGTAAACCAATGCGTCTCGGTCATCTTCATCGATCTGTGGAATTAAAAAGTTTTCAAGCAGATCCAGATGGTCAATATCAGTGACAGTTTTCTGCGTGAAGAAGAAAGGGCCGTACACTTTCAGTTTGTTAAGGGCACAAAACACATTAACTGTAGGGCTTGGAGACTATGTAGCATATTCGGTGCGAAATTTATAACGAACTGTTGTAGCAGAGTTCGTTTCAAGAAACCAAAACACACGTCGAGCACTCTCTGCACCAATGGAAGTATCCATTTTAACTGAGCACTACGCCGGCGCTGCTGGTGGCGGAATGGGGCACAGTTGCACTACGTGAATCACACTTGAGGTTGCTTGGTACAAAAAGAAAAATCTGATGCCAATGTGACACCATTAACTCACCTTCCACGTCGCATGAACTTCTGAGCTCTGGCATTTCTTCCGCGTGTGTCGACAACTTGCTGTTTGACGTCTTCAAGCCTGAGGGTGACGCTGCAGGGCGCCACGCTTTTGCAGCGTAACATACAGGGTGTTTCAAAAATGACCGGTATATTTGAAACGGCAATAAAAACTAAACGAGCAGCGATAGAAATACACCGTTTGTTGCAATATGCTTGGGACAACAGTACATTTTCAGGCGGACAAACTTTAGAAATCACAGTAGTTACAATTTTCAACAACAGATGGCGCTGCAAGTGATGTGAAAGATATAGACGACAACGCAGTCTGTGGGTGCGCCATTCTGTACGTCGTCTTTCTGCTGTAAGCGTGTGCTGTTCACAACGTGCAAGTGTGCTGTGGACAACATGGCTTATTCCTTAGAACAGAGGATTTTTCTGGTGTTGGAATTCCACCGCCTAGAACACAGTGTTGTTGCAACAAGACGAAGTTTTCAACGGAGGTTTAATGTAACCAAAGTACCGAAAAGCGATACAATAAAGGATCAGTTTGAAAAATTTCAACGGACTGGGAACGTGACGGATGAATGTGCTGGAAAGGTAGGGCGACTGCGTACGGCAACCACAGAGGACAATGCGCAGCTAGTGCAGCAGGTGATCCAACAGCGGCCTAGGGTTTCCGTTCGCCGTGTTGCAGCTGCGGTCCAAATGACGCCAACGTCCACGTATCGTCTCATGCGCCAGAGTTTACACCTCTATCCATACAAAATTCAAACGCGGCAACCCCCCAGCGCCGCTACCATTGCTGCACGAGAGACATTCGCTAACGATATAGTGCACAGGATTGATGACGGCGATATGCATGTGGGCAGCATTTGGTTTACTGACGAAGCGTATTTTTACCTGGATGGCTTCGTCAATAAACAGAACTGGCGCATATGGGGAACCGAAAAGCCCCATGTTGCAGTCCCATCGTCCCTGCATCCTCAAAAAGTACTGGTCTGGGCCGCCATTTCTTCCAAAGGAATCATTGGCCCATTTTTCAGATCCGAAACGATTACTGCATCACGCTATCTGGACATTCTTCGTGAATTTGTGGCGGTACAAACTGCCTTAGACGACATTGCGAACACCTCGTGGTTTATGCAAGATGGTGCCCGGCCACATCGCACGGCCGACGTCTTTAATTTCCTGAATGAATATTTCGATGATCGTGTGATTGCTTTGGGCTATCAGAAACATACAGGAGGCGGCGTGGATTGGCCTCCCTATTCGCCAGACATGAACCCCTGTGACTTCTTTCTGTGGGGACACTTGAAAGACCAGGTGTACCGCCAGAATCCAGAAACAATTGAACAGCTGAAGCAGTACATCTCATCTGCATGTGAAGCCATTCCGCCAGACACGTTGTCAAAGGTTTCGGGTAATTTCATTCAGAGACTACCCCATATTATTGCTACGCATGGTGGATATGTGGAAAATATCGTACTATAGAGTTTCCCAGACCGCAGCGACATCTGTTGTTGACAATTGTAACTACTGTAATTTCGAAAGTTTGTCTGCCTGAAAATTTACTGTTGTCCCAAGCATATTGCAACAAACGGTGTATTTCTATCGCTGCTCGTTTAGTTTGTATTGCCGTTTCAAATATACCGGTCATTTTTGAAACACCCTGTAGAAAGGCTGTACGTTGCTTTGGGACATCTAAATCTACATGATTACTCTGCAATTCACATTAAGTGCTTGGCAGAGGTTTCATCGAACCACAATCATACTATCTCTCTACCATTCCACTCCCGAACAGCGCGCGGGAAAAACGAACACCTAAACCTTCTGTTCGAGCTCTGATTTCTCTTATTTTATTTTGATGATCATTCCTACCTATGTAGGTTGCGCTCAACAAAATATTTTCGCATTCGGAAGAGAAAGATGGTCACTGAAATTTCGTAAATAGATCTCGCCGCGACGAAAAACGTCTTTGCTTTAATGACTTCCATCCCAACTCGCGAGTCATATCTGCCACACTCTCTCCCCTATTACGTGATAATACAAAGCGAGCTTACCTTTTTTGCACCCTTTCGATGTCCTCCGTCAATCCCACCTGGTAAGGATCCCACACAGCGCAGCAATATTCTAACAGAGGATGAACGAGTGTAGTGTAAGCTGTCTCTTTAGTGGACTTGTTGCAACTTCTAAGTGTCCTGCCAATGAAACGCAACCTTTGGCTCGCCTTCCCCACAATATTATCTATGTGGTCTTACCAACTGAAGTTGTTCGTAATTTTTACACCCAGGTACTTAGTTGAATTGACAGCCTTGAAAATTGTACTACTTATCGAGTAATCGAATTCCAACGTATTTCTTTTGGAACTCATGTGGATCACCTCACACTTTTCGTTATTTAGCGTCAACTGCCACCTGCCACACCATACAGCAATCTTTTCTAAATCGCTTTGCAACTGATACTGGTCTTCGGATGACCTTACTAGACGGTAAATTACAGCATCATCTGCGAACAACCTAAGAGAACTGCTCAGATTGTCACCCAGGTCATTTATATAGATCAGGAACAGCAGGGGTCCCAGGACGCTTCCCTGGGGAACAACTGATATCACTTCAGTTTTACTCGATGATTTGCCGTCTATTACTACGAACTGCGACCTTCCTGACAGGAAATCACGAATCCAGTCGCACAACTGAGACGATACCCCATAGGCCCGCAGCTTGATTAGAAGTCGCTTGTGAGGAACGGTGTCAAAAGCTTTCCGGAAATCTAGAAATACGGAATCAACTTGAGATCCCCTGTCGATAGCGGCCATTACTTCGTGCGAATAAAGAGCTAGCTGCGTTGCACAAGAACGATGTTTTCTGAAACCATTCTGATTACGTATCAATAGATCGTTCTGTTCGAGGTGATTCATAATGTTTGAATACAGTATGTGCTCCAAAACCCTACTGCAAACCGACGTCAATGATATGGGTCTGTAGTTCGATGGATTACTCCTACTACCCTTCTTAAACACTGGTGAGACCTGCGCAATTTTCCAGTCTGTAGGTACAGATCTATCGGTAAACGAGCTGTTGTATATGAGTGCTAAGTAGGGAGCTATTGTGTCAGCGTAATCTGAAAGGAACCTAATAGGTATACAAACTGGACCTGAAGACCTGCCCGTATCAAGCGATTTGAGTTGCTTCGCAACCCCTAAGGTATCTACTTCTAAGAAACTCATGCTAGCAGCTGTTCGCGTTTCAAATTCTGGAATATTCCATTCGTCTTCCATGGTGAAGGAATTTCGGAAAACTGCGCCCAATAACGCCGCTTTAGCGGTACAGTCGTCGGTAACAGTACCATCGGCACTGCGCAGCGAAGGTATTGACTGCGTCTTGCCGCTTGTGTACTTTACATACGACCAGAATTTCTTCGGATTTTCTACCAAATTTCGAGACAATGTTTCGTTGTGGAACCTATTAAAGGCATCTAGCATTGGAGTCCGTGCCAAATTTCGCGCGTCTATAAATTTTGGCCAATCTTCGGGATTTCGCGTTCTTCTGAACTTCGCATGCTTTTTCCGTTTCCTCTGCAACAGCGTTTCGACCTGTTTTGTGTACCATGGGGGATCAGTTCCATCTCTTACCAGTTTATGAGGTATGAATCTCTCAATTGCCGTTGCTATTATATCTTTGAATTTGAGCCACATCTCGTCTACATTTGCATAGTCAGTTCGGAAGGAATGGAGATTGTCTCTTAGGAAGGCTTCTAGTGACACTTTATCCGCTTTTTAAATAAAATTATTTTGAGTTTGTTTCTGGTGGATTTGGAAGAAACGGTATAGAGCCTAGCTACAACGACCTTGTGATCACTAATCCCTGCATTAATCATGATGCTCTCTATTAGCTCTGGATTGTTTGTGGCTAAGAGGTCAAGTGTGTTTTCGCAACCATATAGAATTCGCGTGGGTTCGTGGACAAATTTCAAGCTTCTGCGTCGCAACAGGAAACATTTACTGGGTTTCAAAATAGTGATCCTTTAATTATGGTGCGCAGTGTATTTTCCTTCTAGACGCCCTTGAAAGCTTATGAGAACTTTGATAAATGAGTTTCAGTACAGATATGGAAGCGTATGCGTGAAGTGATCACATTAACAGCGCAAGATTATCGCCATCTCTCCGTGCAAGCCTTGCGTTCTGACCACTAATGCGGTGGTACGAAATGACAGTTAATTAAATAATTTGGAGTTCGTGCTGTGTTCACTGTTATCAGAGTGAACAAATCTTTAATTGTTCCGTGTGCGTTCCGAATAGAAGAATGTCTTATTTTTATGGGATGTGCGGTAAGATAAAAACTGCTTCCGTGTATACTCGTACTTAAATAATCGACATACTCGACTGACGTACATGAAACCTCTAAAACTGTATACATATGGCATTAAATACGTAGTACGTCCATAGTGACATTAGTTACATGTAGCCGACACGAGATTGTTGATCAGTACTGCAGAATTCACTGACAGAGTGGAATGTGTGGGAAAATATGTTTCATTAGCATAAGCTACTCTCCGTTCAGTGAGGACAAACGTTGCTCAAGAGGACTTCAAAACACTCTTTTATTCCTCAAATGAAGGCCGGTTTTTAATGCTAGTAGACTTATTTTGGCCAGGAATGTTTGACTGTGCAAGTCTGATTTTAATGCCCTCCTTGCGCGGTCCGTCAAGTCTTATTTTGCTTCCAAAACGACAGGATTACTTCAGTTCGTCTATATCTACGTTCACAAACTGCAATTCACAGCCGCGCGGGATTAGCCGAGCGGTCTGAGGCGCTGCAGTCGTGGACCGTGCGGCTGATCCCGGCGGAGGTTCGAGTACTCCCTCAGGCATGGGTGTGTGTGTCAGTTCGGCGCTAGCAGCCGTGCGAAGCGGAGGTCCGATACTTCCGCCTGTGCGGCGTGTGCGAGTGTTTGTTTACTTGTGCACTTAGTCTGCACGCGGGCTAGTAACAACGATCATGGCGAACAAGTACAGGAAAACTACATTACGATTCAATTTCTGCAAAGACTACGAGCGACCAAAGGCTTTAGCAGTGGAACGATTCATTCGAGAGGACGTCAAGATACCGCCAAACGATATTATCGGAATTCACCTATCCATCGTTAGTCCCACGGTGTATGTTAAGATGGTCAATGACGCGGCGTGTGAGAGAATTCTACAGGCGACGAAAGCAGGTCTCCGATTTTGCCATAGTGACGGGAATGTCGGCACGGTAACTGTAGAACATGCTGGTCTGGGTATACGGACAATACGTGTTTTTGAGCTGCCATTTGAGCTCCCGGCTGACGAAGTTATCGAGGCCTTTAAGCCATATGGCACAGTACATGGTCACACAGCAGAACGCTGGACACAATTCGCCACATACCCCGTTCTTAACGGAGTGCGGCAGATCACTATTGATCTTCAGAAGCATGTACCGTCCTATCTGACAATTGGTGGTTGTCGGGCGGTGGTGATTTACGATGGTCAACCACGTACATGTTCTGGATGTGGCCAGGAGGGACACCTCAGGTCGAACTGTATGCATCGGCGGATTACGCAACTGCCTTCAGATGTGCGGGAGCCGTCGCCGGCGATGACAGTTCTACCGATCACCTATGCCAAAGCCCTCACTGCGTCCGCTGATGACCGAAAGGACACAGCCCCGGTGGAAGATCAAGATGGCACTCTCCGAAACCTTGTCGCAGACGTCGGGATGACAGAGAATGCTGCTCCGTCGAGCATACAATCTACGGCGACAACATCAGATGAGACCGAACTCCCACCAAGCACACCGATAGTACAAGAAGCAGTTCCAGCCACTACGGATGCTGTTCCGTCTGAAACGCACTCTGAGACGACGTCATTAGTTTCGACCGAACTCCCGCCAAGTTCAACGATGGGACTCGAAACACTTCCAGTTCCTACGGATGCTTTTCTTTCGGGCAGCCGTGATTCCCTGCAATCTGAGGACACGGACGGAAGATCACGCAAACAGCGTTCCCCGAAAAGGAGGAAACGGCGGCGTCGCACGACATCTCCTCGGGATGACTCCCCTTGCCCCGACGACGATGTGCCTGTGGACCAAGACGACACAACAGCCTCTACGAAACAGGATGAGGCACTGGGAACTGTTCGATCCGACCCACAGCGGTCTGTCACATTGACGGTACCGGTACGTGGTGTTGCTGAAGAGAAATCACAGCCAGTTGGCTCTCCAGACGCAGATGCTGTGGCTATGGACACGAATATATCACAGCCTGAAATGATGTGGTATGAGGATATTGAGGAGGCGCCGGACGTCATACAGAGGCAGCCGGCACTCACGAAGACGGACTAATAATTGCTGAAGGTGAAGGGAGAGGGGCGAGAGAACGTCTTCTCACTCAACCCCCGGCGCCGGTGCAGGGAGATGTTTTTGCGCCTCGACAGAGTGGGATTCAACGCCATGCGAACCGTATTGCGACATTAAATATCAATGATGTGCGTTCACCGGCCAAAATACACCTATTGAAGGAAACGGTTTGGGCATCTGATGTGGATATTGCTTTGCTGCAGGAAGTCCACATAGCTGCACTCCCATACATCGCAGGCTACTAATCCTATTCGTCACATGGGGATCACAATGGGAGTGGGGTGGCAGTTTACGTGCGAGATGGCTTCCCAGTGGAAAACGTGTGTTATCTTCCGTCGGCCAGGGGAATGGCTTTCACGACGTTTGGGACACGCATCATCAATCTTTATGCACCGTCGGGAAACAATCGGCGGCGGGAAAGGGCGCGATTTTATGCAGAAGACATTGCTCCACTATTCCATGGACGTTCTGAATGTGTAATAATTGGTGGAGATTTCAACTGTGTTCTCAGCCAGAAAGACCAATGGCCGCAAGCAAACATCAGCCAGGAGTTGCGAATCGTTGTCAACGACCTTGTACTTAGTGACACGTGAGAATTACGACATGGAGCTGCACCGGGATACACCTATGTGACAAGTCATTCGGCGAGCAGATTAGATCGCATTTATATCTCACGGGCTCATGCAAATGATGTCCAGGACGCGGAACGCTGGCCATTGGCATTTTCCGATCACAGCGCTTACATCTGTACGGTGCTTCTTCCCCGTAGAGAGGTGTGGAACAGTAAGGCCCCGTGGAAACTAAACATTCAACATCTACATGATCCTGAATGCCGTCAACGGATCCTTGAGACATGGACGATGTGCGAGCGAAGGGTTGGAAGGTATGCGACGAAGCTTGATTGGTGGCTGACTTGTGCTAAACCGGCACTTCGCCGTACGTTCATCTCATATAGCAGGGAAATGGCAGAATGGCGCCGCCGTACCACCGACTTTTATTTTGCAGCACTGCGCGACCTGGATGATGGCCCGCCGGGACAGGACATCTGGAGCGAACGCAAAAGGATAAAAGCTAAACTAGTGGCTTTAGCTCGGAAACATCTTCAGGGAACCATGGTGCGTGCCAGATGTCACGATACGGTAAGGCACGAGATTCCTTCCATGCACCACGTGGTGAATGAACGAAAGCACCGACGACGCGTTTTGGTACGGGAGTTAATCACCCGCGAAGACCGAAGAGTGACGCGTCAAGCGGACATTGTCTCTGCATTCGTCGACCATTACTAACACATCTATCGGGAAGAAGCAGCCTCTTTCGATGACCTCGACCGTATAGCCACGTCCGTCTCCCGTACACTGACGGTGGAAGCCGCGGGAACCTTACTGGAAGCCATTAGATGTGAGGAAGTACATGATGCGATCGCACAAGGTGCGTTGAATCGGTCCCCAGGCATTGATGGGCTTCCTGCTGAATTCTATCGCGAATTTCGCAACGAAATGGCACCGCGATGGACGGAAATGTACAACGAGATGTTAAATTCCGATGCGCCTATTCCACCGGCTTTTATGGAAGGCCTCCTGGTGCCAGTACATAAACCGAAGCCAGGCATTACGGTCACACATTATCGCCCCATCACCCTGCTTAATGCCGACTATAAGATCTTTGCACGGTTGCTAGCGCCCCGATGTCGTATGTTAATTCGTAGCGTTCTCTCTCCGGAACAGACGACACCGGGTGGATCGGTGAATGTGCAAACAGCTACTGGCGAATGCCGTGATGTGATAGCGCTGGCGGAGGAGTGCCGGCTTAAAGCGGCGATGGTGGCGGTTGATTTTGACAGTGCTTTTGATAAGGTGCGCCACAACTATCTGTATGCTGTACTGGAACAAATGGGTTTTCCAGACCGTTTTACTGGTCTCATTAGAAGGATTTACGGGGGCGCACAATCCTTGGTACAGGTTAATGGGCGTATAGCAGGGCCCATTCAAATTCGACGATCCATTCGCCAGGGCTGCCCTCTTTCGATGCTGCTGTTCGCGATAGCGTTGGAACCATTAATTGGGAGGCTCACCAATTCTCTTTCTGGAGTGGAACTACGGGGCTATACCTTCAAATGTCGTGCCTATGCGGACGACCTCCTGCTGCTCGTTCGTTCTGAGGAAGAGGTGAAGACGGTCCTTGAACTGTTGTTGGACCACAGTGTGACGGCGGGTAGTGCAGTGAACATGAACAAATCGGCGGCAATGCCGGTGGGAAGGGGCCTTACGCCGGAAGAAATCAGTCCGTTTCCTTATGTGCAACGATTCCGCTATCTCGGCATAGACTTTACCTCATCTGTAAAACATACTGCAGCAGTTAACTACCGACGTATGTTACAGACAACACGTACCATGGTCCGACAACATCTCCTACGGCGCCTTGATCCTTTGCAGCGAGTCGAGTACCTGAACACTTATGTGGTTTCTCGAATGGTGCATATTTCGCAGATCCTGCCCCTACCACTCACGCTCGGACGTCGACTTCAATCAGCACTAGGCTATTTCGTGATGATTGGATCGCCCCTCAAGGTGCGATACGAAACGCTCACTCTCCCTACGGACAAGGGGGGACTCGGACTTACGAATGTTCACTGCTGTGCGACGGCGCTCCTTCTAGCCACGATGTATAAGCAATGGCGTAGCGGGCGTGATTCCCTTACGTCCCGCCTACTGGATCCCCTGGTTCCAGCGTCCCTCACACCTCCGGTGGCGGTGGGCAACATTACGCCACATTTTGCGCATGTCTCAAGATTTATCGTGGAACTTAGTTATATCAGAGACGAGCTTCCGCGCACGAGACCGCCATGCGCGAAGGATTTTTATGTTTGGCTGCTACGACGGATAAGTTGTAATGTAATTGAACTGAAACACCCCAGGTTGCATTGGCCGAAGATTTGGAGACATGTGCACCAAAAATTCTTTCCTACCTTCGTTCGGGCACTGTGGTTCTCTGTCGCCTGTGGCAAGTTCAACACCCACCAACGGCTCCATGCAATTGGACTAGTGGACACTCCACTATGCCCGAAATGTCACCAAGTGGATGACGACCATCACCGCTTAACTTGTATCGCGGTGGAGGACGTCTGGCTCCTAGGAAGACAGATGGTGGCTTGCTACCTCCGTGTGACCTCGCAACATATTACACCTGCTTCCTTCTTACATCCGGAGAGTGACTACTTTCCGGCGACTAAATCACAGTCGATCATCTGGATCAAAGGTTGGACGATCGCGTACCTCTATGGGGATACTGCCACGTCGCGACTTGACTTTTGGTATTTCTTGCAGCAAGCCCACAGTGAGGTTCATAGATGGTCCCACTATCGGAAAACCTTTGCCAATTATCTTCAGGCAGTCTTCCTTGACCCCCCACGCAGTTGGAATGTGCCGGGTGCAGTCGGTGTGCACATTTGACAGCTGATGATGAACCTCACGCTTCTCTCACCACTCACTATGTAATGCACATACTATACGATGAACTGGTCTATATGTTCCTTTTAACAGAGTGATCCTTCTTGAAAATAAAGAAATAAATAAATAAAAACCACATCCCTGTTCCTTTCAATTTGTGATTTGTTTTAAAATCTTTTGTTTTCTTTCTTTTTGGCAGAGGATGCATTTCATTTAGTGTTTGTAAAAAAAAACAAAAGTTGGTATAGGAAAAAAAAAAGCGGTCTGAGGCGCTGCAGTCGTGGACCGTGCGGCTGATCCCGGCGGAGGTTCGAGTACTCCCTCAGGCATGGGTGTGTGTGTTTGTCCTTAGCAAAATTTAGGTTAAGCAGTGTGTAAGCTTAGGGACTGATGACCTTAGCAGCTAAGTCCCATAAGATTTCACACACATTTGAACATTTTTTTTGCAATTCACATTTAAGTGCACACTTTCCCTATCGTTCCATTCACAGCGCACTTAAATCTTTCAGTGCGAACTCAGATGTCTCTTACTTTATTGCGATGATAATTTTTCCATATGTAAATGGGCGTGAACAAAATTTTTACATTTGGAAGAGAAAGATGGCGACTGAAATTTCGTGAAGAGATATCGCCGCTTCGTGTTAATGATAGCCAGCTCTGCTCGCGCATCATATCCATGACACCCTGTCACTATTTCGCGATAATACAAGACATCTGTCATTCTTTGAACATTTTCGATGTCCTCCTTCAATCCTATCTGGTAAGGATCCCCTGCCGCTCAGTAATACTCTAGCTGAGGACGGCCAAGCTTAGTGTAGGCCGTTTCTTTAGTGGATTTATTGCATCTTCTAGGTGCTCTACCAATAAAATGCAGTCTTTAGTTCTCCTTTCGCACAAATTACGTATGTGATTGTTCAATTTTAAGTTGCTCGTAATTGTTATCCCTAGGTATTTAGACAGACTGACAGCCTTTAGACTTGTGTGATCTATTGTGTAACCGAAATTTAGCGGATTCCTATTAGTACTCATGTCGATGATTATATTTTTCATTATTTAAGATCAACTGCCACTTTTCGCACCATACAGATACCTTGAGTAAATCACTTTGCAATTTATTTTGATTATCCTATGACTTTACCTGACGGTAAATGACAGCATCATCTGCAAACAATCTAACAAGGAACCCCTTCAGTTCGCGGTCGCAAGTTCAATCTTTCGTAAGGTTCGCTTGAAAGCGTTTGTTGATAATTATGATATGAACAATATTAGCTGCTAAAGAGTGTTTGGGAGATGCAGAGATCGACCTTCTGTGGGAAGTATACATCACTTTTCGCAAAATGGACATCGTCGACATGCAAGAAATCTTCAAAAGAAACCATTAATTGGTACCATGAACACCGAATGAAAAATAGCGGCCCGCATCTCGTGGTCGTGCGGTAGCGTTCTCGCTTCCCACGCCCGGGTTACCGGGTTCGATTCCCGGCGGGGTCAGGGATTTTCTCTGCCTCGTGATGGCTGGGTGTTGTGTGCTGTCCTTAGGTTAGTTAGGTTTAAGTAGTTCTAAGTTCTAGGGGACTTATGACCACAGCAGTTGAGTCCCATAGTGCTCAGAGCCATCTGAACCATTTTTTTTTTTTTGAAAAATAGCGCACCACAGTGATTACAAAGGTTCGCACCATCAAGATCGAAGGCGAACCTCTTGGGAGCAACAAACCGTTCAGAATAGTCATGTGGGAATCGACTCTTAAATAATGGATATAAAATCATTTTGGTGTAACAGGGTGATGAGAACTGATGGAATGTCATGGCACGCAACCGAAATCGAAACAATCTGTTGCGGAGCTTGTCGTGAAACTGGCTATACTTTAAGGCGTAGCTACAGACAGCGCTATAATGTTTTATAGACACGGAAAAATTAGACATTCAGAGGCTGAACTCACCCAGTGGTTCAAGATGGTGTGAGCGGGAATGTCACACCCACTTGAGAATGGATAGGTTGCTCTTAATGAGTATGATTTTTATACGTAGACCAGGAATCAAGCAAAAGGAAGTTATTTTAACCAGCTGTTGGCCAAAAGCAGTCCTCATACCATAGTTGTAGTTCTATTACACCCATTTTCCCAATTTTGCTTGCTGTGACGTAAGCATTCCCTACTGCCCTTGCAAGAGCACGCACACGAGAAAGAATCGTAGGGCGGAGAGCGCCTCCAACTTCTCGCAGCACAATAAATAACGTTCCATTTGCCATCCAGATTAAAAGTAGACATAATTGTACATGAATATTAATTGATCTTGAAATGACTCTTTTCGTGCCTCTAATTTCCAGGGTTTCTTTCTCATGCACTTACGTTTAGTGAAAAAAAATACGTGCTTACGGAATATCGGACCAGGTTTGTGATTGGATTCAGGATTTCCTAGAAGAAAGAACACAACATGTCATTCTTAACGGTTCAAAATCTGCAGATGTAGAGGTAATTTCGGGAGTACCGCAAGGAAGCGTGATAGGACCTTTATTGTTTACAATATACATAAATGACTTAGTTGACAACATCGGTAGCTCCGTGAGGCTATTTGCAGATGACACGGTTGTCTACAAGAAAGTAGCAACATCAGAAGACTCGTACGTACTCCAGGAAGACCTGCAGAGGATTAATGAATGGTGCGACAGCTGGCAGCTTTCCCTAAACGTAGATAAATGTAATATAATGCGCATACATAGGGGCAGAAATCCATTCCAGTACGATTATGCCATAGGTGGTAAATCATTGGAAGCGGTAACGACCGTAAAATACTTAGGAGTTACTATCCGGAGCGATCTGAAGTGGAATGATCACATAAAACAAATAGTGGGAAAAGCAGGCGCCAGGTTGAGATTCATAGGAAGAATTCTAAGAAAATGTGACTCATCGACGAAAGAAGTAGCTTACAAAACGCTTGTTCGTCCGATTCTTGAGTATTGCTCATCAGTATGGGACCCTTACCAGGTTGGATTAATAGAAGAGATAGACATGATCCAGCGAAAAGCAGCGCGATTCGTCATGGGGACATTTAGTCAGCGCGAGAGCGTTACGGAGATGCTGAACAAGCTCCAGTGGCGGACACTTCAAGAAAGGCGTTACGCAATACGGAGAGGTTTATTATCGAAATTACGAGAGAGCACATTCCGGGAAGAGATGGGCAACATATTACTATCGCCCACATATATCTCGCGTAATGATCACAACGAAAAGATCCGAGAAATTAGAGCAAATACGGAGACTTACAAGCAGTCGTTCTTCCCACGCACAATTCGTGAATGGAACAGGGAAGGGGGGATCAGATAGTGGTACAATAAGTACCCTCCGCCACACACCGTAAGGTGGCTCGCGGAGTATAGATGTAGATGTAGATTTCCTCTTCAAATGCCGACCGGCCAGCCGGAGTGGCCGAGCGGTTGTAGGCGCTACAGCCTGGAACCGCGCGACCGCTACGGTCGCAGGTTCGAATCCTGCCTCGGGCATGGTTGTGTGTGATGTCCTTAGGTTAGTTATGTTTAAGCAGTTCTAAGTTCTAGGGGAGTGATAACCTCAGAAGTTAAGTCCCATAGTGCTCAGAGCCATTTGAACCTTTTTTTTGCCGACTGGTCGGAGTTGAACACAAATTTCTTACTTAACGATGGGACAAGTTCGTTTGTCTGTCTAATCTATTTACAAATTTTCGGGCAGAATCGACGCATCGTTAACCTGAAGCTTTGTTTGCAGTTTCCTTATTTTACGTCTGTTTGACGTTATGCAACCATCCACTGCTTTCTTTCAGCCGCGCGGGATTAGCCGAGCGGTCTGAGGCGCTGCAGTCGTGGACTGTGCGGCTGGTCCAGGCGGCGGTTAGAGTCCTCCCTCGGGCATGGGTGTGTGTGTTTGTCCTTAGGATAGTTTAGGTTAAGTAGCGTGTAAGCTTAGGGACTGATGACCTTAGCAGTTAAGTCCCATAAGATTTCACACATATTTGAACATTTTTTGCTTTCTTTGAAACATATGTCGCGCTCAGTTTGATGTGGGTAATGTAATAGGTCACCATCATACACACTCTGTAAATTGTATCGAGCATCCTTAAAACGCGCAGACGAGGTTTTGTAAGTGCACCTTGCCCTGCCTTCAATATCCACAGTTTTTCTTGTGCACTATACGGTCATACTGTTGCGGACTTATTAGAAATCTGTTCATTTCTTCTTTTTTACTGTGCTGCTGATGATCTTCCACGTAGGCAATTATGTTTAGTACCCCCTCCTTGGACAACGACTTACCATTTCAGCGTTTCACTGGAGACGTGATTTGTGGCTCCACGTCCGACGAGGATGATGAACCAAATTGGTCGACATCACTTCAGTATCACTTTCTGTTGTTAAGCACGTAGCGTCATCATTGCACTCCTCATGTACAGTCATGCTCAAAAGTATCCGAACGACCTGAATTGCATTTCGCCTGATTCTCATGCAACCCACTTAACGCAGCTGTCTAGCAGGTCCTCTAATCGCTCCTCGGTACAGGTGGTGGTGGTTAGTGTTTAACGTCCCGTCGACAACGAGGTCATTAGAGACGGAGCGCAAGCTCGGGTTAGGGAAGGATGGGGAAGGAAATCGCGGCCGTGCCCTTTCAAAGGAACCATCCCGGCATTTGCCTGAAACGATTTAGGGAAATCACGGAAAACCTAAATCGGGATGGCTGGAGACGGGATTGAACCGTCGTCCTTCCTCGGTACAGTCGTTTGACTATTGAAAATGGTTCCAACAAATCACCACTAGAAAACGCTGCTTTGTATCGCAATAACTCAAGATGTAAAGTAATGCCACGATACTACAAATATCAGGGAACACCTTATCACAGATAAGACTGTCCTTAAGGCTTGTAAGCTCACATTTATTACAATAGATGACATACCTGAAATATTATCACTCTCATTATTACGTCAGATAGGTAATTCACGTAGTAAGTTCGTCGTATTCATGCTTTCCTCTTCAAAGTAACATACCGTACTTATTATTTAACACGAAATGACATTAAAAATTTAAGTTATTCACGAGCAGCTAGTTCAGAATATGTATGAACTTCAAATGACACGACGAACCGTCTCGTTCTGCATATGGATTCAAACCCAGGTCATGCAGACTAAGCAAAGATTTCGTGACTAACGGAAACTAACAGTCATTCCTGACTATGCATACAGAGAGTGATATACCTCGATTTTAGACAATATCAGTTAGCAAATATCAACTTTAAATTACATAACGTAAACATTTTTAACGGACAGGAATTCCTACCCAGCAACTATTGTCCCTGTTAACGAAGTACGAGAGATGTTAAATATTGCTTCCTCACATGTAACTTACTTGAAATGCCGTGAGGTAAAGCTTGGTGTTGGACAGGGATTCGAACCCAGAACCTAATCAGATTGTTATCGAAGCACAATCAGCTGTGCATATCGGAGTTTCTCGGCAGTAGCTAGATGTTTTAACTGAAGTGATGAGACGAAACATTAATTTTTTCCTTCCCAAGACTCCAACCCGACACCTATCGCTGTTATATTCTAGAGAAAACGAACGTTAAATATGGGTTTGTTACACCAGCAGCGACATGTCAGCATGTTTGAACAAGGAATAATATGACGGAGAGTTCAGTGCTGACTGGGAATCCAACTCCACACATATCGTTGTTGACTACATACAAAGAGATGTCAGCTACCGAATTTTTCTACACCAGCATCCTTGAACTTACAGTTACCTCGCAAATATTTCTGTGTCTCACTGGGAGTCAAAAAGGTGAGATATCATTAGTGTTGACAACGAATGAAAATAAATTAAAAATAAAAATTTTTATCCACCAGCAAATAGGTGTTCTCATGCTAGAGCTTGATAATACATAATGAAAACTTTAGTGCTGGTCCAGGATTTGAACCTATTCACGCGCAATATTTGGAGATGTTGAGGAATCTGCAGTTTTGAACAAACAACAAATTGTAGTCGAGCTGTATTGTCACGAAGGGATCAAATTATGTGTTAAGGGCGGTCTGAGTTGCATTCCTAGTTCAGAACCAATTTTATCGACATACAGAAGCTCAAATAAAAGATGGAATAAGCGTCCTGTGACCTTACATACCGTTTGTTTCGTCACTAGAAATAAATAACTAGTATAAGAAATGTTACTGTTGATAGAGTTTCTACATGTTGCCACAGCTGACTTTATTGTGGTTCAACCTAACGTCTACTTGGTAGAGAAGGAATATCATGATTAATGTGAATTTCATACCACAATGCCATTATACCTTCTTCACTTGGCGTAGCCAGAAGAGAATACAATCTGTCTTTCCCCATCAAAAATCATCCACAGAAGTTGGAATCGAACCCAGACCATAACTACATGAACCTATTATCAACATAACTTTTTTTAATTTTTTTTATTTATTTATTTTTTTTTTTTTCGGGCCTCCTTCCTCCCCTACAACCCGTCCTTCCGCTCGCCATCTGTGCCTTCTTCGGCTGGCTTCTGTGCTATGTTTGTTCCATAAGAGATAGTTGACCAACGAAGTAAATGTATACAAGTAAACAAAATCCCTTCTTTTGGGGTTGTGGAAAGAAAATAGGTCCGCTACATTCTTCCACCATTGTGCGGGAGCGATTTTGATAGGAGAGCCAGGCGTACTTCAGCATGCTGGCGTCTGATGTTTGCGTCAGCAACCTATTAGTACTGCTACACGAGGGCAAAGGGTAAACGAAATAGCCACCTTGTTGGCGTAAAATGAATGAGAAACTTAATAGATAATTTCATAAAGAAAAAAAAGGAATCCTGAGATTGAACAAAATATCGTTTGATCGTTCTTCAGCTCTGTCGGTAAGACAATGTTCGGTTCAAGAAATTTGAGTAATTTTCTTTGTATTTCTTTTGTCGTTCGAGCTTTTGATGTTCTGTCATCAGGTACATCCAATAATCTGCTTCACTCTACGTCGTAGCCGTTGAGATGTAATGGGCTATCAGTCCTTTGAGCCAGTTGGCTGACCTTCTTTTAGTGTTAGGATATGGCACGTCATCAGGCAGAAGGACGTATGTCGGTGTAATCGTGTTAGGTGACGTGCGGAGCACATGTGCTAGTTTTTGCCTGAAGAGATTCCACACGTCTTTCACATCGTCACAGACGAAGCGATGTTCTTCAGTGTCGACGAGCCGGCCGCGGTGGTCTAGCGGTTCTGGCGCTGCAGTCCGGATCCGCGGGACTGCTACGGTCGCAGGTTCGAATCCTGCCTCGGGCATGGGTGTGTGTGATGTCCTTAGGTTAGTTAGGTTTAAGTAGTTCTAAGTTCTAGGGGACTTATGACCTAAGATGTTGAGTCCCATAGTGCTCAGAGCCATTTGAACCATTTAGTGTCGACGACATTGCAGCTGGGACAGTTTGGTGTGTGTGCCAGACGTATCGCGTGCAATTTAGAGTTGTTGGGGATTTTTCTATTGACTGCGAGGTACCACGTCAATCGCACATATGATGGTAGATGGGGGTCAGATATGTTTTCCCATATGTTTATTCAGTTATAATGTCGAAACTTGTTTTTTATTCGATTGCGCAATTTTCCTTCCAGCAAGGTGTTGTAAACCTCCTTAACCTGGTATATGTCCTTCTCCGTTATTCTATGGCGTACATAGCTCTATTACACAAGAAAATGTTTATAGTGGTACAGCTCGTGGGAGATGTGATGCACATCGATTGGTGGATCTCTGCTGACTGGGGTGATTTCACGTAAGAGATGAGCCACTAATGTCCGCGGTGATCGTTGCCACTGTTTATAAGTTTTGCTAACGTATAGCGCTTGCGCTTTAAGGTAGATGTCTGTCAGATGTAGCCCTCCATTGCGTGTCGGTAGCGACAAGGTATCATATGAAACCTTTATTATATGACCTCTGCTGACAAAATAACCAAGCGCTGCTTGCATTTGGTGTGCTATGGTTCGTGGCAGAGGCAGCACTTGAGCAACATAGTTTACTTTGGACGTTATATAGGTATTGGCTAGTTGCACTTTTTGTATTGCATTTAAATTACGCAAGCTGTGTTGTTTTATGCTTGCTCGTAATGTGGCAAGTAATTTTATATAATTGAGAGCGGCCGTGCGGCGGATATTACTCGTATATTCTATTCCAAGGCATTTTATTTTTTCCACAGTGTTGATACATGCAGCGGCTCTGATCCCTATACCCCGACCAAGAGTCATAATACCAGATTTATTGCGGTTGAGTTTAGCTCCTGACGCCAGTTCGTAGGTCGCCACAACTTCAAGTACTGTTTCCACCTCGCTTTCGTCAGTCACAAGTACCCCTACATCGTCCGCGTAGGCTTGACATATGATCTTCTGTCCGTGTATATGTAGTCCACGGAGTTGCCGAGTCAGGGATACTAAGAGAGGTTCAAGCGCAATCGCGAAAAGCGTCAGGACATGGGGCAACCTTGTCTTACCGAACTCTGAATATTGATCGGGTGACTGAGTTGTCCGTTGACACTGATTCTTGACGTGCTATTCGTCAGATTGTTTTTCACGGAGGCAATAATCTCCTGTGGGAAGTGCATGGATGTCATACACCGGAACAGGTACGAATGATTAACTTTATCAAAAGCTTTTTCAAAGTCAAGCGACATCAGAGCACAGCGAATGTTGCAGGCTGCCGATATCGCTATAATGTCTCTGTAGTCGCATAAGATCTGAAATATCGTTCTATCCTTTCCCACACTTGTCTGGTAAGCTCCTGTCACTGTACGAATAACTGAATTAAACCTTTGCATCATGATACGGGTGAAGATTTTATAATCACTATTGAGAAGTGTTATGGGTCGAAGATTCTCCACGGTTTTGCCTCCTGGTGTTTTGGGGACTAAGACCACTGTACCTTCACAGAATTCCTTCGGAAGGTCAGTGTCGGCATTTAGTATTTCATTGCAGACGAGCGTCAATTTAGCAATTATCTGTTCGCGAAAAGTTTGATAAAATTCAGCGGATAGCCCATCTGGCCCAGGTGATTTATTCTTTGGGCTCCTCGAGATGGCATCTTCGACGTCTTCGTCCGTTATTCTTGCAGCGAGCACATCAGCTTCTTCTGGAGTGGGTCGCTCTGTCGTCCTAGCAGTGAGAGCTTGCTGCGCTGTTTCATCTGTCTGTGCATTGGCCAGCAATGCACTAAAGTGTCGATGGATCTCGTCTCGTATTGCAGCTTGATCTGTCAAGAGTCTCCCGTCTGAAGTTTTGAGTTCCGTCAGAATTTTCCGTTTTTGTCTTTTGTTCTCTTGGAGGATGTGGTACATCGATGTTGTTTCTTCTCGTGTAACGTTCTGCAAACTCGTTCGTATTTTACAGCCTTCGAGATGGTGTCTCTGCAGGTGAGCAATTTTGCTTTTATTCTGTTGATTTGCCCATAATTTGTTATGACTGTAGCATCCCGAACGCACAAGTCTCTCAGACAGCTGAAGTAAAAGTCTAATGTCCGCTTCCACCAGGCGACTTTTTCACGGGAGTAAGTTTTCATTGTCTTTATTATTGCGGGCTTCGCGCAGTTTAGCCACCAATTCAGCGCCGTACCGTACAAGTGGAACTTCCTTTCCCATTCTGCCCAAGTGGTGTGGAAGGCGGCGTGACATACAGGATCCGACAGATGAGCAACGTTTAACTTCCACTGACCTCTCGCCCTGTAAGTTCCTTGTTTCTCTAAATTTATCGTACATATATACGCGATATGACCAGAGAAAATAGTGGGCCATAGCTGGGACTGTAAAACGTGTCTCCTTAAATTGGATGTTGCGTAAATCCTGTCGATACGACTGGCAGAATGGCTGGTGATATAGGTGAAACTTAGCTTATCAACATGTTTTAGTTCCCAAGTATCAAACAGATGGAAGTCTCTGACGATGTTCTCCAGCTCCAGAGATTTGTTAAAATTTGGCGTCTGATCTTTGGGACTCAGCACGCAATTAAAGTCACCCGCAAATATTATTTGTTCAAATCGCGGCGCGAAAAGCGGGGCGATGTCCTCCTTGAAAAATTCGGCCCTGCGGCGCTTGTTTCCGGTTCCTGACGGGGCATATATGTTGATAAACCTGGTGCTGTTTATCGTGACAGCGCGACCTCTACTGTTCGGCAGTTTAGCCACGTCTGTAAGTAGGATCCCCTCTTTAGTCATAATCGCTGTGCCGAGGCTATTGTCATTGGCAGGATTGATGACGGCGTTGTAGCCAGTGAAGTCGTCCAAACGGATAGCCGTTACTTCTTGCAGCATTAAGATGTCAACATCAGCGGCGTACAGAAAATCTTGGAGATTTCTCAGATTGAGGGTGCTGCTAATTTTATTTATATTCAAGGTCGCAATTGTGTACTCCTGCAAGGACGTCATGTCGACTACACCGTGTCAGGTGGGATACTGTTTGCCAGGTGAAGTGGATGTTTGCTCTACTTAGAAGAAGTCGGCATCATCATCTGCTGCACGAGCGTCTTTGATGGTGGTCTGTTGCCGGGTGGACACATCTTGTCGACGGTCGGGTGCCGTCCGTCCTGAATGTTGTGGTATGTCAGCCATCTCTGCATCATGGCTTTGCTCCTCCGCCCAATCTCCGTGCACGTAACTTCCCGGGTGTCCGTTTTTGGTACAGGTGGAAGGTCCTTCGGACTAGCTGTACCGTCTGGAATGTGGATTCCACGGTCGGGGTCAGTGTCCTCATTTCGGGTCTTCTTGTTTGTTGTTCGATCTTCCAGAGGAGTTGCCTGTGTCGTCTCTGCCAGTTCTTGGCCTATCTGTTTCGCCTTTTCACGCAGGATTGGCGCGATTTCTGCTGCTCCCTGACGGGCTATTCGACGTTTCTTCCGTTTCTTTGGTGAAACAGTTGTAGGCTGCTGGTCATTATCCTCCGGTGTTGCAACCGTGTCCTCTTTGTGTTGCCCGACTTCTTCAAGTGGTTTGCACATGTCTTCTTCTGCCGTCTTAGCCTGGTCTTGTTCTACACGCCTGTCAGTTTCCTCGTCTTGTGAGTGTGCTGGACCTGTAGCTTCTGTGCTGCTAGTATCCATGGCTACGTTACCATCGGGAACGTCGGCATAAGCAACTACCGCCCTGTCGAAACACATGTCTAGGGCGACGTCACTGCGAATTGCCGTGGCGTACGTCACGAGTAGCGTGGCGATCTGACTAGGCGGGTCTCGCTCCCCAGTCGGCAGTTGCGTCACACGCCGTCGAACACACTGCGCGCGGACATGTTGGGTCGAACCACAACCCGAGCAGGTTCTCGGCTGGCCATCGTAAATGATGATCGCTCGATATCCACCAATCCAGAGATACGATGGGATGTGTTTCAGCATGTCAATCTTAACTTGCCTGACTCCATTTAATACTGGATACTTGTGCAAGCTAGACCATTTTTCGGCTACATTGCTGATAATGGCTCCATAGTCTCTCAGTTTGTTGTTAATCTCCTCGGGCGTTATTTCAAAGGGGAGCTCAAAGATTCGAACCGTTCTTATTCCCATTCCGGCACGCGAAACCGTGATCTGCCCTATGTGTCCGTCTGAATGTTTGAATTTTGCCACCCCACCACATGCTTCTGCAATTTGGTCGCACTTGTCAGAACTGGATAACTTAAGGAACACAGTCGGACTGACAATCGACAGGTGAATTCCAATCAATTCATCCCCTTTGATCTGAAAAGTTTCTTCGATAAAGGACTCAACTTCGTAAGATTTCGGTCGGGCGTAGTTCGGATCGAAAATCAACTTCAAAGTGTCGTGTCGCGTTGTCTGCTCCATTATGTCATTCTAGAAATGTGATCGTGGACTATGACTAACGCAGAAAGCGCGCACTCACCACACAGCGCCGGCCGCTCGCAGTGACGATGTAAACACCGCAACAGCCGCTCCGCATGTCCGCACAGCACGGCCGGCGGCGGCGGAATGCCCAACAGACCACCGAATCCTCTACTCATAGCGCTGTTGCGCCACACTGGATCAGAATTCTGACACACAGCCTCCCTGTAGTGGTTTGCAGCATGTTCAGTACATTCATTTACTTGGATGACCGAATCGCCATGAACTAGCTGCCTTGGCTACCCAGTGCATACATTCGACTCAATTTGTAATCACCGAAATAAAATCACGTAACTGCCACCTACACAGAACTGCCAACAGTGTAGGATGCAGAAATTTAAATAGGAAGTGTTCCTTTCCACTTGAGCTACTCTATTGCGTTATCTGTTTGTTGAAATTGTCGCGCAGTGCAAAAGAAAAGCTGTAACTGTCTGTCTATCAGAAGTCAAGATCCAGCCATATGCTTTATCTCACAGCACTGTGGAATGCGGAAATCTGTAGGAATTCTTACTGACTTCTAAAGGTACCAGAGCCATGTGTCAGCTAGTAGCGTAACGGCAAGCGTCGCCCACCGTAAATGAGCTGTCGCGAGTTCGAGTACGTTCGCTGCTACATTTTGTAAAACGCAATTCTGCTGTCTGCTGAAGTTATCGATCTAATTGAACTTTGAACATAATTCCCTTCACTTCTCAACCCAAAATAGTCGCATGTGGAAAAAGGGCTAACTTCTGCGACATTTTGTTCTTTTCACGTTTAATAGACGGCCAGGCAGCAGATGCATCTCGAAACTTTTGTACTATGTATGGGGAGAGCGCATAGCGCCAAAATACGTCAGAAAAGTATTTTCTACATTAGGTGTCGTGTGGTAGTGGCATTTTATTATTCTTCAAACCTTGTTTGACAGCTTTAACTCAGAATAAGTTTTCTACATGCATGTAATCAACAAACTGCATGTGTATTGTCAGACTGTTATAGATGATATCAGAGAATTCGCATATATCGTTGATGATTAATTTCTCTCTCATGTTTACTATTGTTTTAACAACACTCAAAGAAACCTTACGAAAATGGTGCACTGTACTATAACAAATGAAATAAAACTACCCATGATAATATTACGACGAAAGTCTGTTTTAATCAAACTGAGGATATGTACACAAATCTGCCTCCATTGGCACGAATTAGTAAAATACTAGTCACTTAGATTTCGATTGAGTCTGTGCTTAATTGGTATTCTGTATCATACTCAAGAGGTATGCAAATTTGGCGTTTCATAAATAAAGTTATATATTCCCAGAAACCCAAAACTTGCTTGTCATCAGCGGAAAGAGGCGTTACATGTAGTGCAGCATTGTAAGTTTTTCACCATTGCACTATGAGCCGAAAGTATTTTCTTGCAATTTCCTTACCGATGTTTGATCTGACTGCTTGCAGCTCTATCACAGAAGGGATAAAAAACATTACTGTCAGCGAGACTGGAACCGCGAACCATAACAGACGCTTCTTCACAGGTTAGCACATAACCACAGAGCTAGGGAACAGGTATGTCTTTTAGTTTCCTCTTACGAGGCCAGAAGGGGCTAGAGCTCGTAAACAGCTATTTAAAGGACGAGATTAGTTGCGATTTCCACGAGCAACAACTTTCCTGGGCCGAAAACCGTAAATTTACAATCATTTGTTACACTTCAAGCGATAATAACTCAGATTATTCAATAGAAATGACAGGAAAAGTCAAGTGAACTTTCAGGCTTAATTCCGTGCACACCAGGAAGTAACTCGTCGATTACATAGTTGCTCAGAGCACTATGGGACTCAACTTCTGAGGTCATCAATCCCCTAGAACTTAGAACTACTTAAACCTAACTAACCTAAGGACATCACACACATCCATGCCCGAGGCAGGATTCGAACCTGCGACCGGAGCGGTCGCGCGGTTCCAGACTGTAGCGCCTAGAACCGCACGGCCACTCACTGAGTCGGATGTGAGTTTTGCAGCTGTGAAATACTTTCCTACATTATAGAAGCGAATATTAAATTTGAACTAATATTGGGAAAAATTTGAACTTGGATAGCTTAGAATGTATATCTTTCTGTTAATCGCAAAGGAAAACAATTGATTTACTAAAACATTCTCTGTCATACACAACTTGAAACAGGTCACGTCGACCAAATTATATGGAAGAACTGACAGCGACGTATATTGGAAGGCAGTAATCCCTTGGCTTTTGGTTTGGTAGTATACGACAGCCATTTCTAGGCGCAAGTGAATGAAGAAAGGTAGCGCGTTGTTGATATCAATTAACATCTTCATCAATTACTTTAGATTTAATGTAATCTACGAGTAATTGCTGATGTTTGATATTAACATGAAAAGGATTCCGTGGACAAGGAAAGAACCTGTTGTTGGGCAATTACTTCCGTAATGACCTAAAGGCATTAAATGATCTTCAAACACATGTCTTCCAGCAGCGGTATGAAGAAAGCGATAGTAATAATGACGGTACTAATCCAATTATCCGATAACTACTCACTTTACAGTGGTTTTCTCGATCTAAGAAATTTGCTGAATTAGTGAAAATTTCAAAATGGTTTCACATCGAGGCTATGATGCCTAGAAGAGTATTTCCATCCTGCTGACATGAGAATAGCATAATCTCCGCGTCAGAGGCTTCCTTCTACTTAACCATTTAATAGACTCGCATTTTTTCCACTGTGACTGATATTGTAAGCTAAGCACATCATCCGTTACGGCACACTCCTGGGGCTGGGAAATGTGGCCACAATATTCTGGTGGAACGAGGTATCATAGGTGCAATGCGTAGGTTCAGACATTTACTTTTAAGAGGCAGAAACAGATTTATTTTACCTCTGGCAACCTCAAGAGAAAGAAGGTATAATCCATAATCCGCATTAAACATCACGTTCCTTCATAAACAACTGGCCAGAGCCGGTTTACGTTGGGAAATGACATAGCGGAAGTCACGGCAAACAGAAATACAGTCGCCAGTAAACTTACTTACATTAGAAAATTTTATTTTATTTGATGAACTGGTAGCCATTTAAAGGAACAGAGTTCTTATTTTACTTGTACTTTATTGAACTAGAGGCGAAAAATTTGACGCTGAACTGTGATTCGAATTCGTATCTCTTCTTTCAAGGATCCCAATCTCTTGGAACAATATAGTTCAATCATTTTGTTCCTTTTCCCAAGACTACAATCTTCTCTACGTCTCCTCCAAAGGTAAGTATGTGGGTCCGAATCCTGATCCTGTACAAAAATATTCATAATTTCATTTCAAGCCCTATCACCTGTACACCGGCCTGCTACTGAAAATTAACGTGTATTTTTAATGTCTGTTCATGTGTTGCCAACAATTGCAATACGAGGTGCGGCTAGAAAAAAACCGGACTGATGCTGGAAAAAACATTTATTTACAATTATTTACAATTTCATGTTATCTCCTTCAATGTACTCTCCTCCTCGGTCTCTACACCGCTCCATACGAATTTTCCACTGTTCATAGCAATGCTGCAGATCATTTTCGGTAAGTCCATACATTACTGCTTCAACAGTCTCAAATCTAGTTCCTTTCAAAGCTGACTTGACTTTAGGGAAAAGAAAAAAGTCACAGGGGGGCCAAATCAGGTGAGTAGGGTGGATGATCTAAGATGGGAATGTTGTGTTTTGCCAAAAACGTCTTCACTGACAACGCACTGTGAGCTGGGGCATTGTCTTGGTGAAGGATCCATGACTTTTTTCTCCACAAATCGTTCCGTTTTCTCCGTACTCGCCCACGTAGGGTAGCCAGGACGCTAATGTAGTAATGCTGATTCACTGTTTGTCCCTCTGGTACCCAATCAATGTGCACAATCCCTTTGATGTCAGTTTTTGCTGACAATGGTCTGCCAGTGCGAGTGTCATCACTGGTGTCTTCGCGGCCATCTTTAAATCGTTTAAACCACTCAAACACTTGTGTTCGCGATAAACAATCATCGCCGTACACTTGTTGTAACATTACAAACGTTTCACTTGCAGATTTTCCTAGTTTGAAACAAAATTTGATGTTAACACGCTGTTCTTTCTGTACACTCAACATTTTCCGACGCACAGACAAAACGTCAACTACTTAAAACAGACGCCACGGGCAGACTGAGTGCAGGAGGCAGATGAAACTCGAGCAGTAGGCGGAGCGAGAGTCACGTGACAGACCACGCGACTTTCAGCCTTATTGCATCCGTTTTATTGTTTCACCAGTACTAGTCCGGTTTTTTTCTAGCCACACCTCGTATGTATCGATACTTCTTGTCAAATACGAACACATCTTACTGTTGGTGAGTCAGAAATTGATACTTAAGCTATATTCGGGGACGATAATGAAGGACAGTAGGTATGCGATTCGATTGTCGCTCAGGCACAAAAATTTGTATCCTTATTTTAGATTCAAACACCTAGCATCTGATAAGAAAAACCGGTAAGTAACATTTGATTTTACTTAATTAACAATCCGATTAAGTGTTGGGTTCGTAACTCTGTCACAGAACTTCACATCATGCGCTTCATCTTTAAATGAATACACACTTTGTTACTTCTGAGTGGAGGTATATCAGACATCTTTCGTGGTTAGTTAACAGGGACGAAAGGGTCTTGATAGGAGTCCTGGTTTATTAGAAAAACTGTCGCTTTTTTTTCAAGTTTACATTTGGTTACTGTTATTGGTGAAAATTTCGGTAATACATGACTGTCCATGACTAGTTAACAATATGACATGATTACATTGGATTAAAAATGGCTCTGAGCACTATGGGACTCAACATCTTAGGTCATAAGTCCCCTAGAACTTAGAACTACTTAAACCTAACTAACCTAAGGACATCACACACACCCATGCCCGAGGCAGGATTCGAACCTGCGACCGTAGCAGTCCCGCGGTTCCGGACTGCAGCGCCAGAACCGCTAGACCACCGCGGCCGGCTTACATTGGATTAGATTAGATTAATACTTGTTCCACAGATCATGAATACGACATTTTGTAATGACGTGGAACGTGTCATTTTAATGAAAGATTTCTTTAAATACCATGATTCAATTTCTTTACAACAATTTTTTTTCTCTCTCTCATTCATTATGTTTATCTCTCTCCCTCTTCTCTCTCTCTCTCTCTCTCTCTCTCTCTCTCTCTCTCTCTCTCACACACACACACACACACACACACACACACACACACACATTCTTTTTTTATATGTGTTTGTTTGTTGTGCTCGACTATTGGTGAGGCACGAATAGGACTGTGAATAAGTTTCTTAGTTTTGAATACACTTACGAAAGAAATATAAAAACAACTATGAGAGTTACTGATTTATGATGCTTAGTTTGCAGTCAGCTCTGAGTATTATTAGTAACTACACTCCAGTCCCTAAACCTAGTGATAGAAATGCGAATCAGACGCATTACGTATTCCAGGCCATAGCAGCTGCGTCTTTGAGACGCCAGCTGTGGTCACTTCCCAGCCCGCTGCAGGGTCACGTCATTTCGTCATCTTCCTGCTGGTACTGTAACTGAGATTTGGCAACACGGCAAGGTATGTTTGGCAACTATGAGATAAGCTTAATATTAATACTCACTCCCATCCCTGCTTTTTTTGGACAGGTGTTATTATGGTATGACACTGAAAAACTTCACAAGAGTAGTTCATGACTACTCTGAGAGGAATAATATAACAACAAAATTTGACAAAAACACTAAGATGACCGAAAAAAATGGTTCAAATGGCTCTGAGCACTATGGGACTTAACATCTGTGGTCATCAGTCCCCTAGAACTTAGAACTCCTTAAACCTAACTAACCTAAGGACATCACACACATCCATGCCCGAGGCAGGATTCGAACCTGCGACCGTAGCGGTCACGCGGTTCCAGACTGAAGCGCCTAGAACCGCACGGCCACACCGGCCGGCTGGCCGGTAAGGACTGGGCTTATGGTTTCATGCGGGAAACTAGTCTTGGAAGTGTGTGGGGTTCAGCAAACAGCATACAAGCATCTTCTTTGATAATCATTCATTGCTAATGGAGAGATATAAATTTGAATTTCACCGAATATTTGACATGGCTGAGTCGGGATTACAACTGTTCCTAACAAAGTTCCAAAGTGATAGCAACATGCGGTGAGGAGCACATATGCAAAATTGCATCTGGAGAAAGAAATCAGCTGATAAAAGTAGTACGTTGTATGGGAGCTAGGGGCATTTACATCTCTCCAGGAATAATATTTACTCGGAAAACGATGGAGTGTTTGAATAATGGTGCACCTCCTGAGTCACTAATGATGTGTTCGGACACTGGCTACATCAACTCCGATCTGTATCTCACATGGCTACAAGATTTTGAGAAACATACACAGCCAACAGAATAAAATCCAATCTTGTTCATTTTGGACAATCACTCGTCACATTTTAGTCTGAATCCCGTTCAGGCACCATAACATTCACGTGCTTACCATTCCTTCACACAGCAGCCAAAAACTGCAGCCAGTGGATCGCTATTTTTTCAAGCCGCTGAAGGACTCTTATTCTTAAGAATGCGACCAGTGGCTCGTTAACCACCCTGGATATGAAATTAGGCAAGAATTTATTGCTGAATTGTTTCGAAACACTTATCAAAGGAGGGGCACAATAACGAAGACAACAAAGGCATTCAAGATATGCAGCATTTATCCAATCGATCGTCACATAGACACCGAATAATATTTCCTACCTTTTACTGTTACGGACCAAAGTGACAAATATAATGATGCATCCACATTTGAAACTGGATCCCTCCAAAGCCAAAGTTAATAGACATTTACAACTGAACCACAACTTTTCCTCAAAAGACACAATTCCTTGGCCAAGAAGAAAAGGTTCCCAAAAAAGACAGAAGAAAGGGAAGAAGTCAGAAAGAGTACCTGGGACCCCATTCAAGAGGTAACTGGAGTCCCAATCAACAGAAAAAGAAATAAAGAAACCAAGGAGCAAACTGTTTGATTCAGGTCAAGCAAACAAAGAGAAAGCAAAGCAAAACTTAAATACATCGACGAAAATCCCACAATCATTTCACTGTCCAGGCTGTTCATGAAAGTATAAATACTAGACTCAATGAAACTTCCTGGCAGATTAAAACTGTGTGCCCGACCGAGACTCGAACTCGGGACCTTCGCCTTCCGCGGGCATGTGCTCTACCAACTGAGCTACCGAAGCACGACTGACGCCCGGTACTCACAGCTTTACTTCTGCCAGTACCTCGTCTCCTACCTTCCAAACTTTACAGAAGCTCTCCTGCATTACCCCTATTTGATTTTTTTTTTTCATAACCCTGTAGTCAACTGACCAGAAGTCTTGTTCCTCCTGCCACCGAACTTCACAAATTCCCACTATATCTAACTTTAACCTATCCATTTCACTTTTTAAATTTTCTAACCTACCTGCCCGATTAAGTGATCTGACATTCCACGCTCCGATCCGTAGAACGCCAGTTCTCTTTCTCCTCACAACGACATCCTCTTGAGTAGGTAAATCTCAGCGATGTTATTCAATGAGAAAAACATATGTGCCGTTCAGTTCGTCTTCTTTATTTAATTTATAGCGTACATAAACATAATGAATAGGAAAATAGGAATGCGGGTAAGCTACTACAAACAGCATAGTGAACGCATTATTGTGGCCAAGATAGATACGAAGCCCACACCTACTACAGTAGTACAAGTTTATATGCCAACTAGCTCTGCAGATGATGAAGAAATTGAAGAAATGTATGATGAAATAAAAGAAATTATTCAGATAGTGAAGGGTGACGAAAATTTAATAGTCATGGGTGACTGGAATTCGGTAGTAGGAAAAGGGAGAGAAGGAAACGTAGTAGGTGAATATGGATTGGGGCTAAGAAATGAAAAGGGAATCCGCCTGGCAGAATTTTGCACAGAGCACAACTTAATCATAGCTAACACTTGGTTTAAGAATCATGAAAGAAGGTTGTATACATGGAAGAGCCCTGGAGATACTAAAAGGTATCAGATAGATTATATAATGGTAAGACAGTGATTTAGGAACCAGGTTTTAAATTGTAAGACATTTCCAGGTGCAAATGTGGACTCTGACCACAATCTATTGGTTATGAACTGTAGATTAAAGCTGAAGAAATTGCAAAGAGGTGGGCATTTAAGGAGATGGGACCTGGATAAATTGAAAGAACCAGAGGTTGTACAGAGTCTCAGGGAGAGCATAAGGGAACAATTGACAGGAATGGGGGAAAGAAATACAGTAGAAGAAGAATGGGTAGCTTTGAGGGATGAAGTAGTGAAAGCAGCAGAGGATCAAGTAGGTAAAAAGACGAGGGCTAGTAGAAATCCTTCGGTAACAGAAGAAATATTGAATTTAATTGATGAAAGTAGAAAATATAAAAATTCAGTAAATGAAGCAGGCAAAAAGGAATACAAACGTCTCAAAAATGAAATCGACAGGAAGTGCAAAATGGCTAAGCAGCGATGGCTAGAGGACAAATGTAAGGATGTAGAGGCTTATCTCACTAGGAGTAAAATAGATACTGCCTACAGGAAAATTAAAGAGACCTTTGGAGAAAAGAGAGCCACTTGTATGAATATCAAGAGCTCCAATGGAAACCCAGTTCTAAGCAAAGAAAGGATAGCAGAAAGGTGGAAGGAGTATATAGAGGGTCTATACAAGGGCGATGTACTTGAGGACAATATTATGGAAATGGAAGAGGATGTAGATGAAGATGAAATGGGAGATACGATACTGAGTGAAGAGTTTGACAGAGCACTGAAAGACCTGAGTCGAAACGAGACCCCCGGAGTAGACAACATTCCATTGGAACTTCTGATGGCCTTGGGAGAGCCAGTCCTGACGAAACTCTACCATCTGGTGAGCAAGATGTATGAAACAGGCGAAATACCCTCAGACTTAAAGAAGAATATAATAATTCCAATCCCAAAGAAAGCAGGTGTTGACAGATGTGAAAATTACCGAACAATCAGTTTAATAAGCCACAGCTGCAAAATACTAACACGAATTCTTTACAGACGAATGGAAAAACTAGTAGAAGCCGACCTCGGGGAAGATCAGTTTGGATTCCGTAGAAATACTGGAACACGTGAGGCAATACTGACCTTACGACTTATCTTAGAAGAAAGATTAAGGAAAAGCAAACCTACGTTTCTAGCATTTGTAGACTTAGAGAAAGCTTTTGACAATGTTAACTGGAATACTCTCTTTCAAATTCTAAAGGTGGCAGGGGTAAAATACAGGGAGCGAAAGGCTATTTACAATTTGTACAGAAACCAGATTGCAGTTATAAGAGTCGAGGGACATGAAAGGGAAGCAGTTGTTGGGAAGGAAGTAAGACAGGGTTGTAGCGTCTCCCCGATGTTACTCAATCTGTAGAGAGGATATAAAATGTAGACTGGCAATGGCAAGGAAAGCGTTTCTGAAGATGAGAAATTTGTTAACATCGAGTATAAATTTAAGTGTCAGGAAGTAATTTCTGAAAGTATGTGTATGGAGTGTAGCCATGTATGGAAGTGAAACATGGACGATAAATAGTTTTGGACAAGAAGAGAATAGAAGCTTTCGAAATGTGGTGCTACAGAAGAATGGTGAAGATTAGATGGGTAGATCACATAACTAATGAGGAAGTATTGAATGGGATTGGGGAGAAGAGAAATTTGTGGCACAACTTGACCAGAAGAAGGGATGGGTTGGTAGAACATGTTCTGAGGCATCAAGGGATCACCAATTTAGTATTGGAGGGCAGCGTGGAGGGAAAAATCGTAGAGGGAGACCAAGAGATGAATACACTAAGCAGATTCAGAAGGATGCAGGTTGCAGTAGGTACTGGGAGATGAAGAAGCTTGCACAGGACAGAGTAGCATGTAGAACTGCATCAAACCAGTCTCAGGACTAAAGATCACAACAACAACAGATTTACCCCAGCAGATTCACTCCTTTACTTTACCCCACGGTCGGGAAAGACTGCGCGTTTGCATTACCTTTTTTTTTTTTTACAAAGTGTAAATTACAGTTTAAATTGTACATATATGACTTCCGGACTCTGTTATATAATCGGCAAATTTCATATGAAATTCCAATTAAAATATAATTGTATTTTGTGAAGTTTCCTTCAGTATATCGCTAATTAAACCTTAAGTGTGCAATTTTGTCCCACTTCAGTCTACTCATATTCCCTTGCTTGAGTATTGGTGTGACCTGGGTAGTTTTTAATCTGTAGGTTCGGATCTTTGTTCGAGTGAACTGTTGATTGTGATTGCGAAGTATGGAGCAATTATATCAGCGTACTCTGAACAGAAAATAATTGGTGTACATTCTGGATTTGAAGACTTGCCTTTATTAAGTGATCTGAATTGTTTCACTACACGGCGGCTATCTACTTCTAAGTTACTCATTGGGCAGCAGTTCTTGACTCTAATTCTGTAACGTTTACTCTAATTCTGTAACGTTTACTTTGTCGTCTTTTTCGAAGGACTTTTGGAAAACCGTATTTAGTGAATCCGCTGTAGCGGTACTGTCATCGGTGACATTGATATGGCTATCGTGGAATAAAGGTACTAACTGCCTTCGCGCTGTTGCACTTTACGTAAGATAAAAAAGTATCTTTGAATTTATTGATAGATTTCGAGCCAGAGCTTCTTTTTGGGCACAATTAAAAGCATCTTGAAGTCCATAATCAAGTAGAAAAGAAGGCGGATTACATCCGTACGAGACGTCGCCATCAAGACACCTCAACGGCGGCAGTGCAGTGAGCGGCTTTCTCGAGCATAAAAAACGTGTAGGTGTTGGAAGAAGTATTACTAACGTAGTGGGCTGCATGTGGCATTGCCGCTATAGGTACTTCTGAGTAGAAGTAGAAGTGTATTTTGCGCGTGTTTTGTGAGCAAACTATTGCACTGTGTGGGAAAGTGTGAATCAAGGTAACGAGGCTTATGTAGTAAGAATCACGGAGGAACAGCCGAGAAAGTTAGCGAACAGAATGTAAAGGCAAACAAACTGAGAGCGCAAATAGAAAAGGTGGATGCAGATTCAAGATCAGCGTAAATACCAAGAACTGGTACAACAGAGTCTTGTCCAGTGAGCGAAACAGTAATAGTGGAAGACAATAAGGTAGAACAGATACCTACGCAGATAAGTGAGGGTACTGGAGGCCAAAAAAGGAGTAATTTAACAGGACGTGGATAGTATATAGGTGTAGGATTGGTGTAAGGTGCATGCCGGGATTGGAAGTAAGAAGGGGTACAAAAGGATTATTGGAGTCGAATTCGCGGATCGATTTCTCGTGTTTTTCTATCCCCTCATTCCACTTAGTGATGAATTATCTACGCTGATTTTTTTAATTATCTCATTTCAAATGCTGTTTCCTGTTTTTTTTTATCAAGTTGTATAGTATTATATAGTGTTTCAGCAAACTCGACTGCAATAATCCTATTGTACCCCAGTCTAGCTTCCAATGGCGGTATGCTGCAGTAAGTCTCCCAATACATTCCACGAATACTCTCCACGTCCCATTAATTAAATCATCATTTCTACAAATTTTAAAATCGTTATTAAGTATCTTACCTTTAATTTATTGATTGAAGAGTTGAAGAGCAGGCAGAGTGTACCGTTGTCAGACCACCCACCACCTCTACGGCCTATTTGGGGTGATGTGGATGAAACAACAATAAATAAAAAAACTGGCTTTAAAATTCAGGGAAACAACCAGTAAACCAGTGATTATTTAAGGAATCGAATTTTCATGTATAAAACGTCTGGAAACGTTAAATTCCTGTTCAAATGATTTAAATAGTTCAGTCAGCATGTAAGCGAGGGAGATTAATAGTTATCTTTAAAGCTCGTTGGAAGTCGCTAAGTGTTCTCATGATCAAACACTGGATGAATATAGTGCAGGTATCAACTGAATTTTGACAATGTTGACCGGAATACTCTCTTTGAAATTCTGAAGGTGGCAGGGGTAATATACAGGGAGCGAAAGGCTATTTACAATTTGTACAGAAACCAGATGGCAGTTATAAAAGTCGAGGGGCATGAAAGGGAAGCAGTGGTTGGGAAGGGAGTGAGACAGGGTTGAAGCCTGTTCCCGATGTTATTCAATCTGTATATTGAGCAAGCAGTAAAGGAAACAAAAGAAAAATTCGGAGTAGGAATTACAATCCAAGGAGAAGAAATCAAAACTTTGAGGTTCGCCGATGACATTGTAATTCTGTCAGAGACAGCAAAGGTCAAGCAAGAGCAGCAAAACGGAATGGACAGTGTCTTGAAAGGAGGATATAAGATGAACATCAACAAAAGTAAAACGAGGATAATGGAATGTAGTCGAGTTAACTCGGGTGATGCTGCGGTAATTAGATTAGGAAATGAGATGCTTAAAGTAGTAAATGAGTTTTGATATTTGGGGAGCAAAATAACTGATGACGGTCGAAGTAGAGAGGATATAAAATGTAGACTGGCAATGGCAAGGAAAGCGTTTCTGAAGAAGAGAAATTTGTTAACATCGAGTATAGATTTAAGTGTCAGGAAGTCGTTTCTGAAAGTATGTGTATGGAGTGTAGCCATGCATGGAAGTGAAACGTGGACGATAAATAGTTTAGACAAGAAGAGCATAGAAGCTTTCTAAATGTGGTGCTACAGAAGAATGCTGAAGATTAGATGGGTAGATCACATAATTAATGAGGAGGTACTGAATAGAATTGGAGAGAGGAGAAATTTGTGGCACAACTTGACTAGACGAAGGGATCGTTTGGTAGGACATATTCTGAGGTATAAAGGGATCACCAATTTTGTATTGGAGGGCAGCGTGGAGGATAAAAATCGTAGAGGGAGACCAAGAGTTGAATACACTAAACAGATTCAGAAGGATGTAGGTTGCAGTAGGTACTGGGAGATGAAGAAACTTGCACAGAATAGAGTAGCATGGAAAGCTGTATCAAATCAGTCTCTGGACTGAAGACCACACACACACACCACCATCAATTGAAGACTTAAAGACTCAAAATGAGTCCGTAATCGTATTTTTGGCACTTTATTTTACAGGTTTGTCTTGATCACACAAATTTTTTATACTTCACTATTACCGGTTTCGGCTACTGCCATTTTTAGATCATAAAATATTCTGATGTAGTATCAACGTCAAGATAAACATGTAGGTACATGATTTGAAGATGGCAGTAGCTAAATATGTACCTGCATGTTTAGCTTGACGTTGATACTACACCAGAATATTTTATGATCTGAAGATGGTAGTAGCAGAAACTGGTAATAATGATGTGTAAAAAATTTGTGTTATCAAGACGGAGCTGTAAAGTATAGTGCGGGTAATTTACGCCCAATTTTAAGAAAAAGCTAAAATTCCACGCAACTGAGTGTTTATGACGTCATATCTCCTGAACTATCTCACGTACAATGATATAATTTTGCAAGGACGTTCAGCGGTACATATGGATACCGTCTTCAAAATGTGTTCACAATATGGTTTGTAATTAAGAAGTGACAAATTAAAAGATAATCCCTGATGCTAAATTTTTACTTCATGAATAGCGAAAATGTAGTAAGCGATAAACTTTCTTAATTTTATCATTTTATGGCAGGTGTTAACGAGAAAAAGCTTATAAAGGTTTGAAATTGCGTCTGAAGTTTGTTGAAGTGCTCTCAGTCTCATATAACGTACGAGTATATAGTCCAGCTAATTTGCTGGTAGTTAATCAAGCTATCTCAAGATGCATACGCAGTTTCTACTTATGATACTTGTGCAACTGTGTTAAACTTTTTGTTAAGATTATATCTCTTAAGGATACAGGGTACTTATAAATGGTGTGAAAATCTAAATTGTTTTTTATGACTTTATTGAATTCTTTAGTCTTTCCTGATTACATTGATATATGAATTATAGGGTTTCAAATGAAAAATGATCTATATATACCAAATTTTAAATTTACGGTCATGTATGCCACCATGCCTCTTTTATTTCTGTTACAGAAACCAGTATTTTTTCGAAATGAAATGTGAACTCTCGGTTTCCAGCGATTATACGTATGATACATTATATATGTTGGTAACAGTGCAGGTTTCTAATGTCTGTAAATGATTATCTTTATTAGTATTTACTCTTGTTTCGCTGAAGCAGTTTGTTCACGTTTTGCTGAATGCTTGTTGCTCAAGTGCTACATATATTTGTGGAAGTACCTATCCTTTAGTGTGCAATAAATAAGAACTATGCCACGCATCAAGAAATTCAATAAAAGGAAATTCCGTGGTAACTTCTTCAGGGAAGAAACTCCCACATGGCACGCCTCCTGGTGATTCAAATTTTTGTGTCAACAATGACGCTGTTTGTAGTGGACATCTTATCTTCTTTGATAAAGGAAGTGGCGAAATGTAAACAATGTGATTGTGTAGGCTGTCTGGAAATACTAAACAAGAAAGTAGCAGGAAGGGTTTAGCGCTAAAATTAGTTGTTCTGTGCAGATCCTGCAATAAATCTACCTCTAAAATGACTTCAAACATTGTGCATAATTCATATGATGTGAATTTGTAGTTAGTGTATGCAATGTGTGCAATACGAAAAGGAAAAAGGTTCCTCAAACGTATTGTGGTTTGATGGACCTTCCTCCTCCTCCCAGTAGCTTCAGCAGCCTTGACGGTTGTGTCTAAAGCATCAATGAAACTTGCAGTAGAAGAAACTGTAAATATTAGTGGAACCAGGGACATTGCTGTTTCACTTGATGGGACATGGCAACGTCGAGAACATCGTTCCTTGAATGGTGTTGTTAAGTGCTACTTCTCTGGAGAATGGAAAAGTTGTTGATGTTGAATGCTTATCTAAGTACAGCCACATCTGCCATGGTAACACTGAAGGATATATTGAATATCAGTGATCTAAGAATTACGATGGTTACAGTGAAGATATGGAGCGTGATGGATCTCTACAAATATTTCAGAGTCGGTGCCCGTTTATAACGTTAGATATACGAGGTACCTAGGTGATGGGGACTCTAAAACTTTCAATAAAATTAATGAGTTCAATGTTTATGGCGATACCTTGGTAACAAAACTGGAGTATTGTGGACATGTGCAAAAGAGGATGGGTGCTAGATTGAGGAAGCTACGAAGAGAAATGAAAGTTGCTGTCTGATGGAAAATCTCTGTCTGGCGGAGGCAGATTGACAGAAACTGGAACAGATCTTCTTCAGAGTTATTATGGACTGGCCATTAGACGAACTGCACCTCTGAATGATGTTAGAGCAATGAAAAAAGCTGTATGGGCCACTTAAGTTCGTAAGTTGTCCACAGATGACCACCCTTTTAACAGAATTTGCCCTAAAGGAGCAGATTCTTGGTGTGGTTAGCAAAAAGCAAAAGAAAGTGGTCAAATATACCATCATAAGCATTCTCTTCCTGAGCCTGTTACGAATAAAATGAAACCAATTTTTAGAGACCTGAGTGACCCTGTTTTGCTTAGTACATGTCTTCATGGGGGCACACAGAATACAAATGAAAGTTTCAACCATTGCATAAGGGAAAGATTAACCAAGAATGTTTTTGTAAGACTAAATACATTACAATTTGTTGTACTATGTTTCAGTGATGGAGTGATAAGAAGGTTGGAAGTCCTCAGAATTTTAGGCATAAAATGTGGCTCTAATATGGAAGATCAATTGCTTGCATGTGACAGACAACAGGTGCATGAAGCTGAAAGATTCACTCTTCAGGTTGCCAAAGAAGCAAGAAGTGCTAAAAGATATGCCAAGAGGAAGCTTGAAGGTGAAGAAATGCTGCAGGATGAAGACTATGATTCAGGAATGTTCTGAGGCACGGTACAGTTTAATTGGACTCATGCCTTCATTCGCAATTTCACGCAAGTTGTGTTTTTCAGAATTCAGGTACAAATATTTCCTAAAGTATATAAAGTATTGCTCTAATTTTTTTTCTGTAACTTGCAATAGTCCATACTTATGTAGTAGACCTAAGCTTTATCGCAAATCAACTAAATTATAGAAAAAATAACATTTTTTTATTGGGAAAAAATTATAAAAATTAAAATGTGGGATGTGATATTTTTTATCCTTGAAATATACATAATAGCAGGAATTAAACAGGTCTAGTAACTCAGCCATCATGTCACGCATAACTGGTAAAAATTTGGTCTCCTTCAAATGAATAACATTTGATTAAATGGTGCCTCAATTTGAGGAAGCATTTTGGAAAAAAATTGCATCAATTTCTTTGTAATTTTTTAATAACCCAAAGCAGGCTCAGATATATTCAAAATACTTCCAATTTGTTTAGAAAGTGTGCTGCATTACCTGATATCAACAAAAAATCTGTAAAACATATATACTACAAACAGTGCCTGAAAGAAATTGGTTTTCATTTTTACATAATATTGAGCCGGAAAAGTACCCTGTACCCTTAATGAATAGGTTATGACAGCATTTTACATTTTTAAACTCGGTCAGTAATAACTATACGAAATATTGAAAATCAAATTTATTTTGCCCCTGGCAGTTGTTAGATAGGCAAACCCGCAAGTCGGAATGTGACAGAAGCACCGGGTTCGTCAGTTAGGAGTATAGATAACTATCATACCATATTTTGGCAACCGGTTAAGTTTTATGGCTCATCGTGGTTATGTCCTTTACACCGACAGCAGCTTGGAAAGGCAACTTACCGACCTGAGGTAATTCTTCATCAGCAGCGATGACCGGCAGATGGCGGTGCACTGCAGCAGCCACACCACGCCGTGGTTGACCAGCATACTGATGGTGACCGTGTACGCGACAGCCACACTCGGATGCGCGATGTCGAATATGAACGTCTCCGCTATGACTACCAGGAAAGTGAATAGCGGCACCACCACTGTGAAGAACATCGACGGGCGCCGCAGTCTGAGGTTGAGTTGTGTCCCAGTAGTCCTCAGATACGTCTCCTGCAACAAGTGAACTCTCCACTGGAATCGGGTCAGAGCACAGTCTTCCGCGTCCGCACAGCTGTCTTTCTTTGCGGATGACAGCACCATTGTAATTACTGACAAAACACCTGATCTCTTCGTAGAGAAATTGAATGAAGCCCTCATAGATTGGTCAGCAAATAATGAACTAATGGTGAATATAAAGAAAACTTACAGCAAGAATTTGTTTGTACCACGTTAGAACTTATCGTATCAAGGGGCAGTGACCTATCTTCGGGCTAGAAAGTGCCGGAGGTTTGTAAAGGGACATCCTCCTCTTGCATTACTTTTCCTTAACAGTAGTAGTCGATACCAGAAGTATTTTTCGAATTTTGGACAGATCAATGTTATCTCAGCTGTATTTTTGTAGATTTTCATATAGTTTTATGCACACTATGTTATATTTCAAGCTAAAATGTATGAAAACGAATTACTTTGTTTTCGTTGTTGCAATCGATATTTACAAGCTCTGAATGCATAGTTAAAATTTTTAGAAACATCTAAAATTACAAAATATTTGGCACACTTAAGGTTTATATTATTATTTACGCTATCTAGTACTAACGCGCAGCTTACCAAGCGGGAAGGTGTGCCGGTCCACAGCACGAATCCGCCCAGCGGATTAGTGTCGAGGTCCGGTGTGCCGGTTAGCCAGTGGATGGTTTTTATGGCGCTTTTCAATTTGCCTCGGCTAATACGTGCTGGTTCCCCTTATTCCGCTTCAGCTACACTGCTGGGCAAACACCGTTTCCACGTACGCGTACACCATAATTATTCTACCAAGCACTATTAATCAAATTGCGTGCGTATGGAGTATCGTCTCAGTTGTGTGACTGGATTCGTGATTTACTCTCAGAGAGGTCACAGTTCGTAGTGATGGATGGTAAATCATCGAAGAACAGAAGTGATATCTGGCGTTCCGCAAGGTAGTGTCATAGGCCCTCTGCTGCTCCTGATTTACATAGATGATCTAGGTGACAAGCTGCGCAGCTCCCTTAGATTGTTTGTAGATGACGCTGTAATTTACCGTCTAGTAAAATGATCAGACGATCAATTACAATTACAAAGTGATCTAGAGAGAATTTCTGTATCGTGCAAAAAGTGGTAATTGCACTAAACAAAGAAAAGTGCGAGGTCATCCACATGGGTACTAAAAGAAATCCGATAAATTTTGGGTATACGATAAATCGCACAAACGTAAGGGCTGTCACATTCGACTAAATACCTAGGAATTACAATTACGAGCAACTTAAATTCGAAAGACCACATAGATAATGTTGTGGGGAAGGCGAAGACAGCACTTTGTTGGCAGAACACTTAGAAGACGCAATAAACCCACTAAAGAGACAGCCTACAATACACTTGTCCGTCCTCTGCTGGAATATTGCTGCGCCGTGTGGGATCCTTACCAGGTAGGATTGACGGAGGACATCGAAAAAGTGCAAAGAAGGGCAGCTCGTTTCGTGTTATGGCGCAATAGGGGTGAGACTGTCACTGACATGATACGTGAGTTGGGGTGGCAGTCACTGAAACAAAGGCGGTTTTCTTTGCGGCGAGATCTATTTACGAAATTTCAATCACCAACTTTCTCTTCCGAATGCGAAAATATTTTGCTGACACCCACTTACGTAGGAATAAATGATCATCATAATAAAATAAGAGAAATCAGAGCTCGAACGGAAAGATTTAGGTGTTCCTTTTTCCTACGGGCCATTCGAGAGTGGAGTGGTAGAGAAGTAGTATGAAAATGGTTCGATGAACCCTCTGCCAGGCACTTAAGTGTGAATTGCAGAGTAACCATGTAGATGTAGATGTAAATCTTTTGGGGTTACACTCGTCTGGTATGAGACGTTCTAGGGGGTCCACTGGGGGCTGGGGCGGCGGTGTGGGCGATGGACTGCTGTGGCCTGTTGTGGGGTTGTGAACAACTGAGGGCTACAGCGGGACGAAGCCTCTCCGTCGTTTCTAGGTCCCCAGTTTAATACATACCTACATACTGTTTATTATGTTTATTTCTGAGTTCATTTATAAAATAGTAATCTAAACTAATAGAAATAGCACTAGTAAGCATGCCTCTGATGTGATCGGACGCATTTTTGTGTTTTGGACGAACGACGTAATTTCGGCTTTGTTAATGTGAAAATTCAAATGACAGTGTGATACAGTAAAATGTGAGACAATAAATTAACGTGAATACAAAAATTCTGCGTAGATAGTTTTCAGAATTATTTAGATCAATTGAACCACGAGAACCTAAAGCGTGAGAATTTCAGTTCAAGTATCAGACCCCTAGGCGTGAAGAACTCGAGTCAACTGTGCGAGAAAAGATAAGTAAAAAGTTTATTGTAAAACTTACTCCTCTCGAATCTTCTGGAAAGACTTCACCATCGTGGACAGTAGCAGCAACAAGAAAGGGAGGGGCAGATTACAGGTTCACTGCGCGGTGGTCGGCCACGACTGATGTGGTTGTTGTCTGGAGTGGCGCAAGCCGGAAACGTGATTGGCGAGGCGTGTCTGATGGGCGGAGAGAATCAGCCGCGAACGAGGGTCTACTCGGTGCCTGATCGAGCTATTTTATTGCTGAAGTAGCAGTGCTTGATCGGGAAACGTGAAACCTGCATTTGTGGCTTTGCAAGTACGTCGAAGCCGACGTTTGAATTAAGGTATGATTGTACTGTACCTCTATTAAGAGTTTACTGAGGAGGCCTCTTTAAACTGTTCACTGCTGTAGTCACGGTCTATCTCTTGTGAATTATAGATTACTATTTGTAATTCGGATACAAGGCGTGGAATTTAACAGTGGTCATTCCCTTGAAATGTGCCAATGGTATTTCTAAAGGAGCACTAAAGGCATCTCATAAGGCACCAGAGTACTAGAGCGGTGTTTCTTTAATAGTTTTGTAGCAGTCTGACGCTGATGACTTCATTACAGGTGCTTGCATATTGTTTGTTAAGCTGATGAAACGTTGTTCTTTCCTGTGTGTAACATATGCCTGTTGAAAATTACTGAAACTGGTGTCTGAGTCCTATGTTTACGAGAGTACCGTCTGCGTCGATGAACTCCATATAATGTTGCTCCTGTGGAAGGAAAACACGCCTTATACGTGTTTGTGTTGCTGAATCACTGGAGAGAATAACGGAAGTCGTTGAGGTGTGTTGCAATAGTAGGAAAGCAGTATTTTGTATTCATTACAGATTTCTGCAAATGATACTGTAAAAGATGTTCACATACTGGGCTCTAACCTGTATCGACAGCTAATGGCCTCAATGATCACGGTTTGTTCGATAAACATGGAAAATCAAGATGATTGTATTGTGGTTTTATAACAGTAATAATTTTGGATTTTGTATTTGCTGATTTTTTAAATTTCTTGTCTTAATAACAACTTGTGTCGTCTTTGCTTATCAAAAACTATATTATGGAACCTTAAGGATGGAAACTGTTTTTTAAGATTCTGCTACAGCGATTTAATTTTTAGTAGCTTTATCTTGTTAGTCATTCTTACATTAACTTGCTATTATTATATTGTACTAGTTAAACTATTTATTACTGGGGTCACTATTGTGTAATTTGATCATTAAGTATGACCTTGTATAGTATACTCAGTCAATTGACTCTACGTGTAATTACTTTGGGTCCAACTCCCTGCTTCCATTGCAAGTTTGAAGAGGCAAAATGTACTGTCTAACAAAAAAAGTGAAGCAGCCTGAAGACATGGTCGGATGTTAACGCAACTTCGTACATGTACATACCGTCAGCTGAAATGTAAATGAGTTGCAGCTCTCTGGGATGCACAGAACGTGCTCCTAGTGGTGTTACCAGGACTAAGGTTGAAGGATCACAGAAATGATGACGGAGATGCCGCGAACTCGAGTGCGACAGCCATCAGCGTATGACAGAGATTGGAAGGGCTCTCTGTTATGATGGAACCAAGGTAACCCCTGAGGGCCGGCAAACCATATTACACCGCAGAGGACTGGGTTGTCTATGTCCAAGGTGTGCCAAAAGCGCCATGGTAAACACCAGCTACTTACATAAAAGATAATGAAAACAGACATTCCGAGCACTACTTCCTGCATGTGGAGCTCGAGCCACGGCCTGCAGGAAGTAACACTACACCAAAACCTGATTGGCTGGAGACAGCTATTTAGGGATTAGAACCAGCCTCGAAGTTCTGTCCAATCCAGATGCCAACCTTGTGGACTTCGACCGCTGAAGATTACGTCTTCGTCTCTGAATTGGAGTTTTACTAGTGTGTGTGTGTGTGTGTGTGTGTGTGTGTGTGTGTGTGTGTGTGTTTGTGTGTGTGTGTTACCACGAACCTTTGTGGAAAATTAGAAAGGAACTTTTGTTTGCCTCTCTTAGGAGACTTTTACTGGTATCGTTATTGTTGCCTTTCTTTTGTGGTTCAGTCATCAACCTTGTGAACTTACATAAATTAATGTTGTGTTTGTGAAAAATTGCCAACTTTCACACACAAGAGTCTCATTATTGGTCTTAATTTGAGCGGGTGGTCGAATAGTGCAATATCCAGATCTGAATATCATTTGGTTGTCACAGTGGGCCGACATTGGACTACATGGGAACGTGGCGGTAGGGACACTCGTTGTCGAGGTTCCGCTCGAACAAGGCTGATCACCATGAGGGAGGATCGTCGTATTGTGCAGCAAGCATAACTTGAGCTGCCATTTGAGAACACCACCGCACCATTGCTCTGAGACTTTCAGCACCCCTACTAGGGAATTGCCGTCCTATGCATAGCCTGACATCGACACCATAACGCAAGCAGCTGCGCTTCGAGTGTTTTTGTGATAGGTAAATATGGACTGCTATTGAATGGCGTCGCATCGAGTTCAGTGATGCCCAGATCTGTCCCCGATAGAACATCTTGAACCGGCTCTAATGTCTACTCCGTCGCATTTACAATACACAGGATATTAGGAACCAATTGCGAGAGTTGCAGGCCAGTTTGACTTGGAGGAGGATACAGTGACTTTGTTACATCCTTCCCGAGCGAATCAGGAAATGCATCTAGATCGGAGGGAATGGAGTATAATACTGAGATGTGGACTCATACTGCGAAGTTCTTAGCCAATTTGAGTCGATTTTGTTGTCACTGAAATAATATCACGTACTCTCTCAACCCGTGAAATTTCTTTTCAGTTACCCATACTCTTGGGGATGATTCAATTTTTTCGTTAGTCAGTATATTATCGTCGAATTACATGTAGGTGATAGCCTCAAAGATTACGTAACAAACACACAATTTTTTAGGGATGAATATCGGCAGGCAGTTGAAGTGGAATGAGCGCACCAAGATAATAGCAAAGGGAATGTCATGATGTTATGACGTTAGACTCCTGTCATTGGTGAGTAACTTCTAGTGCCTCGTAGTTATATAGCTTTCCTATCTACGCTGTGTCGAAAGTTATGTATTGCTTTCGTGGATTAAGTGCACAAAAGGTGGCTACGATATTCATGCTACAGAGAAGTGCAATAAGAATAGTAACGGAAGACAATAATCAGACCATTTGTCAAAGTCTGTTTACAGATTTAGCGATTCCAACTACGTCTTACGAGTAGATCTACCAACCCAGTAGGGTCATTAAAGCAAACATTAGTAACTGTTACACAAATAGGTCCACTCAAGATCGGGCAACTATAGCCACTCTTAACTCGCACATATCGAGTAGAAGAAAGTAAATAAAAACAACTAATCCCTATTAGCGAATAAAAATGTACTACAAACTGACCAAGGGAATGAGAGAGATAATTAAAAACAATACAGTTAACGAGTTCCAGCACAACAAAACTGTTGAACAGTTCGATACAAATTAATTGAAACTACTCGCATTACCAAGCGACACTTTGTCGAAGCGTATCAGTTCGTAACAATCTGTGAACTGGTACTATCGTGTCCCGCTGTGACAAATTTCATCAGAATCATTTGACTCTGAGGCAGCAGAGAGCAGTTTGCTGCCTAAGTACGATCAGTTGTACGTAAAATAGATGGTAGGATGCGATTCAGCGGTAGCGTATGGGAAACTACTGTTTGTGTGCAAAAGATATTGCACACAAAACTCGTACGGCTCATACTCGGATACTGCTCATATGTCTAGGACCCATTTCAGGTCGTACTAATAGCGAACGTCGATCTTAGATAGAGAAAAAGGCAAAAAGAAAATGTTGACCCCAAATCTCAGTGTTTATCTACGTATTTAAGGTACAATTTTCAAAATTTTCGGCAGGTACGAATGTCACATACAACATATTTAGAAGTAAATAGGTCGGTGATGAGATCTCAGACACTTCTCTGCGAGACTTTCATAGAGGCCTAGAGCGTCTTTTATTTCTTTCTTTCTTTCTCTCTCTCTCTCTCTTTTTTTCTTTTTTACGGCAGGTGACCAATCACGATAATTGTTATCAAATCGTACACATAGCTTCCAAGCTATTGTTACACAGACACACCGGTAGCCTTGACATGTGTGAAAGGGGTAACTAACGAACATGTATGAGTCTGCCAACTATTTGAAAAGCGAACGTCTGGTTTATACGTACCTTGTTCCCACAAGGAGCAACAACCTGAGAAGTGGTAGTGATCTACTACCTCTCTGACCTCCCTCTTTTCCCGCTACTTAAGTTACACAGCCAGCCTAGTAGGTTAAGATGAGGAATGATAGTGGAAAAAACTATTAACATATGTTGTCTTTAATTTGAGACTGGTTCTGGAGTTTTGGTGCAAGGATATGAAGGGAAAGATTAAAAATAAGAGGCTGCTTGTGGGAGCAGAAACCTTTTAGCAATAAGCAATTCGACTCGTCTCAATCTTCGAAGCCAGAGAGAAGACATAGTACTCACCTAGGAAAAGTTTTTTTTTAAATAGTTAGCATGATTGTAAAATGAAAGATTTGCCAGTGGTGGAACGAGTGTAGCATGTGATAACACCTTCTTCTTTTCTTTGGCAGACGTTTTAACTTACCAACTGTTGCCTGTTCTCAGGTGCCACATACTTCTGTCCTGTCACTTTCCTTCTGATAGAACTCTTCTTTCCATTGCTTTGGTTATAGTTACCCTCCACATTGCCCTCATCCTCCATCAATTCACTCAACTCCTTCTCCCAGGCGGAGAGCAGTTGAACGAACATTGTGGCCATCGCTGTTCCTCCTTTCGTCTGACATATCAACACCATCTCAATGCTCTAGCATCAATCCTGTCTGCGACTGATTCCACCGCGCCCCTCTCCATTATTACATATTCACTCCTCAGTCTATCCAGGCAGGTCGCGATTCAAGCATCTCACCCTCATGCTCTGCTGTAATACATCCATTTTGACAGGCTCAATTTTCCCCCTTTGTATCTCATTCAATGTCCAACACTCTGAGCCATATGACAGAATGTTTCTAGCCACAGAACGTAGCACCACTTTCTTTATTCGTATGAGTATGCGCGACTTGAAAGGATACAATTTAATGAACTAATCGCTATACTCGCTTGACTTAACCTACGGGGTATGTCCACTTCACGCTGCCCAGTCTTATGATTAGTGAACCCATATTTTAGAACACTTCCAAATTTTTTACCCAGCCAAACTCAAAATCCAAATTATCACCTTACCCATTTCCAACAACAAGATATTCTGTTTTATTCATTTTGACAGTTAAGCACATCGTTTGAAAGCATCCATTAACTTTCTCATTTGATACATTGCCTCATCCTTATCAAGAGCCATAAGTACTTGATCGTCAGCAAACAGTGATCAGTGCAAACACTGATGCTGCACTGCCACACCAAAACGTCTGCACTGTCTGTTCGAGTAACCAAGAACAACTTCTAAATACGAGTCTCACTCCAAAAGAAATGCACACTTTTTTAATCCATCTTTTATTCTACATGTTTGAAAGTTTTACAGTGTGTAGATACGTTCTTTAGGAACAATATTTTCATTTCTCCACATAATTTCCATCCCTCTCAACTGCCTTACGCTATCTAGGAACCAGCGCCTGTATATCCGCACGGTAAAATTCTGGACCAACCTGATAGAGCCACTGTTTGGCAGCGCGCACAAGGGAGTCATCATCTTCAAACGTTGTTCCACGAAGAGAGTCTCTCAGTTTCCCAAAGAGATAATAGTTACATGGAGCCAGGTGAGGACTGTAAGGCGGGTGTTTCAGTGTTGTCCATCCGAGTTTTATGATTGCTTCCATGGTTTTTTGACTGACATGTGGCCCTGCATTGTCGTGCAACAGCAAAACATCCTGCTTTTGCCGATGTGGTCGAACACGACTCAGTCGAGCTTGAAGTTCCTTCATTGTCGTCACATATGCATGAGAATTTATGGTGGCTCCACTTGGCATAATGTCCACAAGCAAGACTGCTTCGGAATCGAAAAACACCGTAGCCATAACTTTTCCAGCAGGAGGCGTGTTTTTAAATTTTTTTTTTCTTGGGTGAATTTGCATGATGCCACTCCATTGACTGCCTCTTCGTCTCTGGTGAAAAATGATGGAGCCATGTTTCATTACCTGTCACAATTCTTCCAAGAAATTCATCTCCACCATTCTCGTACTGTTCCAAAAGTTCGCTGCATACCGTCTTTCTTGTTTCTTTGTGAGCCACTGTCAACATCCTGGGAAACCACCTGGCACAAACCTTTTTTAACGCCAACAGTTTCAGTATTCTGCAAACACTTCCTTCTCCTATCCCAACGTAGCGTGACAATTCGTTCACTGTGATGCGTCTGTCAGAAGACACCAATTCGCTAATTCTCTGCACATTGTCTGGAGTGTGTGCAGTACGAGGCCTGCCACTTTCATACTGTAACTTGCTTGCCCACCGACTAACTGTACTGCGATCGACTGCAGCATCTCCATACAACTTTTTCAACCCCTTCTGGATGTTCCCCACTGTCTCGTTTTCACCGGACAGAAATTCTGTGACAGCACGTTGCTTCTGACGAAAGTCAAGTGTAGCAGCCATCTTGAAGACATGCTGTGACGGCGCCACTCACGGGAACAGGTTGAACTAAATTAGAAAACAAGCGGGAAGGATGTACACTCCTGGAAATTGAAATAAGAACACCGTGAATTCATTGTCCCAGGAAGGGGAAACTTTATTGACACATTCCTGGGGTCAGATACATCACATGATCACACTGACAGAACCACAGGCACATAGACACAGGCAACAGAGCATGCACAATGTCGGCACTAGTACAGTGTATATCCACCTTTCGCAGCAATGCAGGCTGCTATTCTCCCATGGAGACGATCGTAGAGATGCTGGATGTAGTCCTGTGGAACGGCTTGCCATGCCATTTCCACCTGGCGCCTCAGTTGGACCAGCGTTCGTGCTGGACGTGCAGACCGCGTGAGACGACGCTTCATCCAGTCCCAAACATGCTCAATGGGGGACAGATCCGGAGATCTTGCTGGCCAGGGTAGTTGACTTACACCTTATAGAGCACGTTGGGTGGCACGGAATACATGCGGACGTGCATTGTCCTGTTGGAACAGCAAGTTCCCTTGCCGGTCTAGGAATGGTAGAACGATGGGGTCGATGACGGTTTGGATGTACCGTGCACTATTCAGTGTCCCCTCGACGATCACCAGTGGTGTACGGCCAGTGTAGGAGATCGCTCCCCACACCATGATGCCGGGTGTTGGCCCTGTGTGCCTCGGTCGTATGCAGTCCTGATTGTGGCGCTCACCTGCACGGCGCCAAACACGCATACGACCATCATTGGCACCAAGGCAGAAGCGACTCTCATCGCTGAAGACGACACGTCTCCATTCGTCCCTCCATTCACGCCTGTCGCGACACCACTGGAGGCGGGCTGCACGATGTTGGGGCGTGAGCGGAAGACGGCCTAACGGTGTGCGGGACCGTAGCCCAGCTTCATGGAGACGGTTGCGAATGGTCCTCGCCGATACCCCAGGAGCAACAGTGTCCCTAATTTGCTGGGAAGTGGCGGTGCGGTCCCCTACGGCACTGCGTAGGATCCTACGGTCTTGGCGTGCATCCGTGCGTCGCTGCGGTCCGGTCCCAGGTCGACGGGCACGTGCACCTTCCGCCGACCACTGGCGACAACATCGATGTACTGTGGAGACCTCACGCCCCACGTGTTGAGCAATTCGGCGGTACGTCCACCCGGCCTCCCGCATGCCCACTATACGCCCTCGCTCAAAGTCCGTCAACTGCACATACGGTTCACGTCCACGCTGTCGCGGCATGCTACCAGTGTTAAAGACTGCGATGGAGCTCCGTATGCCACGGCAAACTGGCTGACACTGACGGCGGCGGTGCACAAATGCTGCGCAGCTAGCGCCATTCGACGGCCAACACCGCGGTTCCTGGTGTGTCCGCTGTGCCGTGCGTGTGATCATTGCTTGTACAGCCCTCTCGCAGTGTCCGGAGCAAGTATGGTGGGTCTGACACACCGGTGTCAATGTGTTCTTTTTTCCATTTCCAGGAGTGTATCTACACACTGTAAAACTTTCACACATGCAGAATGAAAACTGTATTTTTATAAAAATAGTGTGCATTTCTTTTGGAGTGACCCTAGTACAATTTCAATAAGGTTGGTAACATAGAATATACTTGTCTTAATCCTTTTCTAGTTTTAAAACTTTCTGATATCTTAATGCCAAACTTCGCAACTGCCTCACATTGGCGATACATTCTTTCCATCAAATCTACTGACGCACTGCTAATATAATTTGTTTCAATTTACTGTAACATGATGGACAGTTTGGAACAATTTTGCTGTAAAATGAAGCAATTTGTTACAATTTTACTGTAACATAGTGATTATAGGGAGGTGAAATTTCATGTAGTCTCCACTGTGCAATAGCATAAGACGACGTTTTGTACTGTAAAGTTAAGCTAATACCCTAAAATTGGGTCACAAATCATGTTTGGCTGACTTTGATATCGGATTTACCTGAATTAAGACGAATTTTTGACAATTTTAGATGTAGGAATCGTGGCGCTTACTTTGGCACAAAAATCAAAATCTTCTCATTGATAAGTGACCTTCAAGCTGCAAGTTAGATCAGCAGGAATGCCGATGTATGTTTTGTAGTACTATAGAACAAATTTTTATGTATTTTTTTAATATGTGGTGCAAAGACTGAATGATATTCATAAACCAGTTGTTTATTTCATTAGTACAAATGAATGAGCTATATGTGTTTTCATAAGTAATACAGACAATTTGGATGTGAAATACTTTATTTGAGAGTCCATGGTGCCTTGTAAAATGTGGTGCAATAATCGAAGTTTGGTCATCATCAGTGAACCGAAACCTGTAAGTTTCATCAGTAGTGCCAATATTTGAGTCATGTGTTCTTTTATGTTACAGAAGAAAAAATTACGACTGTAATGCCATGTATATTTTCTGCTGGAAATCTTACGTATTTTGAGCAACACTTTTAGTTTGGTATGAAGATCGAATTTTCGATTGTGATCAGAGATCTGCAGTTATGATTACATACCACGATATGCAACCTGTGTGTGTGTGTGTGTGTGTGTGTGTGTGTAAAACCTTGTTCGATCATTGTCTTTGGCAATTTTTGCATTCGTATGCCATGCATTGTGAAAGTCTCCTTGCCTATTACAAAAACATGCAGTCAAAGTGATACACCACAATTAGGATTTAGTAAAAAAAAAAAAAAAAAAAAAAAACGTTTGCCCTTCCTAAATGATGCATAGTCAGTTCGTTTCGTTAGCCTTTGGCTATGATGTAGTTTACATTTCGCATTATGATTAGATTTTGGTATTATTTAGTGGTAGATTACGAAAATACAGTCTGTAAACGTTTCCGAGCCTGGTAAATGTCGCAGCCTTCCTCAAAAGTTGGTTGTGTATATAACCTCGAGTAGGCCTAGATCAAATGTAATAAAAAGATATATTAGCTTGTCAATACCATCGATTATATTTTTCTAGTATAGAACGTGATGCATTACATTCTTCATCTTTCCGCTCTCGCTGCTTAAAATGTTTCATGGTGATGTGATGCGTTAGCAAACACATTAAAATTTTTTGAAATCAATTTGAGACATGAGAATAGTGTAGTCAAACATACATACACTGAAATAAGCAAACATACATACACTGTATAATAAGCAAACATACATACACTGAAATAAGCGTGAACGTAACATTTAAATCTTCACATAAACACTGTGTGTATGTGTGTGTGTGTGTGTGTGTGTGTGTTTGTGTAAGTGTTGTTATGCTATTCACTCCTAAAATGATACTTGGTCATATTTGTTGATTTATAGTTATAGGACAATTTTGTTAGGGAATTAGCGTCATGGCAATTAACTGGGGAGTTCCTAGTCAAGCTTTACGTGTCAAGTACATGTCATACGTTCATCCCAATCTTTCACTAACCGACGTTAATTTACACTGCTTATTTGTTTGTGTCAGCTATCACTTCTTGCATGCAAATCACAGTATTCTAGCCGACATATGTTTCGTGCAAATCAGGTGAGTTTTTACTCAAACCCTTATTTAGGCACAAGAATGAAATGTCAACTGTCTGCTTAGAACGTTATTTTTTAGCCATATACAACAACGTAAACACGGGAATAGCATGGGGACACTTACCGTACTATAAGACGCACTGTTATCTTCGAAAAATTGCCTAAAATTCAGGTGCTTCCTATGTTGTTGTTCTTGTGGTCTTCAGTCCTGAGACTGGTTTGATGCAGCTCTCCATGCCACTCTATCCTGTGCAAGCTTCTTCATCTCCCAGTATCTACTACAACCTACATCCTTCTGAATCTGTACAGTGTATTCATCTCTTGGTCTCCCTCTACGATTTTTACCCTCCGCGCTGCCCTCCAATACTAAATTGGTGATCCCATGATGCCTCGGAACATGTCCTACCAACCGATCCCTTCTTCTGGTCAAGTTGTGCCACAAACTTCTCTTCCCCCAATCCTATTTAATACCTCCTCATTAGTTATATGATCTACCCATCTAATCTTCATCATTCTTCTGTAGCACCACATTTCGAAAGCTTCTATTCTCTTCTTGTCCAAACTAGTTATCGTCCATGTTTCACTTCCATACATGGCTACGCTCCATACAAATACTTTCAGGAACGACTTCCTGACACTTAAATCTACCGGGTGATCAAAAAGTCAGTATAAATTTGAAAACAGAATAAATCACGGAATAATGTAGATAGAGAGGTAAAAATTGACACACATGCTTGGAATGACATGGGGTTTTAAGAGAACAAAAAAAAGTATTGCTAGAGGCGTGAAAGATCTCTTGCGCTCGTCGTTTGGTGATGATCGTGTGCTCAGCCGCCACTTTAGTCATGCTAGGCCTACCAGGTCCCCAGACCTCAGTCTGTGCAATTATTGGTTTTGGGGTTACCTGAAGTCGCAAGTGTATCGTGATCGACCGACATCTCTAGGGATGCTGAAAGACAACATCCGACGCAAGTGCCTCACCATAACTCCGGACATTCTTTACAGTGCTGTTCACAACATTATTCCTCGACTACAGCTATTGAAGAGGAATGATGGTGGACATATTGAGCATTTCCTGTAAAGAACATCATCTTTGCTTTGTCTTACTTTGTTTGCTATTTTGATCAGATGAAGCGACATCTGTCGGAAATTTTTTAAACTTTTGTACTTTTTTCGTTCTAATAAAACCCCATGTCTTCCCAAGCATGTGTGTCAATATTTACCTCTCTATCTACATTATTCCGTGATTTATTCTGTTTTCAAATTTATACTGACTTTTTGATCATCCGGTATACTCGATGTTAACAAATTTCTCTTCTTCAGAAACGCTTTCCTTGCCATTGCCAGTCTACATTTTATATCCTCTCTACTTCGACCATCATCAGGTATTTTGCTCTCGAAATAGCAAAACTCCTTTACTACTTTAAGTGTCTCATTTCCTAATCTAATTCCCTCAGCATAACCCGACTTAATTCGACTACATTCCATTATTCTCGTTTTACTTTTGTTGATTTTCAACTTATATCCTCCTTTCAAGACGCTATCCATTCCATTCAACTGCTCTTCCAAGCCCTTTGCTGTCTCTGACAGAATTACAATGTCTTCGGCGAACCTCAAAGTTTTTATTTCTTCTCCAAGGATTTTAATACCTACTACGAATTTTTCTTTTGTTTCCTTCACTCCTTGCTGAGTATACAGATTGAATAACATCGGGGATAGGCTACAACCCTGTCTCACTCCCTTCCCAACCACTGCTTCCCTTTCATGCCCCTCGACTCTTATAACCGTCATCTGGTTTCTGTACAAATTGTAAATAGCCTTTCGCTCCCTGTATTTTACCCCTGCCACCTTCAGGATTTGAAAGAGAATATTCCAGTCCACATTGTCAAAAGCTTTCTCTTAGTCTACAAATACTAGAAACGTAAGTTAGCCTTTCCTTAATCTTTCTTCTAAGATAAGTCGTAGGGTCAGTATTGCCTCACGTATTCCAATATTTCTACGTAATCCAAACTGATGTTCCCCGAGGTCAGCTTCTACCCGTTTTCCCATTCGTCTGTAAAGAATTCGCGTTAGTATTTTGCATCCCTGACTTATTAAACTGATTATTCGGTAATTTTCACATCTGTCAACACCTGCTTTCTTTGGGATTGGAATTATTATATTCTTCATCAGTTTGGATTCCGTAGAAACACTGGAACACGTGAGGCAATACTGACCTTACGACTTATCTTAGAAGAAAGATTAAGGAAAGGAAAACCTACGTTCCTAGCATTTGTAGACTTAGAGAAAGCTTTTGACAATGTTGACTGGAATACTCTCTTTCAAATTCTAAAGGTGGCAGGGGTAAAATACAGGGAGCGAAAGGCTATTTACAATTTGTACAGAAACCAGATGGCAGTTATAAGAGTCGAGGGACATGAAAGGGAAGCAGTGGTTGGGAAGGGAGTAAGACATGGTTGTAGCCTCTCCCCGATGTTGTTCAATCTGTATATTGAGCAAGCAGTAAAGGAAACAAATGAAAAATTCGGAGTAGGTATTAAAATTCATGGAGAAGAAATAAAAACTTTGAGGTTCCCCGATGACATTGTAATTCTGTCAGAGACAGCAAAGGACTTGGAAGAGCAGTTGAATGGAATGGACAGTGTCTTGAAAGGAGGATATAAGATGAACATCAACAAAAGCAAAACAAGGATAATGGAACGTAGTCTAATTAAGTCGGGTGATGCTGAGGTAATTAGATTAGGAAATGAGACACTTAAAGTAGTAAAGGAGTTTTGCTATTTGGGGAGCAAAATAAGTGATGATGGTCAAAGTAGAGAAGATATAAAATGTAGGCTGGCAATGGCAAGGAAAGCGTTTCTGAAGAAGAGAAATTTGTTAACATCGAGTATAGATTTAAGTGTCAGGAAGTCATTTCTGAAAGTATTTTTATGGAGTGTAGCCATGTATGGAAGTGAAACATGGATGATAAATAGTTTGGACAAGAAGAGAATAGAAGCTTTCTAAATGTGGTGCTACAGAAGAATGCTGAAGATTAGATGGGTAGATCACATAACTAATGAGGAAGTATTGAATAGGATTGGGGAGAAGAGAAGTTTGTGGCACAACTTGACCAGAAGAAGGGATCGGTTGGTAGGACATGTTCTGAGGCATCAAGGGATCACCAATTTAGTATTGGAGGGCAGCGTGGAGGATAAAAATCGTAGAGGGAGACCAAGAGATGAATACACTAAGCAGATTCAGAAGGATGTAGGTTGCAGTAGGTACTGGGAGATGAATAAGCTTGCACAGGATAGAGTAGCATGGAGAGCTGCATCAAACCAGTCTCAGGACTGAAGACCACAACAACAACAACATATTCTTCTTGAAGTCGGAGGGTATTTCGGCTGTCTCATACATCTTGCTCACCAGATGGTAGAGTTTTGTCAGGACTGGCTCTCCCAAGGCCATCAGTAGTTCTATAGGAATGTTGTCTACTCCCGGGGCATTGTTTCGACTCAGGTCTTTTAGTGCTCTGTCAAACTCTTCACGCAGTATCGTATCTCCCATTTCATCTTCATCTACATCGTCTTCCATTTCCATAATTGCCCTTGTATAGACCCTCTATATACTCCTTCCACCTTTCTGCTTTCCCTTCTTTGCTTAGAACTGGGTTTCCATCTGAGCTCTTGATATTCATGCAAGTGGCTCTCTTTTCTCCAAAGGTCTCTTCAATTTTCCTGTAGGCAGTATCTATCTTACCCCTAGTGAGATAAGTCTCTACATCCTTCCATTTGTCCTCTAGCCATCGCTGCTTAGCCATTTTGCACTCCCTGTCGATCTCATTTTTGAGATGTTTGTATTCCTTTTTGCCTGCTTCATTTACTGCATTTTTATATTTTCTCCTTTGATCAGTTAAATTCAATATTTCTTCTGTTACCCAAGGATTTCTACTAGCCCTCGTCTTTTTACCTACTTGATCCTCTGCTGCCTTCACTATTTCACTCCTCAAAGCTACCCATTCTTCTTCTACTGTATTTCTTTCCCCCATTCCTGTCAATTGTTCCCTTATGCTCTCCCTGAAACTCTCTACAACGTCTGGTTCTTTCAGTTTATCCAGGTCCCATCTCCTTAAATTCCCACCTTTTTGCAGTTTCTTCAGTTTTAATCTACAGTTCATAACCAATAGGTTGTGGTCAGAGTCCACATCTGCCCCTGGAAATGTGTAACAATTTAAAATCTGGTTCCTAAATCTCTGTCTTACCATTATATAATCTATCTGAAACTTTTTAGTATCTCCAGGGTTCTTCCATGTATACAACCTTCATTCATGATTCTTGAACCAAGTGTTAGCTATGATTAAGTTATGCCCTGTGCAAAATTCTACCAGGCGGCTTCCTCTTTTACTTCTTAGCCCCAATCCATATTCACCTACTACGTTTCCTTCTCTTCCTTTTCCTACTGTCGAATTCCAGTCACCCATGACTATTAAAGTTTCGTCTCCCTTCACTACCTGAATAATTTCTTTTACCTCATCATACATTTCATCAATTTCTTCGTCATCTGCACAGCTAGTTGGCATATAAACTTGTACCACTGTAGTAGGCGTGGGCTTCGTGTCTATCTTGGCCACAATAATGCGTTCACTATGCTGTTTGTAGTAGCTTACCCGCATTCCTATATTTTTATTCATTATTTAACCGACTCCTGCATTACCCCTATTTGATTTTGTATTTATGTGCTTCCTATATTTATGTGCTTCCTATATATGAAATTAACAGAAGAATGTCCAGTGTTTGATTTAAAATTCCCGCCAGTCTTAAAAATGCCCATATACTCGATGACGCGGGAAACCCATCTCTGTCCGGCAACATGGGATTCAACTGGCAACACCAGTGCACCGATGCGATGAACATGAGTTGCCGGGATTCGCAAGCTTGTTAACACTTTCTGCCTCCCGCCCCTCCGTCACAATCCAGAACATTATCTAGCCTGTGACACGTTATTGCAGTCTGTGGCGCCAGTAAACTTGAATTGAAAATGAGTTGTGTTGTTGGTAACAGTATAACATCTTTTTTAAGTAGTTAGTTTCATAATGGAAGAAAATAAGAGGTATCCATATGACCCATGCTACAAATTGAAAGTAACAGCATATAAAGAACAACATTGAAAGAAAGAAGCTGCGCGGTATTTCGTCCCTCCACCAACAGAAAACACCATTCACAATTGGTGGGTTAGTAAAGAAGAGCTGAAAAAAATGAGGAAGACTGAATGTGCAAAAAGATGATTGAATGCAAAATGCCCAACAGTAGAAGATGACGATTTTCGGGGTTTTAAAGGTCAGTTCGGTGTTATAAACTAAAAATTTTTTTTAAGTCTGGCTTTGCAGTCTAATAATAAACATGACAAAATTGCTATATAAAATGTTTAAAAATTAAGGTGTGTCTTATTGTGTGTAGCGTCGTATAGTCCCTAAAATACTGTAATTGCCGGTCTCTGTGACTGAGCGGTTCTAGGCGCTTCAGTCAGGAACCGCGCTGCTGCTACGGTCGCAGGTTCGAATCCTGCCTCGGGCATGGATGTGTGTGATGTCCTTAGGTTAGTTAGGTTTAATTACTTCTACGTCTAGGGGACTGATGACCTCAGATGTTAAATCCCGTAGTGCTTAGAGCCGTTTGAAACATTTTTTTAATACGGTAATTTGAGAACACACAGTCATGTTTTAGATATCAATTTGGGCAAGTAAGTGTCAGTGTGAAAATAATATTGTGACACTTGGCATTTTTCTGTTGCTGGCGTATTTTTCCAGATATTTTAACGCGAAGATAATATTGTGACATTTAAGAAGCATCATGTAATTTACAGAATAATTAAATATGTTTAAATATTTAATCTGAAGGTGCGTTGTTCCTTACACCAATTGGGATACAGAGCTAGAACTATGAACGTCAACAAATAATGCTTAAGATGCACGTTCACGCCATAAAAATTGTGTGTATGTATGTGTGTATGTGTGTGTGTTGGCTCTGAGCACTATGGGACTCAACTGCTGTGGTCATCAGTCCCCTAGAACTTAGAACTACTTAAAACTAACTAACCTAAGGACATCAGACACATCCATGCCCGAGGCAGGATTCGAACCTGCGGCCGTAGCAGTCGCACGGTTCCGGACTGCGCGCCTAGAACCGCGAGACCACCGCAGTGTGTGTGTGTGTGTGTGTGTGTATCAGAGAGAGAGAGAGAGAGAGAGAGAGAGAGAGAGTTAAGGTTATGTAATTTTTTGAAAACGGTGTGGTATTTGCAATTTTTTTTGAGCATGGCATCTTTTTTACGCAATTCAGACGAAGAATACGAATTTTTTATGGTGTGTGCCCCTTAGAAATATTAGGTACAGCAAGCAAATACAGAGTTGGAGATAATATATTGTCATATATTTCTAAACATGGTCCAAGATAAATCAGATACTTTTGAATATGGAAGGTACGTAATGACTCACTGTTTCATTTTAATGGCTGCTAAAATACTAGGCTGTGATTGGTAGATCTAGATATACGAGGGCCGTTCAGAAAGTAACCTCCGGTTGATTTAAAAAAATACACCAAGTTAAATAAAAATATTTTAATATATACATCTTACAACTACATCTTTGCACTATTTTTCTACATAGTCTCCATAGCGATTGAGGCACTTATCGTATCTCTTCACAAGCTTTGAAATTCCTTCTGCATAAAAATCACCCGCTTGTGCCTGGAGCCAGCCTGTGACCGCATCTTTGAGCTCTTCGTCGTCATCAAACCGCTGTGACCCGAGCCATTTCTTCAAATGCATGAAGAGGTGATAATCACTTGGCGCCAGGTCTGGGCTGTAAGGTGGATGGTTAATAACGTCCCACTTGAAGGACTCAAGAAGGGCCGTTGTTCTGCGAGCAGAGTGAGGACGGGCGTTATCGTGCAAAAAAACGATACCGGAAGTCAGCATACCACGGCGTTTGTTCTGTATAGCCCGTCGTAACTTTTTTATTGTTTCACAGTACACGTCTTGATTAATGGTCGTACCACGTTCCATGAATTCAACCAACAACACCCCTTTGGCATCCCAAAACACCGTTGCCATCGGTTTTCTGGCAGAAAAATCTTGCGAGGCTTTTCTTGGTTTGGTAGGCGAATTTGAATGTGCCCACATCTTTGATTGTTCTTTTGTCTCAGGGTTCACGTACTTAATCCAGGTTTCGTCACCGGTCACGATTCTGTTTAACAATGGTTCTCCTTCGTCCTCATAACGTGACAGAAAGTCTAATGCAGAGGCCATTCTTTGAGTTTTGTGGTAGTCGGTAAGAATTTTGGGCACCCATCGTGCACAGAACTTACGGTAACCCAATCTTGCTGTCACTATCTCGTACAAGAGAGTCTTAGAAATCTGTGGAAAACCAGTAGACTACTCCGACATTGAGAAACGTCGATTTTCACGAACTTTTGCATCAACTGTCTGAACGAGTTCGTCAGTCACCAATGATGGTCTACCACTCCTCTCTTCATCATGAACGTTTTCTCGTCCACTTTTAAATAAACGTACCCATTCACGGACAACTCCTTCACTCATAACTCTTGGTCCGTACACGGCACAAAGCTCACGATGAATAGCTGCTGCAGAATATCCTTTGGCTGTAAAAAACCTTATGACAGCACGCACTTCACATTTGGCGGGGTTTTCTATTGCAGCACACATTTCAAACTGCCACAAAAACTAAACTAGTGCAGGTACGACGTTCACTCGACCACGGCTTGATGCCGACTGACCTGTTGAGTGCGTGAACGCACAGATGGCGTCGCTACTCCCCCCACAACCCGCACTGTGACCAATCGGAGGTTACTTTCTGAACCGCCCTCGTATGTATAGTCTTAAAAGATTTCTGGTTGGCCAAGGGGTATGTCTGAGAATGAAGTGGAAAATAATATGATCGGTCGGTGAAATACTGGCCTGTTATTTGCGGAGGGAAGAACAGACGAGTGAGAGAGAGAGAAAGGTAAGGGGGAGCGAGACGTGGCTTGTGACATCATGATGACGTTATCGTAGACAGGGGAGGGGGATAGTTTCACTGTCCCGTTTGGTGATCTTTATGCTGCAATAAGTGATCTGAATAGTAGGTAGTTACACTACTGTTATCGATGGAGAATCATAGAATTTGGTTCAAACAAAGTTAGTTTCACTTCTCTGTCACTGTACACGTTTTTTTTGTCCAAAAGGGTCACATGTAATTTGGGTAGTTACAACTTTACAAGATAGCTTTGAGAAACAAGTAATGTTCCACAAGAGATATAGCTGCTGCCGAAAATAGGGGAGTTGTACAATGAATAAGTTTTGTTTCCTCAGAAGCATAAATTGTGGACTAAATACTTTATATGTTGCATACTTGGCCTTAAGTTTCTGTAATTTGTTAAGCATTAGCCGTCGCCCCTGTAGCAATATAAGCATGCATAAATCAGACGTTCGTTTTTCTAATAGGTGGCTGGATCACACGCGCTCACTTATTAGTGCTTTCACGCGCTGCCGAGGTGACTGCTGTGTCTTTCCATAATAACAGCCCGATGGCGTTGTCTTGGCAACCGCTACGTCTCCGTTGCGTCGGCCAAAGTCGCTGTCAGCTGCGTGTCTATAGTGTGGTGCAAGGCTAGATATGACATGCACTTTTGTTATTGATTAAGTTCTGGGAGTACATGAAGTGGCTTCTATCTCGATCAGTCACTCGTGAGCTTCCATGTGCACACTGCGTTAATTGCTGACTGTTCAATTATAAGCGACTTAACAACGTTCCCTAAATTGTGCACTGCCACCGGAAAATGAGCGCTGTCGCTTTGTATTTTTTTTTTCAAATAATAATACGTCAAAGCACATATTTACAGAAGTGTGACAGGATTTCTTGCATGGTTGTGAGTTTCGTGTGGAATTACTGTCTATTTTGTTTGGTGGTTGGCTGGTTATTTTTTCTTTATAATAATGGTCTGTCTGACTTCATTTCTGTCACTTTGACGTGTTCATTGCTTGGCTAAACAGTGCACGGTGAACAGTGACCCTTGTCTTAGCAGTGGCGCACACCAACAGCAAGTGGAGAAGTCAAAGTATGTTACACGAACCTGCACAAGCAATTGCTTGAATAAAGCGAAACCCTATGCGGACATTGCTCGATCTGCACAAACCACCATTCTGACCAGTGTAATTGTTTATGAGGGGCGTGCAACTCCAAAAATGGATAAAGGGATAGTGCGCGCGCGCGCGCGCGCGCGCGTGTGTGTGTGTGTGTGTGTGTGTGTCTGTATGTGTGTGTGGTCTCCTCCACACCCCCAATCCTATAGGAATTGTTGAAACAGCCCATTTATCACACCCCCACCTGGAAATTCGTTAAAATTAAACAAGCTAGGGCTAGAATTCAGAACGAGGAGTTAGGGGTATGATTAAGGTGTGACCTTGAACCCCTCATGATACCGACGCAGATGGGCACAATACCGTCCTCGCACTCGCCTTGTGTACTACTGCTTGCTACGTAAGAGTGCCCATGTTCTCAAGAAACTATAAGTTTACAGACAATAACAGGGATAATCAAAATTTGAATACAATGCGTTCATTGTAAGTCACTCAAAATGAGTAGTGAAAATAACACATGGCAGTTTACATTACTGTTCCTCAAAACTAATAATTCTTTACTCTGAGGAAGGTAATTATCTGATCGTAAATAGCTCTGCATCTAAATCTGTCTATATTCTGTAAACCACTGAAGTGCACGGTACAGAGAACTTCCCACTGTGCCACATATTAGGGCTTGTTACCATTTCATTTGCGCCTGAAGAAAGATTATACGTGTCAATGCGCACTGGGATTAGTCTAAGTCAGGCCTCGTGATGCCTACGGAATTAATAAGCCAAAAACATTTTTGTGTCTATAAAGACAAAAAACACTGCACTTGTATCAGACGTTTAGTAATTGATAAAGTATTTTGATAGAAGTTTTGTTTAATACTTTTCTTACAATCGTAACTAATATTTCTTCTTCAAACCACACTAACATAAATTTCGCCAATCAGCAACGCAAAGCGAGCTTCTAGCTTTGTTCAGTTTCATTTCAGCGACGTGTGAATTGAGGGAAGCTCGTAAAAGAAGAGAAACAAAGTGTTTCAGATGCGATGCTATAGAAGGATGTTGAAAATTAGGTGGAATGACGAGATAAGAAATGAAGAGGGCGCCGGAAGAATAAGTGAACAAATCAACTTGTGGAAAATATTGAAACTGTATTGGAATATATCCAAAACATCTTTGAAGAAGTTGCGTACAAGGGCTACTCTGGGATAAAGAGGTTGGCACAGGAGAGTAGTTTGTGACAGGCCGCATCAAACCAGTCAGCAGACAGAACATATGGTGAACACGCTTATGCAAGGCACACCAGTAAGGAAGAAGTACCTGAAACTCCACCCACTTCTTCAGAAGCGCGACTACCTTCTTCGCCCCGAACCAGTAGAAGGGGTGCAGAAGAAAGCTCGGAACGAGGGAGGCGAGTGCAGCCGTCATGTAGACGCTGCCATCATTGAAGTCTCGGTGTGTGATCAGGTAGAAGGCGACGAATGCCGCCAGGCCAGACACCGCCAGGTAGCACCCCAGGGAGTACAGGAAGGCGCCAGAAGTCGGCCTGAACGCAGGACTCGCTGTGAAAACAGAAACTGTGTGTGAGATTACCTCCCGGTGTATCATACATGTCAGCTCTCAGCAACAACGGTTAAAAAATGTTTGAACTGGAGACGTATGAGGGATGGTCACAAAGTGCATACTGTCATCGTGGAATACGACGGTAAGACAGAAAATATCTGCTAAATACGAGGGTCAATCCATGAGTCATGAGAGCTACGGGGTTCAATCCATGAGTCACGACAGCTACCGTATATCGTGCGAAGACGTGGCATCACCGTAATCGCAGTAAATACACTGAAGAGCCAAAGAAACTGGTACACCTGCCTAATATCGTGTAGGATCCCGCGAGCACTCAGAAGTGTCGCAACATGACGTGGCTTGTGCTTGACTAGTGTCTGAAGTAGTGCTGGAGGGAAGTGACACCACGAATCCTGCAGGGATGTCCAAAAATCCGCAAGAATACGAGGGGGTGGAGATCTCCTCTGAACAGCACGTTGCAAGGCATCCCAGACATGGTCAATAATTTTCATGTCTGGGGAATTTCGGGGCCAGTGGAAGTGTTTAAACTGAAAAAAGTGTTCCTGGATGTGTGGGGTGTCGCACTGTCCTGCTGAAACTGCCCAAGTCCGGCGGAATGCACAATGGACACGAATGGATGCAGATGATCAGACAGGATGCATACGTATGTGTCACCTGTCAAGAGTCCTATGTAGACGTATTAGGGGTCCTACTGTAACCTCCACCTCACTTATCGACCTTGTTGATTGATTGAAGGTTTGCAGTCGTCGATCGGGGAGGTGCCGACAGTCACTCATTGTCGGCCGTCGCTGTTGCAGAAGCTGGATGTTGGCACGCCTTCTTCTCGACACGGTCACCAGGCGAAACGGGCTCTTGATGTGCGCCAGCTAATGCTTCCCGTCCGCGACACCGTGTCAGAAACCATCATAGCAAGTCGAGCGCAATTACATGCTGCCAAACCCCGAAAGCGCGGCAACTCGCGGGAGCGTCACACAACACACCTGCTCCACCGCCCTACTCCAGCCAGACTCTCTCTGCCCGCGCTCCATGCGGCAGAGTTAACACTACCAAAGATCCTAAACACTTTGGTTCTCCATACGACCTATCGATGTAATCGTTCGATAGCATAGTTTTCCCTAGGGCAGACCCAGCGTAAAAATGCAAAAAATATTTACAAAACAAACCAATTATACATCGACATAAATGCATATATATATATATATATATATATATATATATATATATATATATATATATATATATATATATATATTAAAACAATTACAATATATAAAGACAGAAATGTCATGTCTTCAGGTAACAAAATAAGGAAAAAAAATTATAGTACAATAGATGGAAATAGGACGATATGCATTTCCGGCATTACACTGTATCACTCCAACTTTACACGCCCACACCATTAGAGAGCCTCCATCGGCTTGAACAGTCCCATGCTGACATGCAGGGTCCTTGGATTCATGAGGTTGTTACACGTCCACGCAGTTTCAAACGAGACTCGTCCGACCACGCAACTTCTTTCCAGTTATCAACAATCCAATGTCGGCGTTGACAGGACCAGGCGACGCGTAAAGCTTTGTGTCGTGCGGTCATCAAGGGTACACGAGTGGACCTTCGGCCCCGAAACCCCATATCGATGATGTTTTGTTGAATGATTCGCACGCTGACACTTGTTGATGGCCCAGCATTGAAATCTGCAGCAATTTGCGAAAGGCTTGGACTTCTGTCACGTTGAAAGATTCTCTTCAGTCGCCGCAGGTCGTGTTGTTGCAGGATCTTTTTCCGCCCGCAGCGATGTCGGAGATTTGATGTTTTACCGGATTCCTGATATTCACGGTGCGTTCGTGAAATGGTCATACGGGAGAATCCCCGCTTCATCACTACTACGTAGATGCTGTGTCCCATCGCTTTTGCGCCTATTATAACACCACTTTAAAACTCACGTAAATCTTGATGACCTGCCATTTTAGCAGCAGTAACCGATTAAAAACTGCGCCAGGTACTCGTTGTCTTGCATAGGTGTTGTCGTCCGCAGCGCCGTACTCTGCATGTTTCCATATCTCTGTATTTGAATACGCATGCCTATACCAGTTTCTTTGGCGCTTCAGTGTATATTCTAAAGCCTTGGGCCAACAATACCGAAATCAACCGACAGATTGCGACCGCATGCGAGGATGGCTCGGTACCGGCGCCTGAAACATTCAGCGTGAGATTGGTCGTGCTACACGGTGGATATAAGCAAAGTGGGAAAGCGAAAATTGCCTTTCTTGCTGGCAGAAATGCCACACAGTGTCATGAGGAACTACGAGCAGCTGCGGGTGACGAGGCGTTGGAAATTGGGTGAAGGCTTTCCTACGTGGGCGCCCAACAGCGACAGACTCGCTACGACCGTCGTCTGTGCGTGCTGACCTGTTCGTAGCTGTTGTTGCGACAGTGTTTAACACAGGACAGACGTTGGGCTGTGCAGGAATTAATGACACGGACGGGTTTGTCCAGCATTTTACGGTAGGACTTGAATGTGCCCAAGAAGTGTTCAAAATCGGTGCTACACCAATTAACAGAGGTACAGAAGTGGACGCCATGCGAGACCAACCGTATCAACTTGGAGCGATTTCAGATGGAGGGGAATGACTTGCTCAGACGCATTATGACCTAAGCACGAGTTTATGAACCAAAATTGAAGACCCAATCAGCAAAATGGCGTTATCTAGGTTCAGGACGAAGACGCTAGGCGCCACAGAATCCATCAACTATCGAGCTCATGCTCATTCCGGTGTATGGCAGCCACGGTATGCTGGAGTGTTACCCTGTTAGCGACGTCCTAGCCGTCAATACCCAGTATTACAGCAAGTTTCCGCTGTACCATCTACTACGTACACTTTGGCGAAAACGTCCGGCACTGTTGGATAAAGCAGTCATACTTCATGATAACGCTACAGCCCACACTGCAGACCTCGTGAAGAATTGTGCACAGTGGTGCTGGTAGGAAATCCTCCCCCGCCCAACCCTCTCATTAGGACTCAGTCCGTGCGACTTCGACCTCGTCCTACAACAGAAGAAACCGTTGAGTGGAAAGCGATTTGCAAACAGGGGAGATATCATTATCGGCATTTCGGCGATGGGCTGCACACATTATTGACAATACCAATGGCTTTCAACGGCTTCCACATCATCGTTGGTAATGCTGTGTGAATGCATTGGGGGACTCTTTTTCACGACAGTAGCTGATTCTGATTTACTTTTGTTCCATTTGTACTCGTGCACAACTAATTTACACGGAGTTCCAATGCGTCAGAAACCCTATTTTATGTTGGCATTCGGATACACATTGCCTTACCGGTTCAATGCACATCGTGGAATTCCTAAATTGTCGGATTATCTCAAGATATACTACGAGGGCAGTTCAATAAGTAATGCAACATATTTTTTTCTGAAACAGGGGTTGTTTTATTCAGCATTGAAATACACCAGGTTATTCCCCAATCTTTTAGCTACACAACACTATTTTTCAACGTAATCTCCATTCAATGCTACGGCCTTACGCCACCTTGAAATGAGGGCCTGTATGCCTGCACGGTACCATTCCACTAGTCGATGTCGGAGCCAACATCGTACTGCATCAATAACTTCTTCATCATCCGCGTAGTGCGTCCCACGGATTGCGTCCTTCATTGGGCCAAACATATGGAAATCCGACGGTGCGAGATCGGGGCTGTAGGGTGCATGAGGAAGAACAGTTCACTGAAGTTTTGTGAGCTCCTCTCGGGTGCGAAGACTTGTGTGAGGTCTTGCGTTGTCATGAAGAAGGAGAAATTCGTTCTGATTTTTGTGCCTACGAACACGCTGAAGTCGTTTCTTCAATTTCTGAAGAGTAGCACAATACACTTCAGAGTTGATCGTTTGACCATGGGGAAGGACATCGAACAGAATAACCCCTTCAGCGTCCCAGAAGACTGTAACCATGACTTTACCGGCTGAGGGTATGGCTTTAAACTTTTTCTTGGTAGGGGAGTGGGTGTCGCGCCACTCCATTGATTGCCGTTTTGTTTCAGGTTCGAAGTGATGAACCCATGTTTCATCGCCTGTAACAATCTTTGACAAGAAATTGTCACCCTCAGCCACATGACGAGCAAGCAATTCCGCACAGATGGTTCTCCTTTGCTCTTTATGGTGTTCGGTTAGACAACGAGGGAGCCAGCGGGAACAAACCTTTGAATATCCCAACTGGTGAACAATTGTGACAGCACTACCAACAGAGATGTCAAGTTGAGCACTGAGTTGTTTGATGGTGATCCGTCGATCATCTCGAACGAGTGTGTTCGCACGCTCCGCCATTGCAGGAGTCACAGCTGTGCACGGCCGGCCCGCACGCGGGAGATCAGACAGTCTTGCTTGACCTTGCGGCGATGATGACACACGCTTTACCCAACGACTCACCGTGCTTTTGTCCACTGCCAGATCACCGTAGACATTCTGCAAGAGCCTATGAATATCTGAGATGCCCTGGTTTTCCGCCAAAAGAAACTCGATCACTGCCCATTGTTTGTAACGCACATCCGTTACAGACGCCATTTTAACAGCTCCGTGCAGTGCTGCCACCTGTCGGAAGTCAATGAAACTATACGAGACGAAGCGGGAATGTTTGAAAATATTCCACAAGAAATTTTCGGTTTTTTCAACCAAAATTGGCCGAGAAAAAAAATGTGTTGCATTACTTATTGAACTGCCCTCGTATATTTGCCGTAGCTTATGGAATGACGCTCGTATGTTTTTCTAATTTATTACAACAGCAGTTTACAATATCATTTTTCAGTGTATTCACCCAGATTTTCAGCGCACTTTTCCATCGTTGCAAAACGTTTCCAATATGTTACATGCATTTCTGATAGGACAGACACTGTATATGATCCACGGTTATATGAAATAATTGGAAATTATAGTGACATACGAAAAATTGTTCCAGACCAGGACTTAAAACTGATTTCTTAGTTTGGCTATCCATGCATGCTCCCCAGACTGACCCAAACTTTCATATGTCACACTATGTACATCCTTGCATCGTGAACAGTGTCTGTTCTTTCAGACATGCATGTAATCATTACAGACCTAGAAAGGCACACTACGATAACAACACTGGTTTTGATTCCTTGTTGTATCATTCTTATTTTTACGGGAATCCAAGAAATGTGACTAGCATTAGGTAATGAATTCAGTAGGCTATGATATTAGGATGCAGACATTGTGACATATGGAAGTTTGGAGAGCATGCAAGGACAGACACGGTAAGCGGGAAATCCGGCACAAATTTTCACTACTGATTACTAGATCTATACCTATAAACATGTTTTTCGGAGCAGCAGCAAGTCACACTTCCTTCACCTCATCATTGGAGGTGAATCGGTGACCTCTTAAGTCATATTTAGTCCTACCAAACAGTCTTAAATCTGGCTGGGCGAGGTCAGGAATGTATGCACGATGCTTCAGTGCCTCGAAATGCGTATTATGAAGAGTATGAACGGCGTGCGTGGCCCTGTATGGAGGCGTGTTGTCACGTAAAAAACGAACGCCGTTTGCCAACAGACGGCGTCTGCTTCGAATTGCGGGTTTCAACGCATTACAGACCATTTCACTATACCGTTGACTCTTTACTATTGACCCCTTTCCATTCAGTGCCCCAAACTTAGCCCACGTACGTCGTATTTTGTTTGCCGTTTCATACTCAGTCACAGACTTCTCAAATTTCTGTTACGAGGCATCAGCAGTAGGTGTCACCTTGTTGCTTGTTCGGCCACTTTTCGGTCACTGTTGAACTGTTCAGTCTACTGGTAAACATTTAGCTTTGGAATTACATTGCCCCCGTATTGTGCTGAAAGTCTCCTATGGATTCCACCTCCTAATACACTTTCGGATCACAAAAATACCAACTGCAAAATGCTGGTACACGTTGTATAAACGGGAACGGGTGCGACAATGCTTAGTTTCGCAAGAATGCAAAGCGAAGCCATGTGACAAGTTACAGTCTATGGTTCGGTAGTTTTGGTACAGTACATAAATGATATGATAAATGGTAGGATTACCGGCAGTATTGGTAACATTTGTAGGGGAAACAATACAAATGAATGTGTGAGAGAGGAACTGGAAGCAGACAACTTCTTCTTGTTTGTTTGTTTCACACATAATTAGAACCGCACATCATTCAGTGTTAGTCCCTTACGTACTTTATATCCTTACAAAAAAATAAATTGCATTTTATAAGTGATAAAAATTACCTGATCGCGTAACTTATGCGTTTTTATGCAACCAAAGCAACTGTTTTTGATGCAAGTACAGTTTACATGCACAGACATAAAAAATCTCTATAATTATTATTGCCGGTTCTGGGCGCTACAGTCTGGAGCCGAGCGACCGCTACGGTCGCAGGTTCGAATCCCGCCTCGGGCATGGATGTGTGTGATGTCATTAGGTTAGTTAGGTTTAATTAGTTCTAAGTTCTAGGCGACTGATGACCTCAGACGTTAAGACGCGTAGTGCTCAGAGCCATTTGAACCGTATTATTGCCGGCCGCTGTGGCCGAGCAGTTCTAGGGGCTTCAGTCCGGAACCACGTGGCTGCTACGGTCGCAGGTTCGAATCCTACCTCGGGCATGGATGTGTGTGATGTCCTTAGGTTAGTTAGGTTTAGGTAGTTCTAAGTTTAGGGGATGATGACCTCAGATGTTAAGACCCATAGTGCTTAGGGCCATTTGAACCAATTATTATTGTTATTTTTGTACTCAGTAGAACTTCCTTTATCGTGATCAAATGCAAGAGTTTCCAGTTATTACTGATAAGTGTGAAGTTGTTTATGAATAACAGAAACATGTTTTACATAAGCTCGACGAAGTATTGAAGCGATGTTTGCTATGTTTTTGTTGTTTTAATTACTTCTTTAGGAAATTGCGTTTTCTGAATACTGTTTCTTGTTATTAATACAACACCCCTCTGTTTCAAGTTACAAACCAACAATTTTCGAATAAAAACTGAATTAATCGTTGAGAATATCAATTTTGCTATAAATACTGATTATTTTTAAGTAACAGGATGGTAAGTGTGTAGAACAAAAATGTTCCTAAGGTTACTCGACTCTTTATATATCCTCGATCAGTTTCTACATGGTTCTCCGCTTCCGGTTTCTCGGGAAATCGACGAGGGAGAGTCAATAAATAAGTCGCAAACTCCAGTATACTACATATAGTTTTTGAGTTCGCTTCTGCACGTGTCTGAAAGGTGGCAGCACATGTGGCGTGGAAGGTAGCCGACACACAGTATTCCGCCGCTAATCGTTAATGATCTGCAGTCAGACCAAGATGACAGGTGTGCTACGAGTGTGTACCCGACAAGAACAAAGCGGTTTTGCGAGCAGAGAGACTCTCCGCAGTGCACGCCCATAGCGAAATTCGTCCCTTATATGCTTAGTAGCCCATTTCAAGGAAATTTTTGTTCAATTGGAGACTGAAAATCAGCAAAGGACAAAAAAATTCAGAAATGAGGAGCACCCTTGGCGCCTTGGTTGTGCAGTGGTGGCACATCGTTTCCCCGTTTAGGTAATTTCGCTACCCTTAGGACATATCGGTCTTGTGGGTTGGAGTGATTTACTCAACCAAATAAACCTTTTTATATCCCGAGAGATCACTCGTCAGATACGAACGCTGCCACAAGAATTCTATGTCGCAGGCTTTTAACGCCTTGTCGAACGATGGGATAAGTGTTTAAATTTACAAGGGGTGCATGTTGGAAAGGAAAATAAATTTCAGGTTGATACACGTGCGTCTGATATCTCAATTCTAGTTTGCCAATTATTTATTGAATCACCCGCTTAGCAAGACATCGATCCCATATGCAAACAAAGCGATTGATATGAGGTAGGCCCGATAGGTACGCAACACACTCAAGGTACAGGCAACGCGGTTACGATCTTAAGTGATCGTAGCTATTAGTGAAGCTACCGTAGTCTACGCTTACTTATGTCGGTAGTTTTACAACACTAGACTGCGCTGAAACCTGCCATAGACGAAGAGAAAAGTGCCATCTAGTCGCTGCCGAGTACATTAAACAGTGCTGCCAAGCTAAAAACGATTAAACCAGGAGTTCAGATATTGACTATCACCAGATAGCCATCCGTCCACGAACTGGCCTAGCCCGACTGTGCTTGGCTTCGGTGATCTGACAGGAAGCGGTGTATGCACCTTGACATGGCCGTTGTTGCATTCAGCTCGATATGACATTCCTATAGAAACTGGTGGACTTATTCTCACCGAACTGAGGTGAGGTGAGGTTAGAGATGGTGTTACCCAGTAATGGTTCCTGGACGTGACTGTCTTTTGATCGGTGTATTTGCAAATAAAGACTTGATTGGATGCAATACCGTTAACAGGCCACTGAAGACAAGTCATGGATTCAGTTTTGTGTTACGCCATTGTCATTCCCCTGACAATTGCTGCGCTGGGGCATATCCGTAGTAAGGATTTGTTCGGTATGCAGCAGACACAACTTTGGCAGCTGCAACACCACAGCTGACCAGTTCAGGGGAGAGCAAGTATTGGCCTTCTGGCCAGGCACTTCATTGGATGATGTGATCATTGGTTCAATGGTAAGCTCATCAAGTCATCACTTAGTCAGTTGTCTTTGAGGCCGGCTTCTGCCCCATTAGGCAACTGCGCCACTTCCCACTGGACCATCATCCAGACAAAGGGTCAGGGTTCTTACCCAGAAGTCTCTTTCACACTTCCTGGACTGACGTGTTGCAAAATTCGCCTGTAGCCGAACCCAGCCCCTGCACCACTGGGCACCCGTCAGCACTTGCCGCCACCAACCGGTAGGCCTCTACTTGGCTGTCCACTTCACTACCAGCTTAACAACATTGGCAGGCTGCATCGGCATCTGACACAGCTCCTCTCGGCTACTTTTAAAATTCAAGATAACTTTCTGCTGAGGCCGACATTGTGGGTAGCATCTGCTGTTGTTGCCACGACAGGCCGGCCGGTGTGGCCGTGCGGTTCTGGGCGCTACAGTCTGGAACCGAGCGACCGCTACGGTCGCAGGTTCGAATCCTGCCTCGGGCATGGATGTGTGTGATGTCCTTAGGTTAGTTAGGTTTAATTAGTTCTAAGTTCTAGGCGACTGATGACCTCAGAAGTTAAGTCTCATAGTGCTCAGAGCCATTTGAACCATTTTGTTGCCACGACAACACCTGCCTCTGTGGCCCGTGAGATCCACACCAGACCACGCCTGCAGAACATGGACTCCGTGGATCGACACCAGTCTGCAGCAATGGACGAGGACAGTTACGTGTTGCTGTCTACGCTTCTTCGTCCTCTTCTTCTGCTGACTAGCGCTTCTCCTACTTGTCGGCCTCATTCTGTTGGTGTACTGGACCAACCATTATCCCATCTCTTGGGCTGCTGTCTGGGCAGTCATTTCCCATGTTTTCAAATTTTAAGCCTACCCACATGGTCTTTTCAATTTGTTTCTCATGTCTTCATCTTTTTGTTTATATATTGTCTTCCAAACTGTTTCCTTACCGACACTTTTGTTCTCCTGTCCAACATGACTACTTCTTCGATCTGTCTTAGTACCTTCATCTTCACTGCCATTAGCTTTACTTTTATCTTTCATTTTTGCTCTAGCTTTTGTTGTACTTGACACAACGGTACGCACCATAGTTAAACATATTTTATTGTCCTCTGAGTTGTTATAAATTTGTTTCTTCATACAGTCTTTCGTAGGCATCTGGGTATCCTTACTGTCATTGTCTCTTGGTTTTTCACTTTCATGGTTAAGTCTTGATGGCTGGTGAGACCACTCGCCAGATATGTAATGGTCATCACTTTTCAATTGGCATATCTCCTGCGATTGCTTCTAATTTAGATGAGTGTTTTTGATATTATCACGTTCTTTGACTTTTTAGATGAGATGTCCATTTTATATTGCTTAGCTGTTTTATTGAATTGGTGAAGTAACCTTTATAAATCGTCCTCATCATTTGCTATCAGTACAGCATCATCAGCTAACATATACACTCCTGGAAATGGAAAAAAGAACACATTGACAACGGTGTGTCAGACCCACCATACTTGCTCCGGACACTGCGAGAGGGCTGTACAAGCAATGATCACACGCACGGCACAGCGGACACACCAGGAACCGCGGTGTTGGCCGTCGAATGGCGCTAGCTGCGCAGCATTTGTGCACCGCCGCCGTCAGTGTCAGCCAGTTTGCCGTGGCATATGGAGCTCCATCGCAGTCTTTAACACTGGTAGCATGCCGCGACAGCGTGGACGTGAACCGTATGTGCAGTTGACGGACTTTGAGCGAGGGCGTATAGTGGGCATGCGGGAGGCCGGGTGGACGTACCACCGAATTGCTCAACACGTGGGGCGTGAGGTCTCCACAGTACATCGATGTTGTCGCCAGTGGTCGGCGGAAGGTGCACGTGCCCGTCGACCTGGGACCGGACCGCAGCGACGCACGGATGCACGCCAAGACCGTAGGATCCTACGCAGTGCCGTGGGGGACCGCACCGCCACTTCCCAGCAAATTAGGGACACTGTTGCTCCTGGGGTATCGGCGAGGACCATTCGCAACCGTCTCCATGAAGCTGGGCTACGGTCCCGCACACCGTTAGGCCGTCTTCCGCTCACGCCCCAACATCGTGCAGCCCGCCTCCAGTGGTGTCGCGACAGGCGTGAATGGAGGGACGAATGGAGACGTGTCGTCTTCAGCGATGAGAGTCGCTTCTGCCTTGGTGCCAATGATGGTCGTATGCGTGTTTGGCGCCGTGCAGGTGAGCGCCACAATCAGGACTGCATACGACCGAGGCACACAGGGCCAACACCCGGCATCATGGTGTGGCGAGCGATCTCCTACACTGGCCGTACACCACTGGTGATCGTCGAGGGGACACTGAATAGTGCACGGTACATCCAAACCGTCATCGAACCCATCGTTCTACCATTCCTAGACCGGCAAGGGAACTTGCTGTTCCAACAGGACAATGCACGTCCGCATGTATCCTGTGCCACCCAACGTGCTCTAGAAGGTGTAAGTCAACTACCCTGGCCAGCAAGATCTCCGGATCTGTCCCCCATTGAGCATGTTTGGGACTGGATGGAGCGTCGTCTCACGCGGTCTGCACGTCCAGCACGAACGCTGGTCCAACTGAGGCGCCAGGTGGAAATGGCATGGCAAGCCGTTCCACAGGACTACATCCAGCATCTCTACGATCGTCTCCATGGGAGAATAGCAGCCTGCATTGCTGCTAAAGGTGGATATACACTGTACTAGTGCCGACATTGTGCATGCTCTGTTGCCTGTGTCTATGTGCCTGTGGTTCTGTCAGTGTGATCATGTGATGTATCTGACCCCAGGAATGTGTCAATAAAGTTTCCCCTTCCTGGGACAATGAATTCACGGTGTTCTTATTTCAATTTCCAGGAGTGTAATATTTACCACTGTATTTTCCATTTTAGATCCTGGTTTCTTTCTTACGGAATCAATGATGGGGTTCATTACTAAGCCGAACAGGAGTGGGCTTAATGAGTCTCCCTGACTGTTCCCTTTGTCTTTTATAATTTCATCTTTCAATCCTTTGCGTGTTTTAATTTTCGTTTTATTAGTTTGATCTGTATCTTCCATGCTTTTTACTAAACCCTTTGGCACTCTTGTGTCGATTATGGTTTGAATTATATCCTTTCTTCTAATGCTATTAAGGTTTTTGAAAAGTCAACGGAACACACATAGGCTGGGTTATTAAATTCTATGGATTTCTCCACAGTCTGTCTTAGAGCGAAAATAGCATCTATTGTGCTCATGAATTTCCTGGCTCCTTGCTGTTGTTTCGTTATTTCTGTATATTCTGTCGCCAGTTGCTGATTTTAACAGGTTTAAGGTGGTATCAAGCAGAGTAATTCGCCAGTAATTATCTAATATTTGTTTGTCTTCAGTATTATATACTGTGACTCTGCTGCCCCAACCACTATCGTTTTATGTAAGCCACAATGTAATAAATGAGATTTTCAATTCTTTCACACGCTACTCGCATACTATTAGTCCTACAAAAAAATAAAAAAAATAAAAGAGCAAGATTCTTTTGTAGCATATTTAATGTCGTTAGGTTTTGTACTTGGAAAACTTTTTCGCTCGAGGCCATGGTTTTCGAGTTATTCAAGAGAACAGTACAATAGTGACATTCAAACGCACTTCCACCCCGCAGTCATCCTTCACCAGTCAGGTTATCTAGTGTGTTATTTACGGCACTTCCTCCTAACACCGTGCAAAAATTTCCGACTACACGAATTATTCCCGATATTCCACCAATTTTGGTCTCTAGTTAATGGCCTATTGCGCCACCAGCATAGTAGGCTACTTCGTTGACATTACGAATTTAAATGTGCCCGTGAGGGTAATGAACGAAAAATGACTTTTGTATATTTTACGTTAAAACTAATTACATTAACAGTCCGATCGAAACCCTTACAAGCACAGTAGTTTTGTATTCAGAAAGCCTGAGGAATAGAGTGATGTAAATGTTTACTTTGTGTTGTTAAAATTCACAGCTTTGTTAGGTCAAATTTAGACAAACGTCAGATTTACGGTCTGTAAGTGTTCGACTAAGCCGTTGGCGCAGTAAGGCCAGTCAATGAAGACCAAGAAATGTCAAATGTGGGAAATAATTAGTGCTGTCGCAAATATCTGTAAAGTGGTAGGAGGGAGTGCCATGAACAAGGTATAGAAACTCTGACACGGTGAGGGCTGAGTATGGGAGTAGGGGTGCGTTTGACGCTCAGTTTAGTGCGTTTTCCTCGAATAACTCGAAAACTACGGCATCTATCGAAAACTAATTCCAGTACAAAATTTATCTAAATTAAATTTCCTACAAAAAGGTCATTTTTTCTGTAGAACTAATAATTTACGCATAGCGAGCGATAGAATATGAAACTCAGGCGCCTGGTCTTTGGAGGCAAGCGTTTTCATGCATTGCGGGTTGCATAAGACGACAGCGGTAAAGGCGGGGGATCATGCTGTATATTGGAATTGAAACAATTTCTTACCATTCTCTTGATATCCTGCCTTTCTTTACAGTACTGTCAAATAAGATACGAATCTGTTGATAGAATATTTGCTCCCCCACCATATTTTATTGATTGATTATATATGCTATGTGGCATTTTTAAGTCATTCATTACAGTGAATATTTCCTTCAATGACAAGTCTGTTTCGTGGTCATTTTCTGTGCTTTGGTGACTATGGTCAATTTATACATTTGTGATGTCCTGATACTATAATTTAAAATATTTTTCCCACTAAATTTTGTTTAAATTCTGAGTATGAATGTGTTCGTTACACTCTTCCTTCGCTTTTGGAGCATTCACCGTACTTTCTCCTGTGTGCCATAAAGGTTCTGTTCCTCACCTTTTATTATCGCTTGCAATATTTATTTCTAGAATATCCGAGTTCACCCAATTACGAATCATTTTATACTAAAATCGTTGGAACAATAAAGACTACATGCATACCGTGTGTCTTTCTGTAGTCACCTTCCTATTCCGACGGACTTCTGTAGACTTCGTCCATCCATTGAACCCACAACGCCCAAGCAGAAGATTCGAATGCCATTTTGGCGAACCAGAGAACTTCTCTCATACCCCGTCATATCGTTTGTTGCACTTGAACCCTTTACGGTTGTCTACAGGAGACTTTTCTTAGGCAACAGTTAAATAAAAAAAGCATGTAAAAAGCAAAATTTTGTTCAGCTGCCAAACACAAACAGGAAGCGCGGTCAGGTAAGCTCTAATACCTGTCTGCAGGCCTTCTATTGGCAGCAGACCCAAGGCCCTCATCAGTGTGAAGGAAGGGTTCAAGTCGCTCGCGAAGACACCCAGTGTGTCAGCTTTCTTCCTCCGTCGTCCCGCGTCGTCGAAGAGGACGATACTCCCCACCCGCGAGTGGTAGATCCATGCAGGGGCCCTCATCGTGCTGCTGTCGCTCTACCAGATCTCCTGTCGATTCACTGCAACAAATATTTGTGTCATCATTTGCTTGTGTATAGATGACGCTCACGAGGAAGACGTGTGTCGGGTAGCTCTTTTGGTAAGACAGTTCTCAGTGAAAGAAATCTGAATTAGAGGTTGAGTAGGAAAATACATTTGATTCGGCAGAAAATTTCCTAATAGAGAACATTTTAATATACACTGTAACTCTGATTCTAGAAGCGACCTCTAATCTGTACCTTACATGTTCATTTCCAACTTTTCCGAAGTCCTCCTCTCTGGAGTTATAGTCCACAGGTTGTTTGGTATGTCTCGTAAATTTGTATGAAGTACCTGACATTTTTGTTAAACTGCATAATTGTTGACTCAGTCATAAACAAAGTTTGAACCAGGTGAGTCAGGCAGTTAACTTTTAACAAACATCTCAAGCGTCCATTGTAGCAGCTGCTGCAGGATATGGACAAAAAAAGTCTGTAAAACCGTAATAAAGATTTGATTGGTCGCCCTGCTGGTCAGATTAAAACGAAATGTCTTGAGAACTCTGTCACAGCAATATAGACACTTTGATTTTAAATTAACGTATTTAGCATGACCGTGCAAGCAGTGAAGATAGAAAGCCTCGATAAGGTCACCTCAACGGAATCATTGGGAAAAATCTCTAACAGTGGACAGAACCACAAAGTGGAAGTGTGAGACATAGTGGCGTCTGTAAACATCTCAAAGGAATGAGCTCACAATAACTTGCACAACGAAATGAAACGTTGTAATGAATTGCTGTCGAGATTTCTACTCATTGACCAAAACACACCCAGATGAAAGTTTCAACGCAAGCTGTTGGCCACACTTTGTCACAATCTGTAGAAAATTGTGCACCACTTGGAGACTCTAGGTATTTCATGAAATAGCAACGACAACAGTGGACGGCAATTTAAACAGCACACGGCACCTCCGCTTCTTGCAGCAATCACAGTGGCAAAAGCGAATCTACCGGCTTTATAACTGATTCTTCATGCATCTATTGTCCAGTCTTAGATTTTTCCCGTTCTCCAATATGACAATGTGGCTTAATGGGAACTAAACTCCGTTAAATGAGGAAGCTGTGATTATTGTCAATGAGTATTTTGTTGAATCTGACAAAATCCGTTTTCTTTTTTTTTTCAAATGAGCGAAAAAAGTGATTTGAAATTTCTGAACCAAATAGATAGCCATAGATGTAAACTACTTTGGGAAAAGTAGCGAGTTTTTTAAACTGAAATATTTTATTTGCATGTTCGCCCACATATGCAAGGACCGTAGTGTGTTGGATAATTTCTGTAGAGTCTGAGCCGGCCGGAGTGGCCGAGTGGTTCTAGGCGCTTCAGTCTGGAACCGGGCGACCGCTACGGTCGCAGGTTCGAATCCTGCCTCGGGCATGGATGTGTGTGATGTCCTTAGGTTAGTTAGGTTTGACTGATGACCTCAGAAGTTAAGTCCCATAGTGCTCAGAGCCATTTGATTTTGGTAGAGTCTGAAAGACTTGTATAAACGCACTGGAAGTTTAAAGCACTGAGTGGCACCTCGAGATGTGCATTTCAAGGGCGTTGACCGACAGAGGCAAAGGCGAAGATGCTCATTCGAGTCCTGTCTGGCTCAAAGTTCTTTATCAAGACTGTCCTCAACAGGTATAGACGATGTTTTCAGCTGTTTAGACTGCAAAAACGCGAACTACTCGTTAAGATATTGTATCAGGATAACTTTCATTTTTCGGATGACATTGTAAGTATACATCTGCAAATGAACTTCAATATAGAATGAACGCATATAACAGAGAAAGTCTGGATGTAGACCTGCATATTTACTTCAGTAAGACAGGAAGAAGAGAGAATAGTGTAAGAGGCAGTCAAGTGAAATCTAGGCAGGTGGACAGAAAGTAAGTAAACTGTTTATTAGTTCAAAATTAATCGCCATATTTATTAATACATTTATCCCACTGTGAGACAAGTCTGTCAATGTCTTCCTGGAAAAATGTTTGCGGTTGCCCATGGAACCATGACTGAACTCAGAAGTCCGAAGCAAATCGACGCCCAAGCATGTCTTTCTTTGGGGCTCCAAAAATATGGAAATTGCATGGGGAGAGGTCGGTAGTGCAGTATGTGGGGGACGAGGGAGGACACACATGATGCTGGAGCTGTTTCTAGTTCGCGTCAGAAGTTTCGCTTGGAAGATCTTACATATTCTCGATACAGCTCAGATCTCTCCACATGCGATTCTTAGGTACCCTGAAGAAAGACATTCGTGGTCGTCGAAGTGCTTCAGACGAAGAGGTGCACGGCATGGTACAATCATGGTTCCGTAGGCAACTGCAGACATTCTCCCACAAAGGCATTTAAAGACTTGTGTTCTAGTGGGATAAATGCACTAACAGTTGTGGTCGTTACTTTTGAAATAATAAACTATTTTCTGTCTGTTTCGTTTTCATTTGACTGTTCCTTATCCAATTTAAAATGACAGAATCCTTCCAAAAGTTCTGGCATTAGGACAGTTGAAGTCAATGAGAGAACACACAGCTAGAGATAAAAGCAGAAGAGCAAAACTGGTTGGCTCTGAGCACTATGTGCCTTAACTTCTGAGGTCATCAGTCGCCTAGAACTTAGAACTAATTAAACCTAAATAGCCTAAGGGCATCACACACATCCATGCCCGAGGCAGGATTCGAAGCTGTGACCGTAGCGGTCGTTCGGCTCCAGACTGTAGCGCCCAGAACCGCACGGTCACTCCGGCCGGCAAGAGCAAAACTGTTGATGTGTAGTTTCTGAGACGGTGATGGGAAACTAGTACAATTTTCATCAATTTTATTTCAGATTTCGTTCGTACTGAAAAGTATTTCAGGCAGATGAGAACAAACTCATGCACAAACGGTTGGTCGACTCTGAACGGCTACCTGATAAACTCCCAGCAATGTCGCAGAAACATAACGCACGAACAACTAAAAACCTGAAACACACAGAACATAATCTGTACGATCCACAAATGAGGCAAATGAAGTTCACCACATTCTTCACTTCACAGTGTAACGGCCCCCTGCCTTAATATGATGAAAATTCAGTTTTATGTTAGTAAATAAAATGTCACATGCTTTAGGAGAATATAATTTCTCATCAAAACATTTCAGAGATGTTCGCATGGTGGTCGTCACAACGCTGAATAATACTGTTTCAAAGATAAAGTTTATGGCTCTTCACTTTTGTTGTCTAGGGTATTATATATTTACAAGAGGTCCGGATTTTTTAAAAAGGTAAGGCTGGAGACATCTAGTAGTTTTATAAAAGTCATCACACGTTTTTATTCCTCTTTAAAAAACACGTAAAGTTTACATGGCGTCTCTGACAAAACAGTTACATCTTGTGCATCAGCCTCTTTGGTTCTGCGATCCACACATGTTAACATACAATGGAATTAGCCGGCACTAAAAACACTGACAGACGTGACTTTCACAACTACACTGAGCCAACTGCCTCCCGGTCTTTGACAGTGCTCGTATTTATAACGTTTCAAAGAGGTCAACAAATTATCTCTTTTTTAGAGTCAATTAAATTGTTATTAAATGAATTATTTATATGAAATAGTTACAAATTATTCTGGTGCTCAGGTGTTTAGATTAAAACCATAAATGGTGCATTTTACAAATAATTACAAGTGTCACCCAAGTGAAATAGCTGGATTAGAAAGTGTTGAATATGACCTTTCTCATTTCCATAATATTGTGGTTAAAAAGTGCAAATCTGTAAATTACTTGAGTATACAGTACAAAAGTACTATTAAACTTATTTGTTTTTTATACTAAGTGTAGTGAATAATCAGGTTTTCCTGGCCAAATTTTATAACAAGCAATTTCGTAGTCACATATGTTGACACTTTGAATAAGCTCACGTGAGCAAAACATAACAGTTCCTAATGAAATATTCGTGTTAAAACAGGTTAAATAAATGCACCTTGCTTTTTCAATCTCTTTTGGATCGAAATATTATATATTAATGACATTGGAAAACATTGCATCATAATTGCACCCATACGAAATTTAACTAATTTGAGGTTAATTTACTGAAAAATCGTAATTTATCCTCAGTATCGTATACTTCCATACTTCTTTTCCTTCCTATCGGGATCATTACAACAGGAAGATGGCGTCCACATGAGACATTAACTGCAACAGGATCCTTTTAAAGCCCAGAATGCCCAGGCGACCCTTCCGCGGTGGCCGAGCGGTTCTAGGGGCTTCAGTCCGGAACCGCGCGACTGCTGGGGTCGCAGGTTCGAATCCTGCCTCGGGTATGGATGTGTGTGATGTCCTTAGGTTAGTTAGGTTTAAGTAGTTCTAAGTTCTAGGGGACTGATAACCACAGCAGTTGAGTCCCATAGTGCTCAGAGCCATTTGAACCATTTTTTTGAGAAGGGCGAAAGTTTATGAGAGAATAGTGATAAGATAAGTGGCTTGTGTGGAAGAAGGTTATCCGCCCGGCCCTGACTGTCAAGATTATTGTTGTGACAAAGCTTAGCCCATTGTAACGAACCACTCCTGTGTCGATTCAGTAGCACGAAGTCGTGAGGGGAGAATTGCTCGTCAGTTCAATAACCAGGTTCCATGACACAAAAGCTCATATTCAGTATGCAAAAACACTTATTCAGTACTGTGATGATGTCGAAGATACCAGCCAGCGTTCAGAAAGTTGAAGCACCAACAATCTTTCTGAAGGAGCTGACCAGACAGGAAAGACAGAACAAAAGAATTCATAGTTCCGCAATGTTAACGATTCATGTGCCAGCCCAGCTCAAATACACTACTGGCCATTAAAATTGCTACACCAAGAAGAAATGCAGATGATAAACTGGTATTCATTGGACAGTAATATTATACTAGAACTGACATGTGATTACATTTTCACGCAATTTGGGTCCATACATCCTGAGAAATCAGTACCCAGAACAACCACCTCTGGCCGTAATAACGGCCTTGATACGCCTAGGCATTGAGTCAAACAGAGATTGGATGGCGTGCACAGGTACAGCTGCCCATGCAGCTTCAACAGATACCACAGTTCATCAAGAGTAGTGACTGGCGTATTGTGACGAACCAGTTGCTCGGCCACCATTGACCAGATGGTTTCAATTGGTGACAGATCTGGAGAATGTGCTGGCCAGGGCAGCAGTCGAACATTTTCTGTATCCAGAAAGGCCCGTACAGGACCTGCAACATGCGGTCGTGCATTATCCTTCTGAAATGTAGGGTTTCGCAGGGATTGAATAACGGGTAGAGCCACGGCTAGTAACACATCTGAAATGTAACGTTCACTGTTTAAAGTGGCATAAATGTGAACAAGAGGTGACCGAGACGTGTAACCAATGACACCCCATACCGTCACGCCTGCTGATACGCCAGTATGGCGATGACGAATACACGCTTCCAATGAGCTTTCAACGTGATGTCGCCAAACACGGATGCGACCATCATGATGCAGTAAACAGAACCTGGATTCATCCCAAAAAGTGATGTTTTTCCATTCGTGCACCCACGTTCGTCGTTGAGTACACCATCGCAGGCGCTCCTGTCTGTGATGCAGCGTTAAGGGGCTCCAGAAAGGCTCAAAATCATGAAAAGTTCAATTTTTACTTTTTTGCGTTTCCTGAATCTGCAGACTATTACCTTTTAATAGATATATAATTTATTCAATTCCGAAGACTACAACTATTTTTAATTTTTTTTTTGAAATGTGTTCTACATGGGCGTGACCCACTGTGGCGCTGTTAAACTGCTGTCAAATGGTGTTATTATTAACGTCCGTGTTCATCAGGTACATTTTAGTGATGTGATGTGATTGTGGCTAACCTGTGATGGTTCAATATATATCGCTGGTGTGATTGTCGATTGTTTCATGTTTATTTACTCTGTCGTTATCTCGAAAATATTCGTAATTAATTCTGTTTCTTGAGTCTCTGTTTTGTTGAAGTATAATAATGAGTAAAAGTAAAGTTATTAGAAATCCTCTGAAGGCTTTTAAGAAAAGGAGAAATGTTGGAAAGCCAAAGGTATTTAGAAATATGGGAATGAAGATAGGTTCTAACATGGTACGAGCGATGCTTGCTTTAGACAAGGAACGCCTTCGGGCTGCAGACAGGGCTGTAAAGAGTCTAGAAACACAAGCAAGAGTAAACAGGAGGAGGAACAAGAGGAAGCTGGAGGAGGAGTTTGCAGAGGATGAAGATAATCCATCCTATGGACCTGGAATGCACTAAAAAGTTAATCCAATCTTTGTCGCTCGATTCCCAAAAACTTTTATTTTCTCATACTAATTACAAGTTTTCTAAGGATCTTCCAAACATATTTGTTTCAAACTTTCAGTAAATGTTACACAGTACCTTCTGCATAATTTAACACAGCCTTTTTCCAAAAAACTGTATATTTTTGAATATATAAATAAAAAATTGCAAAAAAAATGTTGTGAATTTTCATTACAATTGAAAAAAAAATCATCTTTAATAACTGAACTAAAATTTTGTAAAATCCCTGTGTTAAGTTGTAGCCCATATTGCAATAAATAATCTGTAAAAAGTTCAACTTCCTACCTCAAATACTTTGTGAGTAAAGATGTAATTTATAAGCGTTATTTTAACATTGCAAGTATAGGGCGTTCCGGAGCCCCTTAAGGGTAACCGCAGCCATGGTCTCCAAGCTGATAGTCCATGCTGCTGCAAACGTCGTCGAACTGTTCGTGCAGATGGTTGTTGTCTTGCAAACGTCCCCATCTGTTGACTCAGGGATCGAGACGTGGCTGCACGATCCGTTACAGCCACGCGGATAAGATGCCTGTCATCTCGACTGGTAGTGATACGAGGCCGTTGTGATCCAGCACGGCGTTCCGTATTACCCTCCTGAATCCACCGATTCCATATTCTGCTAACAGTCATTGGACCCCGACCAACGCGAGCAGCAATGTCGCGATACGATAAACCGCAATCGCGATAAGCTACAATCCGACCTTTATCAAAGTCGGAAAAGTGATGGTAGGCATTTCTCCTCCTTACACGAGGCATCACAACAACGTTTCACCAGGCAACGCCGGTCAACTGCTGTTTGTGTATGGGAAATCGGTTGGAAACTTTCCTCATGTCAGCACGTTGTAGGTGTCGCCACCGGTGCCAACCTTGTGTGAATGCTCTGAAAAGCTTATCATGTGCATACCACAGCATCTTCTTCCTGCCGGTTAAATTTCGCGTCTGTAGCACGTCATCTTCGTGGTGTAGCAATTTTAATGGCCAGTAGTGTATATACCATCCAATTTTGACCCTCATTATCAGTAGTGTGTAGCTGTAAACAACATTCAGTTGACACCAGTCCCTAGTTGTGAGAAGACATCCACTTGCAGTCCAAAATGAAGCAGTCATCGCAGCTGTCCGACTCTGCGGTCAGTAGCTGCTGGCCTGCTCCTGAGTTTAGCCTGTATGCAGCCAATTTAGCACCTTCACACTGTCGAGTCACCAACTGGGTGACTGAAATTTGCTGAAGGCCGCCTCTGTGGTGAGCCACATGTTCAAGACTGGGCCATCTAGGTGCCCAGCCACCACTGCTCGATTGCAGAACCTGTCGCCGTCCATCGCTACCTCGTGCGAACCTACATTATTGCTGTTGAATGCTGAGAGGAGGCACACACCAGTAATGGTGGAGGCAGCAGTTTGACCTTGCTTGTCACGTTGGGTCTTCTGTCGCCATTATGGAAGTAGGCCAGCAGCCATTGATGCCCCTGAGCTGACTACAGCACGATGCCACCAGTCGCCTTCACCACATGCCACCTACATGGTAATCTACTGATGACACCATCATAATGACGTTTATAAACGACTTGGTAGCATGTGCAAGGCAAAGCGTCCAGGTAAATGAAAGACAGTTGCTGATGGCCAGATTAAGTTAATTAAGTTAGGTTCAAATGGCTCTAAGCATTATGGGACTTAACATCTGAGGTCATCTGCCTCCTAGACTTAGAACTACTTAAACCTAACTAATCTAAGGACATCACACACATCCATGTCCGAGGCAGGATTCGAACCTGCGACCGTAGCGGCCGCGCGGTTCCGGACTGAAGCGCCTAGAATCGCGCGGTTACAGCGGCCGACAATTACGTTAGGTGAAAATATACATAATGTACCATGTGGATCTGACAAATGTGTGTACATTTCAACAGATGCAGGAAGTGCTTTTACAGAGTTATCGGAACCAGTGTCTTTCATGTGCAGCTCACTGGGTATCCCAGAAACGAAACGAATCAGTAGAAAGCTTTCTAGATAAGATCTGAAATTTCAGTTGTCGAACCTATCAGTCAACAGAGGCAAACAGAGCTATTCTGCAGGAGGCAGAGTACAGAGCATTGGAGGCTTTCTTAAGGAGGCTTCAACCTGAAATGTCTTGGATAGTGCAAACGAAAAATTAAAATATTTGACCACCACCATCAATGTAGCTATGCAGCTAGAAGAGATAAGTGTAGCGATGCAGATGCAAGACAAATGAGGTATTTTTTTCTATAGATACAAAGTGTTATAGATGCGAGCGAATGGGCCACTTTAGAAAGCAGTGTCACCAGACACATTGCCATCGGTGTGGAATGGTTGGGCAATGCGAGGAAACTGCATGAATAAAAAAGAAAATGGGCGAGGACGTAGTAGATGGTCATTAAACACCAATGAGGACTCTAAATGTGACAGAAAGCATTCCAAATAAATTTCAATGCTATGTAGACATCTACAGAGGTGGAGTGCTGCTTAGTTGTCGCCATAAATAGCACGGAACATAAGTTGTTATTAGACACAGGAGCTCATGTGTCTGTGTAAAGTTTGAACCTCATGCTTAGGAAGAGACTCAAGTTTCCATATGATAGATTATGTGGAACAGTGTTCAATGAGGTAGTAGCAACATGCCGATTAATATACTAATATCTTATACGTAGTAGAGTCATTGGCAGACAATGACGAATTAGACACATAACATTGTTTTGTATATAGGTAGGTGGTAATGATGAAAGAAGGTGGAGAACATGTGGTTGCTATTATATATATACAATTTCGGCGCTGATGAAGTGGTTTCGACTAACGGGTTGTAGGTTAGTAACCTGGGCGTTCTGGGTGCGAAAGATTTAGACTGATTAAGTATGGACCATGGCCATATGCAACTTGCTATTACATCTGCAGTACATGAAAAAGTTAGAGGACATGGCAGCCATGGAGAAACTGTTAAATAGTTTGCGGATTTATTCAATACTCTTGGCTCATTGCCAGCAATGCTCATTATGCAGCACAGAATCCTGACTGGGGACAAGTCTTTTGAGTGCAGAAAACCATACAGAAAACCCTACCATTAAGATCTAATAATGGAGGAGTTTGTTAATTAACAACTGAATGATGGCGTTACTGAAGCGAGTAGTAGTCTCTGGGAAGCACCACTCGTCACTAGCCAGGTCGTCAGGTAGAACAAAAATGTCTGTCGTGAACATCGCTATTTGATGCTAGACCAGTTATGGATGCGTATCCATGCACACTTTATGTTACCATCCTTGCTTTTAACGTCACCAAAGGTTGTTTTGACTTTTTTATATGCTGAATCAATCCTCCTGACAATCATTTCTTTTTCGAGTTCTTCACTTCTTTCCTGCACCCATCTCACCTTTGCTGCACTGCACTTCCTAGCCGGCCGCTGTGGCCGAGCGGCTCTAGGCGCTTCAGTCCGGAACCGGGCGACCGCTACGGTCGCAGGTTCGAATCCTGCCTCGGGCATGGATGTGTGTGATGTCCTTAGGTTAGTTAGGTTCAAGTAGTTCTAAATTCTAGGGGCCTGATAACCTCAGGTATTAAGTCCCATAGTGCTCAGAGCCATTTGAACCATCTTTTTTTGCACTTCCTATTTTTTCATTCCTAAGGGATTTATACTGCTGTGTTCCTATCCTGCCCTGAACATTTTTGTACGCCCTTCTTTCGTCAATCAATTGCAGTATTTCAGTTGTTACCCAAGATTTATTTGCATTTACCTTCCTTGAACCTATGTTTGTCTGTCCCAAATCTGTGATTTTCCTTTTTGGAGATGCCCTCTCAATCTCATCTAAACTGCCTTCTCAGGTATTCCTTATCACAGTATCCACATCCTTAGCACATTCAAACGTGTCTCGTCATTCCTCATTACTTCAGTATTCCATGTCCTTCCACACTGAGTCTTTCAGTCGATTTTCTTAAACTTCGATCAACACCATTACTAAATTATGATCTAGAGTCTTTATCTGCACCTAGGTACGCCTTACAGATCAGCATCTGAGGAGTCTTTGTGTTTCCAGGTCTTTTCCAAATAAACTTCCACCTCCTATGATTCTTGAACAGCGTATTCGCTATTACCATCTGAAATTCGTTGCAGACCTCAATTAATCTTTCTGCTCTCTCATGCCTACTGCCACACCCATAATATACGAGGGGCGTTCAGAAAGTAAGCTCCGATCGGTCGCGAAATGGAAACGACTATGAAAATCCGATAAAGCTTTGCACAGATGTGTTGGGTAGTGTCTCTAGTACAACCCCAGTTAGCATTACGTCGCTCTTCTCATTTCTGAGCTCGCAGTGAGTGCGTAAAGATGTCTAGAAAATAGTGTCTGCCGCCAAGTACGAGGGCCTGGTGAGAAATTTCGCCTGAAGCTGTGCAGCTAACATTACATAACTGTCGTGCTGTTTCGTCTTCAAGACAATTCTCAGCCGCATTCTGCAGGGGCAATGAAGATGCTCCTGCATCGTTTGCAAATGGAAATGTTAGATTACCCACAATACAGTCCGCAATTGTCTCCCCCTGAGTTTCATCTCTGGTCACATGAACCGCTGTCTTTGACGACAACATTTTGACACAGACAACGAGGTGTAGGCCAGCGTGGAGAATTGGCGGAAAGCACTGGCGGCTGCCTTCTATGATGAGGCTATTGAAAAGTTGGTACAACGCTATGACAAAAGTCTAAGTCAGAACGGCGACTACGTAGAGAAGTAGCTGAAAGGTGTAGCTAATTGTTACAAGTAAAACATTTCTGATGTTCACTGTGGTTTCAATTTGGCAATCAATCGGAGCTTACTTTCTGAACAGGCCTCGTACAATAACCCATACTTCTATTCTTTCCCCTACAATCGCCTTCGAAGCTCTAATGGCTATTAAATTTTCATCTGCCTTTACATACCGAATTAGCTTTTCAGTGCCTCCATACACTTTCTCTATTGCTTCACAAGCGGCTTGCGACATTCGTAAGTATACCTGAACTGTCATTGTCAGTGTGTAATCTGTTCAGAACAACACTATCAGTGTACTGTTCACAGTAGTTCACTCTCGACTCTACTTTTCTATTCATAACGAATCCCATTATACCATTTTCTGCTGCTGTAGAAATTACTCTCATCAGAAATCCTTGACTTCTCTCCAATTTACATCACTGATCCCCATACATATAGATTGGGCCTTTGGATGCCCTTTTCAGATTTTCTAGCTTTTCTACTATGTTCAAACTTCTGGCATCCCATCCTCTGGCCCACAGAACGTTATCCCTTCGTTGCTTATATGGTAGGAAATTCAAAGCCTTACCTGACCACGCAACAAGATTTGGCTATTGGGGTTAAAAGATCCATTGAGCAGACTGACTTGGTGTGTATTAAAGAAAGTGTATGGAGGCACTGAAAAGCTAATTCGGTATGTAAAGGCAGATGAAAATTTAATAGCCATTAGAGCTTCGAAGGCGATTGTAGGGGAAAGACTTCTACGTGATTCACAAACTGAGCAGAGAGCATGGTAATGCAGATGGACTAAGCAGAAGGATTAGTGTCATATGAGCTCTTGGTTGAAACGTTGTGGAATGGAAAGAGGAGGAAACTGCTGATGCAGACTGTGAGCTATTCAAAACGCAGCTGCAGTTCACCACACACAATGGTTTGCTACATAGGACAATGACGCTTGTGCCACACATCATCTTACCTCCTGCACTGTCAAAGTGAGCACTGAAAGATTATCACAACCGTACATTATCTGGTTATGGGGAATGAAGGTCAACAGATTATCTGATAGCTGAAAGATGTTGGTGGAGAACGGGAAGATAGTATGTCGACCAGTTTTTGAGATATTGAATTCTGATTTCAGTCATCATGAAGTAGCACTTAAAAGATTACCAGAGGCGTCCAAGCCGTTTGAAATGGTTGGAATGGACTTCTCAGGTCCATTCAGCTACACACTGGCGGGCAAGCTCTACATGGTGACTAGCATAGACCATTTGCGCGTTACATCACGGTAGTTGCAATTTCATATCAGCTAGCGAATACAATAGAATAGGTAATGGTGAATAAATGGGTATTAAAATTTGGTGTCCCCAACACATTAGTTACAGATCAGAGCATCAACCCATGTTGGAGCTAATGAAACAGCTGTGTCACCTGTCACGCATACAGCACAAGCCCCTTGCACCCAGAGCTAATGGGAGTACTGAGCATGTTCACTAAACTAATGATAAAATACTAACCTATCGACTGATGACCTCAGAGGTTAAGTCCCATAGTTCTCAGAGCCATTTTTGAACCTAACCTATTGTGTAAACAGTCACCACAATGGCTAGGATGTTTACCTACTGTGTCGTAGCTGTATATGATAAAAGGTGCACAATAGCGTTGAGCTCTTTCCTTATGAGGTGGTATATGGAAGAAAGAGATCATCATCTTTTGAAGTCATTAAAATACGATAGCGAAAAACGAATAATCAGGATGGAAACCTGCTAAGACATTAAAGGCCTATGGATGCAATTGTGGAAGGTAAAAACTGAGGCACTCGAGAAGCAAAAGAAAGTGGTATAGCATAGTGTTAAGCTGCCTGAATACAGAACTGAACAATGGGTAATGTTACTGAATGAAAAGGTTGCGGAAATGTCATCACTTGTAAACGTAAAGTTGCAGTTGCTGACACAGACAACTATTCCATGTGGGGTGCATTAGACGTTTTAAAGAGGCTTTAGATATTTACCATAAGCGTCAATGTAATTACCTGGAATGAAGGCAAGGGTAAAGAAGAAAAGGAAGGAATTAGGAAGTTTTACTCAGGCCGAACACAATGTGCCTTATGCACCCAGGTCATTCAAATAAGTAAGTAGGCTTACGTGTATAATCTGAGAACATGTCATGGATAAAGAGTATATAATAAGCTTAGTGGTAAATTACATTGTATTCATTTGGTTTTATAACTATGCTGGGTATATAATTCTAGAGAACTGTGTTTCCTCTTCTGTTGGTATGTTTCCTAGTAGCAGGCTTGGTAGGCAGTACAATGCATGCGTATATACGTCGGAGTTACAGGACGAGAGTTGTGACATTGTTGGTGTGTAATGTTGGAAGACGAAATCCCTTATTTCGAGAGAGGAAGAGAGAGTGATCTGTATTCCTTCCCTCCAGGCGGAGTTATTACTGATGACGACCATTAATTTTTTTTTAAGTCCTCATACTTATGACTGCTTTGATGCGGTCCTTTACGAATTTTTCTGTGCCAACAGTTTCATCTTAGAATAGCACTTGCAACGTACAACCTCAATTATTTGCTGCACGTATTACAATCTCTGTCTTCCTTTATAGTTTTTACCCTCTACAGCTCCTTCTGGTACCGTGGATGTTACTCCCTGAAGTCTCAACAGATGTCCTATCATCCTATCCCTTCTTGTTGGAGTTTTCCATATATTCCTTCCTTCGCCAATTCTGCGGAAAACATCTTCATTCCTTATCTTATCAGTCCACCTAATTTTCAACAGTCTTCTGTAGTACTACATGTCAAATGCTTCGAGTCTTTTCCGTTCCTGTTTTACCACAGTTCATGATTATCTACCATATAATGCTGTTTTCCAAACGTACATTCTAAGAAATTTCTTCCTCAAATTAAGGACTATGTTTGAGACTAGTAGACTTCTCTTGAGCACAAATGCCCTTTTTGGCAGTGCTAATCTGCTTTTGATGTCCTCCTTGCTCCATCCATAATGGATTATTTTGCTGCCTAGGCAGAAAAATTCCTTAACTTCATCTACATTCTGATCACCAATTTTGATATCAAGTTTCTCCCTGTTCTCATTTCTGCACTCGACAAGGATTTAGAAAACATAGTTCTTCTCAAACACAAATAGCTCTTTACTCACATGAAGTGTTGAATGCTATAGAAAAGGGATTTGATTGATTCCGTATTTCTTGATTTGCAAAGGCTTTGACACCGTACCTCACAACTGACTTAAAATCAAATTGCGTGTTAGAGAAAATCGTCTCAGTTATGTGACTATATTCGTGATTTCCTGTCAGAGAGGTCACAGTTCGTAGTAACTGCCGGAAAGTCATCGAGTAAAACATAACTGATTTCTGGTGTTAGTACTATAGGTCCTCTGCTGTTCCTTATCTATATAAACGATTTAGGAGACAATGTGAGCAGCCGTCTTCGATTGTTTGCAGATGATACTGTCGTTAGTCGTCTCGTAAAATTACCAGAAAATGAAAACAAGTTGAAAACGATTTAGAAAAGATGTCTGTATGGTGCAAAATTGGCAATTGACTCTAAATAATGAAAAGTGTGAGGTCATCCACATGAGTGCTAAAAGGAACCCTTTAAACTTCACTTACACGATAAATCGATCAAACCTAAAGGCCGTAAATTCAACAAAAAACTTAGGATTTACAATTACGAACAACTTGAATTGGAAAGAACGTATAGAAAATGTTATGGGGGAAGGCGAACCAGGGATTGCTTTTTACTGGAAAACACCTAGAAGATGCAACGCATCTAATAGAGTGCCTACACTATACTTGTGCGTCGTCTTTTGGAGTATTGCTGCATGGTGTGGGATCCTTACCACATGGGATTAACGGAGTACGTCGTGAAAGTTTAAAGAAGGGCAGCACGTTTTGTACTATCGATAAATAGGGGACAGTGTTACAGACATGATACAGGATTTGGGGTGGACATCATTATAACACAGGAAGAAAATAAGGGAAATCAAAGTTAGCACGTAAAGATACAGCTGTTCGTTTTTTCCCCGCGCTGTTCGAAATTGGAATAATATAGAATTATTGTGAAGGTGGTTCGATGGACCCTCTGCCAGGTATTTAAGTGTGATTTGCAGAGTATCCACGAAGATGTAGATGTAGATGCTACTTCAAGCTGCTTTCAACTTTCTTCAATTTACTCTCAATCTATATTCCGTCCTTATTAGACTGTTCAGCTCCTGCAATTCTTCTTCATTTTCACTGAGGACAGCAAAATCATCAGCAAATCTTACCATTCATATCCTTAACCTTCAATTTTAATCCCACTCTTGAGGCTTCCTTTTATTTACATTATTGCTTCTTCGATGTATAGTCGGAACAGTGGGGATGAAAGACTACATCGCTATTTTACATCCTTTTTCACCCGAGCATACTTGGTCTTTCGCTCTTGTTGTTACCCCTTGTTTCTTATACATATTGTCATTCACACGTCTTTCCCAATTGCTTACCCTTATTTTTCTCGTAGCTTCGAACGTGTTGCACCATTTTATGTTGTCGAAAGCTTTTACCAGTTCGACAAATCCTAATAACTTGTCTTGATTTTTCTTCAGTCTTGCTTCCATTATAAACGCAGCCTGCCTTTCCCTTTCCTAAAGGCAAACTGACAGTCATCTAACAGATCGCCAATTTTTTCCTGTTCTTCTGTATTTTATCCTTGTCAGAAACTTGAATCCATGAGCTTTTAAGCTAATTGTGCGATAATTCTCGCACTTGTCAGCTCTTGCAATCTTGGGAACTCAGTGGATTATGTTTCTCCCATAGTGTGATTCTGTATCGCTTATCTCATATTTTTTGTACACCAACATGGCTAGCCGTTTTGTTGCTACTTCCCCCAATTAGTTTAGAAGTTCCAACGTTATTTGTCTCTTCTGTCTTATTTGATCTTAAGCCCTCAAAAACTCTTTTAAATTCTGATTCTAATACTGGATCCCTACCTCGACTCCTGTTTCTTCTGTCATGGCATCCGACAAGTCCGCCCCATCATAGAGGCCCTCAGTGTACTCCTTCAATAATGTGTCCCGTAATTCTGGCGATGCTACACCTCTTCCGTGGGGAAGAGGTAGACGCAATGCGGAATCAGCAACTTCACAGAGGCGTACTTTTCTTCAGGCAGGTGGGCGTCATACTGAACAGCCACTGGTGAACACTGACACTGACTAACAACACACGGGAGGTAAGGAATGAGGTAAGCAGACTGGAGGAGTAGTTCACCACACTACATCTTGAGGCCGAAAGGAAGAGTGTGTTGGAGGAAGTATGTGCAAAGTACCAGTGTCTGCGTCTCTCCTGTGAGCGGCTACAGGACGAATAACACCAAGTAATAGATTACACATTACTGTGTCAAAAAAGGAGGTGGTTGGACACAGAGGGGAAATTTTAAGGACTTTCGGACTACAAATACTGAGGATATCCAGGAACTGAGTGACGTGCTGGGACAAGTGAAAGAAGTGGCGTTTACTAGTAGAGCTATTATGGCGTGTTATAGCATGCAACTAACAAACTTGGAGGAAAGTGTTTTAAATAATACCCGAACATTGTAGGGACTAAAAAAGTAACTAATGGGGTACGTGGAAGCACCTAAGATCACGATGAATCTGGATTTCAACGTGATACAGACCGGCGGGATGTGTTTAATACCAGAGTGGTAGTGGCAAGACTCTGACGGTAACTAGTATATAGCGTAGGGGATGCTGGAGTGGCCGTAACATTACAGGAGGCGATATACAATGCAGTACACAGGTAATTGAGTCTTACGCAGTTGTGCCCTGAACAATTCCTGACTGATCTATGGAAGGTCCAGGAGGAGCTGACAGATGAACGACAAGACATATGTAGTTAAACCGACTGAGCACAGCTTGCCATTTTTCTACCATATTTCGATGGTAGGAATTACCAATTACCTGACTTCTCCTACTAGTTCACTCTCCCGTTACGAGTGTCTATGCATGGTAACACCCCTATCCATTAAAGAGGGAACTTCTAGGAAAGTACAGTATACAGGGTGGTCCATTGATAGTGACCGGGCCATATATATCACGAAATAAGCGTCAAACGAAAAAACTATAAAGGGCGAAACTTGTCTAGCTTGAAGGGGGACACCAGATGGCGCTATGGTTGGCCCGCTAGAAGGCGCTGCCATAGGTCAAACGGATATCATCTTCGTTTTTTCAAAATAGGAACCCCATTTTTTATTACATATTCTTGTAGTACGTAAAGAAATACGAGTGTTTTAATTGGACCACATTCTTCGCTTTGTGATGGACGGCGCTGTAATAGTAACAAACATATGGCTCACAATTGTAGATGAACAGTTGGTAACAGGTAGGTTTTTAAAATTAAAACACAGAACTGAAGTACGTTTGAACATATTATTTCAGTTCCAATGTGATACATGTACCTTTGTGAAAATATCGTTTCTGAGAACGCATGCTGTTACAGCGTGATTACCTGTAAATACCACATTAATGCAATAAATGTTCAAAATGTTGTTTGTCAACCTCAGTGCACTTGGTAATACGTGTAACGACACGAGTAGTTCGCCTTCCGTAATGGCAATGCTGCGCCACAGCTTAGCCAAGTGTAACGAACTGCTCCTGCACCGATTCAGCAGAACGTCATCATGGGGGTAGAAGCGCCTTTCAGTTTCATAACTAGGTGCCTTGGCACAAAAGTTAGTATTCTATATGCAAGGACACTTATTTAGTACGCTGTTGATGCTGAATATGCCAGCCTGCGTTTTGAAAGCCGAAGTCCTGACACCTTGCAGCACCAAAAGCACTTTCTTAACTGTCCCTTCTTCTTCGACTCCAGCCACCACCACTACTGCAGCACGGCAACTACACTTCATCCTGACATACCAGCAACATAATCCACCCGTCACGGTAGGGTCACGAACCCAATCCCTGCACTAACAGCAGTTGCCACGTACGAGGTAAGCATAGCTCATAATGTGTAGTCATGCATAGAAAAGGTACGATTTTAGACGAAGCTCTTCTAGAAAAACTGAATTTTGAACGTAGAGACAGTCAAAATATTGTGTAAATAACAACTTCGTCATGGAACAGTTGTAGTATCGTACAATAATAAAACCTTACACAATTCGTAAGAAACTCGGGTTCTGTCCTACCAGTAAGAGGTTTTGCTTTAATTGTAGATGAGCATTCACTTTTTCCGGAAAACAGGACCTTTCCGAAAGTACTGGTATAAGTAAAACAGAGAAAGTGATATCAGATCGCTAGTGAAGAGGTTACCAGTTTAATGTTTTTTCTATTTTTTATTTATTGGCGATCTATAATACACCGTTATCCTGTTTTCAAAACTGTGGCAGCGTTGTAAGAAGACTAGGTTTTTTACTGCATTTTAATGTCTCTAAAGCGCTTCACTCTTCATATCTGTCAGTGATGTCCGTCACTCTAACGTAGGTTAGCAAACAATATTAGTTATTTGTACCGCTGATTCCAGGATGGCACGATTTGATCATAATGATGTAGAGCTAGTCACATTGTAGGCTTCGTATACGTGATTCGTTTGCGTCAATGGCGACATGTTTTCTATTTCCACATTTCTAAATAGCAAAACCGCTTAAGTATGATAAAAAGTATCGTATCTGGCTCTGACCTTAAAAATTAAAACGAAACCACAAAAGTAAAGATCCTTGTCTTTTTTACTACACATGCTACTAGATAGGTGCTTGAGAGAATGTGTTGCAATCTATATGACGAAAGTTACGGAGTTTGGTCATTTGTTTGACTGGTGCTTATTCCTGGCTCAGTTCGGGGCACCTTTGGTTTTTTAAAGTAGCTCTTTAGATGTAGTGTCAGAGGGTAAAACTGATTTCTACACGTTCTAAGAGAAGAATTGATTCAATCGACACCTTTTAATAATCGGGACACTGTTAAATCCAAATACCACTTAAGAGATTCGACGAGTTTTTAGTCGTTTGTGGCGGACCTTGCGTCATGACACAGGAAATATTCGAGAGTTTTTGTAAAAGTGCATTCTGTGTAGAACGATAATTGTAAAATAAGAGTGTAAACAGTCGATATAAGGCATATTGTTTCAAGAAACCGAGATAAACCACGAACGATAGAAAAACGATGTAGATACCCTCAGTCTCCCTATTAGTAGCTTACCATATTTCTTTGGGTCCAAACAAGGACATATTACCGTACATTTTTTGTACAACACAGGACATATTTTTTAAATAACTTGAAAGTCTTAACGGTTTACTGAAACGTTACACTTCAATTTAACTTTTTCATTAGACATGACGTTTTTCAGAAATGCTTTGTGTACAATGTGGGCTGAACTGCCAGTTCCTAAAAGAGATGTATCTAAATCATTTCGAACTTTTCTGAACACATATTCATTCCCTTCAACTCCACTCTTCATTATTATTATTATTAGTGCTAACGACAGTATAACAAACCAACTGTCTTCATGTCTGTTTGTTTTTTTCACACTGAAAAAGGTTCTGAGTCAAAATTTGTGCAGTTACCTGATGCCTCATCGAAATTAAAAATTTTAACTACAATTCCTCCTCCAATTTACAACACATAATAACAATTGGAAGAAGTTTTACTTCACATCTTTTTGTGCTATCTATTCTCAATGTTACGTAATTAATATTTTACAAAAGGACGCAACATATTATCAAATACAAACGGCGAAAATACGATGACAATAACTGCCACGGTTTTGATTGTAGCACATGAAAATTTTGAGTTATATAACTTATTATACAGCTTAGATGTGCAGTCTGATGTTTTGGACTTTTAATCGAGTGTAGAAGTGTGGTATGAAAATGTAGCCTCTTTAGCAGCACTCTCCCGACCACAGTTTCTTTCTTTGGCTTAAAAAAATGTTATACGTTTGGTGAAGCAGAAGCACTAATAGCACTCATATTTTCAGCTGCATTCACGTGGGCGACCGCTACGGTCGCAGGTTCGAACCCTGCCTCGGGCATGCATGTGTGTGATGTCCTTAGGTTAGTTAGGTTTAAGTAGTTCTAAGTTCTAGGGGGCTGATGACCTCAGAAGTTAAGTCCCATAGTGGTCAGAGCCATTTGAACCATTTTGTATTCACGTGGACTTTAAATCACACTTTTCTGTATGTGCAACAGAAAATTCTTTAGTACATAGTGTGCAATGAAGACGTTCATTGTTACTGTCATTACGCAATTTCAAAAGTTTATATTCCTCTTGCACGCTAAGATTAAACACACTATTTCTTTGTCCCATTCCGACAAAAAACGAATGGAAATAAAATGATCGAAAACGTGTAGACGAGTCATTTCACACATAAAAACAATGGAAACTGTTGTAGCAAACCTGGCAACGTCGCCTCCCCATCGATTGCTACAAGGCAGAGAGGCACCGCCTTAAGAGAACGTTTGTGTCATGACATATAAGTTGAATATAAAAAAAAAAAAAATACTCACTATGCATAAAATTCTCCATCGTGGACGGTTTAACAGCCCCGTACATCATCTTAGACAGCAGTAAAAAGTCAGGACTGTTGGGGCTAACCACAACCATTGGCATGCCTACGTATTGGCCAAACAATTAATGTCAGCGGTAGTCAAGAATTGGTTCAATATTTTTCCTGGCAGTTCTGCAGCGAACAAATTATAAATGACACCTTTTGCTGTGGTCACTAAGATAAATGGTATTTGGATTCGTTATAAGGAAGTTTGTGGTGTCCCCTTTTTTATATTATATCGAATTATATCGAATGATCCGGCAAAATCAGCTAGGTGCGTTTTTCGGATGTTTCCCACACGTTCACAAAGAGAGCTCATTAAAACCTCCGATCTCCGCTATTATCTGCAGAATCCAATCTACTTTTGCAATAGGAAATCGCTCTGCACTGTATCCTAACATGAGACAACACAAATCCAACTTGTCTCGGGTTTGCAAGTCGGTGACGTCTTCACAGTCGTATCTGCTAGGCGCCGACACCACAGTAAATATTCGTTAAAAGTGTGTATCACTTGTGAAATGATAAATGTCCTTATAAACCAGGCCAGTACCTGCTTCAAACAACGCGGCGAGTAACTGGAAATACACTGGTAGCACTGAGAAACGTACAGCATCGAACGACGCCTCACACGCGACTCGGAAATACGACAAATGTGGCTTTAATTCGATGAACAGTGGAGATTTAAACCGGTTATTATCATTGCGTGCTCTGTGCTTGACTCTGTATTCGGTGGCTAATCTGATACGCATTCAGTTAACTAACCTTCGCGTGACAGTCCTCGAGAAGTAATCTTAGCAATCCAATGAAGCTCTGTCTTCACAGGGACAACTGTACACCCTGTTCTGTACGATGGGAAGTATGCGCACTATCTGGAAATTCAACCCAGTTTGTCCATCCCACCCAGCAGCAGTAATACAACCTGGGTTATGAAATAAGGCGGTACTCAAAGAACAAGCCATATCTTATGGCAGGAAAAATGTTATAAATAATAAATTACGGGTAGAACAACATGGAAAATATACACAATGCTCCACCAAAAATCGAGTCAGCCGCGACTTTACTCCATGACACTCTCAGATACAGGCTACATACACACATCTACATCTACATTTATCTACATCTACATTCAAACTCCGCAAGCCACCCAACGGTGTGTGGCGGAGGGCACTTTACGTGCCACTGTCATTACCTCGCTTTCCTGTTCCAGTCGCGTATGGTTCGCGGGAAGAACGACTGCCGCAAAGCCTTCGTGCGCGCTCTAATCTCTCTAATTTTACATTCGTGATCTCCTCTGGAGGTGTAAGTAGGGGGAAGCAATATGTTCGATACCTCATCGAGAAACGCACCCTCTCGAAACCTGGACAGCAAGCTACACCGCGATGCAGAGCACCTCTCTCGCAGAGTCAGCCACTTCAGTTTACTAAACATCTCCGAAACGCTATCACGCTTACCAAATAACCCTGTGACGAAACGCGCCGCTCTTCTTTGGATATTCTCTACCTCCTCCGTCAACCCGATCTGGTACGGATCCCACAATGATGAGCAATACTCAAGTATAGGTCGAACGAGTGTTTTGTAAGCCACCTCCTTTGTTGATGGACTACATTTTCTAAGCACTCTCCCAATGAATCTCAACCTGGTACCCGCCTTACCAACAATTAATTTTATATGATCATTCCACTTCAAATCGTTCCGCACGCATACTCCCAGCTATTTTACAGAAGTAACTGCTACCAGTGTTTGTTCCGCTATCATATAATCATACAATAAAGGATCCTTCTTTCTGTGTATTCGCAATACATCACATTTGTCTATGTTAAGGGCCAGTTGCCACTCCCTGCACCAAGTGCCTATCCGCTGCAGATCTTCCAACATTTCGCTACAATTTTCTAATGCTACAACTTCTCCGTATACTACAGCATCATCCGCGAAAAGCCGCATGGAACTTCCGACACTATCTACTAGGTCATTTATATATATTGTGAAAAGCAATGGTCCCATAACACTCCACTGTGGCACGCCTGAGGTTACTTTAACGTCTGTAGACGTCTCTCCATTGATAACAACATGCTGTGTTCTGTTTGCTAAAAACTCTTCAATCCAGCCACACAACTGGTCTGATATTCCGTAGGCTCTTACTTTGTTTATCAGGCGACAGTGCGGAACTGTATCGAACGCCTTCCGGAAGTCAAGAAAAATAGCATCTACCTGGGAGCCTGTATCTAATATTTTCTGGGTCTCATGAACAAATACAGCGAGTTGGATCTCACGCGATCGCTGTTTCCGGAATCCATGTTGATTCCTACAGAGTAGATTCTGGGTTTCGAGGAATGACATGATACGCGAGCAAAAAACATGTTATAAAATTCTGCAACAGATCGATGTCAGAGATATAGGCCTATAGTTTCGCGCATCTGCTCGACTGCTCTTCTTGAAGACTGGGACTACTTGTGCTCTTTTCCAATCATTTGGAACCTTCCGTTCCTCTAGAGACTTGCGGTACACGGCTGTTAGAAGGGGGGCAAGTTCTTTCGCGAACTCTGTGTATAATCGAATTGGTATCCCATCAGGTCCAGTGGACTTCCCTCTGTTGAGTGATTTCAGTTGCTTTTCTATTCCTTGGACACTTATTTCGATGTGAGCTATTTTTTCGTTCGTGCGAGGATTTAGAGAAGGAACTGCAGTGCGGTCTTCCTCTGTGAAACAGCTTTGGAAAAAGGTGTTTAGTATTTCAGCTTTACGCGTGTCATCCTCTGTTTCATTGTCATCATCATCCCAGAGTGTCTGGATATGCTGTTTCGATCCACTTACTGATTTAACGTAAGACCAGGACTTCCTAGGATTTTCTGTCAAGTCGGTACATAGAATTTTACTTTCGAATTCACTGAACGCTTCACACATAGCCCTCCTTACGCTACCTTTGACATCGTTTAGCTTCTGTTTGTCTCAGAGATTTTGGCTGCGTTTAAATTTGCAGTGAAGCCTTCTCTGCTTTCGCAGTAGTTTCCTAACTTTGTTGTTAAACCACGGTGGGCTTTTCCCGTCCCTCACAGTTTTACTCGGCACGTACCTGTCTAAAACGCATTTTACGATTGCCTTGAACACTGGGCTTACGCTTTTTTGAGTACTGCCCCAGTCCTGAACTGAAATTATTTCCAATCTTGTGGTTACACCCAATGCACTGTCCAAACCAGTTTTCAGGATGCAACCAGATCATATCTAGTATAGCATTGCGGTGTTCAAGTCACCTCGAGGAATGTTTCATCTTACCTTTACTTTCATGATAAATACCGCAACTGCAAAACCCGTACCAAATATTTCCAACTGGAATACCATTGTTCCACTTAGTCTGTGTTCAGAGTGCCACCGACATTGGTTGGCAGAAGCAGTCGCCAGAAGCCGCCAGTTAACATCAGGCGACAGGTTCGTCACAGCGCGTCAGATCTCATTCGTCAGTTTTTGGCGGGATCAAGGAGATTACGTCAGATTAGGCCCACTTAGAGTCTGTTATCTCAAGGATATAAGAAGCTACACTGAGCAAACAAAATTATAGGACCACTTTTTTGAACTCTGCCATTTTCTCGAGCCTGAGAGTGACGTCCCGGCATTGACGAGGAAAACATGGAATTGACAGCTGCGAATGTGGACGTCCATCAGCTGTACAATGGAATGATGACAAAGAATATTTGTGCCGAACAGGGATTCGAATCCGGATTTCCCACTCATCACGAGCGGTGGACTTACCATTTGGCTACCCGAGCACGACTTAGCGCCAGACCCAAATTTCCATACGTCGTCAACCAAGTGTCTACATCCTGCACTCGTACGTCCACTAAGCATATTCCCGTACAAGGGAGACATTTTGCTTGAAAGTCGCTTACCAGGTGTCGGCGGATAAATACGATATTACTGAGCCTGTGTTGTTCCGAATTACGATGCAACGTTCCTTCCGATATGCGTGCATGATCATTGTACAAAATGATCGAATGATGAATAAATATTGCTATTCTATTTACTTGAAATCCAAATCATACATCGTCTAAGGAAGGATTGTCCAGCTTCACCAATCTTATGTTTGTCGAAATAGTAAGATAAATGCTTGCAGAAGTAATCATGAATTTATATGTTATAAAAGTAAGTGTTCAGTGTGCGTGGCGCTACAATTCAGAAACGAGTCCCGGAGTGATCAAATGAGTTATATGGTGTGGTAGCCCTCTATCGCCCATCCATGAAGAAGATTCCCGTACTTACCTGAAGGGCCTGCTTTTTAAGATGTAAGAGCTGTGAAGTTTCCCCCTCAAATATTTTTAGAACATTCGAAAGAATTCGAGAAATTCTAGAACTTTCGAGAGTATTTGAGAGCATTCCACAAGATTCCGGAATGTTCCACAACGACCCGGGATATTCTGGAATGTTCGGGAACAGTCTGGAACATTAGGCAAGATTCCAGAATGCTCGGGAACATCCCAGATCACACACATCATTTTGGAACATTCCAGAACACTCTGGAATGATGGGGAATATTCTGAAACATTGTGGAGCACTTGAAACGTTTTTGATGCGTTCTGGTATTCGCCTCTGGTGGGGCTACCCAAGTGGTATATGAAGCAAGGCCCGTCGTGGGTTAGACCGTCAGTTTCTTATCAACGACGACGGGAGGAACAAAAAAAAAATGCAGTCATTGAATGAAACAAACAATGAAATGTGAGCAGTCAAAGTGATGCAGTGACTGAATATAAATCGAAAACGAAGTGTGAAGAGTGTGTAAAGCGTACTTAGTGTATTTGTTAGTAAATAGTTGATCTGATTTATATTTAAGTAAATGTACAAAGAAGGGAAAGCAGAAAGGTGGAAAGAGTATATAGAGGGTCTATACAAGGGCGATGTACTTGAGGACAATATTATGGAAATGGAAGAGGATGTAGATGAAGATGAAATGGGAGATGCGATACTGCGTGAAGAGTTTGACAGAGCACTGAAAGACCAGAGTCGAAACAAGGCCCTGGGAGTAGACAACATTCCATTAGAACTACTGACAGCTTTGGGAGAGCCAGTCCTGACAAAACTCTAACATCTGGTGAGCAAGATGTATGAGTCAGGCGAAATACCCTCAGACTTCTAGAAGAATATAATAATTCCAACCCAAAAGAAAGCAGGTGTTGACAGATGTGAACATTACCGAACTATCAGTTTAATAAGTCACGGCTCCAAACTACTACCACGAATACTTTACAGACAAATGCAAAAAGTGGTAGAAGCCGACCTCGGGGAAGATCAGTTTGGATTCCATAGAAATGTTGGAAAACGTGAGGCAATACTGACCCTACGACTTATCTTAGAAAATAGATTAAGGAAAGGCAAAGCTACGTTTCTAGCATTTGTAGACTTAGAGAAACCTTTTGACAATGTTGACTGGAATACTCTCTTTCAATTTCTGAAGTTAGCAGGGGTAAAATACAGGGAGCGAAAGGCTATTTACAATTTGTACAGAAACCAGAGGGGAAGTTAAAAGAGTCGAGGGAAATGAAAGGGAAGCAGCGGTTGGGAAGGGAGTGAGACAGGGTTGTAGCCTCTCCCCGATGTTATTCAATATGTATATTGAGCAAGCAGTAAAGGAAACAAAAGAAAAGTTCGGAGTAGATATTAAAATCCATGGAGAAGAAATAAAAACTTTGAGATTCGCCGATGACATTGTAATTCTGTCAGAAACAGCAAAAGACTTGGAAGAGCAGTTGAACGGAATGGACAGTGTCTTGAAAGGAGGGTATAAGAAGAACATCAACAAAAGCAAAACAAGGATAATGGAATGTAGTCGAATTAAGTCGGGTGATGCTGAGGGAATTAGATTAGGAAATGAGACACTTAAAATAGTAAAGGAGTTTTGCTATTTTGGGAGCAAAATGATAGTCGAAGCAGAGAGGATATAAAATGTAGACTGGCAATGGCAAGGAAAGCGTTTCTGAAGAAGAGAAATTTGTTAACGTCGAGTATAGAGTTAAGTTTTAGGAAGTCGTTTCTGAAAGTATTTGTATGGAGTGTAGCCATGTATGGAGGTGAAACATGGACGATAAATAGTTTAGACAAGAAGAGAATAGAAGCTCTTGAAATGTGGTGCTACAGAAGAATGCTGAAGATTAGATGGGTAGATCACATAACTAATGAGGAGGTATTGAATACAATTGGGGAGAAGGGGAGTTTGTAGTACAACTTGACTAGAAGAAAGGATCGGTTGGTAGGACATGTTCTGAGGCATCAAGGGATCACCAATTTAGTACTGGAGGGCAGTGTGGAGGGTAAAAATCGTAGAGGGATACCAAGAGATGGATACACTAAGCAGATTCAGAAGGATGTAGGTTGCAGTAGGTACTGGGAGATGAAGCTTGCACAGGATAGAGTAGCATGTAGAGCTGCATCAAACCAGTCTCAGGAGTGAAGACCACAACAACAACAACATCCTGAAATACTAAATTTTGAAAGTAAAATTAAATGGAGTTACTGGTTAAATGAATGACCAGCTTAACTTAAATTCTGTTACGTAAAAAAATACTTTCAGTAATTCAAAATTTAGAAGAAGGCATACAATTTACTTTTGATTACTGAACCACTGAATTGCATCTACTTTAAGAAAATGAGCCACTGATTTTACTTTTAAATTAACAACAATAAAATACATACCAAGGCAGAAGAAGTCGCTTGCTAAGCTAAATACAGAATAAATGAATTTTCGCACTCTTAAATTGTGCTAAATCTTTAGTTATTACTTTAGGAGTAGTCATTCAGAAATTCTTTTAATTTGCTTTCAAATGTTGGTTGGCTATCCGTCAAACGTTTAATTCTAATTGGCAAATGACCAAAGATTTTTGTGGCAGCATAATTCACCCGTTTCTGTGCCATAAGGAGATTTAATCCAGAACAGTGAAGATCATCATTTCTTCTAGTTTTGTAGCTATGCACTTCGATGTTATTTTTGGATTGGAATGGGTATTTAATAACAAATTTCTTAAATGAATATATGTACTACGAAAATACTGTGGATATCCCGAGCTCCTTAAATAAATGTCTGCAAGATGATCTTGGGTGGACTCCAGCTATTATTCTGATTGCACGCTTTTGTGCAATGAATACTTTCTCTCTTAATGACGAGTAATCTCCAAAGTCGTCTCCAGAGCCAACGGATAATTATGGGACAGGCAATATTTGGAACTGCAGCTTCCTCCGCCTGTCCTCTCCTACCGTGCTCTCGATACTCGCAGGCTGACATATCAGGCGCGTCTACACTGGTGGGTGCGAGCATAGCTGCACACAGCGTCGGCGGGAGCCCCAAAAAACTTCATCGCTCAGGTTGCCCTGCTTCATCTCTGCTCGCAACGCGACAGAGACTCTCCACACGCAAAGATAAACAACGGCACAGCTACTACCATTTCGTCGTTACTATCGATATGTTACTGTGAAAGTAAGATAATTGGCAAATCTTAGAAGTAACCGCTGAAACCTAAGATTTACCATCGCGGTGTGGTTAAAGTCCGAAATTTCTCATTATATGCATACATTTCGAACTTATACCAAGAGACATCTTCCCCCATGAACCATGGACCTTGCCGTTGGTGGGGAGGCTTGCGTGCCTCAGCGATACAGATGGCCGTACCGTAGGTGCAACCACAACGGAGGGGTATCTGTTGAGAGGCCAGACAAACATGTGGTTCCTGAAGAGGGGCAGCAGCCTTTTCAGTAGTTGCAGGGGCAACAGTCTGGATGATTGACTGATCTGGCCTTGTAACATTAACCAAAACGGCCTTGCTGTGCTGGTACTGCGAACGGCTGAAAGCAAGGGGAAACTGCAGCCGTAATTTTTCCCGAGGACATGCAGCTTTACTGTATGATTAAATGATGATGGCGTCCTCTTGGGTAAAATATTCCGGAGGTAAAATAGTCCCCCATTCGGATCTCCGGGCGGGGACTACTCAAGAGGACGTCGTTATCAGGAGAAAGAAAACTGGCATTCTACGGATCGGAGCGTGGAATGTCAGGTCCCTTAATCGGGCAGGTAGGTTAGAAAATTTAAAAAGGGAAATGGATAGGTTAAAGATAGATATAGTGGGAATTAGTGAAGTTCGGTGGCAGGAGGAACAAGACTTTTGGTCGGGTGATTACAGGGTTATAAATACAAAATCAAATAGGGGTAATGCAGGAGTAGGTTTAATAATGAATAAAAAAATAAGAGTGCGAGTTAGCTACTACAAACAGCATAGTGAACGCATTATTGTGGCCAAGATAGACACAAAGCCCATGCCTACTACAGTAGTACAAGTTTATATGCCAACTAGCTCTGCAGATGATGAAGAAATTGATGAAATGTATGACCAGATAAAAGAAATTATTCAGGTAGTGAAGGGAGGCGAAAATTTAATAGTCATGGGTGACTGGAATTCGTCAGTAGGAAAAGGGAGAGAAGGAAACATAGTAGGTGAATATGGATTGGGGGGAAGAAATGAAAGAGGAAGCCGCCTTGTAGAATTTTGCACAGAGCATAACTTAATCATAGCTAACACTTGGTTCAAGAATCATAAAAGAAAGTTGTATACCTGGAAGAATCCTGGAGATACTAATAGGTATCAGATAGATTATATAATGGTAAGACAGAGATTTAGGAACCAGGTTTTAAATTGTAAGACATTTCCAGGGGCAGATGTGGATTCTGACCACAATCTATTGGTTATGAACTGCAGATTGAAACTGAAGAAACTGCAAAAAGGTGGGAATTTAAGGAGATGGGACCTGGATAAACTGAAAGAACCAGAGGTTGTACAGAGTTTCAGGGAGAGCATAAGGGAACAATTGACTGGAATGGGGGAAAGAAATACAGTAGAAGAAGAATGGGTAGCTCTGAGGGATGAAGTAGTGAAGGCAGCAGAGGATCAAGTAGGTAAAAAGACGAGGGCTAATAGAAATCCTTGGGTAACAGAAGAAATATTGAATTTAATTGATGAAAGGAGAAAATATAAAAATGCAGTAAATGAAGCAGGCAAAAAAGAATACAAACGTCTCAAAAATGAGATCGACAGGAAGTGCAAAATGGTTAAGCAGGGATGGCTAGAGGACAAATGTAAGGATGTAGAGGCTTGTCTCACTAGGGGTAAGATAGATACTGCCTACAGGAAAATTAAAGAGACCTTTGGAGATAAGAGAACCACTTGTATGAACATCAAGAGCTCAGATGGAAACCCAGTTCTAAGCAAAGAAGGGAAGGCAGAAAGGTGGAAGGAGTATATAGAGGGTTTATACAAGGGCGATGTACTTGAGGACAATATTATGGAAATGGAAGAGGATGTAGATGAAGATGAAATGGGAGATAAGATACTGCGTGAAGAGTTTGACAGAGCACTGAAAGACCTGAGTCGAAACAAGGCCCCGGGAGTAGACAACATTCCATTAGAACTACTGATGGCCTTGGGAGAGCCAGTCCTGACAAAACTCTACCATCTGGTGAGCAAGATGTATGAGACAGGCGAAATACCCACAGACTTCAAGAAGAATATAATAATTCCAATACCAAAGAAAGCAGGTGTTGACAGATGTGAAAATTACCGAACTATCAGTTTAATAAGTCACAGCTGCAAAATACTAACGCGAATTCTTTACAGACGAATGGAAAAACTGGTAGAAGCGGACCTCGGGGAAGATCAGTTTGGATTCCGTAGAAATGTTGGAACACGTGAGGCAATACTAACCTTACGACTTATCTTAGAAGAAAGATTAAGAAAAGGCAAACCTACGTTTCTAGCATTTGTAGACTTAGAGAAAGCTTTTGACAACGTTAACTGGAATACTCTCTTTCAAATTCTGAAGGTGGCAGGGGTAAAGTACAGGGAGCGAAAGGCTATTTACAATTTGTACAGAAACCAGATGGCAGTTATAAGAGTGGAGGGGCATGAAAGGGAAGCAGTGGTTGGGAAAGGAGTGAGACAGGGTTGTAGCCTCTCCCCGATGTTATTCAATCTGTATATTGAGCAAGCAGTAAAGGAAACAAAAGAAAAATTCGGAGTAGGTATTAAAATTCATGGAGAAGAAGTAAAAACTTTGAGGTTTGCCGATGACATTGTAATTCTGTCAGAGACAGCAAAGGACTTGGAAGAGCAGTTGAACGGAATGGACAGTGTCTTGAAAGGAGGATATAGGATGAACATCAACAAGAGCAAAACGAGGATAATGGAATGTAGTCTAATTAAATCGGGTGAGACACTTAAAGTAGTAAAGGAGTTTTGCTATTTAGGGAGTAAAATAACTGATGATGGTCGAAGTAGAGAGGATATAAAATGTAGACTGGCAATGGCAAGGAAATCGTTTCTGAAGAAGAGAAATTTGTTAACATCGAGTATAGATTTAAGTGTCAGGAAGTCGTTTCTGAAAGTATTTGTATGGAGTGTAGCCATGTATGGAAGTGAAACATGGACGATAACCAGTTTGGACAAGAAGAGAATAGAAGCTTTCGAAATGTGGTGCTACAGAAGAATGCTGAAGATAAGGTGGGTAGATCACGTAACTAATGAGGAGGTATTGAATATGATTGGGGAGAAGAGAAGTTTGTGGCACAACTTGACTAGAAGAAGGGATCGGTTGGTAGGACATGTTTTGAGGCATCAAGGGATCACAAATTTAGCATTGGAGGGCAGCGTGGAGGGTAAAAATCGTAGAGGGAGACCAAGAGATCAACACACTAAGCAGATTAAGAAGGATGTAGGTTGCAGTAGGTACTGGGAGATGAAGAAGCTTGCACAGGATAGAGTAGCATGGAGAGCTGCATCAAACCAGTCTCAGGACTGAAGACTACAACAACAACAACACCAAGAGACATTGGTAAATCTTGGGATTTACCAATGCAGACTGGTAAAAACTGGACGGAAGACCCCCTGTCCCTATCCTGCAGGTTCAGACAAGTTTCGTTGTTGCCAATTTTGTGTTCAGATAAGTTTTTTTGTTGGGAATTATGAGTTCTCAGTATGCTCACCGCACGTCTCAGTCAGTGTCGAGCATCGTGTCTACAGTCATCTTCACGACTCGTTTTAGTGGCGTTTCTTCTGCAGCTTTGCATCAGAATGAGTGATGTTATGCGTAACAGATTTTACGAAATTTTAAATGAACCAGTGAATAAGAAGAAGGACAACAATTTTCATGTAACTGCTGAGCAGTATAGTGCTCTATTAAGTGAAGTGAAAAATGCAAAAATCGTTTCCAATAAAAAATCTGTTCACTACAGACATTTGAAGCGATATGATGCTCCCAACATCGGAGATGGAGAGAAACTCACAACACCGGTGTCTGCTGGAAAAGAAGAAATTCGTTATTACGTTCGTTTCGATGAACTGTTTAATATACTACATGGCAGCGACACTGCTATAGGCCACGGCAGCCGAACACGGATGATTGTGGAACTGAATTGTAAGGACAATGTGACTGTTGAATCAATCGTTACTTGAGATTAAGTGAACCATGGCGGAAAAAGCAAAAAAAAGACCTATCACTGGCAGAGAAATGAATTCACGATGCCAAATTGACTTAATTGACGTGCAGGCCAACTCAGACAATAAGTCGAAGTTTCGAAGTTCATACTTGTATGCCAAGGTCATCTGACACAATTTATCCCCCGCACACTAGCATTGAAAAGGGCTGATGAAGTAGCATATGATCTCCTGGACATTTTTACCACCTTTGGTGCCCAAGTATCCTTCATTATGATAATGGAAGAGAGTTTTGTAGCCAAGCCATTCAAAGTTTATGTAGGTTGTGGAGTGATATAAAGATAGTCCACGAGAAGCCGAGGCACAGGGTACGCCCAAACATATACCAATGTCTCTTGGTAAAAGTTCGAAATCTATGCATATAATAAGAAATTTCGGACTTTTACCACACCATGGTGGTAAGTCTTAGGTTTCACGAGTTAATTCTAGGATTTACCTATCATCTGAATTTTGCAGTAACAGATATATTCAATAAACTTCCCTTGGCTATTACCCACAAATTTACAATATTTTCGTTATAATTATAATCAATTATATACAGTCAAAATTAAATACACTGGTACTTCGATTACGTATTAAATAGTGTCTGTAATACAGCTTACAGCTTCAGAATCAAAAGTACAGTGCAAGTTATCAACGAATATTAAACGACGAAAACTTTGGATCTTGCAGAAGGTATTTTATCCACATTTTCGGTGTTACATCACTACTGGAAACATCTCCGCAGGAATTTTTAATGTACGTGTCCGCGTAAACTCCGGAATCCAACGAATTTCTTCAAAATATGAAAGCGCACAACTCCTGGCTCCAAATGACTTCTTTCGGTGTCACTTCGATCAACACCAACAAAGATGAAGTCAGTTACGTTTTCTTCCATCCAAGGACAAATTTATCACAATATGGGATCATTACTATCACCACCCAACGAAAACAATAAATTTTGGAAGGACATTTCATCGGATATAAAGAAACAGAAACTGATCAACGATGAAGAAATATTAGTGGACTGAGACGAGACGTAGTTTGAGATGAACAGAGGATCTTACACAATTACAATCAATTGATTCACATATTCAAAACATCACTACACCGAACTATTTCTGATGACTATAAAGTTATAATTCGAGCCGACAAAAGACCACATGAAGTACATGAAAGTCGATTTAATGCGCCTCAGGCAGACCAAGAGCTATCGTAATTGTGGACACTGAAAACAAAAGCCATGTCATAATGTACAACGAACAAGAGAAGCAACGCATTGAAGAAACACACGGTTCATATGACGTCCTCCAACCTCCAATTATATTTCTGCATGGAGAGGACGGATATCATTTTAATGCAAAAAAAAAATCCAACCTGAAACAGGCGTAGAAAAAAAAGAGTTACTTCCAAGGAGTTCTATGTTGACCGCTTAATGATCAGAGACAACGAAACATCAATCACATTCTCAACGCTCGACGTTTATTCCAACAAGTTGTTGTAGATGCGTGTGCGAAAACAGAAGCGGAATGGATATTTTACATCAGACTGAATCATAAGAAACTACACAATGAAAAATAAATCCACATTCGAGATTCAATCATAACTGACGGTAACACTGGCGACATTGGAAAAATCTTACCCTCATCATGCACAGGAAGTCCGGGATACCTGCACGAATACACTCAAGATATCAATGATCTACATAAGGAAATACGGACGACGTGACCTCTTCATAACATTCACATGCAACTCGTCGTGGCCAGAAATCAAAGAACTACTAAGATACGGACAAGCCCTCATGCACCGACACGACGTAATAGCCCGAAATTTTCCGAAAAAGATAAATAATATTTATTGAAGTCATCACAAAATACAATATCTTTGGAACCGTTAGATACTGGACGCATGCAATCGAGTGGCAAAAATGAGGAATGCCTCAGTAATATAAATTCATTTGGCTTCACGACAGAATTCATCCCACGCATATCGACAAAATCATCCAAGCTAATTTCCCAATCCACAAGAAGATCCGTGACTGTACAATATAGTAATGAAAAAAAGATACATGGACCATATGGGCCATTAAACTCCAATTCGCCATGTATGAGTGATGGAAAATGTGAAAAAAATTAGAGAAAACCGTACTTGAATGACACACAAATCGGAGTTGATGGCTATCCCAAATACAGAATACAATCATCCAAAAACGGTGCTTCACAGCAAAAATACGAATACGAACCAACGACGAACTCGAAATCGATAAACAATGAGTAGCACCACATAACACACTACTTTCCAAAATGTTCCAAGCACACATAAACATAGAATACTGCAATTCAGTGAAAAATATCAAATATGTCTGTTAGTATGTGAACAAAGGTAGCAAAATGGCAGTATTTCAAACAGCCAAAGACAGCGAACAAAAAAAATACAAAAGACCAGACCCTCATGTACCGAACGGGAAGATACATCAACAGCAGCGAAGCAGCGTGCCGGATTTTCGGTTTTCCCATACACTGTCCAACTGTGCAACATATAACAGTACATTTGGACAAAAGACAGTTTATTTCACAAAACATACCGCCAGAAAAACTGCAAGTGAACCACCTCAGAATACAACATTGACAGCTTTTTACCAACTATGCCAAACGGATCAATTCGTGACAACATTACTATATGTCGACGTCCCTACCTATTGTATGTGGAACACAACAAGAAAAATCTTTCTGCGACGGAAACAAGTAATTTCAGTCGAAGGTCATCCAGGAATAATGAAATTTTGCGCACTAGACCGAGTATACACAGTACATCCGACCAACGCCGAATGTTTATATCTGCGGATATTGCTACACGAAATACAGAAACCGATTAGTTTCACAAATTTCAAGACTGTTGACGGTTACCTACGCCAGACGTACAGAGAAGCATGCCAACGCTTAGAAGTACTGGAAAACGAGAACCACTGGGAATTAACACTACACGAAGCCTCACTCACAGTTTCAGGCGAACAAATGAGAGACTTAATCACCACAATTCCAACAACATATAACGCATAGAATCCAAAACAGCTATGGGACTCCTTCAAAGAAAGTATGATTGATGACACACTACAACAAATCGGACAAGCTCATCCTGAAATGGCCGGCTGGTGTGGCCCAGCGATTCTAGGCGCTTCAGTCGCAGGTTCGAATCCTGCCTCGGGCATGGACGTGTGTGGTGTCTTAGTTTAGTTAGGTTTAAGTAGTTCTAAGTTCTAGCAGACTGATGACCTTAGATGTCGAGTCCCTTAGTGCTCAGAGCCATTTGAACCATTTGAACCATCCTGGAATGATCACTGAATTCAAAGAGGACATCTTCAATAAAACACTCATTCACCTAAAAGATAAATGTTTACCAGTAACCCACCAGACCTTAGTACAACTTTGGATGGAAGCACCACGAAAGGACGCTATCAGTGTGCGTAACTTCAAAATTACAAAGCATAAAAGCAGTGACATCAACGAACTACTTCAATATATTGCTCACAACAAACCACTGGTCAGTGACAATAAAAAGGAAATTTACAACGTTATCACGGACTGGATCGACAACAACACAGGCGGAATTATTTACTTCTACACACCAAGTGGTACCGGGAAATCATTTCTAACAAATCTATTGCTGGCAGAAATTTGTGCTAAACAACACATTGCAATTGCACTAGCTTCACCCGACATTGTAGCCACACTTATGGAAGGAGGATGAATTGCTCATTCCAACCTACAACTACCGTTGAATATAGCCGAATAACAATTGCCGGTACGTAAAATCTCTAGAGCATCTGGACGGGGTGGACTTCTAAAGCAAGCTAAAATTATCTTCTGGGAGGAATGCAGAGTGGCACAATAAAAAATCACTCGAAGCCACGGACAGAACTCTACAACACTTGCTAGGAAACTCTGAAGTGATGGGAGGAGCTCTACTCAAACTCTCAGGAGATTTTAGACAAACACTTCCAGTTACCCCTTAGTCAAAACCAGCAGACGTGACCACTTATATGCTTAAAAAAATCATATCTCTGGCCACACATACAAATACTGCGGCTATCAAATAATATGAGAGACTATCGAAAGACAAAACAACAGCACATTTTGCTCAACAATTTTTACAAACAGGTGAAGGCACGTATTCTACTGACCAGGTGACCGGTCTCATTGAATTCAACAATGATTTCTGCAACATAGCCACTGCTGAAAACTAACTCATCGACCAAATTCATCCAAACATTGTTCATAAATATACCAATCCGTACTGGCTAATTGAAAGGGCAATTTTGGGAACAAAAAATAATATTGTCAACGGTATGAACTTAAATATTCAAAAGAAAATTGCCGGTGGAGAGAGTATTTACAAATCGATCGACACGATAGTAAATGCTGAAGAAAAGTAGGAACTTCCCAGCAGGATTTCTAAACTCTTTGCAAGTATCAGGAATGCCATTACACTAGCTTTGACTTAAAACTGGATCTCTGACCATACTACCCAGAGACTTCAACTCACCAAAACTATGTAATGGAACAAGGATGATCGTCGAATAGTTATTGGATAAAATAATCGAAGCCGAACTTATGACTAGAAAGTGCAAAGGACACACACTATTTATCCCCAAAATACCACTGATCTCTAGTGAACTACCATTCCAATTTTAAAGACTCAAGTTCCAATCAAATTAGCCTATAGTCTCACAGTTAAGAAAGCGCAAGGACAAACTTTAAAATATTGCGGCGTCCGCCTCAAAGACTCCTGCTTCTCTCACCGTCAACTATACGTAGCTTACTCTCGTGTAGGAAATTCGAAAAATTTGTACGAACATACCCCGGATAACAAAATGGAAAATGTTATTTATAAACAAGTATTGTAAAAAGTTAGAATAAGTTTTCAATAATTTTTTACCTCTTACATTTTAACAAGTATTGTAAATAGTTAGAACACGTTTTCAATGAAATTTTTTTACCCCTTATACTTTAAAGTTTATCCTTTTATTCCAACTACCACACAATATCATATAAACTCCCTGGGCGAAGCCAGGTACCTCAGCTATCTGGAGATATTTACAACTTGTAAACTGAGCTAGCGAATATGCTACAACTAATACTACCAATAACAAATAAGAAATGAGTTACCTTAGATACATAAAACACTTTGGTAACGATCCATAAAATTAAATGATTTCAAGGAGGTGCTTTACTTTCTAGAAGAAACGAGAGTTTACGAACCTACGAAGTTCCCCAACTGCAGCACCACTGAGCGGAAACTGAAGTGATCCTCACAATTTCTGACTTCCTGAATACACATACATCGTTGCACGATGTGGAACAAGGGATTCGTCTGCTAGATAAGTGTTATTTTAATTGAGAGCAGTGTGACATGCCACAGCGATAATCATCTTTCAGCGCGACCACCGGCTAGTTTTACACGCACTAGTGATGGGACAAACCTATTGGTTTTATCAACCGATTTGACATTTTTTTTTGTTCAGTCGGATTTTACAGCCAAGTGAGTCAACGGAATGTGGTCAGATCAGCTGTATATATGTTTTTCACTCACTCTCCGGGTTTCAGTGACTTCACTTACATGTTTTTCCAGCTTTTTTCGGATACGCATGAACCATGACCTTTGCCGACTTTTTGGAGGCAAATAACGTATCTTCTTTTGAAGAGAGGTGAATGGTAGCTATTTTCATAAAATTGAAGTATTTTGAATATTTAAATAAGGAATATTCGTACTTGTGTAATTAAATGTACATTTTTGGTAGGATTTAGAAGGTTAATAACTGGTCCCACACATTAAATTTGTGCTTAAATAAATGAACAGTTCCTTTTTATTTAAATTTATTGAAACTCTCTCTTCTTGCTGGTTTGCATGAATCGCCGAGAATTATCTTTCAGTAAATGATGAGGTGATATGAACATAAATCACACAGTCTATAAATTTTTTAATTGTTTGGTGGCTTAATCATTTGCTTTTTAAGCGAATGCTGTCGCTCGTGGAAAGCATTCTTATCATACTTTAATTTTCTTTGAGTTTCTTTCATTAACATAGTTTCAAAATATGGATAATCTTTGCAGATACGGTATTTCGCAATGAATTTCTCTTATGGTTCACTTTTTATCAGTTACCTGACACACACAGTTATATAGGAGGTTATCTGTAATTCTAAATGTAGAAGTCTTGTCATACGAACACTTTGTTTGCCAAGATAGCAATTGTTTGTACTGTGATGACTAGTTTCGGCAAATCTGAATTACCATTTTCAAATATGAAAGTGAATAAAATGTAAGCTGAAGGTGAATATCCATCTTGAATATGTAATGTAAGATAAGAGAGAAAGGAACATACCCTTGGGAGTGGTTGTATGGCTTTATCGTTCACAGCCTTTCATCATGTATTTTATTTTAAACTAGAATACATGAACACTGTTAACATACATGGCTGACTTGATGTCATATATTTCAATGCTTTTGGAAGTATTGCTCCTATTATCTATGATCTGCGCAATGATGTCTAAATACCCCTTACGAACAATTTTGCAATTTCGAAGTATTATTTATATAACGCCTACGTTTACCAAAACATAGTCTAACAAAGGTTATAATTATGCCATCTAGCGCTCTGAATGTGCAGTTCTCTTACATAAAGACTTAACATTTTATGATTTTCTGTACGAAAAATTATAACGTTTTTAATTTCGCAAAACACTGTATGATGTTACATAGCAGATTTTTACAATGAAGGGCCAAAGAAACGTATATGCTTGCATTTTCAAATACAGAGATATTTAAACAGGCAGAATACGAGACTGCGGTCGGCAACACCTAAATAAGACAACAACTATCTGGCGCAGTCGTTAGCTGGTTACTGCTGGTACAATCGCAGGTTTTCAAGATTTGAGTGAGTTTGAACGTGGTGTTATAGTCGGCGCATGAGCGATGGGACACAGAATCTCCGGGTAGCGTTGAAGTGGGGATTTTCTCGTACGACCGTTTCACGAGTGTGCTGTGAATATCAGGAATCCGGTAAAACATTAAATCTCCGACATCGCTGCGGCCGGAAAAAGACGACGGGACCAACGACGACTGAAGAGAATCGCTCAACCACCAGAAGTGGAACCCTTCTGCGAATTGCTGCAGATTTCAATGCTAGGACGTCCACAAGTGTCAGCGTGGGAACCATACAACGAAACATCATCGATATGGGCTTTTGGAGCCGAAGGCCCACTCGTGTAACCTTGATGACTGCACGACACAAAACCTTACGCCTCGCCTGGGCCCGTCAACGCTGGCATTGAACTGTTGATGACTGGAACCATGTTGCCTGGTCGGACGAGTCTCGTTTCAAGTTGTACCTAGCGGATAGACACGTACGGGTATGGAGACAACCTCATGAACCCATGAACCCTGCATGTCAGCAGGGGACTGTTCAAGCTAGTGGAGACTGTAATGGTGTGGGACGCGTGCAATTGGAGTGATGTGGGTCCTCTGATACGTCTAGATACAACTTTGTAAGGTGACACGTACGTATTCATCCTGTCTGATCACTTGCGTCCATTCATGTCCAGTGTGCATTCCGACAGACAATGAGACATCCCACGCGTCCAGAATTGCTACAGAGTGGCTCCAGGAACACTGTTCTGAGTTTAAACACTTCCGCTGGCCACCAAACACCCCAGACATGAACATTATTGAGCATATCTGGGATGCCTTGCAACGTGCTGTTCAGTAGAGATTTCCATCCCCTCGTACTCTTACGGATTTTTTGGTCAGCCCTGCAGGATTCATGGTGTCAGTTCCCTTCGGCACTACTTCAGACATTAGTCGAGTCTATGTCAAGTCGTGTTGTCGCACTTCGGCGTGCTCGCGGAGGCCCTACACGACATTAGGCACTTGTACCACTTTATTATATAAATGCTTGTATGCATATTACTTTACATGAGGGGGAAAAGTTTTAGTTTAAGTTACACTGCATCTTGGTGGCAGACTCAAGCAATCTGATATATGTTTACAAGCTGTATGTCAGTCTTCCTCCAGATTTTAATATAGATGTGTTATCTAATATGGTACTGGTTAAATGTACTTACTATCAGTGACTTGTGACATTTGATGTACATTTTATTTCTCTAAGAGGCGTGGAACGTTACAAAGTATTACCTGTAATGTGAGGTACGTCGGTTATCAAAACATTATTGTATTTCTAACTGTGAACATTTTTCTACGTATTCACATAATTTTTTAACTTACAGTAACATTATTAGCAATTATGACAAAGTGTCCACCTATAACAGTTGCTGCAGACGCTACTGCTTGTAAGAATGTGGTATATAATTCTTTTACCTGTTTCTTCGTTACCTTATATTACATATTCAAGTAGAATATTCGCCTGTAGCTTACATATTAATCATTTCCAGATTTTAAAATGGCAATTCATATTTTCTGATTCTAGTCTTCACTGTGTAAACAACTGCGAACTTGACAAATAAAGTGCTTGTATAAGAAGACTACAACATTTATTTTTTTGCAGTCACTTGATTTTTTTTCCATTTATGAAACGTCCCCTTAGAAAAATTATACTCGACTGTGCTTATACTGACACACAATATTTTTAGCGCAAAGCAATCTGACTTTCAAAAATCCCTACAAAAGAATGGCCCTGACTATAACATTAACCTATATCTTTCACAAATCACTTTCCTTACAAAAATCTTCGTTACTCGAACTACTGCAATACAGCGAGCGCCACTACTGCCAGCTAAATAAAAGATTCAAACTACGGAAGGCACTAACTACTGATAGGCATAGTTAGCAAATGAAAGATTTTGATAGAGAACAAACAATGTATTTACCTTAATAGTCATCAAAAGTCATAATATATATAGGAGTTCATAACATCCATTCTTACAAACATCAAAACTCCGCCATTTCTCTCCCCACATCCACCACTGCTGGCGGCTCACCACCAACTGCGCAACGCTACGCGCTGTTCACATCCAGCTGCCGCTGCCCAACACTACAATGGCAGACAACAATGCAAACTAGCCACAGACTGCACACAGCACAGCCAGTGATTTTCATACAGAGCGCTACGTAACGTTGCCAATAAGAAAATCTAAACAGCCTACTTACACATTTCCACACCATTGAGCGTTTCAGCAACTTTATCCGGACACATGGTTCACTATTAAGTTAACAGGTATTCATAAACATGGACGAAAAACTGAACAAAAAGCTGCTTATTGGCTCTCAATGAAAAGCAAATGTCGAAACGTCAACGGTGACGGCATGCGATGACCCACTGCAGTCAGCAATAACGATTTAACAACGCCGAAACGATCGAATGTTTCCGCTCAGAATAGAATGCCTCGGGTGTCAAATGACTCCCGTTGTCGCCCTAGCCGGTCCAGAGGGGTGCGAATGTTGTTACATACTGTTTACAGTCATGACTAGAGACAGAATTAGCTGTGAAATTGAGGTAACAATTGTGTGAATGTGAGTAGTACATCTTCATATTCGTAAACACTGTACCTGCTACTTTTGAAAGGCTCCAAGATGAAAACGGATTTGTGTGCATAAGTATTATTTGCATATATGTGGCCGGCCGAAGTGGCCGTGCGGTTAAAGGCGCTGCAGTCTGGAACCGCAAGACCGCTACGGTCGCAGGTTCGAATCCTGCCTCGGGCATGGATGTGTGTGATGTCCTTAGGTTAGTTAGGTTTAATTAGTTCTAAGTTCTAGGCGACTGATGACCTCAGAAGTTAAGTCGCATAGTGCTCAGAGCCATTTGAACCATTTTTGCATATATGTGTGTGCTAATATAACTTTCCTCATAACACATTTACCTTCCACACTAATAGATAGCTGAATAAGTGTTTAAGGGTAGATTGAAATATTTTTAATTAATGTTTAAGTAATGGATAACGAACCTGTTACGCTGTCATATCATAACAGGCGGAGAGGTGCCACTCCAACGTGGCGCGTCCCCTGGTGGTGGATGGGTGGGGGGGGGGGGGGGTCTTCACCGGCTTGCCAGCGGACTTGAGCGAAATAAAATAGCTCTTGCGGACCAAACACAAACCATCTGGATTAACACTCCAGTTGTATCTCGAGCGATCTTCGGAAAGCTCCACCACTTCAACCTTACAAATTTTATGGATTATGAGTGGAAAAGAAAACAAATTACCCAAGGGAGTAAAATCTCTCGACCTCATATCGCAAGCAGGCATTTCGGATTCTGGGGAGCCTGCATTTTCTGCTCTTTTTTTTTTATCGAAAGAACCAGAAAAACTCAAATTCAAGAAGAAATATAATATAGGAACGCTGAACATTAACTCACTGATAAAAATAGAAAAACATAAAGAACTGACTCTGTGGGGCGGCGAGTAAGTTACTTCACTGGTTTAAAGTTTTGATGACGTCTTTAATCACGTGAGCCTGGCAACTAATTTGGTGGTCAACCAGAAAGTGAAGGGAAACATACAGACCTTAGTTTCCAGTCTGCACTGCCACATTCCGGTCCAGCCCACTGAAAGAAAAGTGTCATTTCCCATTTCTTTGCGGGATCAGGACTATGACGTTAGTAAAGGTTTAAAGTTCCAATCAAGATTTAATTTAATTAAAGTTTCTCACAAACAACACTTAAAATTGCGTTATGTTCAATTGAAAACAAGTCCTTCTTATCTAACAGCACCTTTAGCAGTTCAGAGGCGACCTCTACGGTAACTTCCTACCAGATTGTTTTTCGTCCTGACTAATATCACTCAATTGAAAGTTCGTAATAAATGTTCAAAAATTAATGCTCACCATAAAAGTGGAAATGAATTCACCACTTGCCACGCGGAATTGAATTTCACACGGACGACACACTAACAGGTATTTTAACGAATTCTAAACGATCCAGGCCGATGTACAGTCCTTGCGAGTTCACTGTCCGCTTTCACTGCCAAATACGCGCTTGTCACAGCTCGGCTCTGACGTCATCCGAGGCAGAGCGCGCCCAGACGTTTAACTGGCGTGGACCTCGCAGTGTCTGAGAGCGAAGTGAACCTTCCTACTGCTTCAGGGCATGTATTCATAAGGTGCCGGTGCGGACTGCCGAGAAAACATCTGTTGTCTCTGTCTATTTGCATATGGCGGCAGTCTATAAACGACCGCTATCTCGGGCACATAATATTTAATAATATAATTACCAATTACTTCAGAAACTTCTTAATTTTTGCTGGTATGCAGATAAGCAGTATGAAAGCACGTAGAAAGTTTCAGCTCGCTAGAATGAAAACTTTGCTTAATAGAATTTATCTAGTGGAACTAACGGTAGATTGTTACCTCTGAACCATACCTTTGCTAACACTTATATCAGTTGCTATTTATGTTACAAGTCTTAAACTTGGTGTAGCTCTATTATTTGATATATCTGATCATCTGGTTTAACAAAAATCCTCTATCATTAAAATTTCAAGTACTTAATCTACAACACTTAGGTACATTTTAGTTACAAAATTAGTTTTTATTTAATTACTCAAAAACTATAAGAGGTAGATCAACGTGGACTCTCTGTTATTAATTTTGGTGTGTACTGAAGCATAAAACAAATTTTCAAGTTTCTAAGTCCATTATTTAGCGCCTCTGATTTTTCCGAAAGACATGGATTCTGGCGTTAATTTTTGTTTTGTGGTTTTGGAAACCAGCATCACTTGTTTATAACTTCTAACTGCACCTTCTGACCAAATTCTAGCTTTCTAGCGTCATTATTTAGCCCCTCTGATTTTTCTCTTAAAATGGCATTTTTCCGTAAACTATTAAGTTTAGAATATCAAGACTTGGTATTTGGAACATTATTACACTAAACTATAATTTATCAAAGTTTTAAGCATAAATTCTGATTTTTAATTTCATACTAAATTGTGGTGCAATACTTGTGCGCTACATGCAGACGCGTTAAGGTGACGTGGCGCTACTAGCAGTGAACTGGGGCAAGACCCGGCCCACTCGCTCGCCTCTGTATCTCACACATGATACAGCGCTTGGTTTGCTTCAACTCAAGCACTTGAACACAATAATATCCTAATTATGGCACTACAAGAAACTCGCTATGTTGATGAAAACTCTTTTGAAATTACAGAATTATAAAGGTAAACCAGCACAGTTTATCTTTGGAAAATGCCCTCTATTAGGTACAGCCTTTATTGTAAGAAGAAATATAACGGAGTCCTTAACAAACATCAGCTCTACGTCCGACAGGGTCTCAACTCTGACACGATCAAATGTGAAAACAAAATGTATACGCTAGTCATGCTCATGCTCAAAGAAATATTGACAATAAAAGAATCCGGATAAAATACAGACTTCCTGGGAAGAACTAGAAGACACGATTAAGAAGATTCCAAAGGAAAATGTCATCATTCTGCTCGGGGATTTTAATGCACAGCTCGCAAGGAGAAGAAATACAAAAACATTGTTGGAGAATACCTAGCGCATAAGAGGACAAACAACAATGGAATAAGACTTGTGGAACTTTCCAAATCTTCAACCTCAAAATTATGACTACACACTTCAAGAAACATCCCAAGAAGATGAAGACTTGGAAAGCACCAAATCAACTCCTTATAGAGTTCCAAATTGACCACATAGCATTTCTAGGAGAGAATTTAAGAGAATTCAAAATGTTAAGGTACAGAAAGGAGGCAAAATAGATACGGATCACTATCTTGTTAAGTCTAAACTGAACTGTCATTGTCAGTGTGGAATCTGTTCAGAACAACACTATCAGTGTACTGTTCACAGTAGTTCACTCTCGGCTCTACTTTTCTATTCATAACGAATCCCATTATACCATTTTCTGCTGCTGTAGAAATTACTCTCATCAGAAGTCCTTGACTTCTCTCCAATTTACATCACTGATCCCCATACATATTGATTGGGCCTTTGGATGCCCTTTTCAGATTTTCTAGCTTTTCTACTATGTTCAAACTTTTGGCATCCCATCCTCTGGCTCATAGAACGTTATCCCTTCGTTGCTTATATGGTAGGAAATTCAAAGCCTTACCTGACCACGCAACAAGAAATGGCTACTGGGGTTAAAAGATCCATTGAGCAGACTGACTTGGTCTGTATTAAATTAAGCGAATTCGACTTCTAGGTGATTCACAAACTGGGCAGAAAGCATGGTAATGCAGATGGACTAAGCAGAAGGATTAGTGTCATATGAGCTCTTGGTTTAAACGTCGTGGAATGGAAAGAGGAGGAAACTGCTGATGCAGACTGTGAGCTATTCAAAACGCAGCTGCAGTTCACCACACACAATGATTTGCTACATAGAACAATGAAGCTTGTGCCACACATCATCTTACCTCCTGCACTGTCAAAGTGAGCACTGAAAGATTATCACAACCGTACATTATCTGGACATGGGGAATGAAGGTCAACAGATTATCTGGTAGCTGAAAGATGTTGGTGGAGAACGGGAAGATAGTATGTCGACCAGTTTTTGAGATATTGAATTCTGATTTCAGTCATCATGAAGTACCACTTAAAAGATTACCAGAGGCGTCCAAGCCGTTTGAAATGGTTGGAATGGACTTCTCAGGTCCATTCAGCTACACACTGGCGGGCAAGCTCTACATGGTGACTAGCATAGACCATTTGCGCGTTACATCACGGTAGAGTATATAGTCCAGCTAATTTGCTGGTAGTTAATCACGCTATCTCAAGATGCATACGCAGTTTCTACTTATGATACTTGTGCAACTGTGTTAAGGGAAGCAGTGGTTGGGAAGGGAGTGAGACAGGGTTGTAGCCTCTCCCCGATGTTATTCAATCTGTATATTGAGCAAGCAGTAAAGGAAACAAAAGAAAAATTCGGAGTAGGAATTAAAATCCAAGGAGAAGAAATAAAAACTTTGAGGTTCGCCGATGACATTGTAATTCTGTCAGAGACAGCAAAGGACAAGCAAGAGCAGCTGAACGGAATGGACAGTGTCTTGAAAGGAGGATATAAGATGAACATCAACAAAAGTAAAACGAGGATAATGGAATGTAGTCGAGTTAACTCGGGTGATGCTGCGGTAATTAGATTAGGAAATGAGATGCTTAAAGTAGTAAATGAGTTTTGCTATTTGGGGAGAAAAATAACTGATGACGGTCGAAGTAGAGAGGATATAAAATGTCGACTGGCAATGGCAAGGAAAGCGTTTCTGAAGAAGAGAAATTTGTTAACTTCGAGTATAGGTTTAAGTGTCAGGAAGTCGTTTCTGAAAGTATGTGTATGGAGTGTAGCCATGCATGGAAGTGAAACATGGACGATAAATACAGTAGTTTAGACAAGAAGAGCATAGAAGCTTTCTAAATGTGGTGCTACAGAAGAATGCTGAAGATTAGATGGGTAGATCACATAATTAATGAGGAGGTACTGAATAGAATTGGAGAGAGGAGAAATTTGTGGCACAACTTGACTAGACGAAGGGATCGTTTGGTAGGACATATTCTGAGGCATAAAGGGATCACCAATTCAGTATTGGAGGGCAGCGTGGAGGATAAAAATCGTAGAGGGAGACCAAGAGATGAATACACTAAACAGATTCAGAAGGATGTAGGTTGCAGTAGGTACTGGGAGATAAAGAAACTTGCACAGAATAGAGTAGCATGGAAAGCTGTATCAAACCAGTCTCTGGACTGAAGACCACACACACACACCACCATCAATTGAAGACTTAAAGACTCAAAGTGAGTCCGTAATCGTATTTTTGGCACTTTATTTTACAGGTTTGTCTTGATCACACAGATTTTTTATACTTCACTATTACCGGTTTCGGCTACTGCCATTTTTAGATCATAAAATATTCTGATGTAGTATCAACGTCAAGATAAACATGTAGGTACATGATTTGAAGATGGCAGTAGCTAAATATGTACCTGCATGTTTAGCTTGACGTTGATACTACACCAGAATATTTTATGATCTGAAGATGGTAGTAGCAGAAACTAGTAATAATGATGTGTAAAAAATTTGTGTTATCAAGACGGAGCTGTAAAGTATAGTGCGGGTAATTTACGCTCAATTTTAAGAAAAAGCTAAATTTCCACGTAACTGAGTGTTTATGACGTCATATCTCCTGAACTATCTCACGTACAATTATATAATTTTGCAAGGACGTTCAGCGGTATATATGGATACCGTCTTCAAAATGTGTTCACAATATGGTTTCTCATTAAGAAGTGACAAATTAAAAGATCATCCCTGATGCTAAATTTTTACTTCATGAATAGCGAAAATGTAGTAAGCGATAAACTTTCTTAATTTTATCATTTTATGGCAGGTGTTAACGAGAAAAAGCTTATAAAGGTTTGAAATTGCGTCTGAAGTTTGTTGAAGTGCTCTCAGTCTCATATAACGTACGAGTATATAGTCCAGCTAATTTGCTGGTAGTTAATCACGCTATCTCAAGATGCATACGCAGAGTCTACTTATGATACTTGTGCAACTGTGTTAAACTTTTTGTTAAGATTATATCTCTTAAGGGTACAGGGTACTTATAAATGGTGTGAAAATCGAAATTGTTTTTTTATGACTTTATTGAATTCTTTAGTCTTTCCTGATTACATTGATATATGAATTATAGGGTTTCAAATGAAAAATGATCTATATATACCAAATTTTAAATTTACGGTCATGTATGCCACCATGCCTCTTTTATTTCTGTTACAGAAACCAGTATTTTTTCGAAATGAAATGTGCACTCTCGGTTTCCAGCGATTATACGTATGATACATTATAGATGTTGGTAACAGTGCAGGTTTCTAATGTCTGTAAATGATTATCTTTATTAGTATTTACTCTTGTTTCGCTGAAGCAGTTTGTTCACGTGTTGCTGAATGCTTGTTGCTCGAGTGCTACATATATTTGTGGAAGTACTTATCCTTTAGTGTGCAATAAATAAGAACTATGCCACGCATCAAGAAATTCAATAAAAGGAAATTCCGTGGTAACTTCTTCAGGGAAGAAACTCCCACATGGCACACTTCCTGGTGATTCAAATTTTTGTGTCAACAATGACGCTGTTTGTAGTGGATATCTTACCTTCTTTGATAAAGGAAGTGGCGAAATGTAAACAATGTGATTGTGTAGGCTGTCTGGAAATACTGAACAACAAAGTAGCAGGAAGGGTTTAGCGCTAAAATTAGTTGTTCTGTGCAGATCCTGCAATAAATCTACCTCTAAAATGACTTCAAACATTGTGCATAATTCATATGATGTGAATTTGTAGTTAGTGTATGCAATGTGTGCAATACGAAAAGGAAAAAAGGTTGCTCAAACGTATTTTGGTTTGATGGACCTTCCTCCTCCTCCCAGTAGGTTCAGCAGCCTTGACGGTTGTGTCTAAAGCATCGATGAAACTTGCAGTAGAAGAAGCTGTAAATATAAGTGGAACCAGGGACATTGCTGTTGCACTTGATGGGACATGGCAACGTCGAGGACATCGTTCCTTGAATGGTGTTGTAAGTGCTACTTCTCTGGAGAATGGAAAAGTTGTAGATGTTGAGTGCTTATCTAAGTGCAGCCACACCTGCCATGGTAATGCTGAAGGACATATTGAATATCAGTGATCTAAGAATTACGATGGTTACAGTGAAGGTATGGAGCGTGATGGATCTCTACAAATATTTCAGAGGTCGGTGCCCATTTATAATGTTAAATATACGAGGTACCTAGGTGATGGGGACTCTAAAACTTTCAATAAAATTAATGAGTTCAATGTTTATGGCGATACCTTGGTAACAAAACTGGAGTATTGTGGACATGTGCAAAAAAGGATGGGTGCTAAATTGAGGAAGCTACGAAGAGAAATGAAAGTTGCTGTCTGGTGGAAAATCTCTGTCTGGCGGAGGCAGATTGACACAAACTGAAACAGATCTTCTTCAGAGTTATTATAGACCGGCCATTAGACGAAATGCACCTCTGAATGATGTTAAGCAATGAAAACAGCTGTATGGCCCACTTAAGTTCATAAGTTGTCCACAGATGACCACCCTTTTAACAGATTTTGCACTAAAGAAGCAGATTCTTGGTGTGGTTACCAAAAAGCAAAAGAAAGTGGTCAAATATGCCATCATAAGCATTCTCTTCCTGAGCCTGTTACGAATAAAATGAAACCAATTTTTAGAGACCTGAGTGACCTTGTTTTGCTTAGTAAATGTCTTCATGGGGGCACACAGAACACAAATGAAAGTTTCAACCATTGCATAAGGGAACGATTAACCAAGACTGTTTTTGTAGGACTAAATACATTACAATTTGGTGTACTATGTTTCAGTGATGGAGTGATAAGAAGGTTGGAAGTCCTCAGAAATTTAGGCATAAAATGTGGCTCTAATATGGAAGATCAATTGCTTGCATGTGACAGACAACAGGTGCATGAAGCTGAAAGATTCACTCTTCAGGTTGCCAAAGAAGCAAGAAGTGCTAAAAGATATGCCAAGAGGAAGCTTGAAGGTGAAGAAATGCTGCAGGATGAAGACTATGATTCAGGAATGTTCTGAGGCACGGTACAGTTTAATTGGACTCATGCCTTCATTCGCAATTTCACGCAAGTTGTGTTTTTCAGAATTCAGGTACAAATATTTCCTAAAGTATATAAAGTATTGCTCTAATTTTTTCTGTAACTTGCAATAGTCCATACTTATGTAGTAGACCTAAGCTTTATCGCAAATCAACTAAATTATAGAAAAAATAACATTTTTTTATTGGGAAAAAAATTATAAAAATTAAAATGTGGGATGTGATATTTTTTTATCCTTGAAATATACATAATAGCAGGAATTAAACAGGTCTAGTAACTCAGCCATCACGTCACGCATAACTAGTAAAAATTTGGTCTCCTTCAAATGAATAACATTTGATTAAATGGTGCCTCAATTTGAGGAAGCATTTTGGAAAAAATTGCATCAATTTCTTTGTAATTTTTTAATAACCCAAAGCAGGCTCAGATATATTCAAAATACTTCCAATTTGTTTAGAAAGTGTGCTGCATTACCTGATATCAACAAAAAATCTGTAAAACATATATACTACAAACAGTGCCTGAAAGAAATTGGTTTTGATTTTTACATAATATTGAGCCGGAAAAGTACCCTGTATCCTTAATGAATAGGTTATGACAGCATTTTACATTTTTAAACTCGGTCAGTAATAACTATACGAAATATTGAAAATCAAATTTATTTTGCCCCTGGCAGTTGTTAGATAGGCAAACCCGCAAGTCGGAATGTGACAGAAGCACCGGGTTCGTCAGTTAGGAGTATAGATAACTATCATACCATATTTTGGCAACCGGTTAAGTTTTATGGCCCATCGTGGTTATGTCCTTTACACCGACAGCAGCTTGGAAAGGCAACTTACCGACCTGAGGTAATTCTTCATCAGCAGCGATGACCGGCAGATGGCGGTGCACTGCAGCAGCCACACCACGCCGTGGTTGACCAGCATACTGATGGTGACCGTGTACGCGACAGCCACACTCGGATGCCCGATGTCGAATATGAACGTCTCCGCCATGACTACCAGGAAAGTGAATAGCGGCACCACCACTGTGAAGAACATCGACGGGCGCCGCAGTCTGAGGTTGAGTTGTGTCCCAGTAGTCCTCAGATACGTCTCCTGCAATAAGTGAACTTGCGACTGGAATCGGGTCAGAGCACACTCTTCCGCGTCCGCACAGCTGTCTTTCTTTGCGGATGACAGCACCATTGTAATTACTGACAAAACACCTGATCTCTTCGTAGAGAAATTGAATGAAGCCCTCATAGATTGGTCAGCAAATAATGAACTAATGGTGAATATAAAGAAAACTTACAGCAAGAATTTGTTTGTACCACGTTAGAACTTATCGTATCAAGGGGCAGTGACCTATCTTCGGGCTAGAAAGTGCCGGAGGTTTGTAAAGGGACATCCTCCTCTTGCATTACTTTTCCTTAACAGTAGTAGTCGATACCAGAAGTATTTTTCGAATTTTGGACAGATCAATGTTATCTCAGCTGTATTTTTGTAGATTTTCATATAGTTTTATGCACACTATGTTATATTTCAAGCTAAAATGTATGAAAACGAATTACTTTGTTTTCGTTGTTGCAATCGATATTTACTAGCTCTGAATGCATAGTTAAAATTGTTTTTAGAAACATCTAAAATTACAAAATATTTGGCACGCTTAAGGTTTATATTATTATTTACGCTATCTAGTACTATTTATTAGCCCACTTGGCTAGCTGCGCGGTCTAACGCGCAGCTTACTAAGCGGGAAGGTGTGCCGGTCCACAACACGAATCCGCCCAGCAGATTAGTGTCGAGGTCCGGTGTGCCGGTTAGCCAGTGGATGGTTTTTATGGCGCTTTTCAATTTGCCTCGGCTAATACGTGCTGGTTCCCCTTATTCCGTTTCAGCTACACTGTGTCGCCGACTGCTGGGCAAACACCGTTTCCACGTACGCGTACACCATAATTATTCTACCAAGCACTATTAATCAAATTGCGTGCATGTGGAGTATCGTCTCAGTCATGTGACTGGATTCGTGATTTACTCTCAGAGAGGTCACAGTTAGTGGTGATAGATGGTAAATCATCGAGTAGAACAGAAGTGATATCTGGCGTTCCGCAAGGTAGTGTCATAGGCCCTCTGCTGCTCCTGATTTACATAAATGATCTAGGTGACAAGCTGCGCAGCTCCCTTAGATTGTTTGTAGATGACGCTGTAATTTACCGTCTAGTAAAATGATCAGACGATCAATTACAATTACAAAGTGATCTAGAGAGAATTTCTGTACCGTGCAAAAAGTGGTAATTGGCACTAAAGAAAGAAAAGTGCGAGGTCATCCACATGGGTACTAAAAGAAATCCGATAAATTTTGGGTATACGATAAATCGCACAAACGTAAGGGCTGTCACATTCGACTAAATACCTAGGAATTACAATTACGAGCAACTTAAATTCGAAAGACCACATAGATAATGTTGTGGGGAAGGCGAAGACAGCACTTTGTTGGCAGAACACTTAGAAGACGCAATAAACCCACTAAAGAGACAGCCTACAATACACTTGTCCGTCCTCTGCTGGAATATTGCTGCGCCGTGTGGGATCCTTACCAGGTAGGATTGACGGAGGACATCGAAAAAGTGCAAAGAAGGGCAGCTCGTTTCGTGTTATGACGCAATAGGGGTGAGACTGTCACTGACATGATACGTGAGTTGGGGTGGCAGTCACTGAAACAAAGGCGGTTTTCTTTGCGGCGAGATCTATTTACGAAATTTCAATCACCAACTTCCTCTTCCGAATGCGAAAATATTTTGCTGACACCCACTTACGTAGGGATAAATGATCATCTTAATAAAATAAGAGAAATCAGAGCTCGAACGGAAAGATTTAGGTGTTCCTTTTTCCTACGGGCCATCGAGAGTGGAGTGGTAGAGAAGTAGTATGAAAATGGTTCGATGAACCCTCTGCCAGGCACTTAAGTGTGAATTGCAGAGTAACCATGTAGATGTAGATGTAAATCTTTTGGGGTTACACTCGTCTGGTATGAGACGTTCTAGGGCGTCCACTGGGGGCTGGGGCGGCGGTGTGGGCGATGGACTGCTGTGGCCTGTTGTGGGGGTTGTGAACAACTGAGGGCTACAGCGGGACGAAGCCTCTCCGTCGTTTCTAGGTCCCCAGTTTAATACATACCTATATACTGTTTATTGTGTTTATTTCTGAGTTCATTTATAAAATAGTAATCTAAACTAATAGAAATAGCACTAGTAAGCATGCCTCTGATGTGATCGGACGCATTTTTGTGTTTTGGACGAACGACGTAATTTCGGCTTTGTTAATGTGAAAATTCAAATGACAGTGTGATACAGTAAAATGTGAGACAATAAATTAACGTGAATACAAAAATTCTGCGTAGATAGTTTTCAGAATTATTTAGATCAATTGAACCACGAGAACCTAAAGCGTGAGAATTTCAGTTCAAGTATCAGACACCTAGGCGTGAAGAACTCGAGTCAACTGTGCGAGAAAAGATAAGTAAAAAGTTTATTGTAAAACTTACTCCTCTCGAATCTTCTGGAAAGACTTCACCATCGTGGACAGTAGCAGCAACAAGGAAGGGAGGGGCAGATTACAGATTCACTGCGCGGTGGTCGGCCACGACTGATGTGGTTGTTGTCTGGAGTGGCGCAAGCCGGAAACGTGATTGGCGAGGCGTGTCTGATGGGCGGAGAGAATCAGCCGCGAACGAGGGTCTACTCGGTGCCTGATCGAGCTATTTTATTGCTGAAGTAGCAGTGCTTGATCGGGAAACGTGAAACCTGCATTTGTGGCTTTGCAAGTACGACGAAGCCGACGTTTGAATTAAGGTATGATTGTACTGTACCTCTATTGAGAGTTTACTGAGGAGGCCTCTTTAAACTGTTCACTGCTGTAGTCACGGTCTATCTCTTGTGAATTATAGATTACTATTTGTAATTCGGATACAAGGCGTGGAATTTAACAGTGGTCATTCCCTTGAAATGTGCCAATGGTATTTTTAAAGGAGCACTAAAGGCATCTCATAAGGCACCAGAGTACTAGGGCGGTGTTTCTTTAATAGTTTTGTAGCAGTCTGACGCTGCTGACCTCATTACAGGTGCTTGCATATTGTTTGTTAAGCTGATGAAACGTTGTTCTTCCCTGTGTGTAACATATGCCTGTTGAAAATTACTGAAACTGGTGTCTAAGTCCTACGTTTATGAGAGTACCGTCTGCGTCGATGAACTCCATATAATGTTGCTCCTGTGGAAGGAAAACACGCCTTATACGGGTTTGTGTTGCTGAATCACTGGAGAGAATAACGGAAGTCGTTGAGGTGTGTTGCAATGGAAGGAAAGCAGTATTTTGCATTCATTACAGATTTCTGCAAATGATACTGTAAAAGATATTCACATACTGGGCTCTAACCTGTATCGACAGCTAATGGCCTCAATGATCACGGTTTGTTCGATAAACATGGAAAATCAAGATGATTGTACTGTGGTTTTATAACAGTAATAATTTTGGATTTTGTATTTGCTGATTTTTAAATTTCTTGTCTTAATAACAACTTGTGTCATCTTTGCTTATCAAAAACTATATTATGGAACCTTAAGGATGGAAACTGTTTTTTAAGATTTTGCTACAGCGATTTAATTTTTAGTAGCTTTATCTTGTTAGTCATTCTTACATTAACTTGCTATTATTATATTGTACTAGTTAAACTATTTATTACTGGCGTCACTATTGTGTAATTTGATCATTAAGTATGACCTTGTATAGTATACTCAGTCAATTGACTCTACGTGTAATTACTTTGGGTCCAACTCCCTGCTTCCATTGCAAGTTTGAATAGGCAAAATGTACAGTCTAACAAAAAAAGTGAAGCAGCCTGAAGGCATGGTCGGATGTTAACGCAACTTCGTACATGTACATACCGTCAGCTGAAATGTAAATGAGTTGCAGCTCTCTGGGATGCACAGAACGTGCTCCTAGTGGTGTTACCAGGACTAAGGTTGAATGATCACAGAAATGATGACGGAGATGCCGCGAACTCGAGTGCGACAGCCATCAGCGTATGACAGAGATTGGAAGGGCTCTCTGTTATGATGGAACCAAGGTAACCCCTGAGGGCCGGCAAACCATATTACACCGCAGAGGACTGGGTTGTCTATGTCCAAGGTGTGCCAAAAGCGCCATGGTAAACACCAGCTACTTACATAAAAGATAATGAAAACAGACATTCCGAGCACTACTTCCTGCATGTGGAGCTCGAGCCACGGCCTGCAGGAGGTATCACTACACCAAAACCTGATTGGCTGGAGACAGCTATTTAGGGGTTAGAACCAGCCCCGAAGTTCTGTTCAATCCAGATGCCAACCTTGTGGACTTCGACCGCTGAAGATTACGTCTTCGTCTCTGAATTGGAGTTTTACTAGTGTGTGTGTGTGTGTGTGTGTGTGTGTGTTTGTGTGTGTGTGTGTTACCACGAACCTTTGTGGAAAATTAGAAAGGAACTTTTGTTTGCCTCTCTTAGGAGACTTTTACTGGTATCGTTATTGTTACCTTTCTTTTGTGGTTCAGTCACCTTGTGAACTTACATAAATTAATGTTGTGTTTGTGAAAAATTGCCAACTCTCAGTCACAAGAGTCTCATTATGGGTCTTAAGTTGAGCGGGTGGTCGAATAGTGCAATATCCAGATCTGAATGTCATTTGGTTGTCACAGTGGGCCGACATTGGACTACATGGGAACGTGGCGGTAGAGATACTCGTTGTCGAGGTTCCGCTCGAACAAGGCTGATCACCATGAGGGAGGATCGTCGTATTGTGCAGCAAGCATAACTTGAGCTCTTTACATCTGCGCCTGCCATTTGAGAACACCACCGCACCATTGCTCTGAGACTTTCAGCACCCCTACTAGGGAATTGCCGTCCTATGCATAGCCTGACATCGACACCATAACGCAAGCAGCTGCGCTTCGAGTGTTTTTGTGATAGGTAAATATGGAATGCTATTGAATGGCGTCGCATCGAGTTCAGTGATGCCCAGATCTGTCCCCGATAGAACATCTTGAACCGGCTCTAATGTCTACTCCGTCGCATTTACAATACACAGGATATTAGGAACCAATTGCGAGAGTTGCAGGCCAGTTTGACTTGGAGGAGGATACAGTGACTTTGTTACATCCTTCCCGAGCGAATCAGGAAATGCATCTAGATCGGAGGGAATGGAGTATAATACTGACATGTGGACTCATACTGCGAAGTTCTTAGCCAATTTGAGTCGATTTTGTAATCACTGAAATAATATCACGTACTCTCTCAACCCGTGAAATTTCTTTTCAGTTACCCATACTCTTGGGGATGATTCAATTTTTTCGTTAGTCAGTATATTATCGTCGAATTACATGTAGGTGATAGCCTCAAAGATTACGTAACAAACACACAATTTTTTAGGGATGAATATCGGCAGGCAGTTGAAGTGGAATGAGCGCACCAAGATAATAGCAAAGGGAATGTCATGATGTTATGACGTTAGACTCCTGTCATTGGTGAGTAACTTCTAGTGCCTCGTAGTTACATAGCTTTCCTATCTATGTTATGTATCGCTTTTGGGGATTAAGTGCACAAAAGGTGGCTACGATATTCATGCTACAGAGAAGTGCAATAAGAATAGTAACGGAAGACAATAATCAGACCATTTGTCAAAGTCTGTTTACAGATTTAGGGATTCCAACTACGTCTTACGAGTACATCTACCAACCCAGTAGGGTCATTAAAGCAAACATTAGTAACTGTTACACAAATAGGTTCACTCAAGATCGGGCAACTGTAGCCACTCTTAACTCGCACATATCGAGTAGAAGAAAGTAAATAAAAACAACTAATCCCTATTAGCGAATAAAAATGTACTACAAACTGACCAAGGGAATGAGAGAGTTAATTAAAAACAATACAGTTAACGAGTTCCAGCAGAACAAAACTGTTGAACAGGTAATAACTCTACTTCGATACAAATTAATTGAAACTACTCGCATTACCAAGCGACACTTTGTCGAAGCGTATCAGTTCGTAACAATCTGTGAACTGGTACTATCGTGTCCCGCTGTGTCAAATTTCATCAGAATCATTTGACTCTGAGGCAGCAGAGAGCAGTTTGCTGCCGAAGTACGATCAGTTGTACGTAAAATACACTCCTGGAAATTGAAATAAGAACACCGTGAATTCATTGTCCCAGGAAGGGGAAACTTTATTGACACATTCCTGGGGTCAGATACATCACATGAACACACTGACAGAACCACAGGCACATAGACACAGGCAACAGAGCATGCACAATGTCGGCACTAGTACAGTGTATATCCACCTTTCGCAGCAATGCAGGCTGCTATTCTCCCATGGAGACGATCGTAGAGATGCTGGATGTAGTCCTGTGGAACGGCTTGCCATGCCATTTCCACCTGGCGCCTCAGTTGGACCAGCGTTCGTGCTGGACGTGCAGACCGCGTGAGACGACGCTTCATCCAGTCCCAAACATGCTCAATGGGGGACAGATCCGGAGATCTTGCTGGCCAGGGTAGTTGACTTACACCTTCTAGAGCACGTTGGGTGGCACGGGATACATGCGGACGTGCATTGTCCTGTTGGAACAGCAAGTTCCCTTGCCGGTCTAGGAATGGTAGAACGATGGGTTCGATGACGGTTTGGATGTACCGTGCACTATTCAGTGTCCCCTCGACGATCACCAGTGGTGTACGGCCAGTGTAGGAGATCGCTCCCCACACCATGATGCCGGGTGTTGGCCCTGTGTGCCTCGGTCGTATGCAGTCCTGATTGTGGCGCTCACCTGCACGGCGCCAAACACGCATACGACCATCATTGGCACCAAGGCAGAAGCGACTCTCATCGCTGAAGACGACACGTCTCCATTCGTACCTCCATTCACGCCTGTCGCGACACCACTGGAGGCGGGCTGCACGATGTTGGGGCGTGAGCGGAAGACGGCCTAACGGTGTGCGGGACCGTAGCCCAGCTTCATGGAGACGGTTGCGAATGGTCCTCGCCGATACCCCAGGAGCAACAGTGTCCCTAATTTGCTGGGAAGTGGCGGTGCGGTCCCCTACGGCACTGCGTAGGATCCTACGGTCTTGGCGTGCATCCGTGCGTCGCTGCGGTCCGGTCCCAGGTCGACGGGCACGTGTACCTTCCGCCGACCACTGGCGACAACATCGATGTACTGTGGAGACCTCACGCCCCACGTGTTGAGCAATTCGGCGGTACGTCCACCCGGCCTCCCGCATGCCCACTATACGCCCTCGCTCAAAGTCCGTCAACTGCACATACGGTTCACGTCCACGCTGTCGCGGCATGCTACCAGTGTTAAAGACTGCGATGGAGCTCCGTATGCCACGGCAAACTGGCTGACACTGACGGCGGCGGTGCACAAATGCTGCGCAGCTAGCGCCATTCGACGGCCAACACCGCGGTTCCTGGTGTGTCCGCTGTGCCGTGCGTGTGATCATTGCTTGTACAGCCCTCTCGCAGTGTCCGGAGCAAGTATGGTGGGTCTGACACACCGGTGTCAATGTGTTCTTTTTTCCATTTCCAGGAGTGTAGATGGCAGGATGCGATTTAGCGGTAGCGTATGGGAAACTATTGTTTGTGTGCAAAAGATATTGCACACAAAACTCGTACGGCTCATACTTGGATACTGCTCAAATGTCTAGGACCCATTTCAGGTCGTACTAATAGCGAACGTCGATCTTAGATAGAGAAAAAGGCAAAAAGAAAATGTTGACCCCAAATCTCAGTGTTTATCTACGTATTTAAGGTATAATTTTCAAAATTTTCGGCAGGTACCAATGTCACATACAACAAATTTAGAAGTAAATAGGTCGGTCATGAGATCTCAGACACTTCTCTGCGAGACTTTCATAGAGGCCTAGAGCGTCTTTTATTTCTTTCTTTCTTTCTCTCTCTCTCTCTCTTTTTTTTTCTTTTTTACGGCAGGTGACCAATCACGATAATTGTTATCAAATCGCACACATAGCTTCCAAGCTATTGTTACAGAGACACACCGGTAGCCTTGACATGTGTGAAAGGGGTAACTAACGAACATGTATGAGTCTGCCAACTATTTGAAAAGCGAACGTCTGGTTTATACGTACCTTGTTCCCACAAGGAGCAACAACCTGAGAAGTGGTAGTGATCTACTACCTCTCTGACCTCCCTCTTTTCCCGCTACTTAAGTTACACAGCCAGCCTAGTAGGTTAAGATGAGGAATGATAGTGGAAAAAATTATTAACATACGAGGTGTGGCTAGAAAACAACCGGACTAGTACTGGTGAAACAATAAAACGAATGCAATAAGGCTGAAAGTAGCGTGGCCTGTCACGTGACTCTCGCTCCGCCTACTGCTCGAGTTTCATCTGCCTCCTGCACTCAGTCTGCCCGTGGCGTCCGTTTTAAGTAGTTGACGTTTTGTCTGTGCGTCGGAAAATGTTGAGTGTACAGAAAGAACAGCGTGTTAACATCAAATTTTGTTTCAAACTAGGAAAATCTGCAAGTGAAACGTTTGTAATGTTACAACAAGTGTACGGCGATGATTGTTTATCGCGAACACAAGTGTTTGAGTGGTTTAAACGATTTAAGGATGGCCGCGAAGACACCAGTGATGACACTCGCACTGGCAGACCATTGTCTGCAAAAACTGATGCAAACATCGAAAAAAATCGGTAAACTTGTTCGACAAGATCGCCGTTTAACAATCAGAGCAGTGTCTGAGTTAACAGGAGTTGACAAGGAAAGTGTCGAACAAGTTTACCGATTTTTTCAATGTTTGCATCAGTTTTTGCTGAAAATGGTCTGCCAGTGCGAGTGTCATCACTGGTGTCTTCGCGGCCATCTTTAAATCGTTTAAACCACTCAAACACTTGTGTTCGCGATAAACAATCATCGCCGTACACTTGTTCTATCATTACAAACGTTTCACTTGCAGATTTTCCTAGTTTGAAACAAAATTTGATGTTAACACGCTGTTCTTTCTGTACACTCAACATTTTCCGACGCACAGACAAAACGTCAACTACTTAAAACAGACGCCACGGGCAGACTGAGTGCAGGAGGCAGATGAAACTCGAGCAGTAGGCGGAGCGAGAGTCACGTGACAGGCCACGCGACTTTTAGCCTTATTGCATTCGTTTTATTGTTTCACCAGTACTAGTCCGGTTTTTTTCTAGTCACACCTCGTATGTTGTCTTTAATTTGAGACTGGTTCTGGAGTTTTGGTGCAAGGATATGAAGGGAAAGATTAAAAATAAGAGGCTGCTTGTGGGAGAAGAAACCTTTTAGCAATAAGCAATTCGACTCGTCTCAATCTTCGAAGCCAGAGAGAAGACATAGTACTCACCTAGGAAAAGTTTTTTTTTAAATAGTTAGCATGATTGTAAAATGAAAGATTTGCCAGTGGTGGAACGAGTGTAGCATGTGATAACACCTTCTTCTTTTCTTTGGCAGACGTTTTAACTTACCAACTGTTGCCTGTTCTCAGGTGCCACATTCTTCTGTCACTTTCCTTCTGATGTTGTTGTTGTTGTGGTCTTCAGTCCTGAGACTGGTTTGATGCAGCTCTCCATGCTACTCTATCCTGTGCAAGCTTCTTCGTCTCCCAGTACCTACTGCAACCTACATCCTTCTGAATCTGCTTAGTGTATTCATCTCTTGGTCTCCCTCTACGATTTTTACCCTCCACGCTGCCCTCCAATGCTAAATTTGTGATCCCTTGATGCCTCAAAACATGTCCTACCAACCGATCCCTTCTTCTGGTCAAGTTGTGCCACAAACTTCTCTTCTCCCCAATCCTATTCAATACCTCCTCATTAGTTACGTGATCTACCCATCTTATCTTCAGCATTCTTCTGTAGCACCACATTTCGAAAGCTTCTATTCTCTTCTTGTCCAAACTAGTTATCGTCCATGTCTCACTTCCATACATGGCTACACTCCATACAAATGCTTTCAGAAACGACTTCCTGACACCTAAATCTATACTCGATGTTAACAAATTTCTCTTCTTGAGAAACGCTTTCCTTGCCATTGCCAGTCTACATTTTATATCCTCTCTACTTCGACCATCATCGGTTATTTTACTCCCTAAATAGCAAAACTCCTTTACTACTTTAAGTGTCTCATTTCCTAATCTAATTCCCTCAGCATCACCCGACTTAATTCGACCACATTCCATTATCCTTGTTTTGCTTTTGTTGATGTTCATCTTATATCCTCCTTTCAAGACACTGTCCATTCCGTTCAACTGCTCTTCCAAGTCCTTTGCTGTCTCTGACAGAATTACAATGTCATCGGCGAACCTCAAAGTTTTTACTTCTTCTCCATGAATTTTAATACCTACTCCGAATTTTTCTTTTGTTTCCTTTACTGCTTGCTCAATATACAGATTGAATAACATCGGGGAGAGGCTACAACCCTGTCTCACTCCTTTCCCAACCACTGCTTCCCTTTCATGCCCCTCGACTCTTATAACTGCCATCTGGTTTCTGTACAAATTGTAAATAGCCTTTCGCTCCCTGTATTTTACCCCTGCCACCTTCAGAATTTGAAAGAGAGTATTCCAGTCAACATTGTCAAAAGCTTTCTCTAAGTCTACAAATGCTAGAAACGTAGGTTTGCCTTTTCTTAATCTTTCTTCCAAGATAAGTCGTAAGGTCAGTAGTACCTCACGTGTTCCAACATTTCTACGGAATCCAAACTGATCTTCCCCGAGGTCCGCTTCTACCAGTTTTTCCATTCGTCTGTAAAGAATTCGCGTTAGTATTTTGCAGCTGTGACTTATTAAACTGATAGTTCGGTAATTTTCACATCTGTCAACACCTGCTTTCTTTGGGATTGGAATTATTATATTCTTCTTGAAGTCTGAGGGTATTTCGCCTGTCTCATACATCGTGCTCACCAGATGGTAGAGTTTTGTCATGACTGGCTCTCCCGAGGCTATCAGTAGTTCTAATGGAATGTTGTCTACTCCCGGGGCCTTGTTTCGACTCAGGTCTTTCAGTGCTCTGTCAAACTCTTCACGCAGTATCTTATCTCCCATTTCGTCTTCATCTACATCTTCTTCCATTTCCATAATATTGTCCTCAAGTACATCGCCCTTGTATAAACCCTCTATATACTCCTTCCACCTTTCTGCCTTCCCTTCTTTGCTTAGAACTGGGTTGCCATCTGAGCTCTTGATATTCATACAAGTGGTTCTCTTCTCTCCAAAGGTCTCTTTAATTTTCCTGTATGCAGTATCTATCTTACCCCAAGTGAGACAAGCCTCTACATCCTTACATTTGTCCTCTAGCCATCCCTGCTTAGCCATTTTGCACTTCCTGTCGATTTCATTTTTGAGACGTTTGTATTCCTTTTTGCCTGCTTCATTTACTGCATTTTTATATTTTCTCCTTTCATCAATTAAATTCAATATTTCTTCTGTTACCCAAGGATTTCTATTAGCCCTCGTCTTTTTACCTACTTGATCATCTGCTGCCTTCACCACTTCATCCCTCAGAGCTACCCATTCTTCTTCTACTGTATTTCTTTCCCCCATTCCTGTCAATTGTTCCCTTATGCTCTCCCTGAAACTCTCTACAACCTCTGGTTCTTTCAGTTTATCCAGGTCCCATCTCCTTAAATTCCCACCTTTTTGCAGTTTCTTCAGTTTCAATCTGCAGTTCATAACCAATAGATTGTGGTCAGAATCCACATCTGCCCCTGGAAATGTCTTACAATTTAAAACCTGGTTCCTAAATCTCTGTCTTACCATTATATAATCTATCTGAAACCTGTCAGTATCTCCAGGCTTCTTCCATGTATACAGCCTCCTTTCATGATTCTTGAACCAAGTGTTAGCTATGATTAAGCTATGCTCTGTGCAAAATTCTACAAGGCGGCTTCCTCTTTCATTCCTTCCCCCCAATCCATATTCACCTACTATGTTTCCTTCTCTCCCTTTTCCTACTGATGAATTCCAGTCACCCATGACTATTAAATTTTCGTCTCCCTTCACTACCTGAATAATTTCTTTTATCTCGTCATACATTTCATCTATTTCTTCATCATCTGCAGAGCTAGTTGGCATATAAACTTGTACTACTGTAGTAGGCATGGGCTTTGTGTCTATCTTGGCCACAATAATGCGTTCACTATGCTGTTTGTAGTAGCTAACCCGCACTCTTATTTTTTTATTCATTATTAAACCTACTCCTGCATTACCCCTATTTGATTTTGTATTTATAACCCTGTAATCACCAGACCAAAAGTCTTGTTCCTCCTGCCACCGAACTTCACTAATTCCCACTATGTCTAACTTTAACCTATCCATTTCCCTTTTCAAATTTTCTAACCTACCTGCCCGATTAAGTGATCTGACATTCCACGCTCCGATCCGTAGAACGCCAGTTTTCTTTCTCCTGATAACGACGTCCTCTTGAGTAGTGCCCGCCCGGAGATCCGAATGGGGGACTATTTTACCTCCGGAATATTTTACCCAAGAGGACGCCATCATCATTTAATCATACAGTAGAGCTGCATGTCCTCGGGAAAAATTACGGCTGTAGTTTCCCCTTGCTTTCAGCCGTTCGCAGTACCAGCACAGCAAGGCCGTTTTGGTTAATGTTACAAGGCCAGATCAGTCAATCATCCAGACTGTTGCCCCTGCAACTACTGAAAAGGCTGCTGCCCCTCTTCAGGAACCACATGTTTGTCTGGCCTCTCAACAGATACCCCTCCGTTGTGGTTGCACCTACGGTACGGCCATCTGTATCGCTGAGGCACGCAAGCCTCCCCACCAACGGCAAGGTCCATGGTTCTGATAGAACTCTTTTTCCATTGCTTTGGTTATAGTTACCCTCCACATTGCCCTCATCCTCCCTCAATTCACTCAACTCCTTCTCCCAGGCGGAGAGCAGTTGAACGAACATTGTGGCCATCGCTGTTCCTCCTTTCGTCTGACATATCAACACCATCTCAATGCTCTAGCATCAATCCTGTCTGCGACTGATTCCACCGCGCCCTCTCCATTATTACATATTCAATCCTCAGTCGATCCAGGCAAGTCGCGATTCAAGCATCTCACCCTCATGCTCTGCTGTAATACATCCATTTTGACAGGCTCAATTTTCCTCCTTTGTATCTCATTCAATGTCCAACACTCTGAGCCATATGACAGAATGTTTCTAACCACAGAACGTAGCACCACTTTCTTTATTCGTATGAGTATGCGCGACTTGAAAGGATACAATTTAATGAACTAATCGCTATACTCGCTTGACTTAACCTACGGGGTATGTCCACTTCACGCTGCCCAGTCTTATGATTAGTGAACCCATATTTTAGAACACTTCCAAATTTTTTACCCAGCCAAACTCAAAATCCAAATTATCACCTTACCCATTTCCAACAACAAGATATTCTGTTTTATTCATATTGACTGTTAAGCACATCGTTTGAAAGCATCCATTAACTTTCTCATTTGATACATTGCCTCATCCTTATCAAAAGCCATAAGTACTTGATCGTCGGCAAACAGTGATCAGTGCAAACACTGATGCTACACTGCCACACCAAAACGTCTGCACTGTCTGTTCGAGTAACCAAGAACAACTTCTAGATACGAGTCTCACTCCAAAAGAAATGCACACTTTTTTTTAATCCATCTTTTATTCTACATGTTTGAAAGTTTTACAGTGTGTAGATACATTCTTTAGGAACAATATTTTCATTTCTCCACATAATTTCCATCCCTCTCAACTGCCTTACGCCATCTAGGAACCAGCGCCTGTATATCCACACGGTAAAATTCTGGACCAACCTGATAGAGCCACTGTTTGGCAGCGCGCACAAGGGAGTCATCATCTTCAAACCTTGTTCCACGAAGAGAGTCTCTCAGTTTCCCAAAGAGATAATAGTTACATGGAGCCAGGTGAGGACTGTAAGGCGGGTGTTTCAGTGTTGTCCATCCGAGTTTTATGATTGCTTCCATGGTTTTTTGACTGACATGTGGCCCTGCATTGTCGTGCAACAGCAAAACATCCTGCTTTTGCCGATGTGGTCGAACACGACTCAGTCGAGCTTGAAGTTCCTTCATTGTCGTCACATATGCATGAGAATTTATGGTGGCTCCACTTGGCATAATGTCCACAAGCAAGAGTGCTTCGGAATCGAAAAACACCGTAGCCATAACTTTTCCAGCAGGTGGTGTGTTTTTAAATTTTTTTTTCTTGGGTGAATTTGCATGATGCCACTCCATTGACTGCCTCTTCGTCTCTGGTGAAAAATGATGGAGCCATGTTTCATTACCTGTCACAATTCTTCCAAGAAATTCATCTCCACCATTCTCGTACTGTTCCAAAAGTTCGCTGCATACCGTTTTTCTTGTTTCTTTGTGAGCCACTGTCAACATCCTGGGAAACCACCTGGCACAAACCTTTTTTAACGCCAACAGTTTCAGTATTCTGCAAACACTTTCTTCTCCTATCCCAACGTAGCGTGACAATTCGTTCACTGTGATGCGTCTGTCAGAAGACACCAATTCGTTAATTCTCTGCACATTGTCTGGAGCGTGTGCAGTACGAGGCCTGCCGCTTTCATACTGTAACTTGCTTGCCCACCGACTAACTGTACTGCGATCGACTGCAGCATCTCCATACAACTTTTTCAACCCCTTCTGGATGTTTCCCACTGTCTCGTTTTCACCGGACAGAAAATCTGTGACAGCACGTTGCTTCTGACGAAAGTCAAGTGTAGCAGCCATCTTGAAGACATGCTGTGACGGCGCCACTCACGGGAACAGGTTGAACTAAATTTGAAAACAAGCGGGAAGGATGTATCTACACACTGTAAAACTTTCACACATGCAGAATGAAAACTGTATTTTTATAAAAATAGTGTGCATTTCTTTTGGAGTGACCCTAGTACAATTTCAATAAGGTTGGTAACATAGAATATACTTGTCTTAATCCTTTTCTAGTTTCAAAACTTTCTGATATCTTAATGCCAAACTTCGCAACTGCCTCACATTGGCGATACATTCTTTCCATCAAATCTACTGACGCACTGCTAATATAATTTGTTACAATTTACTGTAACATGATGGACATTTTGGAACAATTTTGCTGTAAAATGAAGCAATTTGTTACAATTTTACTGTAACATAGTGATTATAGGGAGGTGAAATTTCATGTAGTCTCCACTGTGCAATAGCATAAGACGACGTTTTGTACTGTAAAGTTAAACTAATACCCTAAAATGGGTAACAAATCATGTTTGGCTGACTTTGATATCGGATTTACCTGAATTAAGACGAATTTTTGACAATTTTAGATGTAGGAATCGTGGCGCTTACTTTGGCACAAAAATCAAAATCTTCTCATTGATAAGTGACCTTCAAGCTGCAAGTTAGATCAGCAGGAATGCCGATGTATGTTTTGTAGTACTATAGAACACATTTTTATGTATTTTTTTAATATGTGGTGCAAAGACTGAATGATATTCATAAACCAGTTGTTTATTTCATTAGTACAAATGAATGAGCTATATGTGTTTTCATAAGTAATACAGACAATTTGGATGTGAAATACTTTATTTGAGAGTCCATGGTGCCTTGTAAAATGTGGTGCAATAATCGAAGTTTGGTCATCATCAGTGTACCGAAACCTGTAAGTTTCATCAGTAGTGCCAATATTTGAGTCATGTGTTCTTCTATGTTACAGAAGAAAAAATTACGACTGTAAAGCCATATATATTTTCTGCTGGAAATATTACGTATTTTGAGCAACACTTTTAGTTTGGTATGAAGATCGAATTTTCGATTGTGATCAGAGATCTGCAGTTATGATTACATACCACGATATGCAACCTGTGTGTGTGTGTGTGTGTGTAAAACCTTGTTCGATCATTGTCTTTGGCAATTTTTGCATTCGTATGCCATGCATTGTGAAAGTCTCCTTGCGTATTACAAAAACATGCAGTTAAAGTGATACACCACAATTAGGATTTAGTAAAAAAAAAAAAAAAAAAAAAAAAAAGGAAAACGTTTGCCCTTCCTAAATGATGCATAGTCAGTTCGTTTCGTTAGCCTTTGGCTATGATGTAGTTTACATTTCGCATTATGATTAGATTTTGGTATTATTTAGTGGTAGATTACGAAAATACAGTCTGTAAACGTTTCCGAGCCTGGTGAATGTCGCAGCCTTCCTCAAAAGTTGGTTGTGTATATAACCTCGAGTAGGCCTAGATCAAATGTAATAAAAAGATATATTAGCTTGTCAATACCATCGATTATATTTTTCTAGTATAGAACGTGATGCATTACATTCTTCATCTTCCCGCTCTCGCTGCTTAAAATGTTTCATGGTGATGTGATGCGTTAGTAAACACATTAAAATTTTTTGACATCAACTTGAGACATGAGAATAGTGTAGGTTACCCCTTTACATACACTGAAATAAGCGTGAACGTAACATTTAAATCTTCACATAAACACTGTGTGTATGTGTGTGTGTGTGTGTGTGTGTTTGTGTAAGTGTTGTTATGCTATTCACTCCTAAAATGATACTTGGTCATATTTGTTGATTTAAGCCAAGAATGGAATGTCAGCTGCACATCACATGGTTTTCTATAGTTATAGGACAATTTTGTTAGGGAATTAGCGTCATGGCAATTAACTGGGGAGTTCCTAGTCAAGCTTTACGTGTCAAGTACATGTCATACGTTCATCCCAATCTTTCACTAACCGACGTTAATTTACACTGCTTATTTGTTTGTGTCAGCTATCACTTCTTGCGTGCAAATCACAGTATTCTAGCCAACATATGTTTCGTGCAAATCAGGTGAGTTTTTACTCAAACCCTTATTTAGGCACAAGAATGAAATGTCAACTGTCTGCTTAGAACGTTATTTTTTAGTCATATACAACAACGTAAACACGGGAATAGCATGGGGACAGTTACCGTACTATAAGACGCACTGTTATCTTCGAAAAATTGCCTAAAAATTCAGGTGCTTCCTATGTTGTTGTTCTTGTGGTCTTCAGTCCTGAGACTGGTTTGATGCAGCTCTCCATGCCACTCTATCCTGTGCAAGCTTCTTCATCTCCCAGTATCTACTACAACCTACATCCTTCTGAATCTGTACAGTGTATTCATCTCTTGGTCTCCCTCTACGATTTTTACCCTCCGCGCTGCCCTCCAATACTAAATTGGTGATCCCTTGATGCCTCGGAACATGTCCTACCAACCGATCCCTTCTTCTGGTCAAGTTGCGCCACAAACTTCTCTTCCCCCAATCCTATTTAATACCTCCTCATTAGTTATATGATCTACCCATCTAATCTTCATCATTCTTCTGTAGCACCACATTTCGAAAGCTTCTATTCTCTTCTTGTCCAAACTAGTTATCGTCCATGTTTCACTTCCATACATGGCTACGCTCCATACAAATACTTTCAGGAACGACTTCCTGACACTTAAATCTACCGGGTGATCAAAAAGTCAGTATAAATTTGAAAACAGAATAAATCACGAAATAATGTAGATAGAGAGGCAAAAATTGACACACATGCTTGGAATGACATGGGGTTTTATTAGAACAAAAAAAAAGTATTGCTAGAGGCGTGAAAGATCTCTTGCGCTCGTCGTTTGGTGATGATCGTGTGCTCAGCCGCCACTTTAGTCATGCTAGGCCTACCAGGTCCCCAGACCTCAGTCTCTGCAATTATTGGTTTTGGGGTTACCTGAAGTCGCAAGTGTATCGTGATCGACCGACATCTCTAGGGATGCTGAAAGACAACATCCGATGCAAGTGCCTCACCATAACTCCGGACATTCTTTACAGTGCTATTCACAACATTATTCCTCGACTACAGCTATTGAAGAGGAATGATGGTGGACATATTGAGCATTTCCTGTAAAGAACATCATCTTTGCTTTGTCTTACTTTGTTTGCTATTTTGATCAGATGAAGCGACATCTCTCGGACATTTTTTAAACTTTTGTACTTATTTCGTTCTAATAAAACCCCATGTCATCCCAAGCATGTGTGTCAATTTTTACCTCTCTATCTACAATATTCCGTGATTTATTCTGTTTTCAAATTTATACTGACTTTTTGATCATCCGGTATACTCGATGTTAACAAATTTCTCTTCTTCAGAAACGCTTTCCTTGCCATTGCCAGTCTACATTTTATATCCTCTCTACTTCGACCATCATCAGTTATTTTGCTCCCTAAATAGCAAAACTCCTTTACTACTTTAAGTGTCTCATTTCCTAATCTAATTCCCTCAGCATCACCAGACTTAATTCGACTACATTCCATTATCCTCGTTTTGCTTTTGTTGATTTTCAACTTATATCCTCCTTTCAAGACGCTATCCATTCCATTCAACTGCTCTTCCAAGTCCTTTGCTGTCTCTGACAGAATTACAATGTCATCGGCGAACCTCAAAGTTTTTAATTCTTCTCCATAGATTTTAATACCTACTCCGTATTTTTCTTTTGTTTCCTTCACTGCTTGCTGAATATACAGATTGAATAACATCGGGGATAGGCTACAACCCTGTCTCACTCCCTTCCCAACCACTGCTTCTATTTCATGCCCCTCGACTCTTATAACCGCCATCTGTTTTCTGTACAAATTGTAAATAGCCTTTCGCTCCCTGTATTTTACCCCTGCCACCTTCAGGATTTGAAAGATAATATTCCAGTCAACATTGTCAAAAGCTTTCTCTAAGTCTACAAATACTAGAAACGTAGGTTTGCCTTTCCTTAATCTTTCTTCTAAGATAAGTCGTAGGGTCAGTATTGCCTCACGTATTCCAATATTTCTACGTAATCCAAACTGATCTTCCCCGAGGTCAGCTTCTACCCGTTTTCCCATTCGTCTGTAAAGAATTCGCGTTAGTATTTTGCATCCGTGACTTACTAAACTGATTGTTCGGTAATTTTCACATCTGTCAACACCTGCTTTCTTTGGTATTGGAATTATTACATTCTTCTTGAAGTCTGAGGGTATTTCGCCTGTCTCATACATCTTGCTCACCAGATGGTAGAGTTTTGTCAGGACTGGCTCTCCCAAGGCCATCAGTAGTTCTATAGGAATGTTGTCTACTCCCGGGGCATTGTTTCGACTCAGGTCTTTCAGTGGTCTGTCAAACTCTTCACGCAGTATCGTATCTCCCATTTCATCTTCATCTACATCGTCTTCCATTTCCATAATATTGTCCTCAAGTACATTGCCCTTGTATAGACCCTCTATATACTCCTTCCACCTTTCTGCTTTCCCTTCTTTGCTTATAACTGGGCTTCCATCTGAGCTCTTGATATTCATACAAGCGGCTCTCTTTTCTCCAAAGGTCTCTTCAATTTTCCAGTAGGCAGTATCTATCTTACCCCTAGTGAGATAAGTCTCTACATCCTTCCATTTGTCCTCTAGCCATCGCTGCTTAGCCATTTTGCACTTCCTGTCGATCTCATTTTTGAGATGTTTGTATTCCTTTTTGCCTGCTTCATTTACTGCATTTTTATATTTTCTCCTTTGATCAGTTAAATTCAATATTTCTTCTGTTACCCAAGGATTTCTACTAGCCCTCGTCTTTTTACCTATTTGATCATCTGCTGCCTTCACTACTTCTTCTCTCAAAGCTATCCATTCTTCTTCTACTGTATTTCTTTCCCCCCATTCTTGTCAATTGTTCCATTATGCTCTGCCTGAAACTCTGTACAACCTCTGCTTTAGTCAGTTTATCCAGGGCCCATCTCCTTAAATTCCCACTTTTTTGCAGTTTCTTCGGTTTTAATCTACAGTTCATAACCAATAGATTGTGGTCAGAGTCCACATCTGCCCCTGGAAATGTCCTACAATTTAAAACCTGATTCCTAAATCTCTGTCTTACCATTACATAATCTATCTGAAACCTGTCAGTATCTCCAGGCTTCTTCCATATATACAACCTTCTTTTATGGTTCGTGAACCAAGTGTTAGCTATGATTAAGTTGTGCTCTGTGCAAAATTCTATCAGGCGGCTTCCTCTTTCATTTCTTATCCCCAATCCATATTCACCTACCACGTTTCCTTCTCTCCCTTTTCCTACTCTTGAATTCCAGTCACCCATGACTACTAAATTTTCGTCTCCCTTCACTACCTGAATAATTTCTTTTATCTCATCATACATTTCATCAATTTCTTCGTCATCTGCACAGCTAGTTGGCATATAAACTTGTACTACTGTAGTAGGCGTGGGCTTAGTGTCTATCTTGGCCACAATAATGCGTTCACTATGCTGTTTGTAGTAGCTTACCCGCACTCCTATATTTTTATTCATTATTTAACCGACTCCTGCATTACCCCTATTTGATTTTGTATTTATGTGCTTCCTATATTTATGTGCTTCCTATATCCGAAATTAACAGAAGAATGTCCAGTGTTTGATTTAAAATTCCCGCCAGTCTTAAAAATGCCCATATACTCGATGACGCGGGAAACCCATCTCTGTCCGGCAACATGGGATTCAACTGGCAACACCAGTGCACCGATGCGATGAACATGAGTTGCCGGGATTCGCAAGCTTGTTAACACTTTCTGCCTCCCGCCCCTCCGTCACAATCCAGAACATTATCTAGCCTGTGACACGTCATTGCAGTCTGTGGCGCCAGTAAACTTGAATTAAAAGTGAGTTGTGTTGTTGGTAACAGTATAACATCTTCTTTAAGTAGTTAGTTTCATAATGGAAGAAAATATGAGGTATCCATATGACCCATGCTACAAATTGAAAGTAACAGCATATAAAGAACAACATGGAAAGAAAGAAGCTGAGCGGAATTTCGTCCCTCCACCAACAGAAAACACCATTCACAATTGGTGGGTTAGTAAAGAAGAGCTGAAAAAAATGAGGAAGACTGAATGTGCAAATAGATGATTGAATGCAAAATGCCCAACAGTAGAAGATGACGATTTTAGGGGTTTTAAAGGTCAGTTCGGTGTTATAAACTAAGAATTTTTTTTAAGTCTGGCTTTGCAGTCTGATAATAAACATGACAAAATTGCTATATAAAATGTTTAAAAATTTAGGTGTGTCTTATTGTGTGTAGCGTCGTATAGTCCCTAAAATACTGTAATTGCCGGCCGCTGTGACCAAGCGGTTCTAGGCGCTTCAGTCAGGAACCGCGCTGCTGCTACGGTCGCAGGTTCGAATCCTGCCTCGGGCATGGATGTGTGTGATGTCCTTAGGTTAGTTAGGTTTAATTACTTCTACGTCTAGGGGACTGATGACCTCAGATGTTAAATCCCGTAGTGCTTAGAGCCGTTTGAAACATTTTTTTAATACGGTAATTTGAGAACACACAGTCATGTTTTAGATATCAATTTGGGCAGGTAAGTGTCAGTGTGAAAATAATATTGTGACACTTGGCATTTTTCTGTTGCTGGCGTATTTTTCCAGATATTTTAATGCGAAGATAATATTGTGACATTTAAGAAGCATCATGTAATTTACAGAATAATTAAATATGTTCAAATATTTAATCTGAAGGTGCGTTGTTCCTTACACCAATTGGGATACATAGCTAGAACTATGAACGTCAACAAATAATGCTTAAGATGCACGTTCACGCCATAAACATTGTGTGTATGTGTGTGTGTGTGTGTGTGTGTGTGTGTGTTGGCTCTGAGCACTATGGGACTCAGCTGCTGTGGTCATCAGTCCTCCTCTAGAACTTAGAACTACTTAAAACTAACTAACCTAAGGACATCACACACATCCATGCCCGAGGCAGGATTCGAACCTGCGACCGTAGCAGTCGCACAGTTCCGGACTGCGCGCCTAGAACCGCGAGACCACCGCAGTGTGTGTGTGTGTGTGTGTGTATCAGAGACAGAGAGAGAGAGAGAGAGAGAGAGAGAGAGAGCGAGTTAAGGTTATGTAATTTTTTGAAAACGGTATGGTATTTGCAATTTTTTTTGGGCATGGCATCTTTTTTACGCAATTCAGACGAAGAACACGAATTTTTTATGGTGTGTGCACCTTAGAAATGTTAGGTACAGCAAGGAAATACAGAGTTGGAGATAATATATTGTCATATATTTCTAAACATGGTCCAAGATAAATCAGATACTTTTGAATATGGAAGGTACGTAATGACTCACTGTTTCATTTTAATGGCTGCTAAAATACTAGGCTGTGATTGGTAGATCTAGATATATGTATAGTCTTAAAAGATTTCTGGTTGGCCAAGGGGTATGTCTTAGAATGAAGTGGACAATAATATGATCGGTCGGTGAAATACTGGCCTGTTATTTGCGGAGGGAAGAACAGACGAGTGAGAGAGAGAGAAAGGTAAGGGGGAGCGAGACGTGGCTTGTGACATCATGATGACGTTATCGTAGACAGGGGAAGGGGGTAGTTTCACTGTCACGTTTGGTGATCTTTATGCTGCAATAAGTGATCTGAATAGTAGGTAGTTACACTACTGTTATCGATGGAGAATCATAGAATTTGGTTCAAACAAAGTTAGTTTCACTTCTCTGTCACTGTACACGTTTTTTTTGTCCAAAAAGGTCACATGTAATTTGGGTAGTTACAACATTACAAGACAGCTTTGAGAAACAAGTAATGTTCCACAAGAGATATAGCTGCTGCCGAAAATAAGGGAGTTGTACAATGAATAAGTTTTGTTTCCTCAGAAGCATAAATTGTGGACTAAATACTTTATATGTTGCATACTTGGCCTTAAGTTTCTGTAATTTGTTAAGCATTAGCCGTCGCCCCTGTAGCAATGAAGCATGTATAAATCAGACGTTCGTTTTTCTAATAGGTGGCTGGATCACACGCGCTCACTTATTAGTGCTTTCACGCGCTGCCGAGGTGACTGCTGTGTCTTTCCATAATAACAGCCCGATGGCGTTGTCTTTGCAACCGCTACGTCTCCGTTGCGTCGGCCAAAGTCGCTGTCAGCTGCGTGTCTATAGTGTGGTGCAAGGCTAGATATGACATGCACTTTTGTTATTGATTAAGTTCTGGGAGTACATGAAGTGGCTTCTATCTCGATCAGTCACTCGTTAGGTTAGTGTTGTTTAACGTCCCGTCGACAACGAGGTCATTAGAGACGGAGCGCAAGCTCGGGTTAGGGAAGGATGGGGAAGGAAATCGGCCGTGCCCTTTCAAAGGAACCATCCCGGCATTTGCCTGAAACGATTTAGGGAAATCACGGAAAACCTAAATCAGGATGGCTGGAGACGGGATTGAACCGTCGTCCTCCCGAATGCAGTCACTCGTGAGCTTCCATGTGCACACTGCGTTAATTGCTGACTGTACAATTATAAGCGACTTAACAACGTTCCCTAAATTGTGCACTGCCACCGGAAAACGAGCGCTGTCGCTTTGTATTTTTTTTTTTCAAATAATAATACGTCAAAGCACATATTTACAGAAGTGTGACAGGATTTCTTGCATGGTTGTGAGTTTCGTGTGGAATTACTGTCTATTTTGTTTGGTGGTTGGCTGGTTATTTTTTCTTTATAATAATGGTCTGTCTGACTTCATTTCTGTCGCTTTGACGTGTTCATTGCTTGGATAAACAGTGCACGGTGAACAGTGACCCTTGTCTTAGCAGTGGCGCACACCAACAGCAAGTGGAGAAGTCAAAGTATGTTACACGAACCTGCACAAGCAATTGCTTGAATAAAGCGAAACCCTATGCGGACATTGCTCGATCTGCACAAACCACCATTCTGACCAGTGTAATTGTTTATGAGGGGCGTGCAACTCCAAATTGTTTACCTAAATGGATAAAGGGATAGTGCGTGCGTGTGTGTGTGTGTGTGTGTGTGTGTGTGTGTGTGTGTGTGTGTGTGTCTGTATGTGTGTGTGGTCTCCTCCACACCCCCAATCCTATAGGCATTTTTGAAACAGCCCATTTATCACACCCCCACCTGGAAATTCGTTAAAATTAAACAAGCTAGGGCTTATACTCAGAACGAGGAGTTAGGGGTATGATTAAGGTGTGACCTTGAACCCCTCATGATACCGACGCAGATGGGCACAATACCGTCCTCGCACTCGCCTTGTGTACTACTGCTTGCTACGTAAGAGTGCCCATGTTCTCAAGAAACTATAAGTTTACAGACAATAACATGGATAATCAAAATTTGAATACAATGCGTTCATTGTAAGTCACTCAAAATGAGTAGTGAAAATAACACATGGCAGTTTACATTACTGTTCCTCAAAACTAATAATTCTTTACACTGAGGAAGGTAATTATCTGATCGTAAATAGCTCTACATCTAAATCTGTCTATATTCTGTAAACCACTGAAGTGCACGGTACAGAGAACTTCCCACTGTGCCACATATTAGGGCTTGTTACCATTTCATTTGCGCCTGAAGAAAGATTATACGTGTGAATGCGCACTGGGATTAGTCTAAGTCAGGCCTCGTGATGCCTACGGAATTAATAAGCCAAAAAAATTTTTGTGTCTATAAAGACGAAAAACACTGCACTTGTGTCAGACGTTTAGTAATTGATAAAGTATTTTGATAGAAGTTTTGTTTAATACTTTTCTTACAATCGTAACTAATATTTCTTCTTCAAACCACACTAACATAAATTTCGCGAATCAGCAACGCAAAGCGAGCTTCTAGCTTTGTTCAGTTTCATTTCAGCGGCGTGTGAATTGAGGGAAGCTCGTAAAAGAAGAGAAACAAAGTGTTTCAGATGCGGTGCTATAGAAGGATGTTGAAAATTAGGTGGAATGACGAGATAAGAAATGAAGAGGGCGCCGGAAGAATAGGTGAACAAATCAACTTGTGGAAAATATTGAAACTGTATTGGAATATATCCAAAACATCTTTGAAGAAGTTGCGTACAAGGGCTACTCTGAGATAAAGACGTTGGCACAGGAGAGTAGTTTGTGACAGGCCGCATCAAACCAGTCAGCAGACAGAACATATGGTGAACACGCTTATGCAAGGCACACTAGTAAGGAAGAAGTACCTGAAACTCCACCCACTTCTTCAGAAGAGCGACTACCTTCTTCGCTCCGAACCAGTAGAAGGGGTGCAGAAGAAAGCTCGGAACGAGGGAGGCGAGTGCAGCGGTCATGTAGACGCTGCCATCATTGAAGTCTCGGTGTGTGATCAGGTAGCAGGCGACGAATGCCGCCAGGCCAGACACCACCAGGTAGCACCCCAGGGAGTACAGGAAGGCGCCAGAAGTTGGCCTGAACGCAGGACTCGCTGTGAAAACAGAAACTGTGTGTGAGATTACCTTCCGCTGTTTCATACATGTCAGTTCTCAGCAACAACGGTTAAAAAATGTTTGATCTGGAGACGTATGAGGGATGGTCATAAAGTGCATACTGTCATCGTGGAATACGACGGTAAGACTGAAAATATCTGCTAAATACGAGGGTCAATCCATGAGTCATGACAGCTACGGGGTTCAATCCATGAGTCATCACAGCTACCGTATATCGTGCGAAGACGTGGCATCACCGTAATCGCAGTAAATACACTGAAGAGCCAAAGAAACTGGTACACCTGCCTAATATCGTGTAGGATCCCGCGAACACTCAGAAGTGTCGCAACATGACGTGGCTTGTGCTTGACTAGTGTCTGAAGTAGTGCTGGAGGGAAGTGACACCACGAATCCTGCAGGGCTGTCCAAAAATCCGCAAGAATACGAGGGGGCGAAGATCTCCTCTGAACAGCACGTTGCAAGGAATCCCAGACATGGTCAATAATTTTCATGTCTGAGGAATTTCTGGACCAGTGGAAGTGTTTATACTGAGAAAAGTGTTCCTGGATGTGTGGGGTGTCGCACTGTCCTGCTGAGACTGCCCAAGTCCGGCGGAATGCACAATGGACACGAATGGATGCAGATGATCAGACAGGATGCATACGTATGTGTCACCTGTCAAGAGTCCTATCTAGACGTATTAGGGGTCCTATTGTAACCTCCCCCTCACTTATCGACCTTGTTGGTTGATTGAAGGTTTGCAGTCGTCGATCGGCGAGGTGCCGACAGTCACTCATTGTCGGCCGTCGCTGTTGCAGAAGCTGGATGTTGGCACGCCTTCTTCTCGATACGGTCACCAGGCGAAACGGGCTCTTGATGTGCGCCAGCTAATGCTTCCCGTCCGCGACACCGTGTCAGAAACCATCATAGCAAGTCGAGCGCAATTACATGCTGCCAAACCCCGAAAGCGCGGCAACTCGCGGGAGCGTCACACAACACACCTGCTCCACCGCCCTACTCCAGCCAGACTCTCTCTGCCCGCGCTCCATGCGGCAGAGTTAACACTACCAAAGATCCTAAACACTTTGGTTCTCCACACGACCTATCGATGTAATCGTTCGATAGCATAGTTTTCCCTAGGGCAGACCCAGCGTAAAAATACAAAAAATATTTACAAAAAAAACCAATTATACATCGACATAAATGCATATATATATATATATATATATATATATATATATATATAGTAAAACAATTACAATATATAAAGACAGAAATGTCATATCTTCAGGTAACAAAATAAGGAAAAAAATTTATAGTACAATAGATGGAAATAGGACGATATGCATTTCCGGCGTTACACTGTATCACTCCAACTGTACACGCCCACACCATTACAGAGCCTCCATCGGCTTGAACAGTCCCATGCTGACATGCAGGGTCCTTGGATTCATGAGGTTGTTACACGTCCACGCAGTTTCAAACGAGACTCGTCCGACCACGCAACTTCTTTCCAGTTATCAACAATCCAATGTCGGCGTTGACAGGACCAGGCGATGCGTAAAGCTTTGTGTCGTGCGGTCATCAAGGGTACACGAGTGGACCTTCGGCCCCGAAAGCCCATATCGATGATGTTTTGTTGAATGATTCGCACGCTGACACTTGTTGATGGCCCAGCATTGAAATCTGCAGCAATTTGCGGAAGGCTTGGACTTCTGTCACGTCGAAAGATTCTCTTCAGTCGCCGCAGGTCGTGTTGTTGCAGGATATTTTTCCGACCGCAGCGATGACGGGACCAGGCGATGCGTAAAGCTTTATGTCGTGCGGTCATCAAGGGTACACGAGTGGACCTTCGGCTCCGAAAGCCCATATCGATGATGTTTTGTTGAATGATTCGCACTCTGACACTTGTTGATGGCCCAGCATTGAAATCTGCAGCAATTTGCGAAAGGCTTGGACTTCTGTCACGTTGAAAGATTCTCTTCAGTCGCCGCAGGTCGTGTTGTTGCAGGATCTTTTTCCGCCCGCAGCTATGACGGGACCAGGCGATGCGTAAAGCTTTGTGTCGTGCGGTCATCAAGGGTACACGAGTGTACCCTCGGCTCCGAAAGCCCATATCGATGATGTTTTGTTGAATGATTCGCCCGCTGACACTTGTTGATGGCCCAGCATTGAAATCTGCAGCAATTTGCGAAAGGCTTGGACTTCTGTCACGTTGAAAGATTCTCTTCAGTCGCCGCAGGTCGTGTTGTTGCAGGATCTTTTTCCGCCCGCAGCTATGACGGGACCAGGCGATGCGTAAACTTTATGTCGTGCGGTCATCAAGGGTACACGAGTGGACCTTCGGCTCCGAAAGCCAATATCGATGATGTTTTGTTGAATGATTCGCACGCTGACACTTGTTGATGGCCCAGCATTGAAATCTGCAGCAATTTGCGAAAGGCTTGGACTTCTGTCACGTTGAAAGATTCTCTTCAGTCGCCGCAGGTCGTGTTGTTACAGGATCTTTTTCCGCCCGCAGCTATGACGGGACCAGGCGATGCGTAAAGCTTTGTGTCGTGCGGTCATCAAGGGTACACGAGTGGACCCTCGGCTCCAGAAGCCCATATCGATGATGTTTTGTTGAATGATTCGCCCGCTGACACTTGTTGATGGCCCAGCATTGAAATCTGCAGCAATTTGCGAAAGGCTTGGACTTCTGTCACGTTGAAAGATTCTCTTCAGTCGCCGCAGGTCGTGTTGTTGCAGGATCTTTTTCCACCCGCAGCTATGACGGGACCAGGCGATGCGTAAAGCTTTATGTCGTGCGGTCATCAAGGGTACACGAGTGGACCCTCGGCTCCGAAAGCCCATATCGAACATGTTTTGTTGAATGATTCGCACGCTGACACTTGTTGATGGCCCAGCATTGAAATCTGCAGCAATTTGCGAAAGTCTTGGACTTCCGTCACGTTGAAAGATTCTCTTCAGTCGCCGCAGGTCGTGTTGTTGCAGGATCTTTTTCCGCCCGCAGCTATGACGGGACCAGGCGATGCGTAAAGCTTTGTGTCGGGCGGTCATCAAGGGTACACGAGTGGACCCTCGGCTCCAGAAGCCCATATCGATGATGTTTTGTTGAATGATTCGCACGCTGATACTTGTTGATGGCCCAGCATTGAAATCTGCAGCAATTTGCGAAAGGCTAGGACTTCTGTCACGTTGAAAGATTCTCTTCAGTCGCCGCAGGTCGTGTTGTTGCAGGATCTTTTTCCGCCCGCAGCTATGACGGGACCAGGCGATGCGAAAAGCTTTATGTCATGCGGTCATCAAGGATACACGAGTGGTCCCTCGGCTCCGAAAGCCCATATCGATGATGTTTTGTTGAATGATTCGCACGCTGACACTTGTTGATGGCCCAGCATTGAAATCTGCAGCAATTTGCGAAAGGCTTGGACTTCCGTCACGTTGAAAGTTTCTCTTCAGTCGCCGCAGTTCGAGTTGTTGCAGGATCTTTTTCCGCCCGCAGCTATGACGGGACCAGGCGATGCGTAAAGCTTTATATCGTGCGGTCATCAAGGGTACACGAGTGGACCTTCGGCTCCAAAAGCCCATATCGATGATGTTTTGTTGAATGATTCGCCCGCTGACACTTGTTGATGGCCCAGCATTGAAATCTGCAGCAATTTGCGAAAGGCTTGGACTTCTGTCACGTTGAAAGATTCTCTTCAGTCGCCGCAGGTCGTGTTGTTACAGGATCTTTTTCCGCCCGCAGCGATGTCGGAGATTTGATGTTTTACCGGATTCCTGATATTCACGGTGCGTTCGTGTAATGGGCATACGGGAGTATCCCCGCTTCATCACTACTACGTAGATGCTGTGTCCCATCGCTTTTGCGCCTATTATAACACCACTTTAAAACTCACGTAAATCTTGATGAGCTGCCATTTTAGCAGCAGTAACCGATTAAAAACTGCGCCAGGTACTCGTTGTCTTGCATAGGCGTTGCCGTCCGCAGCGCCGTACTCTGCATGTTTCCATATCTCTGTATTTGAATACGCATGCCTATACCAGTTTCTTTGGCGCTTCAGTGTATATTCTAAAGCCTTGGGTCAACAATACCGAAATCAACCGACAGATTGCGACCGCATGCGAGGATGGCTCGGTACCGGCGCCTGAAACATTCAGCGTGAGCTTGGTCGTGCTACACGGTGGATATAAGCAAAGTGGGAAAGCGAAAATTGCATTTCTTGCTGGCAGACATGCCACTCAGTGTCATGAGGAACTACGAGCAGCTGTGGGTGACAAGGCGTTGGAAATTGGGTGAAGGCTTTCCTACGTGGGCGCCCAACAGCGACAGACTCGCTACGACCGACGTCTGTGCGTGCTGACCTGTTCGTAGCTGTTGTTGCGACAGTGTTTAAGGGGCTCCGGAAAGGCTCAAAATCATGAAAAGTTCAATTTTTACTTTTTTGCGTTTTCTGAATCTGCAAACTATTACCTTTTAATAGATATATAATTTATTCAATTCCGAAGACTACAACTATTTTTAAATTTTTTTTTGAAATGTGTTCTACATGGGCGTGACCCACTGTGGCGCTGTTAAACTGCTGTCAAACGGTGTTATTATTAACGTCCGTGTTCATCAGGTACATTTTAGTGATGTGAGATAAGGTATGTGTTGTGGCTAACCTGTGATGGTTCAATATATATCGCTGGTGTGATTGTCGATTGTTTCATGTTTATTTACTCTGTCGTTATCTCGAAAATATTCGTAATTAATTCTGTTTCTTGAGTCTCTGTTTTGTTGAAGTATAATAATGAGTAAAAGTAAAGTTATTAGAAATCCTCTGAAGGCTTTTAAGAAAAGGAGAAATGTTGTAAAGCCAAAGGTATGTGTTATTACTGTAAACAATAAAGACGATGAAAATTCCCAACATAGCTTGTGTCCCAAAGAAGAAGACAGTTGGTGTAAATATAACAAAGGATTGCTAACTGGTGAAGTGTACACTCATAAGCATAGTCTGCCTCATGCAATAATGGAGGTGATAAAACCTATTTTCAGAGACTTAGCAGCACCTGGACTGTTGAAAAAGTGTATTCACGGAAAAACTCAAAACCCCAATGAAAGTGTAAATAGTGTTATATGGTCGAGAATCCACAAGACTGTATTTGTTGGAATAGAAACACTTCACTTTGGTGTGTATGATGCTGTTGCGACTTTCAATGATGGCAACATTGTAAGGTGCAAGGTATTTGGAAATATGGGAATAAAGATAGGTTCTAACATGGTACGAGCGATGCTTGCTTTAGACAAGGAACGCCTTCGGGCTGCAGACAGGGCTGTAACGAGTCTAGAAATACAAGCAAGAGTAAACAGGAGGAGGAACAAGAGGAAGCTGGAGGAGGAGTTTGCAGAGGATGAAGATAATCCATCCTATGGACCTGGAATGCACTAAAAAGTTAATCCAATCTTTGTCGCTCGATTCACAAAACTTTTATTTTCTCATACTAATTACATGTTTTGTAAGGATCTTCCAAACATATTTGTTTCAAACTTTCAGTAAATGTTACACAGTACCTTCTGCATAATTTAACACAGCCTTTTTCCAAAAAACTATATATTTTTGAATATATAAATAAAAAATTGCCAAAAAATGTTGTGAATTTTCATTACAATTGAAAAAAAATCATCTTTAATAACTGAACTAAAATTTTGTAAAATCCCTGTGTTAAGTTGTAGCCCATATTCCAATAAATAATCTGTAAAAAGTTCAACTTCCTACCTCAAATACTTTGTGAGGAAAGATGTAATTTATAAGCGTTATTTTAACATTGCAAGTATAGGGCGTTCCGGAGCCCCTTAACACAGGACAGACGTTGGGCTGTGCAGGAATTAATGACACGGACGGGTTTGTCCAGCATTTTACGGTAGGACTTGAATGTGCCCAAGAAGTGTTCAAAATCGGTGCCACACCAATTAACAGAGGTACAGAAGTGGACGCCATGCGAGACCAACCGTATCAACTTGGAGCGATTTCAGATGGAGGGGAATGACTTGTTCAGACGCATTATGACCTAAGCACGAGCTTATGAACCAAAATTGACCAAAATTGAAGACCCAATCAGCAAAATGGCGTTATCTAGGTTCAGGACGAAGACGCTAGGCGCCACAGAATCCATCAACTACCGAGCTCATGCTCATTCCGGTGTATGACAGCCACGGTATGATGGAGTGTTACCCAGTTAGCTACGTCCTAGCCGTCAATACCCAGTATTACAGCAAGTTTCCGCTGTACCATCTACTACGTACACTTTGGCGAAAACGTCCGGCACTGTTGGATAACGCAGTCATACTTCATGATAACGCTACAGCCCACACTGCAGACCTCATGAAGAATTGTGCACAGGGGTGCTGGTGGGAAATCCTCCCCCACCCAACCCTCTCATTAGGACTCAGTCCGTGCGACTTCGACCTCGTCCTACAACAGAAGAAACCGTTGAGTGGAAAGCGATTTGCAAACAGGGGAGATATCATTATCGGCATTTCGGCGATAGGCTGCACACATTATTGACAATACCAATGGCTTTCAACGGCTTCCACATCATCGTTGGTAATGCTGTGTGAATGCATTGGGGGACTCTTTTTCACGACAGTAGTTGATTCTGATTTACTTTTGTTCCATTTGTACTCGTGCACAACTAATTTACACGGAGTTCCAATGCGTCAGAAACCCTATTTTATGTTGGCATTCGGAAACACATTGCCTTACCGGTTCAATGCACATCGTGGAATTCCTAAATTGTCGGATTATCGCAAGATATACTACGAGGGCAGTTCAATAAGTAATGCAACACATTTTTTTCTGAAACAGGGGTTGTTTTATTCAGCATTGAAATACACCAGGTTATTCCCCAATCTTTTAGCTACACAACACTATTTTTCAACGTAATCTCCATTCAATGCTACGGCCTTACGCCACCTTGAAAAGAGGGCCTGTATGCCTGCACGGTACCATTCCATTGGTCGATGTCGGAGCCAACGTCGTACTGCATCAATAACTTCTTCATCATCCGCGTAGTGCCTCCCACGGATTGTGTCCTTCATTGGGCCAAACATATGGAAATCCGACGGTGCGAGATCGGGGCTGTAGGGTGCATGAGGAAGAACAGTTCACTGAAGTTTTGTGAGCTCCTCTCGGGTGCGAAGACTTGTGTGAGGTCTTGCGTTGTCATGAAGAAGGAGAAGTTCGTTCTGATTTTTGTGCCTACGAACACGCTGAAGTCGTTTCTTCAATTTCTGAAGAGTAGCACAATACACTTCAGAGTTGATCGTTTGAACATTGGGGAAGGACATCGAACAGAATAACCCCTTCAGCGTCCCAGAAGACTGTAACCATGACTTTACCGGCTGAGGGTATGGCTTTAAACTTTTTCTTGGTAGGGGAGTGGGTGTGGCGCCACTCCATTGATTGCCGTTTTGTTTCAGGTTCGAAGTGATGAACCCATGTTTCATCGCCTGTAACAATCTTTGACAAGAAATTGTCACCCTCAGCCACATGACGAGCAAGCAATTCCGCACAGATGGTTCTCCTTTGCTCTTTATGGTGTTCGGTTAGACAACGAGGGAGCCAGCGGGAACAAACCTTTGAATATCCCAACTGGTGAACAATTGTGACAGCACTACCAACAGAGATGTCAAGTTGAGCACTGAGTTGTTTGATGGTGATCCGTCGATCATCTCGAACGAGTGTGTTCGCACACTCCGCCATTGCAGGAGTCACAGCTGTGCACGGCCGGCCCGCACGCGGGAGATCAGACAGTCTTGCTTGACCTTGCGGCAATGAAGACACACGCTTTGCCCAACGACTCACCGTGCTTCTGTCCACTGCCAGATCACCGTAGACATTCTGCAAGCGCCTATGAATATCTGAGATGCCCTGGATTTCCGCCAAAAGAAACTCGATCACTGCCCGTTGTTTGCAACGCACATCCGTTACAGACGCCATTTTAACAGCTCCGTGCAGTGCTGCCACCTGTCGGAAGTCAATGAAACTATACGAGACGAAGCGGGAATGTTTGAAAATATTCCACAAGAAATTTTCGGTTTTTTCAACCAAAATTGGCCGAGAAAAAAAATGTGTTGCATTACTTATTGAACTGCCCTCGTATATTTACCGTAGCTTATGGAATGACTCTCGTATGTTTTTCTAATTTATTACAACAGCAGTTTACAATATCATTTTTCAGTGTATTCACCCAGATTTTCAGCGCACTTTTCCATCGTTGCAAAACGTTTCCAATATCTTACATGCATTTCTGATAGGACAGACACTGTATATGATCCACGGTTATATGAAATAATTGGAAATTATAGTGACATACGAAAAATAGTTCCAGACCAGGACTTAAAACTGATTTCTTACTTTGGCTATCCATGCATGCTCCCCAGACTGACCCAAACTTTCATATGTCACACTGTGTACATCCTTACATCGTGAACAGTGTCTGTTCTTTCAGACATGCATGTAATCATTACAGACCTAGACAGGCACACTACGATAACAACACTGGTTTTGATTCCTTGTTGTATCATTCTTATTTTTACGGGAATCCAAGAAATGTGACTAGCATTAGGCTATGATATTAGGATGCAGACATTGTGACATATGGAACTTTGGAGAGCATGCAAGGACAGACGCGGTAAGCGGGAAATCCGGCACAAATTTTCACTACTGATTACTAGATCTATACCTATAAACATGTTTTTCGGAGGAACAGCAAGTCACACTTCCTTCACCTCATCATTGGAGGTGAATCGGTGACCTCTTAAGTCATATTTAGTCCTACCAAACAGTCTTAAATCTGGCTGGGCGAGGTCAGGAATGTATGCACGATGCTTCAGTGCCTCGAAATGCGTATTATGAAGAGTATGAATGGCGTGCGTGGCCCTGTATGGAGGCGTGTTGTCACGTAAAAAACGAACGCCGTTTGCCAACACAGCTCGGCGTCTGCTTCGAATTGCGGGTTTCAACGCATTACAGACCATTTCATTATACCGTTGACTCTTTACTATTGACCCCTTTCCATTCAGTGCCCCAAACTTAGCCCACGTACGTCGTATTTTGTTTGCCGTTTCATACTCAGTCACAGACTTCTCAAATTTCTGTTACGAGGCATCAGCAGTAGGTGTCACCTTGTTGCTTGTTCGGCCACTTTTCGGTCACTGTTGAACTGTTCAGTCTACTGGTAAACATTTAGCTTTGGAATTACATTGCCCCCGTATTGTGCTGAAAGTCTCCTATGGATTCCACCTCCTAATACACTTTCGGATCACAAAAATACCAACTGCAAAATGCTGGTACACGTTGTATAAACGGGAACGGGTGCAACAATGCTTAGTTTCGCAAGAATGCAAAGCGAAGCCATGTGACAAGTTACAGTCTATGGTTCGGTAGTTTTGGTACAGTACATAAATGATATGATAAATGGTAGGATTACCGGCAGTATTGGTAACATTTGTAGGGGAAACAACACAAATGAATGTGTGAGAGAGAAGCTGGAAGCAGACAACTTCTTCTTGTTTGTTTGTTTCACACATAATTAGAACTGCACATCATTCAGTGTTAGTCCCTTACGTACTTTATATCCTTACAAAAAAATAAATTGCATTTTATAAGTGATAAAAATTACCTGATCGCGTAACTTATGCGTTTTTATGCAACCAAAGCAACTGTTTTTGATGCAAGTACAGTTTACATGCACAGACATAAAAAATCTCTATAATTATTATTGCCGGTTCTGGGCGCTACAGTCTGGAGCCGAGCGACCGCTACGGTCGCAGGTTCGAATCCTGCCTCGGGCATGGATGTGTGTGATGTCATTAGGTTAGTTAGGTTTAATTAGTTCTAAGTTCTAGGCGACTGATGACCTCAGACGTTAAGTCGCATAGTGCTCAGAGCCATTTGAACCATATTATTGCCGGCCGCTGTGGCCGAGCAGTTCTAGGGGCTTCAGTCCGGAACCACGTGGCTGCTACGGTCGCAGGTTCGAATTCTACCTCGGGCATGGATGTGTGTGATGTCCTTAGGTTAGTTAGGTTTAGGTAGTTCTAAGTTTAGGGGATGATGACCTCAGATGTTAAGACCCACAGTGCTTAGGGCCATTTGAACCAATTATTATTGTTATTTTTGTACTCAGTAGAACTTCCTTTATCGTGATCAAATGCAAGAGTTTCCAGTTATTACTGATAAGTGTGAAGTTGTTTATGAATAACAGAAACATGTTTTACATAAGCTCGATGAAGTATTGAAGCGATGTTTGCTATGTTTTTGTTGTTTTAATTACTACTTTAGGAAATTGCGTTTTCTGAATACTGTTTCTTGTTTTTAATACAACATCCCTCTGTTTCAAGTTACAAACCAACAATTTTCGAATAAAAACTGAATTAATCGTTGAGAATATCAATTTTGCTGTAAATACTGATTATTTTTAAGTAACAGGATGGTAAGTGTGTAGAACAAAAATGTTCCTAAGTTTACTCGACTCTTTATATATCCTCGATCAGTTTCTACACGGTTCTCCGCTTTCGGTTTCTCGGGAAATCGACGAGGGAGAGTCAATAAATAAGTCGCAAACTCCAGTATACTACATATAGTTTTTGAGTTCGCTTCTGCACGTGTCTGAAAGGTGGCAGCACATGTGGCGTGGAAGGTAGCCGACACACAGTATTCCGCCGCTAATCGTTAATGATCTGCAGTCAGACCAAGATGACAGGTGTGCTACGAGTGTGTACCCGACAAGAACAAAGCGGTTTTTGCGAGCAGAGAGACTCTCCGCAGTGCACGCCCATAGCGAAATTCGTCCCTTATATGCTTAGTAGCCCATTTCAAGGAAATTTTTGTTCAATTGGAGACTGAAAATCAGCAAAGGACAAAAAAATTCAGAAATGAGGAGCACCCTTGGCGCCTTGGTTGTCCAGTGGTGGCACATCGTCTCCCCGTTTAGGTAATTTCGCTACCCTCAGGACATATCGGTCTTGTGGGTTGGAGTGATTTACTGAACCAAATAAACCTTTTTATATCCCGAGAGATCACTCGTCAGATACGAACGCTGCCACAAGAATTCTATGTTGCAGGCTTTTAACGCCTTGTCGAACGATGGGATAAGTGTTTAAATTTACAAGGGGTGCATGTTGGAAAGGAAAATAAATTTAAGGTTGATACACGTGCGTCTGATATCTCAATTCTAGTTTGCCAGTTATTTATTGAATCACCCGCTTAGCAAGACATCGATCCCATATGCAAACAAAGCGATTGATATGAGGTAGGCCCGATAGGTACGCAACACACCCAAGGTACAGGCAACGCGGTTACGATCTTAAGTGATCGTAGCTATTAGGGAAGCTACCGTAGTCTACGCTTACTTATGTCGGTAGTTTTACAACACTAGACTGCGGTGAAACCTGCCATAGACGAAGAGAAAAGTGCCATCTAGTCGCTGCCGAGTACATTAAACAGTGCTGCCAAGCTAAAAACGATTAAACCAGGAGTTCAGATATTGACTATCACCAGATAGCCATCCGTCCACGAACTGGCCTAGCCCGACTGTGCTTGGCTTCGGTGATCTGACAGGAAGCGGTGTATGCACCTTGACATGGCCGTTGTTGCCTTCAGCTGGATATGACATTCCTATAGAAACTGGTGGACTTGTTCTCACCGAACTGAGGTGAGGTGAGGTTAGAGATGGTGTTACCCAGTGATGGTTCCTGGACGTGACTATCTTTTGATCGATGTATTTGCGAATAAAGACTTGATTGGATGCAATACCGTTAACAGGCCACTGAAGACAAGTCATGGATTCAGTTTTGTGCTACGCCATTGTCATTCCCCTGACAATTGCTGCGCTGGGGCATATCCGTAGTAAGGATCTGTTCGGTATGCAGCAGACACAACTTTGGCAGCTGCAACACCACAGCTGACCAGTTCAGGTGAGCGCAAGTATTGGCCTTCTGGCCAGGCACTTCAATGGATGATGTGATCATTGGTTCAATGGTAAGCTCATCAAGTCATCACTTAGTCAGTTGTCTTTGAGGTCGGCTTCTGCCCCATTAGGCAACTCCACCACTTCCCACTGGACCATCACCATCCAGACAAAGTGTCAGGGTTGTTACCTAGAAGTCTCTTTCACACTTCGTGGACTGACGTGTTGCAAAATTCGCCTGTAGCCGAACCCAGCCCCTGCACCACTGGGCACCCGTCAGCACTTGCCGCCACCAACCGGTAGGCCTCTACTTGGCTGTCCACTTCACTACCAGCTTAACAACATTGGCAGGCTGCATCGGCATCTGACACAGCTCCTCTCGGCTACTTTTAAAATTCAAGATAACTTTCTGCTGAGGCCGACATTGTGGGTAGCATCTGCTGTTGTTGCCACGACAACACCTGCCTCTGTGGCCCGTGAGATCCACACCAGACCACGCCTGCAGAACATGGACTCCGTGGATCGACACCAGTCTGCAGCAATGGACGAGGACAGTTACGTGTTGCTGTCTACGCTTCTTCGTCCTCTTCTTCTGCTGACTAGCGCTTCTCCTACTTGTCGGCCTCATTCTGTTGATGTACTGCACCAACCATTATCCCATCTCTTGGGCTGCTGTCTGGGCAGTCATTTCCCATGTTTTCAAATTTTAAGCCTATCCACATGGTCTTTTCAATTTGTTTCTCTTGTCTTCATCCTTTTGTTTATATATTGTCTTCCAAACTGTTTCCTTACCGACACTTTTGTTCTCCTGTCCAACATGACTACTTCTTCGATCTGTCTTAGTACCTTCATCTTCACTGCCATTAGCTTTACTTTTATCTTTCATTTTTGCTCTAGCTTTTGTTGTACTTGACACAATGGTACGCACCATAGTTATACATATTTTATTGTCCTCTGAGTTGTTATAAATTTGTTTCTTCATACAGTCTTTTGTAGGCATCTGGGTACCCTTACTGTCATTGTCTCTTGGTTTTTCACTTTCATGGTTAAGTCTTGATGGGTGGTGAGATCACTTGCCAGATATGTAATGGTCATCACTTTTCAGTTGGCATATCTCCTGCGATTGCTTCTAATTTAGATGAGTGTTTCTGATATTATCACGTTCTTTGACTTTTTAGATGAGATGTCCATTTTATATTGCTTAGCTGTTTTATTGAATTGGTGAAGTAACCTTTATAAATCGTCCTCATCATTTGCTATCAGTACAGCATCATCAGCTAACATATAATATTTACCACTGTATTTTCCATTTTAGATCCTGGTTTCTTTCTTACGGAATCAATGATGGAGTTCATTACTAAACCGAACAGGAGTGGGCTTAATGAGTCTCCCTGACTGTTTCCTTTGTCTTTTATAATTTCATCTTTCAATCCTTTGCGTGTTTTAATTTTCGTTTTATTAGTTTGATCTGTATCTTCCATGCTTTTTACTAAACCCTTTGGCACTCTTGTGTCGATTATGGTTTGAATTATATCCTTTCTTCTAATGCTATTAAGGTTTTTGAAAAGTCAACGGAACACACATGGGCTGGGTTATTAAATTCTATGGATTTCTCCACAGTCTGTCTTAGAGCGAAAATAGCATCTATTGTGCTCATGAATTTCCTGGATCCTTGCTGTTGTTTCGTTATTTCTGTATATTCTGTCGCCAGTTGCTGATTTTAACAGTTTTAAGGTGGTATCAAGCAGAGTAATTCGCCAGTAATTATCTAATATTTGTTTGTCTTCAGTATTATATACTGCGACTCTGCTGCCCCAACCACTATCGTTTTATGTAAGCAACAATGTAATAAATGAGATTTTCAATTCTTTCACACGCTACTCGCAAACTGTTAGTCCTACAAAAAAATAAAGAAATAAAAGAGCAAGATTCTTTTGTAGCATATTTAATGTCGTTAGGTTTTGTACTTGGAAAACTTTTTCGCTCGAGGCCATGATTTTCGAGTTATTCAAGAGAGCAGTACAATAGTGACCTTCAAACGCACTTCCACCCCGCAGTCATCCTTCACCAGTCAGGTTATCTAGTGTGTTATTTACGGCACTTCCTCCTAACACCGTGGAAAAATTTCCGACTACACGAATTATTTCCGATATTCCACCAATTTTGGTCTCTAGTTAATGGCCTATTGCGCCACCAGCATAGTAGGCTACTTCGTTGACATTACGAATTTAAATGTGCCCGTGAGGGCAATGAACGAAAAATGACTTTTGTATATTTTACGTTAAAACTAATTACATTAACAGTCCGATCGAAACCCTTACAAGCACAGTAGTTTTGTATTCAGAAAGCCTGAGGAATAGAGTGATGTAAATGTTTACTTTATGTTGTTAAAATTCACAACGTTGTTAGGTCAAATTTAGACAAACGTCAGATTTACGGTCTGTAAGTGTTCGACTAAGCCGTTGGCGCAATAAGGCCAGTCAATGACGACCAAGAAATGTCAAATGTGGGAAATAATTAGTGCTGTCGCAAATATCTGTAAGTGGTAGGAGGGAGTGCCATGAACAAGGTATAGAAACTCTGACACGGTGAGGACTGAGTATGGGAGTAGGGGTGCGTTTGACGGTCAGTTTAGTGCGTTTTCCTCGAATAACTCGAAAACTACGGCATCTATCGAAAACGAATTCCAGTACAAAATTTATCTAAATTAAATTTCCTACAAAAAGGTCTTACTCATTTTTTCTGTAGAACTAATAATTTACGCATAGCGAGCGATAGAATATGAAACTCAGGCGCCTGGTCTTTGGAGGCCAGCGTTTTCATGCATTGCGGGTTGCATAGGACGACAGCGGTAAAGACGGGGGATCATGCTGTATACTGGAATTGAAACAATTTCTTACCATTCTCTTGATATCCTGCCTTCCTTCACAGTACTGTCAAATAAAATACGAATCTGTTGATAGAATATTTGCTCCCCCCCCCCATATTTTATTGATTGATTATATATGCTATGTGGCATTTTTAAGTCATTCATTACAGTGAATATTTCCTTCAATGACAAGTCTGTTTCGTGGTCATTTTCTGTGCTTTGGTGTGTATGGTCAATTTATACATTTGTGATGTCCTGATACTATAATTTAAAATATTTTTCCCACTGAATTTTGCTTAAATTCTGAGTTTGAATGTGTTCGTTACACTCTTCCTTCGCTTTTGGAGCATTCACCGTACTTTCTCCCGTGTTCCATAAAGGTCCTGTTCCTCACCTTTTATTATCGCTTGCAATATTTATTTCTAGAATATCCGAGTTCACCCTATTACAAATCATCTTATACTAAAATGGTTGGAACAATAAAGACTACATGCATACCGTGTGCCTTTCTGTAGTCACCTTCCTATTCCGACGGACTTCTGTAGACTTCGTCCATCCATTGAACCCACAACGCCCAAGCAGCAGATTCGAATGCCATTTTGGCGAACCAAAGAACTTCTCTCATACCCCGTCATATCGTTTGTTGCACTTGAACCCTTTGCGGTTGTCTACAGGAGACTTTTCTTAGGCAACAGTTAAATAAATAAAAGAAGCATGTAAAAAGCAAAATTTTGTTCAGCTGCCAAACACAAACAGGAAGCGCCGTCAGGTAAGCTCTAGTACCTGTCTGCAGGCCTTCTATTGGCAGCAGACCCAAGGCCCTCATCAGTGTCAAGGAAGGGTTCAAGTCGCTCGCGAAGACACCCAGTGTGTCAGCTTTCTTCCTCCGTCGTCCCGCGTCGTCGTAGAGGACGATACTCCCCACCCGCGAGTGGTAGATCCATGCAGGGGCCCTCATCGTGCTACTGACGCTCTACCAGATCTCCTGTCGATTCACTGCAACAAATATTTGTGTCATCATTTGCTTGTGTATAGATGACGCTCACGAGGAAGACGTGTGTCGGGTAGCTCTTTTGGTAAGACAGTTCTCAGTGAAAGAAATCTGAATTAGAGGTTGAGTAGGAAAATACATTTGATTCGGCAGAAAGTTTCCTAATAGAGAACATTTTAATATACACTGTAACTCTGATTCTAGAAGCGACCTCTAATCTGTACCTTACATGTTCATTTCCAACTTTTCCGAAGTCCTCCTCTCTGGAGTTATAGTCCACAGGTTGTTTGGTATGTCTCGTAAATTTGTATGAAGTAACTGACATTTTTGTTAAACTGCATAATTGTTGACTCAGTCATAAACAAAGTTTGAACCAGGTGAGTCAGGCAGTTAACTTTTGACAAACATCTCAAGCGTTCATTGTAGCAGCTGCTGCAGAATATGGACAAAAAAAGTCTGTAAAACCGTAATAAACATTTGATTGGTCGCCCTGCTGGTCAGATTAAAACGAAATGTCTTGAGGACTCTGTCACAACAATATAGACACTTTGATTTTAAATTAATGTATTTAGCATGACCGTGCAAGCAGTGAAGATAGAAAGCCTCGATAAGGTCACCTCAACGGAATCATTGGGAAAAATCTCTAACAGTGGACAGAACCACAAAGTGGAAGTGTGAGACATAGTGGCGTCTGTAAACATCTCAAAGGAATGAGCTCACAATAACTTGCACAACGAAATGAAACGTTGAAATGAATTGCTGTCGAGATTTCTACTCATTGACCAAAAACACACCCAGATGAAAGTTTCAACGCAAGCTGTTGGCCACACTTTGTCACAATCTGTAGAAAATTGTGCACCACTTCGAGACTCTAGGTATTTCATGAAACAGCAGCGACAACAGTGGACGGCAATTTAAACAGCACACGGCACCTCCGCTTCTTGCAGCAATCACAGTGGCAAAAGCGAATCTACCGGCTTTATAACTGATTCTTCATGCATCTATTGTCCAGCCTTAGATTTTTCCCGTTCTCCAATATGACAATGTGGCTTAATGGGAACTAAACTCCGTTAAATGAGGAAGCTGTGATTATTGTCAATGAGTATTTTGTTGAATCTGACAAAATCCGTTTTTTTTCTTCAAATGAGCGAAAAAAGTGATTTGAAATTTCTGAACCAAATAGATAGCCATAGATGTAAACTACTTTGGGAAAAGTAGCGAGTTTTTTAAACTGAAATATTTTATTTGCATGTTCGCCCACATATGCAAGGACCGTAGTGTGTTGGATAATTTCTGTAGAGTCTGAGCCGGCTGGAGTGGCCGAGTGGTTCTAGGCGCTTCAGTCTGGAACCGGGCGATCGCTACGGTCGCAGGTTCGAATCCTTCCTCGGGCATGGATGTGTGTGATGTCCTTAGGTTAGTTAGGTTTGACTGATGACCTCAGAAGTTAAGTCCCATAGTGCTCAGAGCCATTTGATTTTTGTAGAGTCTGAAAGACTTGTATAAACGCACTGGAAGTTTAAAGCACTGAGTGGCACCTCGAGATGTGCATTTCAAGGGCGTTGACCGACAGAGGCAAAAGCGAAGATGTTCATTCGAGTCCTATCTGGCTCAAAGTTCTTTATCAAGACTGTCCTCAACAGGTATAGACGATGTTTTCAGCTGTTTAGACTGCAAAAACGCGAACTACTCGTTAAGATATTGTATCAGGATAACTTTCATTTTTCGGATGACATTGTAAGTATACATCTGCAAATGAACTTCAATATAGAATGAACGCATATAACAGAGAAAGTCTGGAAGTAGACTTGCATATTTACTTCAGTAAGACAGGAAGAAGAGAGAATAGTGTGAGAGGCAGTCAAGTGAAATCTAGGCAGGTGGACAGAAAGTAAATAAACTGTTTATTAGTTCAAAATTAATCGCCATATTTATTAATACATTTATCCCACTGTGAGACAAGTCTGTCAATGTCTTCCTGGAAAAATGTTTGCGGTTGCCCATGGAACCATGACTGTACTCAGAAGTCCGAAGCAAATCGACGCCCAAGCATGTCTTTCTTTGGGGCTCCAAAAATATGGAAATTGCATGGGGAGAGATCGGTAGTGCAGTATGTGGGGGATGAGGGAGGACACACATGATGCTGGAGCTGTTTCTAGTTCGCGTCAGAAGTTTCGCTTGGAAGATCTTACATATTCTCGATACAGCTCAGATCTCTCCACATGCGATTCTTAGGTACCCTGAAGAAAGACATTCGTGGTCGTCGAAGTGCTTCAGACGAAGAGGTGCACGGCATGGTACAATCATGGTTCCGTAGGCAACTGCAGACATTCTCCCACAAAGGCATTTAAAGACTTGTGTTCTAGTGGGATAAATGCACTAACAGTTGTGGTCGTTACTTTTGAAATAATAAACTATTTTCTGTCTGTTTCGTTTTCATTTGACTGTTCCTTATCCAATTTAAAATGACAGAATCCTTCCAAAAGTTCTGGCATTAGGACAGTTGAAGTAAATGAGAGAACACACAGCTAGAGATAAAAGCAGAAGAGCAAAACTGGTTGGCTCTGAGCACTATGCGCCTTAACTTCTGAGGTCATCAGTCGCCTAGAACTTAGAACTTATTAAACGTAAATAACCTAAGGGCATCACACACATCCATGCCCGAGGCAGGATTCGAAGCTGCGACCGTAGCGGTCGTTCGACTCCAGACTGTAGCGCCTAGAACCGCACGGTCACTCCGGCCGGCAAGAGCAAAACTGTTGATGTGTAGTTTCAGAGACGGTGATGGGAAACTAGTACAATTTACATCAATTTTATTTCAGATTTCGTTCGTACTGAAAAGTATTTCAGGCAGATGAGAACGAACTCATGCACAAACGGTTGGTCGACTCTGAACGGCTGCCTGATAAACTCCCAGCAATGTCGCAGAAACATAACGCACGAACAACTAAAAACCTGAAACACACAGAACATAATCTGTACGATCCACAAATGAGGCAAATGAAGTTCACCACATTCTTCACTTCACAGTGTAACGGCCCCCTGCCTTAATATGATGAAAATTCAGTTTTATGTTAGTAAATAAAATGTCACATGCTTTAGGAAAATATAATTTCTCATCAAAACATTTCAGAGATGTTCGCATGGTGGTCGTCACAACGCTGAATAATACCGTTTCAAAGATAAAGTTTATGGCTCTTCACTTTTGTTGTCTAGGGTATTATATATTTACAAGACGTCCGGACTTTTTAAAAAGGTAAGGCTGGAGACATCTAGTAGTTTTATAAAAGTCATCACACGTTTTTATTCCTCTTTAAAAAACACACGTAAAGTTTACATGGCGTCTCTGACAAAACAGTTACATCTTGTGCATCAGCCTCTTTGGTTCTGCGATCCACACATGTTAACATACAATGGAATTAGCCGGCACTAAAAACACTGACAGACGTGACTTTCACAACTACACTGAGCCAACTGCCTCCCGGTCTTTGACAGTGCTTGTATTTATAACCTTCCAAAGAGGTCAACAAATTATCTCTTTTTTTAGAGTCAATTAAATTGTTATTAAATGAATTATTTACATGAAATAGTTACAAATTATTCTGGTGCTCAGGTGTTTAGATTAAAACCATAAATGGTGCATTTTACAAATAATTACAAGTGTCACCCAAGTGAAATAGCTGGATTAGAAAGTGTTGAATATGACCTTTCTCATTTCCATAATATTGTGGTTAAAAAGTGCAAATCTGTAAATTACTTGAGTATACAGTACAAAAGTACTATTAAACTTATTTGTTTTTTATACTAAGTGTAGTGAATAATCAGGTTTTCCTGGCCAAATTTTATAACAAGCAATTTCGTAGTCACATATGTTGACACTTTGAATAAGCTCACGTGAGCAAAACATATCAGTTCCTAATGAAATATTCGTGTTAAAACAGGTTAAATAAATGCACCTTGCTTTTTCAATCTCTTTTGGATCGAAATATTATATATTAATGACATTGGAAAACATTGCATCATAATTGCACCCATACGAAATTTAACTAATTTGAGTTTAATTTACTGAAAAATCGTAATTTATCCTCAGTATCGTATACTTCCATACTTCTTTTCCCTCCTATCGGGATCATTACAACAGGAAGATGGCGTCCACATGAGACATTAACTGCAACAGGATCCGTTTAAAGCCCAGAATACCCAGGCGACCCTTCCGCGGTGGCCGAGCGGTTCTAGGGGCTTCAGTCCGGAACCGCGCGACTGCTGGGGTCGCAGGTTCGAATCCTGCCTCGGGTATGGATGTGTGTGATGTCCTTAGGTTAGTTACGTTTATGTAGTTCTAAGTTCTAGGGGACTGATGACCTCAGACGTTAAGTCCCATAGTGCTCAGAGCCATTTGAACCAATGCCCAGGAGACATAAGCGACCTCTTGGGGCGCAGAGTTGAGGGGGGCGCCAGCGGCGGGCAATTGCAAGATTTGTATACAGTGGGTACCACAGTTAATAGCGAAAACTGAGAAGGGCGAAAGTTTATGAGAGAACAGTGATAAGATAAGTGGCTTGTGTGGAAGAAGGTTATCCGCCCGGCCCTGACTGTCAAGATTATTGTTGTGACAAAGCTTAGCCCATTGTAACGAACCACTCCTGTGTCGATTCAGTAGCACGAAGTCGTGAGGGGAGAATTGCTCGTCAGTTCAATAACCAGGTTCCATGACACAAAAGCTCATATTCAGTATGCAAAAACACTTATTCAGTACTGTGATGATGTCGAAGATACCAGCCAGCGTTCAGAAAGTTGAAACACCAACAATCTTTCTGAAGGAGCTGACCAGACAGGAAAGACAGAACAAAAGAATTCATAGTTCCGCAATGTTAACGATTCATGTGCCAGCCCAGCTCAAATACACTACTGGCCATTAAAATTGCTACACCAAGAAGAAATGCAGATGATAAACGGGTATTCGTTGGACAATAATATTATACTAGAACTGACATGTGATTACATTTTCACGCAATTCGAGTCCATACATCCTGTAAAATCAGTACCCAGAACAACCACCTCTGGCCGTAATAACGGCCTTGATACGCCTAGGCATTGAGTCAAACAGAGCTTGGATGGCGTGCACAGGTACAGCTGCCCATGCAGCTTCAACACGATACCACAGTTCATCAAGAGTAGTGACTGGCGTATTGTGACGAGTCAGTTGTTCGGCCACCATTGACCAGACGGTTTCAGTTGGTGATAGATCTGGAGAATGTGCTGGCCAGGGCAGCAGTCGAACATTTTCTGTATCCAGAAAGGCCCGTACAGGACCAGCAACATGCGGTCGTGCATTATCCTTCTGAAATGTAGGGTTTCGCAGGGATCGAATAACGGGTAGAGCCAAGGGTCGTAACACATCTGAAATGTAACGTCCACTGTTCAAAGTGCCATAAATGTGAACAAGAGGTGACCGAGACGTGTAACCAATGGCACCCCATACCGTCACGCCTGCTGATACGCCAGTTCAAATGGTTCAAATGGCTCTGAGCACTATGGGACTCAACTGCTGAGGTCATTAGTCCCCTAGAACTTAGAACTAGTTAAACCTAACTAACCTAAGGACATCACAAACATCCATGCCCGAGGCAGGATTCGAACCTGCGACCGTAGCGGTCTTGCGGTTCCAGACTGCAGCGCCTTTAACCGCACGGCCACTTCGGCCGGCCGATACGCCAGTATGGCGATGACGAATACACGCTTCCAATGAGCTTTCAACGCGATGTCGCCAAACACGGATGCGACCATCATGATGCAGTAAAGGGAACCTGGATTCATCCGAAAAAATGATGTTTTGCCATTCGTGCACCCAGGTTCGTCTTTGAGTACACCGTCGCAGGCGCTTCTGTCTGTGATGCAGCGTCAAGGGTAACCGCAGCCATGGTCTCCAAGCTGATAGTCCATCCTGCTACAAACGTCGTCGAACTGTTCGTGCAGATGGTTGTTGTCTTGCAAACGTCCCCATCTGTTGACTCAGGGATCGAGAAGTGGCTGCACGATCCGTTATAGCCATGCGGATAAGATGCCTGTCATCTCGACTGGTAGTGATATGAGGCCGTTGGTATCCAGCACAGCTTTGCGTATTACCCTCCTGAACCCACCGATTCCATATTCTGCTAACAGTCATTGGATGTCGACCAACGCGAACAGCAATGTCGTGATACGAGAAACCGCAATCGCAACAGGCTACAATCCGACCTTTATCAAAGTCGGAAACGTGATGGTACGCATTTCTCCTCCTTACACGAGGCATCACAACAACGTTTCACCAGGCAACGCCGGTCAACTGCTGTTTGTGTATGAGAAATCGGTTGGAAACTTTCCTCATGTCAGCACGTTGTAGGTATCGCCACCGGCGCCAACCTTGTGTGAATGCTCTGAAAAGCTTATCATTTGCATATCACAGCATCTTCTTCCTGCCGGTTAAAGTTCGCGTCTGTAGCACGTAATCTTCGTGGTGTAGCAATTTTAATGGCCAGTAGTGTATACCATCCAATTTTGACCCTCATAATCAGTAGTGTGTAGCTGTAAACAACATTCAGTTGACACCAGTCCCTAGTTGTGAGAAGACGTCCACTTGCAGTCCAAAATGAAGCAGTCATCGCAGCTGTCCGACTCTGCGGTCAGTAGCTGCTGGCCTGCTCCTGAGTTTAGCCTGTATGCAGCCAATTTAGCACCTTCACACTGTCGAGTCACCAACTGGGTGACTGACATTTGCTGAAGGCCGCCTCTGTGGTGAGCCACATGTTCAAGACTGGGCCATCTAGGTGCCCAGCCACCACTGCTCGATTGCAGAACCTGTCGCCGTCCATCGCTACCTCGTGCGAACCTACATTATTGCTGTTGAATGCCGAGAGGGGGCACACACCAGTAATGGTGGAGGCAGCAGTTTGACCTTGCTTGTCACGTTGGGTCTTCTGTCACCATTATGGAAGTAGGCCAGCAGCCATTGATGCCCCTGAGCTGACTACAGCACGATGCCACCAGTCGCCTTCACCACGTCCCACCTACATGATAATCTACTGATGACACCATCATAATGACGTTTATAAACGACTTGGTAGCATGTGCAAGGCAAAGCGTCCAGGTAAATGAAAGACTGTTGCTGATGGCCAGATTAAGCTAATTAAGTTAGGTTCAAATGGCTCTAAGCATTATGGGACTTAACATCTGAGGTCATCTGCCTCCTACACTTAGAACTACTTAAACCTAACTAACATAAGGACATCACACACATCCATGACCGAGGCAGGATTCGAACCTGCGACCGTAGCAGCAGCGCGGTTCCGGACAGAAGCGCCTAGAATCGCGCGGTTACAGTGGCCGACAATTACGTTAGGTGAAAATATACATAATGTACCATGTGGATCTGACAAATGTGTGTACATTTCAACAGATGCAGGAAGTGCTTTTACAGAGTTATCTGAACCAGTGTCTTTCATGTGCAGCTCACTGGGTATCCCAGAAACGAAACGAATCAGTAGAAAGCTTTCTAGATAAGATCTGAAATTTCAGTTGTCAAACCTATCAGTTAACAGAGGCAAACAGAGCTATCCTGCAGGAGGCAGAGTACAGAGCACTGGAGGCTTTCTTAAGGAGGCTTCAACCTGGAATGTCTTGGATAGTGCAAACGAAAAATTAAAATATTTGGCCACCACCATCAATGTAGCTATGCAGCTAGAAGAGATAGGTGTAGCGATGCAGATGCAAGACAAATGAGGTATTTTTTTATACAGATACAAAGTGTTATAGATGGGAGCGAATAGGCCACTTTAGAAATCAGTGTCACCAGCCACATTGCCATCGGTGTGGAATGGTTGGGCAATGCCCCCCATGAACCATGGACCTTACCGTTGGTGGGGAGGCTTGCGTGCCTCGGCGATACAGATGGTCGTACGGTAGGTGCAACCACAACGGAGGGGTATCTGTTGAGAGGCCAGACAAACATGTGGTTCCTGGAGAGGGGCAGCAGCCTTTTCAGTAGTTGCAGGGGCAACAGTCTGGATGATGGACTGATCTGGCCTTGTAACATTAACCAAAACGGCCTTGCTGTGCTGGTACTGCGAACGGTTGAAAGCAAGGGGAAACTAAAGCCGTAATTTTTCCCGAGGAAATGCAGCTTTACTGTATGATTAAATGATGATGGCGTCCTCTTGGGTAAAATATTCCGGAGGTAAAATAGTCCCCCATCCGGATCTCCGGGCGGGGACTACTCAAGAGGACGTCGTTATCAGGAGAAATAAAACTGGCGTTCTACGGATCGGAGCCTGGAATGTCAGATCCCTTAATCGGGCAGGTAGGTTAGAAAATTTAAAAAGGGAAATGGATAGGTTAAATTTAGATATGGTGGGAATTAGTGAAGTTCGGTGGCAGGAGGAACAAGACTTTTGGTCAGGTGAATACAGGGTTATAAATACAAAATCAAATAGGGGTAATGCAGGAGTAGGTTTAATAATGAATAAAAAAATAGGAGTGCGGGTTAGCTACTACAAACAGCATAGTGAACGCATTATTGTGGCCAAGATAGACACAAGGCCCATGCCTACTACAATAGTACAAGTTTATATGCCAACTAGCTCTGCAGATGATGAAGAAATAGATTAAATGTATGACGACATAAAAGAAATTATTCAGGTAGTGAAGGGAGACGAAAATTTAATAGTCACGGGTGACTGGAATTCGTCAGTAGGAAAAGGGAGAGAAGGAAACATAGTAGGAGAATATGGATTGGGGGGAAGAAATGAAAAGGAAGCCGCCTTGTAGAATTTTGCACAGAGCATGACTTAATCGTAGCTAACACTTGGTTCAAGAACCATAAAAGAAGGTTGTATACCTGAAAGAATCCTGGAGATACTAAAAGGTATCAGATAGATTATATAATGGTAAGACAGAGATTTAGGAACCAGGTTTTAAATTGTAAGACATTTCCAGGGGCAGATGTGGATTCTGACCACAATCTATTGGTTATGAACTGCAGATTGAAACTGAAGAAACAGCAAAAAGGTGGGAATTTAAGGAGTTGGGACCTGGATAAACTGAAAGAACCAGAGGTTGTAGAGAGTTTCAGGGAGAGCATAAGGGAACAATTGACAGGAATGGGGGAAAGAAATACAGTAGAAGAAGAAAGGGTAGCTCTGAGGGATGAAGTAGTGAAGGCAGCAGAGGATCAAGTAGGTAAAAAGACGAGGGCTAATAGAAATCCTTGGGTAACAGAAGAAATATTGAATTTAATTGATGAAAGGAGAAAATATAAAAATGTAGTAAATGAAGCAGGCAAAAAGGATTACAAACGTCTCAAAAATGACATCAACAGGAAGTGCAAAATGGCTAAGCAGGGATGGCTAGAGGACAAATGTAAGGATGTAGAGGCTTGTCTCACTAGGGGTAAGATAGATACTGCCTACAGGAAAATTAAAGAGACCTTTGGAGAGAAGAGAACCACTTGTATGAATATCAAGAACTCAGATGGAAACCCAGTTCTAAGCAAAGAAGGGAAGGCAGAAAGGTGGAAGGAGTATATAGAGGGTTTATACAGGGGCGATGTGCTTGAGGACAATATTATGGAAATGGAAGAGGATGTAGATGAAGATGAAATGGGAGATACGATACTGCGTGAAGAGTTTGACAGAGCACTGAAAGACCTGAGTCGAAACAATGCCCCAGGAGTAGACAACATTCCATTATAACTACTGACGGCCTTGGGAGAGCCAGTCATGACAAACCTCTATCATCTGGTGAGCAAGATGTATGAGACAGGCGAAATACCCTCAGACTTCAAGAAGAATATAATAATTCCAATCCCAAAGAAAGCAGGTGTTGACAGATGTGAAAATTACCGAACTATCAGTTTAATAAGTCACAGCTGCAAAATACTAATGCGAATTCTTTACAGACGAATGGAAAAACTGGTAGAAGCGGACCTCGGGGAAGATCAGTTTGGATTCCGTAGAAATGTTGGAACACGTGAGGCAATACTAACCTTACGACTTATCTTAGAAGAAAGATTAAGAAAAGGCAAACCTACGTTTCTAGCATTTGTAGACTTAGAGAAAGCTTTTGACAATGTTAACTGGAATACTCTCTTTCAATTCTGAAGGTGGTAGGGGTAAAATACAGGGAGCCAAAGGCTATTTACAATTTTTACAGAAACCAAATGGCAGTTATAAGAGTCGAGGGGCATGAAAGGGAAGCAGTGGTTGGGAAAGGAGTGAGACAGGGTTGTAGCCTCTCCCCGATGTTATTCAATCTGTATATTGAACAAGCAGTAAAGGAAGCAAAAGAAAAATTCGGAATAGGTATTAAAATGCATGGAGAAGAAGTAAAAACTTTGAGGTTCGCCGATGACATTGTAATTCTGTCAGGGACAGCAAAGGACTTGGAAGAGCAGTTGAACGGAATGGACAGTGTCTTGAAAGGAGGATATAAGATGAACATCAACAAAAGCAAAACGAGGATAATGGAATGTAGTCAAATTAAGTTGGGTGATGCCGAGGGAATTAGATTAGGAAATGAGACACTTAAAGTAGTAAAGGAGTTTTGTTATTTATGGAGGAAAATAACTAATGATGGTCGAAGTAGAGAGGATATAAAATGTAGACTGGCGATGGCAAGGAAAGCGTTTCTGAAGAAGAGAAATTTGTTAACATCGAGTATAGACTTAAGTCTCAGGAAGTCGTTTCTGAAAGTATTTGTATGGAGTGTAGCCATGTACGGAAGTGAAACATGGACGATAAATAGTTTGGACAAGAAGAGAATAGAAGCTTTCGAAATGTGGTGCTACAGAAGAATGCTGAAGATTAGATGGGTAGATCACATAACTAATGAGGAGGTGTTGAATAGGATTGGGGAGAAGAGAAGTTTGTGGCACAACTTGACTAGAAGAAGGGATCGGTTCGTAGGACATGTTTTGAGGCATCAAGGGATCACAAATTTAGCATTGGAGGGCAGCGTGGAGGGTAAAAATCGTTGAGGGAGACCAAGAGATGGATACACTAAGCAGATTCAGAAGGATGTAGGTTGCAGTAAGTACTGGGAGATGAAGAAGCTTGCACAGGATAGAGTAGCATGGAGAGCTGCATCAAACCAGTCTCAGGACTGAAGAACACAACAACAACAACAACATGCGAGGAAACTGCACGAATAAAAAAGAAAATGGGCGAGGACGTAGTAGATGGTCATTAAACACCAATGAGGACTCCAAATCTGACAGAAAGCATTCCAAATAAATTTCAGTGCTATGTAGACATCTAAAGAAGCGGAGTGTTGCTTAGTTGTCGCATAAATAGCACGGAACATAAGTTGTTATTAGACAAGGGGGCTCATGTGTCTGTGTCAAGTTTGAACCTCATGGGTAGGAAGACACTCAAGTTTCCATATTATAGGTTATGTGGAGCAGTCTTCAGTGAGGTCGTGGCAACATACCGAATAATACACTAATATCTTATATGTAGTAGAGTCATTGGCAGACAAAAATGGTTCAAATGGCTCTGAGCACTATGGGACTTAACATGTATGCTCATCAGTCCCCTAGAACTGAGAACTACTTAAACCTAACTAACCTAAGGACATCACACAACATCCAGTCATCACGAGGCAGAGAAAATCCCTGACCCCGCCGGGAATCGAACCCGTGAACCCGGGCGTGGGAAGCGAGAACGCTACCGCACGACCACGAGCTGCGGACCATTGGTAGACAATGACGAATTGGACACACAACATTGTTTTGTTATAGGCAGGTGGTACGCATGCAAGAAGGTGAAGAACATGTGGTTGCTATTATGTATATAATTTTGGCGCTGATGAAGTGGATTTGACTAAAGGGTTGTAGGTTAGCAACTTGGACGTTCTGGACGCGGACGATTTAGACTGATTAAGTATGGACCATGGCCATAAGCAACCTGCTATTACATCTGCATTACATGAAAAAGTTAGAGGTCATGACAGCCATGGAGAAGCTGTTAAATAGTTTGCAGATTTATTCAATACTCTTGGCTCATTGCCAGCTATACTCATTATACAGCACAGAATCCTGACTGGGGACAAGCCTTTTGAGTGCAGAAAACCATACAGAAAACCCCACCATTTAGATCTAATAATGGAGGCGTTTGTTAAGTAACAACTGAATGATGGCGTTACTGAAGCGAGTAGTAGTCTCTGGGAAGCACCACTCGTCACTAGCCAGGTCGTCAGGTAGAACAAAAATGTCTGTCGTGAACATCGCTATTTGATGCTAGAGCAGTTATGGATGCGTATCCATGCACTCTTAATGTTACCACCCTTGCTTTTAACGTCACCAAAGGTTGTTTTGACTTTTTTATATGCTGAATCAATCCTCCTGACAATCATTACTTTTTCGAGTTCTTCACTTCTTTCGTGCACCCATCTCACCTTTGCCGGGCTGCACTTCCTAGCCGGCCGCTGTGGTCGAGCGGTCTACACGCTTCAGTCCGGAACCGAGCTGTTGCAACGGTCGCAGATTCGAATCCTGCCTCGGGTATGGATGTGTGTGATGTCCTTAGGTTTGTTAGGTTCAAATGGCTCTGAGCACTATGGGACTTAACTGCTAAGGTCATCAGTCACCTAGAATTTAGAACTACTTAAACCTAACCAACCTAAGGAAATCACACACATCCATGTCCCAGGCAGGATTCGAACCTGCGACCGTAGCGGTCACGCGGTTCCAGACTGTAGCGCCTAGAACCGCTCGGCCACTCCGGCCGGCATGTTTGTTAGGTTTAAGTAGTTCTAAGTTCTAGAGGACTGATAACCTCAGATATTAAGTCCCATGGTGCTCAGAGCCATTTGAACCATTTTTTTTGTACTTCCTATTTTTTCATTCCTAAGGGATTTTTATTGCTGTGTTCCTGTCCTGCCCTGAACATTTTTGTACGTCCTTCTTTCGTCGATCAATTGAAGTATTTCAGTTGTTACCCAAGATTTATTTGCATGTACCTTCCTTGTACCTATGTTTATCTGTCCCATATCTGTGATTTTCCTTTTTAGAGATGCCCACTCCTTCTCAACTAAACTGCCTACTCATGTATTCCTTATCACATTATCCACATCCTTAGCACATTCAAACGTGTGTCGTCATTCCTCATTACGTCGCTACCCCATGTGCTCCCACAATGATTCTTTCAATCGATTTTCTTAAACTTCGATCTACTTCTTCTTCTTCTGTAGTGGTCAATCCATGGATTGGTTTGCAACAGCTACAATGGCAGCTTGTCTCCATTCTGTGCGTCTTTCAGCCTTTCTCTTCATTTCTTTATAGGTGTTACATCCCACATCTTTCACGATTTGATCCATGTACCTCAGTCGTGGTCTTCCTCTTGATCTTTTTCCCTCGACATATCCCTCTATGATTGTGTTCAGGAGTCCTTTATGTCTTAATAGATGGCCTGAAAATTGCACTCTTCTTTTAACAATGGAACTCCAGAAGCTTCTCTTCTCACCTGCTCTTTCCAGAACCACTTCGTTTGTGACCTTGTCGATCCATTTTATTTTGAGCATGCGTCTATAGCACCACATTTCATAAGAATTTAGCTTCTGCTGTTCCTCTGTCCCGAGAGTCCATGTTTCACACCCATAGCATGCCACACTCCACACATATGATTTCAAAAATCTTTTCCTGGTTTCAAGGCTGATGCTCTTAGATGTTAATATGTTTTTCTTCTTGTTAAAAGCAGCCTTTGCTTGAGCTATTCTACTTCTCACTTCTGCCTTGCTCCTTCCATCCCTGGTAATATTACTGCCCAGATAAGTAAATTTATCAACTTATTCAAGCAGTTCATTGCCTACATGAACTTGGACTTTCACTTGATCTTCTTTGTCGCATGCCATTACTTTTGGTTTTGCTTTATTAATTCTCATATTATATTCTTCACCCATAATTTTATCCATTCTATTCAGTAGGACTACAAGATCTTCTTCACTTTCAGCCAGGACAGCTATATCATCGGCATATCTTATCATATCTATTCGTTGGCCATGAATTACTACACCTGTCTGTGAATTTTCCCTTACTTTTTTCAGCGCCTCTTCAATGTATACGTTAAAGATAACAGGGGACAGTGCGCAACCTTGCCGGACACCTTTCCGTATCTGCACCTCTTCTTGTTTTGTCCGTCCACGAATAACTGCTGTCTCGTTTTTGTACAGGTTCCATATCATTTTTCTATCTTTATGGTCTATTCCTACTTTTTTGAGTACCTCAAACATCTTATCCCATTTAATATTATCAAAGCCTTTCTCTACATCTACGAAAGCTATGTATGTTTTCAGGTTCTTATCTAGTCGTTTCTCTATTATTAGTTTTAGAGCAAAGATTGCTTCTCTGGTTACTCTATCTTTCCGGAATCTAAACTGGTCTTCGGAGAGTGTAGCTTCGACTTTTTGTTCTATGCGTTTTAGGATAATTGAGGTTAATATTTTAGAGGCGTGAGTAACTAGGCTGAGTGTCCTATAATTTTCACATCTTGTAGCATTTGCCTTCTTTGGAATGGGGACCATAATGTTTTTCTCAAAGTCTGTAGGAATTTTACCCTGCTCGTACATGTTGAAAACAAGATTATACAACTCCTGATTCAGTTTTGCTCCCCCAGATTTCAGAAGTTCGGCTGGGATATTGTCTATACCAGGCGATTTGTTGTTTTTCAATTTTTTCAGATCTAGTTCAAACTCTACCTTTAATATAGGTTCACCTATGTTGTGTGCATCTACTTCTGTTTCTTCTTCCATGATGTTTTCAGACAGGTCTGGTCCGCTGTACAGTTTTCTATATATTGTTTCCATCTTCTTGCAACTTCATCATCGTCATCCAACATATTGCCATTTTCATCCATCACAGCCCTACATTTGTTTCTTCTGTCTCCAAAGCAATGTCTCACACATTTATAGGCCTTGTCGATATTTCCCTTGCTCATGTTGTCCTCAACTGAAATACAGAGATCATCAAGGTATTTTTCTCTTGCTTGTTTTGCCTCTCTGTTGATTCTGTTTTTCAGACTCTTGTATTTCTCTTGGTCTTCCTTCTTCACAGAATTTTTTAATTTCCTTCTTTCTTCCATCATATTTAGTAGGTCATTAGTGATCCATTCCTTCCTTCTATCTGTCCTTTCTTTTCCTATTACTTCTTCTGCTGCTTCTAAAATACCAGTTTTCATTTTTTCCCAGCTGCTTTGGATGTCATTGCAGCCCTGTGTATTTGTTTTCTTGTCTGTTTCTATTGATAGTGCTTCAGTGTATTTTCGTTTTTCAGGTTTGTCAGATCCCATTTACATGTACTTCTTCTTTTAACGTTCTTGAATTTTAGTTCAGTCGTCATCATAACGAGTATGTGGTCACTTTCCACATCACAGCCTGGATATGATCTGCTGTCCTTAACTTGGTTTTTAAATCTTTGCTTCACTAATATTAAGTCAATTTGGTATCTGTTAATGTCACCAGGCATTTTCCAAGTATATCTTCTTCTTGGATGATGATTAAAGAAGGTATTTGTAATGCAAAGTTTATTTCTTTGGCAGAATTCTACAAGTTTATCCCCTCTTTCATTTCTTAATCCTAATCCAAAATTCCCTGCCACATCCTCTTCTTTACCTTCCCCAACAACGGCATTCATATCTCCCATGATGACAAGGTTTTCAGCTCCTTTAATTCTGCCAATTACTTCTTCAAGGTGGTCATACATCATGTCGATTTCATCATCCTCGTGCCTTGTAGTTGGCATGTATACTTGGATTATGATTGTGTCTGTTGGTTTAGTTTCCAATCGGACATAAATTATCCTCTCACTATGTTGAACAAATCCTTTTATTCTTAACCCCATCTATTTACTGAGGATAATTCCCACTCCTGCAATCCCGGGACTGTCTTGTGCTGTTCCAGTGTGTATGATTCTGTAATCCCCTGACCAAAAGTCGCCAGCGTTTGGCCATCTCATTTCTGAGACTCCCAGTACATCAATATCCATTCGTTTCATTTCAATTTTCAAGTTTTCCAGTTTACCACATTTAAGAAGAGAGTTGACGTTCCATGTTGCTATCTTTCTTACATTAATGCTTTTGGATTTTGGTATCTCTTTAGTTGTCCCCACCTGGAGATCCGAATGGGGGACTATTTTACCTCCGGAGAATTTAACCAAAGAGCTTTCCATCATAAGCTGTTGATACTTGGGATACCCGCCCGGGTCTTTAATGGAGTGGTTTCCCGTTTCCTTCTCCATTCTATGCCGTTGGCCACCTTGTGGCTCCTCCGCCTTTAGGAGCAGTTTCCCACCCCAAGGGCAAGAGAGTGCCCTTCCTTCTAGCCGCTCATCCGCCCTCCTAGAAGGCCGTTGGCACTTGATAGAAGGTAATCTCCTTATCCCGGGAGATATTCGGCTCAGTAGAAGTATAGGTTGGAAATGGAAGACCCCTAGCCCTCGAAACCTAATAGCGTCAGGGTCGGAAAAGAACAAGAGTTGGCCGAGGGTGGCCAAATAGGAAAGATAAAAGTGAGGAGCCTGGCATAAGTAAGTGGAAGCAATGCCAGTACTCAGCTCGGGACCCCGTGGTCGCCAGCCACGTACTCACTAGGTGTGAGTCCCTGATGATTCTTGAACAGCGTATTCACTATTGCCATCTGAAAGTCATTGCAGATCTCAATTAATCTTTCTGCTCTCTCATGCCTACTGCCACGCTCATAATATGCAATAACCCTTTCTTCTATTCTTTCCCCTACAATTGCCTTTGAAGCTCTCATGGCTATTAAATTTTCATCTCCCTTTACATACCGAATTAGCTTTTCAGTGCCTCCGTACGCTTTCTCTATTGCTTCACATGCAGCTTGCGACATTGGCATGGTTACCTGAACTATCATTTCCAGTGTGGCATCTGTTCAGAACAAAACTACCAGTGAACTGTTCACTGTAGTTCACTCTCGACTCTACTTTTCTATTCATAACGAATCCCATTATATCATTTTCTGCTGCCGTAGAAATTACTCTCATCAGAAATCCTTGACTTCACTGATCCCTATACATGTAGATTGAGCCTTTGGGTCCCCTTTTCAGATTTTCCAGCTTTCCTGCTACGTTCAAACTTCTGGCATCCCATCCTCTGGCTCATAGAACGTTATCCCTTCGTTGCTTATATGGCCAGCAGTTCAAAGCCTTACCTGACCGTTCAACAAGAAATGGCTATTGGGGTTAAAAGATCCATTGAGCAGATTGACCTGGTGTGTATTAAAATTAAGCGAATTCGACTTCTAGATGATTCACAAACTGGGCAGAAAGCATGGTAATGCAGGTGGACTAAGCAGAAGGATTAGTGCAATATGAGCTCTTGGTTGAAGCGTCATGGAATGGAAGGAGGAGGAAATTGCTGATGCAGACTGCGAGTTATTCAAAATGCAACTGCAGTTCACCGCACCCAATGGTTTGCTACGTAGCACAATGAAGCTTGTGCCACACATCGTGGCACCTACTGCACTGTCAAAGTAAGCACTGAAAGAATATCACAACCATACATTATCTGGAGATGGGGGATGACAGTCAACATATTATCTGGTAGCTGAAAGACATTGGTCGAGAATGTGAAGATAGTATGTCGACCAGTTTTTGAGAGGTTGAATGTTGATTTCAGTCATAATGAAGTACCATTTAAAAGGTTACCAGAAGTGCCCAAGGCGTTTGAAATGGTTGGAATGGACATCTCAGGTCCATTCTGATAAACACTGGTGGGCAGGCACTACATGTTGACTAGCATAAACCATTTTTCGCGTTACATCACAGTAATTGCAGTTCCATATCAGCAGGTGAATAAAATAAAATAGGTAATGGTGAATAAATGGGTATTAAAATTTGGTGTCCCCAACACATTAGTTACAGATCAGAGCATCAACTCTATGTTGGAGCTAATGAAACAGCTGTGTCGCCTGTCACGCGTATAGCACAAGCCCCTTGCACCCAGAGCTAATGGAAGTACTGAGCACGTTCACTGAACTAAAGATAAAATACTAACCTATTGTGCAAACAGCCATCACAATGGCTAGGATGTTTATCTACTGTGACGTAGCTGTATGTGATAAAAGGTGCACAACAGCGCTGAGATCTTTCCTTATAAGGTGGTGCATGGAAGAAAGAGATCATCACCTCTGGAAGTCTTTAAAATTCGATAGCGAAAATGTATAATCAGGATGGAAAGCTGCTAAAAGATTAAAGACCTATGGATGCGATTGTGGAAGGTAAAAACTGAGGCACAATTGCTGACACTGACAACTAGTCCATGTGGCGTGCGTTAGATGCTTTAAAGAGGCTTCAGATATTTACCATAAGCGTCAATGTAATTACCTGGAATGAAGGCAAGGGTAAAGAGGGAAAGGAAGGAATTAGGAACTTTTACTCAGGCCGCACGCAATGTACATTGTGCACTCAGGACATTCAAGTAAGTAAGTAGGCTTATGTGTATAGTCTGAGAATATGTCATGGATAATGAGTATATAGTAAGCTTAGTGGTAAATTATATTGTATTCATATAGTTTTATAACTATGCTTGGTATATCATTCTTTAGTGTGGGGAGAACTGTGTTTCCTCTTCTGTTGGTATGATTCCTAGTAGCAGGTTTGGTAGGCAGTACAATGCATGAGTACATACGTCGGAGTTACAGGACGAGAGTTGTGACATTGTTGGTTGTAATGTTGGGCGACGAAATTCGATATTTCGAGAGAGGGAGAGAGAGTGATCTGCATTCCTCCCTCCAGGCGGCGTTATTACTGATGACGACCATGAATTTTTTTAAGTCATCATACTTATGACTCGTTTGACGCGGTCCTTCACGTATTCTTCTGTGCCAACACTTTCATCTTAGAGTAGCACTTGCAACGTACATCCTCAATTATTTGCTGGACTTATTACAATCTCTGTCTTCCTTTATAGTTCTTACCCTCTACAGCTCCTTCTGGTACCATGGAAGTTACTCCCTGAACTTTCAACAGATGTCCTGTAATCTTATCCCTTCTTGTTGGAGTTTTCCATATATTCCTTCCTTCGCCGATTCTGCGGAGAACATCTTCATTCGTTACCTTATCAGTCCACCTGATTTTCAACACATCTGAAATGCTTCGATTCTTTTCCGTTCCTGTTTTACCACAGTCCATGATTATCTACCATACAATGCTGTTTTCCAAACGTACATTCTAAGAAATTTCTTCCTCAAATTAAGGACTATGTTTGAGACTACTAGACTTCTCTTGACCACAAACGCCCTTTCTGGCAGTGCTAATCTGCTTTAGATGTCCTCCTTGCTCCGTCCATCATGGGTTATTTTGCTGCCTAGGTAGCAAAATACCTTAACTTCATCTACATTGTTATCACCAATTTTGATATCAAGTTTCTCCCCGTTCTCATTTCTGCACTGACACGGAATTAGAAAACAGTTCTTGTCAAACACAAGTAGCTCTTTACTCACATGAAGTATTCACTGCTATCGAAAAGGGATTTGATTGATTCCGTATTTCTAGATTTGCAGAAGGCTTTTGACACCGTACCTCACAAGTGGCTTAAAATCAAATTGCGTGTTGCGGAATATCGTCTCTGTTATGCGACTCTATTCGTGATTTCCTGTCAGGGAGGTCACAGTTCGAAGTAACTGGCGGAAAGTCATCGAGTAAAACATAACTGATTTCTAGCGTTAGTACTATCGGCCCTCTGCTGTTCCTTATCTATATAAACGATTTGGGAGACAATGTGAGCAGCCGTCTTCGATTTTTTGGAGATGATGATGTCATTTGTCGTCTCGTAAAGTCATCAGAAAATGAAAACAAATTCAAAGCGACTTAGAAAAGATGTCTGATGGTGCATAATTGGCAATTGACTCTAAATAATTAAATGTGTGAGGTCATCCACATGTGTGCTAAAAGGAAACCTTTAAACTACGCTTACATGATAAATCGAACAAATCTAAAGACAGCAAATTCAACTAAAAACTTAGGAATTACAATTACGAACAACTTGAATTGGAGAGAACGCGTAGAAAATGTTATGGGGGAAGGCGAACCAGAGATTGCGTTTTATTGGCAAAACACTTTGATGATGCAACAGACCTAATAGATTGCCTATACTATACTTGTGCCTCGTCTTTTAGAGTACTGCTACGTGGTGTGAGGTCCTTACCACATGGGATTAACGGAGTACGTCGAGAAAGTTAAAAGAAGGGCAGCACGTTGTGTACTATCGAGAAATAGGGGACAGTCTCACGGACATGATACAGGATTTGGGGTGGACATCACTGAAACACAGGAAAAAAATAAGGGAAATCAGAGTTAGCACGCAAAGATACAGGTGTTCGTTTTTTCCGCGCCTTGTTCGAGATTGGAATAATAGAGAATTTTTGTGAAGGTGGTTCGATGGACCCTCTGCCAGGTATTTAAGTGTGATTTGCAGAGTATCCACGAAAATGTAGATGCAAATGCTACTTCACACTGCTTTCAACTTTCTTCGATTTACTGTCAATCTATATTCCGTCTTTATTAGACTGTTCATTCCATTCAACAGCTCCTGCAATTCTTCATTTTCACTGACGACGGCAAAATCATCAATAAATCTTACCATTCATACCCTTATCCTTGAATTTTAATCCCACTCTTGAGGCTTCCTTTTATTTCCATCATTGCTTCTTCGATGTATAGTCAGAACAGAGGGGATGAAAGACTACATCGCTGTCTTACATCCTTTTTCACCAGAGCATACTTGGTCTTTCACTCTTGTTGTTCCCCCTTGATTATTATACTTATTGTAACTCACAGGTCTTTCCCTATTGCTTACACTTATTTTTCTCGTAGTTTCGAACACGTTGCACCATTTTACGTTGTCGAAAGCTTTTACCGGTTCGACAAACCCTAAGAACTTGTCTTGATTTTTCTTCAGTCTTGCTTCCATTATAAACGCAACCTGCCTTTCCCTTTCCTATAGCCAAACTGACAGTCATCTAACAGATCGCCAATTTTTTCCCGTTCTTCTGTATTTTATCCTTGTCAGAAACTTGGATCCATGAGCTGTTAAGCTAATTGTGCGATAATTCTCGCATTTGTCAGCTCTTGCAATCTTGGGAACTCAGTGGATTATGTTTCTCCGATAGTCTGATTCTGTACCGCTTATCTCATATATTTTTTACACCAACATGGCTAGCCGTTTTGTTGCTACTGTGGTGTCACCGCCAGACACTACACTTGCTAGGTGGTAGCCTTTAAATCGGCCGCGGTCCATTAGCATACGTCGGACCCGCGTGTCGCCACTGTCAGTGATTGCAGACCGAGCGCCACCACACGGCAGGTCTAGAGAGACTTACTAGCACTCGCCCCAGTTGTACAGCCGACTTTGCCAGAGATGGATCACTGACAACTACGCTCTCATTTGCCGAGACGATAGTTAGCATAGCCTTCAGCTACGTCATTTGCTACGACCTAGCAAGGCGCCATAGCATTTGACATTGAGATTTATAACATGTACCGTCAAGAGCGATGTACACCAATTGTGGATTAAAGTTAAGTATTATATCAACCACGTACTTTATTTGCTACTATTAATTCTCTTAACTGTTCCAGACCTCGCGCCAGCCTGGGTGAGCTTAAGCGCGTGCCTTTCGGCTTCCTCTCATAGTGACTTGGCTGTCTTGCCAAGTCACAACATTTTGGCGACGAGTATACAAACGGACTCCTTTATATTGCACTAATTTACTTGTGTCATGGCTTCGCCACAATCTCCAGATGTACTGTCCGAATTTTATCGCTTGCAGAATCAGCAAACGCAGGCCTTATTGGATGCCCTTGGACAGCTCGTCCAGGGTCAACGTGCAATGCAAAACGATGCGGCAGCCGCCGCTCCACCGCTACCGCAGCCACAACATGCTGTTGCACCACCTTTTCGTCCTTTTGATGCGGCACTGGAAAGCTGGACGGAGTGGTCACGCCAATTTGGATTCCATCTCGCCGCCTACAGAATTCGAGGTAACGAGCGGCAGCCTTTTTTGTTGGCATGTGTAGGTGTGTCTACCTACCATGTGATAGTGAAATTGTTTCCCTGACGCGACGTAGCAACTCTGTCCTACGAAGAAATTTTGTCGGCATTAGATGCATATTTCAAAGAATCAGTCAATGTCGTTGCAAAAAGGTATACTTTCTTTCGTACCAAACGTACGGCCGGTCAAACTAATCGGGAGTGGGTTGCAACTTTGCAAGGCCTTACTAGGGATTGTGCTTTTGAGTATGACTGTGGACTCCCTTATTCAGATACAATGGTGCGTGATGCAATTGCACAGAACGTTTCTGATGTTCGTATAAGGGAACAGTTTTTGAAACTAGTCAATCCCTACCTTCAACAAGTGATAGACATATTGGATCGGCAGGACACACTTGACTTTGCTCAGGAATCATTTGCAACTTCGCCAGCCGTGTGTCACGTTAACCGGCCCGCCGGGCGCGCTGCACGGAACAGTAAACAGCCCTCGCGCCCGTCCGCGCAGCTGCTGCCAAGCTCTCCGCTACGTTTGCCGCGGCAGCAAGCAAATGCAGTGCTAAAATCATGCCCGCGGTGTGCTACTAGACATTCGCGTGAGAATTGCCCATCACGCCTAGCTATTTGCTTTTTCTGTAATAAAAAAGGACATGTTCAAAGTGTTTGCCAGAAAAAGCTCAGATCGGACACTCACAACCATTCCAGGCCCTTTGCTTCGCGCTGGAATCGGAATCGAACCAAGAATACTCAGGCTCGTGAACCTTCGCCCATGGAAATTCATGTAGTTAATTCCACTCCACCCACTGCCACTCTCTCTAATGGTGACTGTGTTCGTCCCACAAAAAGTATGCGTCAACGTCGCCGGAATTCGCGTCAAGTCGCGAGTGCTTCTGTACCAGTGTCGGTTCACGTTGCACGAGACAGTCGCTCTTGTCAGCAGGACAATAAACTTTTTGTAGACTTAGACATTCATGGCCACATGATACCATTCCAGCTCGATACCGGAGCTGCAGTTTCATTGATCAATAAAGACACGTACAAACAACTGGGCACACCTCCGTTGCGTGCCGAAAATGTTAAGCTAACTACATATTCAGGTCACAAGATCTGTGTGTTAGGACAGTGCAGCCTTCTTGCAACGTACAAGGGACAAACAAAACTTGTGTCATTTTACGTCCTTCGTTCTTCTTCTGCGGTGAACTTGTTTGGTTTAGATTTATTTCAGTTGTTTCACTTGTCTATAGTAAATCAGGTCCTATCAGTGAACCAGACTGTGCCTTCAGCCATTGTTTCTCGTCTCTGTGAAGAATTTGCGGACATTTTTGCACCGGGCCTTGGTTGCGCTAAGAACTATGAAGCACATTTGGAACTGAAAGTAAACGCGCACCCGTAATTTTTCAGAGCGCGCAATGTTCCTCATGCATTGCGTGATGAGGTCGCGAGAACCTTACAGGATTTGGAATCACAAGGTGTCATTGAACGTGTGCAGGCTTCTCTCTGGGCCTCACCCTTAGTAATTTTGCCAAAACCTTCCGGAAAATTGAGACTTTGTGTGGACTTCAAGACAACGGTGAATCCACAACTAGTGATTGCACCTTATCCTTTACCCTGCCCGGAAGATCTTTTTGACAAACTGTGCCCGGGTAAATATTTTTCGAAGTTGGACCTAGCAGATGCGTACTTGCAAATACCAGTGGACGACGAATCCCAGCGTGTCTTGGTGGTTACCACGCATCTTGGTTTGTACCGATTCAAAAGACTGCCATTCGGGTGTGCATCCGCCCCTGCATTGTTTCAACGATATCTGCAAACTGTTTGTGCCTCGGTCCCTACTGCAGCAAACTATCTGGACGATATTGTGATCTCCGGAAAGACGGAAGAAGAACATTTTAGCCAATCTCAGATCTTTATTTCAGGTCTTGCGACAAAATGGTCGTCGCTTGCGGAAGGACAAATGTGTGTTTTTTGCTCGTGATTTACCATATCTGGGACATGTAATCAATGCCCAAGGCATAGAGGTAAAGGTGGATAAATGGGCCCCTACTCTGTTTTTTATATAACACCTTTTATTTTTAGTATAATCACCTAAAATTAACATAAAACATTTCTCTAGTATGTCCTGCAATAGTTACGACATGTTTTGGTCCAGCTATTTAATATTTTAAACAAAATTTAATTTTTTTCCTGATACTCTGCATTTTGTTGCGTCAAGAATTTGTGCTGGTAATATGGGCCCCAAGGTAGTTTGAAATAAAAGGAAACAAAAATTTGGAAAATATAATTTTATTTAATTTTTCTGTATAATGAAAGAAAGAGTCACTCTGAACATTGTTAATTAGTCTACTGCTGGGATGATTTTCACAGCCTACGCCTAGCCTATTTACAATAGTCACACACATAAGCATCTTTTTCGCATCCAGCGCATTCGTTTTGAGCCCACATCTCACAGGTTATACACTGGACCCAAAGTTCACGTTTGTGTCCTTTGAAAAAATCCCTTCACAAAATAGACATACAGCATCATCAACATCAGGGACAGAAACCCCAACTTTTTTTTTCTTGTGCAAAGCTGGTAGGTCATGAGCCTGACGTCATTTCTGTTAAGGCCGTAGAATTTGGATTCCATAATGAGAAGATATTTAACCAGTTCGTCCTCAAGTCCCTGTGGTAAAACCGGTGGAAAGCCTTTGGAGCGTAGAACGAGGGACAGAGTACACTTTAACCGCTTTTTTCAACCCCATTTTTTTCTCTTTAATAGCTACAATAGCATTTGCCATATTTGCTATGTCCCACGATTGCCGTTTCGATTTTTTTGGGGGTACAAGATGTGTTCGAGGCATCTGAAACATAAAGAGTAGCAATATCTGATTAATTTTACGGGGCCCATAATACCAGCAGCAAAAGGGGCCCATATATCCACCCTCTCCATCTTGGGAAAAACGATCTTGCCTACAGTTAGTTTGGTTCGCAACCGACGTTAATTAACGTAAAACGGTATCCCAACAGCAAGCCAAATACGTACCTAACCTTAGTTCTACTAATAACATGTTAGAAATTTGAGTTTTATTCAAGTAAACACTAACCTTTCAAACTTTTGATGACAGCGAAAAAATTCACAGCACAACTACTCACAAACCATGACAGCTACTACGTCTGCGCACTCTACAGTGAAGTTTGGCAACTAGTTTTAGTAGTTCATGTGCTCTCCACTAGAATTCATGGCCTGTACTTCCAAATATGTAGGGGGCCCATAATACCAGCAGGGGCCCATTTTTCCACCTTTGCCTCTACATCCCAGTCCAGAACACCTCCGTGCCATACAAGACTTGCCTTCGCCGCAGAATTTGAAGCAGCTACAGAGTGTGCTGGGAAAAATTAATTATTACAACAGATATGTTCCCCATGCCTCTTCCATTTCAGCTCCGCTTCATCGCTTACGCCGTAAAGGTGTTCCGTTCGTCTGGACGACGGAATGCGAACGCGCCTTTCGCCAGTTGAAATCGGCGTTGCTTTCAAATACTTGCCTTACGCCATTCGATCCGCAGAAACCCCTTTTGTTGATGGTAGATGCATCGGATTTCGGGATCGGTGCTGTGCTTGCGCACAAAGATGGATCGCATGATCGCCCTATTGCCTTTGCGTCCAAATTGCTCTCGTCTGCGCAAAGAAATTATTCACAGATCGAGAAAGAAGCCTTGGCTCTCGTATTTGGTGTTACTAAGTTTCATGATTTCTTGTATGGTCGTCACTTTACCATCATCACAGACCACAAACCTTTGACATCGCTTTTTCATCCGAACAAGCCTGTACCTCCACGTACAGCGCAGAAATTTATTCGCTGGTCAATTTTCCTCTCGCAGTACCGCTACGATATCTTGTATCGGTCCACTGCTAAGCACGGCAACGCTGATGCGTTGTCCCGTTTGCCTGTTGCTGAGGATAGAGCATTCGATTCCTCAGAACTTGCTTGCATGTTCATTGATTCGGAAACCGATGACGTGGTCGCATCGTTTCCGATTGATTTTCGTCGTGTAGCTACTGCCACAGCTGCTGACCCTGTCCTTGCTACCGTTTTGCGTTTTGTTGCTACGCAATGGCCGTTGTCAAAGTCACGCATCGAGGATCCGTTGGTTCGCCGATTTTTTGCTCACAAGGAGAGACTTTTTGTTCGACGTGGTGTTTTGCTGTTGCGTTCTGATAATGATCAGTCCAGAGTCGTGGTCCCACGTTCGTTACAGTCCTCTGTCTTACGGCTTCTCCACCAAGGACATTGGGGTATAGTGCGAACGAAACAACTTGCTCGTCAGCACTGTACTTGGTTCGGAATCGATGCTGCGATTACGAAAATGTGCTCTTCTTGCATGGCGTGTGCCGAACAACATTTCGCACCGCCGCGGAAATTCTTTGCATGACCACAAGCCACTTCCCCTTGGCAACGCTTACACATCGATTTTGCTGGTCCATTCTGGAATGCTCGATGGTTGGTTGTGGTAGATTCATTCAGTAATTTTCCTTTTGTTGTCCGGATGTCTTCCACGACGTCGTCTGCCACCATCCAAGCGTTATCTGCTATCTTTTGCATTGAAGGTCTTCCACAGACTATTGTTTCCGACAATGGCCCACAATTCATGTCCGCAGAATTTCAGTCATTCTGCAAGGCCAATGGTATTCAACATCTGACATCTGCACCGTTTTCGCCTCAGTCAAACGGTGCCGCTGAACGATTGGTCCGGACTTTCAAGTCACAGATGTTGAAGTTGAAAGCGTCGCATTCTCGGGAGGACGCGTTATTGCTCTTCTTGTCCTCGTATCGCTCTCAGCCCCGAGATGGTCGCTCGCCGGCTGAGTTGCTCCACTGTCGTCCTCATCGAACCTTGATGTCTTTGCTGCATCTGCCGCATCAAGTTCCTGTGCAGCGGCAGCCACCTGCTTTTGCCCCAGGCGACGTTGTATACTATCGCAACTATCGAGGTTCACGGCGTTGGCTCGCAGGGCGCATTCTTCGCTGCCTCGGCCGGGCTATGTATCTGGTTTTGGGGGCCTCTGGTGAGGTGCGTCGGCATCTCAATCAGCTGCGCCTCTGTCGTCGCACGGGTTCTGCCGCTCCCCGTCTGCTTTCAGCGACGGTGCCGTCAGGTCAGCGCCCTGGGGACCCATCTACTGGCTCGCCTCATCCCCAGGTGTTACCGACGCTGCCTTCCATTTTGCCCCATGGCGACGCGCCGCCGCCGCCGCCTGTTCTCCCGCCGGCGACGCCCGCAGTGGACGCTTCGCTCCAACCGCCAAGCGCCTCCCTGGGTCACGCGCCGCCGATCGCTTCCCGTGACCAGCTGTCCTCCGCCATGGAACTCTTGCCCGCTCCGGACCAGATGTCGTCTTCACCCGTCGGCTGCCCCGACGCGATGGAGGTCGAATCTTCGGCCCCTCCTGTCTCTCTACGGGCGCATACACCGCATGTTGGCGTGCACCCTGGAATAGGTTTTCAGGCGTTTCCTAGCTCCCCTCGGACCGAATGGCCGGGTGCGGATGGCACAGCCTCGACTGTTGTTAGGCTCCCCACCTCGTCGTATACGTGTACATGGGGTCCTCCCCACGGCGGGCGGAAGCCTTATAACACAACCGTACGCCGATTTGCGGGGGAGGAATGTGGAGTCACCGCCAGACACCACACTTGCTAGGTGGTAGCCTTTAAATCGGCCGCGGTCCATTAGTATACGTCGGACCCGCGTGTCGCCACTGTCAGTGATTGCAGACCGAGCGGCAGGTCTAGAGAGACTTACTAGCACTCGCCCCAGTTGTACAGCCGACTTTGCCAGAGATGGATCACTGACAACTACGCTCTCATTTGCCGAGACGATAGTTAGCATAGCCTTCAGCTACGTCATTTGCTACGACCTAGCAAGGCGCCATAGCATTTGATATTGAGATTTATAACATGTACCATCAAGAGCGATGTACACCAATTGTGGATTAAAGTTAAGTATTATATCAACCACGTACTTTGTTTGCTACTATTAATTCCCTTAACTGTTCCAGACCTCGCGCCAGCCTGCGTGAGCTTAAGCGCGTGCCTTTCGGCTTCCTCTCATAGTGACTTGGCTGTCTTGCCAAGTCACAACAGCTACTTCCCCCAACGTTATTTGTCTCTTCTGTCTTATTTGATCTTAAGCCCCCAATAACTCTTTTAAATTCTGATTCTAATACTGGATCCCTACCTTGACTCCTGTTTCTTCTGTCAGGGCATCCGACAAGTCCGCCCCATCATAGAGGCCCTCAGTGTACTCCTTCAATAACGTGTCCCGTAATTCTGGCGATGCTACACCTCTTCCGTGGGGAAGAGGTAGACGCAATGCGGAATCAGCAACTTCACAGAGGCGTACTTTTCTTCAGGCAGGTGGGCGTCATACTGAACAGCCACTGGTGAACACTGACACTGACTAACAACACATGGGAGGTAAGGAATGAGATAAGCAGACTGGAGGAGAAGTTCACCACACTACATCTTGAGGCTGAAAGTAAGAGTGTGTTGGAGGAAGTATGTGCAAAGTACCAGTGTCTGCGTCTCTCCTGTGAGCGGCTACAGGACGAATAACACCAAGTAATAGATTACACATTACTGTGTCAAAAAAGGAGGTGGTTGGAAACAGAGGGGAAATTTTAAGGATTTTCGGACTACAAGTACTGAGGATATCCAGGAACTGAGTGACGTGCTGGGACAAGTGAAAGAAGTGGCGTTTACTAGTAGAGCTATTATGGCGTGTTATAGCATGCAACTAACAAACTTGGAGGAAAGTGTTTTAAATAATGCCCGAACATTGTAGGAACTAAAAAAGTAACTAATGGGGTACGTGGAAGCAACTAAGATCACGATGAATCTGGATTTGAACGTGATACAGACCGGCGGGATGTGTTTAATACCAGAGTGGCAGTGGCAAGACTCTGACGGTAACTAGTATATAGCGTAGGGGATGCTGGAGTGGCCGTAACATTACAGGAGGCGATATACAATGCAGTACACAGGTAATTGAGTCTTACGCAGTTGTGCCCTGAACAATTCCTGACTGATCTATGGAAGGTCCAGGAGGAGCTGACAGATGAACGACAACACATATGTAGTTAAACCGACTGAGCACAGCTTGCCATTTTTCTATCATATTTCGATGGTAGGAATTACCAATTACCTAGCTTCTCCTACTAGTTCACTCTCCCGTTACGAGTGTCTATGCATGGTAACACCCCTATCCATTAAAGAGAGAACTTCTAGGAAAGTACAGTATACAGGGTGGTCCATTGATAGTGACCGGGCCATATATATCACGAAATAAGCGTCAAACGAAAAAACTATAAAGGGCGAAACTTGTCTAGCTTGAAGGGGGACACCAGATGGCGCTATGGTTGGCCAGCTAGAAGGCGCTGCCATAGGTCAAACGGATATCATCTTCGTTTCTTTAAAATAGGAACCCCATTTTTTATTACATATTCTTGTAGTACGTAAAGAAATACGAGTGTTTTAGTTGGACCACATTCTTCGCTTTGTGATGGACGGCGCTGTAATAGTCACAAACATATGGCTCACAATTGTAGATGAACAGTTGGTAACAGGTAGGTTTTTTAAATTAAAACACAGAACTGAAGTACGTTTGAACATATTATTTCAGTTCCAATGTGATACATGTACCTTTGTGAACATATCATTTCTGAGAACGCATGCTGTTACAGCGCGATTACCTGTAAATACCACATTAATGCAATAAATGTTCAAAATGTTGTTTGTCAACATCAATGCACTTGGTAATACGTGTAACGACATTCCTCTCAACAGCGAGTAGTTCGCCTTCCGTAATGGCAATGCTGCGCCACAGCTTAGCCAAGTGTAACGAACTGCTCCTGCACCGATTCAGCAGAACGTCGTCATGGGGGTAGAAGCGCCTTTCAGTTTCATAACTAGGTGCCTTGGCACAAAAGTTAGTATTCTATATGCAAGGACACTTATTTAGTACGCTGTTGATGCTGAAGATGCCAGCCTGCGTTTTGAAAGCCGAAGTCCTGACACCTTGCAGCACCAAAAGCACTTTCTTAACTGTCCCTTCTTCTTCGACTCCAGCCACCACCACTACTGCAGCACGGCAACTACACTTCATCCTGACATACCCACATAATCCACCCCTCACGGTAGGGTCACGAACCCAATCCCTGCACTAACAGCAGTTGCCACGTACAAGGTAAGCATAGCTCATAATGTGTAGTCATGCATAGAAAAGGTACGATTTTAGACGAAGCTCTTCTAGAAAAACTGAATTTTGAACGTAGAGACAGTCAAAATATTGTGGAAATAACAACTTCGTCATGGAACAGTTGTAGTATCGTACAATAATAAAACCTTACACAATTCGTAAGAAACTCGGGTTCTGTCCTACCAGTAAGAGGTTTTGCTTTAATTGTAGATGAGCATTCACTTTTTCCGGAAAACAGGACCTTTCCGAAAGTACTGGTATAAGTAAAACAGAGAAAGTGATATCAGATCGCTAGTGAAGAGGTTACCAGTTTAATGTTTTTTCTATTTTTTATTTATTGGCGATCTATAATACACCGTTATCCTGTTTTCAAAACTGTGGCAGCGTTGTAAGAAGACTAGGTTTTTTACTGCATTTTAATGTCTCTAAAGCGCTTCACTCTTCATATCTGTCAGTGATGTCCGTCACTCTAACGTAGGTTAGCAAACAATATTAGTTACTCGTACCGCTGATTCCAGGATGGCACGATTTGATCATAATGATATGGAGCTAGTCACATTGTAGGCTTCGTATACGTGATTCGTTTGCGTCAATGGCGACATGTTTTCTATTTCCACATTTCTAAATAAAAGTATCGTATCTGGCTCTGACCTTAAAAATTAAAACGAAACCACAAAAGTAAAGATCCTTGTCTTTTTTACGACACATGCTACTAGATAGGTGCTTGAGAGAATGTGTTGCAATCTATATGACGAAAGTTACGGAGTTTGGTCATTTGTTTGACTGGTGCTTATTCCTGGCTTAGTTCGGGGCACCTTTGGTTTTTTAAAGTAGCTCTTTAGATGTAGTGTCAGAGGGTAAAACTGATTTCTACACGTTCTAAGAGAAGAATTGATTCAATCGACACCTTTTAATAATCGGGACACTGTTAAATCCAAATACCATTTAAGAGATTCGACGAGTTTTTAGTCGTTTGTGGCGGACCTTGCGTCATGACACAGGAAATATTCGAGAGTTTTTGTAAAAGTGCATTCTGTGTAGAACGATAATTGTAAAATATAAGGCATATTGTTTTAAGAAACCGTGATAAACCACGAACGATAGAAAAACGATGTAGATACCTTCAGTCTCCCTATTAGTAGCTTACCATATTTCTTTGGGTCCAAACAAGGATATATTACCGTACATTTTTTGTACAACACAGGACATATTTTTTAAATAACTTGAAAGTCTTAACGGTTTACTGAAACGTTACACTTCAATTTAACTTTTTCATTAGACATGACGTTTTTCAGAAATGCTTTGTGTACAATGTGGGCTGAACTGCCAGTTCCTAAAAGAGATGTATCTAAACCATTTCGAACTTTTCTGAACACATATTCATTCCCTTCAACTCCACTCTTCATTATTATTATTATTAGTGCTAACGACAGTATAACAAACCAACTGTCTTCATGTCTGTTTGTTTTTTTCACACTGAAAAAGGTTCTGAGTCAAAATTTGTGCAGTTTTACCTGATGCCTCATCGAAATTAAAAATTTTAACTACAATTCCTTCTCCAATTTACAACACATAATAACAATTGGAAGAAGTTTTACTTCACATCTTTTTGTGCTATCTATTCTCAATGTTACGTAATTAATATTTTACAAAAGGACGCAACATATTATCAAATATAAACGGGGAAAATACGATGACAATAACTGCCACGGTTTTGATTGTAGCACATGAAAATTTTGAGTTATATAACTTATTAAACAGCTTAGATGTGCAGTCTGATGTTTTGGACTTTTAATCGAGTGTAGAAGTGTGGTATGAAAATGTAGCCTCTTTAGCAGCACTCTCCCGACCACAGTTTCTTTCTTTGGCTTAAAAAAATGTTATAAGTTTGGTGAAGCAGAAGCACTAATAGCATTCATATTTTCAGCTGCATTCACGTGGGCGACCGCTACGGTCGCAGGTTCGAACCCTGCCTCGGGCATGGATGTGTGTGATGTCCTTAGGTTAGTTAGGCTTAAGTAGTTCTAAGTTCTAGGGGACTGATGACCTCAGAAGTTAAGTCCCATAGTGCTCAGAGCCATTTGAACCATTTTGTATTCACGTGGACTTTAAATCACACTTTTCTGTATGTGCAAGAGAAAATTCTTTAGTACATAGTGTGCAATGAAGACGTTCATTGTTACTGTCATTACGCAATTTCAAAAGTTTATATTCCTCTTGCACGCTAAGATTAAACACACTATTTCTTTCCAGAATGAGATTTTCACTCTGCAGCGGAGTGTGCGCTGATATGAAACTTCGTGGCAGATTAAAACCGTGTGCCCGACCGAGACTCGAACTCGGGACCTTTGCCTTTCGCGGGCAAGTGCTCTACCATCTGAGCTACCGAAGCACGACTCACGCTCGGTACTCACAGCTTTACTTCTGCCTCACACAGTTTTAATCTGCCAGGAAGTTTCACACTATTTCTTTGTCCCATTCCGACAAAAAACGAATGGAAATAAAATGATCGAAAACGTGTAGACGAGTCATTTCACACATAAAAACAATGCAAACTGTTGTAGCAAACCTGGCAACGTCGCCTCCCCATCGATTGCTACAAGGCAGAGAGGCACCGTCTTAAGAGAACGTTTATGTCATGACATATAAGTTGAATATTAAAAAAAAAAAAATACTCACTTTGCATAAAATTCTCCAACGCGGTCGGTTTAACAGCCCCGTACATCATCTTAGACAGCAGTAAAAAGTCAGGACTGTTCGGGCTAACCACAACCATTGGCATGCCTACATATTGGCCAAACAATTAATGTCAGCGGTAGTCAAGAATTGGTTCAATATTTTTCCTGGCAGTTCTGCAGCGAACAAATTATAAATGACACCTTTTGCTGTTGTCACTAAGATAAATGGTATTTGGATTCGTTATAAGGAATTTTGTGGTGTCCCCTTTTTTCCTATTGATGAATTATATCGAATGATGCGGCAAAATTAGCTAGGTGCGTTTTTCGGATGTTTCCCACACGTTCACAAAGATAGCTCATTAAAACCTCCGATCTCCGCTATTATCTGCAGAATCCAATCTACTTTTGCAATAGGAAATCGCTCTGCACTGTACCGTAACATGAGACAACACAAATACAACTTGTCTCGGGTTTGCAAGTCGGTGACATCTTCACAGTCGTATCTGCTAGCCGCCGACACCACAGTAAATATTCGTTAAAAGTGTGTATCACTTGTGAAATGATAAATGTTCCTATAAACCAGGGCAGTACCTGCATCAAGCAACGCGGCGAGTAACTGGAAATACACTGGTAGCACTGAGAAACGTACAGCATCGAACGACGCCTCACACGCGACTCGGAAATACGACAAATGTGGCTTTAATTCGATGAACAGTGGAGATTTAAACCGGTTATTATCATTGCGTGCACTGTGCTTGACTCTGTATTCGGTGGCTAATCTGATACGCATTCAGTTAACTAATCTTCGCGTGACAGCCCTCGAGAAGTAATCTTAGCAATCCAATGAAGCTCTGAGGGTCAACTGTACACCCTATTCTGTACGATGGGAAGTATGCGCACTATCTGGAAATTCAACCCAGTTTGTCCATCCCACCCAGCAGCAGTAATACAACCTGGGTTATGAAATAGGGCGGTACTCAAAGAACAAGCCATATCTTATGGCAGGAAAAACGTTATAAATAAATAAATTACGGGTAGAACAACGTGGAAAATATACACAATGCTCCACCAGAAATCGAGTCAGCCGCGACTTTACTCTATGACACTCTCAGATACAGGCTACATACACACATCTACATCTACATTTATCTACATCTACATTCAAACTCCCCAAGCCACCCAACGGTGTGTGGCGGAGGGCACTTTACGTGCCACTGTCATTACCTCCCTTTCCTGTTCCAGTCGCGTATGGTTCGCGGGAAGAACGACTGCCGCAAAGCCTTCGTGCGCGCTCGAATCTCTCTAATTTTACATTCGTGATCTCCTCGGGAGGTGCAAGTAGGGGGAAGCAATATATTCGATACCTCATCCAGAAACGCACCCTCTCGAAACCTGGCGAGCAAGCTACACCGCGATGCAGAGCGCCTCTCTTGCAGAGTCTGCCACTTGAGTTTGCTAAACATTCCGTAACGCTATCACGGTTACCAAATAACCCTATGACGAAACGCGCCGCTCTTCTTTGGATCTTCTCTATCTCCTCCGTCAACCCGATCTGGTACGGATCCTACACTGATGAGCAATACTCAAGTATAGGTCGAACGAGTGTTTTGTAAGCCACCTCCTTTGTTGATGGACTACATTTTCTAAGGACTCTCCCAATGAATCTCAACCTGGTACCCGCCTTACCAACAATTAATTTTATATGATCATTCCACTTAAAATAGTTCCGTACGCATACTCCCAGATATTTTACAGAAGTAACTGCTATCATATAATCATACAATAAAGGATCCTTCTTTCTATGTATTCGCAATACATTACATTTGTCTATGTTAAGGGCCAGTTGCCACTCCCTGCACCAAGTGCCTATCCGCTGCAGATTTTCCTGCATTTCGCTGCAACTTCTCTGTATACTATAACATTATCCGCGAAAAGCCACATGGAACTTCCGACACTATCTACTAGGTCATTTATATATATTGTGAAAAGCAATGGTCCCATAACACTCCCCTGTGGCACGCCAGAGGTTACTTTAACGCTGTAGACGTCTCTCCATTGAGAACAACATGCTGTGTTTTTTTTTTGCTAAAAACTCTTCAATCCAGCCACACAGCTGGTCTGATATTCCATATGCTCTTACTTTGTTTATCCAGCGACAGTGCGGAACTGTATCGAACGCCTTCCGGAAGTCAAGGGAAATTCCATCTACCTGGGAGCCTGTATCTAATATTTTCTGGGTCTCATGAACAAATAAAGCGAGTTGGATCTCTCGCGATCGCTGTTTCCGGAATCCACGTTGATTCCTACACAGTAGATTCTGGGTTTCGAGGAATGACATGATACGCGAGCAAAAAACATGTTATAAAATTCTGCAACAGATCGATGTCAGAGATATAGGCCTATAGTTTCGCGCATCTGCTCGACAGCTCTTCTTGAAGACTGGGACTACCTGTGCTCTTTTCCAATTATTTGGAACCTTCCGTTCCTCTAGAGACTTGCGGTACACGGCTGTTAGAAGGGGGGCTAGTTCTTTCGCGTACTCTGTGTATAATCGAATTGGTATCCCATCAGGTCCAGTGGACTTTCCTCTGTTGAGCGATTTCAGTTGCTTTTCTATTCCTTGGACACTTATTTCGATGTGAGCCATTTTTTCGTTCGTGCGAGGATTTAGAGAAGGAACTGCAGTGCGGTCTTCCTCTGTGAAACAGCTTTGGAAAAAGGTGTTTAGTATTTCAGCTTTACGCGTGTCATCCTCTGTTTCATTGTCATCATCATCCCAGAGTGTCTGGATATGCTGTTTCGATCCACTTACTGATTTAACGTAAGACCAGAACTTCCTAGGATTTTCTGTCAAGTCGGTACATAGAATTTTACTTTCGAATTCACTGAACGCTTCACACATAGCCCTCCTTACGCTAACTTTGTCATCGTTTAGCTTCTGTTTGTCTGAGAGTTTTTGGCTGCGTTTAAATTTGCAGTGAAGCCTTCGCTGCTTTCGCAGTAGTTTCCTAACTTTGTTAAACCACGGTGGGCTTTTCCCGTCCCTCACAGTTTTACTCGGCACGTACCTCGCATTTTACGATTGCCTTGAACACTGGGCTTACGCTTTTTTGAGTACTGCCCCAGTCCTCAACTGAAATTATTTCCAATCTTCTGGTTATACCCAATGCACTGTCCAAACCAGTTTTCAGGATGCAACCAGATCATATCTACTATAGCATTGCGGTGTTCAAGTCACCTCGAGGAATGTTTCACCTTACCTTTACTTTCATGATAAATACCGCAACTGCAAAACCCGTACCAAATATTTCCAACTGGAATACCATTGTTCCACTTAGTCTGTGTTCAGAGTGCCACCGACATTGGTTGGCAGAACCAGTCGCCAGAAGCCGCCAGTTAACATCAGGCGACAGGTTCGTCACAGCGCGTCAGATCTCATTCGTCAGTTTTTGGCGGGATCAAGGAGATTACGTCAGATTAGGCCCAGTTAGAGTCTGTTATCTCAAGGATATCAGAAGCTACACTGAGCAAACAAAATTATAGGACCATTTTTTTGAACTCTGACATTTTCTCGAGCCTGAGAGTGACATCCCGGCATTGACGAGGAAGACATGAAATTCACAGCTGCGAATGTGGACGTCCATCAGCTGTACAATGGAATGATGACAAAGAATATTTGTGCCGAACAGGGATTCGAATCCGGATTTCCCACTCATCACGAGCGGTGGACTTACCATTTGGCTACCCGAGCACGACTTAGCGCCAGACCCAAATTTCCATACGTCGTCAACCAAGTGCCTACATCCTGCACTCGTACGTCCACTAAGCATATTCCCGTACAAGGGAGACATTTTGCTTGAAAGTCGCTTACCAGGTGTCGGCGGATAAATACGATATTACTGAGCCTGTGTTGTTCCGAATTACGATGCAACGTTCCTTCCGATATGCGTGCATGATCATTGTACAAAATGATCGAATGATGAATAAATATTGCTATTCTATTTACTTGAAATCCAAATCATACATCATCTAAGGAAGGATTGTCCAGCTTCACCAATCTTATGTTTGTCGAAATAGTAAGATAAATGCTTGCAGAAGTAATCATGAATTTATATGTTATAAAAGTAAGTGTTCAGTGTGCGTGGCGCTACAATTCAGAAACGAGTCCCGGAGTGATCAAAAGAGTTATATGGTGTGGTAGCCCTCTATCGCCCATCCATGAAGAAGATTCTCGTATTTACCTGACGGGCCTGCTTTTTAAGATGAAAGAGCTGTGAAGTTTCCCCCTCAAATATTTTTAGAACATTCGAAAGAATTCGAGAAATTCTAGAACATTCGAGAGTATTTGAGAGCATTCCACAAGATTCCGGAATGTTCCACAACGACCCGGGATATTCTGGAATGTTCGGGAAAAGTCTGGAACATTAGGCAAGATTCCAGAATGCTCGGGAACATCCCAGATCACACACATCATTTTGGAACATTCCAGAACACTCTGGAATATTGGGGAATATTCTGAAACATTGTGGAGCATTTGAAACGTTTTTTATGCGTTCTGGTATTAGCCTCTGGTGGGGCTACCCGAGTGGTATATGAAGCAAGGCCCGTCGTGGGTTAGACCGTCAGTTTCTTATCAACGACGACGGGAGGAACAAAAAAAAATGCAGTCATTGAATGAAACAAACAATGAAATGTGGGCAGTCAAAGTGATGCAGTGACTGAATATAAATCGAAAACGAAGTGTGAAGAGTGTATAAAGTGTACTTAGTGTATTTGTTAGTAAAAAGTTGATTTGATTTATATTTAAGTAAATGTACAAAGAAGGGAAAGCAGAAAGGTGGAAAGAGTATATAGAAGGTCCATACAAGGGCGATGTACTTGAGGACAATATTATGGAAATGGAAGAGGATGTAGATGAAGATGAAATGGGAGATGCGATACTGCGTGAAGAGTTTGACAGAGCACTGAAAGACCTGAGTCGAAACAAGGCCCTGGGAGTAGACAACATTCCATTAGAACTACTGACAGCTTTGGGAGAGCCAGTCCTGACAAAACTCTACCATCTGGTGAGCAAGATGTATGAGTCAGGCGAAATACCCTCAGACTTCTAGAAGAATATAATAATTCCAACCCAAAAGAAAGCAGGTGTTGGCAGATGTGAACATTACCGAACTATCAGTTTAATAAGTCACGGCTCCAAACTACTACCACGAATACTTTACAGACAAATGCAAAAAGTGGTAGAAGCCGACCGCGGGGAAGATCAGTTTGGATTCCATAGAAATGTTGGAAAACGTGAGGCAATACTGACCCTACGACTTATCTTAGAAAATATATTAAGGAAAAGCAAACCTACGTTTCTAGCATTTGTAGACTTAGAGAAAGCTTTTGACAATGTTGACTGGAATACTCTATTTCAATTTCTGAAGGTGGCAGGGGTAAAATACAGGGAGCGAAAGGCTATTTACAATTTGTACAGAAACCAGATGGCAGTTATAAGAGTCGAGGGACATGAAAGGGAAGCAGTGGTTGGGCAGAGAGTGAGAGTGAGACAGGGTTGTAGCCTCTCCCCGACGCTATTCAATCTGTATATTGAGCAAGCAGTAAAGGAAACAAAAGAAAAATTCAGAGTAGGTATTAAAATCCGTGGAGAAGAAACAAAAACTTTGAGATTCGCCGATGAAACTGTAATTCTGTCAGAAACAGCAAAGGAATTGGAAGAGCAGTTGAACGGAATGGACAGTGTCTTTAAAGGAGGGTATAAGAAGAACATCAACAAAAGCAAAACAAGGATAATGGAATGCAGTCGAATTAAGTCGGGTGATGCTGCGGGAATTAGATTAGGAAATGAGACACTTAAAGTAGTAAAGGAGTTTTGCTATTTGGGGAGCAAAATGATAGTCGAAGCAGAGAGGATATAAAATGTAGACTGGCAATTGCAAGGAAAGCGTTTCTGAAGAAGAGAAATTTGTTAACGTCGAGTATAGAGTTAAGTGCCAGGAAGTCGTTTCTGAAAGTATTTGTATGGAGTGTAGCCATGTATGGAGGTGAAACATGGACGATAAATAGTTTAGACAAGAAGAGAATAGAAGCTTTTGAAATGTGGTGCTACAGAAGAATGCTGAAGATTAGATGGGTAGATCACATAACTAATGGAGGAGGTATTGAATAGAATTGGGGAGAAGGGGAGTTTGTAGTACAACTTGACTAGAAGAAGGGATCGGTTGGTAGGACATGTTCTGAGGCATCAAGGGATCACCAATTTAGTACTGGAGGACAGTGTGGAGGGTAAAAATCGTAGAGGGATACCAAGAGATGGATACACTAAGCAGATTCAGAAGTATGTAGGTTGCAGTAGGTACTGAGAGATGAAGAAGCTTGCACAGGATAGAGTAACATGTAGAGCTGCATCAAACCAGTCTCAGGACTGAAGACCACAACAACAACATCCTGAAATACTAAATTCTGAAAGTAAAATTAAATGGAGTTACTGGTTAAATGAATGACCAGCTTAACTTGAATTCTGTTACGTAAAAAAATCCTTTCAGTAATTCAAAATTTAGAAGAAGGCATACAATTTACTTTTGATTACTGAAAGACTGAATTGCAGCTGCTTTAAGAAAATGAGCCACTGATTTTACTTTTAAATTAACAACAATAAAATACATACCAAGCCAGCAGAAGTCGCTTGCTAAGCTAAATACAGAATAAATGAATTTTCGCACACTCAAATTGTGCTAAATCTTTAATTATTACTTTAGGAGTAGTCATTCAGAAATTCTTTTAATTTGCTTTCAAATGTTGGTTGACTATCTGTCAAACTTTTAATTCTAATTGGCAAATGACCAAAGATTTTTGTGGCAGCATAATTCACCCGTTTATGTGCCATAAGGAGATTTAATCCAGAACAGCGAAGATCATCATTTCTTCTAGTTTTGTAGCTACGCACCTCGATGTTATTTTTGGATTGGAATGGGTATTTAATAACAAATTTCTTAAATGAATATATGTACTACGAAAATACTGTGGATATCCCGAGCTCCTTAAATAAATGTCAGCAAGATGATCTTGGGTGGACTCCAGCTATTATTCTGATTGCACGCTTTTGTGCAATGAATACTTTCTCTCTTAATGACGAGTAATCTCCAAAGTCGTCTCCAGAGCCAACGGATAGTTATGGGACAGGCAATATTTGGAACTGCAGCTTCCTCCGCCTGTCCTCTCCTACCGTGCTCTCGATACTCGCAGGCTGACGTATCAGGCGCGTCTACACTGGTGGGTGCGAGCATAGCTGCACACGGCGTCGGCGGGAGCCCCAAAAAACTTCATCGCTCAGGCTGCCCTGCTTCATCTCTGCTCGCAACGCGACAGAGACTCTCCACACGCAAAGATAAACAACGGCACAGCTACTACCATTTCGTCGTTACTATCGATATGTTACTGTGAAAGTAAGATAATTGGCAAATCTTAGAAGTAACCGCTGAAACCTAAAATTTACCATCGCGGTGTGGTTAAAGTCCGAAATTTCTCATTATATGCATAGATTTCGAACTTATACCAAGAGACATTGGTAAATCTTGGGATTTACCAACGCAGACTGGTAAAAACTGGACGGAAGACCCCCTGTCCCTATCGTGCAGGTTCAGACAAGTTTCGTTGTTGCCAATTTTGTGTTCAGATAAGTTTTTTGTTGGGAATTATGAGTTCTCAGTATGCTCACCGCACGTCTCAGTCAGTGTCGAGCATCGTGTCTACAGTCATCTTCACGACTCGTTTTAGTGGCGTTTCTTCTGCAGCTTTGCATCAGAATGAGTGATGTTATGCGTAACAGATTGTACGAAATTTCAAATGAACCAGTGAATAAGAAGGACAACAATTTTCATGTAACTGCTGAGCAGTATAATGCTCTATTAAGTGAAGTGAAAAATGCAAAAATCGTTTCCAATAAAAAATCTGTTCACTACAGACATTTGAAGCGATATGATGCTCCCAACATCGGAGATGGAGAGAAACTCACAACACCGGTGTCTGCTGGAAAAGAAGAAATTCGTTATTACGTTCGTTTCGATGAACTGTTTAATATACTACATGGCAGCGACACTGCTATAGGCCATGGCAGCCGAACACGGATGATTGTGGAACTGAATTGTAAGGACAATGTGACTGTTGAATCAATCGTTACTTGAGATTAAGTGAACCATGGCTGAAAAGGCAAAAAAAAAAAAAAAAAACCTATCATAGGCAGAGAAATGAATTCACGATGCCAAATTGACTTAATTGACATGCAGGCCAACTCAGACAATAAGTCGAAGTTCATACTTCTATGCCAAGGTCATCTGACACAATTTATCCCCCGCACACTAGCATTGAAAAGGGCTAATGAAGTAGCATATGATCTCCTGGACATTTTTACCACCTTTGTTGCCCAAGTATCCTTCATTATGATAATGGAAGAGAGTTTTGTAGCCAAGCCATTCAAAGTTTATGTAGGTTGTGGAGTGATATAAAGATAGTCCACGAGAAGCCGAGGCACAGGGTACGCCCAAACATATACCAATGCCTCTTGGTAAAAGTTCGAAATCTATGCATATAATAAGAAATTTCGGACTTTTACCACACCATGATGGTAAGTCTTAGGTTTCACGAGTTAATTCTAGGATTTACCTATCATCTGACTTTTGCAGTAACAGATATATTCAATAAACTTCCCTTGGCTATTACCCACAAATTTACAATATTTTCGTTATAATTATAATCAATTATATACAGTCAAAATTAAATACACTGGTACTTCGATTACGTATTAAATAGCGTCTGTAATACAGCTTCCAGCTTCAGAATCAAAAGTACAGTGCAAGCTATGAACGAATATTAGACGACGAAAACTTTGGACCTTGCAGAAGGTATTTTATCCACATTTTCGGTGTTACACCACTACTGGAAACATCTCCACAGGAATTTTTAATGTACGTGTCCGCGTAAACTCCGGAATCCAACGAATTTCTTCAAAATATGAAAGCGCACAACGCCTGGCTCCAAATGACTTCTTTCGGTGTCACTTCGATCAACACCAACAAAGATGAAGTCAGTTACGTTTTCTTCCATCCAAGGACAAATTATCACAACATGGGATCATTACTATCACCACCCAACGAAAACAATAAATTTTGGAAGGACATTTCATCGGATATAAAGAAACAGAAACTGATCAACGATGAAGAAATATTAGTGGACTGAGACGAGACGTAGTTTGAACAGAGGATCTTACACAATTACAATCAATTGATTCACATATTCAAAACATCACTACACCGAACTATTTCTGATGACTATAAAGTTATAATTCGAGCCGACAAAAGACCACATGAAGTACATGAAAGTCGATTTAATGCGCCTCAGGCAGACCAAGACCCATCGTAATTGTGGACACTGAAAACAAAAGCCATGACATAATGTACAACGAACAAGAGAAGCAACGCATTGAAGAAACACACGGTCCATATGACGTCCTCCAACCTCCACTTATATTTCTGCATGGAGAGGACGGATATCATTTTAATGCGAAAAAAAATCCAACCTGAAACAGGCGTAGAAAAAAAAAAAAAAAACAAAAGAGTTACTACCAAGGAGTTCTATGTTGACCGCTTAATGATCAGAGACAACGAAACATCAATCCCATTCTCAACACTCGACGTTTATTCCAACAAGTTGTTGTAGATGCGTGTGCGAAAACAGAAGCGGAATGGATATTTTACATCAGACTGAATCATAAGAAACTACGCAATGAAAAATAAATCCACATTCGAGATTCAATCATAACTGACGGTAACACTGGCGACATTGGAAAAATCTTACCCTCATCATGCACAGGAAGTCCGAGATACCTGCACGAATACACTCAAGATATCAATGATCTACATAAGGAAATACGGACGACCTGACCTCTTCATAACATTCACATGCAACTCGTCGTGGCCAGAAATCAAAGAACTACTAAGATACGGACAAGCCCTCATGCACCGACACGACGTAATAGCCCGAAATTTTCCGAAAAAGATAAATAATATTTATTGAAGTCATCACAAAATACAATATCTTTGGAACCGTCAGATACTGGACGCATGCAATCGAGTGGCAAAAATGAGGAATGCCTCAGTAATACAAATTCATTTGGCTTCACGACAAAATTCATCCCACGCATATCGACAAAATCATCCAAGCTAATTTCCCAATCCACAAGAAGATCCGTAACTGTACGATATAGTAATGAAAAAAAAAAAGATTCGTGGACCATATGGGCCATTAAACTCCAATTCGCCATGTATGAGTGATGGAAAATGTGAAAAAATTAGAGAAAACCATACTTGAATGACACACAAATCGGAGTTGATGGCTATCCCAAATACAGAATACAATCATTCAAAAACGGTGCTTCACAGCAAAAATACGAATACGAACCAACGACGAACTCGAAATAGATAAACAATGAGTAGCACCACATAACATACTACTTTCCAAAATGTTCCAAGCACACATAAACATAGAATACTGCAATTCAGTGAAAAATATCAAATATGTCTGTTAGTTTGTGAACAAAGGTAGCAAAATGGCAGTATTTCAAACAGCCAAAGACAGCGAACAACAAAATACAAAAGACCAGACCCTCATGTACCGAACGGGAAGATACATCAACAGCAGCGAAGCAGCGTGCCGGATTTTCGGTTTTCCCATACACTGTCCAACTGTGCAACATCTAACAGTACATTTGGACAAAAGACAGTTTATTTCACAAAACATACCGCCAGAAAAACTGCAAGTGAACCACCTCAGAATACAACATTGACAGCTTTCTACCAACTATACCAAACGGATCAATTCGTGACAACATTACTATATGTCGACGTCCCTACCTATTGTATGTGGAACACAACAAGAAAAGTCTTTCTGCCACGAAAACAAGTAATTTCAGTCGAAGGTCATCCAGGAATAATGAAATTTGGCGCACTAGACCGAGTATACACAGTACATCCGATCAACGCAGAATGTTTATATCTGCGGATATTGCTACACGAAATACAGAAACCGATTAGTTTCACAAATTTCAAGACTGTTGACGGTTACCTACGCCAGACGTACAGAGAATCATGCCAACGCTTAGAACTACTGGAAAACGAGAACCATTGGGAATTAACACTACACGAAGCCTCACTCACAGTTTCAGGCGAACAAATGAGAGACTTAATCACCACAATTCCAACAACATATAACGCATAGAATCCAAAACAGCTATGGGACTCCTTCAAAGAAAGTATGATTGATGACACACTACACCAAATCCGACAAGCTCATCCTGAAATGGCCGACCGGTGTGGCCGAGCGATTCTAGGCGCTTCAGTCGCAGGTTCGAATCCTGCCCCGGGCATGGACGTGTGTGGTGTCTTAGGTTAGTTAGGTTTAAGTAGTTCTAAGTTCTAGTAGACTGATGACCTTAGATGTCGAGTCCCTTAGTGGTCAGAGCCATTTGAACCATTTGAACCATCCTGGAATGATCACTGAATTCAAAGAGGACATCTTCAATAAAACACTCATTCACCTAAAAGATAAATGTTTACCAGTAACCCACCAGACCTTAGTACAACTTTGGATGAAAGCACCACGAAAGGACGCTATCAGTGTGCTTAACTTCAAAATTACAAAGCATAAAAGCCGCGACATCAACGAACTACTTCAATATATTGCTCACAACAAACCACTGGTCAGTGACAATAAAAAGGAAATTTACAACGTTATCACGGACTGGATCGACAACAACATTGGCGGAATTATTTACTTCGACACACCAAGTGGTACCGGGAAATCATTTCTAACAAATCTATTGCTGGCAGAAATTTGTGCTAAACAACACATTGCAATTGCACTAGCTTCACCCGACATTGTAGCCACACTTATGGAAGGAGGATGAATTGCTCATTCCAACCTACAACTACCGCTGCATATAGCCGAATAACAATTGCCGGTACGTAAAATCTCTAGAGCATCTGGACGGGGTGGACTTCTAAAGCAAGCTAAAATTATCTTCTGGGAGGAATGCAGAGTGGCACAATAAAAAATCACTCGAAGCCACGGACATTACTCTACAACACTTGCTAGGAAACTCTGAAGTGATGGGAGGAGCTCTACTCAAACTCTCAGGAGATTTTAGACAAACACTTCCAGTTACCCCTTAGTCAAAACCAGCAGACGTGACCACTAATATGCTTAAAAAATCATATCTCTGGCCACACATACAAATACTGCGGCTAACAAATAATATGAGAGTTAGACTATCGAAAGACAAAACAACAGCACATTTTGCTCAACAATTTTTACAAACAGGTGAAGGCACGTATTCTACTGACCAGGTGACCGGTCTCATTGAATTCAACAGTGATTTCTGCAACATAGCCACTGCTGAAAACTAACTCATCGACCAAATTCATCCAAACATTGTTCATAAATATACCAATCCGTATTGGCTAATTGAAAGGGCAATTTTGGGAACAAAAAATAATATTGTCAACGCTATGAACTTAAATATTCAAAAGAAAATTGCCGGTGGAGAGAGTATTTACAAATCGATCGACACGATAGTAAATGCTGAAGAAAAGTAGGAACTTCCCAGCAGGATTTCTAAACTCTTTGCAAGTATCAGGAATGCCATTACACTAGCTTTGACTTAAAACTGGATCTCTGACCATACTACCCAGAGACTTCAACTCACCAAAACTATGTAATGGAACAAGGATGATCGTCGAATAGTTATTGGATAAAATAATCGAAGCCCAACTTATGACTAGAAAGTGCAAAGGACACACACTATTTATCCCCAAAATACCACTGATCTCTCGTGAACTACCATTCCAATTTTAAAGACTGCAAGGTCCAATCAAATTAGCCTATAGTCTCACAGTTAAGAAAGCGCAAGGACAAACTTTAAAATATTGCGGCGTCCGCCTCAAAGACTCCTGCTTCTTTCACCGTCAACTATACGTAGCTTGCTCTCGTGTAGGAAATTCGAAAAATTTGTACGAACATACCCCGGATAACAAAATGGAAAATGTTGTTTATAAGAAAGTATTGTAAAACGTTAGAATAAGTTTTCAATAATTTTTTACCTCTTACATTTTAACAAATATTGTAAATAGTTAGAACACGTTTTCAATGAAATTTTTTTACCCCTTATACTTGAAAGTTTATCCTTTTATTCCAACTACCACACAATATCATATAAACTCCCTGGGCGAAGCCAGGTTCCTCAGCTATCTGGAGATATTTACAACTTGTAAACTGAGCTAGCGAATATGCTACAACTGATACTACCAATAACAAATAAGAAATGAGTTACCTTAGATACATAAAACACTTTGGTAACGATCCATAAAATTAAATGATTTCAAGGAGGTGCTTTACGTTCTAGAAGAAACGAGAGTTTACGAACCTGCGAAGTTCCTCAACTGCAGCACCACTGAGCGGAAACTGAAGTGATCCTCACAATTTCTGACTTCCTGAATACACATACATCGTTGCACGATGTGGAACAAGGGATTCGTCTGCTAGATAAGTGTTATTTTAATTGAGAGCAGTGTGACATGCCACAGCGATAATCATCTTTCAGCGCGACCACCGGCTAGTTTTACACGCACTAGTGATGGGACAAACCTATTGGTTTTATCAACCGATTTGACAGTCATTTTTTTTTTTGTTCAGTCGGATTTTACAGCCAAGTGAGTCAACGGAATGTGGTCAGATCAGCTGTATATATGTTTTTCACTCACTCTCCGGGTTTCAGTGACTTCACTTATATGTTTTTCCAGCTTTTTTCGGATACGCATGAACCATGACCTTTGCTGACTTTTTGGAGGCAAATAACGTATCTTCTTTTGAAGAGAGGTGAATGGTAGCTATTTTCATAAAATTGAAGTATTTTGAATATTTAAATAAGGAATATTCGTACTTGCGTAATTAAATGTAGATTTTTGGTAGGATTTAAAAGGTTAATAACTGGTCCCACACATTAAATTTGTGCTTAAATAAATGAACAGTTTCTTTTTATTTAAATTTATTGAAACTCTCTCTTCTTGCTGGTTTGCATGAATCGCCGAGAATTATCTTTCAGTAAAAGATGAGGTGATATGAACATAAATCACACAGTCTATAAATTTTTTAATTGTTTGGTGGCTTAATCATTTGCTTTTTAAGCGAATGCTGTCGCTCATCGAAAGCATTCTTATCATACTTTAATTTTCTTTGAGTTTCTTTCATTAACATAGTTTCAAAATATGGATAATCTTTGCAGATACGGTATTTCGCAATGAATTTCTCTTATGGTTCACTTTTTATCAGTTACCTGACACACTCAGTTATATAGGAGGTTATCGGTAATTCTAAATGTAGAAGTCTTCTCATACGAACACTTTGTTTGCCAAGATAGCAATTGTTTGTACTGTGATGACTAGTTTCGGCAAATCTGAATTACCATTTTCAAATACACTCCTGGAAATTGAAATAAGAACACCGTGAATTCATTGTCCCAGGAAGGGGAAACTTTATTGACACATTCCTGGGGTCAGATACATCACATGATCACACTGACAGAACCACAGGCACATAGACACTGGCAACAGAGCATGCACAATGTCGGCACTAGTACAGTGTATATCCACCTTTCGCAGCAATGCAGGCTGCTATTCTCCCATGGAGACGATCGTAGAGATGCTGGATGTAGTCCTGTGGAACGGCTTGCCATGCCATTTCCACCTGGCGCCTCAGTTGGACCAGCGTTCGTGCTGGACGTGCAGACCGCGTGAGACGACGCTTCATCCAGTCCCAAACATGCCAAATGGGGGACAGATCCGGAGATCTTGCTGGCCAGGGTAGTTGACTTACACCTTCTAGAGCACGTTGGGTGGCACGGGATACATGCGGACGTGCATTGTCCTGTTGGAACAGCAAGTTCCCTTGCCGGTCTAGGAATGGTAGAACGATGGGTTCGATGACGGTTTGGATGTACCGTGCACTATTCAGTGTCCCCTCGACGATCACCAGTGGTGTACGGCCAGTGTAGGAGATCGCTCCCCACACCATGATGCCGGGTGTTGGCCCTGTGTGCCTCGGTCGTATGCAGTCCTGATTGTGGCGCTCACCTGCACGGCGCCAAACACGCATACGACCATCATTGGCACCAAGGCAGAAGCGACTCTCATCGCTGAAGACGACACGTCTCCATTCGTCCCTCCATTCACGCCTGTCGCGACACCACTGGAGGCGGGCTCCACGATGTTGGGGCATGAGCGGAAGACGGCCTAACGGTGTGCGGGACCGTAGCCCAGCTTCATGGAGACGGTTGCGAATGGTCCTCGCCGATACCCCAGGAGCAACAGTGTCCCTAATTTGCTGGGAAGTGGCGGTGCGGTCCCATACGGCACTGCGTAGGATCCTACGGTCTTGGCGTGCATCCGTGCGTCACTGCGGTCCGGTCCCAGGTCGACGGGCACGTGCACCTTCCGCCGACCACTGGCGACAACATCGAAGTACTGTGGAGACCTCACGCCCCACGTGTTGAGCAATTCGGCGGTACGTCCACCCGGCCTCCCGCATGCTCACTATACGCCCTCGCTCAAAGTCCGTCAACTGCACATACGGTTCACGTCCACGCTGTCGCGGCATGCTACCAGTGTTAAAGACTGCGATGGAGCTCCGTATGCCACGGCAAACTGGCTGACACTGACGGCGGCGGTGCACAAATGCTGCGCAGCTAGCGCCATTCGACGGCCAACACCGCGGTTCCTGGTGTGTCCGCTGTGCCGTGCGTATGATCATTGCTTGTACAGCCCTCTCGCAGTGTCCGGAGCAAGTATGGTGGGTCTGACACACCGGTGTCAATGTGTTCTTTTTTCCATTTCCAGGAGTGTATGAAAGTGAATAAAATGTAAGCTGGAGGTGAATATCCATCTTGAATATGTAATGTAAGATAAGAGAGAAAGGAATATACCCTTGGGAGTGGTTGTATGGCTTTATCGTTCACAGCCTTTCATCATGTATTTTATTTTAAACTAGAATACATGAACACTGTTAACATACATGGCTGACATGATGTCAAATATTTCAATGCTTTTGGAAGTATTGTTCCTATTATCTATGATCTGCGCAATGATGTCTAAATACCCCTTACGAACAATTTTGCAATTTCGAAGTATTATTTATATAACGTCTACGTTTACCAAACATAGTCTAACAAAGGTTATAATTATGCCATCTAGCGCTCTGAATGTGCAGTTCTCTTACATAAAGACTTAACATTTTATGATTTTCCGTACGAAAAATTATAATGTTTTTAATTTCGCGAAACACTGTATGATGTTACATAGCAGATTTTTACAATGAAGGGCCAAAGAAACGTATATGCTTGCATTTTCAAATACAGAGATATTTAAACAGGCAGAATACGAGACTGCGGTCGGCAACACCTAAATAAGACAACAACTATCTGGCGCAGTCGTTAGCTGGTTACTGCTGGTACAATCGCAGAAGATTTGAGTGAGTTTGAACGTGGTGTTATAGTCGGCGCATGAGCGATGGGACACAGCATCTCCGGGTAGCGTTGAAGTGGGGATTTTCTCGTACGACCGTTTCACGAGTGTGCCGTGAATATCAGGAATCCGGTAAAACATTAAACCTCCGACATCGCTGCGGCCGGAAAAAGACGACGGGACCAACGACGACTGAAGAGAATCGCTCAACCACCAGAAGTGGAACCCTTCTGCGAATTGCTGCAGATTTCAATGCTAGGCCGTCCACAAGTGTCAGCGTGGGAACCATACAACGAAACATCATCGATATGGGCTTTTGGAGCCGAAGGCCCACTCGTGTAACCTTGATGACTGCACGACACAAAACCTTACGCCTCGCCTGGGCCCGTCAACGCTGGCATTGAACTGTTGATGACTGGAACCATGTTGCCTGGTCGGACGAGTCTCGTTTCAAGTTGGTTCAAATGGTTCAACTGGCTCTGAGCACTATGGGACTCAACTGCTGAGGCCATTAGTCCCCTAGAACTTAGAACTAGTTAAACCTAACTAACCTAAGGACATCACAAACATCCATGCCCGAGGCACGATTCGAACCTGCGACCGTAGCGGTCTTGCGGTTCCAGACTGCAGCGCCTTTAACCGCACGGCCACTTCGGCCGGCGTTTCAAGTTGTACCGAGCGGATGGACACGTACGGGTATGGAGACAACCTCATGAACCCATGAACCCTGCATGTCAGCAGGGGACTGTTCAAGCTAGTGGAGACTCTGTAATGGTGTGGGACGCGTGCAATTGGAGTGATGTGGGTCCTCTGATACGTCTAGATACAACTTTGTAAGGTGACACGTACGTATTCATTCTGTCTGATCACTTGCGTCCATTCATGTCCAGTGTGCATTCCGACAGACAATGAGACATCCCACGAGTCCAGAATTGCTACAGAGTGGCTCCAGGAACACTGTTCTGAGTTTAACCACTTCCGCTGGCCACAAAAAACCCCAGACATGAACATTATTGAGCATATCTGGGATGCCTTGCAACGTGCTGTTCAGTAGAGATTTCCATCCCCTCGTACTCTTACGGATTTTTTGGTCAGCCCTGCAGGATTCATGGTGTCAGTTCCCTTCAGCACTACTTCAGACATTAGTCGAGTCTATGTCAAGTCGTGTTGTCGCACTTCGGCGTGCTCGCGGAGGCCCTACACGACATTAGGCATTTGTACCACTTCATTATATAAATGCTTGTATGCATATTACTTTACATGAGGGGGAAAAGTTTTAGTTTAAGTTACACTGCATCTTGGTGGCAGACTCAAGCAATCTGATATATGTTTACAAGCTGTATGTCAGTCTTCCTCCAGATTTTAATATAGATGTGTTATCTAATATGGTACTGGTTAAATGTACTTACTATCAGTGACTTGTGACATTTGATGTACATTTTATTTCTCTAAGTGGCGTGCAACGTTACAAAATATTACCTGTAATGTGAGGTACGTCGGTTATCAAAACATTATTGTATTTCTAACTGTGAACATTTTTCTACGTATTCACGTAATTTTTTTAACTTACAGTAACATTATTAGCAATTATGACAAAGTGTCCACTTATAACAGTTACTGCAGACGCTACTGCTTGTAAGAATGTGGTATATAATTCTTTTACCTCTTTCTCCGTTACCTTATATTACATATTGAAGTAGAATATTCACCTGTAGCTTCCATATTAATCATTTCCAGATTTTAAAATGGCAATTCATATTTTTTGATTCTAGTCTTCACTGTGTAAACAACTGCGAACTTGACAAATAAAGTGCTTGTATAAGAAGACTACAACATTTATTTTTTGCAATCACTTGATTTTTTTTTTTCCATTTATGAAATGTCCCCTTAGAAAAATTGTACTCGACTGTGCTTATACTGACACACAATATTTTTAGCGCAACGCAATCTGACTTTCAAAAATCCCTACAAAAGAATGGCCCTGACTATACCTTTCACAAATCACTTACCTCACAAAAATCTTCGTTACTCGAACTACTGCAATACAGCGAGCGCCACTACTGCCAGCTAAATAAAAGATTCAAACTACGGAAGGCACTAACTACTGATAGGCATAGTTAGCAAATGAAAGATTTTGATAGAGAACAAACAATGTATTTACCTTAATAGTCATCAAAAGTCATAATATATATAGGAGTTCATAACATCCATTCTTACAAATATGAAAACTCCGCCATTTCTCTCCCCACATACACCACTGCTCGCGGCTCACCTCCAACTGCGGAACGCTACGCGCTGTTCACATCCAGCTGCCGCTGCCCAACACTACAATGGCAGACAACAATGCAAACTACCCACAGACTGCACACAGCACAGCCAGTGATTTTCATACAGAGCGCTACGTAACGTTGCCAATAAGAAAACCTAAACAGCCTACTTACACATTTCCACACCATTGAGCGTTTCAGCAACTTTATCCGGACACATGGTTCACTATTAAGTTAACGGGTATTCATAAACATGGACGAAAAACTGAACAAAAAGCTGCTTATTGGCTCTCAATGAAAAGCAAATGTCGAAGCGTCAACAGTGACGGCATGCGATGACACACTGCAGTCAGCAATAACGATTTAACAACGCCGAAACGATCGAATGTTGCCGCTCAGAATAGAATGCCTCGGGTGTCAAATGACTCCCGTTGTCGCCCTAGCCGGTCCAGAGGGGTGCGAATGTTGTTACATACTGTTTACAGTCATGACTAGACAGAATTAGCTGTGAAATTGAGGTAACAATTGTGTGAATGTGAGTAGTACATCTTCATATTCGTAAACACTATACCTGCTACTTTTGAAAGGCTCCAAGATGAAAACGGATTTGTGTGCATAAGTATTATTTGCATATATGTGTGTGCTAATATAACTTTCCTCATAACACATTTACCTTCCACACAAATAGATAGCTGAATAAGTGTTTAAGGGTAGATTGAAATATTTTTAATTAATGTTTAAGTAATGGATAACGAACCTGTTACGCTGTCATAACAGGCGGAGAGGTGCCACTCCAACGTGGCGCGTTCCCAGGTGGTGGATGGAGGGGGGGGGGGGGGGGGTCCTCACCGGCTTGCCAGCGGACTTGAGCGAAATAAAATAGCTCTTGCGGACCAAACACAAACCATCTGGATTAACACTCCAGTTGTATCTCGAGCGATCTTCGGAAAGCTCCAACACTCCAACCTTACAAATTTTATGGATTATGAGTGGAAAAGAAAACAAATTACCCAAGGGAGTAAAATCTCTCGACCTCATATCGCAAGCAGGCATTTCGGATTCTGGGGAGCCTGCATTTTCTGCTCTTTTTTTATCGAAAGAACCAGAAAAACTCAGATTCAAGAAGAAATATAATATAGGAACACTGAACATTAACTCACTGATCAAAATAGAAAAACATAAAGAACTGACTCTGTGGGGCGGCGAGTAAGTTACTTCACTGGTTTAAAGTTTTGATGACGTCTTTAATCACGTGAGCCTGGCAACTGATTTGGTGGTCAGCCAGAAAGCGAAGGGAAATATACTGACCTTAGTTTCCAGTCTGCACGGCCACATTCCGGTCCAGCCCACTGAAAGAAAAGTGTCTATTTCCCATTTCTTTGAGGGATCAGGACTATGACTTCAGTAAAAGTTTAAAGTTCCAATCAAGATTTAATTTAATTAAAGTTTCTCACAAACAACACTTAAAATTGTGTTATGTTCAATTGAAAACAAGTCTTTCTAATCTAACAGCACCTTTAGCAGATCAGAGGCGATCTCTACGGTAACTTCTACCAGATTGTTTTTCGCCCTGACTAACATCACTCAGTTGAAAGTTCGCAATAAATGTTTAAAAATTAATGTTCGCCATAAAAGTGGAAATGAATTCACCACTTGCCACGCGGAATTGAATTTCACACGGACGGCACACTAACAGTTATTTTAACGAATTCTAAACGATCCAGGCCGGTGTACAGTCCTTGCGAGTTCACTGTCCGTTTTCACTGCCAAATACGCGCTCGTCACAGCTCGGCTCTGACGTCATCCGAGGCAGAGCGCGCCCAGACGTTTAACTGGCGTGGACCTCACAGTGTCTGAGAGCGAAGTGAACCTTCCTACTGCTTCAGGGCATGTATTCATAAGGTGCCGGTGCGGACTGCCGAGAAAACATCTGTTGTCTCTGTCTATTTGCATATGGCTGCAGTCTACAAACGACCGCTATCTCGGGCACATAATCTTTAATAATGAAATTACCAATTACTTCAGAAACTTCTTAATTTTTTCTGGTATGCAGATAAGCAGTATGAAAGCACGTAGAAAGTTTCAGCTCGCTAGATTGAAAACTTTGCTTAATATAATTTATCTAGTGGAACTAACGGTAGATTGTTACCTCTGAACCATACCTTTGCTAACACTTATATCAGTTGCTATTTATGTTACAAGCCTTAAACTTGGTGTAGCTCTATTATTTGATATATCTGATCATCTGGTTTAACCAAAATCCTCTATCATTAAAATTTCAAGTACTTAATCTACAACACTTAGGTACATTTTAGTTACAAAATTAGTTTTTATTTAATTACTCAAAAACTATAAGAGGTAGATCAACGTGGACTCTCTGTTATTAATTTTGGTGTGTACTGAAGCATAAAACAAATTTTCAAGTTTCTAAGTCCATTATTTAGCGCCTCTGATTTTTCCGAAAGACATGGATTCTGGCGTTAATTTTTGTTTTATGGTTTTGGAAACCAGCATCACTTGTTTATAACTTCTAACTGCACCTTCTGACCAAATTCTGGCTTTCTAGCGTCATTATTTAGCCCCTCTGATTTTTCTCTTAAAATGGCATTTTTCCGTAAACTATTAAGTTTAGAATATCAAGACTTGGTATTTGGAACATTATTACACTAAACTATAATTTAACAAAGTTTTAAGCATAAATTCTGATTTTTGATTTCATACTAAATTGTGGTGCAATACTTGTGCGCTACATGCAGACGCGTTAAGGTGACGTGGCGCTACTAGCAGTGAACTGGGGCAAGACCCGGCCCACTCGCTCGCCTCTGTATCTCACACATGATACAGCGCTTGGTTTGCTTCAACTCAAGCACTTGAACACAATAATATCCTAATTCTGGCACTACAAGAAACTCGCTATGTTGATGAAAACTCTTTTGAAATTACAGAATTATAAAGGTAAACCAGCACAGTTTATCTTTGGAAAATGCCCTCTATTAGGTACAGCCATTATTGTAAGAAGAAATATAACGGAGTCCTTAACAAACATCAGCTCTGCGTCCGACAGGGTCTCAACTCTGACACGATCAAATGTGAAAACAAAATGTATACGCTAGTCATGCTCATGCTCAAAGAAATATTGACAATAAAAGAATCCGGATAAAGTACAGACTTCCTGGGAAGAACTAGAAGACACGATTAAGAAGATTCCAAAGGAAAATGTCATCATTCTGCTCGGGGATTTTAATGCACAGCTCGCAAGGAGAAGAAATACAAAAACATTGTTGGAGAATACCTAGCGCATAAGAGGACAAACAACAATGGAATAAGACTTGTGGAACTTGCCAAATCTTCAACCTCAAAATTATGACTACACACTTCAAGAAACATCCCAAGAAGATGAAGACTTGGAAAGCACCAAATCAACTCCTTATAGAGTTCCAAATTGACCACATAGCATTTCTAGGAGAGAATTTAAGACAATTCAAAATGTTAAGGTACAGAAAGGAGGCAAAATAGATACGGATCACTATCTTGTTAAGTCTAAAATTAAATTCATTCCAAATTCAGGAAGAAATAATAATAAACCTATGAGAAAGTATTCTGAAACCAGGAATATTGAGACAGATACTCAAAATTATTTCAAATCAAAATTGCAAGGTGAGACTTGAAACGAAATGATCATCTAATGAAAGCTGCAGAGGAATCTCTTCCAACCAAAACCAAACAGAAGAATATCTGGTGGAATGAAAAGTACAATGAAGCTTTGGAAAACAGACAAACGTTTTGGTAAAAATTGAAATCGAATCCAACACAGAACAACCTGGAAAGGTTCAGAGAAGGTAGAAAAATAGCCTCCAAGTCAATCAGAAACGAAAAGAGACTGTATGAAAGACTATCCCTTCAACAAATGCAGATGTACTTCAATCAAAACAAAACTAGAAACTATTACCAATCTTTCAAAAGACATCTGACAGCTTACGAACCCCCCCCAGTCTAAATTCAGGGAAATTATGTACAAATGACCAAGAAAACTACAACATTTTACCATACTATTTCGAAGACCTTCTCAACTGTAAAGCGCCCCCAGAGAAACCGGAATTCAAAACTCCAGAAGAAATCCCAAAGAATCGCATCAACCAACTCTAAATGAAGCCCGGCAAGCTCTATAATCCCTCAAGAACAACAAATCTTCTAGTGGAGATGAAATCACAGCTGAACTTTTGAAACTAGGCGAGGAAAAAGTAGCGCTGCGCCTCGGTACAATTATTAAGGAAAGTTGGAGACCCGAGAATATCCCAGAAGATTGGAGGACGGCACTTATACATCCACTTCACAAAAAGGGTGACAGATCAGATGTGAACAATTACAGGGGGATTTCCCTTCTATCCGTTCCACACAAGGTCCTTTCCAAGATTTTACAAAATAGGATTTACCCAGTTCTCGATGCACAGATAGGAGAATACCAAGGTGGATTTAGAAAAGGGAGGAGCTGTTCAGTGCAAATCATTTACCTCAAAAACATAGATTACGTGCTGGTGAACCACATGTTACGACGTTTATTGATTTTAGAAAAGCGTATGACTCCATTGACAAAGAAAGTCTCATTAGAACTCTGGAGGAATCTGGAACTGACAGAAAAACTAGAGAGATAGTAAACCAAACACTGACAGATACCAAGTCCAAAGACAAATTTCGAGACAAGATTTCTGAACCTTTTAAAATCCAAACAGTTTTGAGACAAGGGGATGGACTCTCCCCAATTCTATTCAACATCACTTTGGAAAAGATTATGAGAGAGACATTGGAGGAATACACGCAACAAAAAGCAATGGGAATTTCTTTCGGAGGATCATTTGATGGTCTTACGATACATGCACTAGCTTTTGCAGATGATATTGCTCTCCTGTCCACAAATATAGCAGGTGCAATTAAACAAACAGAAATATTAGCAACGCATGCTATTAAATTTCACTATAAAAAACTAAATTCATTTCTAACATATATAAGGAAATCAAAGAATTGCACACAATTATTGGATGTATCGAAAGGGCCAAACACTTTAAATATTTGGGAGAAACAATAACGGATACTGGCATAGAAAAAGAAGCTGTCAAACTTCGAGTAGCTAAACTTAGGAGGGCACACATTTTAACATAGGAGCTGTACAACAAAAATGCGCATCTCTAAAGGTAAAGTTATTACACTTCAATACAGTGACGAGAACAGAAGTTCAATAAGCACCAGAAACACTCTCCCTCAAGAACAAAGGACTAATAGATGAGCCCGAGAAGAAGGCAAGAGTACTTCTGAGGAAGGTTCTTGGTGGACACTAAAAATTGGTGAAAATGGGTAAAGATGAGCAATGAGAAGACCTGCCAATTTATTAAACCAGTCACAATGGAAATGACAAAGAGAAGGCTTAAGTTCTACATCTACATCTACATCTACATTTATACTCCGCAAGCCACCCAACGGTGTGTGGCGGAGGGCACTTTACGTGCCACTGTCATTACCTCCCTTTCCTGTTCCAGTCGCGTATGGTTCGCGGGAAGAACGACTGTCTGAAAGCCTCCGTGCGCGCTGTAATCTCTCTAATTTTACATTCGTGATCTCCTGGGGAGGTATAAGTAGGGGGAAGCAATATATTCGATACCTCATCCAGAAACGCACCCTCTCGAAACCTGGCGAGCAAGCTACACCGCGATGCAGAGCGCCTCTCTTGCAGAGTCTGCCACTTGAGTTTATTAAACATCTCCGTAACGCTATCACGGTTACCAAATAACCCTGTGACGAAACGTGCCGCTCTTCTTTGGATCTTCTCTATCTCTTCCGTCAACCCGATCTGGTACGGATCCCACACTGATGAGCAATACTCAAGTATAGGTCGAACGAGTGTTTTGTAAGCCACCTCCTTTGTTGATGGACTACATTTTCTAAGGACTCTCCCAATGAATCTCAACCTGGTACCCGCATTACCAACAATTAATTTTATATGATCATTCCACTTCAAATCGTTCCGCACGCGTACTCCCAGATATTTTACAGAAGTAACTGCTACCAGTGTTTGTTCTGCTATCATATAATCATACAATAAAGGATCCTTCTTTCTATGTATTCGCAATACATTACATTTGTCTATGTTAAGGGACAGTTGCCACTCTCTGCACCAAGTGCCTATCCGCTGCAGATCTTCCTGCATTTCGCTACAATTTTCTAATGCTGCAACTTCTCTGTATACTACAGCATCATCCGCGAAAAGCCGCATGGAACTTCCGACACTATCTACTAGGTCATTTATATATATTGTGAAAAAGTTCTTTGGTCATCTGGTGAGAATGGATGATGGCAGATTAACAAAGAAAATCTTCAATATAATTCAACAGAGGAAAACACCCAACTCTTGGTTGCAAGGGATAAAGAAAGACCTCGGTGAATTTGGACTTACAATGAATAGGGTCAAGTACAGAAAGGCAATAACTGAATTCGAGGTTTTTCAGGAGACTCCACAATCAAAGACCAACAGAAAACTAACAGCTGAACATCTGGCAAAAATGGCAGCAGGCAGAAGAGCAGCCCGAGAGAAGAGAAAGAAAAAAGTGAACATGAAACAGAATTTGTAATGCGAACCTTAAATGGGCAATTCTTGTAAATAAAATAATAAATAATGGATATTGTCACACCTTTTCAGTAAAACGGAGTGCAAAGGGTCGCCGAGTTTTGGGAATGTTCCTATGTTCTACACATGCCCTAAGGGAGCTTTATGCTCAACTTAATAACCCCCAATAACACGTCAGCTTAATTAGTTACTTGTTAACCGAATCTGCAACAACTTCATCAACAGGCACATACTTTATTTTTCATGGCTAGAAGAAGACTTAGTTTATTCAGCACATAATCAGATGAATACGTACAATGCTTACGTTAAGTTTCGTGTATGATTGCCCCGGTTGCGTAACACAGCTTTAGTTCAAGTAATGCGAGTTCTACAAACTGGCTTCACCCAGATTAATGAATAGATAGCTCTGTCAACTAAAAACACTGAAGAGTGTTTTCAGTTCGAAGAACGAATGCGTGGTTCAGCCGACAGAAAGCTAGAGACTAGTTTCGCTTGGAAAGAAAGTGTGAAAACAGTTCGGTCAATATCCTAAACTACAAAGGACGGTGTCGATTGTTTTCGTTTGGTTGGTCCCGTAGACTCGTTTCACTGGAAAGAATGCACGAATAATTCAACCGAAACGCAAAACTATAACAGAATGAGTCGACTGTTTCCCAACAACCGACTGAATCGGTTGTTTTCGTGCATTTGTTGGCATCATTAGACGCCCTATCAGTTTACGTGCTCTGTTTCGTGTGGCTGACGTAGCGGAAGAACACAAGGCCGGTTATAGCGTGCTTGCATAGACTAGCTTACTACGAAAGCGATATCGTGTTCATGCCTCGATACGAAATATTTGTGACACGCAAACTTTATAAGAGACACATTGTGATCTCTCTTCTGATGAGGTCGGGGTTAAGCGACGTAAGATAACGCATAGTTTGAAAACATCATCTAAAAGCATAAATGCTTGCCGAACGTTTGGCAACGTTTCTTTGAGATAAGCATAGATAAATATCACTTCTCCAAATATACCAATGAATTTGGAATTTTTTACAGTATCTAAAAAGACTGTATTTTGCCATCTCTCCTTCTAGACGCACCATAGGTAGTAGAGACGCCCCATGACCGTACTTTGGAACCGGTTCGTTTAATTATTAAAAAGCAATCTTGCCTACTCGCTTACAACTGGCTTAAGAAGCTTTTATTATAATTTCAAGCCAATGGAAACACTGAAGGAGTCAAAATAACGCTTGACTATTATAAATGCATATGGTAACTGATACAAAAGTAGAAACTGAATGAAATTGTTCATCTATAGGAATCTAAACGAACAAAGAAATTTCATTCCAGCGACCAAAGACCCTGCAGATTACGAGCTGCTTCCTGTAACTGGACCCATTGCTTTATGTTTTGTGCTCGGTTCCTCCAGGTGTCTTCAGTCCCCAGAGATCCCTAGTCCTTCGCCAGGTCGTCCATCCAGCGCTGCCTTGGTTGTCCTATGGGGCGTCTGGTGTTCGATTTTGCTTCAAGTGCTTTCTTCACTTGTCTGTCTGCTTGCATACGGGCTTCATGGCCTGCCCACAGGATACTTTCGCTCTTCAACTTCTGTAAGATTGTTGCTTGTTGCACCAAGAGGTAGATTTCCTCGTTCTCCATTCTCATTTATCTAAGATCTGTCCCCGTATCTTCTTCATTAGGTTGGTTGGTTTGCGGGATTGAAGGGAAAAGACTACTAGGGCCATCGGACCCTTTTTCCACGAACTTGAAACACCCACAAGGAATACAAAAAAAAAAATGACAAGAGACGACACAGGACAAGAAAGACACAGACAGAGACCAGAAAAAAGGGAATTAAAATTACACCGAGTGTGACAGTGGTTGGCCGACCATAGAAACGAAAAAGCCAACCATCAAGAAACGCACTAAAAACCCCAGTCTAAAATCGTAGGCCACAGGCCAGACTCTTCTTAATTGCTCTTTTTTCAAATGTTAATAGTTTTTCCTTTTATTGCTTAGTCAAGATCGGGATTTCCGAATCATACATGGCTGCTGGGCATATCATTCCGTTATAAATACTCATCGTAATGTTCGCTGATATTATTTTGAGCTGAGCGTCTCTCGGAGGGAATACGTGCATTTCATGCCCACTGGTATTCTTCCCTTGACGTCCATTCTGTGTTTTATTACTAGTAAACCAAGATCCTAACTATTCCAACCGGTGAACTCTCTTGAACCTCATGCTACCTTTCTCAAGAAATTTTCGAAGTCACGTAATGCATTGCGAAGGCTGTTCCTGTGGATACTGTCGTATGCACATTGAAAATCGACGAACGGAGTGTAGATACCTTTAACATGATCCCAGTGTTTTTCGAACAATTGCCTTAGAGTGAAAACGTGATCTAACGTCGATCGGTTTGGTCAAAAGCTAGCTTGGAATTACTGTATGTTGTTCTCTGTGGCTGGTTGTATCTTTCTGACGATAATGATAGACAGTATCTTCTAGGTCACATTCAGCAAGCTGATACCTCTTTAGTTACCACATTCTATTTTGTTTCCCTTCTTGTGTATCGGGCATATTATGACCAATTTCCATTCTTCTGGCAACGTCTCTTTCTTCCATATCAACTGGATCATTTTATATATCTCGAAGTGCAAATACATCCCTCCTTAATTCTTCAGTGTGCTTTGTTGTTTCTGAGTCTTTTGGTTGCAATCTTCACATCTTCTTTAGTCACTTCCTGTCCTTCATTTTTCCATTCCCACGCAGGGTCTGCAGGTAACATCTCCTCTGGATCTGGGCAATTCAAGAGTTGTGAGAAGTATTCTTTCCATCTTTCTACAATTCTTTCCTGGTCATTTATCATTTATCAGGTTGCTGTTCTTCTCTATAATGAAAAAGGTTGGGCTCTGAAATCCACGTTTCCGAGTTTTGATGCACTGGAAAAATTGTCTTGAATTTTTGTTGTGGCTCTCTGCCTCAACTTGATCTAACAATCTTGTTAGTTGTATTGTCTTCTCTGTTGTCAGGAATCGCTCCGTCTTTCTTCTGATATCGAAAAAATGTTCCCTTCTCTGCTCAGCCAGTCGCTTCTCCCTCATACTCCTTTTCTGTTGCCTTCTGGCATGTATCGTGGAACCATTTTCTGGTCTTCATTCTCTTCTTTCTTCCCAACATGTCCTTCGCTACACTTAGTACAGGATATTTTATTTATTTCCACTTTTCCTCCACGTTCTCTCTTACTTCCAGGGTTGCTAGCGCCTCAAAGCGGTTTTTCATTGCTATAGCATTTTGTTCTTTAGTTATATTTTCTCGCAGTTTTCCAATATTCAGAGTACGTTTTAGAGTCTCCTTCTTATGAATGAAGGTGAACATCAGTTTAAGCCTACGCACAACGTGGAAGTTGTCTGATCGCTGTCGGCTCCTCTATACAACCTGACATTCATGACTCCTTAGCTATAGTGCTAGTCCACCAAGATGTATCTATCTCGTTGGTAGTGCTTCCATCCCGTGAGCGCTATGTGCCCTTATGTATTCTCTTGTGTTTGAAGTAAGTCGAACTTAGTCTTAGGTTCCTTGAGATAGGTAAGATGATCATCCTCTGACAATTTTCATTTGTCTCTTCATGCAAATTATGCTTTCCTGTAGTTGTTATACAGAATTTTTCTTTTCCTGCTATTCCATTAAATTCTCCCAGAACTATCTTAATATTTCTAGCTGGGGTAATCTCCCAGAAATGTCTTGATATTTCTAGCTGGGGTGCTCTCTGTTGTTTGCACTAGTTGGTAATATAATTCTTCCTTTTTCCTCATCTGTTTTATCCTCTGTCAGGGCGTGAATCTTGATAAGTGTGATTTCTGACATTTGGTTTCTAAGTAACATGTGGGATATTTTTTGTTAACAGCTTTGAATTCTATAACCGTGCCGGCCGGGGTAGCCAAGCGGTTAAAGGCGCTACAGTCTGGAACCGCGCGGCCGCTACGGTCGCAGGTTCGAATCCTGCCTCGGGCATGGATGTGTGTGATGTCCTTAGGTTAGTTAGGTTTAAGTAGTTCTAAGTTCTAGAGGACTGATGACCTTAGAAGTTAAGTCCCATAGTGCTCAGAACCATTTGAACAATTTTTTTCTATAACCGTATTTGCTACTTTGTCATAAATTAGAAAACCAGTGACAAATTCATGTTTCTGTACACATTCAACGTAAAACAGTCCGTATCCATCTTATTTATGAGTACCCTCTCTCACCCATCTTGTCTCTTGTCCTACCACGAAGTCCAGTTTATATCGCTCAATTTCTGAGACTGTAATATGAATGGCTCCTCGTCTATAGAAGCTTTGAACATTCCAAAATCCAAAATTAAAATTTCCAAATCGTAGATCACTTTTCCTTTGCACTTTTCATCTCCCATCATATCCACCAATGGCCGAGGTAAGTCTGTGTTTTGTAACAAAGAGCTTCCTAGGGCATTGGATTCTTAGCACAATGCCCAACTCTCCTCCTTTAACGAGTTTGGGACAGGTAACGGCTGTTGCAAGGCAACGGACCCCAGGCAGAGTTAAAAGCTACAAGATAAAAAGAGTTATTCTACTTTTTGTATATCTGTAAATTTCGCTGATTTTTTTCTTTTCATTTCTTCCACAAACGACACACAAGTGCTTGTAAATTGAACAGCCTTCATGTAACCACCACATTTGCACACTATACATTGTAGCCAGTCAGCTTTAGATATAGATTCACGAAAAACTTTGAGACATTCTATACATTCCTTATTGAATTCTTACTTGTCATCGCAGTGAAGAATCATTTCCTGGTCGTTGCCACGACTCTAAGTCCCATCTTCATTGGGCTTTATTGAGAACTATAGCCCCTTTTGATGACAACCTAGATTCATTTCTCTGCGTTTTATGAGGGACTTTCTTGAGTAGGTCTCTTGTTATTTGGTTTTTCCATTTTTTATTCTTTGATTTTCTGCTTGGCTGTGTAAGCTGGATCCTTTATGTTAACAGCACTTTGTTTCTTTTGGAACCGAATGGTTTTAAATCTGAGGGAGTAGACCAGGGAGCCAGAGCCTTGGATGGTGTAAATGCCACATTCTTATTGGCAACAGAAGCAGAGACTGGAAATAAGGATTTATGTACCATAGACTCATTAGCTTGCACCTTGCTTAGGAGAAATGGGATCGGGCAAATGAGATTAGTGACCCACATTAGAAGAAGATGCTGTACCTGGTTCAGGAGAAGTGGAAACAGAAAAATGGGATGAGGAAGGTGGGTTTGGATAAGAATGGTCAGCCTGGTTTTGGTCGTAAGGTGAAAGATAAGCATAATCTGGAATAGTGTCCATATTATGTGGATAGATACTTGTAGCTGTATAAGCTGAAACTCCATTCTGAATATCAGCAAATCAAATCTGTGCTGAATTTAATAATTCTGCAACATGAGATCTCTCAGCATTCTTGATTCTTTTGTTTATTATCATAAACATCTGGCAAGTGTCTCTCCAGTGAGCCTTTAGTGGTTTGAAAGCAACACGGTCATGTGTCTGAAGACAAGAGTCGCTAGGCAGTTTATAACGATGCCATTACCTCTGGCTACTTCTAACAAACTGCGAATGTTCACGTAGTTCAGTAATCATTGCATTACCAAGTCTGCGCTAATGCAGGCTGACTCAGGTTTCATTCTGGTATCTGCCCTGGAAAAGTACGCCCCTGAAATTTTGGTTTGCTGTACACGCCATTCATTGTGTAGTAAGGGTGTAAATGCTGGCTTCCTGCATTACAGCAAGCCAAAACGGTAACTTTTCAAGTCAATATACTTTACCAACAGCCGTACACTTTAAGATGTTTTATTTTATTCTGAAAGCAACCAGTTTCGGCAATTCACTTTGCCACATTGAGGCCCCTGCATAATAAAAGAATATAAATGTAGTAATATAAGGGTGTACAAATCAAGCTTACAAGAAGTGACAGGTAATCATTATAGCGCTTAAGCTTAAAAATTACGAAAGTGTTGGCGTTAAATCAAATCTGTAGGCCGCTGGGGTCGAGCGGTTCTTGGCGCTTCAGTCTGGAACCGCACTGCTGCTACGGTTGCAGGTTCGAATCCTGCCTCAGAGTTGGATGTGTGTGATGTCCTTAGGTTAGTTAGGTTTAAGTAGTTCTAAGTCTAGGGGACTGATGACTTCAGATGTTAAGTCCCATCGTGCTTAGAGCTATTTGAACCATTTGAAATCAAATCCATGAGTACATCCAGCACAATAGACTAAAACATGTGTATGTATTTGTTAGTAGCATTAAACCAAATATCTGATTATATCTAGCACAATTAACTAAAACATGTGTACATATTTGTTAGTCATAAAACTATTTAACATCACAGATTTACAAGGGAACTCGTAAATTCATTAAAAAGATCAGCACTAGACAGTGTAAGATCAAGTGCTCCGTAGAAACAAAGTTTGTCGTCTGAAATTCTTTTAGATGAGGAACCGCCTAGTATATATGAGAACCAATCTTCATTTAAATAAAAATGTCACACAGTAAGCTATGTAATACAATAGTATGCATATTTACAGCCTAGGCAATATCACAGATGGTAAGACAAGCAGTTGTCGCAGCATAAAAAATAACTGGACGCAAAACGCAACGGCATCGACATATCAAAAGAAAATAGTTTACATAGTGAACACCAAGTATATTCACAACTATTTTGTGGCCTAGGTTGTACAGTAAATCGGAATAAAAGATATGATTTGTTTCCTTTATATCACTTAACAGGTCGGCATTATCACAGTGAAACAAATCAACAAGAAAGTCAAAGCCTATTTAAGCACAGCCAGTGATTCAAGTTCACAGCCAACAACTTCATACAGTTTCACTGGGAGTATAAGGCACTACCAACGACCTATCTATAAATGCCAGACCATCTAAATACTAAGACATAGCAAGTTGTGTCGCGATAAGGAACGTGGGTACGGAAAAAAAGAGGTAAATGAGAGTGCGAAGACCAATGTTGTCGAAGTTGAATCCCATAATGTGAGTATCACCATCTATCTCCATGATCACCAAAAGTCATGTCTAGTAAGAACATCATAACGTTCTCCCTAAACTGTATGGGGAAGTAAGGACAACACTGACACGCTGATAAACTAACCGGTTCCTAATAATAATCATCAGATGTAGTCAAGACGTACCGAACTCCCACAACAGAATTGGGGAATGTGTCATTTTCGGTCTAAAAAGCAACTGGCTAAAAGGTGGTAGCTGACAATAGGCAACACTAGTTTTTTCCGGTTTATATCCATTTCAAGGCACATTATTAAAACAGGTCAACCTCTGCATATAGGTCTATACTCAGCAAGCACCTGTTAACTGCATGGCAGAGGGTACTTCTGTCTAGACTCAGCAAGCACCTGTTAACTGCATGGCAGAGGGTACTTCTCACTGAAACACTTATAAGCGTTTCTGTCCGTTCCATTCGGGAATAGGGCGCTAGAAGAATGATTGCTAAAATGCCTCTGTGCGCCATGAAATTAAACTTGTCTTCGTGATCCCTAAAGGATCGATACGCAGACGGTTCTAGAATATCTTTGACTTTCTCACTTAATATTGGTTCACGAAAGATTGTAAGTACTCTTTCGAAGAATGGTTAGCGTCTGTCTTCAAACGCCTGCCATCTCAGGCTGTTTGGCAGCCAATGAGAAACTGCTGTGGTTCAAACAAACCTGTCACCATTCGTGCTGTCCTTCTTTTTACACGCTCAGTATACACTGTTCCACACACCTGAGCAATATTCTAGGACGAGTCGCACAAGTCTTTTATAAATAATGTACTTCGTAGGTTCTCTGCATTTTTCCGGTATCCTACCAATGAACCGAAGCCTGCAAGTTATTTCACCTGCGACTGAGCCTATGTGGTTCTTTCATTTCATATGCCTACAAATTGTTAAGAGCTGCATTTACATTTACATCTACACCCTAAGGTGCATGGCAGAGACTACGTCCCACTGTACCAGTTGTTAGGGTTTCTCCCTGTTCCAGTCGCGTTTGGAGTGCGGGAAGAATGATTGTTTGAATTCCTCTGCGTGTGTAGTAATTATTCTAATCATATCCTCACAATCCCTATGTTAGTGATACGTTGGGGATTGTAGTACACCCCTACAGTAATCGTTTAAAGTCGATTCTTGAAACATTATTAATAGACTTTCTCGGGATAATTTACTTCTGTCTTCGAGCGCCTGCCAGTTCAGTTCTTTCAGTATGACACACTCCCACGATTAAACAAACCTGTGAGCATTCGTGCTGCCCTTCTCTGTACACGTTCAATACCCACTGTTAGTCCTATCTGGTATGGTCCCACACACTTGAGCAGTATTCTAGTATGGGTCGCACAAGTGATTTGTAGTCAATCTGTTTTGTAGACTGATCGCACTTCTGCAGTATTCTAACAATAAACAAAGTCTATTACCTACTTTACCAACGAATTAACCTATGTGATCATTCCATTTCATATCCTTACAAAGTGTTGCACCAGGTATTTGTAAGAGTTGGCCGATTGCAGCTGTGACTCATTGATGTTATAGTCATAGAATACTACGTTTTTTTCGTTTTGTAAGTACAAAATTTTACATTGCTCAACATTTAGAATAAGTTGCCAATCTCTGCATCACGTTGAAATCAAAGTTCTGACTGAATATTTATGCAACTTCTCCCAGGTACTTCTATAGATAATGTGCAAATTTATATAAATTAATGAGACTGTGGACATATTTGATTTTTATTAATTTTACAGCGAATAAATTGTTTTTCACGTTTCATTCACAAATCCCGTTGATTGTGAACCAGTGGTGTCGTGAACTTACGTCTGGTATCCTTGGTTATGTTTGTCTTCTTCCACCATAAGTATTTATCTCTTGACCGTGTGTATAATATTAATTCTTAATCGGACTTCCTCTTGCGATGCAGGCCGCTTGCTGACGTGACACTGGGATAATTTGTCGTAGCTTGTTGGGACTTTTCCTTATGTACCTATACAATAACTGCATCATCTGCAAAGAGCCTGATTTTACTGTTAATATCTTCTGCAAGGTAATTAATATACAACATGAACAGCAAGGGTTGGAACACACTACCGTGGAGCACACTCGAAGTTACTTCTACATTTGACGATCGCTCTCCATCCAAGATAACATGCAGTGTCCTCCCTACAAAAGAGTCTCCAATTAAGTGACAAATTTCACTTTATACCCCTTATGATCGTGTTTTTGACAATAAGCGTAGGTGCGGTACTGAGTAAAATGATTTTCGGAGATAAAGAAAATACTGCATCTACCAGGTTGCCTTGATCCAAAGCTTTCAGTATGTCATGTGAGAAAAGTGTGAGTTGGGTTTCACATGATCGATATTTACGAAATCCATTCTGATTGCCGGCCAGAGTGACCGAGTGTTTCTAGGTGCTACAGTCTGGAACCGTCACAGGTTCGAATCCTGCCTCGGGCATGGATGTGTGTGATGTCCTTAGGTTAGTTAGGTTTAAGTAGTTCTAAGTTCTAGGGGACTGATGACCTGAGACGTTAAGTCCCATAGTGCTCAGAGCCATTTGAACCATGCTGATTTGCATTGAGGTGGTCATTCTGTTCAAGATATCTCATTATCTTTGAGTTCAGAATATGTTCTAAGATTCTACAACAAATCGATTTCAGTGGTACTGGAGGGTAGCTATGTGGATCACTTCTACTACCCTTCTTGTCGACAGGTGTGACATTTTTGCAAAGTAACATTTGAAAACGAAGTTAAGCGTTTCAGCTTCTGCTTTGCTGCCCTCAATTTCAGTTCCCATCTCATGCGCTAGGGACTGGACACTAACTTTATTGCCACTAACAGCCTTTACATACGACCAGAATTTCTTTGGTTTTTTTTTTGTGAAGTGTCATTTGATAATATTCTTCTACAGTACTCATTCAAGGCATCAAGCATTACTCTCTTGACAGCCAAACGCATTTGATTCAGCATCTGTCTATCTATAGCCATATTTTTTGTCTTACATCTATTATGCAGTTATCTCCGTTTCTTTAGTTTTTTTCGGAGGCTATATACCATGGCGGTTCCCCCCTCCCCCCCACTATGAACTGCTCTAATGGGTGCATATCTATCCAGTGTGTGGTCAACTATTGTTTTAAACTTGAGCCAGAGTTCCTCTACATGCTCCTGACCTGTGCTGAAAGTTTCAAGTTCTAATTTAGTTATGACATCTACTTTATTGAACATATATACCTTTCTACTTGCTTTATTTGTCCTTTGTACTATGGTAATCATTGTTTTCACAACCGTGTCATGGTCACTGGTACCAGTTTCAATATGGACATTGTCAAATAAGTCAGGTCTGTTTGTTGCCATTAGATTCAATATATTTCCGTCATGACTGGGGTTCCTAACTGTCTGTTCTAAGTGGTTTTCAGAGAAAGCATTCAGTACAGTTTTGCAAGATGTCTTACCACGCCCATCACTAACAAAACTGTAATTTTCACAGTTAACTGTTGGATGATGAAAGTGTCCACCGATGATTAGGTGATTGTAGTATGACTGGGGAACTTATGTATTAGTGTACTGAGGTTTTCTCTGAAGTTTTCGGTTGCATCATGAGACGAGTCTGGTGGGCGACAGAAGAATCCAATTATCACTTTACGCCCACCCCTGATACTGAGTCTTGCCCAAACAATCTCACATGCAACTTCAATTTCTATTTCGGTGGATTTGAGATTCATGTTTACTGCGACAAATACACCACCTCTATTTCCCATTTGCCTTTCTTTTTGATGTACACTTAAACTTTTCCCCAAAAATCTCACTGCTATCAATTTCAGGTTTCAAGAAGCGTTCTGTGCCTAGTATTATGTGAGCTTCTCTGCTTTCCATGAGCATTTCGAACTCTGTCGGTTTTTTGCGAATGCTTTGGCTGTTTACCATTAGGATTTTAATGCTCTCATCTGTGGGAAGGTATTTCTTTCGATCTTATACTGATACTTTTGGGTTTCCTACAGCTATTGTTATCTGGATTGAATATAGAGTTATAACACTACCGTCTGCTATACCATAACTTTAAAGTTGGAGGCAGTTCGTATGATGAAATTATTTTTATTCAAACACTCATGGTATAAAGCAACAGAGAAGTGTTACCCTCTGAGAGGAATTTCGTTATGTTGACCATGTTGTACCTAACGGAGGTGCCTTATCGGAAGTGAAAGTCAGAATTACGTAAATGTTTAAACAGTAACAAACAATATTTTACCTGTCTACACTGTTCAAAGAATGAAGAAAACGGTCGCCAGCCTTATTAGGCAAGAGAATGAACGACATTCTTGTTCAAGAAAATAGGTATGACTAACTTTAACGGACAAACACAACCTATACTTTGCCACACACGAGTGCAATGAACTCTGGCACCTGAATACAGTATGTTCACGTTAAGGTTGGAGCTAACAGATCAGAACAAACTATTTGCATAAATATAACAGATAACAAAACCCACTATTATCTTGAGGACTTAGTCAAACTCAATGGTCTCAATAACGTTACTCTTGATATTCACTGTAGAATCGTAAATTGTACACAGGTTTAGTATTACTTTTCAAACAAATTCCTATATGACATGAAATATGGATATGGAACACAGCAAATTTAGTTACTGTGGATAGATTAAGTCTCTCACTACTAACACCTTTCTACTTAGAATGAAACTTAGATGGAGTTCACTAACAAATTACTTCTCATTGTCTTTTGAATAAAGAAGTTACTATTTTCATAGATAGTGGCCTTTCTATTAATCGTTATCTAGCATGAGCACAGTAGACAAACTGTTGACCCTGTTACACCATTAATATGCACTTTTAATACACAAGAGGAGCCCAATATTGTACCGAATTTCACTTGAATAGCAAGAGTAACTGAAATTTTCTATAATTAAGTAACTTTGTGCATTTTAACTACTTTCAATGGAGAGGGCGATTCTGTCTGGAGCGATTCAATGTAGAACCACAGTCAAAACTTGCTGTGGGAAAGAAAAATGCCAGACCAAATTTATTGAAGAAGCGTAATTCACCTGCGAATCTCCTCGCTTACAGCACCTTCGATCAACAAATTCTTGAGTGTTAGTCGGTCTCGACTGTTTAAGCTGGAATTATAAAAGCGGTAGGAAAATTTCAAAGAAAAGTTGCATTATTTGTCAGGGGTGTATTTAACCAGCGTGAGAGAGTTACCCCGAAATGCTCAAAAACCGTAGAGGAAGACGTTACGAAGAAGATGGTGTGCATCAGGGAGAGCCTTACTGTAAAAATCTTGAGTCTCTGATTCGAAAACAAGCATTGGAACATACAACCTATAGTTCTATTTCATTTAATGGCCGCGGCAGTAAAATTAGAGAAATTTAGACTCATACAACAGAGTACTGATGGTTTCTCTTCCTGTGTACTATCCTCCAACAAAACAGTACAGTGGGGAAACTGATATTTATTCATTCTGTTCAGGAAGTTCCATCAATTACGAAAATATTCAGGGATGTGGAACCAGACAAAGTACTCATTATCAAAAGAAAAGAAACTTTTAGGATCTTAATTTGCAAATTGCATTAATAATAAACTGTGTTTACACTTAACATGGCGTTTCATCACGTAACCTGTGATGATATATGAGCTGGAACTAACTGCTCAGCAAATTTTTTTGCTAAAATTAACTATGATGGTTTAATACACCACTATCGCTTGTGCATCTAAATCGATAAAGGTTGCTGGGTCCAAAAACAGACTGTCAATGCCTGCAGCTCTATGTCTTTCAGTTGTCGATGGGAATTTGACTGAGGCAAACAATTCAAAGTTAGACATCGGGATCTCTATGTGTCCACCAGTAGTCTTACAGTGAATCAACAATAAAGTATCTACAAACAATGGTTCTTCAGTTAGGCCTACATAATGTCATTAAAGCTCTCTGTAGCTTCTTTGCAAAACTTAAGATGATGCCTTCTGGCGATTCATCATTATCATTAACTTTTGTGTTTCCTGTTTCGCTATCGTGGCTTAGCATTCAACAAGATGTTCGACACGATATTTATTAATCCGGGCGTAGGATTTAAACCTGCGGCAGGCGTGCTGAAGATAATTACGCCAGCGGGCGCGTGCGGCGCTCATTGCTGTCTAACATCAAATACCCTTTAACTGACAATTGTTTTTAGTTTTCCCGTAGAATTTATAGAAGGAGTTTTAGGCTACAAGTAAGATCGTTATAACACAGATTTCAGTGCCGTTATAGGCTTTTATTAAAGCAAATCTTACAAAGATGTATAGTGAAGAGAAATGGAAATACTGTACAGATATAATGAAGAACAAGACATTCAATTAAGAAAAAAATATCGCGAACACATATCTAGAATCACACACTTTGTTCCTGTGGAAAAGCTCAGCAGTCATTACAAGTAACCTTGTTGTCGCTCTGTTTCTTGTAAATAAATCTTTTGCAACTGTTGCAAGTCACAGCGGTTTTGTTATTTTCTTTTTTACCACCGCGAAGATAGCACCTTCCACACCTTCTAACAATCTCTTCGTGGATTGATCGATAGGGTGACAGAAATCCTTGGATGTCCCTTGGTAAAGTAAAGAGTTGAGCCCTTTCTTTCAACTGTCTCCCCATTAGAGCCATGACCAGATTTCTGAGGTACGTTCTCCTTCTGAACCTTTTATCTGGCTTATTTGCGAAGAACAGCACTTGGGAACTAATTCAAGCAACATCCAGATACCGGAAAAACAAGGCCAAGGGCCATCTTCTTGTCTTCTGAGTGGAGTAGGATGCACACATGTAATCAACAGTATCTACTCCATCTTTTGTTGCATTGTAGTCCAGATTTACAACAGACTTTCCTTTAGAAGTGTCTATTGCATCAGTTTTATGCATTGACAACAACAAAAACACAGCCTTGTTTCTTTCCGTTTGGCATGACATAAGACAGAAGTCATTTTGAAATCCGAAAAGACAGTTTCCAGTTTCTTGTGACTCGTTTGGTAAACATCCCTATGAAGGTTAGCCAATTTTCTAGAAGATACTGTCCTATTGGATAATTACTATAATAGTTGTCTGTAGTTACATTCCTGTGAGTGCCCGTGATTGGTTCAACTAATATCTTTACAATATCCTTAGGCTGGCTAGATGCAAGATGAAGTTAAGGATTCGGTATGCAGCAGTATACTTCAAAGTTTGAAGCGTAAAATGTCTTTCACTCGCACAGCGAGTACAACTTCAAACAATATTTGGCAGAGTTAATGGGCATGTACTGCACAAAACCACAACGTCCACGAAAACAAACAAGCATTTCACCTGGGCTGTAGTTATTTCTGCAGTTGTTCCAAAATGCGGAGTGGAGATCGCGGATGGCAGCAGTTTTGTCAGTTGCAAATAGGTCTTTTCTCGTTGATTTAGGATCAGACCGCAGTAACTGGAGCAAGAAAAGGAAGCACCTGTAACTAAATGCTACCCTGAGAATAATCATTACTGTGCCATTTGATGCCCACAGCACTAATACGTTTCTGCGTCCTCCTTATTGTACAGCAATGAGAAACAGTGTTCCTAAGAGAGACGTTACTTCAGAAGCAGAAGTATTTCTGCAGTCTCTACCCCTCGCGTAATTCACAGATGATCTCTTGTTATTTATATATCTATTGGTGTTCGCAACAACACAATCAATTATCTCAGGATCAAAAAAATTGAGAAAACTTTCAATTCCAGTTTTAGCTCCTGTAGCATTGCGTTATGTTTTACCCATAAAGCTTCCAGGTCATTACCTATATGAAAATGGCACTCATCACTTGGTAATTCATTCACTTCATTCCCACCATCGTACGATTCTTCAGATTCACTGGAATAATTAGTTCTGCTTCATCATACTGTGAAAGAAATCAGCATAATCCTCTCCGTCAGATGATTCCAGAAGAAGGCGTTCAATTTCGTCTGGTGTCAACCCTTTTCTTCGTGCGAACCTTCAAGATAATAGGAAAAATACGATACTAATCTTCAGTAACTAAATAATCATTCACTCGAAGTGTTTTTGTAAAATATAGTTTCTGATCTTAGAAACATTCAGCAGAAATTATGCCATATTTACTTACATCCACGGGTGCGTCTATGTCATCGAAGCACATCTAACACCATTGTTGTGTGTTTGGTGCGCTGACTTAATTACAGAAAGAAAACTGAATTGGCGGTACTGTATGCTGCCACGTGCCCGCCGCAGGGCTAAATTCATCTTTTGCATGTTTATCTCTGAATCTTTCCTCTTAATTATTCTGCGGTAGGACAATATTAGCTTGGATCCATCAAAATGTACCTGACCAATATCGATGATTTCCATGTGATATTTTACTTATACACAACCCGGAAATGAGCCACCTAATCTGTTGTTTTTCTGTATGGTTAACAGATTCTTTTCACGAGTCATTCCGAAACTAATGTCTCCCATTTATTTTCATGGAAGCTACAACACATAACAGGCTGCACAATAGCACAATTGAGATTTTAGCTACGTATGGCCATTTTGTTACGTAGTCACCGTCGTTGTTATACACTTTTCCAACGATAAACAAGAACTTACGTACCACGATCATAAAAATCTGAGCCAGCTGGCTGTAGTCACTGTTGCACAGCTTTCAAGACAACTTCAGAGTCTGGAAATATTGGCACCGTAGTCCCATGTCTCAGAGGTCCAGAGAGATGGAAGTCTGAAGATGCTAAATCAGGACTGTAGGGGGGATGTGGCAGGACAGTCCAGCCAAATTATGTGTTCACCTGGCGTCATCGTATTTCAAGCCGAAATGTGTCTTCTTGTCTGACCTGACTATGTAAATTTGGGCTTTCAGCCTAATCAGCGTCCTGCGGCAGGGTTCTGCTTTAATAGCTCCTACAGTCACGAAGATATTCAAAAGAGCTAAACCCTGTCCACTAACACTCGTTTGGATTCCAGCTCTTAGTGGTGACACCACAACTCATCTTCTGTGATGACGGTCTTCACAAAATTATCGCCTTTAGCGTCATATTGTTTCAGGAGGTTCCTACAAATTACCGTACATTACATTTTTGGGCTTGTGTAAACATCTATGGGAACAATCTCACACACACTTAATAATTTTGGCTGTGTAACATCTTGTATAAAGTGTTACACTCGCACTGTTTCTTGGACCACAGGTGAGTGGACTGTTACGGTGTTCATTATGAGGATTGACAACTTAGCAGGGTAGAGCGGGGCTTGGCTTGCGTGCACATCCTGTTCAGAATAACCGAAACACATTACATACCACTTCACAGATGGATATCAGTTGCTATCAGTTGCACAAAATGTTCAGTAGTGAGGAATTCAATGAGACTCTCCCAAATTGCTCAGTAGTGAGGAATTCAATTAGACATCTCCATTTTCTAAGCATCTCATAGCATGCCATTTAGGACTGTTTCAATGCTGCTGCTATCTATCTGAGGACAAGAAACCACCAGGAAATCAATGAAAACATTTAAAACTTACTTCACACCAGCATACTCTGGCTCTGGCATTCAAAGTCAACAGAAGAAATCGGAAGCATTAGTTCTGGAATGACCCTCACTTTAACAAGGCTTCTAATGTTTTGATGGAAAATACTTTCGCGTATGGTCGTAAAATTTGTCAATTATCTCTTTTCTCTATTTATTTTTGGTTTTATTTTTGTTCGCGTAATAACGCGTATACGAAAAGAGCCGCGAAATACCTTTTAGTAATGCTGTGCCAAGAATTTCTTTATAATCATTAATTTTCAACAAATCAGAATATATTGGGTTCTTACTGTTCTGTATCTGGCTTTCTATTAAAGGAACATTTTTGGTTACTGTAACTCACTATGAAAATCAACATATCTTCCCTACTTTATAGTTATTGAAAATGAAAATTACTTTGTTATGAAATACTGATGTTACAGTTCGCAAAGATTGTTCAACATTTTGCAGTGGATTTTTGTTAAGCGTAAAATACCAATAATTACCACGACTAGCACAAGAACATGAGACTATTGTCGGAGAAAAATACGTTTTCACTATGAGGTTTGCCTGACCAGAACTATGCACAACAAAATTCCTATTATGTTACGAAGGTAAATTATCTCTTTTGTACAGTTAGCAATATATTATCAGCAGCCCGCGTCAACCTGCGAAACACATCATAAAATCTGCTGCTCTGCTCTGCAAGTCCGGAAGCTGAAAGAGATAATTTTATTTCACTATTACCTTCCCGCTTCTTTGCGGTATGATCAATTTCTTTTAATGCAGTTTGAATGCGCCGCGGAAGCGGCTTGTTCGTTCGTAGCGCAGCTCTGCACCACGGATAATATTTAAATAACTGAAAAATGTCTCAACAGTATGGGATAATAGGCAAGCAAGCTAAACAATTAATAATGCAAGTTTTCATTGAAATAACTCTATTTAAACATTCAAATATGTTAACTTATCTACAATACACACCTTTTTCAAACATGAGTACGTAATGGCGTACATCGATTAACCATGACAAAAGAAGACTACGTTAGCGTGTTTTCACGTAACTCGTGAATTGTAAATTGTTGCTCTTTTGTTTATTTATTTTTATTATTATTATTATTAGCGTACCAACGCATATATGAAAAGAGTTACGTGAAATACTTTTTGCGTTGCTGTGCTTTGAATTTCTTTATCATCATTACCTTTTAGCAAAATAAAAAATATATATATATATATATATATATATATATATATATTGAAGTCTTATTATTGTTATGTATCTGGCCTATAGTTAAAGGAACGTTTTTTTTGTAACTGTAACTCATGCTAAGAATCAATATATCTTCCCTACTTCATAGTTATTGAAAATTGAAATTACTTTGTTATGAACACTGATGTTACAGTTCGTATGATCGTTCAAAAACACAAGTTTGCAGTGGATTTTATTTCTCGGTAAAATACTATTTCATACCACGACTAGCCCAAGAACATGAGACTCTCATTAAAAAAAAAAATACGTTGTCACTATAAAGTTTGCCAGACCAGAACGGAGCCCAGCAAGATTCCTATCAGATTCTGAAGGTACATTAACTTATTTGTACTTGGTACTATATCCTATCAGCAGCCCGCGTCAACCTGCAACACATCATAAAATCTGCTGATCTGCACTGCCAGTCTGGGAGCTAAAAGAAATAATATTATTTTACTATTATTTTACCGCTTCCTTGCGGTATGCTGGACTATATTGTAAGTCGTTTAAATACGCCGCGGCAGCGGCTCTTCGTTCGCCACGCAGCTCAGCACCACAGATAATATTTATATAACTGAAAAATGTCTCAACAGGATGGGATAATAGGCAAGCAAGCTTTAACAATTAATAACACAAGTTTTCATTTAAACAACTCTATTAAAACATTTAAATATCTCAGTGATTACAGACCTTTGTGAATTCACATGTAATGGCGTACATTGCTTAGTCTCGACAAAAGAATGCTACATTAGCGTTCTCTACGACAACACAGGAGATCTTACTCGCACAACTTCCAAATTAAGAAGACAAAGACATTCATATCCATCACGTATTATATACTAGTTCCTTTTTTAATCTCTGTTTAACATTTATCTTCTGTGTCGGTTTTATTACTCGCCGACGCAGACGTTCTCAAAAATAAATAATAAAAAAATACATAATTTTATACAATGACACAATATGATACACCTAATTTTCTAATTACTACATAATATGTTGTTTTTGTTTCTTACTAGACGTTACAGTGTACAACTGCGACACAGGCTATCTTACTCCTGTAACTTCAAGAAGAAGACAGAGAAATTAATGTTCATTCTGTATTATTTATACTATTGACATTTTTCATCTTTGCCTGATATTTATCGTCCGTGCGGTTTCAGTACTCGCCGACACAGATATTATCTAAAATAAATAATAATAAAAAAAACATACATAATTCCATACAATAACAGAATACGATGCACAATATTTTCTCTTTACTGCAAAATATGTCTTTTGCTAAGGGACGTTACAATGCCCCATGGCAGCAATTGACTAACGTTAAGAATGTTCGGCAATATGCTGCCACTAACGTCCGTTTTGTCATTGTCTATCACCTTGTTTGGAATATTCACTGTTCACTTCTTTCCTCTTTTACATTATATTCTTAATTACACTTTTTATAGTTTTTCACACTTTGCGAGGTGACCGTAAACCTAGTCCCAGGGTCATTACAGTTTTCTGGCTCCCCCATTTGGGCTACGTGCGATCAGAATACCTGGGAAAACTGCGCCGGAGCCATGGTCATCTCGCCTGGTTTGTCTTAACACACGGTTTTGTTCATCAAACAAGGGTGGACTTTATCCAATGTTCACAGGTAACAATGATTATTTATGTCAAAATGTTAAACCTTTTAGTCTCTCTATTAAAAATGTACCTTCTACACTTTTTCACCTTTGTGTTCTGTGTCAAAATTAAGGTCAATCATTAAACAGTTCGATAGCAATGTAATGGATTGTCTCTACACTTACTCACGACAAATGTTCTACCATTGTATGGCGTTCGTGTCAGTTTGTTTCACTAATATGACAAAAACATATGACATATATCATCGAACTAGTAAATGTTTTGAGTTTATATACAGGAAACTAAAGGAAGAAAAAATGTTTGTCACGTAATTTCGTGTCCAATAAATCATTTTCATATTAGTACATGAACAACGTAGTTGGTAATGTTCGGTTGAACGTCAACAATGTCGTACGGAGCGGGCGGCGCGAAGCAATTGTTGCGTAGCGTCGTCTTGAGCGCGGCGTGCCAACGCCCGCTGAGGTCGACGACCTGCTAGCAGCAACAGCGACGGCGTGCTGCGGTGGCGCCCGAGCAGTCGCGAACCGCGCCGAACCATTCACCAATGTCGGCGTGTTGCGGTGGTTTCCTGCGACCGGCTGGCTGGCGGCACGGCACCCGTCTCTGCTTCTCCGCATGGCTCCCCGTCGTAACGCATGAAACAAATATTCCACAACGGTGTACTGTCTTTAAGGATACAACTTATTAGCTGTGGAAGAAAATGCACTTTGGTTAAAAGCGTTTATTGTTCATTACGCCGTCGCTTCGCTGGTATGCACAGGATGTTTTGGCGTGATAACAGGTTTCTTGTGGCATTGTGACACTGGTATTCAGGGTTCGTCACACGCACATTGTACTACACACTTTCACTTGTTCTCACGGTTGATACACTGCCAGAGCGTCTTTCAACACGCGAAAATGTTTCGTTACACACATACTAAATGTCTCCGTCGAGCGATGTTTGTTTGAATCGACTCCGAACGGACCACTAACTACCGTTTTTACTCACAGTGTACTGTTCGTTGAGCACTGCACTATGACAGTTAGTCACTCAACACTAAACTTATACCGACGTATATATTGGTGCAGATACAACAGTCATTTTCTGTCCCTACTACACACAATATTCTGTCCTTTTCTAAATTGTTTATGCACACAGTTTATTTTTAATGCATGACAACTGTTCTTAGCATAATCACTCTCATCTACATTGAGTCCATTGTGTTACCTTCTCATTACACACTTTTAATACTATTACTAGGTATATATTGCTTTTTTGTAATTATTTAAAGGTGTGTGATTTTTTTGTACATAGCTTTCTTTTCCTCTTTTAGTGTAGCTTGCCAGGTTATTACCCATCTAGCAAACAGATTTTACCATGTGCATGACAGCTTGACTTGGGCATATTGTTCAATAAATACTTCATTTAGTACTAGTATTATTTTTGACGTTCTGTCCTACAGGACTACAGTGTAGTTTCCGCGTAACTTGATTCGCGTACCGCGTAATTAATATTCAAGAACGTGCACCAAGTACACAGGCTCCAATTGAAGCATTAATACATACAAAGCATAGGTTACACGGAACGGTTTTGTTTTTGATTGGATTCTGCTCCAGTGTCGTTCTCAGATCACTATTGGCAGTAAACATTACATCACATAATTATTTCGTACTACAAAGTCAATTTTTGGCTAGTATAGACTCTCTCTCAGGGTTCCTTAATCCTAACACAATTACATCTGCTACATATTTATATGAGATTTCATCATTAATTGTACTTACTTACTACAAAATGATTCAAGAAATTAATCATTATTTTATCAACAAAAGATTATTCATTGCTTGAAGAGCATATAGTACTTTAATGACACTAACTGTCTGTAAACAAAGTCTTCCATTTGCATATTATTGCTCAGTTTACTGATTCTACTTCCTCAAAATTGTAACTATACATAAATTCTTTCTTAAAACTAACATACTTATACTCTAAAACACAATTGAAATCTTCTTACTACTACTATTTACATCAGATATGTCACTGAATAAATAACTCTACTATTCCGTTCCAACATCCTTCAAATCTCTTTAGCCACTACCTCCCTCCTCGACCAAGGGATGGAGTAAGATGCGCGACAGTATGTTTTGTGAGGCATCGTCAACTGTTGCTTTTGTATGTTGGTTAAACTTTCAGATTCCTGTACTTTGGTTCGAAATTCATCAACATTTGGTTCAAAATTTCTATCTCCTATATTCGGATAATAGAGATCCGTCACAAGTGAATAATCATTAAAGTGTAGTACCCAGGGGTTTCTACCTTTGATATTAATTCGATTGCAACATGGCACCAGTACCTCCTTCGATTTCATCATAGATAACTCAATCCTCCTACCTTTATTCACTATACTTAGTTTTCCCGAGGAGAGGTCGATCACTGCGTCCCTCTCACGGAGAAAATCTACTCCCAGAATGCAGGCCACCTTTAACCCTTTAACAATGAGGAACGAGCTCACTATGGCTTCGCCCTCCTTACAAATCTCCACCTGCACCTGGTACTTAACTAACTGGCTCTGTGCACTTATAGCTCCAGACACCTTGCAATTATTAACCGGGAAAGTCGGTATACTACGTCCCTTCCCTAGCGCTTTAAACAACTCTATACTCATTACACTCACTGAGGCACCTGTGTCAATGATTATATTCACTGCAACATCATTGATTTTTGCTTCTATTATGGCTTGCACATTTTCGTTGCTATCTTTCCTACATTCATGCGGTTCGGTCAGTAGATCTTTATCCATACTGATACCGTCGTTGTATCGCAGCATATGTACTCCAGGGATATTCTTGTCATTCGTGTTGCTCTCACTCCATCCCTCGGCCAGCGATGGAGAGCATATCGAGGCCGATTCTAGTTTGTCGGATGGTTTGCTTGCGAGGTACTTGGACGGCTATTGTCCGCGACCTCTACTATGTTTACGCTTTGGTTTGTGGGCCGCCACGACTGCGCAATAGGCGCGTTCTGCGGTGGTGGTCTGTTGTTAACGTACCGGTCATTACCCTGCCGCTCTGGGCTTGGTCGCTGATTCTGATTCCAATTACGATTACCGTCATTGTAATTGCCATGCCACTGACCTCGCGCATTTTTCCAGCGGTTGGTCCCTGGCAGTCCGGAATCGTACCGGTCGTCAAATCGACGCTTTTTATTATGGGACGGCTGCCCATACCCGTTCTGACTTCTACCATTATTACAATTTTGCGAATGCTCTTCCCGCTTGTTACCACCCCCACCATTTCCATGGTTGTGGTTTTGTGCACTATTATTTCTGTCATGTTTACATCCTGATCCATTATTCCGCGAGTGATCACACGCTGCTTTTGCGTCTTCCTGTATTAAGTCTATTGAATCTAAAACAGACAGGAAATGTTCCTTGTCGCTTTCTGGTACGTGTATTAATTTCTCTTTGATATGAATGGGTAAATGTGATTTCAGGAGTCTTATTATGTCTCTTGGTGAGATCGGCTCGTCCCAGTAACGCGTTTTGTTTATGTACTTCTCGAAATACCGTCTCAGATTCCCAAGACGGGGTGAGTACGGTTCGGGATTGTACACTTCTTTTCTTAGCCGCTCTTGTATACAAGGCGACCAGTATTTCGACAAAAACGCCCTCTCGAACTGTTCGTATGTCATGCAGCTGTCTGCTACTTCCGTAGCCCACAACGCTGCATCACCCTGAATGTATGACATTACATATTGAATTTTCTGTGCTTCGTTCCACACACTAGGCAAGATATTTTTGAAGCTTTTTATGAATACTACTGGGTGTACTGACTTTCGTTCAGTAGTAAACGTTTGAAACTGCCTATTTTTGATTAAACTTTCTTCAACTAATATTTTTGGGCTATACTGGTTTGCTCCTGGGACATAGGCTGTGTGCTCCGAACAGAAGCTACAGCTCTTCGCATTATCGCCTAAAGATTCACTATTGTTGCGTCGCGTATAACTTTGTGCGTTGCCAAAAACATTGGCTGTTGGCGACATAGGTTCATGTTCATGATGTTTGCTGCTTTGTGCTAAACCCTTTTCCAGGTCGGATATCCGTTTGTTAATATTCACCTGCCACTGCGGAATATCCTCACTGAGTATTTGTTTGATGGTTTGCACGTCGTTCTGTACCTGACTATTTACTGCGGTACTGAACGATTCGGAATCTCTATCTGCTATGGCTGCTTGTACCTTCGAATTAATATTTTTGTCAATCTCACTCTCCTTCGCTTCTAGCCATGAGTTGAATTCGGTTTCAATTTTAATTGCTTGTTCGTTCCACTTCTTCTCTACAAGCTGTGTGGAATCTATTTCTAGCTTTTCTAACCGGTTGGCTAAGACACCTATCTCGTCTACCATGTTAGTGTTTGCTACTTGCAGGTTGCTGACCTGTACAGTTAACTCCTGCACGGCCTTAGGTATCGACTCATAATTCTGTTTCATACAGGCAATCTCTTTTTTTCATATTTTCTAACGATTGCACAAGTTGCTGGTCCCGCTCAGCTTGCTGGGCAAGTAAATTTTCTGTTAATTGGCGATCCCGCTCAGCTTGCTGGGCAAGAAACTTTTCCTCTAGCCGGCGATCTCGCTCAGCTTGCTGGGCAAGTAAATTTTCTGCTAACTGGCGATCTCGCTCAGCTTGCTGGCGATCTCGCTCGGCTTGCTGTGCGATAAAGATTTCAATTTTTTCGTCCTTTTCAGCTTGATGTTGCGCAAGTTTTGCCTGGTAATCCAGCACGCGCTCTAATATCGCCTGAAGTGAATACCCACCAGGCATATTACCACTCTCTGGTTCCTGCTTTTCTGGAGGTGGTGCAATTTCTTTATCTACTTCTCCTTGAGCACTGGTGAGCGGTGGCACCACTTCCTGTGCCTCTGCCCCCACATTTTCGCATGGTATATCCTAAAAGAGAGTACTTGTACTGCTTAATGCACCCGTTTCTACATTTCCTGCACTAACTAATGGCTGTTCCTCAGTATCCATATTACTCGGACGTTGACTACGCAATTTAACCATATTCATAAATTACCTACTCGAACACAAGACCTGACAGTTTTTTCACTTGCACACAAAATATGTTAGTTTATCTACAGTACACTGCACACTAAAAATTGCTATATACAATCAACTTTGTCCTGTCATAAACACTAACATCAAACTACACACCACTAGCGATATGAGATCACTTCACTGGAGTTAAGCTTCTACAAACAGGACAACTACACTATAGTCTTACCTTTAATTTATCTGATCTCGGGGATCGGCTGCCCCCGGATTATGTAGTCGTTACAGTTTCTCAGTACTATCAGGATCGTTTCCTCTAACTTGCTTGCAGTGGTACGGTTTTTCATGAAAAATTTTTGTACATTCATTAATACATAGCATTAATCATGATACACATACACACATTTATCACCAAATACATACATATATATATATATATATATATATATATATATATATATATATATATATATATATATATATATAACAATAGACACTGAAAGAAAGTACATAAAATATTCTTATTTTCGTGGCCACTGCAAATTCGGGCCCCGCGTTTTTGGGCGACAATTTCGCGTAACTCGTAAATTGAAAATACTCTTTTCTCTATTTATTTTGGTTTTATTTTTGTTATCGCTCGCGTAATAACGCGTATACGAAAAGAGCCGCGAAATACCTTTTAGTAATGCTGTGCCAAGAATTTCTTTATAATCATTAATTTTCAACAAAACAGAATATATTGGGTTCTTATTGTTCTGTATCTGCTTACTATTAAAGGAACCTTTTTTTGCTACTGTAACTCACTATAAAAATCAACATATCTTCCCTACTTTATAGTTATTGAAAATGAAAATTACTTTGTTATGAAATACCGATGTTACAGTTCGCAAAGATTGTTCAACATTTTGCAGTGGATTTTTGTTAAGCGTAAAACACCAATAATTACCACGACTAGCACAAGAACATGAGACTATTGTTGGAGAAAAATACGTTTTCACTATAAGGTTTGCCAGACCAGAACTAAACACAGCAAAATTCCTATTATGTTACGAAGGTAAATTATCTCTTTTGTACTGTTAGCAATATATTATCAGCAGCCCGCGTCAACTTGCAAAACACATCGTAAAATCTGCTGCTCTGCTCTGCAAGTCCGGAAGCTGAAAGAGATGATTTTATTTCACTATTACCTTCCCGCTTCCTTGCGGTATGATCGATTTCTTTTAATGCAGTTTGAATGCGCCGCGGCAGCGGCTTGTTCGTTCGTAGCGCAGCTCTGCACCACGGATAATATTTAAATAACTGAAAAATGTCTCAACAGGATGGGATAATAGGCAAGCAAGCTATAACAATTAATAATGCAAGTTTTCATTGAAATAACTCTATTTAAACATTCAAATATGTTAACTTATCTACAATACACACCTTTTTTAAAAATGAGTACGTAATGGCGTACATCGATTAACCATGACAAAAGAAGACTACGTTAGCGTGTACAACTGCGACACAGGCTATCTTACTCCCGTAACTCCAAGAAGACGACAAAGAAATTAATGCTCATTCTGTATTATTTATACTAGTGATATTGTTTTTTTTATCTTTGTATGATATTTATCGTCTGTGCGGTTTCAGTACTCGCCGACACAGATATTATCTAAAATAAATAATAATTAAAAAAAATACATAACTCCAAACAATAACAGAATACGATGCACAATATTTTCTCTTTACTATAAAATATGTCTTTTTCTAAGGGACGTTACAACATGAGAAGGAATTTGATGGTAGAATACATCGTTGTTTATCACGTCCCATACAAGCCTGCTAACAAAAGAAAAGTAGAAAATTCAGATCACGTAGAGTTTTCCGTATGTGTAATTTACATCTGCAGAAGCAATGCATAATAGCTAATGGATAAAAAAACCTATTACTTACCAAAAGAAAGAAGAAAAAACGCGCCAGCTTATTTGCTGCATTTAAACAGTGCATGAAATATCGACTGTGCACATCAGAAGGGATTTTCTGGTAGAATAAATCATCGCTTTATCAGATCCCACTCAAGTATGCTAAAGGAACAAAAGACGAAAATTAATACTCTGTGAAGTATTTTAAATATTCACTTTTCGTCTGGTAAAGCAATGCATAATATCAAATTCTAAAAAAAATGGCTCTGAGCACTATGGGACTTAACATCTGTGGTCATCAGTCCCCTAGAACTTAGAACTACTTAAACCTAACTAACCTAAGGACATCACACACATCCATGCCCGAGGCAGGATTCGAACCTGCGACCGTAGCAGTCGCGCGGTTCCGGACTGAGCGCCTAGAACCGCTAGACCACCGCGACCGGCTCAAATTCTAAAATGCGAGGTATTACATACCATAAAAAAGACGAATTAACGCGTCAGCCTCAACAATGCTTCAAATTTTGTATGGTATATATAGACTGTGCTCATGAGAAGGAATTTGATGGCACAGTACACAGTTGTTTATCACGTGACATACGTGCCTGCTAACAAAAGAAAGAAGAAAATTAATACTACGTAGAGAATTTGCAATCCGTAATTGACATCAGCAGAAGCAATGCCTGATAACAAATAGATAAAATGCAACATATTACTTATCAAAAGAAAGAAGAATAAACGCGCCAGCCTATTTTAGGCATTTAAAGTCGGTGTGGCAGATATCGACTGCACACATCAGAAATGATTTCGTCGTGGAATAAATCATCGCTTGATCACCTCCCATTAAAGCCTGCTAATGTGAGCAAAGACAAAAATTAATAATATGTAATCTATTGAAAATCTTCAGTTTTTATCTGCAGAAGCAATGCATAATAACAAATGTTTAAAGTGCGAGGTATTACTTCCCAAAAGAAAGAAGGATAACCGTGGCAACCTGCTTCAGAGATATAAATTTGGTATGGTATATTTCGACTGTGCACATTAGAAGGGATTTGATGGTAGAATACATCCTCGTTTATCACGTCCATTCGTGCCTGCTAATAGAAGAAAAGAAGAAAATTAATACTATGTAGTGTGTACGAAATCTGTAATTGACATCTGCAGAAGCGATGTATAGTAACAAATGCATTAAAAAACGACATATTACTTACCAAAAGAAAGAAGAATAAACGCGTAAGCCTATTTTAGGCATTTAAATTCGGTGTGGGGGATATCGACTGTGTACATCAGAAGGGATTTGCTGGTAGAATAAATCGTCGCTTTTTCACATCCTATAAAAGCCTGTTAGTGAAAGAAAAGATGAAAATTAATAACATGTAAAGCATTGAGAACCCTTACTTTATGTCTGCAGAAGCAATGCATAATAACAAATATTTAAAATGAGATTTATTACTTACCAAAAGAAAGAAGAATAATCGCCGCAGCATGTTTGAAGGATACAAATTTGGTATGGGATATATCGACCTTACAAATCAGAAGGTATTTACTGTTAGAATAAATCCTCGCTTTATCACATCCCATAAAAGCCTGCTAATGAAAGAAAACACAAATGTTAATAATACGTAAACTACTGAAAGTCATCACTTTTTATCTGCAAAAGCAATGCATAATAACAAATGGTTAAAACGTGACGTATTACTTACCAAAAGAAAGAAGAATTAAACGAGGCAGTCTGTTTCAGGGATTCAAATTTGCCAAGGGAAATATCGACTGTGCACATGAGAAGGAATTTGATAGACGAATACATCGTCGTTTATCACGTCCCATACGTGCCATCAGATAGAAGAAAAGAAGAAAATGAATACTACATAGAATATTCGAAATTTGTAATTTACATCTGCAAAAGCATGCATAATAACAAGTGGATAAGAAACGACCTATTACTTACAAAAAATAAGAAGAATAAACGCGCCAGCCTATTTAAGGCATTTAAATTCAGTGTAGGAAATATAGACAGTGCGCATCAGAAATATTTACTGGTAGAATAATATGTCTCTTTATCATATCCCATACGAGCCTACTAATGAAAGAAAAGACAAAAATTCATAATATGTAAAGTATTGAAAATCTTCACTTCTTATCTGCAGAAGCATTGCATAATAACAGATGATTAAAATGCGAGGTATTAGTTGCCTAAAGAAAGAAGAGATACACATTTGGTATGGGATATATCGACTGTGTACATGAGAAGGGATTTGATGGGAGAATACATTGTCATTTATGACATTCCATACGTGCCATCTGATAGAAGAAAAGATGAAAATTAATACTATGTAGATTATTCGAAATCTGTAAATGACATCTGAAAAAGCGATGCATAATAACAAATGGATAAAAAACGACCTATTACTTACCAAATGAAAGAAGTATAAACGCCGCAGCCTATTTTAGGCATTTAAATTCAGTGTGGCAGATATCGACTGTGCACAAAAGAAGGGATTTGCTGGTAGAATAAATCGTCGCTTTATCACATCCCATGTGAGCCTTCTAATACAGCAAAAGACAAAAAATTAATAATATGTAAAGTATTGAAAATCTTCACATTTTATCTTTAGAAGCAAGCATAATAACAAATGTTTGAAATGCGACGTATTACTTACCATAAGAAAGAAGAATAAACGCGGCAGCCTGTTTCAGGAACTCATATTTGGTATTGGATATATCGACTGTGCACATCGTCATTTATCACATCCCATACGTGCCCGCTAATAAAAGGAGACAGGAAAAATGATACTGCGTAGAGTAAAGGAAATCTGTAATTGACATCTGCAGAAGCGATGCATAGTAACAAATATATAAAGGACGACCCATTACTTGCTACAAGAAAGAAGAATAAATGCGTCAGCCTATTTGAGGCATTTCAATTCAGTGTGGGAAATATCGACTGTGCACATCAGGCGGGATTTGCAAGTAGAATAAAAAGTTGCTTTATCACGTCCCATACGAACCTGTTAATGAAAGAAAAGACAAAAATTAATAATGTGTAAAGTATTGGAAATTTTTACTTTTCTTCTGCAGAAGCAATGAATAATAACAAAAGTGTAAAATACGAGGTATTACTTACTGAAAGAAAGAAGAATAAACGCACCAGCCTGTTTCAGGGATTCAAATTTGGAATGGGATATATCTACTGTGCACATGAGAAAGGATTTCATGGTAGAATACACCGTCGTTTATCACGTCCCATGTGTGCCTGCTAATAAAAGAAATGAATGAATTTGATGCTACGATGAGTATTTGAAATATGTAATTTGGATCTGGAGAAGTTAAGAGTAATAAATGTTTAAACAACGACCTATTACTTACCAAATGAAAGGAAAACAGACTCCGCAGCCTATTTGAGGAATTTAAATTCAGAGTGGGAAATATCGTCACTGCACAGCAGAAGGGAGTTGCTTGTAGAATATAGTTCCTCACTTTAACACGTCCCGCACGTTCATGCCTATGAAAGGAAAGAGAAATATTAGTAGCATGTAGAGTATTCGAGATCTGTAAATTTCATCTGCAGAAGAATTTCGTAAGAAATGTTTAAAAAACGAACTATTACTCGCCAAAAGAAAGAAGAGTAAACGCAACAGCCTGTATCATGCATTCAGTTTTGGTATGTAATACATCGACTGTGCACATCGGAAGGGATTTGCTGGTACAATATTTGGTCGCATTGTCACGTCCCATACGAATCTGCTAATGGAAGGAAAGACAAATATGAATAATATATATAGTTTTCTGAATCCGTAATTTTCCTCAGTAGTAGTAATGGATCATTACAAATGTTCAAAAACGAGCTATTACTTACCAAAAGTATTAAGAATTAACGCGACAGCCTATTTCAGGGATGTGTATTTGGTATTGTAAATATCGTCGGTTCACAGCAGAAGTGATTTTTTGTTAAAATATATTGTAGCTTTAACACTACAGATACGAGGCTTTTAATGAAAGTCTAGAAAAAAAATTGTACAATGTAGAGTATTCGAAACCTGCAATTTTCGTCTGCAGAAGCTATGCATAACGACATATGTTTAAAATACGAGCTATCACTTACCAAAAGAAAGAAGAATAAACGTGGGAGTCTATTTCAGGTATTTAAATTTGGTATGGGAAATATCATCATTGCAAAGTAGAAGGGATTTGCGGGTTGAACATATCGTCGCTTAAGCATGTCCCATACGAGCCTGCTAATGAAAGAAAAGAAAAACATTAATACTATGTAGAGTATTCGGAATCTTTTAACTTCTTGTGCAGAAGTAATGAATAATACCAAATGTTTAAAAAACGAGCTGTTACTTACCAAAAGAAAGAAGGATTGACACAGCACCCTATGTCAGGCATTTAAATTTGATATGATAAATATCGTCTGTGCACAGTAGAAAGTTTTTCTGTTTGAATATATCGTAGCTTGTACACGTCCCATGCGATCATGCTAATGAAAGAAAAGAAGAAATTAATACTATGTGGAGAATTTTAAATCTGTAATTTTCATCTGCAGAAATATTGCATAATAACAAATGTTCAAAAAACGAGCTATTACTTACCAAAGGAAAGAGGAATTAATGCGGCAGTCTATTGCAGGCATTTACATTTGCTATCGGAATTATCGTCTGTGCATATCAGAATGGATTTGCTGGTAATATATGAAGCGCTTATTTCAATAGTGGTACAAGTCCATTTTTGTTCATTCTGATATACAGAGCCCTAAAGTTAAATGAGCGCTGAAAAATCTGCAATTTAGATACCAGAAATATTCAAGTAAATACAGGGTGGTCCACTGATAGTGGCCGGGCCAAATATCTCACGAAATAAGCATCAAACGAAAAAACTACAAAGAACTAAACTCGTCTAGCTTGAAGAGGGAGACCAGATGGTGCTATGGTTGGCACGCTAGATGGCGCTGCCATAGGTCAAACGGATATCAACTGCGTTTTTTAAATAGGAACCCCCATTTTTATTACATATTCGTAAAGTACGTAAAGAAATATGAACGTTTTAGTTGGATCAATTTTTTCGCTTTGTGATAGATGGCGCTGTACGAGTCACAAACGTATAAGTACGTGGTATCACGTAACATTCCACCAGTGTGGACGGTATTTGCTTCGTGATACATTACCCGTGTTAAAATGGACGTTTACCAATTGCGGAAAAGTTCGATATCGTGTTGATGTATGGCTATTGTGATCAAAATGCCCAACGGGCGTGTGCTGTGTATGCTGCTCGGTATCCTGGACGACATCATCCAAGTGTCCGGACCGTTCGCCGGATAGTTACGTTATTTAAGGAAACAGGAAGTGTTCAGCCACATGTTAAACGTCAACCACGAACTGAAACAACTGATGATGCCCAAGTTGGTGGTCTAGCTGCTGGCGCGGCTAATCCGCAGATCAGTAGCAGACAAATTGCGAGAGAATCGGGAATCTCAAAAACGTCGGTGTTGAGAATGCTACATCAACATCGATTGCACCCTTACCGTATTTCTATTCACCAGGGATTGCATGGCGACGACTTCGAACGTCGTGTACAGTTCTGCCGCTGGGCACAAGAGAAATTACGGGACGATGACAGATTTTTTGCACGCGTTCTATTTAACGACGAAGTGTCATTCAGCAACAGTGGTAACGTAAACCGGCATAATATGCACTATTGGGCAACGGAAAATCCACGATGGCTGCGACAAGTGGAACATCAGCGATCTTGGCGGGTTAATGTATGGTGCGGCATTATGGGAGGAAGGATAATTGGCCTCCATTTTATCGATGGCATTCTAAATGGTGCAATGTATGCTGATTTCCTACGTAATGTTGTAGCGATGTTACTATAAGATGTTTGACTGCATGACAGAATGACGATGTACTTCCAACATGATGGATGTCCGGCACATAGCTCGCGTGCGGTTGAAGCGATATTGAATAGCATATTTCATGACAGGTGGATTGGTCGTCGAAGCACCATACCATGGCCCGCATGTTCACCGGATCTGACGTCCTCGGATTTCTGTCTGTGGGGAAAATTGAAGGATATTTGCTATCGTGATCCACCGACAACGCCTGACATCATGCGTCAGCGCATTGTCAATGCATGTGCGAACATTACGGAAGGCGAACTACTCACTGTTGAGAGGAATGTCGTTACAGGTATTGCCAAATGCGCTGAGGTTGACGGACATCATTTTGAGCATTTATTGCATTAATGTGGTATTTACAGGTAATCACGCTGTAACAGCATGTGTTCTCAGAAATGATAAGTTCACAAAGGTACATGTGTCACATTGGAACAACCGAAATAAAATGTTCAAACGTACCCACGTTCTGCGTTTTAATTTAAAATCCTAGCTATTACCAACTGTTCGTCTAAAATTGTGAGCCATATGTTTGTGACTCTTACAGCGCTACCTATCACAAAGCGAAAAAAGTGGTCCAACTAAAACATTCATATTTCTTTGCGTACTACACGAATATGTAATAAAAAAATGGGGGTTCCTATTTAAAAAACGCAGTTGATATCCGTTTGACCTATGGCAGCGCCATCTAGCGGGCCAACCCTAGCACCATCTGGTTTCTCTCTTCAAGCTAGACAAGTTTCGTTCTCTGTAGTTTTTTCGTTTGACGCTTATTTCGTGAGATATTTGGCCCGGTCGGGAACACCCTGTGTACTGGAATATTTCTGGTATCTCAACTGCAGATTTTTCAGCGCTCATTTAACTTTGGGACTCAATGGACTTTTACCACTACTGAAATAAGCCCTACATATATCGTCGCTTTAACACGTTCCATATAAGCCTGTTAATGAAAGAAATAAAAAAATTAATACTAAGTAGAGCATTCGAAATCTGTAATTTTCATCTGAAGGAGTAATGCATAATAACAAAAATTTAAAAAAATCTATTACTTATGAAGAGAATGAAGAATAAAAGCTGCAGTCAGTTTTAATAATTGAAAGTTCTAGAGGGAAATATCGCCTGTTCACGGCAGCAGGGACTTGCCGCTTTAACACATCCCATACGATCCTGTTAATGAAGGAAAAGAAAGAAATTGGTACTATGTAGCGTGTTCAATATCTGTAATTTTCGTTATTTTAAACAAAGAGTTAGTACTTACTAAAAGGAAGAAGAATAAACGCAGCAGCCTATTTCAGGGATTAAAATACAGTATGGGAAATACTGTCTGTGGACAGCAGAAGGGATTTGCTGGCATAATATATCGCCGGTTTAACACATCAAATATGAGTCGTGTAATGAAAGAGAAGAAAAAAATTAATATTATGTAAAGTATTAGAAATCGGTAGTTTTCCTCTGGGAAAGTAATGTATAGCAAAAAATGTTTAAAAAGAGCGCTATTACTTACCGAAAGAAAGAGGAATAAACGCAGCAGCCTATTTCAAGAATTTTAATTTGGTGTGGGTAATATCGTCTATGCAGAGCAGAAGGGATTTTCTCGTAGAATATATCGTCGCTTTAACACGTCCCACACGAGCCTGTTAATGAAAGGAAAGAAAAAAATTAGTGTTACGTAGAGCTTTAAAAATCTGTAATTTTCATCTGAAGATGTAATGTGTAATAAAAAAAGTTTCAAAAACGAGCTATTGCCTACCAAAAGAAAGAATATACGCAGCAGCCTATTTCAGGAATTTAAATTTTTTTGTGGGAAATATCGTCTGTGCACAGTACAAGGGGTTTGCTGGTAGAATATGTCGTTCCTTTAACACATACCATATGAGCCTCCTAATGAAAGAAGAAAAAAAACTTTAATACTATGTAAGGTTTAGAGAAATGTTCCACATTGACTTCTACTGTTATTTCACGAAGTGTTGATTGTTTATTACCATAGAGATACACAAACGCTGCTGCTCTGCCACTGCCGTCACCCAGGGTGAGAGGTAATGCCTAAAATTTGGTATTCTCGGCATACTCCTGAGACTGTGGATCTTGGAATATTGTATTCCCTAACGACGTCCCATGCCTCTAGCCTCAACTACCATTTTACGTTCGAAATCTGTTAATTTCCGTCGCGTGGCCATAAACATATCGGACACCTTTTTACATGAATCATCCGAGTACAAACGACATTTTTCACCTCAGTGTATATCGTGTCGCGACTTTTCTCACCATGATGAACGTTTAACACAGAGACGCTGTACGTCGGGTATTTTCGTATTGACCTACACTACCCAGATGTTCCATTAGCAAATGAAGTTCCTTCAACGAAGGCATTACAGCAGTCACCTTCAGAGCCATCAAGAGCACCCTCCGCAAATTGGCGATTTTTCTTATTTCTCACCGCCAGCGCAGACGGGCGCGCATCCCCGCAAAGTCGGTCGGTCGGCCATCAGCACCGTGTCTTCGGTCTCTGGGACAGCTGCCACAGCCCTGTTTCGCATAATTATTCCTTGTCGAGTACAATTACATGAGGTTTAATAGCGAAAAGTGTTCTTTGATTGTACGTATTCGTACCTGAAAGATAGCTGCTTCTTATGCCGCCGCTTTCTTTTCTGCGATCTTGATTACTTGGGTGCTTTTCAGTGTGTCTGCTGTAAAGATAGGAGCATCGGTGTTTTCTGATAACTTGTAGAATAGAGGTAATACTAAGAAGCTCTTCTACTTACGTCAGGTCACTTACAAGAAGTTTTTGCTAGAATTGTTATCGGGAGATACTGTGAGCGGACACTGTTTGTAACAATCAGCGAACAGCAGCACTCAACACACTTTAAGAGGCACAAATTTTTCAGGGAAGTTCACGTATGGACTCCGCTGTGTCTGCATTAAAAGATTCAGTATGGCATATAACACAGATCAGATATATCTGAACATCTTTTAAGAATAGTTGTATGGGTCAGTGGACAATTACCAAGAAAAAATTATGACTGAGTCAGAATAATTAAAAAGAGCAGGCAGAGTAGGCAGTTCTGGTGGAGCTAGCGGAGAATTTGGGGGCCAATGCTCCTTGCCTTGCAGTCCACAAGTTGACGTAAAAAACTCAATTGCAACCACACATTAACACATGCCGTCACGTAAATATTCACCAAAACGAAGCCGTGAAACGCGCGCATGAGAGTTCACGCAACCTACTACTACTACTACGTGATCAGGCCCAGTGGACAGCACGCATCTACAAGTTTCCTCCTCCACTGTATTCTGTCCATTGCTGCTATCCGCCATCCGTCCACATCTATTGACACTTGGTTTAAATCTTCATGGAGTCCATCCCTCCAACGCTTCTTGGGTCTCCCTGGCGGTCTCTTTCCTGTAGGTGTGAAATCCAGGAGCTTCCGAGGCCATCTGTGATCCTCCATCCGGGCCACATGGCATTCGTTTGGCTTTGACAGTTCCTGCTATGTTGGGCTGCTGGTATAGCTCCTCAAGCTCTTGGTTGTATCTGATCCTCCATTCCCCTGTATCTGCATCCAGAACCGGACGAAGATCTTTCGAAGCACTTTTCTCTCAAAAACAAGGAGCTTATGGAAGTCCTGCTTCCGGATACTCCATGTCTCACAGCCATATAGAACAACAGGCTGGATCAGGGTTTTGTAGAGTCGAATCTTGAACTGTCTGGAGAGATATTTGGACCAAAGCAGTTGTGCTAGGCTGTGGTAAGATCAGTTTCCTGCTTGTATTCTGGCATTGATCTCTGCTTCGCATGACGAGTTCTCAGTGAAAGTTGCCCCTAGGTATTTGAATTCTTGCACTCTCTTGTAGGAATGGTCCCCAACCTGCAGTGATTGTAGATGATCAGCTGTCTGACAACGAGCACGCGTCATAACGAGGTACTCTGTCTTGGCTTCGTTTATGTTTAGGTCAAATTTGCTGGCAGCCTCCTTTAGTGCTTTGGTCATTTGCTCCAACTCCTCTTCCGGCCTAGAGAGTAAACAGATGTCGTCTGCACAGGCTAAGTATGCCAGTCTCTTTCCTTCGATTTCAATCCCTTCGCTCTCTTGGAAGGTCTCGCGTACGATCTTCTCGAGGGCAAAGTTGAACAGGATAGGGGACAACCTGTCAGTAATGTTCCGAGGCTTACTTGTAGACTTGAAAGCATGTTTAATTTTTTTATGAAGAGAGGGTGCTGGCCTCCCGTCCAACCTGCGGTGTTACCCTCACAGCTTACAGGACTGCTGGCTTTTCTTAAGGGGGGGGCTCCCCTCAGGAGTTGGGTTAGAGGTAGGAATAAGAAAATTGGAAAGACACCCTCGGGCCTCGAAACCTAATACCGTTGGGGTCGAAAAAGCAAGAGTTGGCCAAGGAGGCCGACAGGGAAGGAGAAAGAAGGAGTCTGACACAAGTAGTGGAAGCAATGTCAGACCGAGCTCGGGTCCCCGCGGTCGCCACACGCGTACTTCTAGCTCAAGTCCCCTGCATGTAGTGCCAAGGCAACGGAGGTCATGAGTACCGAGCAATTCTTTTTCAGTTTCCAGTGAAATACACTATTATTCACGATAACACTCAACGGTATATTCAAATGATAAAGCGAATAAAAATCGGATTGATTAAACGCATTTGAGATAAGGCGTTTCACTAAACGGGCAGAAGGTCTTCATTTCCATCACCAGAATGCTTACAGATTATGATCATTAGCTTCGCGCACAATAAATTATAAACCTAGAGCTGATCAGGAGCCTACTATGGCTTTACTGTATTAATAACACACAGCTAGTTTGTTATCTGTTAGAAGCCACTGACAACAAACATAAATGCTATTTCAGTTACCGTACAGATTCTGTCCATGGGTGATCATCATGGAAATGACTTGCGTGGAAGCGATAGAACAACAAAACCGGTGTGCACCATGCGCACATAGACATGTTAACGTATCTAACACAAAAACAACAAATTTAGCGAAAGCATCTCCTTATATTCCCGAACAAGAGACATCACAAATTTTCTTGACTATCTCTGAGTACACTAAGTACTAACTACGCGTCAGTCTCATATTGCGCTATGAAAGTTGAATTTCTCATACCTTTAGGACGAGAAAATTTCTGCTGGAAGCTGGGAACTGAAAATAAGATCCTCTGATACAGATGTCTTTTGTAGAAAACTGGAATTTTCGAATTCGCCTGGTATCTAACTGTCGAAGGCAGATCAAGCAAGCATACATCGTAAAGTGACAGCTGTTCCTTTATTCTCGTCCACGCCATTCAAAGAGTAATTATTTGCCGCGGGAAAACAATCAGAGAGTAAATAAACATGGCGGGAAAACAATCTCGCAGCGAACGTGACGTATCGATCGTCCAGAATTTTGGGACGAGCTCAAAATAAAATATATAAACTGATATAATGTACTATTCGGCAAATAGCAACTCCAGCTGCCCTAGTCCACCGTAAATCTGTATGTTTACAGAAATAATCCCCCATTTATTTCCAGCCACTGATAAGACACTGTTTATGAAGATCTATTATTCAATATTCTAACTGGTGACCTTCTTACGGGGGCCAAATTATGTACAGTGTTTCACATGCTATGTTTCATATGCTGGTATCAGGAGTGCTTCAGTTGATCCACAACTGGAAAACAGTTCAAAGAACGCTAATTCGCAATTGCGGAACACGCGTGCAGCAGATCCTGACACCTACTGGTTTGACTTGGGAGTCGTTCTTTCGTTTGCTCTATGGAGTTAATCTTCGCCGGAATTGATTACAAATTATAGAGTAACGAACTCAGCCTCTTCGTTACCACTACTCAGTAGCTGTTGTGGTCAGTTTATTCAACTCATTTGGAGACTGCTTCAGGCATGTTTGCCCTATAAGTATTTTACCGATAACAGGACTCGAGACGAGGATACAGACTAAGGAACTCGACAGGTTATAAAATGTTTTGTAACTTCTGTCCTGTTGTTTTACATTGAGTTTGTTAAACACATAGTAATTCTATTTTTAAGTTTTGTTATATTTGACAAGAATTTATGGTCAATAAGTTGCCTTTGCCTAAAGTATGATCTTACTCTGTAGCCCGAGGTCTACATTCCATTTAATGTTTTTAAATCGCTACATATGCAAGAACGTAAGTTTAGCAATCACTTGCCTTGATTACGTGAAGATCTTTTCTATATGCCTCTCAAAATATATACTTAATGACTGAGCCCCTAATGCCATTTAGCTAAAGTTTTACAGTGTTTAAAGAATGTTACTCATCACTGCCACTATTATATACATATGTTGTCAATATTCCTTAAAGCCAAATTTGGGTTCATGGTTGTTTATGTTATTTATTCCCCTCCCCTTTTTCATGATACTAGCATTACTGACAAACTAAGCTTCTGATTAAGCACTTTTATTTACATATAAATGTTGCTATTAAATATTGTCGATATTAGACAGTAATTGTTGACTACTATAACTCTGATGCGTATGAATCCAGAGTGACATTTCCACCCGTTTCTGTATTTTAGCTTGCTTCAATGTTACTGATGCGAATTCCATTACGTTTATAATATTATTGACGTTTGTTTGTATAAATTTCATCAGGTGTATGCAATGAATATGATACTACATAACATTAGGGTTTTATGGTGTTTTCTGCCTTGTATTGTAACATCTGTGTTATACTATTTTTGGTGATTACAACTTCGTTTTCTGATCACATATGACACTGTACCAAAGATGTTTACTAAAGATAATCTAGTCCTCTACATTAGCAAGTAACTTGGCAACGAGATATTTTTATACCATATGATGGAAATACTTTTTAAAGCTCTTTTGTACAATGTAACACTTATCGTCCTGATCTTTTTTCAGTACTGGTCTGTGTACATTTAGTATTCACATTTTTGCTTCTAAAAGCCCTGTGTCGTATATTGATATGCATGACATGCCTTACACATTATTTAAATAATGACAAATGTAATGTGGTGGATTAAACCATTTTAACCCTTAAGTATTCATGTTTTTTTTCCACTTGTTTGAAAAAGAACTGTTAACATTTCGTATATACTACATGTAATTGTTTCTGTCTTTTGATAGTATCCGTGAAGATGGTCCAAGACTGAAACCGGTTGATAATTGGGTTTAAAATAGAAGCAACTGATGGTCAAACATATATTTTATATAGAACTTGACATTACTGCAGCTCGAAATTTATAGCTGACAGATTGTCATACCCATAGCTATACAAGCACGTAAAAGAATCGTGTATTTTACTTTATTTTTGTTGGAATCCACATTACTCATAACTGACATTTTTTCTGATTTGTTTATCCAATGGCACCGCAATAAGTTTAAATGATAACATAGTGGTGGTCTTCTACGGGCTCTTCTTGATTTCTTGTCCTTTACGCTCAGAGTATGCGCTCTGTTGCAGTTAGCTGACGTCTACATACATCCTCCGCAAGCCACCGTACGGTGCGTGGCGGAGGGTATCTTATACCACTAGCAATTGTTTCCTTTCCTGCTCCACTCGCAAACGGCGCGATGAAAATCGACTGTCTGTATGCCCCCGTACGATCTCTAGCTTCCTCTAATCTTATCTTCATGGTCCTTACTCTAAATGTACGTTGGCGGCAGTAGAATCGTTTTGTAGTCACCCTCAAATGCCCGGTTCTCTAAATTTTCTCGGTAAGATCCTCGAAAAGAACATCACCTTCGCTCCAGCGATTCCAGTTTGAGTTCCCGAAGCATCTCCGAAATACTTTCACGTTATTCGAGCCTACCAATAACAAATCTAGCCACCCACCTCTGAATTGCTTCGATGTCTTCCTTTAATCTGACCTGCTGCAAATCCCAAACACTCGAATGCATTCGACAACGTGTCACACTAGTGTCCTATATTTTGTCTCCTTCATAAATGAACCACACTTTCCTAAAATTCTATCAGTACAGTCCTTGCATCCACATTCCATTTCATATTGCTGTGCAACGTTACGGCTACATATTTAAGACGTGACTGTGTCAAGCAGCGCACTATTAATGCTGTAGTCGAACATTCAACAAGAACGAGAAATAACACGGATAGGAATAAAGAAAAACCTTATTGGTTGGAATGAAAACCGTGCTGCACAAAAGAAGAATCTAATGATGGTATTTGTTTTCCTTTTGCTGATGGCAAATGGATTGTCCACAAGAAAAGAACAACGGTTTCTTGTCAGTGGGCACAGCTTCCTTACCTGTGACTACTAGTTTGCCTTGATCGTGAGAAAGAAGTTAGTGACGAAGGCATTTGCACCTAGTGACCTATGCAAAACGCTCGACGAAGCAAAGTTGGTTAAATCTTTTATAGTAATTGATTAACTCAAAAAAAAGGTGAACTTTTCAAAAGCCGTCAGCATCAAATAAGATTCATCCACGTACAAAATATAGCAGTAACAGAACGTTACACCGACTAGAAAGGGTCCTTAAGGTAAAACTCCTTAAAAAAGGGAAAAATGCAAGAAACATTCAATCTGCTATTCTCGAATCTAGCTTCTCAATAAACTCAATTACAGATAAAACGAAGAAAGATTTAAAGTCTAAGATCTCTTACGTGTAAAGGAATGAGCGTAAAGAATATTGTATGTAGATGTGTGGAGCCCGCATCTCGTGGTCGTGCGGTAGCGTTCTCGCTTCCCACGCCCGGGTTCCCGGGTTCGATTCCCGGCGGGGTCAGGGATTTTCTCTGCCTCGTGATGGCTGGGTGTTGTGTGCTGTCCTTAGGTTAGTTAGGTTTAAGTAGTTCTAAGTTCTAGGGGACTTATGACCACAGCAGTTGAGTCCCATAGTGCTCAGAGCCATTTTGAACCAGATGTGTGGAGAGGGACTGAGAACATATCACCTAGAATAATCTGATGGGACTTAGCACCTTTCGTTAAGTATCATGTTTGAATTGCCTTCAGCATCAAACAGTTACAACTCTGTCATGAAACTCCACTAATGTGTGATACGAAACTGTCATTTGTAACTTGCAAAAATTTGAGGAACAAATAATTAAAACACTTCACTACAGACTGTTTTGTTTTTAATAACTTCTGTTCATAAATTTGGCACTTTGCACCTTTCTACAATTAGGTACCAAATTAATAAGGCATTTAGAGATCAATGGCGATGAAAATATTCCTAGGTCATCGGTGTCATGTACAATTCCAAGCCGGCCGCTGTGGCAGAGTGGTTCTAGGCGCTTTAGTCCGGAACCACGCTGCTGCTACGGTCGCGGGTTCGAATCCTGCCTCGGGCATGGATGTGTGTGATGTCCTTAGGTTAGTTATGTTTAATTAGTTGTAAGTATCGGGGACTGGTGACCTCAGATGTTAAGCCCCATAGTGCTTAGAGCCATCTGAACCATCTACAATTCCGATTTCCCTAAGAATTAAGGAAAAAACAACAATGTGACATGGGACACGGAGTCAGATGTTTAGTAAATGCTTTAAGTGTCATTTGTCTCCTAGCTATTGAGTTGGCAACTGAACTGATCCAAGTTCACATCTGTGGAGAGCTACAGTAATACATAAAAACTACACATTTGAACACGGAAATCATTACAGTACGCCAACCATTGTAACGTTCACTGGTGCCAGCGCAACGGCAGATTATAGTTAGGTTGCATTTAATTACACGTGTACTAGTTTAAACCTTCGGTGCCGGCGTCTTCCACTTAGTTCAAAATATTTCCATGGGAGGTGTCGGAACGCAGTTTCGGCCGAAATTAAGCATTGCATGAGAACCACATGTTTCTGCTGCTATCTGTTCTCACTGTAATAGCCACTTTCCTTGACACGCAACAATTTTGTACGGAGTTTGATTTGTCATAAGTAATACGCTCCCAGTGCAAGATTGAGTAAAATTAATGAACAGTAATGTAGAGCAGCCTAAAATGTGATAGAGGTTGTGCATGTTCTACATTTTATTAACATATTAGACAGAGCGGTAACTATGGAATCCTGCGCCATTGTCAGAATTGGTGAAACTGCGATCTCCTTCCCCCCGAAAGTAGGGGGAGGGTGAAGATGACGACAAGTCGGGCGTCCGGCAAACTTAAAGCATCATCATGCAAATCTAGATTAAGATGACGAGCCCTAAAGATGCGGATAAAGGCCAAGAGAAAGAAAAAAGGGAGCAGACAATTTAATCTGAAAACCATCTACTTTGCAATTCCCAACCGAAAACATGACAAAACAATGTTAATGCGTTTAGTTCTTCCTTTTTACGAGTGGTAGTCAACGTACGAAATTTTGCTAAACATAGCAGATAATTTTCGATAGCACAAATTCCTAACAATGAAATACAGCATTAAGCAGCGACGACTACAGCGGCAGGCCTATGGTGCACAGCGTGGCTTAAGTTGGCAACGAAATGAATAATCACATCACTAGCTCGAATTCGAGCGACCTCTTGCAATTTAGTTCTACGAAGACGAAAGGCCATGAAAATGTCGGAGTACTGTACTAGTATTGAGGGCGTCAAATGAGTTGGTACAAAGGCGATAAAGCAGGAGCACCTTATTTAATGATACCCACGTAAGCAGAAAAAGGTGAAACGTCCCCTTAGAAAAATTAATGACTGTGCTGATAAAGCTCTTACATTATTTGCTTTTCAAACAGCTGAGCAAAACTGAACGTACTCAGACATTACTCTCTTCACTTATTCTGATCAACACTAAACTGACACACAATACTTTTAGCGCAACGCAATCTGACTTTCAAAAATCCCTACAAAAGAATGGCCCTGACTAACAATAACCTATACCTTTCATGAATCACTTACCTCACAAAAATCTTCGTTACTCGAACTACTGCAATACAGCGAGAGCCACTACAGACAGCTAAATAAAAGATTCTAACTACTGAAGGCACTAACTACTGATAGGCGTAGTTAGCAAATGTAAGATTTTCATAAAGAACAAACAATGTATTTACCTTAATAGTGTTCAAAAGGAAATGGAAAAATGAACACATTGACACCGGTGTGTCAGACCCACCACACTTGCTCCGGACACTGCGAGAGGGCTGTACAAGCAATGATCACACGCACGGCACAGCGGACACACCAGGAACCGCGGTGTTGGCCGTCGAATGGCGCTAGCTGCGCAGCATTTGTGCACCGCCGCCGTCAGTGTCAGCCAGTTTGCCGTGGCATACGGAGCTCCATCGCAGTCTTTAACACTGGTAGCATGCCGCGACAGCGTGGACGTGAACCGTATGTGCAGTTGACGGACTTTGAACGAGGGTGTATAGTGGGCATGCGGGAGGCCGGGTGGACGTACCGCCGAATTGCTCAACACGTGGGGCGTGAGGTCTCCACAGTACATCGATGTTGTCGCCAGTGGTCGGCGGAAGGTGCACGTGCCCGTCGACCTGGGACCGGACCGCAGCGACGCACGGATGCACGCCAAGACCGTAGGATTCTACGCAGTGCCGTAGGGGACCGCACCGCCACTTCCCAGCAAATTAGGGACAGTGTTGCTCCTGGGGTATCGGCGAGGACCATTCGCAACCGTCTCCATGAAGCTGGGCTACGGTCCCGCACACCGTTAGGCCGTCTTCCGCTCACGCCCCAACATCGTGCAGCCCGCCTCCAGTGGTGTCGCGACAGGCGTGAATGGAGGGACGAATGGAGACGTGTCGTCTTCAGCGATGAGAGTCGCTTCTGCCTTGGTGCCAATGATGGTCGTATGCGTGTTTGGCGCCGTGCAGGTGAGCGCCACAATCAGGACTGCATACGACCGAGGCACACAGGGCCAACACCCGGCATCATGGTGTGGGGAGCGATCTCCTACACTGGCCGTACACCACTGGTGATCGTCGAGGGGACACTGAATAGTGCACGGTACATCCAAACCGTCATCGAACCCATCGTTCTACCATTCCTAGACCGGCAAGGGAACTTGCTGTTCCAACAGGACAATGCACGTCCGCATGTATCCCGTGCCACCCAACGTGCTCTAGAAGGTGTAAGTCGACTACCCTGGCCAGCAAGATCTCCGGATGTGTCCCCCATTGAGCATGTTTGGGACTGGATGAAGCGTCGTCTCACGCGGTCTGCACGTCCAGCACGAACGCTGGTCCAACTGAGGCGCCAGGTGGAAATGGCATGGCAAGCCGTTCCACAGGACTACATCCAGCATCTCTACGATCGTCTCCATGGGAGAATAGCAGCCTGCATTGCTGCGAAAGGTGGATATACACTGTACTAGTGCCGACATTGTGCATGCTCTGTTGCCTGTGTCTATGTGCCTGTGGTTCTGTCAGTGTGATCATGTGATGTATCTGACCCCAGGAATGTGTCAATAAAGTTTCCCCTTCCTGGGACAATGAATTCACGGTGTTCTTATTTCAATTTCCAGGAGTATATATATATATATATATATATATATATATATATATATATATATATATGACGGTTTGGATGTACCGTGCACTATTCAGTGTCCCCTCGACGATCACCAGTGGTGTACGGCCAGTGTAGGAGATCGCTCCCCACACCATGATGCCGGGTGTTGGCCCTGTGTGCCTCGGTCGTATGCAGTCCTGATTGTGGCGCTCACCTGCACGGCGCCAAACACGCATACGACCATCATTGGCACCAAGGCAGAAGCGACTCTCATCGCTGAAGACGACACGTCTCCATTCGTCCCTCCATTCACGCCTGTCGCGACACCACTGGAGGCGGGCTGCACGATGTTGGGGCGTGAGCGGAAGACGGCCTAACGGTGTGCGGGACCGTAGCCCAGCTTCATGGAGACGGTTGCGAATGGTCCTCGCCGATACCCCAGGAGCAACACTGTCCCTAATTTGCTGGGAAGTGGCGGTGCGGTCCCCTACGGCACTGCGTAGAATCCTACGGTCTTGGCGTGCATCCGTGCGTCGCTGCGGTCCGGTCCCAGGTCGACGGGCACGTGCACCTTCCGCCGACCACTGGCGACAACATCGATGTACTGTGGAGACCTCACGCCCCACGTGTTGAGCAATTCGGCGGTACGTCCACCCGGCCTCCCGCATGCCCACTATATGCCCTCGCTCAAAGTCCGTCAACTGCACATAAGGTTCACGTCCACGCTGTCGCGGCATGCTACCAGTGTTAAAGACTGCGATGGAGTTCCGTATGCCACGGCAAACTGGCTGACACTGACGGCGGCGGTGCACAAATGCTGCGCAGCTAGCGCCATTCGACGGCCAACACCGCGGTTCCTGGTGTGTCCGCTGTGCCGTGCGTGTGATCATTGCTTGTACAGCCCTCTCGCAGTGTCCGGAGCAAGTATGGTGGGTCTGACACACCGGTGTCAATGTGTTCCTTTTTCCATTTCCAGGAGTGTATATATATATATATATCAGTTCATGACATCCTGTCTTACAAATTTACTGTCTCTGATGGACACACGTCCAGATCATCCGCTCTCAAAACTCCGCCATCTCTCTCCCCACATGCACCACTGCTGGCGGCTCACCTCCAACTGCGCAACGCTACGCGCTGTTAACATCCAACTGCCCAACACTAGAAAATTCCAACAATGCAAACCAGCCACAGACTGCACACAGCACAGCCAGTGATTTTTATACAGAGCGCTAGGTGACGTTACTAACATAAAAACCTAAACAGCCTACTTACAAAGGCATTTCAAAACATGTTTCGTTCGATGAATAAGACACCTATGGTTGAAAACGCAAATTAATCTCCTATCAAAAACAGAACTTAATGTCTAAAATCCATCTACAACGCGTTAGAAATTCTTATGAAAATGTTTTATTTCTTATGATACGTCCACGGAACATGTATGTTTCAAGACACGCTAGTGATGTACTAAACTTGTCAAGTGAATACAGAAACCACAAATAAATTTTAGTGACGCATTCCTCCAGTCGTCTTTGACCAATGAGCTCATACCAGAGTCAAAGACGCTACATACAGGCGATATCTGAAAGCAGCGAAGCTTATTCTAAACAAACAAATGCGTCACAGAAAAAATATGATACATATTTCCAGTAAAATACCAATGCAGCTCAGGCGATTAATTCCAGAGCCTCGAGATACATCGAAAAGAAATTTTGGTAACGATAAAGAACATAACAATAGGGAAAAAACCATCTGTGAAATAAGTTATTATCACAGATTGTGCGAGTAAGTGAAAGAACCACAGACAATCTTTAAAGTCCTCTACCACATCGAGCATAGTAGACTGAAACATTATGGAATCCCATTAATTCTTAATAGTAAATGTTGAGTCTAAGGAGCTACCGACGGAAAAGGGGGTTATTGGCGGGGAAAAACTAAAATCTAATACAACAACCATAAAATAAAATAAATAGTAACATACAGGTAACGTAAATAGGACATAAGCGGCAAATGAGGAGAAAGTAACACAGAATTCCTAAAAATAAAATGCTCTGCACAAGTAAAGAAAATCCACGAGGAAACAAAAAAAAAAAAAATCTTGGGAACGGCGACTAGAACCGAGCTGTACGTTAATTCTAGTTATCGATTCTAAAGTTCGTTATTTTCAGCGTTTTTGCAGTAGTGTGTGCAATTATTTGTTATGAATTATATTTCTGGTTTTTCTTTCTGAACTTCTGTCATAAATAAGAAATCCTGGAATCAGCAACTGGAACTTATCTATAAGTTGCTGATTCCAAGGTTAGCTATTTATCGCGTTTTTGCAGCAGTAGAGGAAGCGATATCATACAGTTAAACCCTTACATAATTAGCAACCCACACCTGATGAAAAAGACATAATAAAGGAATGTGGAGTCGACAATTAGAGCGTTACCAGAAATGAAAATTCTAAAAGAATGCATAATAGGTGTGTGCAGTTGTTTGTTGGAGGATTTCTATTTTTGCGTTTGCTCTCTACACTGGTTCAATAAATAACAAATATTTTCAGTGTTTCTGCAGTAGGTGTATGCAATTCCTTATACGATTTCTGTTTCTGTGTCAGTTTCTGTGCTATTGTGATAAATAACAAACATTGGAATCGATAATGAAGGTTAGTTCTAGTTATCCATTCCATGGTTCATCATTTCTCATGTTTTGGCAGAACGTGTGTGCAGATGTTTGTTGCAGGATTCCTGTTTCTGGTGTTACTTCCCGCACTAGGCAGTACACCGTGTACTGTGCATTCTCTGAGAATTGGCATCCATGGCATCGGTCTAACTGTCGATTACACGTTCCTTCTTTTTGTAATTTTTACTGGTTCTGAATTATTTCGTTACGGATTTAACTTTTTCGTATCGCTCTCTATAATACTGCAGAAATGTGAAGCATAACAATGGTTGGAATTGACTATTAGACATGACCTCTGTAGCTCAAGTAAAGAGACAAGAACTAACAAAATAAATCCTAAAAGCAATAAGAATACACAATGAAACGCTACTAACAACAAGAAACCTTGGGATGAGAAATAGAACTGACGTATATAGCTGTCTTCTCACGTTTCTACCTAAACTCACAGTCGGAAATCGTGCCACATTTGGAAAAAAAGAACGAAATATTTGTGAGAACTTAGATTATAAATATCATTTCAGATCGTTTCACTCGCAGCATTGTAAGCTGTTCTCCTTGGTTCTTATCTAATTTCCTCTTCGGAAATCACGCCTCATTCGGAAATAAGTAGCTAAATATTTTTTTAACCAGGATTGTAAATACGATTGCTAATCGCTCTTGTTGCAGAAACTTAAGCTGTCCTCTCAGAGTCCTGCCTAACCACACTCTCGAAGATCGCGACGTATTTGTAATAAGGAGCAAAGTTTACGTCAGTTACAAAGACAATCACACGTCACATTTCATAACAGGCCATTTAAATCCTTCGCATCGTGAACTCATAGCGTAACGCAGGACGTCACTGGACAAAGTTACCGATTGGGATCGACACTATGACTGACCTGGATTTGTAGAAATCATATGCTGGTTGGCGGCTTACCAAAGACTGCTACCGTTGCTCTGCGCTCGTACTGCAGCTCGCAGGTTTTTTATAGCGTTGCTGAATGGCTCTTGAAGATTCGTGTAGCTCGCCATTCTACTTCTCTAAAACTGTTTCCAAGCAACGTCAAATGGCGTTGGGGAAACCGTTATATTGTTGGAAACTGCGTCACGTCGCAATTTGTGTTGTTTACTCTAAGAGGGTATGCGGACAGTTATCACCGTACGATTAAAGAAACTATCCAGCGATAATAACCTACACGTGGCGTCCGGGGTAATGCTGGCAACAATAATATGCTTTTTGCACCCAAAGGAAAGAAATAAGGAAACAATAAAATAGGGAGGAAAAACTGGATAATAATAGTAAAATCGATCAGTCAAGAGAAATCGTTCGGTATCTGAAAGTAATCAACGCTATTTATTTGTTTTTATTTTATTTCACACGCGTAGTTTCGTACGACCAAACCGACGAGCAATTATCCATGGTTATGGAGCGAATGAGTACATGAAATTAGCATGACAAATATTAATAACAGATATGATAAAATTTACATGAACTATATGCAAATGACAAGCTACCGAGTAAAAATTAGCGTAATCAACAATATTACGCATGAATTTACTTAATTTTTATCCAGGAACTTTCCAGCAGTGTAGAAGGAGTGAGCCAGGAGGAAATTCTTCATTTTAGATTTGAAAGTGCGTGGTTTAGCGTTAAGATTTTTTTAAATTGTGTGGGAAGTTATTCAACGTGGATGCAACAGAATACTGCACGCCTTTCTTCACAAAAGTCAAGGAGGTGCAGTTCAAATGCAGATTGAATTTTTCCCTAATTTTAACTGCGTGAACGCTGCTAAATCTCGGGAGTATGCTCATATTGTTAACAACAAACGGCATTAAAGAATATACATTTTTAGAGACCAACATCAGAATTCCCAGACATCTGAACGTGGGTCAACAAGAGACTCGCGAAGTTACACCAAATATTGCTCGAACTGCCCTTTACTGAGCCAATAATAGCCTTTGATAATGGGAAGAGTTTCTTCCGAATATAACACCGTACGTCGTATGTAAACAAAAATAAGCAGAATAGACTAATTTTCGTTCCAGACTATCACTTGTTTCAGGTACCATTCTAATGGCAACTACAACACAGTTTTTGAACAAAATCCAGAACATGGGCTTTCCATGAGAACTAACTATCTACTTGAATACTAGGAATTTGAACTGCTCGGATTCGCTAGTCACATGCCCATTCCCTGTAATCAAAATGTCAGTTTTAGCTCAGTTCTGTGTTAAAAAGTATGAACAATTAATCTTATTGTGATTTAACATCAGTTTCCTCCTAACCCTAACTTAACCGTGTCTCAGTCAGACTCCATGTCACGGTCGTTCTTATTACTATGGAGAATGGAGCGAATGAGTACATGAAATTAACATGACAAATATTAATAACAGATGTGATAAAATTTACACGAACTATATGCAACTGACAATCTATCGAGTAAAAATAGCGTAATCAACAATATAAAGCATGAATTTACTTAATTTTTGTCCTGAAACTTTCCAGCTCCATAGAAGGAGTTAGCCACGAGGAAGTATGAGAAAAACCACCTGTAAGCTACTCGTTTACTCCTTTTATTTCTTAATGGTCCAATTTCTGCAGTAATATTATGTGGTCAGCATAATCAAAAGCCTTAGTTAAACCCAACTAGACGCCTAGTATTCGGCACTTCTTGTTTAATGCGGCCAGTATCCCACACAGATAAAAGAAAATATAGCATTTTCAGTTGTTAAAGCACATCTAAAACCAAACTATACGTTTGACAGCATATTATATGGACTGAAATGATCAGTTACCCTTATATATACAGCCTTTCAATAACTTTAGCTTACACAGATGCATAGAAATAGGTTTATAATTGTCTACAATATTCCTTTCTCCTTTCTTATAATGTAGTTTCACTACCGAGTTCTTTCATCGTTCAAAAAACTGACAATTTTTGGACGAAGACTTACAAATGTGCCTAAGTACTGGGATAGCACATGCAGCAGAGTGCTTTAGTATTCTGCTAGATACTCCACCATATCGATGAGATCTTTTAGTCTGCAGTGATTTGATTTTTCACACAATTTTCCCCTTGTCAGTATCAGAGAAGTGTATTTCAAATGGCAGATTTGGAAAGCCATTTCTAAGAGTCACGTGACTTCTTGTAGAAGTTAAGTTTTTATTTAATTTAACTGCTATATTCAGAAGGTGACTGTTAAATACTGTACAAATATCTGACGTATCAGTAACAGAAACATTTTTACTAAGTACTGACTTAACATACTCGAAGTAGTACTGCTGGCCAGACACTTTCTTCACTGCTGACCATATGGTTTCAATTTTCTCCTGAGAATTAGCTATTCTGTTTGCCTACCATATTATTTTAGCCTTCGTTATAACAATTTAAGAATTTTACAGTAGAGCTTATAATGGGCTACAGGTGCTCGATTGTGACTTTGTTACATCTCTAACCAGCCAACTAGGTTGCCTGTCAGTGCTAGTACACAGTTTTGGGCGTTATAATGGAAAGCAAGGTTCAAAGAGAATGATAAATATGCTGAGAAAAGCATTAAATTTATTTTCTATGTTATCAGCTCCTCGTGTGTAATGAGGTTTGCCGGCCGGGGTGGCCGAGCGGATCTAGGCACTACAGTCTGGAACCGGGCGACCGCTACGGTCGCAGGTTCGAATCCTGCCTCGGGCATGGATGTGTGTGATGTCCTTAGGTTAGTTAGGTTTAAGTAATTCTAATTCTACGGGACTGATGATCTCAGAAGTTACGTCCTATAGTGCTCAAAGCCATTGGAACCATTTTTATTTGTAATGAGGTTTCAAATGGTTCAAATGGCTCTGAGCACTATGGGACTTAACTTCTAAGCTCATCAGTCCCCTAGAACTTAGAACTACTTAAACCTAAGTAACCTAAGGATATCACACACATCCATGCCCGAGGCAGGATTCGAACTTGCGACTGTAGCGGTCGTGCAGTTCCGGATTGAAGCACCTAGAACCGCTCGGCCACCGCGTCCGGCTGTAATGAGGTTTAAAAAAGTCTCGGCTGTCAAGGGATTAACTTTTTAAATAGTTTATATTTATACTTAACATTATATGTATATGTGTGTTCGCAGAAATTTCTTTTAGTGTTGAAATTTGTGCACCCTTTTAATAACGGAATGCCCCTCTAGAAACGAGAACTGAACAAGGCTGTTGTCTGTGGTTGTTAGCTATTTCCTCGTGCTCTCGTTAGAAAGAATACCCTCTGCATCAGATGATATAAATCTAGATGTTCTTCCAACATTCTTTTTCCTACACAGCCCCATATAAAATTACAGTTGAATTGACCACATACAATTTTTTTTCATGCTCTCTACAAAGTGAACCAGAACTCCTTCCAGCTTGAACAGAAATGTCCTGAAATCAGAGTTTGCAGTGTGGGGACATATAAACAACTATAACCAAAAGTTTAGTTCTGCAAATTCAACTGCTCCTGTTCAGTGTAGTATTTTGATACCTCAGTAGACTTACATGAAAAACGATTTTTCACGTACTTGGCCAACCCCCTCCCCCCCCCCTCCACCACTCCACAAAGAGCTTCTTGAAAAATAGCCAGATAATCCGTATCATGCTAAAGGAAGCCTCTGAAATGTCACATCACTTAAGAGGTGCACTGATATACCAATATTGTAATAACCAACATCTATAAGCAGTTCACTAACTTTATCTTAAATACTTCTTATGTTTTGTTGGAATATGCTGATTTCTTCGTTACTGATATACCTGACCTTATTGAAGGTGGATCATTTACTATGCTTCCCTTAATCAGGGATAACTATCAGCTGACCTAAGTTCAAAAAAGATGCAGCTGTAACACCAAATAGAACAGGAATTTGTCTTCGCACACAATGTCACCTGTAAGATTTGCTAGCATCCCCTTCCCACACTTACTGATGTGGAGGCCATGCCTAGCGAAGCCCGATTTATCGAGACTTAACTGGCACCAATTTTTAGAAATCGTGAGAATCATTAATCTCTTTCACCCAGGTCAAAAAGCAATCACGATCATATATAGAACGAAATGGACAAACGTAAGTTTTATGTCAAGGCTGTGAAGGAGCATTCATCATGAACGAGGTAAGCAGTGGTGTACAAAAAGGAATCGAGCCACAGTTTGAATCTAGTCCTTAAGGTGCTATAGAGGCTAAGAAAACAGCCCTGTGTTTTGAAACAATTGACAATGTCTACAACTGTTTTGTTCTAAGCGTGCAACGATGGTGAGAAACGATGTGTGGGCGACGCTTTGTTTAGTTGCCAATGGTGTGGACAAGCAGGAGACATACCGAAGAGGATGGTACTGACAATGGGTATTAGAAATGTGGCGCTCAAGAGTGTACTTACCTACGCACATGTAACAGGTGCAAACTTTTTTGAAGTGGTTGTGGTTTTCACTAGCAGCATCATTGGGACACCACCAACCCAAGCACAGAGCTACTGTAGGTTTTTCTTTCCACTTTTCTGGTTTTATATAGTCAGCTCTCAAGAAACTGTATGCCATAATTTTAACTGCAACGTCGGCAGCAACATCTCTGGTGGTGGTCTCGCATCTGCAATCAGTCCTCTTTTGCACAGTGTATAGATAAACAGTGTGAGAGTTGAATGTCTTGTTTTGTCGGTTGCAGTTTAAAATTAGTGCAAAATATCTGAAGCGACACGAGGCAGTGTTCCTCGCAAATCATCCAAAGCGACCAAAGCTTTCATATAGAGCTGCTGCTAAATTCTTAGAAATTCGAAGACATTCGTTGCGAATTGGGTCAAACGATATTTAAAGGTGGGAAACGTGGATGATTTACCGGAGAGGGGGATAAGGTGCCAAGCTATAATCGATAACGGGAGCGACTGGATTAACAATAAGATAATTGCGAAATTAGTGATCACATGGATTTTCATGCAAACATGAATTTATAATACTGTATTTTATTTCATACATTTCCCCCATGAACCATGGACCTTGCCGTTGGTGGGGAGGCTTGCGTGCCTCAGCGATACAGATGGCCGTACCGTAGGTGCAACCACAATGGAGGGGTATCTGTTGAGAGGCCAGACAAACATGTGGTTCCTGAAGAGGGGCAGCAGCCTTTTCAGTAGTTGCAGGGGCAACAGTCTGGATGATTGACTGATCTGGCCTTGTAACATTAACCAAAACGGCCTTGCTGTGCTGGTACTGCGAACGGCTGAAAGCAAGGGGAAACTACAGCCGTAATTTTTCCAGAGGACATTCAGCTTTACTGTATGATTAAATGATGATGGCGTCCTCTTGGGTAAAATATTCCGGAGGTAAAATAGTCCCCCATTCGGATCTCCGGGCGGGGACTACTCAAGAGGATGACGTTATCAGGAGAAAGAAAACTGGCATTCTACGGATCGGAGCGTGGAATGTCAGATCCCTTAATCGGGCAGGTAGGTTAGAAAATTTAAAAAGGGAAATGGATAGGTTAAAGTTAGATATAGTGGGAATTAGTGAAGTTCGGTGGCAGGAGGAACAAGACTTTTGGTCAGATGATTACAGGGTTATAAATACAAAATCAAATAGGGGTAATGCAGGAGTAGGTTTAATAATGAATAAAAAAATAGGAGTGCGGGTTAGCTACTACAAACAGCATAGTGAACGCATTATTGTGGCCAAGATAGACACAAAGCCCATGCCTACTACAGTAGTACAAGTTTATAAGCCAACTAGCTCTGCAGATGATGAAGAAATTGATGAAATGTATGACGAGATAAAAGAAATTATTCAGGTAGTGAAGGGAGACGAAAATTTAATAGTCATGGGTGACTGGAATTCGTCAGTAGGAAAAGGGAGAGAAGGAAACATAGAAGGTGAATATGGATTGGGGGGAAGAAATGAAAGAGGAAGCCGCCTTGTAGAATTTTGCACAGAGCATAACTTAATCATAGCTAACACTTGGTTCAAGAATCATAAAAGAAGGTTGTATACCTGGAAAAATCCTGGAGATACTAATAGGTATCAGATAGATTATATAATGGTAAGACAGAGATTTAGGAACCAGGTTTTAAATTGTAAGACATTTCCAGGGGCAGATGTGGATTCTGACCACAATCTATTGGTTATGAACTGCAGATTGAAACTGAAGAAACTGCAAAAAGGTGGGAATTTAAGGAGATGGGACCTGGATAAACTGAAAGAACCAGAGGTTGTACAGAGTTTCAGGGAGAGCATAAGGGAACAATTGACAGGAATGGGGGAAAGAAATACAGTAGAAGAAGAATGGGTAGCTCTGAGGGATGAAGTAGTGAAGGCAGCAGAGGATCAAGTAGGTAAAAAGACGAGGGCTAATAGAAATCCTTGGGTAACAGAAGAAATATTGAATTTAATTGATGGAAGGAGAAAATATAAAAATGCAGTAAATGAAGCAGGCGAAAGGGAATACAAACGTCTCAAAAATGAGATCGACAGAAAGTGCAAAATGGCTAAGCAGGGATGGCTAGAGGACAAATGTAAGGATGTAGAGGCTTGTCTCACTAGGGGTAAGATAGATACTGCCTACAGGAAAATTAAAGAGACCTTTGGAGAGAAGGGAACCACTTGTATGAATATCAAGAGCTCAGATGGCAACCCAGTTCTAAGCAAAGAAGGGAAGGCAGAAAGGTGGAAGGAGTATATAGAGGGTTTATACAAGGGCGATGTACTTGAGGACAGTATAATGGAAATGGAAGAGGATGTAGATGAAGATGAAATGGGAGATAAGATACTGCGTGAAGAGTTTGACAGAGCACTGAAAGACCTGAGTCGAAACAAGGCCCCGGGAGTAGACAACATTCCATTAGAACTACTGATGGCCTTGGGAGAGCCAGTCATGACAAAACTCTACCATCTGGTGAGCAAGGTGTATGAGACAGGCGAAATACCCACAGACTTCAAGAAGAATATAATAATTCCAATACCAAAGAAAGCAGGTGTTGACAGATGTGAAAATTACCGAACTATCAGTTTAATAAGTCACAGCTGCAAAATACTAACACGAATTCTTTACAGACGAATGGAAAAACTGGTAGAAGCGGACCTCGGGGAAGATCAGTTTGGATTCCGTAGAAATGTCGGAACACGTGAGGCAATACTAACCTTACGACTTATCTTAGAAGAAAGATTAAGAAAAGGCAAACCTACGTTTCTAGCGTTTGTAGACTTGGAGAAAGCTTTTGACAACGTTAACTGGAATACTCTCTTCCAAATTCTGAAGGTGGCAGGGGTAAAATACAGGGAGCGAAAGGCTATTTACAATTTGTACAGAAACCAGATGGCAGTTATAAGAGTCGAGGGGCATGAAAGGGAAGCAGTGGTTGGGAAAGGAGTGAGACAGGGTTGTAGCCTCTCCCCGATGTTATTCAATCTGTATATTGAGCAAGCAGTAAAGGAAACAAAAGAAAAATTCGGAGTAGGTATTAAAATTCATGGAGAAGAAGTAAAAACTTTGAGGTTCGCCGATGACATTGTAATTCTGTCAGAGACAGCAAAGGACTTGGAAGAGCAATTGAACGGAATGGACAGTATCTTGAAAGGAGGATATAAGATGAACATCAACAAAAGCAAAACGAGGATAATGGAATGTAGTCAAATTAAATCGGGTGATGCTGAGGGGATTAGATTAGGAAATGAGACACTTAAAGTAGTAAAGGAGTTATGCTATTTAAGGAGTAAAATAACTGATGATGGTCGAAGTAGAGAGGATATAAAATGTAGACTGGCAATGGCAAGGAAATCGTTTCTGAAGAAGAGAAATTTGTTAACATCGAGTATAGATTTAAGTGTCAGGAAGTCGTTTCTGAAAGTATTTGTATGGAGTGTAGCCATGTATGGAAGTGAAACATGGATGATAACCAGTTTGGACAAGAAGAGAATAGAAGCTTTCGAAATGTGGTGCTACAGAAGAATGCTGAAGATAAGGTGGGTAGATCACGTAACTAATGAGGAGGTATTGAATAGGATTGGGGAGAAGAGAAGTTTGTGGCACAACTTGACTAGAAGAAGTGATCGGTTGGTAGGACATGTTTTGAGGCATCAAGGGATCACAAATTTAGCATTGGAGGGCAGCGTGGAGGGAAAAAATCGTAGAGGGAGACCAAGAGATCAATACACTAAGCAGATTCAGGAGGATGTAGATTGCAGTAGGTACTGGGAGATGAAGAAGCTTGCACAGGATAGAGTAGCATGGAGAGCTGCATCAAACCAGTCTCAGGACTGAAGACCACAACAACAACAACAACAGATAACGGTGTACATTTTCTTGTGGGACTGACTGTAAACTTCTTACAGCTATACGAAAGTGTTCTAGTATTTTAACAATGACAATATGCTAATACTACTAATAATAATGATAATAGTAAGTTTAATAATAACAAATTATACAGGTTCAAGCGGAGATCAGTAGTAGAACGTTTTTATTTTGTCAATCAGATTTGCTGAAAATGGCTGTGAAAAAAGTTTTGCACGGATAGATACTCAAGATACACTTAGTTGACAAAAGCGATGGGCTAGCAATATGCACGTATATAAAGGGCTTATTTCAATAGTGGTACAAGTCCATTTTTGTTCATTGTGAGATAGAGAGACCTATATTTAAATGAGTGCTGAAAAATCTGCAGTTGAGATACCAGATATATCCAAGCATATGGCTTCTTGCTAGAGATGAACCTTTCTTTCTGTTTGTTTGGATCATTAATTGCAGAAGTATTATAGGCAGTAAAGTGGAGGTAATGGACTTGTACCACTATTGAAATAAGCCCTTCATATATATGGTGGTAGGATCACGTACACAAGATACAAATTGGCAGTGCATGGATGGACCTGTCATTTGTACTGGTATTCATGTGGAAAGGTGTTCGACGCGATTATGGTTGCACGGCGGCAATTAACAGACTTTGAACGCCGAATGGTAGTTGCAGCTAGACGTATGGGACAGTCTGCTTCAGAAATCGATAGGAAATTCGATATTGCGAAATCCACAGTGTCAAGAGTGTGCCGAGAATATCAAATTTCATGACTGACCTCTCAGCACAGACAATGCAGTGGCCGATGGTGTTCACTTAACGCCCGAGAGCAGCTGCGTTTGCGTAGAGCTGTCATTACTAACAGAAATGCAACGCTGCGTGAAATACCCGCAGAAATCAGTGTGGGAAGTAAAACGAACTTATCCGTTATGACAGTCTTGCGAGATTTGGCGTTAATGGGGTATGACAGGAGGCGAGCGACGAGTGCGCCGCTCCTGGGCTCGGAACCATATCGTATCGATAACTAGAAAACCGCGGCCTGGTCAGATGAGTCCCGATTTCAGTTGATAAGAGCTGGTGGCAGGGTTCGAGTGTGGCGCACACCCCAAGCTGTAATAAGGCATTGTGCAATCTCGTAGTCGCTCCCTAATGGTATGGACTATGTTTACATGGAATGGACTGGTGTCTCTAGTCCGACTGAACCAATCACTGACTACATACGGTTATGTTCGGCTTCTTGAGACTATTTGCAATCATTCATTGATATGTTCCAAAACAGTGATGGAATTTTTATGAATGACAATGCAGCAAGTCACCGGGCACAATTATTGTTCGCGACTGGTTTGAAGAACACTCTGGACAATTCAAGCGAATGAGATGAGCACCCCAATCACCAGACATGAATCCCATGGAACATTTATGGCATGTAATCAAGAGGTCAGTTCGTGCACAAAATTCTGCACCGGAAACAATTTCACAATTATGGCTGGCTATGGAGGTAGCGTGGCTCAATATTTCAGCAAGGGACATTCAACGACTTGTTGAGTCCATGGCAATTGTAGATGCTGCAGTATGTCGGACAAAAGGAAGTCGAATTCGATGTTAGGAGGTATTTCGTGACTTTTGTCACCTCCGTGTGAAGACAAAAGTGTCACTGAAGGACAGGACGAATGTAGTCGCAGTGAAATAGACGGAAATTATTGCAGTGATAATAATCTTGTTGAAGAAGGTTTGACGGTCTATGATGAAGTGATATTTAGGGGAAAAAACCTAAAGTTACACTCCGATAAACCATCCCAAATGAGTACACTACCAGTAGGGCGCTGTTGTGTTCGTTCAAGGAAGAACAAGGAAAGACAGTAGTTCCGAGCCTGAAAAATGTAACACATTTCTTTGCAGTATGTGTAAAGGATCTTTAAGCCATGCTGTACGTAAATTACTATGCGAAAACTAGTTTCGCTATTCACTGGAATAATAACAATAATTTCATAGTAATAAAAGGTGAATTTCCACCATTCGAACAAATGTTTAATTATTTTCATAGCTGGGATATGCTGTTCCCTTCCCCAGTATGGCATTCATGGCTAGTGCACATAGATGTAGTACTGCACGGTTTAACAGTCCATCTTTCACTTGGCGGTCTGTTTTTGCGCCCTTCGGGTCTGCGTGCTTGGTGGGTACCTACCTCTGCACACCTGCGATACGGCGCTGCTATTAGGCGTTGAGGTTCTAACCCGCCGAAAATCACATCGAAAACTGAATGATACAGCAGTATGGTGTTTTGAACTTGTCGTTCTTGGATTTCCCCTTTCTTAACATATTTTTTTTATTTGCAGCTCTTGGTATTATTAAAACATAGAGGTGTACAACATTTATTATTAATGTAATTGCAATTAAAATAGAGATTAATCAATGACGTTGGACATAAGAATGGTAAAAACTTGAAACACTGCAGTATGCTGCTGAAACAAGAAGACTAGGATGCCATGATGCAGAACAACTACAGTAAGAAGAGGAAAAAAATACTGAGGTAAGTACGATTGTAACCTCCCCCTCACTTATCGACATTAATGACAGTGAAAAATAAAACCGCGTGTACCTAATGGAAATTTGGGAAAAGCAATCGTCACCGAGGTTAATTTGTCGGTAAAGAGGGAGGAAAGGGTTACATCTAAATGAAAGGAAAAATGCTAATGAAACTGGTGGAAATTAATTTTGAAATAGGGATAAAGTTAATAAAGAAAGTAAATGTGCGGCCGTTACGTTAACAATCAACTAGCGGTAATTAGATATTTGATATTTGGGGGAAATTACGGTCGCCAGTCCTAAGGACAATTACTATAGTAACTGAAAAAGAAAGATTATTACACATATAATTAGCACTAGAAGCGTGGCAACTGAAGGTTGACAAGTGTAGTGTGAAAACTGAAAGTTTGTCAGAAGTAATAAATTTCGCTACACTTAATTTAGCAAAAGAATTAATAAAACCGGAAAATCGAAAGTTAATTTAGTGACTGAAGTTAATAGTGAGCTTTCTTTCTGAAGCACATCGAAATTCAGTAAAATACGGTTAGTCTTGGACTACCTCAACAATCATTTCAAAAGCTACTTGAATCTACGCAATTTAGAAATAAGAGATTTAACTTTGAACTTGAATTAAATGATTCTGAACAATTAACAATAGTAAAATTTAGTACGTACCAAGCTGAGCTGCAGTCACAGGTAAGCTAAAATATGGTAACAAAACTAGCACTCTTAATTTGTGCTTGTGTAATCTAAGTATTGTAGCCAGCTATGAATACTTTAACTGAACTTTGAAATTAAAGCAGTGAAATGGGATTATGCTGGCGTTTGAATTTCAACGACACTCGGGTTCATTTCGGAAAAGGAAGGGACCCTGCTTGGTAATGCAATTGGGACAATGAGCAACAAAGGTTCATGCTAAGTAGCTGTAATTTTGTGATGCAACAATTTTAAAAGTTTGAAAAGCTGAGGTCTGCCATACAGTTCTAAAACTTTACGTGCTACCAGTCTTCCTTGTTGGTTGATTGAAGGTTTGAAGCCGTCGATCGAGGATGTGGCGACAGTCACTCATTGTCGGCCGTCGCTGTCGCAGAAGCTGGATGTTGGCGCGCCTTCTTCTCGACACGGTCACCAGACGAAACGGGCTCTTGATGTGCGCCAGCTAATGCTTCCCGTCCGCGACACCATGTCAGAAACTATCATCGCAAGTCGAGCGCAATTACATGCTGCCAAACCCCGAAAGCGCGGCAACTCGCGGGAGCTTCACACCACACACCTGCTCCACTCGCTACTCCAGCCTGACTCTCTCATGCTCTCCCCGCGCTGCACGCGGCAGAGTTAACACTACCAAAGATCCTAAACACTTTGGTTCTCCACACGACCTATCGATGTATTCGTTCGATAGCATAGTTTTCCCCAGGCCAGACCCAGCGTATAAATACAAATAATATTCACAAAACAAACCAACATAAATGCATATATACAAACAGTAAAAGAATTACAATATATAAAGAGACAAAAATGTCATATCTTGAGGTAACAAACCAAGGAAAAAAAATTACAGTACAATAGATGGAAATAGGAGGATATGCATTTCCGGCGTTACACGATCTACGTTGAATAAGTAATGTAAATATTTTTTTGTGAAAAATGTTGGTTTTGTTCAGGGTTCCAATATACCATAACATTTCCCACTCTTTTGGCTAGAAACCTCTATTTTGATGATATCCGTTCAATGTGACGGCATTATACCACTCTACTGGGAGAGCCTTCATTGGGCCAAACGCATGAAAGTCGGAAGGTTAGAGATCCGGACTGTTGGGTGGATGATGAAGAACACTCCAATGAAGTTTCGTGAGCTCGTCTCGGGTGCGTCCAGTTGTGCAACGAGGAGTTTGATTGTGATCCGTAGATCACCTCGAATGAGAGCCTCCGCTCGTTCCAAGACTGAAGCTGTGTGAGGCCATCCTACACGCGGGGGATCGGAAAAGTTTGCTTGATCTTGTTGCGATGATGACAGGCGCCTCGCCTAACGACTCACCTTGCTTTTGTATACCGCCAATTATCCTTTAACATTCTGCAAGCAGAATGAGATCATAGCTCTGCAGCGGAGTGTGCGCTGATATGAAACTTCCAGGGAGATTAAAACTGTGTGCCGGACCGAGACTCGAAATCGGGACCCTTACCTTTTGCGGGCAAGTGCTCTATCGTCTGAGCTACCTAAGCACGACTAACGCCCCGTCCTCACAGCTTTACTTCTGCCAGTACCCGTCTCCTACCTTTCAAACTTTACTGAAGCTCTCCTGCGAACCTTGCAGAACTAGCACTCCCGAAAGAAAGGATACTGCGGAGACATGGCTTAGCCACAGCCTGGGGGATGTCTCCAGAATGACATCTGCACTCTGCAGCGGAGTGTGCACTGATATGAAACTTCCTGGCAGATTAAAACTGTGTGCCGGACCGAAACTCGAACTCGGGACCCTTGCCTTTCGCGGGCAACTGCTCTACCAACTGAGATCTACCACCGGAGCGTGAGTCGTGCTTGGATAGCTCAGTTGGTAGAGCACTTGCCCGCGAAAGGCAAGAGTCCCGAGTTCGAGTCTCGGTCCGGCACACAGTTTTAATCTGCCAGGAAGTTTCATTCTGCAAGCGTCTACAAATATCATATCTGCGATGCTCTGGTTTGTCAGCCAACAGAAACTCAATGACAGCTCTCTGCTTGGAACGCCTCTCGCTACTGATGCCAAAATGAAGGTTACGTATAGCGGGGCCACCTATCGGAACTTCATGAAATTGTAGGGATAGAAGGGGAAATACTCCATGATGTCCCACAACAAATTCCACATTTTTTCAGCCGAAACTGACCGACAAGAAAATGTGTTGCATTATCTTATGACCACCCCACGTACTAGGTCCTAAAAGAGGTAGTGGGACTAGAATGCGAAGACCTAGGGAACGACTGTGCCGGATCATGTGGATAATATCAGGAGAAATCAAGAAATCAGACGGAAAAGGGCAAGGTTTTCCAGTTTGCCCCGCACATAACCATAATGAATGTAGATAGAATGTCGAAAAGAGTATGGGAATTAACAGAGACAACAAGAGGAAAGATAGGAACAAAATGGGTAGTTGAACTTCGGAAGTCTTGGTCGGAATTGTGGATCAAGGTGGAAGGAAAGGAAAAGTGGGGAAGCAAGTGCACCCCGACTATTATGCCGGAGATAAACGACAGAGAAGGGCACAGGGAAAGGATAGAGAGTCACCAGTGAAGCAGACGAGAGATGGGGATACTGTAGAAATCTGAAGAAGACCGAGAGAGAAGAAGAGAAGGGATGGAGAGGTTCTGGGAGGAGAACAGGAAAATACAATTCTTCAAGGGGCTACCTGTATTCCTACATAGGCTATAATGCAGCTTGGACTCCGAATTCCTCACCATCATCAATGAAGGCGTCTGTTTTCCACATCACATTAGGTGAATACCGGGCTGGTCCCCACGTTCCGCCTCAGTTACACGGCTCGCAGATATCTGAACACATTCGCACTATTCCATGGATTACACTAGGCACAGACAGTTGGGGTACACTAATTCCGTCCCGGGGGGTACGGGGTGGGGGCAATAAGGGCATCCGGTCACCCCTTAAATTAACCTTGCCTATTCCGATTAACCATGCTGACCCTGCGTCATTGCGGGAACAAGGCACAAGCAAAAGAAAGAAACGAAGATCAACGAAGGCGTCTTTAACATTCTAGCACGAGTTGTCATTAGAGTGAATGCAGGGTAGGGATCATTTCAAACTTGATTTTTAAAGCACTACCTTGGTTATTGATAAAAAATTGAGAGAGTCTTGAGGTGCATGTTCCCTCAACACAAGTACCTCAGTTAATAACCAAACAGCACCCTTCTTCCACCACCATTCAGTTGGATCTTTATCGTCTAGAAGCCAAGTCTGCACTTGCAAGTATGATCTTGAAGCTAGATGCTAGTGGATAGAAGTGCACTCTTTTGGCAGAAGCTGACTGTCTTAAGTTTTCCAAATTAGATTTCTCATCTTCGCCATAGAAAAGTGTGAATAATTGATCGGCTACCAAAACGACTATCTTTTGCTTACGCACGCTGAAACACACAAACAAGTTGATTCACTGAGCGGCTCTTGGGAAGAACATTGTAAAACTTGTTTTTGCCTTGACCAAATAGAGCACTAATTATGCCCAAGCCACTTATAGTACCCAATACCTACTTTGCTATGTTTGACAATGTTTTACGTTATTGAATGAACGCCTTAATGTATATCCTGTCTTTTCGTCACATAATACAGTGTGCACCACATTTTTGCTCCATTTTCTTACGTTTTTAGTTTTACTCTCGCATCTGATTCTCCGTTTTCTGTTTATATAACACATTTCAGTACGAAGATCCTAACCCACCCTCCCTTCTCTCCCTTTTCCCTCCCTCCTCCGGGCTTCCCCTGCCCTGTCCTTCTGCCCCCCCCCCCGTCTCCTCAGCCATTGGCATCCTTGCTCTCCCCTCTCCCCCACCCCTGCTCCACTATTGGCAGGTCCCCGGACTCGCACACGCTAAGCGGACATTCGCGCGCCGGTGCCTTCCCTCGCCTTTTCCTCCCTCCTCCGGGCTTCCTCCCCCTGTCCCTCCGACCCCGTCCCCACAGCCATTGGCATCCTTGCTGTCCTCTCTCCCCCACCTCACCCCTGTCCCTTTGCCCCCCCCCCCCCCCGTCTCCTCAGCCATTGGCATCCTTGCTCTCCCCCACCTCACCCCCGTTCCCTCTTGGCAGGTCTCCGGACTCGCACACGCTAAGTGGACATTCGCGCGCCGGAGATCACCGCCATCAGTGTTTAGTGTGTGCCGTCATGCTTAGTGTTTAGTGTTCCCCGTCACACTCCATCGTTCACCAGTGCCATCGTCTTCTTCAGTGTTTGTGCATCGTATGAACAGTTTGCAGTGTGGATTATCGTCGAGTGTGAACGGCTCCGTGTTTGTGTTTATGTGTCTACTGTTTTATTGCCCACCGTTCTGTAACTTATGTGTCTTCTCAGTGTTTCTTCTCATTGTGTATCCTATGGCTGAAGAGCAGCGTAGAATGCCGCTGACAGCCTGCCTGTTGTACGGGTTTAAAATAACAATAAAGAAAAAAAAGATCCTATTATTAGGTCACTGTTAAATGTCGAGTCGCCGCGTAGATTCTCCGGCTTGTGGCCTAAACTGCAATCTAGTGACTACGAAAACAGATGTCTCTGCTTACTTAGTTTAGTGTTCTGTTTTCATCCTTTTTTTGCCTTTTTGCCTATTTATTACTTTTATCTAAAATAACCAAAAGAGTGCTTCAGAATCATATATTATCACTCAACCATTTCCTTTATCTTTATTCGTGTTTTTGATTATTACATTTTATCACTGTAATAACTGATACGTTTGTCAAGTCTGCTGTAGATTTTAGCTGCTGCAGTCCTTATTTGTTGCATACTGTACAATTTTAAAATTGACAAATGTGTGTACAGTTAAGGCCATTCACACTAGGGCTACCGCGCGGCGGAGCCATGGTTTTCATGGAAATGCCGTCAGCGGCGCTGCGTAGCCGGCTCTGTGTCGCTTTTTGCCCAGGTCGAATCGCTACCGCTGCCACGTGTCGCGCTGCAGATCCGCGCCGCCAATCACAGAAAGCGTTGAGCGTGACGTCAGGTACAGAACCCCTGGGTATACGAACTTTCGTCGAAGCGCTGGCGCGGGCTTTGCGGAAGCTATCAAATACTTATCATCCTATTTCAAGGAAACTATTTGGTGCAAAAATTTGCTTCTTCTGCATCTTACAGCCTGATATATTCGCTCGATAAAGGAGTGAATTTCTTTTCGTTGTTCGTCGTGGTTATTTGATTTATCACTTGTAAGTAAACCACTACACGAAATTTTATTGAGTGTGCAGATGTAAAAATGCATTGCGTAGACTTTGCGTGTAGTTCATTTAGGGTAATACATTATTGGATATGAAATTTAGCCAACGTATCGATTTTTTTTTTTTTTAAGTTGAGAGCAGAACGATAGCAGTTCTCTAGATATTGGATGATATGTCGGCGGACGGGCAGCGCGGGGACCGCGCGCGGGTCCAGCCAATACTACGCCCTGCTTGCCGTAAAATATGTGGTTATATCTGCTCCGTGTTTCGTAAACGGTTGAAGACATCGAAATGCGTTTTTTTGAAAATGATAGCCCATTAAGAGTCAGTATTTCGTCGCATGATAAATATTCTAAACCTTTTTATTTGTCGAGCTGTGAAAGTACTATAATTTTTCACAATAGATCGAAGATTTTTTGAAACTGCGTCTAGTAGCACGTGAAATGAGCATTACAGTGACATGGAACGTATTGGTATTTACAATGTTCTATATAGACCTATGGAAGTTAAATCAAAAATAATTTGCTGGTATGTCCTCAGATTTGTTGAGTATCTACGACTACTGATTATTTCGTTTTGTAAGTACAAAACGGTTTTCTCTTGCTGCCATGTATGTTACTTGTCCCAGACGCGTTTCGCCTGTTACTGTGAGGCATCTTCAGTGGAATCTGGAAAAATTCAGTTTTGTTTTGATATGAGATATTTGCAGATTATAAAACAAAACATGATTCAAATGGCTCTGAGCATTCTGGAACTTAAGTTCTGAGGCCATCAATCCCCTAGAACTTAGAACTACTAAAACCTAATTAACCTAAGGACATCACACACATCCATGCCCGAGGCAGGATTCGAACCTGCGACCGTTCCAGACTGTAGCGCCTAGAACCTCTCGGCCACCCCGGCCGGCATTATAAAACAGTTCACATTTTTTTACGTAAATAAGTCATTACTTACAATTAATCGAGTTTTTGGTTGATATCTGCGTTTCCTCTCATCTGGCCACATGCTGGAGGCCGCACTAAAACATAACTTACGGAACATACGCACATTTTCACGTTCGCACTTTTTTCTTCACGATTTTCATATTCTTTGCGCTAGTTGGTGTGGAGCGCTACTATTCTTCTGTCACTAGCTGCAGATATCTTTCCGAAACTGTGATTTAAAGTCGTAACTACAGTGCATTCACTTTATGTCTCTCATTATTTGGTTTGTTTATAAACATGTTGCCAATCTAACGTATTATGCACTGAAAATTGACGTCTGTCCATTTCTGTTCAACCCCTTTGTCCTCACTTTTACATAAATGCCTCCACTAAACATTTAAACCAAAACTCGAATCAACTGAACACGAAAACTTTCAACCACTCTCTTTCAGCTATTACATTCACTTTTAGCTGTCTACAACTAGCCCCGACTAAGTACACACACACACACACACACACACACACACACACACACACACACACACACACACACAACACACAAACAGATATAAAGAGAAGTGAACAAATTTTCAGTATACAGGGTGATTAAAAAAGAATACCACAACTTTAAAAATGTGTATTTAATGAAAGAAACATAATATAACCTTCTGTTATACATCATTACAAAGAGTATTTAAAAAGGTTTTTTTCACTCAAAAACAAGTTCAGAGATGTTCAATATGGCCCCCTCCAGACACTCGAGCAATATCAACCCGATACTCCAACTCGTTCCACACTCTCTGTAGCATATCAGGCGTAACAGTTTGGATAGCTGCTGTTATTTCTCGTTTCAAATCATCAATGGTGGCTGGGAGAGGTGGTCGAAACACCATATCCTTAACATACCCCCATAAGAAAACATCGCAGGGGGTAAGATCAGGGCTTCTTAGAGGCCAGTGATGAAGTGCTCTGTCACGGACTGCCTGGCGGCCGATCCATCGCCTCGGGTAGTTGACGTTCAGGTTTCATAACTAACCTTTTTCGTAGGACTCTCCATACAGTTGATTGTGGAATTTGCAGCTCTCTGCTAGCTCTGCGAGTCGATTCTCCTGGGCTGCGAACAAATGCTTGCTGGATGCGTGCTACATTTTCATCACTCGTTCTCGGCCGTCCAGAACTTTTCCCTTTGCACAGACACCCATTCTCTGTAAACTGTTTATACCAACGTTTAATACACCACCTATCAGGAGGTTTAACACCATACTTCGTTCGAAATGCACGCTCAACAACTGTCGTCGATTCACTTCTGCCGTACTCAATAACACAAAAAGCTTTCTGTTGAGCGGTCGCCATCTTAGCATCAACTGACGCTGACGCCTAGTCAACAGCGCCTCAAGCGAACAAATGTACAACTAAATGAAACTTTATAGCTCCCTTAATTCGCCGACAGATAGTGCTTAGCTCTGCCTTTTGTCGTTGCAGAGTTTTAAATTCCTAAAGTTTTGGTATTCTTTTTGAATCACCCTGTATATTTCGTTAGGCTAGCGACATGTAGATAAACAAATCAAATAAGAGACATAAACTCAACACACAGTAGTTACGACTTTAAAGCAGTTGTTGTTAAAATATCCGCAGCTAGTGACAGAAGAATACTAGTGCTCCACACCAATTAGCCGAAAGAACAGAAACGTGTGAAAAAAATGTGCTTATGTCTCGTAACTGAAGTTATAGTGCGACCTACAGCCTGCGACCAGATGAGAGGACATGCGATGCCAGCCAGAAACTTGATTAACTATAAGTAATCACTTATTCACGTAAAAAATAAGACGTGAATTGTTTTATAATCTACAAATATCGCAAAGGATCCACTCGGAATGCCTTAAAGTAAAAGGCGAAACGCGCCTGGAACAAAGAAAATACATCACAGCAAGAAAAAGGCGTTTGTTATTTACGATACGAATATTTCTGTGCTTTCTGCTGGTGATTAATTTTTTGTTTTGCTTTAAATCATTTTGTTTATTTGCAACGTTTAGAATACATTATAATTACATCTAATAACACCAGATTCCCAATTACTCTTTCCAGTACCGCTAAAATAGTCTTTACAGGCAGGATATATAGCCGCTGGTAAGTCGATTTCTTTTACCGAAAGATTTTTCATCCCTGGCCGAATCTTCGTGACAAACACCTTCCATTAAGTATCAAATGTAATATTCTATGCATCGTCTCCAGTAAGTCTCACTGATCCCAGTCTTGCAAGTAGTTATGAAGAACCAGTCATAGTAATTGGTTCACAATTACCACTTCAGGTGTTATGATCCAATTGCCGATTCGATATTTCGTTGCCAAAATGCCATATTTATTTTTTGATTAACCTGTTTCCTCCACACAAACGATAATTAGAAATAGTTTCATATGACGTTATTGCACCCTTCAATACGCCTGAGAATGGTCACATGATATTTGAAGTGAGCGAAAAATCCTCCACCGCGCAAGAAACGTGTCACAGCGTCTGCAGAACTGCACTACGATCATTTGCCACCGATGACTTCTACACAGTTTGAGAACCACCAGTGCATCTGAAAGTAATGGATAACACGTAACCAGTCACTGGTTGTTGGTTCATGAATGAATACATGTTTTATGGAAAATGCCACAAATAGCAGAGTGGCCACCTCAGTAATCAACTTTATCATTTGCTGACAGTCGCTTTAAGAAAACTCCATTCAAGTTGTAACTTTTCCGTAACATAGGGCTGTTTACAATGAGTAACAGAGATGCATACACAAATACATCAGAAGTGATATGTGCAACAGGCTGTATTAAACGAATATTCTGGCAATAAATACGCAACTGACTTACCTATTAAAAGGTAATGTTATTTGCTGCTGGACTGCACTAACAAGAAATACGATTCGTCCCACTATTTTTATGCTGTGGCCTTCAGCTTGAAGACTGTGTTGATACAGTGCTCCGCAGCAGTCTACCTTGTATATGCCCCTTCACCCTATGTACCTACTGCAACATACAACCATTCGAATCTGCTTAACGTTGCCAAGTCTTGGTCTCTCTCGCTCTCAACAATTAAGCCTCCGTTACCAAACTGACTATTCATCATATGTAATGTCAACTAATCCCCTCCTTTAGACAAGTTGTGCCATAATTTCCTTTTCCTCCTCAGTTTTATTCAATACCTCTCCTTTAGTTATATGATCTACATATTTAATCTTCAGCATTCTTCTTTAGCACCACATTTTGAAGGCGTCCATTGCCTTCTTGACATAACTGTTCATCGTCCACGTTTCACTTACATACAAGACTATACTCCACTCAAATACCTTTATAAAATACTGCTCAACAATTTAGATTTATGCAGGGTGAAAAGTATTTAAACCGACAAACTCTGTGAGGTTGTAGAGGAGATCAAAGAAATATTTTTCCCTAATGTCATTTTTTCCTGTGAGGAGTATTTAAACCGGTAGAAGAAGATTTCTCTGGCGGCAAATTAATTAAACCAACAAACACTCTTCCATCTTTTTATGACCAAGAGACAACACATTAACACAACCCAATTTCAGTTACCGTAGATTTTCAAAAATGCCTCCATTGACACGTAAACAAAGGTTACACCGTCGGATCATGTTATGTCTGACACAGGCAAAAACTCCAGGAGTCTCTTGAATTGTTCCGGCTGCTACTACTACCCGGGCAACCAGATCCTCTTCTGAGGCAACAGAAGTTGCGTAAACAAGTTGCGCATCTCTCCCCACACACAAAAGTCCAGAGGGGACATATCTGGGCATCGAGCAAGCCATGGTACAGGACCACTTCTGCCAATACACGTTTCTGGGAACCGTCGGTCCAGGAATCAACGCACACGACGACTGAAATGTGCCGGCGCCCCGTCAATGTTCGAACCACATGAGTTGTCTTGTACGGAGCGGGACGACTTCCAGCAATTTTGGCAATACTCTGGCGAGAAAATTGTAATAGTGCTTTCCATTTAATGGCCTAGGTAGCAGCCGGCGGAGTGGCCGTGCGGTTCTAGGCGCTACAGTCTGGAGCCGAGCGACTGCTACGGTCGCAGGTTCGAATCCTCCCTCGGGCACGGATGTGTGTGATGTCCTTAGGTTAGTTAGGTTTAATTAGTTATAAGTTCTAGGCGACTGATGACCTCAGAAATTAAGTCGCATAGTGCTCAGAGCCATTTGAACCATTTGAACCTAGGTAGCAGATACGGCCCAATTAAACAGTCCCTAACAACACCGACCCCCACATTAACGAAGAACCGCACGTGATGAGCGCTAGTAACTGTAGCATGTGGGTTATCCTCACTCCGAACATGCGAATGTGCATGTTGAAGACTCCATCACGCCCGAACGTTACTTCATCGGTAAACAACACAGAGGATGGAAATGTAGGATGCATTTCACACTGTTACAGGCACCACTGCGAAAACTGTGCTCTGGGTGAATAATCAACTGGTTCCAGGTTGTGCACACGCTGTAAGTGAAATGGACGTAACAACTGCTCTCGAAGGACTGTTCTTACATTCGTCTGATTCGTCCCCATGTTACTTGCAATAGCACGAGTGCTGATTGAAGGATCCCGCTCGACATGCTGCAAGACAGCTTCCTCAAATTGCAGCGTTGTTATCGTGCGACGGCGTCCCTGTCCAGGTAATATGCTAAATGACCCTGTCTCACCCAGACGTTGGTACACAGCAGCAAAGGTCGTATGATGCGGGATACGACGATTAGGATATTGTTGTTGATAAACCCGCTGTGCAGTTCGTCCATTGTGGTGAGCTACGTAGTACGCACCAACCATATAAGTGTACTCACTCCAGGTGTATCGCTCCATTAGTAAACAGAGACAGTGCAGACAATTCACTACTACTCTGGTGGACAGCAGTTGCCTACAACTGAAGAGCGTAATACGCTCTCTAACAACTGAAGTTCGTAATACGGCCTGTAACAACTGAAGAGCTTATTACGGCGTCCACCGGTTTAAATAACGCTCATAAGAAAAAATGACATTAGGGAAAAATATTTGTTTTGATGTCCCCTACAACCTCACAGAGTTTGTCGGTTTAAATACTTTTCACCCTGTATTCGATGTCAATGCTCCCTTTTCAGAAACGCCTTTCTCGCTATTGGCAGTTTGCATCTTACATGCTCTCTACTTCTGCCTCCCCAATTACTACTTCCGTTTCAGGTCATTGAAGTCGTACAACTGCAGTTTGGTTTTGTGCAAGCTGTAGATAATCTTGTGTTTCTATGTTTTGTCGCTGATAGCTCCAGAGGTTGAAAGAGTGGCATTCAGTAAAGATTGACAAAACGTGTCTCTAAATATACAAATGCTATAAACATAGATTTGCCTTTCTTCACTCTGTCTACTAAGCTAAGTGGTAGGATCAGTATTGCCTTACGTCTTCAGACAGTTCACAGGAATCTAACATTGTTCTCATGTTAGTTTGTATAGCTCTTCCCACTCTCCTGTCTACACGTTCCTTCCACCTTCCAGCCTTCTCTTCTTGGCTTAGTTGTGACTTGCCACATGAGCTTTCGACAGTTGCTTCTCTTTTGGGCAAAGTTTTCTTTCCTTTTTTTTGCTTAGTTTCGGATTTTATGTTTTCCAATTTTCCAAGTGGAAAACCGTAGTTGCGATTTTGGACTCTGTCAACGTCATTTTTAGACGTCTCTATTTCCTAAGGCCTACTTTATTTGCTGCTTTTTTATATTTTTCCTGTTGACAATTAAACTGAATATATCATGATTTATCCAAGGATTTCTACTGTACTTTTTACCCAGTTACATCCTCTGCTGCCTTCGCCACTTCTTCTCTCAAAGACATCCATTGTATTGTAGTGGATTCTTTCCTCTGATTTTGTCAGTCGTTACCCAATGGTCCCTTTAAGATTATCGCAGAACTCTGAATCTTAACATATTCAGGTTCTATCTCCTTAATTTGCTACCGTTTACTATCCGTTTAGTTGTAAACTGCAGTTCGTAACGAATAAATTATGGTCGGTTTGCGTCTGCACCGGGATATGTCTTACAATTTAAAATTTGGTTTCGAAAAGTCTGCTTCAAATATGCATCCTTCTTTCATGATTCTTAAGCAAAGTGTTGGCGATGATTAAATTACGCTCTTTGCAAAATTCTTTCAGTTGGCTTCCTCTTTCATCCCTTCCACAAGCCTATGTTTTCCGATTATTTTCTCTTCCTATTCCTGCTACAGGATTCCAGTCTCTCATTACATTTTAAATTTTTGTCTGGCTTAACTATCTGAATAATCTCGTTTATCGTACATTGTTTCAATCTGTTCATCATCTGTGGTGTAGGTAGGCATATAAAGTTGTCTGAATGTGTTTTGGATGTTACCTTTATGTCTATCTTGGTAATGATAATGTTAATGGCAGTCTAGAGATGGAGCTGAGTTTTGTGATATTACTTCATTGGTAATTTCAGTAACTACCACTTACGGAGTGGTCAAAATACATGATCTTAACACAGCAAATACTGGGGATCAATTGTCAGACATTTTCAATTACAAATAGGTGGCTACCACATAAGAGGTAATGTATTATCATTATAGTAAACCGCGTTTAAGTACTACAATTTGCAATACTAAAAGCTGTTATGAAAGTATCAATAAGTTTCCGTTCTGGGGTGATCGGTTTATTAAATGAGACAGTAAACGGTTATGAACAATGAAATAAGAAAACATGAAGTAACGAAATATGTGAAAGAGTACGTCGTAAAGAAAAGTTGGTGTGTTTTCACCCAAACTCGTCTTTCTTTCACATAGGTTCACGGCATAGTTAATCAAATGCACGGCACGTGTCAGTGAGTCCCGCCCCTTACCGCAGTGGCGGCCCGTCATTGGCTACCGCTAGCGTTGGCCGTTTACAGATGGGTACGCCAATGCCGCTATCCGCCTCGTCACCGAGGAAAACGCTTGCCGCTGCACTGCCGCGCTCTAGTGGGAATTGGCTTTTACAGCAGCGACGTCTAACGATCTTACGGCACAAACCTATGTACTGCTGTTTGTAATGAACAGCAGCGATAGAGACAGTACGGCTGCGAGAATGTGGCCTAGTGCGCACAATATTTTAGATATGTGCCACGATGCTAAGCTGATTTTGCGTATACACTCCTGGAAATGGAAAAAAGAACACATTGACACCGGTGTGTCAGACCCACCATACTTGCTCCGGACACTGCGAGAGGGCTGTACAAGCAATGATCACACGCACGGCACAGCGGACACACCAGGAACCGCGGTGTTGGCCGTCGAATGGCGCTAGCTGCGCAGCATTTGTGCACCGCCGCCGTCAGTGTCAGCCAGTTTGCCGTGGCATACGGAGCTCCATCGCAGTCTTTAACACTGGTAGCATGCCGCGACAGCGTGGACGTGAACCGTATGTGCAGTTGACGGACTTTGAGCGAGGGCGTATAGTGGGCATGCGGGAGGCCGGGTGGACGTACCGCCGAATTGCTCAACACGTGGGGCGTGAGGTCTCCACAGTACATCGATGTTGTCGCCAGTGGCCGGCGGAAGGTGCACGTGCCCGTCGACCTGGGACCAGACCGCAGCGACGCACGGATGCACGCCAAGACCGTAGGATCCTACGCAGTGCCGTAGGGGACCGCACCGCCACTTCCCAGCAAATTAGGGACACTGTTGCTCCTGGGGTATCGGCGAGGACCATTCGCAACCGTCTCCATGAAGCTGGGCTACGGTCCCGCACACCGTTAGGCCGTCTTCCGCTCACGCCCCAACATCGTGCAGCCCGCCTCCAGTGGTGTCGCGACAGGCGTGAATGGAGGGACGAATGGAGACGTGTCGTCTTCAGCGATGAGAGTCGCTTCTGCCTTGGTGCCAATGATGGTCGTATGCGTGTTTGGCGCCGTGCAGGTGAGCGCCACAATCAGGACTGCATACGACCGAGGCACACAGGGCCAACACCCGGCATCATGATGTGGGGAGCGATCTCCTACACTGGCCGTACACCACTGGTGATCGTCGAGGGGACACTGAATAGTGCACGGTACATCCAAACCGTCATCGAACCCATCGTTCTACCATTCCTAGACCGGCAAGGGAACTTGCTGTTCCAACAGGATAATGCACGTCCGCATGTATCCCGTGCCACCCAACGTGCTCTAGAAGGTGTAAGTCAACTACCCTGGCCAGCAAGATCTCCGGATCTGTTCCCCATTGAGCATGTTTGGGACTGGATGAAGCGTCGTCTCACGCGGTCTGCACGTCCGGCACGAACGCTGGTCCAACTGAGGCGCCAGGTGGAAATGGCATGGCAAGCCGTTCCACAGGACTACATCCAGCATCTCTACGATCGTCTCCATGGGAGAATAGCAGCCTGCATTGCTGCGAAAGGTGTATATACACTGTACTAGTGCCGACATTGTGCATGCTCTGTTGCCTGTGTCTATGTGCCTGTGGTTCTGTCAGTGTGATCATGTGATGTATCTGACCCCAGGAATGTGTCAATAAAGTTTCCCCTTCCTGGGACAATGAATTCACGGTGTTCTTATTTCAATTTCCAGGAGTGTATTTTCTGACGATATCACAATGACTTTATTATATTTGGACATGTTATAAAACAAGCACGCCTCATCATACTTTAAGCACAGTTTTACACCCATGCAAGTAACAATTTTTCCTCATGGCATATTTTATTGTTCTAAGACGTCATTTGTCCACTAGTTGTATTTCATTTCCCAAGTTTTGCTACAGATCTGAAGATGGTCATTGCTGACCGCAACCGGTAGTTTAAGGACAAAACGTTTTGCGATCATTGGCGGAAATACAAGAAATTCATTCAACTTATAGCACGAATGAATAAAATGTTTTCAACTACTTGAGTGTGTCTGAAACATTTGCTAGAGTGCAACACTTCAGGTCATTTATCTTTACCAGTTTTTTTTATGTACCGCCTAATCAAAAAGCCAGTATAAATTTAAAAACTTAATAAACCACGGAATAATGTAGATAGAGAGGCAAAAATTGACACACATGCTTGGAATGAAATGGGGTTTTATTAGGACCAAAAAAAAGTTCACAAAATGTCCGACAGATGCGCGTCGTTTTGTGATGATCGTGTGCTCAACCGCCACTTTCGTCATGCTTGGCCTCCCAGGTCCGTAGACCTCAGTCCGTACGGTTATTGGCTTTGGGGTTACCTGAAGTCACAAGTGTATCGTGATCGACCGACATCTCTAGGGGTGCTGAAAGATAACATCCGACGCCAATGCCTCACCATAACTCCAGACATGCTTTACTGTGCTGTTCACAACATTATTCCTCGACTACAGCTATTGTTGAAGAATGATGGTGGACATATTGAGCATTTTCTGTAAAGAACATAATCTTTGCTTTGTCTTACTTTGTTATGCTAATTATTGCTATTGTGATCAGATGAAGCGCCATCTGTCGGACAAATTTTGAACTTTTGTATTGTTTTGATTCTAATAAAACCCCATGTCATTCCAAGCATCTGTGTCAATTTGTACATCTCTATCTACATTATTCCGTGATTTATTCAGTTTTCAAATTTATACTGACTTTTTATCACCCGGTATATATATGTTGGGAAGAGGGGGAGCTAGGAAGATATACAGCAGATCGACATCCTCACCAGTGGTTATGAGTGCCTCATATTGAGAAAACAATGAGTTTGCTGTCGTTACTGTGAAAACATTAGCATCCTCTTACACTTTCCGTATCGTTTTTGCATGATCGATCAAACGGATTTCTGAGGAGGGAAATGAAACGAGACTTGTTCTTGTCATTTCCCAGAAACATTCCCTGTGTCGTACATACTTTCAAAAGGAACATCCCAACAGAACCTGTAGCTCTGACAAGCCGTTCTCTGTCCACTCTCTTACAGATTTTGTTTTCTACCGAATCTGGAGTTGGGATTATCACGATTTTGACCTTCTGCTCGAAAATGGAAGGAGACAGTTGAACACGACACGTAAAACTTTGTGCAGTGGATGTAGTTCCATGTATTTCGATGCTTGGCAGTTCTGTGTCATTCGTTAGTGGGTTGAAAGAGGAATAACGGATGCACTTCGTTCTTTCTGGAGGGCTTCCTCCGAGAATAGGGACCAATGGAGAGGAGAGAGATCACATATTGGAAGTGTCTTTTTCGCAAATAAACATAAACTGTAAGAGCATGAATCGACCTACATCCACAGCAAGACGCCGATATCTGATGTTGCTTGTCACCATCTCAAAAGAAAAACGTCATCATTAGGTTTTAAGTGCAGGTTTCATAGCTTTAGACAAAGCGATATCACCCATCATTTCAGTCATGTAACAAGTGAATTTGCTTTTACCGGCCGTGCCACTTCTTGCGAACGTAAGACGTTGACGATAGAGACGTCGACGAGGCATAGTGCTTCAATGCTGTTGCAGATATAGCTCACAGCGGAATGATTCCGCTGTTTTTTTTTTTCTTTATTGTATTTCAATTCCCCATCGGGGCGGGCTGGCAGCAGCATAGGCGTTGCTCTTCAGCCGGAAGACATAGAACAAAACAATAGAAGACATTTAAAAAACAGCAAAGGAGAGAATAAGGTGAACATAGATATATAAAAGGGGGAACATCGTGGAAGGCAATAGACAAAAAACGGGGTGACTGTAAAATGGAGATAAAAACTGTTTAAAAGTAGCACACACAAAAAGCCACACACTGCGACGGTTAAAAGAACACAAGGCACAGTACGACAGGAGCATAAAGGTAGCGACAGAAGACATAGCACATAACGTAACACTGACGGCGAACCTCAAGGCAGTACACAATTAAAATCACACCTCTTGACGCACACGAGAAACAGCATTAAACACAACACTGATGTGGCACACTGATGATGATCAATACAGAGGATCTGCCAGGCGCCAGGAGATGAGGGAGACCGGAAGAAGGGAGGGAGGGAGGGGAAGAAAGGGGGAGATGGGCGGGGAAGTGCGCTGGAGAGGGTCAGGTAGGGAGGGATGTGGGAAGGAGAGTGGCAAGTAGGGGGTGCAGGGTCTCAGGGGAGGGGGGGACGGAGGAAAATCCGCTCTGGGAGAAGGAGAATCCGCTGGTCTGCGTTGGCCGCTTATATACTGAGCGCCTGACCTTGATTACGTAAGAGCTTTGATAACGGACTTAGCCTCTGCGAAGACCGGCACGGGAGCAAAATAGCGTACGCGCGCTGTAGTCGTTCTATCAGTGCGCTTACCTGCTGGCGAGCCAACCTCCACTCGGGTTGCATCATGCAGCCTCGCAGGCGCTCAGCGGACAACGCGGCACTATGTTTTCGACTTTTTTTCAAATTGTTGCACCCTTGAGCACCCGGTCACCAGATGTACGTCTAGCGATTGGCGGCTGACGCTACAGATCAGACTTTATTAATAAATACAGTACAAGGTTACATCACCAGTCACAGTACTCCACAGTACTCCAAGTCCTTTCATCCATACATGTACTTTTTCATCATTACTAACTTTCGTTTTAGCAAATGGCTCAAGGGAAGCAAACCGATCGATGATAGTTCTGACGTCTCGATTTTTCCTCCGAATTTGTGTAGGTCTTCTCTCTACATGTTTCTCGGACTTTCCTAATTTATCTCCACAGGCCTTCCTAGATGTTACGTAGATAAACGGATCCAGTAGTCTAACAAAGAACAGAAGGGGCTATAATTTCACATCCCTGCAGCGTCTTAAATCCTGACGATTTCATCGATATCAGCGTAGTTTGCTCGATGGTCACGTCAGGCCATATCGCTGACCAAAATTTATGAGACCGTCGAATTGTAAGGTAGCCATCTTTCGTAAATCTTTCATACGTTATTGGATCCATTGTCTCTTTCAGTGCACACGTATCTTAAACATATAGATGTACACGTCTGGAGTAATTGAAGCGAGCAGAATCGTGAAATAATGGCATCGTTTTGCGGATCGAAGCAAGATGGAGCTCCCTGTTTCCATTACACTCTGCTTCAGTATGTAGCTCCGTCACTGTAGCATTGAACCCACAGTTGGAAAGTAAGACTGTTTCCTTCAAAAAAATTTTCAGTACATCAGTAAGTAAGTATAGAATGAACTGCCTCAGAAGTCTTATTGACCTTATACACTACTGGCCATTAAAATTGCTACACCAAGAACAAATGCAGATGATAAGCGGGTACTCATTGGACAGATATATTATACTAGAACTGACATGTGATTGCATTTTCACGCAATTTGGGTGCATAGATACTGAGAAATCAGTACCCAGAACAACCACCTCTGGCCGTAATAACGGCCTTGATACGCCTGGGCATTGAGTCGAACAAAATTTGGATGGCGTGTACACGTACAGCTACCCATGCAGCTTCAACATGATACCACAGTTAATCAAGAGTAGCGACTGGCGTATTGTGACGAGCCAGTTGCTCAGCCACCATTGGCCAGACTTTTACAACTGGTGAGAGATCTGGAAAATGTGGTGGCCAGGGCAGCAGTCGAACATTTTCTGTATCCAGAAAGGTCCGTACAGGACCTGCAACATGCGGTCGTGCTTTATCCTACTGAAATGTAGGGTTTCGCAGGCATCGAATGAAGGGTAGAGCCACGGGTCGTAACACATCTGAAATGTAAAGTCCACTGTTCAAAGTGCCGTCAATGCGAACAAGAGGTGACCGACACTTGTAACCAATGGCACCCCATACCATCACGCCGGGTGATACGCCAGTATGGCGATGACGAATACACGCTTCAAATGTGTGTTCACCGCGATATCGCCAAACACGGATGCGACCATCATGATTCTGTATACAGAACCTAGATTCATCCGAAAAAATGAAATTTTGCCATTCGTGCATCCAGGTTCGTCGTTGAGTACACCAACGCAGGTGCTCCTGTCTGTGATGCAGCGTCAAGGCTAACCGCAGCCATGGCCTCCGAGCTGATAGCCCATGCTGCTGCAAACGTTGTGGAACTGTTCGTGCAGATGGTTTTTGTCTTGCAAACGGCCCCATCTGTTGACTCAGGGCTTGATACGTGACTGCACGATCAGTTACAGCCATGCGGATAAGATGCCTGTCATCTCGACTGCTAGTGATACGAGGCCGTTGGGAACCAGCACGACGTTGCGTATTACCCTCATGAACCCACCGATTCCATATTCTGCTAACAGTCATTGGATCTCGACCAACGCGAGCAGTAATGTCGCGATACGATAAACCACAATCGCGATAGGCTACAATCCGACCGTTATGAAAGTCCTCGCCTCCTTACACGAGGCATCACAACAACGTTTCACCAGGCAACGCCGGTCAACTGCTGTTTGTGTACGAGAAATCGGTTGGAAACTTTCCTCATGTCAGCACGTAGTAGTTGTCGCCACCGGCACCAACCTTGTGTGAATGCTCTGAAAAGCTAAACATTTGCATATCACAGCATCTTCTTCCCGGCGATTAAATTTCTCGTCTGTAGCACGTCAGCTTCGTGTTGTAGCAATTTTAATGGCCAGTAGTGCAACTGAGTACTACATTTTTATCTTCGCTTGGAAGTATTTGTTCTACAGTTTTGCATTCCTCGACACTAAAATTATTTGAGTCAAACATCACGCACCCCTAAGCTCTACGTAACAACATATTATCGCTAACAGCCTTGAGTACTCATAACCTGAAGGAATTTGTTCAATGACATTTTCTGCATGGTTTTTAATACCTACTTCAGACCGCTTCCAGTTTTGATAAACCCAGTGCATCCCATACATGACATGAGCAGAGGCGTGACAGTTACATTTCTTAAACTGGAGATCATCCCACTTGCACGTATATCTCGTCCTTGTTGGTCATACGATACGAAGGTAGTTTCTTCACTGTGAGAGCGGCTCTTTCCAGGACCTGTTTCCAACGAGGCCGGCACTGTGTGATAACGGGTATGTGGGGCCCTAGGGAGTGGCATACCTTTGATATTTCCTAAGTTTCGTCTCATGGTATCTGCTCCATAAATTCATTGCATTTATGACCGTCGTTCCCAAGCTGAGGGTAATTAACCGCTGAGGGGTAAAATGTATTTTTCTGGGGGGAGGGAGGGTAAAAATGAAAGGTTCAATTGTGGTTCGGTCTCGAAGGTAAATTATTTTTAAAATATCATTACCATTATCACTATTTCGTAAGAATGTAATAATGATTACGTAAGTTACCAATATTAATTTTTCTCAAATACTAACATTAGCGTGTGACACAATCTGGTGGAGGTTCCAGCTTGTTAAAAAGATGTGTAAACAACATTTTCCTCGCATTATACACCCATTACACCAATAATTTCCACTTTGTACTATGCATCCAAAACAATAAAATTGAGACATATGTAACAAATGTCACATATAATTACAAACTATGAAGGAAAATTAATCTAACGGCAACAGACAGTTTTTTAAAACTCGTTAAGGAACAAGAGTGGAGTTTCCTACTTGTTAAAAAGATGTGTAAACAACATTTTCCTCGCATTATACACCCATTATACCAATAATTTCCACTTTGTACCATGCATCCAAAATAATAAAATTGAGACATATGTAACAAATGTCACATATAATTACAAACTATGAAGGAAAATTAATCTAACGGCAACAGAGAGTCTTTTAAAACTCGTTAAGGAACAAGAGTGGAGTTTCCTACTTGTTAAAAAGATGTGTAAACAACATTTTCCTCGCATTATACACCCATTACACCAATAATTTCCACTTTGTACCATGCATCCAAAATAATAAAATTGAGACATATGTAACAAATGTCACATATAATTACAAACTATGAAGGAAAATTAATCTAAAGGCAACAGAGAGCCTTTTAAAACTCATCAAGGAACAAGACTGGCAAGAACTTCATAGTGCCGATATCACAGATGACAAATATAATGCATTCCTTAACGCATTTTTCATTCTCTTTGAGAGTTGCTTTCCGTTAGAACGTTCTAAACGGAGTACCAGCAGTAAAAGGCAGCCTGGGTGGCTGACTAGTTGGATAAGGATATCATGTAGAACAAAGCGGGAATTATATCAAAATGTTAGCAGTAGTCACAATCAACCTATAGTTGCCAATTACAAACAGTATTGTAAGGTGCTTAAAACTGTTATTGGGAAGGCAAAAACTAAGTGGTGCGCAAATAGAATAGCTATTTCACAGGATAAAATTAAAACCATAAGGTCGGTTGTGAAAGAAGTGTCTGGTCAGCAGCACAAGGTCGACGATATAAAGTCAGTTCTTAGTAAAAATATTTCTGTTACTGATAAATCAGATATATGTATTTAAAAATCATTTTCTAAGCATTCCTGGTGAATTAAATAAAAATTTAGTTTTCACAGGGAATCACATAACTCTCTTGGAAAATGCCTTTCCGAGACTGATGTCTGAAATACTCCTCTGCGATACTGACAAGGGGGAGATTGAGTCAATAATTAAATCACTGAAGACTACGGACTCTCATGGATATGATGGAGTGTCTAGCAGAATATTAAAGTACTGCGCTGCACATGTTAGCCCTGTACTTAGCAATATTTCTAATTTTTCCTTTAGGATTGGTCAGTTTCCTGAACAATTAAAGTACTCAATAGGAAAGTCGCTTAATAAGAAGGGAGAAAGGGATAATGTAGGCAATTTTAGACCTATTTATATGCCATTAGTGTTTGTTAAAGTTATTGAAAAGGCTGTGTATATAAGGATAATTCATCATTTTATATCACATAATTTGCTATCAAATGTACAGTTCGGCTTTAGAAGTCGTTTAACAACTGAAAATGCTACATTTTCTTTTCTCTGTGTGGCACTGAATGGGTTAAACAAAACGTTTCGAACTCTAGGCATATTTTTTTATTTAACTAAGGCGTTTGATTGTGTTGTTCACAAAATATTGCTCCAGACGGTGGACCATTAAGGAATACAGAGATTAGCTCACAATTGGTTCACATCTTACTTTAAATACAAATGGAAAAAAGGTCATTATTCACAGTGTTAAGAATGGCTGTGATGTGGGGTCTGAGTAGGGCATGGTCAAATGGGGGTGTCCCAGGGTTCAGTGTTGGGACCACTTATTTTGCTTATTTATATAAATGATATGCCCTCTAGTATTACAGGTAGTTCAAAAATATTTATGTTTGCTGATGACACTAGCTTGGTAGTAAAGGATGTTGTGTGCAACGTTGCCTGTGTTTCAAATAGTGCAGTTCATGACGTAAGTTCATGGCTTGTAGAAAATAAACTAACGCTAAATGACAGTAAGACTCCGTTTTTACAGTTTCTAACACATAATTCAACAATACCTTACGTTTTAATTTCACAAAATGGGCATATGATTAGTGAAACTGAACAGTTCAAATTTCTAGGTGTTCAGAGAGAAAGCCCAAGTTCAGGATCTTGCTGAAAAACTTAATGCTGCCATTTTTTTCTTTTCTAACGTTATCTGCATTAAGTGATCATTCGGCACGAAAATTAGTCTACTCTGCTTATTTTCATTCTCTTATGTCGTTTGGTATTATATTTTGGGGCAATTCTTCCCATTCTAAAAGGATATTTTGGCTCAAAAACGGGCGGTTTCGGCAATAAGTGGTGTAAATTAATGAACCTCTTGTCGACCACTGTTCACTAATCTGGGTATTTTGACATTGGCCTCTCAATATATATTTTTTTACTGTCGTTTCTTATTAACAATATCATTCTTATTCCCAAGAATTAGCAGCTTTGTCTCAGTTAATACTCGGCAGAAATCAAATCTGCATTTGGATCTCACTTCCCTAACTCTTGTGCAGAAAAGTACGCAGTATACTGCTGCATCCACTTTCAATAAGCTGTCACAAGAATTCAAAATTCTTAGCAGTAATCCACGCGCTTTCAAATCGAAACTGGAGAGTTTTCTCATGGATCACTCCTTCTATTATGTCGAGGAGTTCCTTGAAAAATTAAGCTGATTTTTATGTTATATTGTTGAGTGCGTTTACTGAAACTTATGGCTTGACATTTTGGGTTCATAAACATTTTATTTTTACCTGTTATTATTTTTATGTTATAATTTCATGTACTGACACGTTCCATGACCTTCCTCAATTTGCTCCTATGGAACTTCACGTGTAAATAAAATAAAATAAAAATCATATACGCTTAAATACCTCATGAAAATTCTTTCTCTGAGTTGTAGGTGCTTCCTATGATAAAACTGCTTCGTTATTCGCTTCACAACGGGAACGAACTATGTGATTGTACAATATTATAGTAACTATGCAATGACACTCGGTGAATTGTGTAAGGTATAGGTCGCGAATTAATTTATTTATGCGTTTCGATATATCATCATCAGCCTTGATAAACAATGCTTCCTGTTCTGTACAATGGGTTTAGCTTAGCGTCATGTTTACCTTTCTTTTCATAGCTTGTTCATAAGTTTTAACAAGTGACATTATCAACTGATTGCCATTTTATATTTTAACATACGACATACTACACGATTTTATGGTGTATACGGTACTTGTTTCACTTTTTACCGTTGTACATCCTTGGGTAAAAAGAAATACCAATTTTATGGCACCATTGCCTATATCGCAACTGTTTATGTAACTATTTCATATTCCATGCTTATATTATAGTCGTTTCTGCATTTGTATGCTGTTCTTTGTTTTAATTTTCGTTTCACTTAATAACTAGCTCACTACCCAGCATTGCCCACTTCTATTGGTCCATCTCCCCCATACCCCTCTCTTTGTCCATCTCCACCACCGTCCTCTCTGTCCACCTCCTTCTCCACCCTCTCCCTGTCCCACCCTCTCCAGCCCCCCCTCAAACTATTTTCTACTGTCCATCTACTATTCCTCCTTATCTCTATCCATCTGCTCCCCCTCCCCCCTACTATGCCCATCTGCTACTCCCTAACTCTTTCCATCTCCTCCAACACCTTCTGAGTCTCTTTCCTCCTGCCTCTCTATCTCCGTCTAGCTCCCTTTATCTCCTCCTCCCCCTGTCTCAGTCCATCTTCTATTCCCCCTTTCTCTGTCTGTAGCCCCATCCCTCACTCCCTGTCCATCTCCTATATCCTTTCTCTGTTTATACCCTCTTCCCCATCACTGTGTCCAACTCCACCTCCCTCACATCTGAGTCTTTATCCTCCTTTCCCTCCTGTGTCTGTTCATGTCTTTCCCCCTCCATGTTATGAAATCCACACCAATAGGAGGTTGCTGGTTCTTATCCCCCCTCCTCCCCCCTCCCCCCTCCCCCCCCCCCCAGAGTATTTCTTTCCAGAGAATAAGTAACATGTGTACCAACTTTGAAGTTGAGACTAGAGTTCAGGGGAAGTTTTTTATCCACTGCTTTGCCAGAGTATGCACATGTCACATATACAGGGTGTTTCAAAAATGACCGGTATATTTGAAACGGCAATACAAACTAAACGAGCAGCGATAGAAATACACCGTTTGTTGCAATATGCTTGGGACAACAGTACATTTTCAGGCAGACAAACTTTCGAAATTACAGTAGTTACAATTTTCAACAACAGATGGCGCTGCGGTCTGGGAAACTCTATAGTACGATATTTTCCACATATCCACCATGCGTAGCAATAATATGGCGTAGTCTCTGAATGAAATTACCCGAAACCTTTGACAACGTGTCTGGCGGAATGGCTTCACAAGCAGATGAGATGTACTGCTTCAGCTGTTCAATTGTTTCTGGATTCTGGCGGTACACCTGGTCTTTCAAGTGTCCCCACAGAAAGAAGTCACAGGGGTTCATGTCTGGCGAATAGGGAGGCCAATCCACGCCGCCTCCTGTATGTTTCGGATAGCCCAAAGCAATCACACGATCATCGAAATATTCATTCAGGAAATTAAAGACGTCGGCCGTGCGATGTGGCCGGGCACCATCTTACATAAACCACGAGGTGTTCGCAGTGTCGTCTAAGGCAGTTTGTACCGCCACAAATTCACGAAGAATGTCCAGATAGCGTGATGCAGTAATCGTTTCGGATCTGAAAAATGGGCCAATGATTCCTTTGGAAGAAATGGCGGCCCACACAGTACTTTTTGAGGATGCAGGGACGATGGGACTGCAACATGGGGCTTTTCGGTTCCCCATATGCGCCAGTTCTGTTTATTGACGAAGCCGTCCAGGTAAAAATAAGCTTCGTCAGTAAACCAAATGCTGCCCACATGCATATCGCCGTCATCAATCCTGTGCACTATATCGTTAGCGAATGTCTCTCGTGCAGCAATGGTAGTGGCGCTGAGGGGTTGCCGCGTTTGAATTTTGTATGGATAGAGGTGTAAAGTCTGGCGCATGAGACGATACGTGGACGTTGGCGTCATTTGGACCGCAGCTGCAACACGGCGAACGGAAACCCGAGGCCGCTGTCGGATCACCTGCTGCACTAGCTGCGCGTTTCCCTCTGTGGTTGCCGTACACGGTCGCCCTATCTTTCCAGCACGTTCATCCGTCACGTTCCCAGTCCGTTGAAATTTTTCAAACAGATCCTTTATTGTATCGCTTTTCGGTCCTTTGGTTATATTAAACCTCCGTTGAAAACTTCGTCTTGTTGCAACAACACTGTGTTCTAGGCGGTGGAATTCCAGCACCAGAAAAATCCTCTGTTCTAAGGAATAAACCATGTTGTCTACAGCACACTTGCACGTTGTGAACAGCACACGCTTACAGCAGAAAGACGACGTACAGAATGGCGCACCCACAGACTGCGTTGTCTTCTATATCTTTCACATCCCTTGCAGCGCCATCTGTTGTTGAAAATTGTAAGTACTGTAATTTCGAAAGTTTGTCCGCCTGAAAATGTACTGTTGTCCCAAGCATATTGCAACAAACGGTGTATTTCTATCGCTGCTCGTTTAGTTTTTATTGCCGTTTCAAATATACCGGTCATTTTTGAGACACCCTGTATTTAACGTATTTCACAAATACTTTTACACATATTTCACTTGTATCTGTAGGGAATTTCGCCCCGCGGTTTAGATTTCACGCAGCTCAATCTCTATCAAGTCTTAGCTCTTGAACGACATGTCATGCAATGATATTATTTTGCATATACTTTCGAAAGCATACTTTTATACTGTCTGACAATCTTATTCCGAATAGAGTTAATGCTAAAGACGTAATAAATTAAAATGTCAAGCGTGATGCTGCTGTTCCTCACGCATCTCAGTGTTTATGATATCATATCTCCTGAGCTATGTGTCGCACAATGATATAATCTTGTAAGCACAATCCAGGCGTGTGTGAATAATGTCTGTGAGTTTTGCTATAAACAGAGTTAGCAATAAGTAAGTACGAATTAAAAAAAACATGCATAATGCGGTAGTTTTACTGCATGAAAAGCGAAAGTGCAGTAATCAATAAACTTTTTTCCTTTCATCATTTTGTGGGGGTTGTCAACGAGAAAAAATTTCGTAAAGGTTTGACATTACCTGTAAAGTTTGTTGAAAGTCCCTAAGTGCTCTCGTGCTCAAATATTGGATTAATAAAGTCATGAACTACACAAGTTTTTCACCCCCACACCTTTCATAGGTAGGTGGTTCTTATCACCACAGTGGTTCTCTCCACACACTTACGTGATATGTGTACCAAGTTTGTTTTAAATCGGTCCAGAGGCTTAGAAGGAGGTGTGAATGGTATATATATATATATATATATATATATATATATATATATATATATGTGTGTGTGTGTGTGTGTGTGTGTGTGTGTGTGTGTGTGTGTGTGTGTAAAATTGCGTCAAATTGCAACGGAATATTATCGGAGAAGGGGGAAAACGTATGGCAGAAGAAAAAAAGTGTGGAAATGGATCAATAGACGGCGTTGTATGTGTTAGAATACGTAAATGAAAACACCTGCCATGCACACGACCAATTGAAGTTATTGTCAACACGCCAGGTACACGTTTTCCCCCTTTCGCGTAAGCGACGTTCGCCATGACTGTCTCAATGTAGGATCGGGCTGTGCTTGTAAAGCTACGAGTATATTACCAGAAAGATGACTGTGCACACGTCGTTCTGCAGAAGTTCCGGACACCGAAGGGTTTGAAAAAAGGCGTTTGTCCGATGACTGCCGTGGATCTGGAGAAAATGATTCGGAAATTCGAAAAGACGGGTTCTTTTGGTGTGCAACCTGTGAGAGGGAGGAAACGAATTTATTCGACATCAGTGGACGCAGTGGCCACAGCAATACAGGAGGAGACGAGTGGTGGGGCGCAAACGTGTAGTGCGCCGAGAATTGCCCGAACATTGGACATACCAGTGAGCACGGTGCGTAAATTCCTACGAACCATCCTTATTTGCTATCTATTCAAAATTACCCCTGGACACAAGTTGCTTCCTGTTGACCTGCCAGCAAGAGAGATCTTTCCTTTAGAGTTTCTTTCTCGCATGGAAATGGACAGTGACTGGCCATGGAAGATTTTGTGGGCAGACGAAGCCCACTTCCATCTGACAGGATATGTCAATACACAGAATTGCCGAATATGGGCAACGGAAAATCCACACGCATATCAACCAGTACCACTCCATCCTGAATACGTGACTGTGTGGTGGGGGTTTACTACATCATTTATTATAGGGCCATCTTTTTTCGAAGAGACAGGAGCTTGCGTTCCTGTTAGCTGTACCGTCACTGGCAAGCGCTATGAGTGTCTTTTGCTCAACCACGTCATTCCAGCTCTCCAACAGCGTGGATTTGTGGATGGGATCATTTTTATGGAAGATGGTGCACCTCCGCACATTGCAAATCCAGTAAAGCAGCTGCTGAAACGTCATTATCAGCCGCCATTTCCTACAGCCTGGTCGTCCTGATCACATGATCTTAATCCGTGTGACTTCTGGCCATGGGGCTATCTGAAAGATGCTATGTTCAGTGTTCCGACTGAAAACTTAGCTGCATTGATGGCGCGCACTGCGCAACACATTTTGAAACAATTCCATCAGTTGTGGAACATGCTATTTCTCTATTTCAACTTGTTGCAGAAAAGGGTGGACAGCATATTCAACATGTTTTGCTCCAGTCACACGGAAATTAATAATCCGATTTGATTTTTATTGATACTTTTCATGCGGTATTTGGCCTCAGGACAATTAAAAACCAATGCGAGTGATGCTTTTTATGCGGTTTTTGGGTTCAGGATAGTTAAAAACCGATTTTTCCCATTCGATGTGATATGACCTTGCCGTAGTGGATGGGCTCACGTGACTAACAGTATAACACCTGTGCATCCATGCGCACTGAGTAGTACCGTTTGTTTAACGTCAAACATACACCTTAGGCATTTCTGTATGATTTCATCCCGTTAAGAAAGATGTGTTGAATTCTGTCTGCCTGAGAGTCTTGAATCCATTCATAGCGAGACCTCGCAGCTTGTTCACTAAGCGACAGTGCAGAACTTTATCGAATGCCTTCCGGAAGTCAATGAAAAAATCCAACTGGATGCAGTCACGTATGGCCCTCCGATGGACCAACGGAATGAGCCTTTTCAAAAGATTTGTTTTTGTCCAACCTAGTTTTATTTGGTTAGGGTAGTTTTATAGCCTAAATGTTGTAAAACGAGTGTATAAAACGTGCTCAACATTTCTACAAAAGACTGACGTCAACTATACTGCGCAACAGAGTTAAAGGGTTGATTTTTCAAACTCAGTCGTTTTCTCCTATCGCGACACAGTAGGTTGAAATTCAGCTCAGTACGCCTACAAGCTTCATATGTAATGGTGCAAAACTGTGGCACCCTGTGATCTCACCCGCACGCTCAAACAGCAAGCTGTCTACATATCCGGAAGAAATGGCAAAGCTCATAAGTTCACGCGAGATGTAAGCGGTGTTGATAACGTCACGTTAACACCAGACTTCACCACAATTCTGACCAATGCCACCGCAGACGAGTCACAGGATGGAAAGGTTGACACACCTTCCCTTACCTCCATCTCATCCTTTCACACGACGCCCCTGTGATGAAGGTCACAACCGAGACACCCAGTGTTGAGAGCATTCGGTTTCCTTACAGGTGGCCGAGGAAAACGTTTTAGACGCACTGCTGCTCAGAATCGAGCAGAAGGTGGTATAAAGGATGGCAATGGAATCACCCCCACCCCTTGGGCGTCCATTTACACACATTTCCAGGTCGGAAGCGACGGTTTGCAGTAGTACAACAGGACGATGCTCTTTATAACCTTCGACACTACTGACATCCCCAGGACGTTTAAACCCATTTCTAAGTACGTCATGGGTTCGCAACCACAACTTACGTGGTCTGAACCCTTTGGAGCGCAGTGCGACTGCTGTGGTATGAAGGTTCTAAACACTAGCGACAGTTCGCATCCATTCAACGAAATTTGAAAATAATCCGAAGCAGCGCTCCTGTAACTTGTGCACTGGTGGGTGGCAGTTTGACACATGCATGAATAAAATGATAAAATGACAAAGTCAGTTACTATTGGTTCGTCTTGAGCTTACTGAACTTTAATTAAAGAGAATTACATCAGATCCATTTCGCTTTTATTTATAAAGCATACTCCGTGGATATTCTGCAAACTGGATACATACGTTTGTACAGGGAAGATGCTTTACAAATAAAAGCGAAACACGTCTGGTGTTATTCTTTTTAACCAAATAGCAATACGCTCAAGACGCATAACCAATAGTAATTTATTTTGACAGTTGCTGCGGAAGATGGCCGTGCAAACAAACGTAAAATGGTAAAGGTTTTCTCTAAGACTGCTCCCTCCTCCCCAGTTCGGTAAAGCCCTCAGTGCCGCCCGTGCACCTTTGCTGAGCACTTTAAAAGTGCACCTGTACAGGGACAGCCATTCACTAATTCCTAGGCGCCTTCAGGACAGACAACCTCTTCGACACACCTCAGATTTCGCGTGCCTGTAAGCTGCCGCCAGAGCAGCGGGGTAGCGGTACTCAACTCAAGTGTGTTGAATGAATTGCCTGTCCTGTAGGCGCCTAATAATTGGCGAATAGTCGCTCCTGTACCGGTACATATTTACAGTGCTCAACAAAGGAGTGCAGATGGCACTGAGGTTGTCGCCGAACTGAATCGTCTTAGAGCGACCCTTTACGATTTTATCCACATTTGTGTCAACGCCTCAACTCCTCATGCCCACGCCTCCGGAGGGCGCGAATGAGTAAGGCTGGAAAAGCATAAAACCCTTTGCAGCTACAAATCGTGTTCAGTTTTCGTCTAACTGTTTATACCGGCTCCTATCGGTTCCACACGCTGTACTAAAGTAAAAATTACGGTCGCTCTGCACTCCAAAGCGGTAAGACCACATTCAGTGGGATTGTAGCCGCATAATGTACTTGGAGAAGAGCTGAATCGTCTTGGTGATGCCAGCAGTGTCGAAATTCTAAAGAATGTTGCTCACCATGCTGCAAACTGTCGTTTCCGACCGCGAGATGTGTTTAAATGAAACCCTTAGGAAAGAGATGATTTCATTGACTTCATTTACGCCATCTTCTGATGTATTTTTATGTCTATCCTGAACAGCGGTGTATTTGAAATGGTTCCCTCGGCTACCCAGAAGAAGACTGCTTCATTTCTACGGTTAGTTAGTTACGTGCTCCATTGATCAACGGCACGGAAAAACCGTTATGGAATGTGTCAAATGCACAAGAAATGCGCACGGGAAACAAGTTTTTTTGTTTGTTTTTTGTTTACATTATAGTGTTATACCTAAATATTTCTATCATCTATCCCATTCCCTTAAATGGGACAAAATGCATATATTATACTCCAGATTTATTTACTCATATTCAAGAATTCATCTATGGTACAGAAGGAGTTGTCAAGGAGGTATGATTTCAATTTGTTTTTGAAACTATTACTGCTGTCTGTCAGACATTTTATTTCATCTGGTAATTTATCAAAAAGTTTTATAGCAGCATATTTTACCCCTTTCTGTGCCAAAGATAGGTTTAGTAAAGGATAGTGTAGGTCTTTCTTTTTTCTGGTATTGTAATCATGAATGTCGCTGTTGATTTTAAACTGGTCCATGTCGTTGAGAAAAAATTTCATTACTGAGTAAATGTACTGTGAAGCAGTTGTAAGAATTCCTAACCTTTTAAACAGATGCCTACAAGATGTGCGACTATGAGCCCCACGCATTATTCTAACTACTTTCTTTTGAGCAGTGAATACCTTTTGCTACAGTCTTGAATTGCCCCGGAATATTATTCCGTATGACATCAGAGAGTGGAAGTATGCAAAGTATGTTAGCTTACTAATTTCTAAATCCTGAAAACTGGCAATTACTCTGATGGCAAAAGTTGCTGAACCTAGTCGCTTTAGGGGATCCAAAATATGAGTTTTCCAATTAAGATTCTTATCTGTATGTACACCCAAAAACGTAATATGCTCTACTCTGGCTACTGACTTCTTTTGATGTGTTATGTTTATTGAAGGCCTTATACAACGGTAGGCATCGCAGTTCTGACATTCATATCGGAGGTCTCAAGAAAAGGGATGACATGTGGGTGAGTGGAGATGTGGCGACCTCCCATTGTGTGACCCGTCCACGGTGACGCAGGACGGAATTGTAGTGAAATTTGGCGCCAATGAGATATCGCTAACCCACCTTACATCTCACATTAATTTCTGAGCCCTGGGCTGTTTGTCGCACATGTCGATGCGTCTCCTAACCTGAGAATGACGATTCAGGGCCCCAAGTGCGAATTTGCACCGCTATGAACGACGCTTGCAGGCACATTTGAGTCAAATTTGAAACTTCCACGTCACAATGGAAGAAAAGTCTGGCTTTCTAAAAAAGTGACTCTTTAATCCAGTTCACCGTGTATTTAGGTACGTGATTAAATTCATTTTTCCAACGAATCTTCTTGAAAACGCAAATGGCTTCCTCCTTTTCCAAATCGCTCGGAACCCTATGTAGCTGCTCCGGTATGCTACACACTGTTGCTAGCATTACTGTTTGAAGCGTTCACATTAAAGTGTGAAACGTCCCCTTTTAACAATTTTACAGGACTGTGCTTAACCTGACACACAATATTTTTTTAGCGCAACGCAATCTGACTTTCAACACACAATATTTTGTTAGCGCAACGCAATCTGACTTTCAAAATTCTCTACAAGAGAATGGCCCTGACTAACATTAACCTATACGTCTCACAAATCACTTACCTCACCAAAAATCTTCGCTGCTCAAGCTACTGCAATACAGCGAGCGCCACTACTGCCAGCTAAATAAAAGATTCAAACTATGGAAGGCACTAACTACTGATAGGGATAGTTAGCAAATGAAAGATATTAATAGAGAACAAACAATGTATTTACCTTGATATCATGACAAATTACAAAACTCCACCATCTCTCTCCCCACATCCACCACTGCTGGCGGCTCACCTCCAACTGCCCAACGCTACGCGCTGTTCACAGCCAGCTGCCTAGCACTACAATGGTTGAGTATTACAACAATGCAGAGCAGCCACAGACTGCACACGGCACAGCCGGTGATTTTCATACTGAGGTGGCGTTACCAATAAAAAAACCTAAACAGCCTACTTACATAGCCCCCATGCTCCCCACAAAAAATTTTACAAATTTTGTTGGGCACTGGCCAATACATATTTGTTAAAATTTTTTTTTCACAATTACAATAACAAAGAAATCAAATGCACACACTTATTGATACAATGTTGGTCAAAAGCTAAAATTTTCTCACAGTCCATAAAGACAGTCCTGATCATTCATCACATTGCAGTGTTTTTCTCAAAGTCTGAGCAGTAAAAGAAAATGCACACGGAAGTAGTGGATTTCCATGCAGTCTTGAAGAAGTATCGTTGTCCTTCCAATGGAAAGACAGTGCTGACTCTCGACATGCTGACAGGTAATGGGCCACAAGAGAGCAAACTCACAGCGGAGTCAGTCGAAGTTTTGAAGAGTATTGGTGGGTAGGTCATCACAGAGCAGACCCACTGTAGTCCTGGTAGAGATTACGGTATTGGTGGGCCACCAGAGGTGCAGACCCACTGCAGTCCTTGTAGAAATAATGGTATTGGTGAGTCATCAAAGGTGCAGACCCACTGCAGTCCTTGTAGAGATATAATGGTACTGGTGGGCCACCAGAGGCGCAGACCCACTGTAGTCCTTGTAGAGATGGCCAGCAGCCATCTGTTGTGACTGTGCAGGTACACAATCACCATTGAAGAGTCTTGCGGATAATATAACAAGTCCATAACCACCACTTGTGCACTCACAAAGTTGTTGGAATTGTCCTTAGAACAAGCAATGCTGTTATCCAGTCCCTTGCTGAATTATTAACACACGTGCAAACACTAACAGTCCCTACTTCTCACATATTGTCCATATACTATGACCAATAGAAACGTGTGCAGTGAAATGTAACTTACAAGTTACTTAATTTGATGACCTGGTGTCAATTACAATTTTATAACATAAGAACACAATAACAAAGATACAAAACACATCATTCAAGAACATAACAATACAAATAACAGTTGCGGTAATAGGGGCTTTACAAAAGAATAGAAATAAACATATACATCAGTGTTACAAAAATAATGACATAAGTACATACATAAAGATCAGAATAACTTTTGGAACATCAACATCACACATGAGCATTAAAACAGAACAGATAAATGTCTAAACATCTTTACAAAGTAAATAACATAGTATCTGAAAAATTATACAACATAAAGCTAAACACATAAAGACAGGAAAAACACAAATATAAAAGAGTACACAAACACATAGTGAGATAACACAAAAGGAAAGGACAGGGTTCGTTTTCAGTGTAACTTTTGGTACTGCAGTATTTTGCGAACAAAACCTTTTTTGTTCTTGGAGATCTCCCTTCGTTCATCATTATTCCCAAAAAGTCCTATCTGTACCTCTTTTCTGTGTTCCAACCATATTTCTTTCAAAATAGTTAGTTCTTAGTGCACAATACTCATTTTTGCCAAATCTGTTTCTTATATAATCTACCCCTCTTACGCTAACTTAAATCTACTGAGCTCAGATGCTAAACTAAGGGACGAGGCAATGCAGCATCACATAAAACAATTAATATAAACAGCAATGAAAAAAAACGCAGATTTGCGAAGCAAGCAGCATTAAGAAATTAGCAAAGCAATTGTAATATTACAACTAATCTAAGGCAATGTGCAACAAATAATAACAAGAAATCATTAGTAAAACTGGCTTAACAGAATAATACAAAGTCAAATTCAATAACACTATGCCTGGCAAACAGCAGCAACTTATACCTAAACATGACATAGCTCAAGCAGAAAAAATATTACAGTAAAAATGGCCATGTTTAAAACTTACGTCACATCTTAACACTAGAGTGATGCATCACAAAAACTTACTCTACGAAAAGAATTAACAAGTAGTTGAAAAGAAAATTATGTATGCAGTTCCTGTTATTAGTCCCTTCTTATTGGTCTTTCCATTCCAAGAGCTCCTTTTTCGAAGAATGTGGGTCATAAAATAATTATTTAATAGATCTGTTGACAGAAAGTGTCCACATTAGCAAATGAATTCTTTTTTTTTTTTTTATAAAACCTATGCTGCAACACAGCTGGAAGCTAGATATCAAATGAAATAAGCAACTATGAAAGGCAAAGCATAAAAATATCATTCAATAGTCATGTGACATTTCATAAGTTAGTGGAAAAATCTCTCAACTAGAGAGACAGTAGTCATAATCAGGTGTATAGACATAAAAATATTTCTCGTCATTTCATTAGGCATCCAGTGTAATCATATGTTTTCAAGTTCGACGGTGTCGTTTTTGCGATGCTTTCTACAAAAGAATGTCAGAAGCGAGGTTAATGGCCTCCCTTTTTGTTTTTCTACCTGTGCCGCTGGAAGGCTAATGGCCTTTTTTTTTTTTTTTTTTCGGGCGGCTGTCGCCCAGGTGGGTGCCCGCGACGCATTACGTGCAGGTGGTCACTTAACTTTCGTACGGAAATATTTACGACAGCAGTTTTCGCTACAATGGCAGTCTTATATAAAAATTTCATAGGTCAAGCATTTGTGTTACAAATCTGTAGAAACAAAATCCTATAAATATAAGTGTCCAAAAAAAATATTCGTCAGCATTGTGATACATTCACGCATTTACACACATTTCATAATTCTAAAAGTACGATTCTCGGTTTCCAACATACGTCTTCACAAGGCAGAGTTCCTAACCGCTACTCATTACTCCTTACCTTATTACACATATACAAATTCGTCGACACTTCAATATTTCATCGTAACATACGTATCATAATCAGATTCCTCATATAGCATCATCTCATTGATAATAAACATACCTCAACAACATAATACACATCGTCGCCGTAAAAATAACATCATAACACCTCAGTCAACTCTCAAAATCGTCGTAGCTTTCTAATTTCAAAACCTAAAAAAAATTCTCTGCTCATGTCAAAAGTGTCATCTGCCTCAAACGTACTTTAAAAATCATGATTCCATACCAAACACATCATTCAAAGCTCACATAGTATCACAATGGTTCCAAAAAAATATGAACAGTTTACAAAGTACAAACAAAATACAATTTCATAAGTGTGAAGTTATTCAACTGTGTAATTACGTAAGCATCTGTCACTAATGTAGTAAAAAAAATGTTTGTCTCTCTCAGTTAAATGATCTGATAGCTGTGTAATACTGTGTTGGAGAAATATGGTACCGATGTGTAAAGTTGTATAAGCAAATACCATATTAGCTAGGGTTCCTTGTGGTTGCCACACACATGGTACACAAAGTAAGCGTGTACCCCCCTGAGGATGCGTCGTGATATAGTCGTGTAGCTGTCAAATAAACTAACCACTGTGTCACCTGGTATCTCTCAGAAAGCACCTTGAATCCATAATGTATTTGCAAGTAAACCAAAATGTTGCATTAAAATCTCAAGTTAAAAAAGCACATTATCTCTCAATAAACGGTTTTACGTGTGAAATGTGGTGTAAACCTTTGCTCTTCATAGTACTCAGAGTTTGAACAATGCAATTAACATGCGGTATACGTCGTTAAAGAATACTGGAATTTTTCTCAAGGTTAGCGTCAATGTTATTTTTCTCGGAGCCAGCCGGCGCAGGTGTCTGCCTGCGGTGCGGGTCATTGTTGGCGCGCGTCGTTAATGGGATTCGGAGACCGAACTTCTAGAAATTCACCTTGCCGAGAGGGCCCTGCCGTGTTTAAATCCCGCCAGTTCTGATGCAATTCAGGTCTGTCGTTACGATCACATCGTCTGTCGTCATGTCGGTAGTTTCTGTGGTTTCTTTCTTGTCGGTTAAGTGGTGGAGAATTTCTCCCTGAATCGTGACTGCGCGCTGGACCGTTGCGTCTAAAGTTATTCTGTCCCTCGTAATAATAATTGTTTTCGTTCCCATATTGTCTGTTTCTCTGATTGTCTCTGTGATAGTGATTACCGCGGAGAGGTGATCTTTCCCTGTAATTATTACTACTCTGCCAACGGTTGTTATACGGGTGGTGTCTGTTTCGGTCACGATTTGTGTTGTGAGAATAGCCTTGTCGCGTCCAGTTATTATTTCTTTCATCGCGGAATTGCGACGGATGTGATCTGTAATAGTTGTGCTCGTGGGTTCCGCGATTGTCAGTGTCAATTTCCAGTTCTTGTAAGAGTCCTTGAAATGCTTCAATGTCGTCTTTGCAACGTCCTGCCAAAATAATGTGTCGCAAATGTTCAGGCAGTTTGATTAAGCAAATGCGGATGAGTTCTGAGGGGCTGTATGGGTTTGACAGGTACTGATTCTTGTGCAACATGTCTTCAAAATATTTCACAAGACTGGAGAATTCATATTGTTCGAAATGTTTCATCATTATGATGCTATGTTTTACTCGGTCTTGTGTGGCTTGAGACCAATATGCTGAGAGGAAGGCATGGTAAAATTCTCCTTCACTATGACAATCGTGAATGACCGAACGCATTCTTACAGCTGGTTCATTCTCTAAATAGCCACACATAAATTCTAATCTGTGTTCTAATGACCAGTTGGGAGGAAAACAATGAGAGAATTGATGGAGCCACGCTTGTGGATGAATGTCGTTGGCAGAATTTTTAAACGTTTTGAATTTACGTGTAGTAATGAACAGCTTATAGTCAAAGTCATCATATCGGCGAGTCGCATATCGGTCATTGTTACGTCGTTTCGGCGGTTCCACTTCAAAATTCGGTGCACCTTGCCAATTTCTTTCATAATTTCCGAAATGCGCTGTGTTATTATTTTGTGGCTGTTCCGTATTTCTATGTCCCTCTTTCTGTACTGGAGCGCGAGTGTCCTCTGAAATATGTAATTCTTGTATTACCTGCGTCAACTGATCTTGTACTTCCCGGATTTCTCTTTTGTACTGTGTATTGATTTGATTTCGATTTTGTTTGAATTTTCTAATTTGTTCATACTCTTCTGTGTCAGTGAAGGCTACAGGTCTTGTGTCATTCAGATCATCATCTACCTTTGTAGATAAGTTAGTGACCTGATCCGAAAGTTCGGCTACTTTCTCCGATAGTGAACACATTTCCTCAGTGTGTTTTTCTGAACCAAGTTTCAGAGTGTCCATTTGTGTTGAAATCGAATCTACTGTGTCCTTCAAGTTTTCCTGAGTTTTTGCAAGTTGCGTAACCGAATCGGTAGATGCAACTGAGTCAAATTTAGCTTGCAAGGTCTCATGATTTTCATGAACAGTAGTTTGCAGTTCTTTTATGGCTGCTTCGTGATTCTGTAGTGCATTTTCATGACGCGAAAAAATAGGTTGGCAATGCTCACAAATTTGTGTTTTTACGTCACTACAGACTTTTTGACATTTCGATTCAATGTGATGTAACTCAGTAGTTAAATCTTCACGTGTTTGTTCAACCGTGGAGTCTAACTTTTGAAGCTGTTGCTGTGTTTGACTCTGATTTCGTTCCATTTGTTTCTGATTTTGTTCGATTGTGTCTAATTTTTCAAGCTTTTGTTGTGTTTGTCTCTGATGTTGTTCCATTTGTTGCATTAGCTGTAATAACAATGCATTAGTGTCTGGAATCTGTTCCTCTACGCTTTTCGGCAGTGCATTTGCACCGGCAACATTCACATTTTGACAAGCAGAAAATGTGTCTTGACTTATTTGAGAAAACGGTGAGGATCCAAAACCTGAATCTACAGTATTTGTGAGATCGTCTCGTGTCATTTCGGATTCCTGAGCCGCGCTATTGCCGACCGATCGATCGATAATGCTTCCCTGTTCTCTAATTGTTTCGCTGTCTACACCATTGTTTGCAACCCGCTCCATTTCCCTATGCACAATTACCAAATTACTACTTTGAACGTCTGTTAATTCATTACACAGTGGTGCTGGCAAACTACGCTCGTCGTCACTATTATTTCTCAGTTTGCTTTGGAGCCTAGTGTTACGTTTTTCACACGCCATTATTGTCACAGTATTTCACACGACAACACAGAAAAACACAATTTCAAGAGCAAAAATAAGAGAACACATTAACATAACACTGAAAATAATATCTAGTTAATTGCAGCTGCGAAATACTTGGTGCAAATCTACATGCATACCACAACTGTTTTATTGTACAACAATGAAAAACTACAACTACAATGGAAATTCTCTACAATTACGCGCTAGCAATAAACAAAAGCCACACTAATTACACAAACTACAAGAAAAAATCAGAAGATTCCAGTGAGGTATCCTAGGCTAAGGGTCGACATATGAAACGTCCCCTTTTAATAATTTTACACTACTGTGCTTATACTGACACACAATATTTTTTAGCGCAACGCAATCTGACTTTCCAACACACAATATTTTGTTAGCGCAACGCAATCTGACTTTCAAAATTCTCTACAAGAGAATGGCCCTGACTAACATTAACCTATACGTCTCACAAATCACTTACCTCACCAAAAATCTTCGCTGCTCAAGCTACTGCAATACAGCGAGCGCCACTACTGCCAGCTAAATAAAAGATTCAAACTATGGAAGGCACTAACTACTGATAGGGATAGTTAGCAAATGAAAGATATTAATAGAGAACAAACAATGTATTTACCTTGATATCATGACAAATTACAAAACTCCACCATCTCTCTCCCCACATCCACCACTGCTGGCGGCTCACCTCCAACTGCCCAACGCTACGCGCTGTTCACAGCCAGCTGCCTAACACTACAATGGTTGAGTATTACAACAATGCAGAGCAGCCACAGACTGCACACGGCACAGCCGGTGATTTTCATACTGAGGTGGCGTTACCAATAAAAAAACCTAAACAGCCTACTTACAAGTGTACAGAGATGTAAGTCCCATGTGCGATTTTTGGTATAATCATGGAAGCTTAAGGAGGAGTAAGGTCTGAAATATTCAGATTTGCCGTTCCTAGCTGTGTGTGTAAGGGTTGTGGGTTGCACCTGATATCACGACAGGATGTCTTAGGTTCAAGACCTTTTAGTCCCCTTCATTTACGCTGACGAATCCATTCTATATTTTCTTTTCTTTTTGTTCTTTGAGACTTTTTTCCTTTTGAACCCCACACAAGGATTTGATCTTCAATCAATCCAACTTCTCAGAAATAATTTCCATTTCTTGGGTTGGTATGTCGCTCGTTTCAGTTATGGAATTAGCTTCCATCTGTTCCATCCCCAATGTTTGGGTGATCGAGGTCTCAGCACGGCCCTCAATTTTTGCTTTAATTTTTTCTATGTTCTCCATTTTGGTCTCACTAGATTTAGCGATTTATTCGGTAAACACCACGAAGCCCCACGTGGTGCAAGGCTAATTATTCACGGAGGTCTCTCGTTATCCAGGAGGCTCCATTAGTGACATCTTACCATGTGTCACGCACTCGTCGGCACGGATCTCATCACACCTTGGTTTGGGTACCGAGGAAATTGGGGAAGGACAGTGCGAGCGGATTTGTTATGCTACAGCCGGCATCCTCAGCTTCACGTGAACAAGCAAACCTCTCTACCAGCACGGTCAATGCTTTGAGAAGGCGGTGTCTCCTGGAGAGGAAATTTAACTCAATTATTCCTCACTAGGAGCGGACAAGCTATTCTATCTCATATAGAGGTAAGTTCGCTGAAATTCCGTCGTTTTTTACCCATAAAAATTACGCAATTGACCGATATCGCAACATATTACAAATTATACTGGTGAACCCTTCCCTCTTAACAAATTTCCTAAACAAATCATATTTTCGCAACAAACTGTCCTATTCACTGATATCTTACGTTCGGCATTCTTTTCTTCTCTTCGATGGTTTCCTCACTCGTCGTTTTGGCACATATTCGGCACTTCAGCTATGCAATAGAAGTTACCCTTATCTTTTCTCATAAATCACATTCCTAAAATTATGCTCACATCTGAATGCCATACGGTAGTACCCCACACAGTTTTTGACATGTAGTTCCTCTTATTCCCCTCACTGCAGTGCTAACTACAGAACTGCGTACTTCTAGAATTGCTATTTTGATGGGGTGCTACCTCACGTGAACTGAGCCTTCACAGTTTTGCTCGCAGGTTAATTGGTTTGTTATTGACGGTAGCCGAACGTAACTGCCGCCTATCACTGGTGTCAGTTTTCATTATCTGGAACAATGTTCCCTGAGTTCCAGCACGCGTCGCCGAAGGTCAATTTTTGTGCGACACTCCCTCTCATCTCCAGTAGATATTACATTGCTAGTGTCGTCACTTTTGCGAAACTCCCGCTCCCCAGGCACGCAATCCTGAAAGGATTATCCGTGTCGACTCGATCAGTAGTCTCAGAAGCACTTTTCCTCCTTCTTCCCGTACCCCCTCACTGCTCCTCAAGAGGTGACGCCATCACAGGTGGCTATGAATCTGCGTCCTTGAGAAGCAAATGCGTCAGTAGCGCTTGATTACTCCCAACATCTTTTAACATTATCAGTAGCTTCCTTGCAACCTCTACAACATCTACAAATAAAATACCGCCTGAAGCTCTTCTCTGCATGACACAAAAATCATCGGCACCTCTATTTCGCTGTACATGTCGCTCGGTCTCCACGCCCTCAAAACGACACCCAGTATCACCCCGTGGGGTATATACTGTTGCACCTAAATCAATATCATCCGTTTAGCTACACATACACGCAAATGCTTCAGTACAGCACACACTCACGTAGTCTGACGCCACAAATGATTCAGAAAGTGCAGTTTCACAAGACGGTGAAGCTGATAATTTTACATAACTCTCGTTTCCTACAAAAATGGTCAAATGGTTCTGAGCACTATGGGACTTAACATCTGAGGTCATCACTACCCTAGAACTTAGAACTACTTAAACCTAACTATCCTAAGGACATCACACACATCCATGCCCGAGGCAGGATTCGAACCTGCGACCGTAGCGGTCGCTCGGCTCCAGACTGTAGCTCCTAGAACCGCTCTGCCATACCGGCCGGCTCGTTTCCTACACCTTAGTACTTCACGTAGCAACTAAAGTTACGCTGTTGACTTGTTTCTCTTTTTTTTTGTGTTTCCATGCAAGCACTATCCTTTCCCATTATTTCAAGCATCTGCAAAAGCCTCATATTCCTATCGCGAGAGAAACAAGCTTGTGTTCGATTTTAGCCAACCACTCATCAAATTCTTTCTACCTCTTCTCAGCATGTTCTGGAGTAACTATTGCAAATGGTTTGTCTTTTCCTAACTCCCATTTTTTTCCAATATATCAGCGTGGTCTGTTCTCATAGTCGCACATTTGCCTTATCTGCTCGCAACAGCTAACTGGACTGCTAAAATTTCCAGCGTTCCACTCATGGTAACCTAGTGTGGTATTGACAATGACATGATTAATCCCCTATCAATTACATAGAAAACTTTATACAATTCTACAAAATGAACCACACCCCTTCCACAAGATAAGATATACTGCCCATACTAACTAGAGGAAAACTAACACACACACACACACACACACACACACTGCCCAGCCATTCAATCGAACTCCTGCGCCACGACAAGAACACCTGGCCCATACTGAATTTTGACAAAAAAGTAACACCTCCCATGACACTATCTTACCTAAAGCATCTTCTGTGCTGGGCGGGAGGGTCTGAGCACTGAGCACTTAAATGAAAGTCGGAGGCTATGCCGACCACCAAATCTGCACAGGCCTTGACAGTCAGACGAAGCGTGTCCCGCAACATAGTGCGGTGAGGGCCCTAGAGGCGTAGTGAAGCCATCTTCCCAAAGCCCATGACGCTGCCAGGGGAAAATTATTAATAGCCTCGGGAACCAGATGGATAAAATAGTAACGACATCCACAAAGTTATATGACAAATAACTTGGTATACAAAAACGTGTGAATATAGGAACCTTGAATGTAAGTGGCCTTGGCCATAAAGATTACTAATTTATGAATTACTGAGGGAGGTTAAGAAAACTAAGGTTGACTTGGTTATGTCGTCGGAGACTAAGGAGGGACAGAAGGAAACATTTGATATGGTAAATCATGAAGCAGTATTAGCGAATTAGCCACTGAAAATAAAGTACATGAGAAATGAAGGAGCAGGATAGCGTCTTACACTTGGGCAAATGAAAGATATGGTTACATGCATATTCAGAACAGCTGGGGAGTGTTTAAGACCACAAAGTAGAACGAAAGTGTGGATCGAACAAATTTTACAAGAGCTTACATAGTGTCCATAAAACACAAAGAAAAGAAACAAGAAACTTGTAAGAGCTGCAAATAAAGTGAGCTGGGGAAGATACATATAATATAGAAAGAAATGTACACGGTCGTCAGTCTACTGCATTCAGTACAATGAGACACCTGAACAAAGGAGAAAAGGACGTGGAAAATCTAGATCTTCTAAATATTGTAGACTGATTGAAATTCTTAAAGTGTGTCGTTGGGAGAAGAGGAAGAAGAGAAGAATGAAGAAGCAGAAGAAACAAATATGTCTTTTGAAAACTGATAAAAATAATTTAAGAGGTCTTACAAAGCTATGAAAACCGCAAACCTCCTTGGACGGACATTCTACACTTTTTAAACACCTACCAGAAGAAAAATACCAATTGAACGAAAGAAAAAAAAATGTTACTACCAACTTTTAAAAGAGGATCAGTAGTATGGAAATTATAGAAATATAAGTCTCTTAAAAAGATGCACGCAAAATAATTGTTTGTGATGATAATAATAGAAACATCGTAGATAGCATATTACCGAAGAACAAATAGGTTTTAGGAAACGAAGGTCACGCTCAGATAACATCCAGGGAGTAACGAGAAGAGACAGACAAAACATTAGACCGTCAGGAAGAATGTAGCCTTTTTGCAACTTAAATGTCAAGGTTCAGCAATACAGAAAAGAATGGCGAGAAGATATGAAAAGAATGGACGTTGCACGTTTTCCAAAACAACTTCTACAGTACATCCGTAAAGGAAGAAGAAACATTGGTAGACCAAGAAGAAGATGGATAGATCAAGAAATCGCAAAGGACTAACTGGTCTAGTGTTTTGGAGAAGAAGAACAATCACCTACAGAATAGGAAATATCATGAGAAAACATCGAATACATGTGACGTACAGAAGAAACAATACACTCATGTTGTGCTAATGTAGCCTTGTGATCGACTGAGTTTGACAGTCACAGGGCACACTCAGTGTAAAATAAGCCATTGTTCAAATGGTTCAAATGGCTCTGAGCACTATGGGACTCAACTGCTGAGGTCATTAGTCCCCTAGAACTTAGAACTAGTTAAACCTAACTAACCTAAGGACACCACAGACATCCATGCCCGAGGCAGGATTCGAACCTGTGACCGTAGCGGTCTTGCGATTCCAGACTGCAGCGCCTTTAACCGCACGGCCACTTCGGCCGGCAAGCCATTGTTCCTCTGTTAAATTTAAACAGAACAACAGCAAATATGGTGGCAACATTTTCCTAAGATATATATATATATATATATATATATATATATATATATATATATATATATATATATATTTCAGAGAAAACAAAAACCCACTGAAGATGTCACAACTGTGATGAAACATGTCTGGAAATAAAACAAAACTGTATTCTTGCAAGAAGAAGGTGGACCCTCTTAATTCACTATTAGGTAACTCTTCAAGTGAAATGATATAAATATGACGCGAAAGAAGACAGGAAATTATGAAAATAGAATTATAAAAGTAATTACGAAAGTAACACGATTTTTTACTGCAGTTAAGTCAGTCTCTCAATGTAGTTTCCTGTCAATGTGATCAACTTGTCATATGGTGCCAAATGAGAAGTTGCTTGAGTAACACTGAAACGACATAGATACACATGCCACTGAAGTGCCACATCGAAATGTTTGCATCAGCCTGTTAGTCATGCAATGTTTAAGTACTTTGTTGAAAATCTGTGGTGGTACAAAACCACTGACATTGTTTGCGCGTCAGCATGAAGGGTACGTCTTTCCTACCTGATGAATAAAAACGGATCCTCCCCTCCAGTGAATAATAAAAAAATACCAGATTTGACGTTCAATGATTGATAAGGTGAACTTTCCTTTCCTTGCTGCAGATACATGAGGAAAGGACATGAGTGAGTCGTATACGGTCCGAAGAGAAAGCTGGGGAGCAAACTTTAGGTCCCAATCATTGCAGGGTAAGAAATACACGGTTTTAGTTGGATTGGTTACCTTATCCTGGATTTATATGACTGATTTATCCATAGATTATTTCTAATTTTAGATTCTCCCTCAGGTTTCTGCAGCATTTGCAAAATAGGCGTAGGACTTTCAAGTCCTCTTCGACATTATCACAGATGTGTGAAAAGAGAGAGATTGACTTATATGTTTGTTTGTTGTAACCGAAATGTTGGAAGATAATCACTAAATCTTTCTCTGCAATGTCCTCCAGTAATATAAAAATTAGTTTTTGGTTTGTTAGTCAATGTTACGCTTTGCGGGCTCACAGATGTTCGGTTTGTGCAGCAAATGAAGAGGCAAATTAAGTTTTGAGATACTGCAAAATGTTAGTGATGCTTAAGAAGCGAATTCTGAAGGTGCTTCCTGAAAATGTTAAAGCTGTATGACCATACAAAAAAAAAAAAGGAAAAGAAACAACGGACAGGTGTGAGTGGTGTTCGCGCTCCAAGTTTTGCGCACAATCTTAATTACGTACATGGACAGTTCATCCATTTCAAGAATCGGGAATCTAGACAATTTTTTCCTGTCATCTATATCGATACTGCCGGCCGGGGTGGCCAAGCGGTTCTAGGCGCTACAGTCTGGAACCGCGTGACCGCTACGGTCGCAGGTTCGAATCCTGCCTCGGGCATGGATGTGTGTGATGTCCTTAGGTTAGTTAGGTTTAAGTAGTTCTAAGTTCTAGGGGACTGATGACCTTAGAAGTTGAGTCCCATAGTGCTCAGAGCCATTTGAACCATATATCGATACTGGCAAAATACGGGTCGGAGGATTTCCAAACTTTCGAGAACGTTTCAATTTTAAGTTTAATTTCTTTGTGTAATTTTGCACTCACTACTGTAATTTTTCATTTATTTTATTAATTTTGGAATTATATTAATATGCTATACTAACTGACAAATGGCGATGCTTTGTCTGTTCTCGTCCCTTTTGCGATTACTACTAAGATTTGACGAAATCCTCAAGAAAAGGTAACGGTACAGTCGGCCATAGGGCTGTTGTTACCTAGATGTCGAATTGTTCTGCGGAACAGTTCAATGGATATTTAATGGAATATCGGAACCTCATTCCAAACAATGGAAATGCAAAAAAAAGAAAAAAAAATGGCTCTGAGCACTATGGGACTTAACATCTGAGGTCATCAGTCCGCTAGAACTTAGAACTACTTAAACCTAACTAACCTAAGGACATCACACACATCCATGCCCGAGGCAGGATTCGAACCTGCGACCGTAGCGGTCGCGCGGTTCCAGTCTGAAGCGCCTGGAACCGCTCCGCCACACCGGCCGGCATGGAAGTGCAATCGTGTATCAGTTCCGAGTACTGCTTTGTTCTGAAACATTACAGATGCTGTGCGTGTCGTAAGCAAAGACTGTCAGGGAATGTTTGCAAGCAGAGCGAGCCGGGCACATTAACGCTTGTCATCGCTAAATGGCAAAGGGATCATTTCCACAGCGACGGGGAATTTCATTTCATCTTAGCTCATCCAATTAGCACGAAGTATTTGCAAATTATACACTCAAAGCTCGTTCCTGAATCACTCTGTCGATTACTGAAAACCGAATAAAAATCACTGTAGTAGTTCCTTGTTTTTTGACAGACTACGAATGAAATGTACATTTCTGATACCAAAACAATGTTTGTATGGGAAATAATTACAAATTCACAATTTTCGAGTTTTTTCGTTTACTCATAGTGTGAAACCTTACTTCTTGACCAATTTCATGATTCTAGGTTATGATGAATCAGTTTGCGAGTATGAAAATATGGCCGTCTGTTTTTATTACATTGACTTTGAAGCTAAATTTTTTATAGGGACCAGGGTTCGTAGACGTTAGTATGTGACACGAATTTCACCTCGATACCTCTGAGAAAAAGTGGTCTTCACAGTCAGGCAGAGAGACAGACAGACAGACAGACAGACGGACAACGACGTGAAGCAATGAGGGTTCAGTTTTTACCGACTGGTGTGCAGCACCTTAAAACTCGGCCTTTCTGATGTTACGTTTTGGTAGGTAGTACTAAGCAAGCTGAAACTAATTCAATGCTCCAGAGGTTTCCCACCATTACTCTCTGTGCAACATGAAGTACTTCCTTATTTTCTTCTCATTGCAGAGCTCTATCGTCGTGCACGTAAGAATTACAGCTTTCGACGGAATGTGATCACATTTACTTCTCTGTATTCTGCGGCCACTTCACGATTTTCGACGTTATGAAGGACTTGAAAATCAGTAGGCAAATTAGTTGCGCAAGGAGCGACAAACGCTTGCTGCAAACAACATGTGTTCCTGGTGTCACGCGGTGTGAACCGCTACTAAGAACTGTTGAAGTTACTCATCGGTTTTTTCCGTAGCGGAAATAATAATTGATTTCATTTGTTAGAAGGTTTGAGAATTTCTTTCCTGTTCTGTGTTTGTGAGCATATGTGTTATAATGTAAACAGGAATTAAAGTCGCGGAATTGTATACCAGTTATAATGGATTATACTGTAAATTATGAAAGTATGTGAATGCAGCTTGCCGCTAACTTGGTGTAATGTCTCTCATACATGAACCTGTACAGCAAAGTAAGGGCCTCCTGTTTTATCTTTAGGATGACCCGTGATAATACAGGCAAACAATTATACTAATGGAGGATTCTGCGTATTTTCTCTAATTTCATTCGCTCTCTCTCTCTCTCTGTCCTTTATCTATATACAGTTTTAAATATATTATTGAATTACGTGAACTCAGCCCAATAGAATCTCTGGTAGAGCCCTTCGTCTTAATATTCAGCGGCTGGCTTACTGTAAAAGATCTTTATATCTATTATTATTGTTAAGCGCTGCATTCAGTTGGGAAAATCGATCGTTTGAACAATTCGTTCATTTTACGACAGACTTAGAATTTCAGATGTGTCCGAAGCCTTTTTGGACGATTTTATAAAATAGCGGTGATTGCAGGCTCTCTTCGTCACAACTGAAACTTCCCCACTAATTACAGGGCCAAGACAATCATCAATGATTCAGACAGAGAACTCATTCGTCATTCACTCTAGAATAAAAGGGTCACAAACCTTATTTCTGAGGAAAAATCGTATATTCAATCCATCTCCAGTACATGTTCCGTTTTCTGTTGATTCCAAGTCTTACTTAATTTGCGTTTACAGTTTTTCTCTCTCTCCAAATAACCCGCTAGTGGCACAAACGTTAATAGCTCGCTTTAGCGAGAAGAAGAGCAAATATGTCTCTTTTAGCAGCCCGACAATCTTCCAACAGATACTTCCGAAGCTGTTCTAGTTATCCGTCCCTGACAACCATGGAGAATACATATATGTATGTATCTCTGTTCTTCCAAAGAATAAACGTACTAGAGAAATACCTTGGCGTCGACGAGCTGTCGGCGCATATATTACTAGAAAATCCGATCAGATACTTTCCAAAAGTGAATAAATGTGGATGATTTGATTGATAATTATTAATTATTGCTTGGTAGAGGGTAATTTTCCGTGGGGAGATTACACAGTGAAGAGGAATGTTGAAGCAATATTAGAAAATTTAATTTTATCCATATTTCGCAGCTTCAAATGTGACTGTATTCAATACACTGAAAGTATGAATTTAAAAACGCTTTCACTCACAACTTTTTGTGTTTTATTAAGTACATGACGCATTTACGACCCTGTGGGTCCATCATCAGGTGTAATTTGTCTTAATACATACTTTATTTTTCTCTTGAATGAGTTGTTGTTGTTGTGGTCTTCAGTCCTCAGACTGGTTTGATGCAGCTCTCCATGCTAATCTATCCTGTGCAAGCTCCTTCATCTCCCAGTACCTACTGCAACCTACATCCTTCTGAATCTGCTTAGTGTATTCATCTCTTGGTCTCCATCTACGATTTTTACCTTCCACGCTGCCCTCCAATGCTAAATTTGAATGCGGTGAAATGCATATTCCTGTCATGAAAAGATTTGATGTTAGGTTATTAATTTCGTAGGTCAAACGTGGAAATATGTGCGAAATATTGGAAAAGATGAACAGTGTAAACTTACCACATAATCCTGGAAAAGCGTTTTCAACGTTTCAACATCATCATACATTGTTTTCTCCATTGTTTTCGTACATATCACTTCACTCAAGAGGCACATTCGCTTACACATGCTTGTAAACACTTCACACATGTTTTTGTACATGGTGTGGTCAAAGATGAATTTATTCATAGTGCTAAAGATATAATTATTAAACGTGACATATGCAGGAAATAACTTTAGAATAGGTCTTTAAAATTACTGAAATAGCTGTGGCTAGCGTAGATTCTGGTTCTTTGATTTTGTGGAGGTACATCTCCGGTTGTTCTAACAGATTTTGGGTCTTTCCTTTGGCTTCATTATGTAGTACTACTAAATTGTTTTCTAGATTGCTGATGACATGTTTCGTTCCCAACATATGTTGTGAAATGGATGATTTTTCGAAGTGGTTGAGCCCGAAATCATTAAAGTGTTCTTGAGAACAGGTTTTGAAGTTTATGCTTGTTTTCCCTACATAGTAGGCAGGACAACTGGGGCATGATACTTTGTACACTCCAATGTTGTTGTATATTTGTGTATTTGATTTTTTGCCATGGACAAGTAAGTTTCCTAACTTATTATTAGTTGAGAATGAAACTGTTACATTTGTTTTTTTGAAAAGGTTAGCCATTTATTCTGATATGGGGTCCAGGTATGGGATACTGGCGAATATTTTCTCTTCATTCTCTGTGTGGCCATTCGTTGTCTTCCTTTCGTGTATTTGTCTGTCTAATATGTCAATTGGTTTGGCTGTGTAGCCATTGCTTATGGCTATGCTCTATATTGTATCTACCTCGTTCTTAAGGGTGTTTTCTTATAAATCAAGAGAGTGTGCTCTGTGTAGCATGGACCTAAATATAGCATGTTTCTGTGTGGTGGGATGGTATGTTGAGTTGTCCAATGTTATGTTTGTGTATGTACGTTTTCTATGTATGCTGAACTTATGTTTTTGTTGATGGTTGGTGATTTTAAAACATGAGTTACGAAATTCATAACCTAACATCAGACCTTTTCATGACAGGAATATGCATTTCGCCATATTCAATAAAAAAAAGAAAGAATGAATGAAAAAAAGGTATTTAGTAAGACAGATTACACCTCACGATGGACCCACAGGGTCCGGTATGCATCGTGTACTTAAAAAAACACGAAAAGTTGTGACTGGAGACTTTTTTTTAATTCATACCTCCAATATTAGAAAAGGTGGACTGCAACTTCTGTGTGTGGTGGTGTTTGCGCCTGTGTTCTGCGGCAGACAAAATTTGTATAGCGGAGGCACAGGACACGGTAGACATAGTCTCATTTGTGGGATAAAGACGTCAAGGTTGGTAGCCCGCATCACAAATCTACGCGATACAAACGCACACCTGCTATTTCATAACTGTTCGAAGGAGGGCAGTGCGAAAGGAAGTCAGAAAACTGCACCAATGGGGAATTACAGCATTGTTAATAGTACTCGTCATCTGCAGATGGGGTAGACTGTGGTACTAAAAGCATCTGTTTATTTGCACAACCAGTGCGTTGCTACGTGTTTATTATATTATGTTCTCATCGCATCCAATATCAATGAGAGGGTCGTAGCTGCGTGAGTATGTTAGAATCATCAACTCAGCTGTTTCAACAACTGTTCCGTGCAATTTCGCTGAACTGATGGAAAAAATTGTATGATAAAGTACCACACCTATTTCAAATTTACATACTACGCGAATGACGAATTTACTAAATATATAGCTACCGAATTTTGCTAGAGCTAAGAACATTACAAAGTATTATTTGAATTCTTCCCTCTTAAGCATACGACAGAATATGGAGGATCTGAACCTGATACACTGCGGTTTATTGGTAAACCATCATCAGTGATGCTTCCGTAACTATTTACTATGGGCTGCTGATGACTTTGTAATTCTGTCAGATACAACAAAGAACTTGGAAGATTAGCTGAATGAAGTGGATAGCGTGTTGGAAAAGATTTTAGCCATCAAAGCTAAGACTAGGGCAATGTAGTGTAGCGGCATTAAAGCAGGTGCTGCTGAAAGAATTACGAGGACAATGCTGCCGAATATTTTATTCTGTTCTCAGTATAAGTTGAGGAGTTACTTGCATATTACTCAGTCGACTTTCCCACTTCGCTGTTGCAAGTCGGAACCCGCTGCCGCTAGAGAACTACGAATCGTAGCGTGTAACGTGGCGTTGTGTAAAGTGACTATGTCGCTGTGTGAGAGATCTTCAGAAAACTGAAAGCTCGAGTTCGAAGAGTTCGTCCGCATATGCAGCACCCTCTCCTTCTCATAACAATTGTAGACACAGTCCATCGATCGCCTTCCACACAGCCCAAGTTCGCCCCATCCTCGACTTTCATTTGTTCCCAAAAATTAAAGAACACCTACGACGACATCACTTCGAAGCGGTGCAAGTAGAGGTGAGAGTGTGTGGCTCAGTCAACAAGTCAAACATTGAACAGTGTCTGTGTCAGCAAACTCTTCTCTTGTTAGGAGAAATGTGTTCGTCGCCTGGGTGACTATGTAGAGAAATAAATATGTAGATATGGAGAATAATGATGTAACATGTTAATGAATTTTTTTATGTTTCAAAAATTTTCAGAGTTTTCACATAAAAAAATTCGGAGGCACTATCTTTCAGCACGCACTTGTGTATTAGGAAATCAGACACTAATCGGAGAGGACGGGCTTTATCATTTGGGCAGCAAAATAACAGACTGGCAGTAGAAAAAATGGTTAACTTGGAATATAAGTTTAAGTTCTAAGAAGTCTGTATTTATACAGAAATAAAATGTAGACGACAAACATCACAACAAAGAGAGAATAGAAGCTTTTGCAATGGACGCTAGAGAGGAAGCTGCTTATTAGGTGAGTAGAAAGGATGAATAATATTCTGCATCTAACTGGGGAGAACAGAAATTTATGGCACAGTTTGATTAAAATAAGGGCTCGATTGATGTAATGCCTCGTGAGTAACGAAATAATAATTAAGCTGACGCATGAAACTTCCTGGCAGATTAAAACTGTGTGATCGACCGAGAATCGAACTCGGGATCTTTGCTTTTCGCGGACAAATGCTCTGCCGACTGAGCTACCCAAGCACGACTGACAACCTCTCATCGCAGCTTGATTTCTGCCAGTACTGACCGAGTATTAAGACGGGCCCTGAGTCGTGCTTGGGTAGCTCAGTCAGCAGAGTACTTGCCCGCGAAAAGCAAAGATCCCGAGTTCGAGTCTCGGTCCAGCGCACAGTTTTAATTTGCCAGGAAGTTCCATATCAGCGCACAATCCGCTGCAGAGTGAGAATATCATTCTGGGAACTTGACGTATGATGGACATATTCAGCCACCAAATAATTGTTGAAATACATGGTGAAACCTTCAGCTGATTTTGACCATTATCAAGCTTAGCTGGCATAAACGACAGGAATGTTAAACCTTAATTTGAAGAAAAGTAATTTGCTCTTTTAAGCCCACCATAATAGGTAGTAACACAACAGTCTACTGAGCAATTGGGAACTTGGAAAGGTTTTTAGGCTATGGATTACATCCATCAGCAGTCTTCTTGAGAAAGCAACGGAGTAAAACATCAGAATTCATCTGGCCTTTATTGATTATCGAACAGTTTTTGACTTCATGGAGATTTGGGCAATCATCAACGCCCTTGAAAGTTACATGGTAAATTCAAGGTATATAAAGCTCCTGAAATAATCTACGAAGAGGTAACACTTACAGTTAGAATGGTCGAAAACTTTGTCACCAGTAAAATACTTATCTACAAACGAGTTCGCCAAGGTGACACCATCTCTCCAAAAGTGTTCACCCATGAATTGGAAGATGTATTTAGATCACTAGACTCGAATGACAGAAGTACAAAAGTCAATGACTCATATCTGAATCATTTGCGGTTTGCCGACGATTTGTGCTTGTGAAGGAACATGATCTAAAAGCTAAGACTTTCTTCCACAAATATTCTTTGGAAACGAACATCAATGTCACAAAAATACTAAGCCCAGACAACACACCAGAAACCAGTCTATAAAAGCTGTTGATTAATACATCTACCTTCCCCCACAAAATTAAACTGAGGTAAAACAATGAAAATGCTGAAATTCCTTGCAGAATGGGAATGAGCTGGTCAGCATTCCAGAAACTAAGATTTATATTGACCAACAAGGATGTTCCAAATAACCTGAAGGCTAAGGTCTATAATACGTCAATATTACCAGTTGCAACTAGGGCCTGAAAACGGTGGCTCTGACTAAGGTAAGTGCTCGTAAACTAGAGTGACCACAACGAACCATGGAACGACGTGTGCCTGTCGCGTCAAGCTCAGGGACAAGATTCGATCAGAGGACATTGGAAGGAAAACAAAGGTAACACACGTCCTAGAGAGAATAGCAAGCCTGAAGTGTAGCAGACACGTAGCTCGACAAGATCACAGCAGGTGGACCGCTAGAACTCGAGGTCATGGTACCACAAGAGAGACATTGAAATACCCCAAAAGAGATGGCTTGATGAGGTGAAGCTGGTGGCTGGATCTCGATGGTATCAGGTGGCTCAAAATGGGAGACAATTGAAGCATAGCGACGAGTCCAATATTTACCAGTGGACTGAGATAGGCTGAAGAAGAAGAAACTTTAAAAACACAGCATGTATCTTTCCCGAAAAGCAACAATAATTTTGCATAAGTAGTGGTGTGGGAAACCGTGAAGAGGAAAGGAAGTGACAACATTCCAAGCTGTGCGCATTCAAGGAAGCAGCCAACGGAATGTAGTGTGATTCAGGAATAAGTAACATATCAACAGCTTTACCTTACAGAAGTGTTGCTGTTGTTGTTGTGGTCTTCAGTCCTGAGACTGGTTTGATGCAGCTCTCCATGCTACTCTATCCTGTGCAAGCTTCTTCATCTCCCAGTACCTACTGCAACCTACATCCTTCTGAATCTGCTTAGTGTATTCATCTCTTGGTCTCCCTCTCCCTCTCCCTCTACGATTTTTACCCTCCACGCTGCCCTCCAATGCTAAATTTGTGATCCCTTGATGCCTCAAAACATGTCCTACCAACCGATCCCTTCTTCTAGTCAAGTTGTGCCACAAACTTCTCTTCTCCCCAATCCTATTCAATACCTCCTCATTAGTTACGTGATCTACCCACCTTATCTTCAGCATTCTTCTGTAGCACCACATTTCGAAAGCTTCTATTCTCTTCTTGTCCAAAATGGTTATCGTCCATGTTACACTACCATACATAGCTACACTCCATACAAATACTTTCAGAAACGACTTCCTGACACTTAAATCTATACTCGATGTTAACAAATTTCTCTTCTTCAGAAACGATTTCCTTGCCATTGCCAGTCTACATTTTATATCCTCTCTACTTCGACCATCATCAGTTATTTTGCTCCCCAAATAGCAAAACTCCTTTACTACTTTAAGTGTCTCATTTCCTAATCTAATCCCCTCAGCATCACCCGATTTAATTTGACTACATTCCATTATCCTCGTTTTGCTTTTGTTGATGTTCATCTTATATCCTCCTTTCAAGACACTGTCCATTCCGTTCAACTGCTCTTCCAAGTCCTTTGCTGTCTCTGACAGAATTACAATGTCATCGGCGAACCTCAAAGTTTTTACTTCTTCTCCATGAATTTTAATACCTACTCCGAATTTTTCTTTTGTTTCCTTTACTGCTTGCTCAATATACAGATTGAATAACATCGGGGAGAGGCTACAACCCTGTCTCACTCCTTTCCCAACCACTGCTTCCCTTTCATGCCCCTCGACTCTTATAACTGCCTTACAGAAGTACCAGAACTAAAGGAAAGGTTTTAATACCATGAAGTATAGTGATCAGTTTTGGCTACGCGTAGCATTCTTTAGTCGTGTAATTACAAAAGTTATATATGGTACCCGAAAATTTTTATCAGGTTAGATACTCCACCAAAGACGTGAGTACTACCTTGGCGGATCATGCATTATGATAATAGCATGTCTGACGATGACTGCACCAGCACGATACAGTGGAAGGTACGTTGTAATATTGTTACCTAACGGGTAAACACAGTTTTAATTTGATCACTGTTGTCTCGAACCGACATTGCCAGTGTTCACCAATGAAGCAACTCAACACCGAAAGGAAAAGACAATACTGTGGACAGCAGTCTACCACAGCATGAATCACATGACACCAACAATGACCTGAATCGTTATGGCCTATGGCAAAATGGTACAGTTCATCAGCTGAAGCATGCTCACAGTCAAAACTTGTTAGTTACAGCTAGTGTGTCAGCAAATGATCGTATTACTAGGTTAAAGCAGTGCGACCATTTATGTGACAAATCAACCGTTATTGTTGAGCACAGTGGGTCACAGGATTACGCTGAAATTACAATAAAAGAAACTATTTATTTTCGCCTGACTTGTGAACCTTTTCTTCTTTCTCTTGTTGCTTTGTTAAAATTAGCTTCTTCTGCCAAAACACAATAGCATTTGTAGAAAACAAGATAACGCAGTTGTAACTGCTATGCATTCCTGAAACACTCTATTACTAAACAAACAACTGAGGACAAGTCAGGTAAATACCTTCTGAAAAGCTCATGCTTGCTAATTTCTTCACTTATGTGGTTGCAAACCCATACTAATTCTCATTTCATCAGCTATGGATTGCCCTTAAAATAATTACATTATTTCACTGCAGAAGTCTGTAGTTACTAACATATCATGGTAGGTAAGAAATATTCGCATGTGTAATACCTGGCAACTACTCTCTGCTTTACATACTGTCGTTTTCCAAAAACTCATTTCCATATCTCGAACTGATTATGAGATGTGAGGCGCGTTATAAGCATTTCCCGTTCATTATTTCATTTGCATGCACGAGAATGGAGACAGATATATATCTTGCGTCAGAAATTCAGTATATTAGCTATATTCTGTATGCAGCAATGTATCACCTAACATGGACTAAATGTAAACTCATAGTGACCCCAATTTTTCATTGCAAATTAATCGAATTTCGAACAATAGCTTAGTTAATGTCAAAATATCACAATAACAATGACCATTAACGAACAGATAAAGGGTATGTCATGAAGCTGACGAATGAGGATACGAGATGCAAGAGAATCAAACATCTATACTTAATAGATTTTTTGAAATTATTTCAGAAAGATCTCATAGAAACCAGTGTGCGTGTCCCTCTGATCCCACACTGTAGCGAGTCGACCAGTGGTCACACCAAAGCGGGCAGAGACTGTCTCGTTCATAATACACCAAGCACATAGCTTAATAGGCGACATACTTTGGAACAGAGAGGTAAACTTGACCAGTGCTAAGAGCCCAAGTTGCAGAAGTTCTACTCTCAGTACAGCGTGGTGTGCAACACTTGTTATTAAGGCGTAATGAAAAAGTTGGCCATAACCCAATTACACCCTTCGCGCGGAGTTTCGAGATTCACGACTGTCTGCAGTCCCTTCTACCCCCCTCCTCCCCCCAAATGAGTACGAACCGAGCGGGTTGCATGCTTTGCACAGTCAAGGGATATCACCGAAGTCTGAGGTAGCAAGAGGTCCCACAGCCACATGCCTCAGCTCTGTTGGAATGCAGGCCGACAGACGCAGACCTGTTAGCCATGGTCAACAAACATTTATTGTTCACACAAACTAAGCTGACACTTGGCACGGCAGATAATGTGAGTGACTGTAAAGGCGTTATCTCTTGTCTCTCATTTTGGTTTGCTCCTATCAACCACCGCGCTGAGTGTCGACTTAAAAAATGGTTCAAATGGCTCTGAGCACTATGGGACTTAACTTCTGAGGTCATCAGTCCCCTAGAACTTAGAACTACTTAAACCTAACCAACCTAAGGACATCACACATATCCATGCCCGAGGCAGGATTCGAACCTGCGACTGTAGCGGTCACGCGGTTCCAGGCTGAAGGGCCACAGTGTCGACTTAGTTTGCGCAAATAGTAATTGCTTCCGAACATAAGTCAGTTCCCCGTTATCTGCATGCAACTAGCATACTTCCTGTCCAGTTTGTTTCTTTGTAGTATTATACGATAACAATAAAATGGTAATAATCCAAGCTGTCTGACACAAGAGTAAAGCGAGACATCTAAATTACTCTAATGCTGCTTGGTGTCCAGAGCTACACCACAGAAAAAATGGCTACAAAGGGTAATAATGAAATACATAATGCATGTGGCCTCTTTTAAACAGTGATTATCAGTAACTTCACTTCCACGAAATCGAAAAACTCTATGTCAGATCTAAAAGCTCAACACCATACTAAGCAAAACACACTCCAAATGCGATAAAATTCGTCGAATAATTACACATTTCATCCTAACAACTGATTCCTTTCTTTCATACGTCTTCATCGCTCCCATAGATATTTGCTTTTAGATAAAATTATGTGATTTGGATTTTTATTCTCCCTTTGAATTTTCCTTTAATTTGGTTTCATGAGATATTTTGTGGCATTATTAATGGCTGCCTTCCTCGTTACTCTCCTGAAAAAAATGGCTCTGAGCACTATGGGACTCAACTGCTGAGGTCATTAGTCCCCTAGAACTTAGAACTAGTTAAACCTAACTAACCTAAGGACATCACACACATCCATGCCCGAGGCAGGATTCGAACTTGCGACCGTAGCGGTCTCGCGGTTCCAGACTGCAGCACCAGAACCGCGCGGCCACTGCGGCCGGCCTTACTCTCCTGAATTTCTCCTTTTTCTTTCCTCTTTGTGTTCTTTGGATTCTTGTACGTTTCTGTATGGTTCCATTCTACAACAATCTTTTCGAAACAAATCACAAAAACAAAGAACGAAAAACTGGCAACAAACTTAAGTTATGGCAGCTTAAGGTACACTACATACTTCTACTAGTGATCGCCAAAGAATACTCAAAATCTGGTGACGAGCTTAGTTATATGTAATGTTATTCTCCCATTCCTTCCTTGACTAATACCTTCCATCCTCTCCCATACCGTCTCTATTCCTGTATCATATAGTCCTACTGATTCATTTGCATACTCTTGGATAGCCTTGTACTGTTCTAGGACTGTACTTCCGTCCACAAGTCACGGTTTTCTCCTCTACTGACATCTCTCTCCAGAATGGTGGTTCTCGTGATTATCTAATCCAGAAAAACAAAAACTGAATATCTTCACTAATCTAGTTTAGGCTTCAGGCAACTTACATAATATGCTTTGCTCGCAGCGGCTGATCACCACACATTCTCATTTTGGTTGACTATTATCTTGCCTGAAATTCCCTCCAACTCAACGTAATGCAAAGTACTTCCATAATAATTCCCGCACTTCCCCTCCTTTGAGCCTTCAATTAAAACAATAAAAAAGTCTTCATCTTCTACACAGGGTCCACACATACTCTCGACATCGTCCATTAAACCCTTTACATAGGTCCCAAACACTCGCTTGGCGTGCACAACAACTACTTTATCACTCTCTCTAACATCACTCAACTTCTCTACTGCACTATTAACATCACAGCTTAAGTCCATTATGCAAATGAAGATTTGACTCCTGTCCCTGATTGATTAACTTTGCCTTTTATTTAATTCATCTTTCCATTACACAGTCTTGTCGCCTCCTGCACTGAATATTCATCTGGCACAATTCTTCTATCACAACTCGTCTTTACCACATCCTCATTGTGACACCTACGACACCACCTGTAATCTGACAGCTGTCAACAGGAGCATCTAACTTCCTGACAACATTCTTATTCTCTGTTGGTGGACAACAGAAACCAAGACAATCCAATTCCTTAGCCAATATCCTATTTGCCCTCTAAGGAACTTACATCTTTTCCTCTAACAAAACCCATAAATCCTCCCTGAATAGCAAACTCTGGTTAGAGCTATGTTTCTCAGATCTGCGATTGAATTTGACTACAGTGACCCCGTTATTTTTCTGAAATGTCCTATTTTAGGCTTATTGCATCCTTTTCCATGCTTTTACGCCATGGGCAATTTAACGTTGCAGATGTGATGCATTCCAAAAGATTTCCAAAATTTATTCGACTCCACCAGAACTTCATTTGCATGCACAATCCTTCATACGCAAAGTGGACAATAATGAAATGTGAAAAACTTGTGGCACAGTGCCTTTTGTTTGTTGGAAAATCTGGGAAACTTGATTGAGACCTTTTGATCTATCTCATAACACCTATAACATCTCCCTAATTCAATCTTAAACTCCTATAATTCAATACATAGTTTCAAGCAGTCTGGTAATAGCTGTTCATGAGGCACCTGTTCCTCAAACCATATAGGTATCGGGATGTCTTTCTGCAAAATATCATCACTCTGAGTCCAGAACTACCTGATACTCTTGTAAAAATCCGTTCCTGAGATCAATGAGATAACTAATTTAGCACAACTAAAAAATTCCACTCCATTTTATTTCCGTGGTATCATAACTCAAGTCGAACTTGCTGGTGCACTTCTGTGTTCTTCCCTGCTGGAACTCCTTCAACTTTCGTTTTTTGTAGGCTTATTGTCAGTCAACAGATGTTTTCAATGCATGTTTGAAATGTAGATTCTGAAGTTTTTGATAACTGACTTTCGCTTCGTAAAATAGCCTCCAGCTCCACATCTCAGTAATGACAGGGTCCAAATTTTGTGTGTTTGAATACTTGTTTTCTTCTAGTAAGCTTCTCTTATGTCGTCTCACTCTGATGTTTATGTCACTTGATCCTAGGTCAGCCATAGGTTCACCTGTTATTGTCCTCATACTAGCACCTTGTAATTGTCCTGATAATGGGGCAGCAACTGTCGGCTGATATTCAAATATCCCTACATGCCGTTGGGGTTCAACGTGAGTATTCACCCCTGCCTTAACCTAGTGTCGCCATTGCTTTGGTAAGTGTTCAGGACTCTTGTCTTCAGATGGTAGGGCCAGAAATGTTCACTACCACTTATTTGGAAACGATTATTACTATGCACATGATGAAGTCGCTATGGTCCTGGAACATTAAACCTAGGTTCATACTACGCGTTCCATCTCTACTCTCCCCTCTGTACAAACTCTAATTCTTGCAGAAGGTCTAAAGGCTTCAATATCTTCAACTCAATGTCTGGCAAGAATCGCTGATAGTTTGCAGGAAACTTTTGATAGTAAATCTGAATTAAGTAACATCCAGGAACTGAGTTTCCTTAGCATGCTCTCTATGAATTTCATTGCACTTCGAATTCTGGATCCCTCCAGGCCACTTCCCCAGATTAGTTCCGCTTTAATTCTCTCCAGTGCAGCCTTTGACCAACAGTTCTCAAGGGAAATGTCTCTGAACTCCTTATAGTGCAGTGAAAAGAGACCTATACCGACAGCTATTTCTCCTTTAAGAAGGCCACAGATGAGGTTGAGAGCAAAACACAGGGAAATAGTTATCACGTTGTTCAAATGGCTCTGAGCACTATGCGACTTAACTACTGAGGTCATCAGTCGCCTAGAACTTAGAACTAATTAAACCTAACTAACCTAAGGACATCACACACATCCATGCCCGAGGCAGGATTCGAACCTGCGACCGTAGCGGTCACGCGGTTCGAGACTGAAGCGCCTTTAACCGCACGGCCACACCGGCCGGCATCACGTTGTTCCAACCGAGTCTTAGCATGGAGAGTATTTCTGCTATCCTTAAATTTTTTAAAAGTGTATATCAATATGCAGAGCTTGTAATGAAATTGGTCTGTCTCAGTTGATACCATCTGCCCATCGATTCTAGATAACGCTGATGATTCTGACATCTCAACTATTAACACCTGCATACTGTTTCTGATGCCACTCACACCAACTCTGCTGAGTAGCATGCAATTGGTTGCGATGTTTTCGTCACTGCACTAATCTAACACTTGCACTACTCTCATCTTAAGGCCACTTAAATCCCTTTCTAACCTTTCGGCCTTCCTTTACTGCTGTTATTTAAGCTTTCTTGCAGCACTCTTGATGAAAGAAGAACTTGCAATTCTGTTGCTTCCCCTACTGTCACTTGATGTACTCTCTCTGATTCCTCCTACATGCTCCATATATCTTCCTGAATTAAATGAAGCGCCAAAGAAACTGGTACAAGCATGCGTATTCAAACACAGAGGTACGTAAACAAGCAGAATACGGCGCTGCGGTTGGCAACGCCTATATAAGACAACAAGTGTCTGGCGCAGTTGTAAGATCGGTTACTGCTGCCACAATGGCAGATTATCAAGATTTATGTGAGTTAGAACGTAGTGTTATAGTCGGCGTATTAGCGATGGGACACAGCATCTTCGAGGTAGCGATGAATTAGGGATTTTCCCCTACGATCATTTCATGAGTGTACGGTGAATATCAGGAATCCTGGTAAAACATCAAATCTCCGACATCGCTGCGGCCGGAAAAAGATTCTGCAAGATTGGGACCAACGACGACTGAAGAGAATCGTTGAACTTGACAGAAGTGCAACCCTTCCGCAAATTGCTGCGGATTTCAATGCTGGGCCATCAACAGATGTCAGCGTGCGAACCATTCAACGAAACATCATCGATATGGGCTTTCGGAGCCGAAGACCCAACCGTGTACCCTTGATGACTGCACGACACACCGAGCGAGGTGGCGCAGTGGTTAGACACTGGACTCGCATTCGGGAGGACCACGGTTCAATCCCGCGTCCAGCCATCCTGATTTAGGTTTTCCGTGATTTCCCTAAATCGCTCCAGGCAAATGCCGGGATGGTTCCTTTCAAAGGGCACGGCCGACTTCCTTCCCCGTTCTTACCTAATCCGATGAGACCGATGACCTCGCTGTCTGGTCTCCTTCCCCAAATCAACCAACCAACCAACTGCACGACACAAAGCTTTCCGCCTCACCCGGGCCCATCAACACCGACATTCGACTGTTGATGACTGGAAACATGTTGCCTGGTAGGACTAGTTTTGTTTCAGATTGTATCGACTGGATGGACGTGTACGAGTATGGAGACAACCTCATGAATCCATGGACCCTGCATGTCAGCAGGGGACTGTTCAAGCTGGTGGAGACTCTGTAATGGCGTGGGGCGTGTGCAGTTGGAGTGATATGGGACCCCTGGAACCTCTAGATACGACTCTGACAGACGGCACGTACGTACACATCCTGTCTGATCATTTTCATCCATTCATGTCTATTGTGCATTCCGACCGACTTGGGCAATTCCAACAGGACAATGCGAGACCCCACACGTCCAGAATTGCTACAGAGTGGCTCCAGGAACACTCTTCTGCATTTAAGCACTTCCGCTGCCCACCAAACTCCCCAGACATGAACATTATTGAGCATATCTGGGATTCAGAACGAGAATTTCACTCTGCAGCCGAGTGTGCGCTGATATGAAACATCCTGGCAGATTAAAACTGTGTGCCGGACCGAGGCTCGAACTCGAGACCTTTGCCTTTCGCGGGCAAGTGCTCTACCATCTGAGCTACCCAAGCACGACTCACGCCCCGTCCTCACAGCTTTACTTCTGCCAGTACATCGTCTCCTACCGTCCAAACTTTACAGAAGCTCTCCTGCAAACCTTGCAGAACTAGCACTCCTGAAAGAAAGGATGTTGCGGAGACATGGCTTAGCCACAGCCTCGGGGATGTTTCCAGAATGAGATTTTCACTCTGCAGCGGAATGTGCGCTTCTGTAAAGTTTGGAAGGTAGGAGACGGGGTACTTGCAGAAGTAAAGCTGTGAGGACGGGGCGTGAGTCGTGCTTGGGTAGCTCAGATGGTAGAGCATTTGCCCGCGAAGGGCAAAGATGTCCCGAGTTCGTGTCTCGGTCCGGCACACAGTGTAAATCTGCCAGGAAGTTTCATATCTGGGATGCCATGCAACGTGCTGATCAGAAGAAATCTCCCCCCTTTGTAGTCTAACGGATTTATGGACTGCCCTGCAGGATTCATGGTGTCCATTCCCTCCAGCACTGCTTCAGACATTATTCGAGTCCATGCCACGTCGTGTTGCGGCACTTCTGCATGCTCGCGGAGGCCTACACAATATTAGATAGGTGTACCATTTTATTTGGCTCTTCATTGTATATCATAAGCCAGTTCGTGTTCGTGTTCGACTTCTTCAGAGATACGGTTAAATATCTCTTCAGTCGTGTTTACACATTTTCTGTCACTTCGGTATGGTTTCCTTGATCATCTTGTTGACGCTCCATGACACAAACCTGCCGTTTTAGTATTGGAAATTGCTCCAGTTTCGTTGCCATCTCATTAACGTGCATTAGTAATACCGGAAGGACCTTGGGTGTTTCCTTCATCTCCCCTATAGTCCTCTTCGCTTCCTCCCTGGCTAGTCGATCCCATTATCTTGTGTTGCTGATCCATTTTCTTTAGGAACTCAAGTCCCATGTGTGAATCACGTGGTTCAAAATGTTCATGTGAAGATGGGATCGGTGAGATCAGTTGAGCGTTCCATAGAGGAGTGCTATGCTTTTCTACATTGTCCTCTATTTCTCACAACCAACATGATCACATTTATGTGTTGAGATACTACAGCATTTCCCCCTCTCCTTAGCTAATTCCAAACTATCTACTGGGTCCATCTCAATGTGCCTATCCTTGGGAACCACTTGCTCTGTAGTGAACATCACCTGCTATCTGGTTACTGCAATTTCTTTGCTATCACGTTCTGCCTTCATATTTCCTAACCGATTGTTTCCTTCTCATGCTCTTTCAAATTTCATCTGACTCCTAGTGTTGCGTTTCATAGGGGTTAACGACGAATGAACGATAATTTCTTCACAGCTTTTTTAGTTTAACACGCATGCTAAATACCGTCAATCCCCAAATACAACACGTAATTTAAGAAACTCTTGAAACAACTACAAGCCAGAACAACGCCAATGAGAATACCCATGGACCAGACACACAATTATCAAACATTGTATCGAAAGCTGAAAAGAAAATCATATCACTTAAATAAAAATGCACTACTCACTTAAACTGTTTCTCTCCCCTCTACAGAGTTGTTTAGAGACATAATCAAAACTCTTCATATTGTTTTGAACAGTACATAATTAATCTTCCCTTTACTTTTCAGGATTAACTTCAACTTTTTTAACAATTCTTTGGATATGAAGATCCTCATTACAACGCATGTGAATTGGTAATGGAATCCCTACAACCAAAATAACCCTTAAAGCAACCATCAGGTACTGATCATGGAAATGAAAGAAAAAGTCGAATGATAAGAAATTTGATAAGACATAAATTTATCTGACATGATTGGAGATTACCTAATGGCAAGCATGCTGATAGGGCCGACCAGTTTAATGCAAGTTTCCTACTGTGTTGCATAGTTTAATGCATGATAAGACTGAGATCGCTAATTGTAAACAATACCTTTCATCTGTAGCGAATGAACACTCTCATTAAGTTGATCGTCCCCACCAACTCAGTTAGTTGCCTTAACAAATGAGTCAAGTGTGTGGTACTTGCCAAAATCAGTAGCAATAGATAGTTTTGGTGGGTTCATTTATCTACTGAAATCAAATATGGGTCTACTTTGGCCGTAATTTAGCGTAAAAATGCCACAGGAAAACACAAATATGATTAAGAAAAGATAAAGTGAGTTATTCAAACTACTGGAGATTAGTGAACACTGTGTAAGATGGCCACTTTTTTCAGGCTTTTCACCTCACATTTTATCCTATTTACATACTGACTTTGCATAAGAGACTCTCTTGTTTCATTTACATTCCAATTCGGTTTTTTACTGTCGACTTTTCACTGGTATTGTGCACTGATTACATGAATGGTTAGGGATAAATTGTAGCAACGTGGGATACCCACCCCTCTGTCCCTAACCTAATATTTCATTCTTGTAGCGTTTTTCCCATTAAATTAATCTGGTCTTGACCAGGGAAGACTCATTTTCACTCAGTAAGAAGTGCCGGTCACTCAGAAGGCAGCTTCTACGCAAGAAGACCGCACAGACAGTCAGGTGAGCCTTTCAGGAATTATCATCCCTGCTCAGCCACTACAACCAAAGAACGTCGGAATGGAAGACTGCTGTCGGCTACAGTAGAACAAGAAACTACTGGTGGAAGGGATGGGAACCCTGCTTTTCGGTAACCTTCAGGTGGAGTCCTCAGCTGTCCACTTGCTGTTGTACTGAGTGTGTGGTCTCCAGACCTGCTTCTTCGAGCAAAATAAATAGCCACTTATTCGTCTGAAAATTTTCGAACGTTGCCCTTCCCGTGGGGACACTGTATGAAGTCCTACAAAGTTTCCGGAATTTCCGAGAAACAAGTCTGTATGTGTGAATGTAAAGACACTCGTTTCCCATTTCCTTATACACACTGGCGAATATCTTTAACTTTATGGTGGGAACTAGGGAATGGACTCCCAGGTCTCTGATTGGAGCAGAAATTAGGCCTTAGCCCCTTTCTGGGATTGGCTACAAAAATTGTGTGGGTTGCCTTATGAGATCTGAAGGAAGGCTACCAAAAGTTGGGAGGAGTATTCGAATTGATATTCGTGTTATATGGTTTTCTGATTCTAACTTCTAGCTCTTGATGCTACTCTGGACTTCACGCCCGCACATGTTTTTCTTGACTTCAGCCCTCTGCAGTGTGTTACAAGTTTCGCTTTGAACTTAAGTGCACCTGTGACGAGTAATGAGGAGGAGATGAGATCCTTGATTCGCAGTGACATGACATTTCTTTTTTTCCTGCTTGATCTACGTTCCTCATGCACTGGTATGCATGTTTTCTGGAGTATGATACTTGCTTCAACGTGGATTCTTTTCGTAACCACTCATGTTTGGTTCATATCGAATTAACTCATTGGAGCTCATCCGTCTAGTTACGTTTCCTTCTTATTCTTGCTTTATTCATTGATCTGTTGTACGTCTTTGTTCGAATTCATACCTTTTTTGTGTAATTACGTAAGTTTGGACCCACAGTTGTACACGTAATTTGCATCCTTAATGTATCTGGGCACCATCTCAATCGCAAGTGTCCTGCATCATCCTGGTGGCGACCCCAACAACCATTCACTTACCTATCACTGTTCTATTTCAGTTATGTAAATACATTCTGAAATTGTTTTATAACCTTGGCGTTTATGTGTCCTGAGTGATTTTTACACACTATTTAAATAAATATTGTTTTACAAGATCAAAATCTATCATTCAACTACCATTAAAATAAATTATTCTACTGAAATTGCCAGGTCCTCCAACCATAAGCAATAGGCGAGGAACTTATCAAATAACGTTTTCTGATATATGCGGCAGTTCATTTTTGAAAGTAGCCTATTAGATTCATGGAGGTAATCTATCATTTTGTATGATCTGGGGCAATAGATTCAGCACCAGTCTATTACCCATATCCCCATACCCACAGAGCACCTGATGAGCAAGAGATAATGTTCACAGCACACCTAGCGTCTGGCAATTGGAACACAAAATCCTTGTAATAAACTCAGTTAACTGCAATCACCAAGTGGCCAATCCCACTGGGAAGGGGTAACAAAAAGAATCTGGTAATTAATTTGCTCTTCATGAAAGTAAATAAAGCACTTGGTTCTATATCGGACATGATGATAGCTTCGTTCTACTGCGTGGTAACGAAAATCATATGCAGGAAGCGTAACATCCTGAATCATGTGCCAGCTTAATTATATTAAAGTCCCCTCAACCTTAGGAAGAAATGTGCCGACCACTGTCCCATCGCTCTAATCACACATTCACCTTGGCAGTGTAAACTTATCGTAATTCTTCATCACGACTGGAGAATCCAACACCAAAGGCATAGTCTTGAGAGTGAAGGTAGCCTCCCATCTTCATGTCTCTTGTCCTTAAGTCCCCACGTAAGGAGCCAAAGTAGCAGTAAGTGTCTCACAACGACACTCCTCTAGTCTATCCATGGAGAAACCCCCCAAAATTATTTATTTGCCAACCAGAAAGTTTGTTAGACGAGCTTCCAGTGGGATGCTAAGAAGCAAACCTTGCTCTCTCTCCTCTAATTAGCTTTACTTACTCACTAACCAATCTCTAATTGTTCAAAGTTAAATAAATTCCTCTAGTTCGGTAACAAACCCAGACTCCTGAGAGCAGCTCAGGCTCAGACCAGTGCAAGCAAGCCCACAACTGCACTTTTTGGAAAACAGCGCCAGGTCTCCCACTCTGCCCACTTTTTTAGGCACCGTCCAATCATCATGTGCTCCACTCTCTTATTCAGAGATTGGGTCAACAACATTCATGGTCCTGGCGACAGAAAGTAACGCCAGCATTTTCCGAAGTGAGTCCTGCATTCTGAAAGTTTTGCACTCCCACGGACCTGGCAAGATGTTACTTGCCGTTCTCACCACCCACATGCTTTTATGACCAGTGTCCAGTCTGCAGGCAACAAGCACTGTGGGACAATTTGATTGAATAGACAGCGCTACTCTCCATCAGCTCCTGCTATTTCTTTATTCCACACTACTGCGAGCTACTTTTTGTGCACCCTGGCAAACTTCTGGGGCTGGGCCTACCATGGGCAGGGGCAGCTGCCCTTTGGCTGCAGCGCGGGTCTTAGAACTCGACTTAGGAAGTCCCTAGAGGCCTCCACACTCCGATTAATGGGACGCTGTTTGCGATGGCTGACCGAGATTCGGGTAATTTAGCAGCCTAGTACGAGCATCAGACCGCAAACTCAATTAGTTGGATATACATGATTGGGGGTGAAGTTATGAACTCTCCTGTCATTGGTGCTCCATTTGAATAGGAGACTTTGCATTACTCTTGCAAGAGAAATGGAAAGAAGTTCAAAATCTAACTGTAGCATGAACAAGGAGTGAATAACAGTAATAAAGGGAATGAAATGGCGGACTTGCTCCAGTCTGGTTCGTTTAAAACTGTGGTTGCTCCTTCGCATTTCCACTTCACAGCCACGTCAGCAACAATCGACTTAGGCAGCTTTACAAGGGTCTGAATGTCCCTGATGGAGCTGTTACTCAGGTCACATCCAATGACTAGTCCAAGTTTGAGGTTACTGATATTCCCAACGTCACTGCTTCTCTACTAGTAACATAATACGGCCATCCTCTTTTGTACAGACAAATTCACCTCTCGTGATATTTAGTGATCAATTACGTGTTACGAGTACGTAAGGGTATCCAGGTACTTTTGATCAGATAATTTACACTCATATCCATAAAAAAACAGAACATCTTGAACGACTAGAGATAGGACGTTCATATCCACAAGACATGTACATTAGTATGTTTGTAGAAAAGATTAGCATTTCAGTCACTTCAGGTCAGCATGTGTCCTGTCGCCTAGTACCACAAGTCCCACCATTGGACGTGATAACTTATTCCAAGCGTGATGGTATCGACACATATAAGGCGGGAATGGGATCACTTGCTATAGCCATCCGTGCTGCATTCACCTGGTTGCAACGTTCATCTGTGGTGGTTAGCAATGGATCACAGCACTGCATCCGTCGATTCACTATATCCCACACATTTTCGATTGGCGACTGGTCTGGTGATCTGGCGGGCCAAGGAAATGGGTGACGTACTTTGACACCAAGAATGCACTTGTTTGTTCAAATGACTCTGAGCACTATGGGACTTAAAACCTGAGGTCATCAGTCCCCTAGAACTTAGAACTACGTAAACCTAACTAAACTAAGGACATCACACACATCCATACCCGAGGCAGTATTCGAACCTGCGATTGTAGTGGTCGCGCACTTGTTTGTGCGGGAACATGTGGTCATGGATTGTCTTCCTGAAAAATGACGTCTGCGGTGTTGTGCAGAAAGGGTATGGCTATCGGGTCACAGGATGTCATTCACGTTGGTCACAATACCCTGGACACGCACCAACTGTGATTCCTGGTTGTACCCAATAACGCTTCACACCATAACGCCTTGACTTAGCTATGTGCGTCTTGTGCGAGTGCGGTCACTGTGATGTGGCGAACCAAAATGCTGCCATCATTTTCAAACAAACAGAACGTGGAGTCGCCCGAAAAAACTATCTGATGCCATTGCTGCCCCAGTGATGTCGTTGGGTACACCATTGGCATCTAGCACATTTCTCCACATTCGCTAAAGGTGGGTGGAGAAGTGGACGACGCACACACAACCCACGCCTAATAAACGATGTGTTACACTCTCCCAGTGTTGCGCCAGAGCCCAAGAGGACGCAGATCTGTCCTGCAAGCTATTCGGATGAGATGTACCTTCTTGGGGAACGGTCTGGGTGGAGTGACCTGACTCATCTCGTCGTGTTCTACAGCTTTCCGTGAACAATTCTGCGCACTCCCGTTGCACTGCCGAAACACTTCGTCCCACACGAGCAGAAATTTCCTAGATTGATGCATCACACTCTCTCATGCCAATAGTGGTCCCTCTTTCAAACTCACTGATGTGACGGTACTGTTTGCGCATACGTCTGCGAGGCATCCTGCACTCAAGTCACACTGTTCCATTACTTTCGGTTTATAGCGACAACGAGAGCCGTAGGCACATTTTGCCGGTAGGTGGCGTTGCGCCGTGATATCAATCTTGACTTTGAACCCTGCGGGCCGACATGGCTCAAATGCTAATCGTTTCTGCGAAACATACTAATATACACTACTGGCCATTAAATTTGCTACACCACGAAGATGACTTGGTACAGACGCGAAATTTAACCGACAGGAAGAAGATGCTATGATATGCAGAGCATTCAGACAAGGTTGGCGCCGGTGGTGACACCTACAACGTGCTGACATGAGGAAATTTTCCAACCGATTTCTCATACGCAAACAGCAGTTGACCGGCGTTGCCTGGTGAAACGTTGTTGTGATGCCTCGTGTAAAGAGGAGAAATGCCTACCATCACGTTTCCGACTTTGATAAAGGTCGGATTGCAGCCTATCACGATTGCGGTTTATTGTATCGCGACATTGCTGCTCGTGTTGGTCGAGATCCAATGACTGTTAGCAGAATATGGAATCGTTGGGTTCAAGAGGGTAATGCGGAACGCCGTGCTGGATCCCAACGGCCTCGTATCACTAGTAGTCGGGATGACAGGCATCTTATCCGCATGGCTGTAACGGATGGTGCAGCCACGTCTCGATCTCTGAGTCAACATATAGGGACGTTTGCAAGACAACAACCATCTGTACGAACAGTTCGACGACGTTTGTAACAGCATGGACTATCTGCTCGGAGACCATGGCTGCGGTTACCCTTGACGCTGCATCACAGACAGGAGCACGAATGGCAAAACTTCATTTTTTCGGATGAATCTAGGTTCTGTTTACAGAATCGTGATAGTCGCATCCGTGTTTGGCGACATCGCGGTGAGCGCACATTGGAAGCGTATATTCGTCATCGCCATACTGGCGTGATGGTACGGGGTGCCATTGGTTACACATCTCGGTCACGTCTTGTTCGCATTGACGGCACTTTGAACAGTGGACGTTACATTTCAGATGTGTTACGACCCGTGGGTCTGCCCTTCATTCGATCCCTGCGAAACCCTACATTTCAGCAGGATAATGCACGATCGCATGTTGAACGTCCTGTACGGGCCTTTCTGGATACAGAAAATGTTCGACTGCTGCCCTGGCCACCACATTCTCCAGATCTCTCACCAATTGAAAACGTCTGGCCAATGGTGGCCGAGCAACTAGCTCGTCACAATACGATAGTCACTACTCTTGATGAACTGTGGTATCGTGTTGAAGCTGCATGGGTAGCTGTACCTGGACACGCCATCCAAGCTCTGTTTGACTCAATGCCCAGGCGTATCAAGACTGTTATTAAGTCCAGAGGTGGTTGTTCTTGGTACTGATTTCTCAGTATCTATGCACCCAAATTGCGTGAAAATGTAATCACATGTCAGTTCTAGTATAATATATTTGTCCAATGAATAGCCCTTTATCATCTGCATTTCTTATTGGTGTAGCAATTTTAATGGCCAGTAGTGTACTTGTCCTGTGAATATGAATATCTCTAGTCGTTCAAGGTGTTCTGTTTTTTCTGAACATGATTGCATTTGGAATGTGCTCATTTTACATATAAGTTACTTACTTTTATTTTCGAAATACCTGTCATTTTTGAATCCCAGAAATGCAACGGTAGTTCCGAAATTACTGTTTTGCGTGGAGACTGGATCACAACTTTTCTAATCCCGTCATTAACCTTTCAGTAAGAAGAACAGTCTCGGTTGGAAATGGTAGCAGAAGTTTTGTTTACGCGTTCCGCCAGTTTGAAGCACCTTCAGAGTTCGTTTGGGCACTGCGGGTAACGTATTAGTCATAAATAGCCAAACCTTTGCTACGCGCCTTCGACGGAACCACGGAAAAATCCTAATAAACGGTCACACTTAGAAGCCCTTGCTGTCATTTGCAACGTAGCCTGTTTTTCTTACTGAAAATCTGTTACTAAGTTTACTCCACCGTAGGTATGGAGTGGCAGGATTTATACTTTCATTAACAGCGCGTCGTTTGATTTTTTTGTACCTATAGAAAATTCGCTCTGTATATTATACGGATATTTTCGTTCTGTCGTTGCAACTACAAAAAATGCGTATTTTTTTAACCAGACGCGTTTCGCTTTATTGAGGTAAAGTATCATCAGTGGTCTGTAATTTACATTTTGTTTCACTTTAAGATCGAACCACTGATGATCCTTTACCACAATAGAGCGAAACGCACTTCATGAAAAAAACACTCACTATTTGTAGTTGCAACGACAGAACGAAAATACCCGCAAGAATTGTAAAGCAATTACGGACAACATGGAAACGCAAATTAAGAATTATAAGGATACTTTGAATGCATTTACAATTGCAAAGAAATTATTTATTTTGGCTCACAACTGAAATACTTCGTGCATAGCTTCGCTTAGACGAAGCGGCTCTATGAAAGTCATATTATGTAATCATTTTAGGTATGAATTAGACTGTGTTTTTTCAGCTTAGTGACTTAGAACTACAGAGAAGTAGCAATAGCTCCTCTAAACAATTGTTTGCGCGAAAAACTAAACCTAACTTTTCAGTTTCTATCAGTACCTATCCAACCGTCGCCATTCTTATACATCGTACTCCCGTAGCACATTGAGAGAACGCTTTTAAAACTGAAATTGAGCGAGTTAGACCATTGGTTTAAACACTGAACCCGATTTCAGCGCCAGAAATTGTAATTTAGATTCTCCATGGGTTTGCTTGGTCACTGAAGGCGGATTCCAGGATATTTTTCTTGACATACCGGCTCTGACACCTTCCCTCTTAATTTCGCACCTTAGCTCATACTGTATCAGTAATGACCCAGCTGTTGACGAAACGCAACTGAGGATCGTTCTATTTTTCCTCCTTAAAAAATTAGAAATAAATAGCTTTGAATTACAGAGCATCTGCCTAGTTTAAATTGGCCGTAAGACAGCACCAGCGAGGCAGTTCTGACGTTGAAGTTGGTAATGGAAGCAAAACTAAGAAAAATCAAGACACGTTCATAGGGTTTGTCGACCTGAAAAAAACGTACGGAAATGTAAAACAGTGCAAGATGGTCCAGGTACTGAGAAAATAGGAGTAACTTATAGGCAAAGACTGATAAAACACAACACGTGGAAGAACCAAGAGGGAACAATAAGAGTGGAAGACTAAAAATGGATGACATTGGTATTTTCAGTGAAAGTGAAGAAGAAATACCGGATCTGTTGAATGGAATGAGCAGCCTAATAAGCACGGAATATGGATTGAGAGTAAATCGAAGAAAGACGAAAGTATTGAGAAATAGCAGAAATGAGAACAGCGAGAAACTTAACATCAGAACTGCTGATCACGAAGTACATGATGTTAAGGAATTCTGCTACCTAGGCAGCTCAATAATCAATGAAGGACGGAACAAAGAGGTTATAAAAGCAGTCTAGCACTGAAAAAAAGGATTTTCCTGGCCAAGAGAAATCTATTATATCAAAAAAATGGTTCAAATGGCTCTGAGCACTATGGGACTTGACATCTATGGTCATCAGTCCCCTAGAACTTAGAACTACTTAAATCTAACTAACCTAAGGACAGCACACAACACCCAGTCATCACGAGGCAGAGAAAATCCCTGACCCCGCCGGGAATCGAACCCGGGAACCCGGGCGTGGGAAGCGAGAACGCTATCGCACGACCACGAGATGCGGACTCTATTATATCAAACGTACGTCTTAATTTAAGGAATAAATTTTTGAGAATGTACATTTGGAGCACAGCATTGTATGATAGTGAAACATGGACTGTGGGAAAGCTGGAAGAGAATAGAAGCATTTGAGATATGCTGCCACAAAAGAGTGTTGAAAACTGGGTGGACTGACAAGGTAAGGAATGAAGAGGTAGTCCACTGAATTGAGGAAGAAAGGAATATATGGGAAACACTGAAAATACGAAGGCACAGGATGACAGGACGTATGTTAAGACATCATGGAATAACTTCCATGGCACTAGAGGGAGGCATAGAGGGTAGAAACTGTAGAGGAAGACAGATATTGGGATACATTCAGCAAATAATTGAGAACATAGGTTGCAAGTGCTACTCTAGGATGAAAAGGCTGGCACAGGAGAGGAAATCGTGACGAACCGCGTCAAACCAGTCAAAATACTGATGATTAAAAAAAAAAAAGAAAGAAAAAGAAATGGCGCCATAGCGTGAACAATTGTCAGTTATGATAACAAGACAATCTCATTTTCATACACAACTGCACAAAAGCTATGCAGCTATTATTGGTCTGGAGGTTCTCATTTTCAGCTTACGTTTTTGGGCTGTTAGTTCTCTGACTGGTATGATTTGGCCCGTCAAGACTTCGTCCCTTGTGCCAGCCTTATAATCTCGGAGAAGAAATTACACTCAACGCCCTCAGTTATTGGATGAACCAATCTCTGTCTTCTCCTAAAATTGTTAGAGTCTTCTGTTCCCTCTAGTACCATGGAGGTTATTTCCTGATACCTTCACAAATGTTCTACCATCCTGTCCCCTCTGTCAGTGCGGTCACATAATTCTTTCTTTGCCAATTGTACGGAAAACCTCTTCATTTCAAATCTTGTTACTATTATTATTATTATAATTTCCATCATCCTTCTGCAGTTTATCTGGAGCTCTCTGATTCTCTTCTTTTCTGGTTTTACCACCGTCGATGGCAATTTCCTAAATTAAGGCTAATGTTGATACCAGTAGACTTATTATAGCCAGGAAATTATTTGCCTGTGCTAGTCTGTTTTTTATGTCCCCCTTGCGTACAATGCCATGTGTTGCAGCCACCGAAGCAGAATACATTCACTTCATCTACTTCGTGTTGTATTTGAGGAGAGTTCAAATAGTAATGCTACACATTTCTTTTCTGAAAGCAGCTTGGTTTTATTCACAATTCCAAATGGTTGGTTCAAATGGCTCTGAGCACTATGCGACTTAACTTATGAGGTCATCAGTCGCCTAGAACTTAGAACTAATTAAACCTAACTAACCTATGGATATCACACACATCCATGCACGAGGCAGGATTCGAACCTGCGACCGTAGCGGTCGCTCGGTTCCAGACTGTAGCGCCTAGAACCGCACGGCCACTCCGGCCGGCACGATTCCAATACACCATATGACTCCCTCCTCTTTTTGGTACAAAACCCTACTTTCCAACATAATCGTTCAATGTGACGGCCCCACGGCACCTTACTTGTGAGGGCGTGTGTGCCCCTATGGTACCACCCTCCCGGTCGACTTCGGAGTCAACGTCTTGGCTGCGCGGAGTGGCCGCGTGGTTTATGGCGCCATGTCACGGATTGCGCGGCCCCTCCCGCCGGAGGTTCGAGTCCTCCATCGGACATGGGTGTGTGTGTTGTTCTTAGCATTGGTTAGTTTAAGTAGTGTGTAAGTCTAGGGACTGATGACCTCAGCAGTTTGGTCCCTTAGGTATTCACACACATTTGAACATTTTCAACGTCCTCCTGCATCAATAACCTCCTCATCGTCCGCGTATTGCTTTCCGCAGGGGGCATCGTTTATTGAACCAAACAGATGGAATCAGGAAGGTGCGATATCCCGGCTGTAGGTTGGATGAAGAAGAGCAGTTCGATGAATTTTGTGAGCTCATTTCGCGTTGCACACACTTGTGTAAGGCCTTGCGTTGTCATGCAGAACAAGAAGTTCGTTTGCACGATGAAGTCGTTTCTTCAGTTTTGTGACGCTTCGTGCTGGCGGCCGGGACGCGGGAAATCAGACAGGTTTGCGAGATATTTTTCGCGACGATAACTGATCCCCCCCCCCCCAACGACTCACCGTGCTTTTGTTCACTGTCAGGCCTCTGTAGACGTTCTGCAAGCGCCTACGAATATCTACGATGCTCTGGTTTTCCGCTAAAACAACTCAGTGGTAGCTCTCTGCTTGGAACGCACCTCTGTTATAGACGCCATTGTGAAAGCTACGTTGAGGTCTGCCACCTATCGGAACTTGATGAAACTATGGGGGCTCAAGCGGAAATATTCCACTACGTTCACAACAAATATAGCAGTTTTTCAACCAAAATTGGCCGAGAGAAAAAAATGATTTGTTGCATTAATTATTTTCATCGCTCTTTGTACATTAAAATTTCTCACTATGTCAAAGATCAAATTATGCTTTATATCTCTATTAGTGTTTAGAAACTGTTGCTGTAATTTCGTTTTTCTTTTTCTTTTTTAAATTATCGAGACACTGAAAGTCTCTTCACTGTTGGTTTAGTCTTCCGCCCGTCTTCATGTGAGGACGCATTTCTTCTTTCCTTATAATTCTAGTATAAATAATGATGATATTTAAGTGGACTTACACTACTGTTTCGCAGGAATTTGGTTAAAATAGCCTTAGTAATACTGTATTTGGTTACTTTATCTTACAGCTGCTTAACTACGTTGGGAAGCGATTGGTTTGGTGTCGTGCCGATTTCGTGGCATCAGCGCGCCATCATATGCATATTTACGTTTTCTTCCAGTCGAACCTTGCAGTCTAATATCATCATTACGAAGTCAGATTACTGTTTTTGTGTTATGCAAATCATTTCTGTGCATTATATTCCATACTATCACGGGCCAGCGTCATCAAGCTTTTCTGTTCCCCAGTGACTCCCCTGCTCTAAAAGAAACCGAGAAAATATAGCTAAAGGAGCCGAGTTTGGCCAAGTAGTAGAAGTTATAGTACTATTTAGTGGTGTAGTTGTAATTGTTCATGTTCTTTAATGTTCTCCTGCTGTGGTCACTGTGATGTATTTCACTTCCGAACAGTTAGCTTTCGGAAGACTTAAGTTCAATCATTTTATTACACATTCACTTCCTTCATGGGATATTTTACAGAGATCACCAATTTTTGTGTAATTTCTGAACTCCTCATTACTTTCGTCTTCCTTCGGTTTACCCTCAATCGATAGTCTGTACTCATTCAATTCAGTAGGTACTGTTGCCAGTCACCCGCCGGACCGGAAATTCGGAATTTTTGGTCGATAGAGGGATCACTGTGGTGCTCTTTATTACAGGCCTCGTGATGTGGATACATATTATGTATCTGTAATGCAGGGGTACCATTGCCTTTTGCATCCTCATGCCGTTAATCATTGTTGATTCTTCTGATTTTTACAAGGAGTTTGTCAACCCAAGTACAAAGGTGCGCTGTATCTCTGTCTTTCCCTTCGCCCCCCTTCATAAGGCCATTAGTAGAGAGAGGGAAGCTCTGCACACCGGAGGTCTTCGAACGCCACTCACAACGGTTTTTATTCAAAATCTAGTGTTTTGGTTACCACTGAAATAACACAGCGAGCATCAACACATAGCTCATAGCTGGTGGTAGAGTGTTGCACAAGGTTACAATACGAGCAGCCAGGAATGCTGATGAGCCAGAGAGATTTTACTTCCTCCGACACTGCCGCCTAGTTGTTTTCTCGTCACGGTGCAACGTAAATAGGAATGTACGAGGAAATACCACTACTGGAGATGTATGACGTCACTTAATACGTCACGGCTTCATTCCCAGTCGTCTTGGCGAGCTTACGTTCGTGCGTGATTCTTGGCCTCGGCACCTGTGTAATGAGAAGATTGTAACTGAAAGTGGTCCAAGTTTTAATATTTTTGCAACATAAAATTTTCAGTTATCGCTCTTAACAAATCGTCATTGTATTTTATCATACTCTCTCCATTTAGAAGTAGTTTTGTTTAATTCAGCATATCCTATCATGATCCTGTTGTTGTTTGCTTGAAGCACTCATCTTCTCCTTAATGGCAGCCTCTTTCCATTCAACACTCTCTTACATTTTCATCTTTCTACCTGCATCGTTTATTTCTATTTGCAATGTTTCGTTGAATAAGTGACCCTTACCTTAATGTCTAAGACACAGAACATCATGTTTAATTTCATGTGGTATAACTCCCCATTCTCAAACAAAATCTCGTACTTTGCGTTTATGTCTCATTGCCGGTTGTGCCAACTTCCTTTCTAAATTTTTTCTCTGCATCTTACGGGTCTATGATCACTAGCAACGCAAAAAGGGCTCTAGTTCATTTGATACTTGCAAAGTCAACTTGATATTTCCTTTCTTCTGGATGAATGTGATAAGGACAAACATTTTTTCCTCGGCAAATTCTACTAACATATGACCACCGTCTAATATTACATCCATAAGTTCTTTAATGAAGTTCTACAATCGCTTTATGTTTCTCATTTATCATATGTCCTGGGATTCCTTCATACCTGTAATACTATTTTTAACTTCCTCTCTCTTCTGTTCCTTGTGCAAAAATTCTGATTAAATTGTATTTTGTCTTAAGTTTTACAGTTGCAAGAATACATCTTGACTGCAAAAGACTGTGTTGTATCAGTATTTGAGAGAGGCTTTCGTTAGTGACTGATATGTGTTAGCTACACCTGAAGGCACGTATGCGCTGAACACGACGAAGTATAAGTTCTTAAGCACTAACTGCTTCGGTGGAAGCCGTGGTAATTAATAATGTGCGTAGAGAAAGTAAATGGCAAGTGGGCTGGAAAAAGTGTACGAAAGGACCATGTCGTTCTTTTAAGAGATGAAGTTTCTGATGGATCAGGAAACGCCAGCTGCATCATTGTACACAATGGCAAAGAGAAATGAAGCTCGTGGTGTCCTGTTAGAAAGCAGAAACGTTTATTTTACTTGTAGCAGTTCTCGGAATTGACAAAGAAGATCGCATCAGTTATGCATTGATCGAGCATGATTAACTTTCTCACAACAGTTGTCATAGTACACACACAGAAGAGCAATCAAGCTTTCTACTTTTGCGTTTCCAACAATAGTGACGAAATTAGCAAGCATGAGCTTTTCAGAAGGTATTGACCTGACTTGTCCTCAGTTGTTTGTTTAGTAATAGATTGTTTCAGAAATGCATAGCCGTTACAACTACGTCAACTTGTTTTCTACAAATGCAATTCTGTTTTGGCAGAAGGTTTGTATAATAATTCATTGTGTCACGATCGCTTAAAAATATGTAATATTCTCACTATTGTTTTCGGCACCAAGTTGAGATCTCCAGATGTGATTAGTTCACTAAAAAAGCATAGTGAAATTTTGTCTTCACGTTTCGTACCTGAGTGATACGTAGTGGAGTAAAGAATATCTCTAGAGTCTTCACTTAATACTGGTTGACATTTTGTAAATAGGCTTTCGTAGGAAAATTGACATCCATCTTCAAGCCAGCACATGTACACGGTGAATTACACAGTCCATTTCTTTAACTTGCAGTTAATTGTTGTAGTGGTTTACGAATATATGCAGCCATGAAAGACCCCCTGGCCCATTGAAATGTTCGCAGAAAGCTTTCCGGACGTGTTTTGCTCGTCCTCCATAATTTCTGCTTGTGTTTTTCAAGGCGAGCAACTAAATCGGAATAGCCGGCCTGTGTGGCCGAGCTGTTATAGGCGCTACAGTCTGGAACCGCGCAACCGCTACGGTCGCAGGTTTGAATCCTGCTTCGGGCATGGGTGTCTGCGATGTCCTTAGGTTAGTTAGGTTTAAGTAGTTCTAAGTCCTATACGTTATGTCTGATTATAACTGGAAAGAAAACAAATTTTTCGTGCCATACACGTTTCATGTTAAACGAACTACATGAGTGTTCGTTTCCTAGTGCATGGCAGTAAGCAGATGAACAGTTGTAAGATCTGAACAAGAACACGCGTACAGCAGCATCTAGCAAATTTGCTACTGGTTATGTCGTCCAAATAACAAAGCCACATTGCCGCGCGGAATTAGCCGAGCGGTCTTGGGCGCTGCAGTCATGGACTGTGCGGCTGGTCCCGGCGGAGGTTGGAATCCTCCCTCGGGCATGGGTGTGTGTGTTTGTCCTTAGGATAATTTAGGTTAAGTAGTGTGTAAGCTTAGGGACTGATGACCTTAGGAGTTACGTCCCATAAGTTTTCACACACATCTGAACATCTGAACAAAGCCACAATACGTGTGGCACGAAAAATTCGTCTAAATCAGTTGTTATTAGACGGACGTAAACTGATAATCGTTAAGGTAATTGTCAGAGATTTCTTTGACTCAAGCGAGAGATTCATGGAAATGTTGAAACCCCTGAATTGGAACTTCTAGGGGACTGATGACCTCCGATGTTAAGTCCCATAGTGCTCAGAGCCATTTGCACCATTTTGAACTAGATCCGAATACATGCGAGTTCAACACCTATAAAGGCAGAGCTCTAACTTACGCGTCCTGGGCGAAGAATTTGGGCAATACCTTTGTCTTCTTGTCTTCCTACTTTTCGCGCGTGTGAGGGCCGCTTATGTCGTAATTGTCGATGGATCTTATAGCACTAATGTCTCTTCCTTCATGGCGTCGGTAACGTGATAGCCGTCTGTTTGGGAGCAGTGACGTCACAAATGAGTCACGTTCCGATGCCTACCGACCAGTGCCGATTCAGGAGGAATATACAGGCGTCCGCAGCTGCCGGCCGAGCAGATGCACTCCAGCTTTCCTGCGGCCGCGATTCAGTCAGCCATGTGCAGAGCGGTTTGCGCCTCCTGCTCTGAAGCCGGTAAGTCCAGCCTGGGGTGGTTACCCAGCGAGCCACACAAGAGCCACGTGCTGCTAGCAGGCAAGGGTGAGTATGTCTCCGCCAGAGAGGCAGTGCAGCTGGGACTACGCCATAGCAGAGAGACGGTCTGTGCGAGCAAGTGTGCTCCGGTACTGTTACAAGTGCTCCACTGACATAGGTTACTGGGGTGAGGGGCGGATTATTATCCATGCAGCACGGCACGAACTTCGATGGCCCTGCTGCCCAATTTTTCGGGGAAAACTTAACCGCTTGCAGTGTTTGACCGAAAATTGTAATTCATACGCGTGTGAGAGCTGTACTGAAAACCAATGTGACGTGCGTGGGAAAGGATACATACCACATGTTAAGCTTTCTCACCATTCCTGGCGGAAAGAGTGCTTGGTCGTGTCTGTGCGTAGAGAAATTAATCTTATTTTCACTGGAACGTTAAACAGTGTTTGACTGTATTTATTTATTTTTTGCTTTGCTTTATTGCTAGTTTAGATCTATGTTGTTGTTGTTGTGGTCTTCAGTCCTGAAACTCGTTTGATGCAGCTCTCCATGCTACCCATTCCTGTGCTAGCTACTTCATCTCCCAGTAATTACTGCAACCTACATCCTTCTGAATCTGCTTAGTGTATTCATCTCTTGGTCTCCCTCTACGATTTTTACCCTCCACGCTGCCCTCCAATGCTAAATTTGTGATCCCTTGATGCCTCAGAACATGTCCTACTAACCGGTCCCTTCTTCTAGTCAAGTTGTGCCAGAAACTCCTCTTCTCCCCAATTCTATTCAATACCTCCTCATTAGTTATGTAATCTACCCATCTAATCTTCAGCATTCTTCTGTAGCATTTAGATCTATACGACCACGAACCAGACATGTTTCTTGTGCCACAGTTGGAAGCACAATATACTGTCGGCGACCTTAAACTACCGGTTGATTATGTTTGTCCACCATAGTTTTAGTATGACTTTTCTGGCTACGATTATCTTGCCTAACATATTTCCGAGTGGAAATAAATGGCCTTACCAAAGGTTTCTATATTAATTTATTGTGTCACGATCGCTTAAAAATATGTAATATTTTCACTATTGGTTTCGGCCCCAAGTTGAGATCTCCAGATGTGATTAGTTCACTAAAAAGCATAGTGTAATTTTGTCTTCACGTTTCGTACCTTAGTGATACCTAGTGGAGTAAAAAATACCTCTAGAGTCTTCACTTAATACTAGTTGACATTTTGTACACAGGCTTTCGTAGGAAAATTGACGTCCATCTTCAAGCGTCTTCCAATTTAGGATTTTCAACATTTCCGTGAAGCTCTAGTTTGAGCCAAAAATATCTCTGACAATTACCTTAATGATTATGAGTTTACGTCCGTCTTATTACACCTTATTTAGACGAATTTTTCGTGCCACACGTATTTCGGCTTTGTTATTAGGACGAAATTACCAGTAGCAAATTTGCTAGATGCTGCTCTACGCGTGTTCTTGTTCAGATCTCACAACTGTTCAGCTTCTTACTGCCATGCACTATGAAATGAACACTCATTTAGTTCATTTAACATGAAATGTGTATGGCACGAAATATTTGTTTTCTTTCCAGTTATAATTAGACATAAAATGATAATAATCAACGTAGTAATACAAGCAACTGAGGACAATAGGACAAAAAATTTCAAATGAAACCTGTGACCATTCGTGCCGCCCTTCTTTATGTATGTTCGATATCCGTTGCTAGTGCTATTTGCTATGGGTCCGATACACTTAAGCAATAGCTCAGGATGGAACGCCTAAGTGATTTCTGAGTCGTCTCTTTTGTAGATACACTACATTTTCCCAGTGTCCTGCCAATAAACCGAAGTCTGCCTCCTGATTTACAAGACTCAACCTATGTGACCACTGCATGTCATATCCCTGAAAATTGTTACACTCAGGTATATCTGTGAGTTCACTGATTCTAATACTGACTCGTTGCGTAGTCGTAGATTTTTGTTCATTCGTTATCCATAGCACACTACTGGCCAAGAAGAAATGAAGATGATAAACGGGTATTCATTGGACAAATATATTATACTAGAACTGACATGTCATTACATTTTCACGCGCCGGCCGGTGTGGCCGAGCGGTTCTAGCCGCTTCAGTCTGGTACCGCGCTACCACTACGGTCGCAGGTTCGAATCCTACCTCGGGCACGGATGTGTGTGATGTCCTTAGGTTAGTTAGGTTTAAGTAGTTCTAAGTTCTAGGGGACTGATGACCTCTGATGTTAAGTCCCATAGGGCTCAGAGCCTTTTTTTTCTTTTTTATATTTTTGGGAACAAGAGGTGACCGAGCGAGACGTGTAACCAATGGCACCCCATACCATCACGCCGGGTGATACGCCAGTATGACGATGACGAATACACGCTTCCAATGTGCATTCACCGCGATGTCGCCAAACACGGATGCGACCATCATGATGCTGTAAACAGATCCTGGATTCATCCGAAGAAATGACGTTTTGCCATTCGTGCACCCAGGTTCGTCGTTGAGTACACCATCGCAGGCGCTCCTGTTTGTGATGCAGCGTCAAGAGTAACCACAGCCATGATCTCCGAACTGATAGTCCATGCTGCTGCAAACGTCGTCGAACTGTCCGTGCAGATGGTTGTTGTCTTGCAAACGACCCCATCTGTTGACTCAGGGATCGAGACGTGGCTGCACGATCCGTTACAGCCATGCGGATAAGATGCTTGTCATCTCGACTGCTAGTGATACGAGGCCGTTGGGATCCAGTACTGCTTTCCTGAACCCACCGATTCCATATTCTACTAAAAGTCATTGGATCTCGACCAACGCGAGCAGCAATCGCGATAGGCTACAATCCGACCTTTATCGAAGTCGGAAACGTGATGGTACGCGTCTCTCCTCCTTACAAGAGGCATTACAGCGACGTTTCACCAGGCAATGCCGGTCAACTGCAATTTGTGTATGAGAAATCGGTTGGAAACTTTCCTCATGTCAGCACGTTGTAGGTGTCGCCACTGGCGCCAACCTTGTGTGAATGCTCTGAAAAGCTAATCATTTGCATATCACAGCATCTTCTTCCTGCTGGTTAAATTTCGCGTGTGTAGCACGTCTTCTTTGTGGTGAAGCAATTTAAAGGTTCAAATGGCTCTGAGCACTATGGGACTCAGCTGCTGAGGTCATTAGTCCCCGAGAACTTAGAACTAGTTAAACCTAACTAACCTAAGGACATCACACACATCCATGCCCGAGGCAGGATTCGAACCTGCGACCGTAGCGGTCTCGCGGTTCCAGACTGCAGCGCCAGAACCGCGCGGCCACTTCGGCCGGCCAATTTTAATGGCCAGTAGTGTATTCTCAGTTGCGTTACATGATTAAAGGTATTTGAAATCCAACTGTGAAACTACGTTTAATACGGTTTTTCGGTACTTGAAATGCGTAATTTTACATTTCGGTACATATAAAGCAATTTGCCAATCTGCACACCTCTTTGATATCTTGTTGAGGTCTAAGACATAAAGGGTTACAGATCCTGGTTCCGAGCGGGCACTGATTGAAATTGATGCAGAAAGTTGAAAACTTGTGCCAGACTGGGATTCCAACCCGGGTCTCTTGCTTACTAGACAGATGCTCTTACCACTGAGCCATCGAGACGCAGTCCTCATGTCAACTGCACTGACTACTCTAGCAAGCCTCCCGTCAAACCGAACTTCTCAACATAGCCAAAAATGTAGTGCCCCTTGCCCTTTATTCTCATTACTCGCGGTATTTCGCCGATTCATGTAAGTGTTCCAGCCCGGTGTGCATCCGCACAGAAGAGGTCACTGGCCTTAAGAATGGACACCAAGTGAGTGTAGGGAAATCCGGGTTAGCACGGGGCACAAAGTTGAAAACATTGATTAAAAGTACAAAAGTGTTAAATAACAGAGTTACCAATTTTTATATGAGCACATTATGATGATTTAATCACAAATATACAAAAACATTGCCATAAAATAAAAGAGTAATATTTTTTTCACCCAGAACCGGAAAGATATATCATTTGCCCCATTCTGCCCCGTGCACCGGGCAGACTGGGGTGGTAAGTACAAGTGATTATAAAAACGTATAAAATTATCGGAATTGCAGGAAATATTGGCTTGCTCGGTATTTATTTAGTTTAAAGTGAATGTTAATGTCAAACTACACGAGGTGAGACTCATCATCTTCGATATCTATTCCTGCATAAGAATCGTGTGCCCAGTTTTTGCACATGGGACAAGCGACCCAACCTTCAACTGATTTTGAATAAAACTCACCACAATATAAACATTCACAGTCAGAAATTTCCTCGTTAGTATTGGATGCTCTCTCCTTCTTTTTTCCATTTGTCTTCTTTTTTGAATTCTTAATTTTATTCTCTTCCGCAAATAGTTTTTCCTTTGCTCTTTCTTCTTTGGCAAAGTTCTTTTCGTCTTTTTCTTTAATAATGGCTTCTAACTCTTTTATGTACTTCAAGATTTTAAACATTGCTGAAACAGCAACTGTTGAAATTCTTCACGGTAAATGATGACAGCCATAACAGTTGCAGGATAAAGATTTGTTGAAACTCTTGACCACGGTTTCGGTATATCTAAATGTACCTTCATCAGAAGTAAAATACACCTGATCAGGAAGACACCTTCATTAGCAAAAACTTAGCATCGGAACTGAGAAAGAAAATACACTATATCTTAATTAGCTTTTATGTACGCCGAATCAGTTAAAACAACGCTCTTCCCCCTCTTCCGTTTCGCTCTTTTCGTGCTTTCGTTAATTTTTGGCAAGGGCATCAGAATTTCATGTGTAATGTGAAATGAGGAGGCCGTGTTGTCGGTTGCCATCCAAGAGCACCCAGGACTAGAGCAATTAACCTCAATAGCTTTGTCATTCTTAGGCGGCAGTTCATTGTTACAATTCGCTGAAACCTCGCCAGCTTGATCATCCAACCCATTGGCGTCGTCTTTTTTAGTTGGTGTGCTAGGTGAAGGCAATTCCAATTGTTCAGCTGCAGATATAATAACCTCTTTATCTGATGGCATATCAAGTCCGATGTCAGTTGTGTCTGCCGGGAGGAAATCTGCATCGGTGAATATGGATGGGTCCGTGGGCCTTATTCCAGTAGCTTCGAAACCTTTAATAGCGTTTTTCATTGTTGCACTTTTGCTGAAAGCTGAACCAAAAAGCTTTGAAATTTGAAAGAACGTTACGACTTTCTCTGGGTTGCTTCGTAGCCATTTTAGAAGCTCACCACTATAATGAAGACTTGAAGGCTTCATAAAAGAAACATGAAGCGACTGAAGTTTGTGAGAGCAATGTGGTGGTAAACATAGCAACGAAACGTCACTCTCCCTGGCGTACTCTATAACGTCAATGTTCTTGGTATGTGTTGAGTGGCCATCTAATATAAGGAGAATTGGGGTCTTTTGATGCCTTAGAAAATAGCACAAATTTCGAAACCATACAAAGAATGACTCTGTGGGCATCCATCCGGTGCTGTGGTCCTGAGACCAACCTCCTGGTGGCAGTCCTAACTCAAATTCTTTCTGCTTCTTCTTTCGTGGAAAAATAAGCATTGGAGGCATGTAAGCCCCGCTTGCTGCCATTCAAATGAGGCAGGTTACAGTTTCGCCCCTTTGCAAGCTACGATCTTTGATTGGTTTTTAGGATTAACCGAAACGCCTGTGTCATCACGATTAAATATTTGAGAAGTCATTAGTTTGTGTTTGTCAATTACATTTGTTAGTAAAGAAAAAATCCCAACGAAAGCTGCGTTCGGCCATCCTGATTTAGATTTTCCGTGATTTCCTTAAATCGACTCAGGCAAATGCTGGGATGGTTGCATTGAAAGTGCATGGCAACCTTCCTTCGCCACCCTTTCCTATCCGATGAGACCGATGACCTCGCAGTTTGGTCTCCTCCCCGCAAATCAACCCCAACCCCAACCTGAGCGAAGAGATGCGCTCTACCAAAACTACCGTTATGGTACATTGTTAAAGTACGTAGAAAATGATAGTATTACCGGCAGTATTGGTAGAATTGGTAGGGTAAAGGAACTGAGTGGCCAGCGTGACAGACTGTCAATCCTAAGGGCCCGGGTTCGATTCCCGGCTGGGTCGGAAATTTTCTCCGCACAGGGACTGGGTGTTGTGTTGTCCTAATCATCATCATTTCATCCCCATCGACGCGCAGGTCGCCGAAGTGGCATCAAATAGAAAGACTTGCACCAGGCGAACGGTCTACCCGACGGGAGGCCCTAGCCACACGACATTTCCATTTACAGCATGCATTAAAGAGGCGTCGCAGAAAAAAAAAAAAAAAAAATGTTCAAATGGCTCTGAGCACTATGGGACTTAACATCTATGGTCATCAATCCCCTAGAACTTAGAACTACTTAAACCTAACGAATCTAAGGACATCACACACATCCATGCCCGAGGCAGGATTCGAACCTGCGACCGTAGCGGTCACGCGTTCCACGTTCCAAAAAGAACTGTTGGCTAATATAACCAGTCCCAATCAAAGGGCTGCAATTTATGCAAACGTCAGCCTCGCCACAATAGGACTCATAAGGAAGGAACGCGAAAATAAGCCGCATGGTTTACTGGAATCGCCACGAAGGAAAATTAATAATTTTGGGAGGAAACCCACCATCATAGACAATTTCAAAATCACACAAAACCTTTGATGCTTGTGGAACACTAAATCTCAATCTCGATCAATATTCACCAGATTCTAAGACATATTGCTTACAACATGTGCGCAATAGTTATTTTCAAAATACTAACAATAATAAAATACAATGATCAGTATGCAGAGCAAGAGACTGAGCTGTGACACAGAGAGGAAACTGATCCTCTTAGAACTTTTCGAATTTAGAGACTTGGACAAACGACGGGAGGCCCTAGCCACACGACATTTCCATTTACAGCATGTATTAAAGAGGCGTCTCAAAACAATTTAGTATTGGAGGGCAGCGTGGAGGGTAAAAATCGTAGAGGGTGACCAAGAGATGAATACACTAAGCAGATTCAGAAGGATGTAGGCTGCAGTACGTACTGGGAGATGAAGAAGCTTGCACAGGATAGAGTAGCATGGAGAGCTGCATCAAACCAGTGTCACTACTGAAGACCACAACAACAACAACAACAACATTATTCTGACTAAGGTCAAGCTCAAGATCATATATTTTTACATATATCTGACCAATTTTAGGTACAGTTTTCATGTTTTAAACCCTTAACCAGCAGCATTACTTTCTCAGACCCATCCTTCATTTTAAAGATCAGGTGTGGTAGCACTATAATATATGACGATCTCCCTCTGTCAGTATCTTCGTCATAAGACCTGCCAAATGTAAAGCAACTATAAACAACCTGTTTGGCTTTGTCAGTGTCGTGGTAAAGTATATTATGTAGAGCTGAGGGTGAAACGGGGTACCTGGAATACCGCATGTTTCGCATTATGTGTGATAATTAAGTATGTCCAATAGACAACATGTTTCTAACTACCACATATTTTGCATTCAATAGCTTCTCCAGATTTTCTTATTTGATAACATTTTATTATATGTGTGAATTTATGTTACATTCCAGCTAGAGCATGGCGCGACTTTCTAAGAGGAATAAGACGTATGCAGCAGGTGCAAATCTTGGAGATTGGGTACAAGAGCAGTTACTTTATTGGAAGAAAAGCCTGGTGCGATCTATGCCATAGATAATTCCTCATAGCAGACACAGTACATTTATGACAAAAATAGTTTCAAATGGGAACGGTTTGAGAGTGTTAGAATACGAAAAACTCCACAGTATAACATTATAAGAGATGGAATATGTGGACTGACAGCCAACAATCGAAATTTTGGGGCAAAGGCCTACCAAATGTCAATTATGGGAGGATTTTTTTTTTATCACAGCATATTGGAGGAATATCAAGGGATAAAATGGGAAAGAGGAAGACGTGTATGAAATGTCCTGGGTTGAAGAAAAGGAAACAGGCATACAAGTGCACCAAGTGTAGCCAACCAATTTCCCCATAATATATGTGTTCGACTATGCAAAACTGTAGCAGGTAAAAATTTTCAGTTTATCTAATTATTGCCTTCATTTATATTTTCTGCAATCTTTCATTTATATTATGAATACCGTGACTTGCAGGGTATTTCGTGTTCGTTTTACATGGTGTAAACAAGAAGGTCTTTGTATGTGCTGAATAGCATTAAATTTAATTATGCGTTAGCTGACAGTTTTCTTAATTTTTGTCCATTACTGTGGAGTCGTGATAGAAAGGTTTACGAGGTCTAAGAGACCACATGTTTCTATTTGCGCACATTTGAGAGATTTTTAGGGTTAAGGGTTAAGGGGCTCCGGAACGCCCTATACTTGCAATGTTAAAATAACGCTTATAAATTACATCTTTCCTCACAAAGTATTTGAGGTAGGAAGTTGAACTTTTTACAGATTATTTATTGGAATATGGGCTACAACTTAACACAGGGATTTAACAAAATTTTATTTCAGTTATTAAAGATGATTTTTTTTAATTGTAATGAAAATTCACAACATTTTTTTGCAATTTTTTATTTATATATTCAAAAATATACAGTTTTTTGGAAAAAGGCTGTGTTAAATTATGCAGAAGGTACTGTGTAACATTTACTGAAAGTTTGAAACAAATATGTTTGGAAGATCCTTAGAAAACATGTAATTAGTATGAGAAAATAAAAGTTTTGGGAATCGAGCGACAAAGATTGGATTAACTTTTTAGTGCATTCCAGGTCCATAGGATGGATTATCTTCATCCTCTGCAAACTCCTCCTCCAGCTTCCTCTTGTTCCTCCTCCTGTTTACTCTTGCTTGTATTTCTAGACTCTTTACAGCCCTGTCTGCAACCCGAAGGCGGTCCTTGTCTAAAGCAAGCATCGCTCGTACCATGTTAGAACCTATCTTCATTCCCATATTTCTAAATACCTTGCACCTTACAATGTTGCCATCATTGAAAGTCGCAACAGCATCATACACACCAAAGTGAAGTGTTTCTATTCCAACAAATACAGTCTTGGGGATTCTCGACCATATAACACTATTTACACTTTCATTGGCGTTTTGAGTTTTTCCGTGAATACACTTTTTCAACAGTTCAGGTGCTGCTAAGTCTCTGAAAATAGGTTTTATCACCTCCATTATTGCATGAGGCAGACTATGCTTATGAGTGTACACTTCACCAGTTAGCAATCCTTTGTTATATTTACACCAACTGTCTTCTTTGGGACACAAGCTATGTTGGGGATTTTCATCGGTTGAAGAAGTATGATAAAAAAGAACCCAAACAGCCTTCTTCATTTCGTCGACACTTTGTGTATTTTGCCTAATAGCCATTCCATAATAGTTCTGTATTTTGTCAATTACACTGTCAGTTAACCTTCCCTTCCCATCCAACCCTTTACCATCACTGAGTTTTTGTTTTTTGTACGAAGCTTTCAGTCGCCGAAGTCTTGTTCCCATTCGCTTCTGTACGTGTCCAATACACTCAAATTTCTGCACTACAACAACATCACCATAGGGCTTCAGTCCTTGAACATGTTTGAAACTTTTAGAATCACCGTCACCAAGGTAATTAACATATCGCACTTTATCACACGCCTCAGAACGCTGGTATATACTGGCAACACCAGCCACTTCCATTCCTCCACTACTGCCATTATAGTTAGCTTTGCAATTATTTTCATGTGTACCTTTATATTTTTGTGGACATCTACAATACTTTGATATTACTGCTACATCTAAAACTTTCCCTGTATACATACTGGTGGCAGATACTACACCATGAAGAGATGTGTGTCCCCGTTTATGCCAGGTACCATCGAACGCTGCAGTCAAATCTCTGTTACCATTATTTTCCATTACTGCCTCTTCCACAGCGTTCTTCATAGATTCTATACAGACATCTTCTACTTTAGACCCTATTAATTTATTACAGGTCGTAAACTTGGTTGGGGGATTTGGAAGATTCATGATGCCACAGAAAATTGCACCTGCAGTAGCACCCTTACCAACTGAACGCAAGGAATAAACAAATCTAATGTTGTGTTCGTAGATTTTGCTACCAGTTTCTTCAGTTGCAGTTACTGCAACACTGTTCCAAAAGGTGGTCATGTATGAACACTTATCACATTTCAGTTGTATTTCACTAGCAAGTCCTACGTGCTTTATTATGGAGAGTTCCAGACCAACTTCACTACAATGAATACATCTTACACAGTTTGAAAAAATTCCTTTGAGAACCGACATATCAAATATTTCATTCACATCCGATTCGCCCATAAAACATTCATAGTTTTCACTCATTGAACCAAGCTTCTTTTGTGAAGTATTTTCTTTCCCACTTTGACTGCTATGGGCAGGTGTACTTGAGAGGTTAGGTTCACTCACTTGGTTATCGTCTTTATTGTTTACAGTAATAACACACACCTTTGGCTTTCCAACATTTCTCCTTTTCTTAAAAGCCTTCAGAGGATTTCTAATAACTTTACTTTTACTCATTATTATACTTCAACAAAACAGAGACTCAAGAAACAGAATTAATTACGAATATTTTCGAGATAACGACAGAGTAAATAAACATGAAACAATCGACAATCACACCAGCGATATATATTGAACCATCACAGGTTAGCCACAACACATACTTTATCTCACATCACTAAAATGTACCTGATGAACACGGACGTTAATAATAACACCATTTGACAGCAGTTTAACAGCGCCACAGTGGGTCACGCCCATGTAGAACACATTTCAAAAAAAATTTAAAAATAGTTGTAGTCTTCGGAATTGAATAAATTATATAACTATTAAAAGGTAATAGTCTGCAGATTCAGAAAACGCAAAAAAAGTAAAAATTGAACTTTTCATGATTTTGAGCCTTTCCGGAGCCCCTTAAGTATCAAAGACTTTAACATGCGGTTGCACAGTCTTACGCCGCAAGCCCGGACAGGCAGTTCGCGCGGTGGCGCGTCAGAGGGTTGAGGGGAGAGGTTTGAAGGGGGAGAGAGACTCATTGTGTCCGGCTGTCTGTGCTGTCCCGCAACTGTGTTGAGCGGTCAAGCTCACTTGCTACTGACTCATAGTGTTGTTACCAAGGCCACGTGCGGCATTGGTTTGAGCACGCTCAGCACGTCACGCTGTCTGACCGTCCAGGTACCCTGAGGGCCATACCGTCTGGATCGCGAGTCAGAAGTGAGCAGCTGATGGTGAGCACGACCATGTCCTTCCGCCTGCTCACAGACTGCACCTACGAGGTCACTTGCGGGGCCGGCCTATCGCTTCTGCTGCGCCAAGGTCCGCCTCCATCTCCAAATCGTGCTATTCCTCCTTCTTCATTATTATTTCGATTAAATACGTAGGGACAGGTGGCAGCGATTTCAACGAATGTTTGAGCTCCCACGCTTCACTATAGCGCCAGTTATATTAGTTATCAGAAGACTACATATGACAACATCAGTAACATTTAACAGTATGTTTATTGTAGAGGCTTCCTTTCTTTTAAAAAGCACTTGAAGATCACGAGGCTATGCTGCAAAGCAATGCCTCCGACTTTTTTTGGTCAAAACTCTTAAAGCATAAGAAGTTTGAGAATTAAAACAAGCAATGAACATTACATGAGAATATAAAGGTTCTCTAAACTCAAACAAGGTTTACGATTTTAAAACAAAAATTCGACAATATAAAGCTTTCATATAGTAAAACAAAAATTTAATTTAAAGGAACTTCAAAATGTGTTTGAATGACTTTAAGGGGGGTAGGACGTGAAACGGACCGACTTGGTGCAGGAGAGGCACGACAGGACATTTTAATTTACACTGTCTATACTTTTACAAATAAATTCATAAGACTTTGTTAGCATGACCAGGAAGAATTCAGGATTCACACTCATAGCAGAGGAAGTTCAAAAACATAACAAAACAATTTTTTTTACATGTGAAATTTTATCATTTTTTCACTTGGTATTGGCTGCATTTGTTGCTGTAGGTACACTTTTTCTTCATAAGTAAGAGAGATTCTTCGATGAATTTTGCACAGCATACAAACCATACTTACAGGTGTATGAAACCCTATAATTTCCCAAATCTGTTAAAAATTGTGGTAAAAATTGGGATAATTAACTATAAAATTCGAGTTTTCTCCAAACACGAAGTTTAAGACGTAACAGCCCATTCATTTTTCCATAAATTAAATAAATTCTTTAGTTTCATACACCTGTAAGTATGGTTTGTAAGCTGTGCAAAATTCATCGAAGAATCTCTCTTACTTATGAAGAAATGTGTACCTATAGCAACAAATGCAGCCAACAGTAAGTGAAAAAACTCATGAAATTTCACATTTAAAAAATATTATTTTTTCGTGTTTTTGAACTTCCACTGCTATGAGTGTGAATCCTGAATCCTTCCTGTTCATGCTGACAAAGTTTTATGAATTTATTTGTAAAAGTGTAGACAGTGAAAATTAAAATGTCCTGTGGTGCCTCTCCTTCTCGAAGTCGGCCCGTTTGACGTCCTACCCCTCTTAACAACAACCCGTTAGCGGGAAAGAGATCAGTAAGACATGAACCAGACAATAGCAATTTTAGCAATTAAGAAAGGATCAGACCAATTATGGCAACGCAGCTGGGAAGACCATCCGATTCATCACGACAGCCAGGAAAGACTGGCTCATTTTATCAAATGTGTGATCAAAGTCCACGGAGACCAGGGCACCGTGCAACCTACAGGCCGGCACAAGGGCGATCACATCTGAATACTCGCTAAGAACTGTCCGCATATTACTGTTCCCCCCCTGAAGATATTTGTTCATATGAGATAACTTGGTGCAATACTCGCTTAAGACGCATCGCCAGAATTCTTGTGAAGACCTTGAAATCACAGTTGAGGATGGTGATTGGGTGGTAATCTTCAGTCTGTGTGCCACCAGCTGCTTTGGACCTTCCATGAAAGCCGGTGGAATGGGGACCGCTAATGACAGCAATTCTTGGTATGTCTCCTTCCACCATGGGGCCATCAGATACTCAAAAGTCCAGTAGAATTCCGGTGGAAAGCCATCTCGTCCTGGTGATTTATTAACTGTGCCCTTGGCAAGGGCGTCCAAAACATCACCACCTCCAAAAGGGATGCTGACGCTGTATCTTCAAGTGTGCCAGCGAGGGTGTGAGTTAAGCATCATGCTGCACCCCCTGTATCATCGGCCGCGCGGGATTAGCCGAGCGGTCTTAAGCGCTGCAGTCATGGACTGTGCGGCTGGTCCCGGCGGAGGTTCGAGTCCTCCCTCAGGCATGAGTATGTGTGTTTGTCTTTAGGATAATTTAGGTTAAGTAGTGTGTAAGCTTAGGGACTGATGACCTTAGCAGTTAAGTCCCATAAGATTTCAACAACAACAACAAAATCCTGTATAATCGGTGATAGTGGTCGACGAATGGACGGGTGATGTCCGCCTGGGTCGTCACCCTGCTACCATGCAAGAGATTCAGAGCGTGTACCAGTTTTTGACTGTCGTCGTTCGGAGGTAATGTGGTGCAGGGACATGGGTTCTTCGCCGATCCTGTCCTGGCATCTCGCTCAATGCTATGGCGGGTAAGGGTGATAATCTTCACTTTGGCGCGGCGGATCTTTGGCGATCAGGAAACGGTGGGTGTGCTGTAAGTTCTCAGAGAAGTGTATGGTTTGTTGGTGCAAGAGCGATCTTATTCTACCACAACTAACCAGCGTACGTCATAAAGCCAGTTTGACAGATTCTAGCCACCACTGAATTCATGATGGATACCGCTTTCACCTGAGGGCTACTTACTCGCTGTGATCGCTATGAGCTGCTTGCATTCTTGGTCGTGTTGGAACACCGCATACAGTTTCCATAACCCCCGACTTCTCCAAAACGTCTGCCGCCGGAGGTTCACCGTGTCGATGTATGCACTGTGGTCTGAGAAAGCCCTGGGTCAGCGCTCTGCTGCTAGAACCGCCATCGCAAAGAAGAGACTTAGATGCTATCGAGTCTTCTGGCTGAGTTACTGGTCACATAAATAAAGCCAGGACGACCACCATGCATTACCTCCCAAGTATCAGCAAGACGCGGTTGTTGTACCAAGAGACGCAGTTTGGGGCAGGGAGTGCAGTTCGGTTTTTGGTCTTTCTGATACTACACACTATTAAAATGATGTGGATGTGGCCGCCTAAGAAGAGAGGCGTAAGTTCTTCCGCATAAAACCGTCACGTCTCGCCTTTTATCAGTCCCGGAAGGGAGGAGACTTTAACAACTCGAGTCCCCTGCATATCGAACACCAGTCCCCATGCCGATGGCAAATATATCACATTGGATACCGAGCCGTGGTAAAAATTGCTGTTTTGAAGAGGGCGCCGCAGAGCGTTGTGTGAAGCAGTCGCCCTCCGTTTCTGGGGGTGGCGCCACTGTGGCAGTCACAGCTTTGGTGTCTCCCTCTGGTGGGAAAGGGGAAAGGTAGCCTGTTCACGTGCATTTAAGGAGCGCGATGAGCTCGCTAGGGTGCGAGTCTAGTCAGTTGGTCAGTGGGAGTGAGTCTGGGTCAGTCATGCGTCACCAGTTGCTGGTCTGTCTCTCGTTCGCATTTGTGCGGCAGTTAGTGTCTGTCTGTCGTCTGGAGTGCCAGTACGTCTGTCGTTCGGATTGACCTTTAAGGCCGGTTGCATCATTCAGTTGGTCGGTCGCGCACTGAGACACAAGATGACTTGTCTGCCTTGAGCGTCGGCGCATATGAGGTCACCACGTGGGTCCAGTGGACCGGGCCGTATAGCGAGGGGTAGTGGCTTCGCGGCCGACACGAGAGCAACAGGAGTCAACCCACGACATCGGTCTGGCCGGAGCGAACTGCGACGCCATGAGACGGGAGATCGGAGCGCCATCCTGCGTCCGTTGAAGCAGCTGGCAGCGGACGGTTCTAGAGAGCGCTTTGGGGGTGCTGCGCGGGGTGTACGCCAGAAATCGAAGTTAAGTTCAGATGGTTCAATGGCTCTGAGCACTATGGGACTTAACTTCTAAGGTCATCAATCCCCTAGAACTTAGATCTACTTAAACCTAACTAACCTAAGGACAGCACACACATCCATGCCCGAGGCAGGATTCGAACCTGCGACCATAGCGGTCGCGCGGTTCCAGACTGTAGCGCCTAGAACCGCTCGGCCACTCCGGCCGGCTATAAGTTAAGTGATTGGTGATATGTTGTTTCATCTACTTGTTAAATTCTACTTGTTTTCTTGGTCAGTCTCTCGTCCCCAGCTTGCTCGTCTGTCTCACGTCCACATTTGTTAGGCAGTTAGTGTCTGCCTGTCTGTCTGTCTGTCGGTCTGCCGTACGTTAATAGCTGCCTGTGTCATGTTTGTCAGATTCGGTGTTAACGAATTTATTGCTTCAAGTGTAACGGCCGAATTCCTTAAATATGTTTTTATTTTGCCTATCACCTTGAGAGGCGGTATATGTGTAATGTAGAGCATGTTTGGCCAACCTTGTATATTTTACGTAAGACTGCATTTCATGAGTTTTTATTTAAATGGTCATTTTACTATATAAAGTTGCCACCATTCTACAGTAGGAATTTTTTTAAAAATCATGTTGCACTTTCGGTGGCAAGTTAATCTTTTAATGTTAGTGTTTTGTGCCATTTCCATCCCTCCTACGGGGTGCATAGCTTATGTGCTTGTGTGAGTTGTTAAAATATTTTAGTTTAAAGTAATCTGGTGTGTTGCAGATTTGTACCAATGTAGTCTTTCGGAGGTTGTTGTGAACGGACGTGACTACGCCCGTGTCAAATGGGAGTGGCAAGCGTCTCAGCCCGAAAGCTCATACAGTCAAAAATTTGTTATTTCTGCCTCTTTTTTTTAAATTTTCCATTTGTTGAAAGAAATTTGATTTGTTTTCACCAGTTACCCACTGGCAACGACTTCCACGCTCACATAGGTTGATTAAATGTGTTAATGTTCTTGATGAATCGCTAGTAAATAAAATAAATTTTTAAGAAAAGGTTTTGAAAGTAAATTCACAGTTCAGGTACCTTCATTCCTTCTCGCACAACAGCAGCCGTTCCACTGCCTCCCATAGCAGCGGCAGTGACGAAAGCGGTAAACCCCTGGGAACGTCTCCAGTCGAACTTCCTGCAATAGACCAACATCCATGTCCGCCGCCCTCAGCATATCGCGCAGCAGTTGAAGTTTGATACGTGTGCCGATCATGTTGAGACTGATGGAGGCTACCTGGTAAGCTTGCATATGGTCTGAAGGCAATGGGACTTTCCTAAGAGGGGGAGGAGGTGTAGCCACAGAGACAAATCAACTACGCAGTGCTTCCCTTCACCCCACAACACGTTCTAACGTTCCTGTGCCGCCGGGACAACAGTCGCCTATGTATTCTCGGCCAAACATTCGAGAACAATATCATTGATCAATGATATCAGGTGAGTGGTGCGGTTTTCAGAGTCCTCCTCAAAGAAACGTGGTGGCTGCTGGGACACTTCACATGGCACAGGGCGTCGTTCGTCGCGTTGGTCGGCAATCAGCGGCTGCACGTTCGACAAGATCGGATCGACGGCCAACCCAGTGGGAGGACACTGCTGTGGAGGGCCATCGGAAGTTCATCTCGCGACCGTGTCGTGGACGCACTTGTGAAGGTCATGTTTCGCTTCTTATGACTCTTTGGGAGCCGCTGTTTCCCAGATTGCGTCTCTGTGTCTGATGGCGGGATTGAGTCTCGACGTCCAGTTACAACGGCGGCCGTCGGTACAACCATCGCATCAACTTCCAAACCACCGTGGGTTTCCTCATCCTTTTAGAGACGGCTAGGCGTGATGGGGGACCGTGTTAGACTTCATCTGCCCCTCGTCGTTCCGTCTGGACATCGTCGGTTGCGGAAGATCGTGCAGGTGGTCGGGCCCATGCATCTGACTGCGACCCATCCGGAGCGCCGCTACATTTTTTTTTTGGTCATCAGTCTACTGACTGGTTTGATGCGGCCCGCCACGAATTCCTTTCCTGTGCTAACCTCTTCATCTCAGAGTAGCACTTGCAACCTACGTCCTCAATTATTTGCTTAACGTATTCCAGTCTCTGTCTTCCTCTACAGTTTTTGCCCTCTACAGCTCCCTCTAGTGCCATGGAAGTCATTCCCTCATGCCTTAGCAGATGTCCTATCATCCTGTCCCTTCTCCTTATCAGTGTTTTCCACATATTCCTTTCCTCTCCGATTTTGTGTAGAACCTCCTCATTCCTTACCTTATCAGTCCACCTAATTTTCAACATTCGTCTATAGCACCACATCTCAAATGCTTCGATTCTCTTCTGTTCCGGTTTTCCCACAGTCCATGTTTCAATACCATACAATGCTGTACTCCAGACGTACATCCTCAGAAATTTCTTCCTCAAATTAAGGCCGGTATTTGATATTAGTAGACTTCTCTTGGCCAGAAATGCCTTTTTTTTGCCATAGCGAGTCTGCTTTTGATGCCCTCCTTGCTCCGTCCGTCATTGGTTATTTTACTGCCTAGGTAGCAGAATTCCTTAACTTCATTGACTTCGTGACCATCAATCCTGATGTTAAGTTTCTCGCAGTTCTCATTTCTTCTACTTCTCATTACCTTCGCCAACTCAGATTTACTCTCAAACCATACTGTGTACTCATTAGACTGTTCATTCCGTTCAGCAGATCATTTAATTCTTCTTCACTTTCACTCAAGATAGCAATGTCATCAGCGAATCGTATCATTGACATCCTTTCACCTTGTATTTTAATTCCACTCCTGAACCTTTCTTTTATTTCCATCATTGCTTCCTCGATGTACAGATTGAAGAGTAGGGGCGAAAGGCTACAGCCTTGTCTTACACCCTTCTTAATACGAGCACTTCGTTCTTGATCGTCCACTCTTATTATTCCCTCTTGGTTGTTGTACATATTGTATACTATCCGTCTCTCCCTATAGCTTACCCCTACTTTTTTCAGAATCTCGAACAGCTTGCACCATTTTATGTTGTCAAACGCTTTTTCCAGGTCGACAAATCCTATGAAAGTATCTTGATTTTTCTTTAGCCTTGCTTCCATTATTAGCCGTAACGTCAGAATTGCCTCTCTCGTCCCTTTACTTTTCCTAAAGCCAAACTGATCGTCACCTTGCGCATTCTCAATTTTCTTTTCCATTCTTCTGTATATTATTCTTGTAAGCAGCTTCGATGCATGAGCTGTTAAGATGATTGTGCGATAATTCTCACACTTGTTAGCTCTTGCAGTCTTCGGAATTGTGTGGATGATGCTTTTCCGAAAGTCAGATGGTATGTCATATATGTCATATATTCTACACACCAACGTGAATAGTCGTTTTGTTGCCACTTCCGCCAATGATTTTAGAAATTCTGATGGAATGTTATCTATCCCTTCTGCCTTATTTGACCGTAAGTCCTCCAAAGCTCTTTTAAATTCCGATTCTAATACTGGATCCCCTATCTCTTTTAAATCGACCCCTGTTTCTTCTTCTATCCCATCAGACAAACCTTCACCCTCATAGAGGCTTTCAATGTATTCTTTCCACCTATCTGCTCTCTCCTCTGCATTTAGCAGTGGAATTCCCGTTGCACTCTTAATGTTACCACCGTTGCCTTTAATGTCACCAAAGGTTGTTTTGACTTTCCTGTATGCTGAGTCTGTCCTTCCGACAATCATATCTTTTTCGATGTCTTCACATTTTTCCTGCAGCCATTTCGTCTTAGCATCCCTGCACTTCCTATTTATTTCATTCCTCAGCGACTTGTATTTCTGTATTCCTGGTTTTCCCAGAACATGTTTGTACTTCCTCCTTTCATCAATCAACTGAAGTATTTCTTCTGTTACCCATGGTTTCTTCGCAGCTACCTTCTTTGTACCTATGTTTTCCTTCCCAACTTCTGTGATGGCCCTTTTTAGAGATGTGCATTCCTCTTCAACTGTACTGCCTACTGCGCTATTCCTTATTGCTGTATCTATAGCGTTAGAGAACTTCAAACATATCTCGTCATTCCTTAGTACTTCCATATCCCACTTCTTTGCGTATTGATTCTTCCTGACTAATGTCTTGAACTTCAGCCTACTCTTCATCACGACTATATTGTGATCTGAGTCTATATCTGCTCCTGGGTACGCCTTACAATCCAGTATCTGATTTCGGAATCTCTGTCTGACCATGATGTAATTGAAATCTTCCCGTATCTCCCGGCCTTTTCCAAGTATACCCTCTCCTCTTGTGATTCTTGAACAGGGTATTCGCTATTACTAGCTGAAACTTGTTACAGAACTCAATTAGTCTTTCTCCTCTTTCATTCCTTGTCCCAAGCCCATATTCTCCTGTAACCTTTTCTTCTACTCCTTCCCCTACAACTGCACTCCAGTCGCCCATGACTATTAGATTTTCGTCCCCCTCTACATACTGCATCACCCTTTCAATATCCTCATACACTTTCTCTATCTGTTCATCTTCAGCTTGCGACGTCGGCATGTATACCTGAACTATCGTTGTCGGTGTTGGTCTGCTGTCGATTCTGATTAGAACAACCCGGTCACTGAACTGTTCACAGTAACACACCCTGTTCCCTACCTTCCTATTCATAACGAATCCTACACCTGTTATACCATTTTCTGCTGCTGTTGATATTACCCTAAACTCATCTGACCAGAAATCCTTGTCTTCCTTCCACATCACTTCACTGACTCCTACTATATCTAGATTGAGCCTTTGCATTTCCCTTTTCAGATTTTCTAGTTTCCCTACCACGTTCAAGCGTCTGACATTCCAGGCCCCAATTCGTAGAACGTTATCCTTTTGTTGATTATTCAATCTTTTTCTCATGGTAACCTCCCCCTTGTCAGTCCCCTCCCGAAGATCCGAATGGGGGACTATTCCGGAATCTTTTGCCAATGGAGAGTTCATCATGATACTTCTTCAATTACAGGCCACATGTCCTGTGGATACACGTTACGTGTCTTTAATGCAGTGGTTTTCATTGCCTTCTGCATCCTCATGTCGTTGATCATTGCTGATTCTTCCACCTTTAGGGGCAATTTCCCACCCCTAGGACAAGAGAGTGCCCTGAACCTCTATCCGCTCCTCCACCCTCTTTGACAAGGCCGTTGGCAGAATGAGGCTGACTTCTTATGCCGGAAGTCTTCGGCCGCCAATGCTGATTATTTATCAAAATTTAGGCAGTGGCAGGGATTGAATCCGGGACCGAAGACGTTTTGATTATGAATCAAAGACGCTACCCCTAGACCACGGGTACATACATGAGAGATAAAGATGATGGGGTGTTGGAAGACATAAAACCTCTTGGTTGGAGCTGGACAATCCGTGGCCCTTCTGCTACCGCGCGCCGTGGAATCTAAATCCCCTCCAGACGTCATGGACGTCAAAGACCACTAGAGGTCTCTGCATCATCGCGCCGTAAGCTGTGGCAGCGTGCATGTACTGACCTGCGAGTAGTGTGAGGGCACCACAGTGGAGCACGTTGTTCCAGCAGCCAATAGCGGCGCCCCCATTAGAGTATTTAAGAGTCGGCCTCTCGCTCTGCCAGCCTGCCATGTCTTCACTGTTGTGTCCCCCCTACCCTGCATGTCTGCACCCTTCATCTCCTTTCCCAAGGTGGCTTCCATCAACTCCCCCTCCCGGATGGTGCCCTCTCTCCCTCCATTTATCCCTCCTATCAACTCTGATCCTCACCCCCCTCCTTTCTTCCATTCTTTCCCTGAGCTCATTCCTCCCCCCTTCCATCCTCTGTTTCTACCTGCCTAACCTCTCCCTACCTCCCTTCTCCCCCCCTGACCCCTTCCCACTCACTGTCACATCTGTCCAGCACCCCCCACCCCTCTTATGGGTCCTCATCCTCCATTGGCTTCTTTCCCCCCTCCCCCTTCGCTTTTCCTCACCTTGCCCCCCTTTTTATCTGCCCCACATCTGACCAGTTTCCCCCCACATGCTCTCGGCTGTGGAATGCCATATTTTAGCGCAGTGTTCCAGTGAATGTTCACTGTTGTTTCATCTTTTCCCGTGTTTCGAACAGAAACCATGCTGTCGCTGCGTGTGAATTTTATGTCCTTTGCGAACAGAAACCAGACAGCCACCGTGTTTTTTTTTTTTTTAACTGTCTATTATTTTACCTGTCTGCTAGCCGGCCGAAGTGGCCGTGCGGTTCTAGACACTGCAGTCTGGAACTGCGAGACTGCTACGGTCGCAGGTTCGAATCCTGCCTCAGGCATGGATGTGTGTGATGTCCTTAGGTTAGTTAGGTTTTAAGAGCTAGGGGACTAATGACCTCAGTAGTTGAGTCCCATAGCGCTCAGAGCCATTTGAACCATTTGAAACTGTCTGCTTCGTATGTATTTTTATTAGCATCATCATCCCTTTGTTCTATGTTTTAAGTTCCACGATTTTTTTTCGCCATGTTACCCTTTAAGTCTTCGATTTTATCGCGTTTTTTTATTATATATTATCTTCACCTTTTTAAAACAAAGTCTGTAGGCTGAAGAGCGGCATACTGTGCTGCTGCCAGCACGCCCCCTTCGGAGGGGGAATCGAAATTCAATAAAGAAAAAAAAAAAAAGAACTCTGCCAGCGAGTCTAATCGTTGCGTGAGTCTCGACACATCGCCTCGACAAGACAGCGTGTTTATCGTACTTTGATCTCGCTAATCGTGGGCGTCTTGGATCGTTTGGTTGTCTCTGTCACTCCGTTGCGTCTTGCGTGTTGTCGCCGTAAGGTCTCTCTCCATCGTCCGTCATTGTTTCGTGTCCGTCCTTTCCGTTCGTTTGTTTGTGTGCGGGCCGCTCCCCGTTTGGTCCCGCCGCGCTTTGTCGGTCACCCCGCGACCGTTCCGGTCGCGCTCACAACAGGTTACAACAGCCCTCTTTGCCACAGACCGCCATATATTACGACGATCGCTCAGCATCCCCCGACGTAGAGGTAGGACAGAACATGCTTTCTGAGTTCAATGTGTACCTGTCGTACTGCATTCAATACAGGGTAGGTGGTAAATTGTGCCCACTTTTCCGCGACGTGGCCGTAAGTCGTCCCATAGGGCCTAAGCGCGGCCACGGCTACACCGTCCGCCAGCACTTCGAACAGGAATTCGAATATGAGGAGCGTCCTGAGGCCGAGATCCGCATGACCCACAGTCACTGGGTCAATGTTGCTGTCCGAATGTCGAAACTTGAGTCCGTCTCTCGTTTTCTCTAAAATCGTCACAGGGAGCATCAGTTACTAATTTCACATAAACCAAGATGCTCGCAGTTGAGAGAGGGATACCAACAAGATTGGTACAAGGAATATTCATATCGCTTCGAAGAAATATTTCTATTTTAAGGCCTTTGGGACGTGCATATTCGTTCGAGAAACTGAATTTCAGTGTCGATTTCCGATATGAATTGGCCATTTACTTCCACAGACACTCGCGCGAAGCCGGCCGAAGTAGCCGTGCGGTTAAAGGCGCTGCAGTCTGGAACCGCAAGACCACTACGGTCGCAGGTTCGAATCCTGCCTCGGGCATGGATGTTTGTGATGTCCTTAGGTTAGTTAGGTTTAACTAGTTCTAAGTTCTAGGGGACTAATGACCTCAGCAGTTGAGTCCCATAGTGCTCAGAGCCATTTGAACCATTTTGAACCACTCGCGCGAAAGCCGCTGTAGCACGTAAACAATTCGAAAGCGCGCACCGCGGCGAGAACGTAAACAGGCCCGTCCCAACCGCACTGCCGACGAAGGCAGACTACTGCTTGGCCACGACAAACAATACGCAGCGTATGCTCTATTTCTGCCGAGTTTAATGGAGAGGACAACAAGGTGACTTCGTTGCAGAATGACGTGGACGTAAGTCGTAAACGCATGAAATTTTGGAAGGTTTCTACTGTCAGGCTTCACAAAATTCCTTTTTATTATTACTTAAAAGTTGTAAAAGCGTCAAAATAATTAATAACTAAACCATCTGCAAGAAAAAAGTGCGCAAATGCACTACTAATTTCAGCTAACATTCATTCACTATATGTAAACAGAGCTGACGTCTTGAAATTTAATGATGTTTAATCTATTAATTACATAAACATAACAGATGTTTCGCGAGGCTATGGACCAAATTTTCTTTTTTTTTTTTTTCATGTTACAATCATTCACAGGAGCCGACCGGAGTGGCCGTGCGGTTCTAGGCTCTACAGTCTGGAACCAGGCGACCGCTACGGTCGCAGGTTCGAATCCCGGCTCGGGCATGGATGTGTGTGATATCTTTAGGTTAGTTAGGTATAATTAGTTCTAAGTTCTAGGCGACTGATGACCTCAGAAGTTAAGTCGCATAGTGCTCAGAGGCATTTTCATTCACAGTAACAACAATACAAACTATATTTCTAACAAAGGAAAACAGTCTATTATAAACTCACTTTCCTCTTGGACGCATCCTGGTGATTCGTCAGTAAAACATCATTACTAAATTCGAAACTAGTATTTCTAAAATGACAAATTCTAGCTGTAAACAAATCACACCAAACCGAGCTAGTGGCCATACTGAAGCCTGACCACCTCTCGGTACAGCTGTCGAAATGTCGGTGGGCAGACCAACCGGTAACAGGCCTCAGACGATGACAGGGTGGCAACTTCGGCTAACGAACCGAAAATGACGTCACTACCGAGGTCAACCTGTATGAACGATACAGAATAAGGCTCGAGCGCGCCACCTCGCGCTCGTGTCGCAACTGACGACCAAAGATCAGAATAGAGTGCAAGGGTCGGTATCCAGAGAGGCTCCACAGTTCATTGTTAACATTCTACATCTTTATTCTTCATGTATACATATTTCATATATATTTTTCAACATAGTTACCCTGACGACGAACACATTTGTCCCAACGAGTGACCAATTTGTTAATATCGTCGCTGTAGAATGTTCGCCTTTGTTGACGGACCCACAATCTCGCTTCTTCATGCACTGCTACACTACTATCATTGAGAAGTCCACGTTGGTGTTCTTTAAGTTTTGGAAACAAATGAAAATTGGATGGGACCAAATTGGGGCTGTATGGCAACAAACTGGATTGTTGCACATGTTCCAACACACGTGTGTGGTCTGTCATTGTTGTGCTGAAGGAGTGGGTGCTCCATGTGTTGACGTTTTCTGCTGTTGGTAATTCGATTACACCACACTGTTTCTCACGCACCGACCTAGGTACGTTACACATCACCATGGTACACATTACTATCCAGACCCTCTAGCGACAGAGGGTTGCTACTTGCATCATCGAAGTGGGGAAGTCGACCGAGTAATATGCATGACTTGTACCTGGGGCCGGCCGGAGTGGCCGAGCGGTTCTAGGCGCTTCAGTCTGGAACCGCGCGACTGCTATGGTCGCAGGTTCGAATCCTGCCTCAGGCATGGATGTGTGTGATGTCCTTAGGTTAGTTAGGTTTAAGTAGTTCTAAGTTCTAGGGGACTGATGACCTCAGAAGTTAAGTCCCATAGTGCTCAGAGCCATTTGAACCATTTGTACCTGGGGCTTTCAGAAATGAGTGGCACAACAATTTCTTTCGTGTTCACAGGAGCTATTTGCTGAACAAAAGAATACATAAGTGGCAGGTACTCCCCATCAATATCCATACACTTTTGCCATCGTTCTGGCATCTTCCGTTTATGTGTAGCAAACCATTCCTTGGGGGTATCCTGGCGCCACTAGTAGACAACTGCAGGAAGTTCGTTATTGATGATGAACTTCTTACCCCACATGACTTCTTTTACTACTTCGAAAAGGGCATAGACACTAGCAGCCAGATCTGGCGAACAGGGAGGAACCGTGACTCGTCCACACTGACCAGATGCTCAAGGAACTCAGCTGGATGTGCAGTATATAGCATATCTCCACACGCTTTTGTTGCTGCACAGTGGTGAGGGAATTGGGCAATTACTGTGCACACACCTTCTTCATCTTCAGATCAACGCAGATGATGATATGGAGGGTTCCCGTGATAGATTTGTTGCCATCTCTAGTTCATCAAACGTGATTCACCTAGGCTCCATATCAGGTAACTGACACGCTGGGCGTTGTTTGATTTGCATGCGACTGGTGGACATCCAGTGCTTTTGCATTTGAAGCACAGCCCCTGCAGTCTCTGAATTCTGATACCCAACGAAACATTGACCTACGACTTGGTAATGTTTCCCTACCCTACTATCCTGTTATGGATGTCTGAGGCAGTCACATCTTCCCTACAGTGGAACCACACTGTCCACCGTTGCGCATGAATGTCTGTTTCCTTGTTGCCTTATCGATGTCCACCAGTGCACTCACAGTCCGGCACAAGAGCTGCTGCAATGCGCTGCCCATGGGAAGCAGCAACACCATCTGGTGGTAGTAGACAGTACGATAGCCCATAATCACGTGTTCATCGACAAACATTTAAAACTACTACTTAGTAGGAGTTACAGGGGGAGTGCTAGTCAACAGTGAACTACTAAATAATACCACACCCGATATTGAGATACAAGAAAAGATTCAGAGGCATTAATTTTCAAGAATGTCCCCATATATTTTCCAAAGAAAATTACAATCACTGGGCCTCATAGTCTGAAACTCCCTAAGAGTATTTAAAGAGAAATTAGTCTCATCGCAACAGCTGCGGCTCAAATATACAATATTTCGTTCTGTCCATAATGAATATAAAGCACTGACTGACTACAATGAGGTACCCCACCCCGTTAAATGCTGTATTAAAACCTTAAGAAGCTGTCTTCTTTCGTTATACACTTCTCAGCATACAGTCTTGATTGTGTGTATCGGAGTTTTTATCCTTGCTCGGGGAAAAATTTAATTGTCGATTTTACGCCAGACTGAGCAGATTAAACTCCGCAGGATCGTTTCCCTGACCTTGGGAGAAAGGGAGGTTGTAGTGTCGAATTAGCGCAATTCTGGCTTTTAGTGATATTGTTTAACTGTTGTGTAGCGTAACGATTAGCTCCCAATGTTTATCATAAATATTTAGTCACTCTAACTTGATTAAACCGCTGTTTATGCCTTTAATTAGTTTTGAAAGTCCCTTCTGACTTGTTGCAGTAGTTAAAATCTCGTAAAAGGAATGATAAAATTCTTGTACGTAGCTTATGTAAGAGGTTGCTAGTTAGTCACTACAAAGATCAAAATTGACCCAAGCACTTTTTGATAACTAAGCTTTTCAATTATTTATCACAAAGTATTTTTAAGAATTCTGATGTATCACTTTTTGCCTTTTTGAAATTTTTGAAATCTTTGTTATTAAAGCACTTTCCCTCATAACTGCCCCAGAAATATAGTCATACAAAATACAAGGATATACTCATCCAGAAAATATTATGTAATTGTTAAGTTTATGATACATACTGAAAAATTTCTCTTTTTCAGAAATGCTTTGCTTATTATTGCCACTTTGCATTTGATATCCTCTCTGCTTTAGCCGACGTCAGTTACTTTACTGACCAAACAGCAAGACTCATTCAGTGCTTGTAGGTCTCATTTCCTAATCTAATTTTATCTGCATCACTTGGTTTAATTCGAGTGCATTCCATTACTCTGTTTTGATTTTGTTGATTTCATCACAGAACAGTACGAATGAACCTTTATTTTTCGCTGCTGCTCACGATGTTTTGGTGACAGGAACGAAAGACGATTTTCTGCAGAGATAACGTGATATTTATCACATGTGATCGAGGAACTGAGTTCTGATGATTCATTGGTCATTTAGAAAAGTTTACTTTCCAACTGGGTATGTTCCACAAGATATTACGCTATTCCAACTTTCGTCATCTATAAAAGCGTATGTAGTCCATTATTAGCTCTTAGTTTTGTACCATAATGTACCAGCATCCATCTAACATCAGAAATAACATCCTTTTGTTCACCAGCATTCATCCAACATCACAAACAACATCCTTTTTTATACCAAAAAGAAAACTTTATAGGCCTACCTACTGCGCATACATAAAGATTGTAAGGCATGATGTAAGTTCTTCTGTATTTATTTCATCTGCAAAAGATGATCAAGTAAGTTTCCCTGTAAAATAGCATGCGCTGAGTTTGCAGTACAAGACATTGCCGCTGTTGATGTTTAATAAAATTTTATTCTGTCACTTCTTTGGCACTGATTCAGAGTGTAACCTGCGCAATTATATTTAATCTAAAAGGGAACAAAAAGGTTGCCATGGAGATCCTGTTGCAGCATACTATCGTGAAGTGTCTTTCTATGTGTATTCTCCCGTTTGTATATCATCTGTTGTCTTGTCTGAGACCTATTAAAACCACATTGCACGGCCAAATTAATGTCAGTCATCGCCTCAAACATATCAGTACGAGTTATGAGGTTCTCATGGAGTCACAGCTTCACTGTACCGATCACAGTACAGCTGTCTCAATGTTCGTTTATGCAAACCATGCGCATAACAGTTGAATGAAATATGCCTCTTTGCATTTTTCCTCTAGAGAAGATACGTCAACTTCCTCTAATCACTGTTGTGTATCCAACCATCGTTATCATATATGCTTGCATACATGAAGCAACTACTTTAATAGTAGGAAAGCAACAGCCATTCCTCAACTGCGGCAGGCAGAGCCGAGAATTAGGCTGCTGCAACGAGAGTGTGTAAGGTGTCATACAAGTAACACACCTTACACTGAATTCTTGAAACAATTCCGGTGAACTCGTTATGTCACATGACATAGTTACGTGAAAATGTACGTATTATTGACAGACAAAGCGAATAAACAAGCTGGCATTTCTTGAATATAAACCACTAACACTCACACTAGTAACTGGAGGGAAGTAATTTACCAGACCTTAAGTACGAGACACAGTTCTGAGGGAAGAAGAATTAACTACGGCAACGTCCGTCCCATGTAGGCTGAAACTTTCACAGTGGGGCATCTGGCGGACACAATGAGTCGCCGGAGCCGCTGCGCACACCACCGGCGGCAAAAGCAGCCCTTGTCCCTGCTTTTAATGACGACCCTTCAGAAAGCCTTTCTACAGGAACATGGTCGAAGATCGCTTACAAAGGCCTGGAGAAACCCAACTAAAAATATGGGTGACTCACTGTAGCCACCTGTGTTAAAAGCTGTTTATCTCAGTATTACGTAGCAGAAGGTAAACTCTGCCCTATAAAAGAAACGACGCCAGTGATAGGCTACAAAAAGCCTTTTCAGTAGTTGCAGGGGCAACAGTCTGGATGATTGACTGATCTGGCCTTGTAACACTAACCAAAATGGCCTAGCTGTGCTGGTATTGCGAACGGCTGAAAGCAAGGGGAAACTACAGCCGTAATTTTTTCCGAGGGCGTGCAGCCTTACTGGGTGGTTAAATGATGATGGCGTCCTCTTGGGTAAAATATTCCGGGGGTAAAATAGTCCCCCATTCAGATCTCCGGGTGGGGACTACTCAAGAGGACGTCGTTATCAGGAGAAAGAAAACTGGCGTTCTACGGATCGGAGCATGGAATGTCAGATCCCTTAATCAGACAAATAGGTTAGAAAATTTAAAAAGGGAAATGAATAGGTTAGAGTTAGATATAGTGGGAATTAGTGAAGTTCGGTGGCAGGAGGAACAAGACTTTTGTTCAGGTGAATACAGGGTTATAAATACAAAATCAAATAGGGGTACTGCAGGGGAAGGTTTAATAATGAATAAAAAGAATTGGAGTGCGGGTTGGCTACTACAAACAGCATAGTGAACGCATTATTGTGGCCAAGATAGACACGAATCCCATGCCTACTACAGTAGTACAAGTTTATATGCCAACTAGCTCTGCAGATGACGAAGAAATTGATGAAATGTATGATGAGATAAAAGAAATTATTCAGATAGTGAAGGGAGACGGAAAATTAATAGTCATAGGTGACTGGAATGTGATAGTAGGAAAAGTGAGAGAAGGAAATGTAATAGGTGAATATGGATTGGATGTAAGAAATGAAAGAGGAAGCCACCTGGTAGAATTTTGCACAGAGCATAACTTAATCATAGCTGACATTTGCTTCAAGGATCATTAAAGAAGGCTGTATACATGGTAGAAGCCTGGAGATACTAGAAGGTATCACATAGATTATATAACGGTAAGACAGAGATTTAGGAACCAGATTTTCAATTGTAAGACATTTCCAGGGGCAGATGTGGACTCTGACCACAATCTGTAGATTATGAACTGTAGATTAAAACTGAAGAAACTGCAGAAAGGTGGGAATTTAAGGAGATGGGACCTGGATAAACTGAAAGAACCAGAGGTTGTACAGAGTTTCAGCAGGAGGGATGACTTTGAAGTTGAAGAAATGTGAATTCGTTAAACAAGAAATAAACTTTTTACGACATATCATAACTACGTCTCGGATTGGAAAGGACCCAGGAAAATTGAAAGCTATAGAAAAATGTCCACCACATAAGAACCGAAAACAATTGAAAGCATTTTTAGGTCTTTGCGGTTTTTACCACAAATTTGCGAAGGGGCAAACGTTTAATAGCCCACATTTAAATGGTTTACTTAAGAAATACAGTACATATATCTGGACAAATGAATGTCAAAAGGATTTTGAAGAGTTAAAAATTGCGTTAGTAGAAGGAATATATTACTTCACCCAGTTTTGAGTGAACGGTTCCATATGATTACAGAGAGTATTACATACGGAATCCGAGTTGAAATTTTCCAGGAAAATAGTGAATTAATTAATTAATCAAGAACACAAGATGATAATTTTCGCAAGCAGGACTCTAACTAAGTAAGAAAAGAATTTGTTGACCCTGTGCTGCTATCTGTCCAGACAATATTTTTAACAAACCTGTCATTTTTGGTGACTTTTCGCTTTTCGATTCTGCTGCACCTTCGTATTCAAATGCTACTTCTTGCGGCTTAGTTACTTCCCTTTTGATCTTAGGTGAATTAAACATATCTGTTGACTCGTTTGCATACCCACAATCTTCAACTGGATGGCTCATTTTTCATGCTCCCATCCCACTCGTCTTGTTGTATTCTCAGTTTTCCGCCCATCTTAGTTATTGTTATATTTTTATATCCTTAACTTTCAAACTTAGGTAACTTTCTGCTATTTATTTCTTCATTTGTGTTACAGTTTCGTGCCACAGGACGTTTTATTCTTGATTTAATTTTGTTTTTCGTGTAATATTTACGATTTTTACAGTCTCTAACAGTAAAATTAAATGATGTCCTGTCCCGTGGCGCCAAATATAACACTTACTGCCCAACAGATAGTACTGTAGCGTGAAAAGCCAAATACAACACTACACTACACTGCGCTGTTTGTTATACCAGTATAATGCGTATTACCGCTGCCTAATGGGTTTGGATTATCGAACCTGAATTTAATATAACAGTAGAAACCAGAAACCTAAAGATTAAAATTCGGGTAATATCTTAAGTAACCAAGTTTACTTAAATGAAATAAAATACAGTCGCCAGCCTAATTAGGCATAGTAACATGAACATTCCTTTTAAAGATTATGTATTGAATTTTGATAAAGGAAAGCTACCATTACTTCTATCACCATAGAAGTGCGATGAAACGCTGCTATAATCAGATAAGTGATACAATGAATACCAGCAGTTATAAACAGTATGTGGAAGCTCCCACAGGAACAATTTACACTTTATCTCTTTTCAGCAGTAATACTTTGTCACATGTAAGTTATCTCATTATGAAATGTTGTGAAAGACACTACTAAACCAAATTTGGACATGGACATAGTCTTGTTTCAATAGTTACTTTTCATATAGCACAAAGATAATTATAAGTCACTTGCAATAGGATTTTTACACTTGCTATGAAGCAAACTTACTTCTAGTCTTTTTAAATAAAAGCAGTTACAGTAACTTTATCTTTCATAGGCAAAGACTTAGGTCGGGGCCCTCAAACCTCCTTTCCAATTTTTATCACACAAAGCACACAAAACTCTAGAATTACTTCATAATGCAATTAGTAAATTCATTGTTCAAGAATATTTCTTTATATTAAGCAACACTAAAGTGGGGATTCTCAACTGACCTTTACACTAAAGCAAACTAAACACAGTTTTCTGAGACTATTTGTAAGATGCAAATTTAGGTATTACTCTTCCACAAATTTCATTCACCTTGCAGGACTTTTTAAACAGTTAATGTCAGTGATCTTTTATACAGGTTCTTAAGTATGAATTTAAATGAATCTTACTCTAACTAACCTCAAAATAATGTGCTTCATATTTGTCACTATCACAACTACTAATTTTCACTGACAGAATTAAATGCAGGTAATCTTTGAAGCATAAATACTTTGAACTGAAACAAATCAAACATTATTGAGTTTTTCATAAATGCAATACTAACTACCTCCCTTGATTTCAATGAAACCCACAGTATCTCTATATATCTTGTTGCATTCAGAATTAAGCAACACCAACAATCACTTATTTTCAATCGTTTTTCATATACAGGATACTCGGATGTTAGTAATTATGTGGAATGGATCCTAAGAGGTATGATGAGACGAACAAATTCTAGGGTTGTACACACAGTTTAACATAATTTGCCTTATTATTGCAAATTAAACAACACTTAAATGTACTGGAGCATTCTTTGACATAAATCTGACCTCTTAGATTTTGATGAAGTGATGGCGCAATATTGGTGGCGAGTACACGGTGGCTACCTGGTCTTTCCTCTGGACGTAATTTGCTGTATTACTTTCTTCTTAGCGAGGAAATTAACAACTGTAGAGCCTTTTCAAATAATAGAGCACCATATCAGAGTCATACACACATCTAAGACCTTTCCATTTTAATCCATGTACTTGGTGCCTCACTCGGCACTTGCACTGTTCACTCACTTGCCAGACCAGATTGTCCAGTAGCTAGCTGCCGACTGACTGAGCTCTCTCACTTGGGGCCCAGACTGAGCGCCACATCCACCTTTTCCTAGCGCACCAACTCACTTCCGTGGCAGAATAGAAGTACTGTTGCTTTTCATTTTATACAATGCAAGTCCGTAGGTATGAACCACTTTGTACATAGTTGTAAACAAACATCTTTTAAAAAATATTAATATTTAAATACATTAACATGTCAACACAAAAGCCACATACGTATCTAACATTTTCCTCCAATTAATACAAAGAATTTAAATAGTAAAGAGAAAACATTTTACACTACTTTCCACTTCATTACAATAGGTCAAAGACATTACATAGTGAAAATTACATACTTGGCAATGAGCAGAATTAATCAGTACAAAATGTTTACAGTATTAATTATTGTGTTACATGCTCCACAAATAGCAACACTCATTTACTGCTTGAAGCCCCTGATTTCCTAATCAAATTCCCTCAGCATCGCCTGATTTAATTTTACTACATTCCATTATCCTCGTTTTGCTTTTGTTGATGTTCATCTTATATCCCCCTTTCAAGACACTGTCCATTCCGTTCAACTGCTCATCAGGATCCTTTGATGTCTCTGACAGAATTACAATGTCATTGTCAATCCTCAAAGTTTTTATTTCTTGTCTGTCGATTTTAATTCCTACTCCCTGTTTTGCTTTTGTTTCCTTTACTGCTTGCTCAATATACACATTGAATAACATTGGGGATAGGTTACTACCCTGTCTCACTCCCTTTCCAACCACTGCTTCCCTTTCATGCCTTTCAACTCTTATAACTGCTATCTGTTTTCTGTACAAATTGTTAATAGCCTTTCGCTCTCTGTATTTTACCCCTGACACCTTCAGAATTTGAAAGCGAGTATTCCAGTCAAGATTGCCAAAATTTTTCTCTAAGTCTACAAATGCTAGAATGCCTTCCCTTACTCTATTTTATACGGTAAGTCGTAGGGTCAGTATTGCCTCACGTGTCCCAACGTTTCTCCGGAATCCAAACTGATCTTCCCCGAGGTGGGCTTCTACCATTATCATTCGTCTGTAAGGAATTCGTTTTAGTATTTTGCAGCCGTGACTTATTAAAATGATAGTTCGGTAATTTTCACTGGTGTAGAAATATCAAACAATTCAGGTCGTAAATTGTAAGTGCTACTCCAAGATGAAGAGGTTGACTCAGGGGAAGAGTTCGTGGTGGGCTGCATCAGTCAGAAGACTGATGACACACACAAAAAAAGTTTCCTTTTGGTTTCTGCCCTTCGCAGCAACAGTGCAGCAAAAAAGTGTTTGCTGCTGTTACGAAGTGTTATCATCCAGATTGCTGTACCTGCAACTACTACAAAGGCTGATGCTCCTCTTCAGTAATCACATTTCAAACTGCCCTTTGCACAGATACTTCTCCGTTGTGGATACAACGATCGTTATCGTTGAAACTACCCCACCTCGGCGTGGTCCGTGGTTCGTTGGGGGGAGGGGGGAGGGGGAGGGAGGCGGAAGAGGGGTTCGGTCACCGCAGGAAGTTGTCGTAGCCGCTACCACCTCTGTTATCGCCGCAGCCTCGTCGGGTCGTTGCTCACACCGCTACCGTTGAGGAGATCCTCACTGTTGCCTTAGACCAGCGGTGCTCAACCCGTCGATCGCGATCGACCGGTCATCAGTCACCATGGCTTTCTGAGTCGATCTTTCAAAAACTTTGTCCGAAACCTGTTTAAATGAGCTGTTCTTGTAAAATACCAGTTCCTTGATCAGAATTTTGTAGGCGGTAAGATTGACAAGACTGTGTCCGCCTCTTTCGTCTCCATCTGCTTTTCACCGTTCTTAACGCTGGAGCCGATCAACAGTCTCTCCTGCGTGGTGAGGTTACTGATCGCGAACTGTAACTTGCCACATTGTGAGCGGGTGTTGACGTGAGCGCGGAGAGAGCTCAGGATTTTCGAGGGGACTTGCTTGACCCTTGCAGAGTACACCTATAGAAATTAAATGTGTAACGCTTTTCTCCAATACTTTCGGAGCCGTCAGTTAAGCAAACATCATTGGATCAAGAAGCTGCAAAGAAAACAGAGTTTGAAAACTGATTTTCAGATTTCAAGGCAATTGAACTTGTTGTAGCTTTCACAGCTCAGCTTTTCCGACTAAGGAATGTGGTAGATATTTGAAGTAAAATTAGTGCTCTTTTCTCTTGTATTGAGACTAAGCGTGAAAAGAATGTAATTAAATTTCAAAATGCCATTTCATTAAAGTCAAAATTGATTGAAGAAATTAGTGAGTGTAAAAACTACTCTAACATTGTAAAAGTGGCATCGCATGTGTTATGTCATTAAACTTTTTTCACCATTCATGGTGGTGCAAATTTTAATTTTTTCACGTGTGTAATATCTTGAAAATGAAGTTGTAGGATTACAGCTGTTGTTAGAGACAAAATGGTCTTTTCTGATTTTTGTGTAATTAAAGTGGCTAGTTTTGGCTACAGTGTTGTTTTGGGCTTAAACCTTCACTAATTTTTAACTCGGTAGACCTCTAAATGGACTGAATAGCATGTAGTGGATCTCAAGCGTAAAAATGTTGAGTTCCTATGCCTCTGACCAAGAATCGCTGCGCTGCAGATTCTCCAGAATGTAATCGTCGGTTCCCCATCGCGCACGCGCGCGCGCACGCACACACACAAACACACACACACACACACACACATCCAGGCGATATTTCAACGATCTCCCTTCCCTCTTCGTCTTTACAACAGTGTTTCCATTTTCAGCTCTGCCACCACCAGTAGAATCGGCTCCTCCGACGGCATCGCCTACGGCTTCACCTGCACCTACAGCTCCACCGCCATTAGCCTCATATGGCACCAGGGGTGCGAGAATCCGGCCATTCTACTTTCTCGGTAAGATCCCAAATCACTGCTGGACCACTGCTTAATAAACCTTACCTCATAAAATGAGAAATCAGATAAAGTCACCAACAAAGTACTGAAGAAAACTAAAAAAGATGATGCTGATTATATGGGCGCAACATACGGGAATTAACAAGAACCCTCACGAACTCTGACAGTCTCATCGACTGTCTCCAACTGTGTTTAACACAATGTATGGGCGGGTTGACCTGTTACATCACATAGAAGAATATAAGTTTATTCTACACTCCAATATCACTTATAAACTGCCGTATACTGGAGCGTTGGTCAAAGTGTTCGAACTCGTGCAACTATTGCGCAGTAACAAATAAAAGTTTACATACATGACTTAGAGCAAAATGACCTACTATTTGAAACTCTTTAAGAGTTCACTACTCCCAGAAAATCACCGAACACCCAACATGCCCGATCCAACCGAGCCCATTCCATACATTTACCGTAATGGCTGCAATGTCACAAACCCCATACATTCACCTACCTACGACTCTGGCAGAACCTCTCTGAACGTCTACACCTCCAAACGCGACACTAGTTTCATAAATCCGCAGACGTTTCCCAGAGCAATTCGCAAATACAAACCCGACCTCACGATTTATCAAATAATCCTTAGGATTTCATTCGCAAGGATGGGGCCCCTCCACGCCCACACCAACGTGGTATCCAATCCAAAAGTTCTACTGTCACCTCTGTATAACATGTTAGTTTTTGAATCAGGAGTCACAGGATGCGGGCTGTGATGTTATCCATGCGTATGGGTAAAATTACTCATAAACATGGTCCATCAGGAGATAGAAAGTGGACAAAAGCGATCGAAGGGTAGCGGTTGTAAGAGCAGAGGAAAAAAAGTGCCAATGCAAGCGCCAAGGGAAAAAAAACCTCTGCGACAGTGGGACGGGTAGTAAGGGCAGTAGCGGCTTGCTATCTGCGACAGTGCATGCAAGGTGTGGTTGTGTTAGTTCGAGGTATCGTGCATCGTTACCTTTGTCGTTGTTGGCGCTTGTTGCGGTGCTTGCTGCAGTTGCTGCGTCCCTGCAACAGTTCAAGGTCGTTGTACATTAGTAGGCGATCGGTCATAGATCGGCTCACAGACGGTGCAGGGGGTGTGTGTGGTTGGTTTGCGTGCTGTGTACAGTACGGTTTCCCAGCGGTTGCCTGTTTTTCGGCTGGTCGAACATCTGGGGTTGCTAGTAATAGCTGTGTTTCAGGGGCTCGCCAGTACTGTCGCGTTAGCGTTCTATGGACCATAGATGTTTAGTTCCTAGCCAGTAGTGTCTTTGGTCTGTTATGCTTCCATCTATGGTTGTGGTCGTAGTTACCCAGAGAAAGGATAAACGGGTTGCGCGAGTGTCTCGTGTTATTGTACAGTCGTGTGGAGAGTTTTTGGAAGACCTGCAAGATAGTCTCTAGCCGGTATTCCCGGTGAAGTTCCGCGATGCGTGTGTAGCGCGGAGCGTTGCTTATGATTTTGAGTACTTTGTTCTGTATGAGCTGCAGACGGCGCAGGCGAGTTGGCGCAGCGTATCCCCAGACAGGGGCTGCGTACGTCATCAGGGGTCGAATACGTGTCATGTACATGGACCTAGACACCCTCCTGTTCAGTGTGCTACGCCTGTTAAGCATAGGGTAGAGTTGTTTGAGCCTCGCGTTAGCTTTGTTGGTCACGTGTTGAATTTGGTCCCCCCAGAGTAGTTTCCTGTCCAGCCAGACACCGAAGTATGTCTTTTCGCGGAAACGTATTGGGCGTGTGTGTTAATGTTATGGGGTTGCAATGCTGATGTTTGCGCAGTTGCTTCGGTCTTCTAGTGAACAGAACGGCCTCGCACTTGTCGACGTTTACTCTAACACGCCATTTCACCAGCCAAGGCTCCGCCGCTCTGAGTGCAGTCTTTAGTCGTTAATTAATGTTAGACGGCTTCCAATCTTGCGCAAGGATGGCGGTGTCATCCGCGTAGATTGCTACCGTCGTTAGCGGCCTTTAATGACCCTCTGATCCTGACCCCTACAAGAACCTACACCACCAACTCCACCTATACCGCATTTGATTATCGCTTTAACCACCATACGATATCCTGTTTCTGAGGTAGCCGAATTCCTTCACTGCATCTACTACGTAATCCCTAATTATGAAATTTATCGTTAATCTTGCTTCTGATACTCCTCATTCCTTTTGTTTTTCTTTAGTTTACTCTCAGTCCATATTCTGCGCTTATCACACTTTTCGTCCCATTCACCAGGTCATTACCTTCACTGAGGATAGGAATGTCATCAGTAAATCTTTTAATTTATAGCCTTTCACTCTAAATTTTAATCCCACTCTTAAACTTTTCCGTGACTGCACAATACGACGTATAGTTTGACGGATGGAGCAGACATACTGCATCCTTGATTTACGTCCTGTAGGAGCGCAGAAAAGGCGAATACGTTCCTCTTTAAAACACTCTGACAGAATAGTGGGGAACGTGGTGCCTCAATCCTCATTTTGTCTTCCTCAACAATCTTTCGTCTTTCCTTTGTGTTGTGCACGTGATACGGTTATTGTTCATTTGACTAAAGACAAACACACAGCGACAGTTGGCAGCACTATACACTGTAAAGACACACACGTTCAACACGCAATGAGAAGAGCAAGTGAAGTGTTTTGATAACTGTGCGTGGAAAAACGCCATAATTCTGTCGTCTGGAGGATGGGGACATAGTAAACGTATCTCCAGGACCACACACATGGACTAGCAACAATGGAAATCGTACGTAACACCAAACGGTAATTTAACCTCACAAAATTTGGCTGCAAATAGTGTTTCTAGTCTGAAAAACAAAAAAAGAACACCTGCAAACGAAACATAGTACGAGGGTAATCCCAAAAGTAAGGTCTCCTATTTTTTTATAAGTACATAGACCTGTCATTTCTACAATGGTTTACATCAGTTTACAGCTTGAACATTTAGCTATTTTTCGACATAATCACCATTTCTGTCGATGCATTTTTGTAGACGCTGTGGCAGGTTTTGTATGCCCATGTCATACCAGGTCGCAGCCATACTGTCCAGAAAGTTATGAACCTCATCTTTCACCTCGTCGTCGGAGCTGAATCGCTTTCCGGTGTTAAGTGGTGTGCCCAGGTTTCGACACCCGCGACAACTGGGTCCAGAAAGTTGTCCTGTTCGGCTGCAAGGCGGTGAAGAAATGCGTGGGAAGCATCAACTCGTTGCCGCATATGGTCCTCAGTCAGCATGCATGGCACCCATCTTTCGGCAGTTCAATGTTTCCGTTAAAATTCTGTGAGCCGTGCTTCGGAAAATGTCAGGAAACAATGTGTAGAGATCATCCACGGTGATCCGCCGATCCTCATGCATGCTTTGCTCAACCTTCAACACTGTCTCTTCAGAAATTGAAGGTCTCCCGCTCCTTTGTTCGTCGTGAATTTCGGTCCGACCAGCTGCAAACTCTCTACACCAATTAAAAACATTTTTGACATCCATGCACGACTCACCATACCCTTTCGTCAAATGGCGATGGATTTCAATCGGCGCAGTGCCCTTTGCGATCAAAAACCGAATAACTACACGCAATTCGCACTTGACGGTAACATGCAACGGAAGCTCCATTCTCAACGGCTGCCAAGTCAAGACTGAGCGCTTCAGCACGGAGTGCGCATGTTTACACACAGCGCGTGAAGCACTCTTCGTAACAGTGTGACCAACTGCCACACAAACAGAGTTCTGTACTTATAAAAAATAGGATACCTTACTTTTGGGATTTCCCACGTAATATGCTTGAAAATACTACACTACTGGCCGTTAAAATCGCTACACCACGAAGATGACGCGCTACAGACTCGAAATTTAACCGACAGGAAGTAGATGTTGTGATACGCAAATGATTAGCTTTTCAGAGCATTCACATAATGTTGGCGCCGGTGGCGACGCCTACAACGTACTGACATGAGGAAAGTTTCCAACCGATTTCGCATACACAAACAGCAGTTGACGGGCGTAGCCTGGTGAAACACTATTGTGGTGCCTCGTGTAAGGAGGAGAAATGCGTACCATCACGTTTCCGACTTTGGTAAAGGTAGGATTGTAGCCTTTCGAGATTGCGGTTTATCGTATCGCGACATTGCTGCTCGCGTTGGTCGAGATCCAGTGACTGTTAGCAGAATATGGAATCGGTGAGTCCAGGAGGGTAATATGGAACGCCGTGCTGGATCCCAACGGCCTCGTATCACTAGCAGTCGAGATGACAGGCATCTTATCCGCATGGCTGTAACGGATCGTGCGGCCACGTCTCGATCCCTGAGTCAACAGATGAGGAAGCTTGCAAGACAACAACCATCTACACGAACAGTTCGACGACGTTTGCAGCAGCATGAACTATCAGCTCGGAGACCGTGGCTGCGGTTATCCTTGACGCTGCATCACAGACAGGAGCGCCTGCGATGGTGTACTCAACGACGACCCTAGGTGCACGAATGGCAAAACGTCATTTTTTCGGATGAATCCAGGATCTGTTTACAGCATCATGATGGTCGCATCCGTGTTTCGCGACATCATGGTGAGCGCACATTGGAAGCGTGTATTCGTCATCGCCATACTGCTGTATCACCAGGCGTGATGGTATGGGGTGCCATTGGTTACAACTCTCGGTCACCTCTTGCTCGCATTGACGGCACTTTGAACAGTGGACGTTACATTCAGATCTGTTACGACCCGTGGCTCTGCCCTTCATTCGATCCCTGCGAAACCCTACATTTGAGCAGGATAATGCACGACCGCATGTTGCATGTCCTGTACGGGCCTTTCTGAATACAGAAAATGTTCAACTGCTGCCCTGGCCAGCACATTCTCCAGATCTCTCACCAAATGAAAACGTCTGGTCAATGGTGGCCGAGCAACTGGCTCGTTACAATTCGCCAGTCACTACTCTTGATGAACTGTGGTATCGTGTTGATGATGCACGCCATCCAAGCCCAGGCGTATCGAGGCCGTTATTACGGCCAGAGGTGGTTGTTCTGGGTACTGATTTCTCAGGGTCTATGCACCAAAATTGCGTGAAAATGTAATCACGTGTCTGTTCTCATATAATATATTTGTCCAATGAATACCCGTTTTTCATCTGCATTTCTTCTTGGTGTAGCACTTTTAATGGCCAGTAAATGTACATAACGTATTTATTATGAATGTAAAACCAAACATGTATTTCAGTCCAGTGAAGGCACTGTTTAAATAAAATAAGTGAAACGCTTATTGAAGGAAAAGGCAACGGCCTTGCCGCAGTGGCTACACCGGTTCCCGTGAGATCACCGAAGTTCAGCGCTGTCGGGCGTGGCCGGCGCTTGGATGGGTCACCATCCTGCCGCCATGTGCTGTTGCCATTTTTCGGGGTGCACTCAGCCTCGTGATGCCAATTGAGGAGCTACTCGACCGATTAGTAGCGGCTTCGGTCAAAGAATACCGTCCTAACGGTCGGGAGTGCGGTGTGCTGACCACACGCCCCTCCTTCTCCGCATCCTCCTCGGAAGATGACACGGCGGCCGGACGGTCCCGGAAGGGCCACTTGTGGCCTAAAGACGGAGCTTATTATTTATTTATTGAAGGAAACAAACCGCATTTCATTTTGTTGCACAGGCGGGATATACACTATGTGGTAAAAAGACTCCGGACACCCCCAAAAACATACGATTTTCATATTAGGTGCATTGTGCTGCCACCTACTCCGAGGAACTCAATGTCAGCGACATCAGTAGCCATTAGACATCGTGAGACAGCAGAGTGGGGCGCTCCGCGGAACTCACGCACTTCGAACGTGGTCAGGTAATTGGGTGTCACTGGGGTCATACGTCTGTACGCGAGATTTCCACATTCCTAAATATCCCTAGATCTACTGTTTTCGATGTGTTAGTGAAGTGGAAACGAGGATGGACACGTACAGCACAAAAGCGTACAGGCCGACCTCGTCTGTTGACTGACAGCCCCCGCCGACAATTGAGGACGGTGGTAATGTGTAATAGGCAGACGTCTGTCCAGACCATCACACAGGAATTCCAAATTACATCAGGATCCACTGCAAGTACTATGAGAGTTATGCGGGAGGTAAGAAAACTTGGATTTCATGGTCGAGCCACACATCACGTCGGTAAATGCCTAACGACACCTCGCTTGGTGTAAGGAGCGCAAACAATGGACGATTGAAGAGTAGAAAAACGTTGTGTGAAGTGACTAATCACGGTACACAATGTGGCGATCTGATGGCAGGCTGTGGGTATGGCGAATGGCCGGTAAACGTCATCTGCCAGCATGTGTAGTGCCAACAGTAAAATTCGGAGGCGGTGGTGTTATGGTGTGGTCGTCATTTTCATGGAGAGGGCTTGCACCCCTTGTTGTTTTGCGTGGAATTATCATAGCACAGGCCTACATTGATGTTTTAAGCACCTTCTTGCGCTCCACTGTTGAAGAGCAATTCGGGGATGGCGATTGTACCTTTCAACACGATCGAGCACCTGTTCATAGCCACGTCCTGTGGCGGAGTGGTTGCACGACAATAACATAAGAGTTCGAACAATGGACTAGCCTGTGCAGAGTCCTGACCTAAATCCTATAGAACACCTTTGGGATGTTTTGGAACTCCGAGTTCGTGCCAGACCTCACCGACCGACATCGATACCTCTCCTCAGTGCAGCACTGAATGACGAATTGGCTGCTATTCCCCAAGTAACCTTCCAGCATCGGACTGAACGTACGCCTGCGAGAGTGGAAGCTGTCATCAAGGCTAAGGGTGGACCAACACCATATTGAATTCCAACATTACGCGATGGGCGGGCCACGAACTTGTAAGTCATTTTCAGCGATGTGTCCGGATACTTTTGATCACACAGTGTTCCTCCATGAATTTTGAAACGGCTAAGGAATGACGAGGAGTGAAAAATGTGATACTTACAAAATAATGGAAGATCCATGATAGAATAGAGACAATATTATGAAAAGGATTGCTACTCACCATGCAGCGGAGATGTTGAGTTCCAGATAGTCAGAACAAAAAGAATGTCAAACAGGTAAGCTTCCGGCCAAAAAGGCTTGCGTCGGAATTAGCCGACATACACTATGTGATCAAAAGTATCCGAACACCAGGCTGAAAATGACTTACAAGTTCCTGGCGCCCTCCATCAGTAATGCTGGAATTCAGTACGGTGTTGGTCCACCTTTAGCTTTGATGACAGCTACCACTCTCGCATATACGTTCAATCAGGTGCTCGAAGGTTTCTTGGGGAATGGCAGCTCATTCTTCACGGAGTGCTGCGCTGAGGAGAGGTGTCGATGTCGGTCGGTGAGGCCTGGCACGAAGACGGCGTTCCAAAGTATCCCAAAGGTTTTCTGTAGGATTCAGGTCATGCTCTGTGCAGACCAGTCTATTACAGGGATGTTATTGTCATGTAACCAGTCCGCCACAGGCCGCGGGTTATGAAAAGGTGCTCAATTGTGTTGAAAGGTGCAATCACTACTCCAGAATTGCTCTTCAACAGTGGAAAGCAAGAAGGTGCATAAAACATCAGTGTAGGCCTGTGCTGTGATAGTGCCACGCAAAACAACATGGGGTGCAGCCCCCTCCATGAAAAACATGCCCACACCATAACACCACCCCCTCAGAATTTTACTATAGGCACTAGACACTCTGGCAGATGACGTTCACCGGGCATTCGCCATACCCACACCCTGTCATAGGATCGTGACATCGTGTACCGTGCTTCGTCACTGCACACAACGTTTTACCACTGTTCAATCGTCCAATGTTTACGCTCCTTACACGAAGCGAGGCGTCGTTTGGCATTTACCGGCTTGATGTGAGGCTTATGAGCAGTCGCTCGACCGTGAAATCCAAATTTTCTCACCTCTCACCTAACTGTCATAGTACATGCAGTGGATCCTGATGCAGTTTGGAATTCCTGTGTGAAGGTCTGGACAGACGTCTGCCTATTACAGATTACGATCCTCTTCAACTGTCGGCGATCTCTGTCAGTCAACAGACCAGGTCGACCTGTACGCTTTCGTGCCATACATGTCCCTTCACGTTTACATTTCAGTATCACATCTGAAACAGTGGACCTAGGGATGTTTAGTGGTGTGGAAATCTCGCGTTCATACGTATGACACAAGTGACACCAATCACCTGTCCACGTTCGAAGTCCGTGAGATACGCGGAGCGCCCCATCCTGCTCTCCCACGATGTCTAATGATTACTGAGGTTGCTGATGTGGAGTACCTGACAGTAGATGGCAGCACAATGCACCTAATATGGGAAGCGTGTTTTGGGGGGTGTCTGGACACTTTCATGTCATAGTGTACAATCTGGACACTTTCATGTCATAGTGTACACACACACACACACACACACACACACACACACACACACACACACACACACACACACAAACGCAACTCACATACACATGACCACAGCCTCTGGGTGCCAAGGTGTGTGTATGTGTGTCAAATAATTCCGATGCACACCTTTTTGGCCGGAAGCTTACTCTCTTGACATTCTTTTTGTTACGACTATCTGCAACTCAACATCTCCGATATATGGCGAGTAGCAATTTGTTATTTTCACAATACTAACAATAATAAAACACATTGATCAGTATGCAGAGCAAGAGACTCAGCTGTGACAAAGAGAGGGAACTGTTCCTCTTAGAACTTTTTGAATTTAGAGACTAGGAAAGGAAACCCAAGGAAAAGAGAACATAAATCGAAGTGAAACAAGTAGGTAATCGTGACTGGCGGACCTCTTACCTAAAACCCGGGTGAACCAGTCACCCAGCAGCACATTAAAATACTCTCCCTAAAATCCGAGGCAACAAATTGGACAGGACACAAAACCATAAGACCTTAACCACAGTCGTTGCGTCGTCTTGCAAAATAGAGGGCAAATCCGGTGGCAAGGAAACTACCGCCCTCTGGTCAGAGAATAAAAGACAGTCAAGTATAATGTAGCGGACAGTAATCTGGACGCCACAAGCACTGCAGATTGTGGGGTCCTCCCGCCGGAGTAAAAAACCATGCGTTAAGGGACTGTGCCCGATGCGGAGGCGAGTGAGGAGAACCTCATCCCGCCTGCATGACTGGTAGGACGTACGCCATGGCCGCGTGGTGGCCTTGACCAGACGCAGCTTTATTTCACCGACTGCCAGCCACTCCTCTTCCCATTGACGCATAAAACGAAGACGCAAAAGGGAGGTAACAGCATGGAGGGGGACGGCACATTCAACAACGTGAGGGAGTGAACATGCATCTTTGGCAGCCACATCCGCCAGTTCGTTTCCCCTAATACCCACGTGCCCCGGCACCCAGCAGAAAGAAACCTCCTTCCCCTGCCGTTGCAGGTGGAGTAGGGCATCATGGATGTTCTGGACGACCGTATCCGATGGGTACGAGTGTTTCATGGTCTGAAGGGCACTCAGGAAGTCAGAACAGATGAGAAACTTAAGACTGGGAACACACCTCATCTGCTCCAACGCCCGCAAGATCGCAAACAATTCGGCATCAAAGATGGTAAACGCCGCAGGAAGCCGTCACTTGACGACTCGATCAGGGAAAACAACACCACAACCAACAGAGTCCCCCTGTTTAGAGCCATCCGTAAATACTGGTACATGGTCGGGATGCTGGTTTAAAATATCGTAAAGTAAGGAGGTAAACAGGAGTGCAGTTCCTCCGGTACTCTGACAAGTCGCATGCGACAGGACGCCTGCCAATATGTTCCAGAACGCCGCGCATAAAACCGGAATTTTCCGGTCCTCATACCTCGGGTTCTATTGCTGATAAGACGGTAGTGCAAAGTGTCTTTGATAGGCCTTGGGCTAGGGACTATTTTTATACCCTGCTGAACGGTAATCTTAGTGTCTTAGTGTAGGCATATTTGTTCATTTAACTAAGGCTTTTGATTGTGTTGATCACAAAATATTGCTCCAGAATTGGACCATTACGGAATACGGGGAGAAGCTCACAATTGGTTCACCTCTTACTTTAGCAACAAACAGCAAAATGTCGTTATTCACAGTATTGAAAATGGCTGTGATGTGGGGTCTGAGTGGGGTACAGTCAAATGGGGGGTGCCCCAGGGATCAGTGTTGGGTCCTCGACGTATTAATTTCACAGAATGGGCTTATGATTAGTGAAACTGAACAGTTCAGATTTCTAGGTGTTCAGATGGATAGTAAGCTGTCGTGGAACGCCCACGTTCAGGATCTTGTTCAAAGACTTAATACTGCATTTTTTACTATTCTAACGGTATCTGTAGTGAGTGATCGTTCGACACGAAAATTAGTCTACTTTGCTTATTTTCATTCGTTTATATCGTGTGGTACTATATTTTGGGGTAACTCTTCCCATTCTAAAAGGATATTTTTGGCTCAGAAACGGGCGGTTCGGGCAATAAGTGGTGTAATTCACAAACCTCTTGTCGACCCCTATTCACGAGTCTGGGTATTTTGACATTTTTTGCACGTAAAATCCAATCTGAGATAGAAAACTTGTTTTGCTTTATTTGAATTTCACTTAAGTGCACTATCTAAATTTTACTGGCCAATATGAAAGGATCCAGTGTAAAAATGCTCCTATTGGAGTACAAAAGATAATATATCCGCCGTCCGCGGATAGGAAAATCTCAGAGTCTTTCTTCAAAATTTACAAAACAATATTCGTGAGGTAGGACTGATCCTCCAAGCCTACCAATAACTAAATCAGAGATTCTTCCAAACATAAACTGGCTGTAGTAACCCATACAACTTCACCAAACGAAGCCCCGGGCTTTTCGTGAAGAGCGGCGCGGAGTCCACGTTGCTGTCGCCTGAGTCCGAGGGCGAGTAGAGGCCCTGCGAGAATGGCTCCGGTATGCTGGCGGCGGTGGACAATGACGCGGCGGCTACGATGACACCAGTGGGCTCGCTCGGCGTGAACTGCCTCTCCAGGTTTTTTTTTCTTTATTGATTTTCAATTCCCCGCGAAGGGGGCGGGCTGGCAGCAGCTTAGTACGCTGCTCTACAGCCTACAGACTTTTTTTTAAAAAAAGGAAGAAGAAAGAAACAAGTAAAACAGGCGATAAAACGGTGACTTAAAGTGTAAAATGGCGGAAAAATGCGGAAAGTTAAAACAGAAAGCAAAAGGGGTTGGCAATGTTGATAAAATACACAGGAATCAGACAAGTATCATAGTAGACACACAATTAAAAAACGTGGCGACAGTCTGGTTTCTGTTCGCAAGAGATAAAAAATCACACCCAGCGACAGTATGATGGCTGTTCGCTACACTTCCCAAAAGACACAACACGGAACACTCACCGTAAAAACACTCACTGTAAAACACTGCACGAAAATGGCGGCACAAATATGACACTCCCGAGCCAAAGGCAGATGGGGGGGGGGACCTGGAGGAGGGGGAAAACAAGGAGGGAGGAGAGGAAAAAACGAAAAGGGGGGGAACCAAGGAGGGAGAGGACACATAAGGTGGGGGGAGAGGGGGGGAGGGGCAGGGCAGACGCGAGCGGGAATGAGAAGAGGCAGAGAAGGGAAATGCAAAAAGGGCTTGGGGGAGAGAAGGGGGCAGAGAGAGGGGAGTTGGGGAAAAAAGAGGATGGAAGGGGGGGGGAGAGGGAGCCCGGGAAAAGGACAGAGGAAAGGAGGGGGAGTGAGGATCAGAGTTGATAGGAGGGATAAATGGAGGGAGAGAGGGCATCGTCCGGGAGGGGGAGTTGATGGAAGCCACCTTGGGAAAGGAGATGAAGGGTGTAGAGATGGAGGGTAGGGGGGACACAACAGTGAAGACGTGGCAGGGGGCGAGGATGGGAGAGGAGAGGAGCAACCAGGGGCTGAGGGGGATCAAGGCGGCGGGAGGTGTAGAGGATGCGGATATGTTCGAGGAATAGGAGCAGATGGGGGAAACCTCTCCAGCCTCCTGCGCCAGCCTAAATACTGCTCGGCTCATGGATATGGCTGTCGAACGGAAGGAAAGAGGTCCGCGGCCGTAGCGACCTCTTGCGGCGCCGTGGACGCTTCCTGGTGGTCTCTGGGAAGCGTCTGTGTTTCCGGGACGACCGGGCAGGCTGACCCGTACTCGGTCCGGGGCCCGCTGTACCGGTCTGCTTCGCGGGAAGCGAGAGTTACAGGCGCTTAGTCTGGACACAGTAAAAGATGCGAATACGTTCCAGTTTATTTACGAGAATAACTGAAAAGTGGGGTACCAGCTGCCTCATTCTACCTTTCTCAGCACCTTTAAAAAATTTCCCGAAAATTTTGGCGAGAGAGTATATTTGCGCTGTTTATGCTGAGAGAAAAGTGTTGTACAGGGTGTTACAAAAAAAGTACGGCCAAACTTTCAGGAAACATTCCTCACACGCAAATAAAGAAAAGATGTTATGTGGACATGTGTCCGGAAACGCTTAATTTCCATGTTAGAGCTCATTTTAGTTTCCTCGGTATGTACTGTACTTCCTCCATTCACCGCCAGTTGACCCTATTGAAGGAAGGTAATGTTGACTTCGGTGCTTGTGTTGACATGCGACTCATTGCTCTACAGTACTAGCATCAAGCACATCAGTACGTAGCATCAACAGGTTAGTGTTCATCACGAACGTGGTTTTGCAGTCAGTGCAATGTTTACAAATGCGGAGTTGGCAGATGCCCATTTGATGTATGGATTAGCACGGGGCAATAGCCGTGGCGCGGTACGTTTGTATCGAGACAGATTTCCAGAACGAAGGTGTCCCGACAGGAAGACGTTCGAAGCAATTGATCGGCGTCTTAGGGAGCACGGAACATTCCAGCCTATGACTGGCGACTGGGAAAGACCTAGAACGGCGAGGACACCTGCAATGGACGAGGCAATTCTTCGTGCAGTTGACGATAACCCTAATGTCAGCGTCAGAGAAGTTGCTGCTGTACAAGGTAACGTTGGCCACGTCGCTGTATTGAGAGTGCTACGGGAGAACCAGCTGTTTCCGTACCATGTACAGCGTGTGCAGGCACTATCAGCAGCTGATTGGCCTCCACGGGTACACTTCTGCGAATGGTTAATCCAACAATCTGTAAATCCTCATTTCAGTGCAAATGTTCTCTTTACGGATGAGGCTTCATTCCAACGTGATCAAATTGTAAATTTTCAAAATCAACATGTGTGGGCTGACGAGAATCCGCACGCAATTGTGCAATCACGTCATCAACACAGATTTACTGTGAACGTTTGGGCAGGCATTGTTGGTGGTGTCTTGATTGGGCCCCATGTTCTTCCACCTACGCTGAGTGGAGCACGTTATCATGATTTCATACGGGATACTCTACCTGTGCTGCTAGAACATGTGCCTTTACAAGTACGACACAACATGTGGTACATGCACGATGGAGCTCCTGCACATTTCAGTCAAAGTGTTCGTACGCTTCTCAACAACAGATTCGGTGACCGATGGATTGGTAGAGGAGGACCAATTCCACGGACTCCACGCTCTCCTGACCTCAACCCTCTTGACTTTCATTTATGGGGGCATTTGAAAGCTCTTGTCTACGCAACCCCGGTACCAAATGTAGAGACTCTTCGTGCTCGTATTGTGGACGGCTGTGATACAATACGCCATTCTCCAGGGCTGCATCAGGGATTCCATGCGACGGAGGGTGGATGCATGTATCCTCACTAACGGAGGACATTTTGGACATTTCCTGTAACAAAGTGTTTGAAGTCATGCTGGTACGTTCTGTTGCTATGTGTTTCCATTCCATGATTAATGTGATTTTTAAGAGAAGTAATAAAATGAGCTCTAAGGTGGAAAGTAAGCGTTTCCGGACACATGTCCACATAACATATTTTCTTTCTTTGTGTGTGAGGAATGTTTCTTGAAAGTTTAGCTGTACCTTTTTGTAACACCCTGTAGAAAGAGCTAAGAAGGAGACAATCGCAGCGTGAGAGAAAGAGAGGTTCACAGTGGGAGAGGAACATAGCTGGAAGTGACAGAACAGCGCTAGGAAAAGAGTGTATGGGAGTGTGTCAGCGGGGAAGGAATGAAGAGAATGAGAAAGTAGAAGGGACTGAGAGGCGCTGATAAAGAGAGACAGAGTGTATGTAAATGGCAACGAGAAAGAGTGCGGTAGCGACAGTGAGAAGAGACAACAGCAGTAGGAAAGAAGGAACGAGATAGTAGCACTAAGAGAGAGCAAGAGGGAAACAGTGACACTGAGAGGAGAGAACGATGGGGACTGAGACTGTGACACAGGAGACAATGACAGAGAGACACAAAGAGATAACGGCAACGAGTTGGGCTGATGAGTGAGTAAGAGAGGTTAAGTAGGTGTGGATGGGTATGCAAGCGACGTACAGCGATTGACTAGTGGGTGTGAGAGAGGTACTGGTAGGGGAGGTTGTGGGAGTGTGAGGTGAGGTGTATGTTAAGGAGAGTGCGAACGATTCGCATGCTAAAGGTGTCGAGGAAGGTCGAATGAGGCTCCTGGGACTTAACATTTCAGTCAGTCTTTTAAATAAACAGGAACATACTAGCTTTTTTTTGTTCTCCTATTGGAGCACTTGTCCGCTGGTTTTATAATCTATTATCATTAAAACATTTCCAAACTTACTTAATATTTGTTTTAGAATCACGGATGAAGTCCTTTTTTCCTGGCATACTGGTTTTGCTATATCATGTTTACAGGGTCTACAACGTAGCTGTGTTGAAAATATGTAATATTCGTCTCTTATTTAGCCCGCCTCCTATATACCATTGAGTCGTCTCCAACCTTCAGTCAAGCGCGCACGCTCGGATCTCGGGAACAGCTACGCAATTCGTGTAAAGTCACTAGCTTATCTACACTCCTTGCCTGTTCGCTTACTCGCAAGTGAGCTGTCCAAGCAGTCGTCACTGCTTCTTGCTTCGCGAAATTGCTGCTCGTAATGTTAACCAACCGTCTCTGCTGTGTTTAATGATGGAATTCTCTGAAAGTTGACGCCATTGTTCTTAATTTCAGCAGGAGTAATTTTGATTTTCCTAGATTCTGTAGCAGCCCATTTCGCTTTTCGAGATCATTCCATTTTTCCTGCAAATACGAGTACTTCACTTTAGCTTCCCTGCACTTCCCATTGATTTCATTCATAAGTGTCTTACACTGCCATATGCCATCATTTTCTTAAATATATTTCTATTTCAGCTATCGTCAATCATTTTAAGTATTTTTTCTTTCATGCTAGGCTTGTTTGTGGTTACCTGCCATCCATCCATATTCTTCTGTCCAACTTATGTGATTGGCTCTGTTAGGGATGTTCGTTCATTTCAACTGAACTGCCTACTGTGTTATCTACCATCGCAATATCTACAGTTTGAGATAACTTCAAAGACACATTGTGGCGTACGAAAACACATCACCTATAACAAATCGTGACACGGTTCTACCGTAACAGATACAGTGGTCAAAGTAAATGTTGGCTATTGCTTTGTTGTCAATACTCGACATAAATAAGAAACAAAATTTTTTTTCTCTTATTATAATCACAAGAAAACGAAAATAAAGGAGATATATCTTACAAAAGATTCCACTGCAAACACTGCCGTTTCTTCTCAGTGTCATCTTGCATAACACATAGTTTATGAACCAACTGCCACTTCTTGTAACTGGATATACTTTTGAATGCGGTTAGGCATACTACTTACCAAACTGTCCAGACAATCCTGTGGGGTATTATCCCATTCCTCCACAGTGGCCTCTATGATGCCCTGTATAATCGGTGGTGGAACAGGACGATTGCAAACAGCTCGTTTTATCATCGCCCACGCTTTTTCAACAGAGCTGAGATCTGGAGAATATGGAGGCCATTCCATCCGATAGGTCCTATACTCCACTAAGAAGGTGTTCACATGATTGGACCATGGGGGCTTCACTGTCGCCTATCAGCGTGAATACGGTTAGTTCATGAGCCCACGCGAATAGTAAACAGTTGTGAAAACACACTTGACTTCTTAGAAACAAATAATCCTGAGTTAATAACGAGGATCAAAACGGATAGAAGGATTGAAAAATTCGTTCAAATGGCTCTAAGCACTATGGGACTTAACATCTGAGGTCATCAGACACCGAGACGTAGAACTACTTAAACCTAACTAATCTAAGGACATCACACACATCCATGCCTGAGGCAAGATTCGAACCCGCGACCGCAGGAGCAGCGCAGTTTCGGACTGAAGCGCCTAGAACCGCTCGGCCACAGCGCCCTGCGATACAGAGATTAGTAAACACAAGGTTGTCGTAGCGAGACTGAATATTGTAACCCCCAAATCCTCCAAAAATAAACGAAAAATTTACCAATTGAAGAAAGCAGATAAAAATTCACTTGACGCCTTCCTGAGAGACAATCTCCACTCTTTCCAAATTAATAATATTAGTGATAACCAGATGTGGCTTGAATTCAGAGAAATAGTATCAGCAGCAATTTAGAGATTTGTACCAAATAAATCAACGAACGACGGAGCTTGTAATCCCTGACACAGTACTCGTTAAAGCCTGTGCTATGGTAAGTGAGCGGGATTCACCTTATGAGAAAGGATTTTCGTATAGTTATCGACAGTGTACCTGAATGGTGGCAAATCAGACTTACATCCACTCTGTAATAACAGTGATCCGTCAAGTAAGTTCGAAATGCAATTACACGTCAGGATGGATCAAAAGCAACCCAGAAGATGCTACCAATTAGATAATAATACGGTCGCCAGCCTAATTAGGCATTAACTGAGTTTCTTCCCTATACAAGTTGGTATATATTCATGCAAAACAACAAGTTGTAACACTGCATAATATAGTCGAATTTTAGAACCAGAAAATCTATTGAACTGATAGTTTCACGTTCTGTACTGATATGGAAAATCATGAATACATAACACTACACTATAATGTTTACTACAAAACTTTATACTGTATTAATGTGATTAAAATCGGGCATAGGTTGCCCTAGAAATTGTACTTTCATGCCACACACAAAATGTCAATTTTCATAAAGATAAAACACTGATAAATTTTGACTTTTATATTGACTTTAACTTTTGCTGGTCAAACCAATTTAGAACACTTCAGAATTCAAATGAATGAGGGGGAGGGACCCTGAAACTGTTATGATCGCTGTATTTAAAAAAAAATGATTACTGAATTTATTATTCATTCAAGATTTCCAGTATATAAGTTACTACTCTTTTCATCTTATTTACTGCTCATTTAAATGCCTTTGAATCTGTCTCGAAATAATAAACTTCATTACTATATCAATACTAAAGTTATCTTTCAACTTCGTTAGACCTTCGTTATTAATTTACTGGTTCATTAAGAAAACATTTCTTTAAACACCATTCTAACATAGCTAGTTCTGCAAATAATTATTATTAACACAAATTTTAATTTTCATTTCGGGACACTCGGATTGCACAACATTTGGAAAGGACCCTGTCTAGGTTAGTTGTGAGGATAAATAAATGATGGGAAAGTTCTGGTAAAATTTAGGTTATTATTGCACCAAACAAACACAGTTCACTCTCGTGTGGACGAATACAGTACTAAAAGTTTCAACCTGCTAGTATCGATGCGGCGGTTGGCGGGTGGCGAGGTGGCGGGGCACAGAGCATACATACAACCACAGCTATGGCTCTTGATGTATCGGCACTTTAATTCTTCTTAGCGTCGCAATACTTTTCCATTTACTGCCTATGGAATTTTGTCATGCTGTGTGGGTGTTGGAACGGCATACCCGAGGCTCAGTGAAGCTATGTCTTCCAGGAGAGCCTCCTCGCTCCAGAAGGTGTTGCTCAAACCAGTGCCAAACTCCAACTACTACTGAGCCCGTTGTGCCGTGCAGTGCCCGTGCGCATTTTCCCGCGCTCGCCTGCCATCCACCTTTTACCGCTCCCTTACAGACAGGGTATTCACCCGAGGTTTTCCATTCTACATATCCTAACACACTGCCTACGTATGGACCAGACGCACAGTTACCATTTTAAACATCTTACAACAGTCTCAACATTTGTTACATTTCAATTCTATTACAATATTACTTGACATTTGACATCAACATTAATATTCACATTGAAACTTATTTATAGTTTTCTTAACACAATGGCACGAAACAAAAAAAAAATTGAAATCAGAACATCAATTACACAAGTTTATCGGAAAATCAAATGGAAAAAACTACTTATATGTACAATAGCACAACGTCGTTGTTGTTACAAGCTCATCCTCCTTGGTACACAAAACGGGTCAGAACACTGTTGAATAAACAATAAAACAAACATGCCAAATTTAAACAGACGCAAAATAACCAAGATTGGCGATCTTTTATAGAAGCTCGAAATTTAGCGCGGACTTCAATGCCAGATGCTTATAACAGTTTCCACAACGAAACTTTGTCTCGAAACCTGGCAGAAAATACAGAGATTCTGGTCGTATGTGAAGTATGTTAGCGGTAAGAAACAATCAATGCCTTCTCTGCGCGATAGTAATGGAGATACTATCGAAGACAGTGCTACCAAAGCAGAGTTACTAAACACAGTCTTCCGAAATGCCTTCACAAAAGAAGACGATGTAAAGATTCGAGAATTCGAATCAAGAACGGCTGCCAACATGAGTAACGTAGAAGTAAATATCCTCGGAATAGTGAAGCAACTTAAATCACTTAGAAAGCACGTCTTCTTGTCCAGACTGTATACCAGTTAGGTTCCTTTCAGAGTATGCTGATGCATTATGCTTCACACTTAACAATCATATACAGCCGTTCGCTCGACGAAGATCCGTGCCCGAAGACTTGGAAGTTGAACAGGTCACACCAGTATTCAAGAAAGGTAGTAGGAGTAATCCATTTAATTACAGGTCCATATCATTAATGTAGATATGCAGCAGAATTTTGGAACATATATTGTGCTCGAACATTTTGAATTCAAATGTTGAAATGTGTGTGAGTTCTTAAGGGACCAAACTGCTGAGGTCATCGGTCCCTAGGCTTACACACTACTTAAACTAACTTATGCTAAGAACAACACACACACCCATGCCCGAGAGAGGACTCGAACCTCCGGCGGGAGGAGCCGCCTCTAACAGCGCGGCCACTCCCCGCGGCCATTATGAATTACCTCTAAGAAAACGGTCTATTGACGTACAGTCAACATGGGTTTAGAAAATATCGTTCCTGTGAAACACAACTAGCTCTTTATTAGCATGAAGTGTTGAATGCTATTGACAAGGGATTTCCGATCGGTTCCGTATTCCTGGATTTCCCGAAGGCTTTTGACACTGTACCACACAAGCAGCTTGTAGTAAAATTGTGTGCTTATGGAATATCGTCTCAGTTATGTGACTGGAACTGTGATTTACTTTCAGAGAGGTCACAGTTCGTAGTAACTGATGGAAAGTCTTCGAGTAAAACAGAAGTGATTTCTGGCGTTCCTCAAGGTAGTGTTATAGGCCCTTTGCTTTTCCTTATCTGTATAAACGATTTGGGAGACAATCTGAGCAGGTTGTTTGCAAATGACGCTGTAGTTTATCGACTACTAAAGTTATCAGAAGATCAAAACAAACTGAAAAACTATTTAGAAAAGATATCTGAATGTTGCGAAAATTGGCAGTTGATCCTAAATAAAGAAAAGTGTGCTAAAAGGAATTCGTTAATCTTCAGTTAGACGACAAATCAGTCAAATTTGAAGTCCGTACATTCAACGAAATACCTAGGAATTACAATTACGAACAACTTAAACTGGAAGGAAGACATAGAAAATGTTGTGGGGAAGGCTAACCAAAGACTGCGTTTTATTGGTAGGAGACTTAGAAAATGTAACAGGTCTCTTAAGGAGACTGCCTACACTAGGCTTGTCCGTCCTCCTTTAGAATACTGCTGCGCGGTCTGGGATCCTTACCAGAAAGGACTGACGGAGTCCATCGTAAAAGTTCAAAGAAGGGCAGCACGTCTTGTATTATCGCGAAATATGGGACAGAGCGTCACTGAAATGATACAGAATTTGGGCTGGACATCATTAAAAGAAAGGCGTTCTTCTTTGCGACCGAATCTTCTCATGAAATTCCAATCACCAACTTTCACCTCATAACTCTAAAATATTTTGGAAGGAAGAAACGATCACCACAATAAAATAAGGGAAATCATAGCTCGTACGGAAAGATATAGGTGTTCTTTCTTTCCGTGCGCTATACGAGATTCAATAATAGAGAACCGTGAACGTAGTTCGATGAATCCTCTGCCAGGCACTTAAATGTGATTTTCAGAGTATCCATGCAGATGTATATGTAGATGTAGATGCTCCAATATGTTCACCAAACGGAACAGACAAGCCTCCGAACCACAATTCCCGTGAAGAATTGTCGATGTCCAACCATTTTGCACCTAGTTGCAGTTTCACTGTCCTTCTACCTCTTTCTGCAGACGCTCACGACAGTAGCACGAGAACATTCGACCAGCTTCACCGTTTTCGAGATACTAATTCACATGCCCTGCGTAATAATAACCTGCCCTTTGTCAAAGTCTCTCATCTAAATGGATCTTCTCATTTGCAAACCATATCTTCGCTAGAGTGATCCCCCTTCCGTTTCTCCTCCGCTTTACTTTTGTTACCGAGTCACGTGTTCGCAACGCGACCAGGCGACATCCAACTTCGCGATGGGCAGCGGTCGTAATGTTTTGGCTTATCAGTGTATACACACTAACATCAGTGTATTCGACAAATACACTTAGAACACACCTGCCATTGAATGGTTCAAATGGCTCTGAGCACTATGGGACTTAACATCTATGGTCATCAGTCCCCTAGAACTTAGAACTACTTGAACCTAACTAAGCTAAGGACATCACACAACCTGCCATTGATCACATGCAAAATGGTCTTCATGCGCCGAGGAAGAAAACGTTAATTATGTTCCTGAACAACCTCACACGATCTCTCACCAAATATTGCCCTACACTAATTTCTTAGTTTCTGTAAATATGCGCGTTAGCGTTTTTCAATGATGTCGTAATAAACTGATGGTTCGGAGAGGCAACTGTTAGTAACTGCATTCTTTGGTATGGCTTTTACTGCTGTATTCACGAAACCTGACAGTGTTTCGCAAGTCTCGTATATCCTGCATACCAAATTTTGTCATGTTTGATTATCCCAAGGATATTAATAATGTTGGGTGATACATCCATCAGCATCACTGGAAGTTGTCGCTGTAGCAGGCATGGTATCTTTTATCAGTTGATCATTTTTGAGGTCCATTCTTTTTTCGTCAACAACTCAAGATCCATAGAAATCAAAGCTTTTCAAAAACTGTATTTTGAGATAAATTTAACGAAATATCGGTAAGATCATGTTTTCATTAGGTCATCTCTCGCGATTTTCTACGAAAAGTCTTAAAAACTGGAATGAAATGTAACGAATGTGTCGACCAATGCCATAGGTGGCCCACCAGGAGGTAACCAGGGCGGCCGTCTCAGCGGCAGCTTCTACGAGACGGTCAGGAAGTCCACCGCCCTGCTTGCGGCTGCAGTGTTAGCCGTCCTGATGACTTCTGCAGTATTAGCTATCTCCAGCAGGAAAGACACAAACATCAACCAGGACGCACCTAAGACGTCTGCAGGTAAGTCATCTACTTCATTGGCCTCTAGCGCAGAACCACGCATGCAACATAAGTTTGTGTTGTGGACTAAGGCGCCATCCCGGATACAACTCATAGTGTTCTGTTATCCTGTCCGTTCTCCTTGTCTATGTATTCCACATGTTTCTCTCCTCACCTATTCTTTGAAGAACCTCTTATTTTATTATTTTATCAATCCACCTAATTTTCAATATCCTTGTGTAGCATATCTCAAACGCTTCGATTTTCTGTGTTTCCGTACAATTCTGTGCTCCAGACGTACTTTGTCAGAAATTTCTTTCTCATACTAAGCGCAATGCCTGATGTTAATAGATTTGTTTTGGCCAGGAGTGCCGTCTTTGCCCATACTAGTCTCGTTTGTATCTCCCCCTTGCTTTATCCACAATCTGTTATTTTGCTTCCAAGGCAGAATAATTCCTTCCGTTCGCCTGCTTCATGGTCCAGCATGTTGATGAAAAGTTTACCGATGGTCTCTTTCCTGCTACTCCTCTTTACTTCGGTTTCATCTCAATTCATACTGTGTGCTCATTAGACTGTTGACTCCATTCAATATGCCCTGCGATTCCACTTATTTTCGGTGAGTTTCCCAATATCAGCGAGTCTTATCATTTGTATCATTTCAACCTGAATTTTACGCCTTCTCTTGAACTTTCCTTTATCTGCGTCAGTGGTTCTTCGATCACTGCTTCTACGATGTGTAAACTAAAGAGTCTGGGTGAAAGATTGCATCACTTTGCTCTTCCATTCTTCTTTTTTCCTCTTGGTTCTTGTACATAATGAATGTTACCCATCTCTTTCTACAAATTACTCCTCTTTCCGAATGTTGAACATCGTGGACCATTTTACATTATCGAAGGATGTTCATAGATTGACAAGTCCTACGAACATTCCTAGACTTTTCTTAGGTATGGCTACAATCATTAAGCGCCACGTCAGAGCTGCATTTCTGGAGTGTTTACCTTTCCTAACGCCAAACCGATCCTCATCTAATAGATCCTCAACTTTTTTTTCCCATGCTTCAGTATATTACAGCCTATCTCCGACGTTATTGAATCTGTACATAGAGAAAATAGTGAAAGAAAGTAAAGAGATAGGTGGAAGAGTGAATTTGTAAGAGTGAAGTTGGAAGATTGAGGTTGTAAGAGTGAAGTTCAGGGAGAAGAAACAGAAACTTCAAGGTATGCTGATGGTCCTGTAATTCTGTCAGATACGGCACTAGACATGGAAGATCAATTGCACGGAAAGAATAGTGGCTTGGGAAGAGCTTGTAAGATGAACCCAACTGAAGTATGACAAGGGGAACGTGTTACAGTCGAATTAAATCAGGAGATACTGAAAGAGATTTATTAGGATATAAACACTAAAACAAGTAGAAAGGTTTAGTTATTTAGGCAGCATAATAACTGACGATGGGCAATGTAAAGAGGTTATAAAATGTAGCCTGGCATTAGCTAGAAAAGTGTTTCTGAAAAAAAGAGTAATTTTTTTAACATCAAGTATAACTTTTATTCTAAGGAAAATTTTTCCGAAAGTGTTTGTCTGGAGATCAGCCTTGTGTGGAAGTGAAACGTGGACGATTAATAGGGTAGACAAAAAGAGTACAACTTTTGGAATGTGGTGTAGCAGAGGAATGATGAAGATTGAATGGGGAGGTCGAGTGAATAATGAATTAGTACTGAATCGAATTCGGAAAAAAGAGTTTTGTGGTACAACTTGGCTGATAGGAGGGGTAGCCTCTGGGAACCTCATGCTGAGGAATGAAGAAATAGTTAATCTGATAATGAAGAGAGGGTGTGGGGGGTAAAAATTCTGGATGGTGGAGAACATAATGCAAGGGTAGAGAGTAAGGAACCAGGAGTGGAAACAACCAGGAAAAATCTATTTATCCAGGTGTTTAATTTAACTCGGGGTCAGTGGTGCTATTTATCAAATCATTGAAATTTAGAGACGTTTATTGTCATCACTAGGAAAGAATTAGTATCACGTGATCGACAGGCACCAAAAGAATTTATAAGACGTTTGTTAATGTTCCCCTATTTACAATAGCGAAGTAGCTTCTGTCACCGATAGAAATTTTAGACTTTTTCGAGACTATTAAACGGTCCGTACGTAGTAAATACAACAAATGAAATAAATCTCATAAAACAAGGAAACACATAGATCATACACAATAAAAAATATTTCAAAACAGACAGCAAGGAAAGCTTTCGGAATTCTGAATAAAAATTTGTTGTTGTTGTGGTCTTCAGTCCTGAGACTGGTTTGATGCAGCTCTCCATGCTACTCTATCCTGTGCAAGCTTCTTCATCTCCCAGTACCTACTGCAACCTACATCCTTCTGAATCTGCTTAGTGTATTGATCTCTTGGTCTCCCTCTACGATTTTTACCCTCCACGCTGCCCTCCAATGCTAAATTTGTGATCCCTTGATGCCTCAAAACATGTCCTACCAACCGATCCCTTCTTCTAGTCAAGTTGTGCCACAAACTTCTCTTCTCCCCAATCCTATTCAATACCTCCTCATTAGTTATGTGATCTACCCACCTTATCTTCAGCATTCTTCTGTAGCACCACATTTCCAAAGCTTCTATTCTCTTCTTGTCCAAACTGGTTATCGTCCATGTTTCACTTCCATACATGGCTACACTCCATACAAATACTTTCAGAAACGACTTCCTGACACTTAAATCTATACTCGATGTTAACAAATTTCTCTTCTTCAGAAACGATTTCCTTGCCATTGCCAGTCTACATTTTATATCCTCTCTACTTCGACCATCAGTTATTTTACTCCCTAAATAGCAAAACTCCTTTACTACTTTAAGTGTCTCATTTCCTAATGTAATGCCCTCAGAATCACCCGATTTAATTCGACTACATTCCATTATCCTCGTTTGGCTTTTGTTGATGTTCATCTTATATCCTCCTTTCAAGACACTGTCCATTCCGTTCAACTGCTCTTCCAAGTCCTTTGCTGTCTCTGACAGAATTACAATGTCATCGGCGAACCTCAAAGTTTTTACTTCTTCTCCATGAATTTTAATACCTACTCCGAATTTTTCTTTTGTTTCCTTTACTGCTTGCTCAATATACAGATTGAATAACATCGGGGAGAGGCTACAAACCTGTCTTACTCCCTTCCCAACCGCTGCTTCCCTTTCATGTCCCTCGACTCTTATAACTGCCATCTGGTTTCTGTACAAATTGTAAATAGCCTTTCGCTCCCTGTATTTTACCCCTGCCACCTTTAGAATTTGAAAGAGAGTATTCCAGTTAACGTTGTCAAAAGCTTTCTCTAAGTCTACAAATGCTAGAAACGTAGGTTTGCCTTTTCTTAATCTTTCTTCTAAGATAAGTCGTAAGGTTAGTATTGCCTCACGTGTTCCAACATTTCTACGGAATCCAAACTGATCTTCCCCGAGGTCCGCTTCTACCAGTTTTTCCATTCGTCTGTAAAGAATTCGCGTTAGTATTTTGCAGCTGTGACTTATTAATCTGATAGTTCGGTAATTTTCACATCTGTCAACACCTGCTTTCTTTGGGATTGGAATTATTATATTATTCTTGAAGTCTGAGGGTATTTCGCCTGTCTCATACATCTTGCTCACCAGATGGTAGAGTTATGTCATGACCGGCTCTCCCAAGGCCGTCAGTAGTTCTAATGGAATGTTGTCTACTCCCGGGGCCTTGTTTCGACTCAGGTCTTTCAGTGCTCTGTCAAACTCTTCACGCAGTATCTTATCTCCCATTTCATCTTCATCTACATCCTCTTCCATTTCCATAATACTGTCCTCAAGTACATCGCCCTTGTATAAACTCTCTATATACTCCTTCCACCTTTCTGCCTTGCCTTCTTTGCTTAGAACTGGGTTGCCATCTGAGCTCTTGATATTCATACAAGTGGTTCTCTTCTCTCCAAAGGTCTCTTTAATTTTCCTGTAGGCAGTATCTATCTTACCCCTAGTGAGACAAGCCTCTACATCCTTACATTTGTCCTCTAGCCATCCCTGCTTAGCCATTTTGCACTTTCTGTCGATCTCATTTTTGAGACGTTTGTATTCCCTTTTCCCTGCTTCATTTACTGCATTTTTATACTTCCTCCTTTCATCAATTAAATTCAATATTTCTTCTGTTACCCAAGGATTTCTATTAGCCCTCGTCTTTTTACCTACTTGATCCTCTGCTGCCTTCACTACTTCATCCCTCAGAGCAACCCATTCTTCTTCTACTGTATTTCTTTCCCCCATTCCTGTCAATTGTTCCCTTATGCCCTCCCTGAAACTCTCTACAACCTCTGGTTCTTTCAGTTTATCCAGGTCCCATCTCCTTAAATTCCCACCTTTTTGCAGTTTCTTCAGTTTCAATCTGCAGTTCATAACCAATAGATTGTGGTCAGAATCCACATCTGCCCCTGGAAATGTCTTACAATTTAAAACCTGGTTCCTAAATCTCTGTCTTACCATTATATAATCTATCTGATACCTATTAGTATCTCCAGGATTCTTCCATGTATACAACCTTCTTTTATGATTCTTGAACCAAGTGTTAGCTATGATTAAGTTATGCTCTGTGCAAAATTCTACAAGGCGGCTTCCTCTTTCATTTCTTCCCCCCAATCCATATTCACCTACTATGTTTCCTTCTCTCCCTTTTCCTACTGACGAATTCCAGTCACCCATGACTATTAAATTTTCGTCTCCCTTCACTACCTGAATAATTTCTTTTATCTAGTCATACATTTCATCAATTTCTTCGTTATCTGCAGAGCTAGTTGGCATATAAACTTGTACTACTGTAGTAGGCATGGGCTTTGTGTCTATCTTGGCCACAATAATGCGTTCACTATGCTGTTTGTAGTAGCTAACCCGCACTCCTACTTTTTTATTCATTATTAAACCTACTCCTGCGTTACCCCTATTTGATTTTGTATTTATAACCCTGTAATCACCTGACCAAAAGTCTTGTTCCTCCTGCCACCGAACTTCACTAATTCCCACTATATCTAACTTTAACCTATCCATTTCCCTTTTTAAATTTTCTAACCTATCTGCCCGATTAAGGGATCTGACATTCCACGCTCCGATCCGTAGAACGCCAGTTTTCGTTCTCCTGATAACGACATTCTCTTGAGTAGTCCCCGCCCGGAGATCCGAATGGGGGACTATTTTACCTCCGGAATATTTTACCCAAGAGGACGCCATCATCATTTAATCATACAGTAAAGCTGCATGTCCTCGGGAAAAATTACGGCTGTAGTTTCCCCTCGCTTTCAGCCGTTCGCAGTACCAGCACAGCAAGGCCGTTTTGGTTAATGTTACAAGGCCAGATCAGTCAAACATCCAGACTGTTGCCCCTGCAACTACTGAAAAGGCTGCTGCCCCTCTTCAGGAACCACATGTTTGTCTGGCCTCTCAACAGATACCCCTCCGCTGTGGTTGCACCTACGGTACGGCCATCTTTATCGCTGAGGCACGCAAGCCTCCCCACCAACGGCAAGGTCCATGGTTCATGGGGGAAGAATAAAAATTTATAAATCCATAAAGCTGATAAAATTAAATGAAGGAACAATTGACGTTATATAGTAACGTTTCTTAAACCCAGTGACAATAAACGATGACAGAACCCCAGAATACAATAACGTGCGCGTAATACCCATGAAACCAGTCATAATTTCTCACGTAAAGTCTTTTAACGTTCTGCCAGGGGATGTGTAACCATCGCAGTGGAAAAGACAACCAAGCCCTAGAACACTGCAATGACCTTGAACGAGCAAAAGACGCTTCCCAAGATAGATAAAAGTTTAACTGAGGACAGTCTGGAAACAATAACGCACAGAAACACGCATTTCACACTTCCTTGGTAGGCAGTAAATCTGAAAGCGTTTCGTTTTAAAATGTTTCTCACCAGACTAAATTTCCTTTGGTGTCCCGCTGGCGGTGCCGTGAACGAAGGAGACAACTGTTACTGTTGTACACACTGCTGCCGCAAGTTGTGCCCTTGCACGACCTTACAGACTACAGACGCGCGAAATTTGGCACGGACTCCAATGCGAGATGCCTTTAATAGGTTCCACAACGAAACATTGTCTCGAAATTTGGTAGAAAATCCGAAGAAATTCTGGTCGTATGTAAAGTATACAAGCGGCAAGACGCAGTCAATACCTTCGCTGCACAGTGCCGATGGTACTCTTACCGACGACTGTGCCGCTAAAGCGGACTTATTGAACGCAGTTTTCCGAAATTCCTTCAGGGAAGATGAATGGAATATTCCAGAATTTGAAACACGAACAGCTGCTAGCATGAGTTTCTTAGAAGTAGATACCTTAGGGGTTGCGAAGCAACTCAAATCGCTTGATACGGGCAAGTCTTCAGGTCCAGATTGTATACCGATTAGGTTCCTTTCAGATTACGCTGATACAATAGCTCACTTCTTAGCAATCATATACAACCGCTCGCTCACCGATAGATCTGCACCTACGGATTGGAAAATTGCGCAGGTCGCACCAGTGTTTAAGAAGGGTAGTAGGAGTAATCCATCTAACTACAAACCTATATCATTGGCATCGGTTTGCAGTAGGGTTTTGGAGCATATACTGTATTCAAACATTATGAATCACCTCGAAGGGAACGATCTATTGATACGTAATCAGTATGGTTTCAGAAAACATCGTTCTTGTGCAACGCAGCTAGCTCTTTATTCTCACGAAGTAATGGCCGTTATCGACAGGGAATCTCAAGTTGATTCCGTATTTCTAGATTTCTGGAAAGCTTTTGACACCGTTCCTCACAAGCGACTTCTAATCAAGCTGCGGGCCTATGGGGTATCGTCTCAGTTGTGCGACTGGATTCGTGATTTCCTGTCAGGAAGGTCGCAGTTCCTAGTAATAGACTGCAAATCATCGAGTAAAACTGAAGTGATATCAGGTGTTCCCCAGGGAAGCGTTCTGGGACTTCTGCTGTTCCTGATCTATGTAAATGACCTGGGTGACAATCTGAGCAGTTCTCTTAGGTTGTTCGCAGATGATGCTGTAATTTACCGTCTAGTAAGATCATCCGAAGACCAGTATCAGTTTCAAAGCGATTTAGAAAAGATTCCTGTATGGTGTGGCAGGTGGCAGTTGACGCTAAATAACGAAAAGTGTGAGGTGATCCACATGAGTTCCAAAAGAAAACCGTTGGAATTCGATTACTCGATAAATAGTACAATTCTCAAGGCTGTCAATTCAACTAAGTACCTGGGTGTTAAAATTACGAACAACTTCAGTTGGAAAGACCACATAGATAATATTGTGGGGAAGGCGAGCCAAAGGTTGCGTTTCATTGGCAGGACACTTGGAGGATGCAACAAGTCCACTAAAGAGACAGCTTACACTACACTCGTTTGTCCTCTGTTAGAATATTGCTGCGCGGTGTGGGATCCTTACCAGGTGGGATTGACGGAGGACATCGAAAGGGTGCAAAAAAGGGCCGCTCGTTTTGTATTATCACGTAATAGGGGAGAGAGTGTGGCAGATATGATACGCGAGTTGGGATGGAAGTCATTAAAGCAAAGACGTTTTTCGTCGCGGCGAGATCTATTTACGAAATTTCAGTCACCAACTTTCTCTTCCGAATGCGAAAATATTTGTTGAGTCCAACCTACATAGGTAGGAATGATCATCAAAATAAAATAAGATAAATCAGAGCTCGAACAGAAAGGTTTAGGTGTTCGTTTTTCCCGCGCGCTGTTCGGGAGTGGAATGGTAGAGAGATAGTATGATTGTGGTTCGATGAACCCTGTGCCAAAAACTTAAATGTGAATTGCAGAGTAATCAAGTAGATGTAGATGTAGATGTAGAATGTTTACGGTGAGTTTCCCCTCTTGTATCATACCGAGTGCTGAAATGTGGAAGCATCGAACCTGTGACAGAAGACAGAGAAGGATGTCAGGCTTCATGTCCAACAGAAATAAAACATCCGTATGTCTTCAGCGCGGCACTTGAAGCGCGGCAGCTAGTTGGACTTAAAGCCATTAAACAAGGAAACCACGCTGAGGACAAGACTAAGAACACAGAGCGGCATGTTGCGCACATCACACGGTCGCTGTAGCCCTCGTTGCTAGGTTACAAAGTACTAATGTGTAGCAGAGGGAAGACCTCTGTCGATAGCAGTTTCACGAGCCGATAAACGTATCACAAGCCTTGACATTAATAAGCATCCAGAATGAAATTTTCACTCTGCTGCGGAGTGTGCGCTGATATAAAACTTACTGGCAGATTAAAACTGTGTGCCAGACCGAGACACAAACTCGGGACCTTTGCCTTTAATCGCGGGCAAGTGCTCTACCGAATGAGCTACCCACGCCTGACTCACGACCCGTCCACACAACTTCAGTTCGCCCAGTACCTCGTGTCCTACCTTCCAAACTTCACAGAAGCTCTCCTGCGAACCTTGCAGAACTAGCAGTCCTGGGAGAAAGGATATTGCGGAGACGTGGCTTAGCCACAACCTGAGTGATGCTTCTGTGAAGTTTGGAAGGTAGGAGACGAGGTACTGGGGGAATTGAAGCTGTGGTGACGGGTCGTGAGTCGTGCTGGGGTAGCTCAGTCACTAGAGCACTTATCCGCGAAAGGTAAAGATCCCGAGTTCGAGTCTGGGTCAGGCACATAGTTTTAATCTTTCAGGAAGTTTCAACGGTAAGCATGTTCAAATCGATGTACGTTTTTTTTTGTTATGCAGAGATGAACAGACTAGCATATGACAGTCAGCTGCAATAAACCAGTCTTCTAACTGAAGAGCCCAACACTACCAACATTAGAGGCTCTGCGTACAATACTCTTATTTCAAAAAATTAAGCATAGATCGATGCCGCCAGTGTTACGAATTGTCTTTATAAAACACAATTAAAATATCTGACTTCAAAAAACAGGTTATTAATAGAAAACATGTCACTGGATTCGTCAAAAGTAAAATTCTTTCAAAAAAAATGGTTCAAATGGCTCTGAGCACTATGGGACTTAACTTCTGAGGTCGTCAGTCCCCTAGAACTTAGAACTACTTAAACCTAACTAACCTAAGGACATCACACACATCCGTGACTGAGGCAGGATACGAACCTGCGACCGTAGCGATCGCGCGGTTCCAGACTGTAGCGCCTAGAACCGCTCGGCCACCCCGGTCGGCAAAATTCTTTCTACAGATCTCAAATCACTGTAGCAAAAAAGTAGTATGTATAATAAAAGTAAAATCCGGTACTAAAAATCTTACATAATTCTCCGAAAGTGGAAGTTATGCCTGAGTTAACAGTATTCACACCTTCAACTCGTATTTTCAAATGGCTTTGAGCACTATGGGACTTAACTTCTGTGGTCATCAGTCCCTTAGAACTTTGAACTACTTAAACCTAACTAACCTAAGGACATCACATACATCCATGCCCGATGCAGGATTCGAACCTGCGACCGTAGCGGTCACGCGTTCCAGACTGAAGCGCCTAGAACCGCACGGCCACTCCGGCTCGTATTTTCCATTGAGATTTGATTCCTTGCCTCTTCGCATATACGGCAATTTACTGAGTTATTCTTTCCAGCAGTACTATGGAAACAAAATAAGGTATGGGTTATCCAACCTGGTCAAATGTATTACGAACAGTCTTCTACTTGACATATGTATTTATCACTAAAATAATATAACAACTGATTCATAATCGCAGTTGCGTCTGGTGATACATTACTTGCATTTTGTAGACATGTTTTCGTTAGTAGCCACGACGTAAGTCGCATATGGAAAATATGTGGTAAAATGTATAAGGCCACACTACTTTTACGAAGAAACGCTCTACCTAATCTTAAAAATGTTGCTCTTACGGTTTCTGCAGTGTCCTATGTCTCTTGCGACGGATGAATTGCACACTACCAAAACATGATCATCATATCCACGTAGGTTAGCACCAGAATTGGTGATAGGCTGGTTTCCGCTACTACGTTAACTATTTGCCATGTCTTTGCATTATGAGTAATATCGGTACTTTAATTTATCCTTATGAATTTAGAGAGTTCTTGTTACTGTTTCATCTAGATATTCGTCCCTCATTTCCATCGAATATTTACTGATTACTCGACTCCAGACAGGGTAATGTGCAGCTGTCAGTTCTCTAATGGGGCTTCAGTGTCCGAACAGTTTCTGCGTATTTAATAGCTTGTATAAAAGCAACCGTCTAAAACGAAACCTGACACTTTTGTAGGTCGTTTGTTGCTGCTCAGTAGTTGGTGTAAAGGGGTAATAGAAGGCATGCACTGAAAAATTTTCGAAACGGTTTGCGGAGCCATCATTTATACGATGAAGTATCATCCAGGTATATACTAGGGTTGGACTATGTAGTGTGGTGATCATGTTTTGTGATTTTCCATGTACGGTGAGATCCAGGCCTTCCCGTCGAATAGTGTAGTTTTATTGGAGTCTTTCCTTTGATTATTTTTGTTTTTCCATAGATATGTAAATTATATTTTGTATACGTCGAATGTTTTATAGGTTTCACTTCATAATATCCATCCAGAATGAATATATGATTCAGTTCTTTGTAAAACTCATAATGACTGCAGAATTATTTCGTTAGGAAATTTGGACATGGAAAGTTGTCACAGACCACGACAGTTTACAGCGCATTAGGTTTTGTAATTTAATTGTCTCCATATCGCATTTCCCTATAACAAATTGATACCATTACTCATCTGTGCCATCCTTGAATGTCTTTATCCTGGTCAAAAGCACCGAATAATGGTAGGTAACATACATTTTTCGGCGGGGTCAGGTATTTTCTCTGCCTCGTGATGACTGGGTGTTGTGTGATGTCCTTAGGTTAGTTAGGTTTAAGTAGTTCTAAGTTCTAGGGGACTTATGACCATACATGTTGAGTCCCATAGTGCTCAAAGCCATTTGAACCAACATACATTTTTGTTATTAAACTTTCCTTAAACACTAATGGATCAGTACTTAAGCTACGTGGAAAACCAGTTTCCAGAACATTCGGCTCGAGGTTGAAGCACACTATTGTGTCCGTATCTGCTTACAAATAAATTTTATTTGATCCGTTTCCGTCTTGAGAGAAGGCAATTCTCTTCCTTCCAGATGTGTGTCGCTGAAGTTACCGCATCATGAACTGCATTTTTATTTTCATTCTATTAGGTAAAAAGAAAACTGCTCTTTACTGCCTGTACATACAGAAATTCCAGCTTTTATAGGAACTCTTCACAAATTTGAAATACATCTTGTTTCCACCAGCTGCTATTATTGTGATTTTCCGTATTTTGCGTTATAGCTGTTATTCTTCCATAGCTTGTCAATCGCAACCATAGAGCACTTATTTTAAAATGGTATTTACATCGAAATTTGTGACGGGGTTGTTGCGGTTAACATTATTTTATACTGTGTGTGTGTGTGTGTGTGTGTGTGTGTGTGTGTGTGTGTTTGTACGTGCGTGTGTGGTGTAAGCAGCGTGTCCCCACTTACTTGTTTTGATTTTCACGTTATTTTCACAATGAAAACTGCACTTATTAAAAACTTGCGGTTTGTCACTGTTTACAAAATTCAAAACCATATGTTGACAGTTGAATGTATTCTGAGCGGAGTTAGTGCACTGTTAGGAGTAACATTCCCAGTCGTAAATTTTCGATGCAAATAACCTTCTTCATTAAGTTCTCTGTGGTTGCAGATGACAAACTGTAAAGAAAAATAGTTATAAAGCAAAATACAGAAAATCACAATAACAACAGGAGGTGAAATATCAGAGCGAGATCGGATTAGGTAACAACTACGGTAACAATATACAGGGTGTTTATAAATGATTATCGGGGTTTTAACGCTTTATAATATTTATTATATTAAACATACAGTTATAAGTGATATATCAAATGAAAGAGTAACTCAAACAGTTTTACCAAGAACCTTATAAACGTTCAATGTAAGCACCATTTGTCACACGGCACACATCAAGTCTATAGCCGAGTTCTTCCCAAACGTGATAAGTGTGTCTTTAGTGATTGTAGCAACAGTTGCTTCAATCCGGTTTCTTAAGTCAGGGAGGTCTGTTGGTAGCGGAGCCACGTACACACGATCCTTGATGAAGCCCCAAAGGAAAAAATCACATGGTGTTTGGTCGGGTGAACGTGGAGGCCATGAAAAAGCAAGCCCTGTTATTGGGCCCCTTGCGGCCTATCCAACGCTTGGGTACAGTGAAGTTCAACCAATCGCGTACTTCGCTATGACAGTAAGGTGCTCACATTGAACATTTAGAAGGTTCTTGGTAAAACTGTTTGAGTTGCTCTTTCATTTGACATATCATTTATAACTGTAAGTTTAATGTAATAAATATTGTAAAGCGTTAAAACCCCGATATTCATTTATGAACACCCTGTATACGGGACTAAAGATTATGCACAGTTTACAGTGAGTTGTTGACAGACGTTTTACAGTATTTGGTACACTGCTAAATAAAGTGAACGACGACTACCATCATGTGTAGAATGCTCAGTTCGATTACTCTTGGCGGCGAGTGCAGGTGAGCCCTGCGTTGAGGTTCTGTCTAACTGGCAAACAAACAGCTGACCGGCTCCCTGTGTCTACTTATACTGACACCCTCTGCCACGTATCAAACAGTAAGGGATGTACCTTAAAGGCAATCAAAGTTGCTACGGAGGTGTAAAGATACACTGTTTTGCTGAATTCCATATAGGAGTTTTCCAAATCCTGTAGCAAATTACATTTGTTTCGGGATAGGGTGAATACCTTTCTTAAAAAATGAAATTTCTGTATGTACAGATAGGAAAGAATTTTCCTGCTACCTGAGGGAAAGAAAATTAAAGACCCACTGACGATGCTGTAACTTTAGTGAAATATTTCTGGGTATAAAGAAGGAAAAAAATGTGCTGGCACAAGTAGGATCCTATGTCGAAACAAATGTAGTTTGCCAGAGGATTTGGAAATCTCCTGTTTGGAGTTAACAAAAAAGTGTACCTTTGCACCACCATAGAAACTTTGTTTTAATATATGTCCCATACCGTCTGGTACATGGAAGTTGTATTTGCACATGAGGAAGTGTGGTATTTATGACCACAACAGTCTATATCTGATTGCAGATACAACACTAGATTGGCAGTTGATGACAGAACTCGGGCGAGAGATCAAATTGTGGCCCAAGCGGAGTTCAGTGCCAGCCGACTCTACGAGTCTTCTGCTTCACCCCATTCCTGCCGTGGTCGTCGGAGACACGCCTGACGCGTACTGCGAGACGGAAGCCGCATGCGTGCCACTGTTGCGTAAATACAGCGACGAGCGCCAGGTCCAGTGGAACTTCCTCGTAGATGTGGCGGGCAACGTCTACGTGGACCGAGGCTGGGACGCTGCCACCAACGTGTCGTCCTGGCTGCAGGGCTGCAACATAGCAGTAGCACTCGTGGGCAACTTCCAGGACCAAAATGCTACCGACAGTATGATGAAATCGCTGCGGCAACTGCTGGAATTCGGTGTGAGCTCGGGTAAGCTGAAACCCGACTACCGACTCGTATCGTACGGCCAGGTGGAGTCCTTGATCCCCGTTAAGAGTCCGGGAGATGGCGTGCTGAGAGTGATAAACGGATGGCCACATCGATGCATGGCAGACTGTGACCTTGGCCTAGAATGTCTTCACTCAACACGTATAGTTAAGAATCGTTAGACAAAACGACCATTTTATTCGAGATTAAGATAAATTGCCGGAAACCACAGGCAATAGTTATGTACTTATTCTAGTGCTGCTACTTAACTAATTCATGATACTGCTATTAGCACTAAAGTGGACTAAACTCCGTCTGAACAGGCCTTGGTAGGCCCAACGGTACCGACCGGCCGCCATGTCATCCTCAGCACAGGCGTCACTGGATGCCGTATGTCAGTTTACGAGACCGGAGCCGCTACTTCTCAATCAAGTAGCTCCTCAGTTTGCATCTCAAGGGCTGAGTGCACCCGCTTGCCAACAGCGCTCGGCAGACCGGAGGGTCACCCATCCAAGTGCTAGCCCACCCCGACAGCGCTTAACTTCGGTGATCTGACGGGAACCGGTGTTAGCACTGCGGCAAGACCATTGGAATACTGTTATTAGAAGTTAGTTTAAAACAGTGCTATATTTTCTGTGTAGATGTTGCTGTAAATTGACATAATAATAAAACCATATGATAGTACTGGTATCGTTTTTCTACCTTTCTACGTGACCGTATTATTTCTTTCATTCCGTCGTGGAAGAAATCCTGTGGTGTACCTTGGTAGGATCGGCGGGAAATGATGAGGAGGGGAAAACAAAACAAACCAGTTGACTAGCTTTTTCCGACTTTGAAAACTTAACGTAAGAGCTCGCAAGCATATTTCATTCCTTGAAATGTATTACTGAAATTTCATTTCATCGTTCTTTTTTTTCTTAACATTATTTTCGTGATTTAATCTGCAGATCTACTGCAGTGAGAATTGTGCTTCGCAAACATTTGTAGTGGTACGTGGTTTAAACAAAAGAAGATAGTCGTAACTTTTGATGGAATTATCATTTCAGTTTTTCATGTACATTGATACCAGATAATTCTGCGCTACCTGCTGTTCACTCTTTCCTATGTACAACCGTGGATCATAAAATAATGTGGCGTACAAGGAACAGTTCTAACAAGGAAACATCCTTGACTCCACCTCATATTTTAAGGACGGGAAAGGACAGTTGCAAAATATCAGCCATTGACAGTACAAGGTTATGATCTTCCGATTGTACAGCATTTAAAGTTTGGCGTGGACCGGTTGTTTGTCTCTCGCTCCAGCCTGCTGTAGTGCTCTAACGCCCTGGTGAGAAGTACTGTACAGTGTCAGAGCCCTCCTATTTGCGGAACGTTGAAGGTGAAGGAAGGGAAGAGGAGAGGTGGACACTTCTGATCAACTTGTTTTTAAATCTTGTTCGAGAAGTCACGTTCTTCTACGCGAAAAACAGTACAAAAAGTGAGTACGTAGTATGTCCACTTCATGCTCATATACATTCAATAATATTTTAACAATATTCTCCGCCTGATATTTTACAGGTATATATAAGCTTCAGAATCAATATTACTAAGCCTAAGTAAATGAAAAATAATTATGAAATGAAATTAATGATCTTCGATTCACAATTTAATTATGGCTATCGCGCTGAAGAATAACGCATACCTGGAAATGTACTTCACTTTAACAATGTCAGCATTAAAACCGAAAGCAAATAAAGCACAACAGTGATGTTAATAATTAAATACCGCTACGCTAGTTATTTAATGACATACCAATTCATTTCATTTATCTAACTGTACTGATGAATCGCTAGATAAAAAAAGTTCAAAGGAAAGAGAGATCTGGCACCAACTACGCACTTTGAGACCATGAACAACGTAAGTTACCAATGTCAAAATAATGTTTCACAAACCTCTCGCCCACTCCGCTATGCAGTGATTCACGCTTGGGCACTAGGCGGCTGCAGTGCGGCGGAGCACATGACAAGCAAACTGTGCAAGCGGAAGTTTAACAGCTGTACTTTCAGGAAGTTGTAGCCGCGTACCATCAGAACTATAGCCCAAATTTTCCAGCGGGATAGAGTGATAGGGCTGATATCTTGCAAGTAAACATTATTCTCCTCAAAATATGAGGTTGAGGTTGTGATGTTTCCTCGTCAGAGAAAGTAATGAAAGACATTCTGTTCAATACGGTGTGCGTGAAATCTTATGTGCATTACTTTGTTCCCATTTCTAACATTCCGAATAACGCATAAAGACTATCAGAAGGTGATTTCCAACATTGTAAATAAAGGAAAGTCCCAAAATACACTGTTTTAGATTCGCTGAATCATTCAAAGTCTGTCGGCAGAACCACTAACTCGGTACAATCGTTCGTGTTTTGTTACAACTCATCGTGTTCTGTCGTGGTTGAGTACTTCGGGGTTACAAGGAATCTCTCTTTTATTTGCATCTCTTTTTTGAATTAGCTGAACGTAACTCAAAATTTCCCCTAGTGTTTTGGGAATATTTTAGTATGTTTAGCATCAATATTATATTATCGTCTTTTCAATGTTTCTGCTCCATTTACTTTGCCTGCTTGCTAAAAGTAAATGGAGAAAAATTCTGCCTTCTGCAATAAACAGTTTGATCAGTTTTGTTTTACAACAAAACCAATCAGACGTTGTCTTACGTACGGTAAAATTTCTATATTGAAGGCGATAAGGGTAATGTCTCATTGGTTAAACAACAAATTGTGAAGAAAATTTCAGGTGACATATATTAACCTGAAAACATATGACGTTGTCTTCTACACTATAGCTCACCTTAACTTGTTACATTAAAGCAATCGGTGTCTTACTGAAGGCAGAATATCTTACCAACATTTCTCTTAAAGTCAATTAACTTCCTCTCAGAAATGTACTTAGTCGCTTTGCGAGTCTATAATGAAACAACTCTTACACAGAAGAAGAGTTTTTAGAACTAATGCAAAACTGAACAAACCCTTGAAGAATTCCGTATCAGTGTTTGCATTATATCACGTATATAACAGTGCGAGAAATGCAGGAGTACAAAAATTGTGTTGCTGAAGTAGAGGTAACGAGCTCAAATTAGACAATATCAGCGACAAGAGCATGGGCTGATAACCCTATGATGTAGCAAAAAAAGATCCTTTATGTTGCTATTAAGGCCTAAATAAAGATCGAAAACACGAGGATAACCCTGACTGTAACTTCAGATGTGAAGTAAATGAACAAAGCACTACGAATAACAATTGGAATTATTGTTCATGAAAGTAGATAGCTACTACATACTGTATTATAGAGTGTGCTGCGATCCATCAAACGCATTGCCGCAGCAAACATGCACACAAACTTTAATTAAAAGTAGGATTACATGCCAGACTTTTCCTCTCGCTCTAATGCCTTTGCTACCCTAATAGGAAAGAATAAGTAGGGACGATACATTGCTGACAGCAAAGCATAAGAGAACTGTATATTACGAGATGAGCTACGTCCAGTATTTCTGCAGCTTACACGCATGAGCAGGTGTCTCCATGAAGCAGAGAAAGAAGAACTAGAACATGATCACAGGACTTGTCCAGAATTTCCGTCAGGGAAACTGTAGTTTCCCTTGTTTATGTAGTTTAGGCTGACAAATTCCATAACTTTTCATAAAATTCGTTTCTGACGATTCGTTTTGCAATATGATGCAGTGTGTGTATCCATTCCATTAATTGCTCGTCCGAACAGATGGTCGATCACGGCCCATCGTTGTTCCTCTTACTGTGCAACGAAATATCCGATATACGGGTGGTTGGAAACCAGCAATGGGACAACTCAGTGAGAGTGTTGCAATCACGAAAGACCCTTGAAGTCAAACATATAAAGGAGGCAAGAAGATCATCACCTACCAACAGAAATAGTTGCTGTTATGAAGCGGCTAGCTTGCACGCAACAACTGCACAGCTTTGTCACAGAGCCAGACAGAGGTAGGTAACAGCTACGGTAATACTGTAACAGTGCATATGGGAACGTAGATTAAGCACAGTTTACAATGTGTTGTTGACAGAAGTTTTACAGTACTTGGTACAGTTCTAAACACAGTGAACAACGACTAACATCATTTGTAGAATGCTCAGATTGACTCCTCTTGGCGGCGAGTGTAGATGAATTATGTTTTGAAGTACTGTCTAACTAGCACACAAACTGCTGACTGGAGCCCTGTGTCTACTTATACCAGTGTTTGGCTGATGGATTTAGACTTGGTAGCTATTGTGTTCGTGTGACGTAAAGCAGAGGTGTAATAGAGTGTGCGCCCTCTTTGGATTTCAGCATGTACTAATTTGCGCCTGAGACATAGGCAGCTCGGTGCTCTGCCATGTAGGCTGTGTCTCTTATCTTTTGGGGGACGCAGCAGACAGGTACATGAAGTAAAATCATACTAACTTGTAAACGGTTTGCGTTAGGACCTTCAAATTGCACTCTTGGCCGCCGGGCATGATGGGAAACAGTATGCGTATGTGTGGTTAGGTTTAGCGATGAAGCCACTTTCATTTTGATGGGTTCGCCAATAATCAAAACTGCGCATTTTAAGGAATGAGAACCCGCATTTCGCGAAGTCCTTTAACCCTCAACTGGTGACTGTGTAGTGTGCAGTATCCAGTCACAGAACAATCGGTGCGATATTCCTCAATGGCACGGTGACTACCGAAGGCTACGTGAAGGTTTTGGAAGATGACTACATTCCCATTATCGAAAGTGACCATGATTTCGACAAGATGTGGTTCATGCAAGACAGACCTCGACCCCTTCGAATCAGGAGAGAGTTTAATGTCCTGGAGGAGCACTTTGGGGACCGCACTCAGGCTCTGGGGTATCCAGAGGCCACTGGAATGTGTCCCGATTGGGCGTCACATTCTCGGGATCGAACACATGCGACTCCTTTCTTGGGCTATATTAAAGTCAATGTGTACAGCAATACCCCCAAAACCATTTCTGAGCTGAAAACAGCTATTCAGTAGGTCATCGACAGCATCGATGTTCCGACACTTCTGAGGGTCCTGCAGAATTTTGCTGTTCGTCTGCGCCACATCATCGTCAATGATGACAGGCATATAGAGCATGTCATAACCTAAATCAGAATATCTCTAGTGATGTTACATGTTGAATAAAGTGTGTGCAAGCCGCAGTTTGTAACTAATTTACGTTTATTTCGTAATGTTCAATAATTGTCATCTTGTATTAGTTGACAAAGAAAACCACATTCCCAGCCGTAATGGGAACTAAATTAACTGACTAGGTTCAGTCCTAAGTTTATTTCCTTACAGGGTGAATACAGAAAGTGTTCGGCGCCTTCGTTGGCCAATGTGAAGCCCTGCTGGTAAAGTCATTAAATTTATTGATAATGAGTAATAAACAGGAGTACAATGCTGATAAAAAATGTGGATAAACACACGGATAAAACGTTAAATTTGAGAAAGTGAATGTCCAAATTCCTAGAGCAGGAATACAGAGCTGATTGTGTCTGAAATAAGGTTCAAATGTTCAAATGTGCCTGAAATCTTATGGGACTTAACTGCTAAGGTCATCAATCCCTAAGCTTACACACTACTTAACCTAAACTATCCTAAGGACAAACACACACACACACACCCATGCCCGAGGGAGGACTCGAACCTCCGCCGGGATCAGCCGCACGGTCCATGACTGCAGCTGAAATAAGGTAGCTCGGGGCAGAATAGGACAGCGGGGTTCCACAGGATTTATAACACTCCCGTCTGCTACACCATAACGTTAAAGCTGGAGGTAGTTCGTATAATGAAATTATTTTTATTCAAGCAATTATGGTAAAAGCAACAGAGCAGTGTTTCCCTCTGAGAGGAATTTCGTTATGTTGACCGTGTTGTACCTAACGGAGGTGGCTTATCGGAAGTGAAAGTCAGAAGTATGCAAATATTTAAACAGAAACAAACAATAATTTACCTATCCACAGTGTCCAAATGATAATAAAGAAAACGGTCGCCAGCCTAATTAGGTATGAGAATGATTAACATTCTTGTTCAAGAAAATAGGTACGAGTGACTTTAACAGACAAACACAACCTATACTTTATCATATGAGAGTGCAATGAACTCGGTCACTAGCAGATGTTGACGTTAAAGTTGGAGCTGACAGCTAGAGCAGAACAAACTATTTGCATCAATGTAACATAACGAAACACAATATTACCTTGAGGACTTAGTGGAACTGAATGGTCTCAATAATATTATTGTTACAGTGAATTTTAGAATCACAAATTGGACGTAGGTTCAATATCATTTTTTCAATCATATTCCTGTCTGGCTTGAAATATGGATATGGTTCACAGCAAAATTAACTACTATGAATAGATTAAGTCTCTCGCTACTAAACACCTTTCCACTTAGAATGAAAATTTAATGTATTTCTACTAACAAACAATTTCTCACTGAATTTTGAATAAAATAAGTTACTGTTTTCATAGATAGTGGTCTTTCTATTAATTGTTATTTATCGTGAGCACAAAGGATAACCTGTGGGTCTTATTACACTATTAATATGCACTTTTAATACACAAGAGGAACCCAATATCGTATATAATTTCACTTGAATAGCAAGAGTAATTGAAACTTGCTATAATTAAGTAACTTTGTGCATTTGAACTACTTTCGATAGCGGGGGGCCCTTAATCTTGACCACTGTAGGAGAGCAAACTAAACACACTTTCAATACACTAAAGAAATAAGCCCTTAACAAACATGAACGTGTAACCTTCAACAGTATTAGTTCTCAACTTTTACTGCAGTAGAACACAACTTGATGCAGTTATAAGACAATAGGTCACCTTTGGTTGATTTTCGACAGACTGCACTGTGATAATTTAGTTTGCAAAACTCTATAAGCCACAGTTTTGAGAACTTTCACTTGAGAAGTTGGCACCAAAATTTTAATAAGCAGTTTTAATAGAAAAATTATTTTCAACAATCATCATTTACTATATTACTCAGTTCTGCTACATAAACTTTAACTTTTTACTATGTTCAAGTGGCATTAATTAGTAAAACACTGGGCTTTCCTTTTTTCACAATATGGACATTCGGTAAGAATTTTTGACACGGGAAGGACCCTAAGTGGTTGTGTGACTAGGGATGAAAAAAAATCAAGGTAGGTATAAGAGTTCGTGTATAAGTTAACTTATATTTGCGCACACTGAAACATCCAATGAGCTGATCCTTCACTTTACGTGTTTACCAGTCACTGGTTACTTTTTCAGTGATTGCGCAATGTGGTGGCGATTGCATGTTGATAGGTGGATTTGCAGGTAGAATCGCCGGACTCTGTCATTTCTTGGTGGCGATGATAGATATCGATTCCAGAATAGTTCCAGCTCTTTATCCATCCATCCGAGGCTTTGGAAAGCGGCACGGAAAGCCTCTCTCGGCACCAGCCCAATATACAACTTTTACATCAGCAGTTGACAGTTTGGTAGCTCATCCCCGACTGACTCTTTGTTGTACCTATTCTACCTATGCCAACCACAATTTGCACGCGCTACAGAGTTCCGTTCCCGATGGGAAACACAACAACTTATACATACGAAACAACTAAGAACCCTAAGTGAAGGCCAGCAGTTTACATAACAGTAACCAAACATATTAAATAAGACAGAACATTTGCACATATTGACATTTCTAAAAAAAATTATTCACCCAAATTTCAAATATATACAATAAGTTCCGTCTCCCTCCAAATGAGACAAAGAATTTAAACGACAGATATGCTACACTGCATATAATCAAACCATAACATCAGAGTTTTTACAAAGAGAGGAGTATACTATTTTGTGTTATCGATTCAATCAAACAACATTTACAGAAACTCAACGATATAACATTAAATAAAACAAAAGGCAAAATAAATCAGTAGAACAATAGAGCTCTGGTGTTACAGATTGTGCTCTTTTCTAGGATGGACAGCACTGCAACCTATTGTACAAACTTGTAACAGTGCCTCTAAATAGAAGGGAAGGCGCTGAAACCGTTTTAACTTGGTTTGGGTTGCGACTTGTGAGTGGACGGTTGTCCTTCACGTTTCCAGTTGCACTTTTAATACCTTTTGGTGAATTTCAACGCACGTTAAGCCTCAGACCCCATTTTATTTCCAAGTGCATGCCATTCGCTACATGTCGGTTATACACTGAGTCCTAATACCGTGCCGGACCACCTTTTGCCCGGCTTAGAGCAGCAACTCGACGTGGCATGGACTCAACAAGTCATTGGAAGTTCCCTGCAGAAATGTTGAGGAATGCTGCCTCTGTAGCCACCCAAAATTGCGCAAGTGCTGCCGGTGCAAAATTTTGTGCTCGAACTGACCCCACGGATAAATCCCATTAATGGTTCAAATGGTTCAAAAATGGTTCAAATGGTTCTCAGCACTATGGGACTTAGCATCTATGGTCATCAGTCCCCTAGAACTTAGAACTAGTTAAACCTAACTAACCTAAGGACATCACACAACACCCGGTCATCACGAGGCAGAGAAAATCTCCGACCCCGCCGGGAATCGAACCCGGGAACCCGGGCGTGGGAAGCGAGAACGCCACCGCACGACCACGAGCTGCGGACAATCCCATTAATGTTCGATGGGATTCATGTCGGGAGATTTATCCAGAACGTTCTTCAAACCAATAGCAAACAACTGTGGTTCCGTGATATAGCGCTTTGTCATTCATAAAAATCCCGTCGTTGTTTGGTAGCATGAAGTCTGAGAATGGCTGCAAATGATTTCCTAGTAGCACTGGTCATTTCTAGTCAATGACCGGTTCAGTTGGACCAGAAGAGCCAGTTCATTCCATACAAACACAGTTTACACAATCGTGGTGTCACTACCAGCCTTGTTGGCGACTTGGGTCCAAGACTTCTTGGGATATACGCTAGACTCCACCCTTACACCAGCTTTTACCACCTGAAATAGTGGCTCGTCTGACCAGGTCACGATTCCAGTCGTCTAGGGTCCGAACCATATGTCACGAGCCCATGAGAGGTGCTGCTGGCGACATCGTGATGTTAGCAAAGGTAGGCGCGTCGGCCGCCTGCTTCCATAGCCCGTTAACATCAAATAACGCCACACCGTTCTAACGGATACGATCGTCGTTGTATCACATTCATTTCCGCATATGTTTCTCACAGATTGCTTGTCTGACAACTCTGTGCAAACGCCGCTGCTCTCGGTCGCTAAGTGGAGGTCGTCGGCCACTGAGCTTGTAACAACAACTGTACATATAATAATTTTTTCCTTCTGATTTTCGATAAATTAGTGTAAGCAATGTTTTGATTTCATTTCTTTTTCTTTTCGTGTCATTATGTTAAAGAAAATGTAAGCAACTTTCGATGTGAATATTAATATTTATGTCAAATTTCAAGCAATGCTATAACAGAATTGAAGTGTAACCCATGTCGAATCTATTGTAACATGTTTAAAATTGTAATTGTGCGCCTGGTCCATACGTAGGCAATGTATTAGGATACGTGGAATGTAAAACCTTTGGTGAATACCCTGTCTGTAGGGGAGCGGTAAAAGGTGGATGGCAGGCGAGCGCGGGAAAATGCACACGGGCGCGGCACGGCATAACGGGCTCAGCAATATAGTCGGAGTTGGGCATCGGTCTGAGAAACACGTTCTGGATCGAGGTGGCTCTCCTGGAAAACGTGATTTCATTGAGCCTCGGATGTGCCGTTTCCGACGACTACACAGCATGGCTATATTCTATAGGCACTAAATTGAAAAGGATTGCGACGCTAAGAAGAAGCAAAGTGCCGATACACCAAGAGCCATAGCTGTGATTGTATGTGTGCTGTGCGCCTCGCCATCTCGCTGCCCGCCAACCGCCGCATCGACACGAACAGGTTGAATCGTTAGAATTGTATTTGTGTGGACGAGTGTTAATTTTGTTCCTGACTGTTCAATAACAACTTAACTTTTACCAGAACTGTCCTATCATTTAATTATCCTCATCACTAACCTAGACAGGGCCCTTTCCACATGTTGTGCAATCCGAGTGTCCCGAAATGAAGATTTAAAGTTTATGTTAATAAGAATTACCTGCAGACCTATCTATGCTAGAAAGATGTTTAAGGAGCTTTATTGTTAATGAAAATATAAGCAAAGAACAAAGGTCTGACAAAGTTGGAAGATAATTTTGGAATTGGTTTAGTACTGAAGCTTAATTAATTTGAGACAAAAATAATGGTAGTTAAAGGAGGGATTAATAAGGCAAAAAGAGTAGTAACTCGTATATTGTAAATCTTGAGTACTTAATGCTTCCAATAGTTAATAGTTTCAACACAGTGATCATAACAGTTTCAGGGTCCCCCCTCCACTCTTTTCTTTTCTATTCATTTAAATTCTGAAGTGTACTGAACTGATTTGACCAGCAAAGTTAAAGTCAATATAAAACCTAAATTTATCAGTGTTTTACCCTTATTAAAATTGACATTGTATGTTTGTTTCAAAAGTGTTGTTTCTAGGGTAACCTATGCCCGATTTCAGTCGGATCAATAGACAAAACGCAGTTTGTAGTAATCATTATAGTGTAATGTTGTGTATTTATAGCTTGTCCAAATTAGTACAGGAAGGGAAAATATTAGTTCAGTAGATTTTTCTGGTTCTAAAATTTACCATATAATGCAGTATTACTACGTGTTGTTATGCTTGTACGTACATCCACTTGTACAAGGAAAAAACTCACTTAATGCCTAATTAGGCTGGCGACCGTATTATAAACAATTGGTAGCATCTGCTGTGTATGGTTCTTGCCCGTCCTAACGTGTAGTTGCACTTTAGACTTGCTTGACGTATCATTGTTGTTACTGAGTGGGTGTAAGTCTGATTCTGCCTCCATTCAGGTACACGCGGTCAACATATTTACTAAAATCCTTTCTTATAAGGTGAAGCCCGTCAACTTACCATAGTACAGGCTTTAAAGAGTTAACGTACGCCCAAAAGTAGACGTTACAAGCTGCCCGTGGTGAGATGTAATGTCTGAGATATGGTACTCGCGACACACTCTTGACACTATGGATTTAGGAATAATGAATCCCCTAACGATTTCCGAAATGTCCCGTGCCTCTAGCTCCATCTACCATTGCGTGTTCAGAGTCTGTTAATTCCCACCTTGAAGTCATAATCAAGCCGGAAACCTTTTCACATGAATCACCTGAGCACACATGACAGCTCCTGCAGTTCACTGCTCTTTTATGTCTTGTGAACGTGACACTACCACCATCTGATATGTGCACATAACTACCCCATTACGTCACCTCAGTGTGTAATACGTTTAAACCTGTCAGTTACCACACCCAGTAGGGGCTATTAACCTGAAACGCGCGCTCTTTGGGTGGAACGGGATGTGGTAGAATAGGATTCTGTCCTGTTTTGGCTCGTCACTTTTGCATGTAAGTAGGTTTCCAATTACAGACTTCCTTTTTTCCCATAGCTTTTCCAGATAGTGCGAACTCGCATTTAGAAGACTGATGGACAACAGAGTGATATTAAATAAATTGAAATGGAAGTATCGGTCATTTTATCTTCCGAAATAGGATTTTGAAAATCATCTAAGGAGTTTAATGTAACCAAATCAACGTTGGAAAGATCGTAAAGCTAAGAATAATACTGGCTACAGTGTTGGCAAATAAGACCGGAAATTTGAAAATGTGCTCAGTGCAGAACAGCTACCATATTACCAAATTCTCGTAACAAGAATGATCTCTTTGATGCTGTTGCAAGCACAGAAAAGAAAGAGGGAGCAAATACGTCAAAATTGCAGGACAGGTAAAAAACTGAAATGAAGGTATGCCATCGTCGGCCGGGAGGCCCCAACTGGGGAAGTTCGGCCGCCAAGTGCAAGTCTTATGTCAGTCGACGCCACATTGGGCGACTTGCACACCGGTTACGAGGATGAAATGATGGCGAGGAGAACACATCACCCAGTCCCCGAGCGGAGAAAACCTCCAACACGGCCGGGAATCGAAACCGGGCCCGCTTGCGTGGGAGGCGAGCTCGTTACCATCCAACTAAGCAGGCGGACTTCAGGATAGGTAAGTAGGCCGTAGAAGAAACTCTTTGACAAAACTACAGCAAAACAATACCTAACAGTGCACAAAAAAGCAAAACAGAGGAGATGAAAGGATCAGATAATAAAAAAAGGAAGCAGACGATGGACATGACTGAATAAGAGGAAGCTGAGTGTTTCTATTATGGGGACTTTTACTCCATTTGTAACGAGGGTCGCATGCCAGAAGTGTTTCAAGTGGGTATGCAGATCGTATGCTAGCGCAGACAGTGAGGATGGTGAAGAAATTGTGATTTGTGAAACTGTCAGAAAGACTATATGTTATTAGTTTGGTGTTTATTTGGTATTAAAAGTAACTGCACATTTTTCAAAATGACATTAAAATATTTTTTTATTATTAATATAGATTTTTTTATTATTACTTATTCCACAGTCTAAACTGTTCGTTAAAAAAATTTAAGTCGTATTTATAAGGTGATATTGCCAATAATTTCAACGTTTATGCAGTAATTTCAACATTTACGCAATAATTTCACAAAAACTGCCTTATCCCATTCTGCCTCGTGGCTGGGGCAGATTGAGAAATACGAAAACATTTTCTTTGAAAACATGCAAAAATAGAAAACTTACAGTTTTAAGGGGCTCCGGAAAGGCTCAAAATCATGAAAAGTTCAATTTTTACTTTTTGCGTTTTCTGAATCTGCAGACTATTAGCTTTTAATAGATATATAATTTATTCAATTCCGAAGACTACAACTATTTTTAATTTTTTTTTAAATGTATTCTACATGGGCGTGACCCACTGTGGCGCTGTTAAACTGCTGTCAAATGGTGTTATTATTAACGTCCGTGTTCATCAGGTACATTTTAGTGATGTGAGATAAAGTATGTGTTGTGGCTAACCTGTGATGGTTCAATATATATCGCTGGTGTGATTGTCGATTGTTTCATGTTTATTTACTCTGTCGTTATCTCGAAAATATTCGTAATTAATTCTGTTTCTTGAGTCTCTGTTTTGTTGAAGTATAATAATGAGTAAAAGTAAAGTTATTAGAAATCCTCTGAAGGCTTTTAAGAAAAGGAGAAATGTTGGAAAGCCAAAGGTATGTGTTATTACTGTAAACAATAAAGACGATGAAAATCCCCAACATAGCGTGTATCCCAAAGAAGAAGACATTTGGTGTAAATATAACAAAGGATTGCTAACTGGTGAAGTGTACACTCATAAGCATAGTCTGCCTCATGCAATAATGGAGGTGATAAAACCTATTTTCAGAGACTTAGCAGCACCTGAACTGTTGAAAAAGTGTATTCACGGAAAAACTCAAAACGCCAATGAAAGTGTAAATAGTGTTATATGGTCGAGAATCCCCAAGACTGTATTTGTTGGAATACAAACACTTCACTTTGGTGTGTATGATGCTGTTGCGACTTTCAATGATGGCAACATTGTAAGGTGCACGGTATTTAGAAATATGGGAATGAAGATAGGTTCTAACATGGTACGAGCGATGCTTGCTTTAGACAAGGAACGCCTTCGGGCTGCAGACAGGGCTGTAAAGAGTCTAGAAATACAAGCAAGAGTAAACAGGAGGAGGAACAAGAGGAAGCTGGAGGAGGAGTTGGCAGAGGATGAAGATAATCCATCCTATGGACCTGGAATGCACTAAAAAGTTAATCCAATCTTTGTCGCTCGATTCCCAAAACTTTTATTTTCTCATACTAATTACATGTTTTCTAAGGATCTTCCAAACATATTTGTTTCAAACTTTCAGTAAATGTTACACAGTACCTTCTGAATAATTTAACACAGCCTTTTTCCAAAAAACTGTATATTTTTGAATATATAAATAAAAAATTGCAAAATAATGTTGTGAATTTTCATTACAATTGAAAAAAAAATCATCTTTAATAACTGAACTAAAATTTTGTAAAATCCCTGTGTTAAGTTGTAGCCCATTTCCAATAAATAATCTGTAAAAAGTTCAACTTCCTACCTCAAATACGTTGTGAGGAAAGATGTAATTTATAAGCGTTATTTTAACATTGCAAGTATAGGGCGTTCCGGAGCCCCGTAAGTAATTTTCAAGTAACGTACGTCAGGTTTTAATACACGATTATTTTTTATACCTTTGAGAAGCGTTTTGTTGCATTCCTTTATTTTATAAAGCGATTAAGTATCCCGCTCCACCCCGAGTTCCCGTACTCGCCCCAAATAAGTAGACACAAAGTTCGCGCAACAGAGATCTCGTTAACTGTATGAATAAATTTGCTAGACAGTGATTTCTGCGACATACTGCAAAAACAACCTGGCAAAAATTTCAGTCACAAATTTGACTCCAAAGCAAGTAAAGAAATTATGAAAATGACTGCTTGGTCTTGTAGGATTTGGTTTAAAACGTTACCATAACAAAGGTATCGTTATGTGCGAAGTGACTACAGAGTTTAAAAAGCGGTGTACTGTATTATTTTCTTACCAAAAGTAAAAGCATGTATCAGAATTAAAGAGACCTGCTGTTTATTCAGGAGAAACATGGATTCATATGCATTACACTGATTAAATGCTGTCACAGTGATAGTGTGCGGGGAATACTGTGAAACAAAACAGTCAGCGTTTAGCTGTTGTTCTAAGCAGGACACTAGCGAGCAAAAGGTAGCATTCAGGGACGCTACCTGTGCGATACTGAACTGTTCGCTGCTACCGCCTCATATCCCTCAGTCTCGGTTGTGAAAACCACGTTGCTGCCACCTTGGTCAAGTAATCAGTGACTGACAACCCCGTGGATCCAATGTGGCCATCCGTGTCGTGTTACAACTTGCAGACCGAGGGCTGCAGAGACTGTCACAGTCGCATTCTGGAGTCGCATCCTACAGCCATGTACTACAGTCACAGTTACAAGTTAGCTGTAAGTGTGATGGACCATTGAGAGACGCCATACAGGCATATGCCATATTGTAAACAGACTTGTTACTGGAACCACCACAGGGGACTGCATTGCTTTTAAGAACTTGGTGTCCAGAGGACGTTACTGTGTGTGGTAGTTTATCACGGACTAAGATGCTGTTGCATGGAATACTTGCACACCAGAGTTCATGTCAAAATAATTTGTGAACTATAATAAAGAAGAGGTATTTTACTTGGACTAATAATGTAAGTGTGTAGTAATTTCAGAACGTTACACTGGCGCCGACATTAACAGTGAAGCAATGCAAAAGGAGAGCACGTCGCAGCAATGGTGATTTCGGTGATGTGACTTGACACCTACGCTTGAGTTAACATTGTGGCAAGGGACTTACGCATCAGTTGTATTTCTCCAGGTGTTTGGCGTATTTAATGACCTTCACTGAAGCACGGCTTTGGGCCTCACCTTCTGTAGCAAGGACACTCTAAGACAAAAAAAGAAAAGAGCGGTCCACCACGAAGGAGTTATTCGAATGCGACGGAAGTCGGTAGATACGGCGTAAATGTTCACACAAATACATGATTACAACTTCAGAAAAAATTGATTATTTATTGAAGAGAAACCACAAACTGAGCATGTCAAATCGCGTTGGTACACTTCTGGCACTTATGCAAGCAGTTATTCGGCTTTGCATTGATTCATAGAGTTGCAGGATGTCGTCTCCACATGGATCGAATCTTTCTCTAAATTAATACTAGAATGTATTGCAAGAGTATTAGCAGTGATTGTAAAGCCAAATCACTTTCTTCTCTAATTAACAATGTGGGCCTACTTAGATGTTGGATTTTACTTGTGAAACACACAGTTTTTGGTGAGTGGTCAGAGCAGAGATCTCCGATGGGGTGACGGCGACCCCACGCACACGGGCGCTAAGCGGTGAGCACACACAGTTTTAGGAGACAACAGGAAGGCTCAGAAAATGCATTTAGGTGTGGCGTCACGGTGCAGAGAAGGCCAGCTTTTGCCAGCTAAGCGACAACACTGGTAGAGTCGCCTTCTTCTGAGACGACACCGTAGCGAATCTTCCAGCAGAGGAGCGACTTACTGTCAGGCTGTCCTATGAAAACAAAGCCAGGTTTTAAAGCTTTGCTGGATGTCGAGAGTAGTTTGCAGAAGACGGGGACGAGGGGGCCTATTTCCAGAAATGCCTACCTTTTTCTCTTGCCTGAAAGCAATTGAAACTTTCCGAATGACGTCCTGCGTGTCGTTTTTTACAACCAGGTGCAGAGAGGACAGGGCGGTGCAGCAATAGTGGGATGAGAGAAATTTCTCCATGTACGAACAGAAAGAAGTGTCTTGAGAACTCATGAAATAACAACACGTGTTCTTAACGGAGGTGCTAGGCCCAGAATTCTCAATAAAGGGCAGGCAAACAGATAGCAGATTGTATGGGAGTAAATCTACAAATACTATTGGCAGAAGATACCAAAAATCGTGTCACTGGTGGACAAAAAATTTTTTATCGCGAAATTACGCACAGGGCAGACAATGGGAGCGTGGTGTTCACATCATTTCAGTTCAAATTTAACTTCTCTTCAGACTATACGGGGTTTGACTTCACTTCTTAGCAGGCGTCTGCAGACGCCTAAGACTTGACACTTTTAGCCAGATTTCTGCAGATGCCACCTCAGACTTCACTTGCAGGCAGGAGAAAGATGGAGAAAGGCGAAGGCAATCTCTGAAAATGGACTGATATAGTGTCGGAGTTCTGGTGACCTCCATCTAAACGTCTGCATTCATTTCGTCTACTCACAGTTATTATGGTAAGGTCACACAGCAGCTTTGGCGCATTAGGTCGCAATGAAGTTAGGGCTTTGCTAAACTCCAATAAGTTCACGTAGACTCACCGTGACTAAATTCACAGACATAACGCATGTGGAGCTCAGTTTAATTTTGTATATGGCGCAATCATTGTATTCGCACTGTTTCATTTCGTTTAATGAATGTGTCAGGAAGTGGGTTATCTTTGTCGTATATATCCTCATCAGATATCCTTCCCAGAGCCTCGATGTACTTCCTTTTGCAATCGACTTCATGTATCAGTTCAATGTTCTTGAAGTCTGTGTAACGAAATGTTGCAATGTTTTCTATTAACCTGTGCACACACCATAACGTGTAATAAAATTGGCATTTACCTGGACAAATCATTAAATTTCATGAAATTTATCAGTATAATAATTGTTGAAATGTTGATTCTTTCAATGCAAGGGCTACCTTGTTCTAATAATTGCATTAAATTTAACTCTGTCGTGTAACTTCGTTAAGCATTTTGATTTCAAAGAGCGATCTGTCTCACTGTAGGAGCAGTTGATGCAGATCAGGTACGCTCACACGCGGCATTTTGCAATACAAGTGACCGAAACATTGACATTTATAATGTAACCAGATTCAGAGGTCACCAGTCACTTCAGAACGTAAAAACGGCCTCATTTCCCGAGTTTATTACTATCACCGTCTCGATAGTTCATGTTCATTAGGCATGTACTATACTGTACAATATTACATTACTTTTTTTGTATTGTAATAGTGGTAGGTCAACTGTAGTGTCCGTTTGTATGCCGTCGTTTTAATGCGATTTTCTTGTTTTTCACTTTCGGGGTAAGAGCAGTGCTAAAATGTATAAGTGACTTAAGAATTGTCCTCGCTGGTTCCCTCCTGGTATAGTTCATCTTTGTAAGCCTTATGGAGGGCCTGCTACCTTTTACTACAAATCCTTCCTTATCTGTGTGAGTTGTTGACACTCGTTCTCTTGCTCTCTACTACGTATGTTCAATAACTGTACCTTGGCATCTATTGAATGTGAAGTTGTTGTGGGCTTTCAACTAACTACGCACCCTCCGACTCAGAATTGAAATACTAAAAGTTTTGGCTGGCTTCGTTGTCTAGGGCCTGGCATACGTAGTTGTCACATTACAGGCCAAATACTGCTATTGGATCTACAGTATACGATAGGAATACAAACACAAATCGAATGGTCGAAGTTTTCTACCACTCATCAATTACGAATTATGAATGTAACATATAAATTTAGAAATGAAAGATTGCAATTAAATAAAACCTGCAGGTACTATCCCAACCGTGATTTATTTCAAAGAATGTTCTTAAGAATTTATTTTATTTACTAGCGATTCATCAAGAACATTACCACATTTAATCACACTATGTAAGCATGGAAGTAGTTGCCAGGGAGTAACTGTTGAAATCATGACCAAATTCCTTTCAACAAATGGGAATTTTATTCACTTTAATAGTACCTAAAACATTTTTTAAAAGAAACCGATTTAAAATTATAATCAGAAATCACCCTCTAAATATCAAAGTTACAATTTATTCAGAGGCAGAAAGAAACAAGTTTTGACTGTATAAGCTTTCGGGCAGAGAACCTTGCCGCTCCCTTTTGACACGGCCGTAGTTACGACCGCTCACAACAGCCTCTGAAAGACTGCTCTGGTGCAAATCTGCAACACATCAGATAACTTGAAACTAAGAGTTTTAACAATTTACACAAGCGCACAAACTATGCACCCCCTGTAGGAGGGATGGAAATGGTACAAAACACTAGCAATTAAAATAGTAACCTTGCCACCGAAGGTGCAACTTGATTTTAACTTCTAAGAAAAGTCTTACGGTGAAAGGGTGGCAACTTTATATGCTAAAATGATCATTTAAATAAAAGCCCATGAAATGCAATCTTATATAAAATTCTACAAGGTTGGCCAAACAATAGTTAAGATGCTCTACAGTCCACAGATACGCCTCTCAAGAGCATAGGCAATAATATGAAGGTTTCCAAAGATCAAAACATATTTCAGGTATTAGGCCGTTACACTCCAAGCAATAAATTCGTTAACACACCAAATCCGACAAACATGACAGAGGCAGTTACTAACGTACGGTAGATTGATAGGGAGATTACCGAACAACCCGAACCGCAGGTTGCTCTAACCCGCCCCTACTCCACAAGGGAAAAACGGACCACCCAATGTATAAACAACCACCTTCCTGCGGGTGGGCAAACGGAGAAGAATGGTGGGACGACCCCAAAGCAAAACGGCTGGTGACATCACCTAGAAAACAAGTAGAATTTAACAAGAGTAAATCAAACAACATACCACCAATCAGTCAACTTCTAATAAACTGCGATTTCTCGAGAAGACCTGGCGCAGCACCTCCAAATCGCTCTCCCGAGTTGTCCGCTGCCAGCCGCTTCAGTGGACGCAGGAAGGCGCGTCGATCTCCCGTCTCACGGCGTCGCAGCTCGCTCCGGCCAGACTGACGTCGTGGGTTGACTCCTGTTGCTCTCGTGTCGACCTCGAAGTCACTACCCCTCGCTATACGCCGCGGCCCACTGGACTCACGTGACGACCTCACATGCGCCGACGCTCCAGGCGGACAAGTCATCTTGTGTCTGAGTTCGCGACCGACCAACCGATCGATCCAACCGCCAATGACCATTGCCTGAGCAAACTCGAGCAGACGGGCGGCCTAACGCGCAGACTCAGATGCAGGAACTAAGCCCCGACCGGGCGACCACTCGCTGAGTTCTCTTAGTGGCGGAGTGGAAAGACTCATAAATTTCGCCGGCTTTATAGGTTGATCCGAACGACAGGCATACTAGCACTCCGAACGACAGACAGACACTAACTGCCGAAAAAATGCGGACGAGAGACAGACTAGCAAGGTTGGGACGAGAGACTGACCCAGATTCACCGACTGGCGAGCTCATAGCGCCCCTTAAACGCACGTGAACAGGCAACCTTTCCCCTTTCCCACCAGAGGGAGGCACGAAAGCTGCGACTGCCACAGCGGCACCACCGCCAGAAACAGAGGGCGACTGCTTCACACTACGCGCTGCGGCGCGCTCTTCAAAACAGCAATTTTTTTTACCACGGCTCACTGTCTTAATGACTTTAAATGATGAGTACGGTAGTAGAAGTACTTTTGAGAATGCGGTATAGTTCTGCAAAAGACTTATTGGTGTCGATGGTCCAGCAATTAAATAAAATATAAGTTGAATAAGAGGGAAACAATAGATTCCTACTGCACGTAAAGTGTTATGAACAACAACAAAGCTCGCGATATATTCACTTCCAAACGCTTACTGCGTCTTCACTGTAGAAACCACGGAAATCTGACACTTTCGCGAGTCGGCACTCCGAAGTATTTTTATCTCTCACGACCACGCGCAAACCACTCCACTCTCCAAGCCGACTCCGCGTTCGTCGCGCCGTCGCGTCCGGCACTTCCCGTGTCGTGCGCCGTACTCCCAGAACTGCCCCGTGTCCTCTCCGGAAAAGATGCTCCTCCCCCATTCACAAGCGCTGTAATTGGCTAGAGCGCTCGCGTTATGTCTTCAAACCAACGCACCCACACAAACATAATGAAACACATTTGAAATACTGGATTTACATTTAAATAACTTTAAATTAAATAAATATTCCTACGGCTGGACCATAAACACGCTCTAACACACATTATTAGATACATAAACAAATTAAATAAAATGTGTATCACAGGAATAGCAACAAAAGGTAGGCCAGGAGCCTGATGTCTCTGTGCTTTCTAAAACACAGCAAATATTTAACCGATTTCTTCATGAATAGCACATATCTGATATAAACAAAGACATAGATGAATAAATATATTTAGAAGCATGCTGCTGCCGTTTTTTCGTGTAACTGTGGAGTATTATGGCCTGACGCGATCGATAGTAATCGGCCACTTAGACCTCCAATAACTCATGTACTATTCAAGTTACATGCCTGTAATCCGTACCAATTTAGGTTTACGCTATTAGCTTTCCTTACACACGCCGATCGACGAAATCGGATGAAGCGTTTACATCTTGGAAATTCGTTGCTGGGTGTTTCTTGTGTAATTTACAGTCAGATATTAAACTTTAAACTAATGAAGATAATGAAAATCTGATTACACAGTCAGAAACGTCTTGCAAACAACATTAATGTACATGTTTCTTTTTGAGGTATCATGATTAATCTGGCTATTATTAATTTCTATACGAACTGTGGAATGTCTGCCGTGATGGTTTCACAAAGTCCGCCATCTTTGGCACTCTCGGCATAGACATCTCCTTCATCGACACAAAGCACCGTCCTCGTCACAGCGGAATTCCCAACCACACCGCTTGACCATGCGCTGGGTCTACCCCTCTCGCCCGGGTAACATTTGGCACCGCGTGTTTGCTGCCGGGGCCCGTCTGGCCGAGCGACCCGAGCGGTCGCCCCAACTACGAACATATTTCCAGGGTGCCAAAACTCACCCTTTGCTTCACACTTCCATACACCTTTACAGCATGTAAGTTATATACGATTATTTTTGACAACTATCTGATTTCGTGTCGATTCGTAACATATAATGAGTAAACATGTATTGTTTAGGGGGCATGTGATGACGTAAAATCACTAAGCTGCTAAGTTCACCAACCTAGCGCAGCATATTGGAAAGGAATGTAATGACTAACTATGAATCTAACGACGGATGGTGCTGACGATAGATTTCTAAGAGTCATTTAATCTTTTGTAAAATTATTGTTGGAATCACAAATCCTAGAAGCAGTTTTTATTTTTGTAGCGTACACACTGTCCTTTTCAGTCTGGGAGTTTGTTTCAACAAACTCTACATAAAGTTCCTGGACAGCAAAAACTTCAAAATCCATATTGGAGTCATAAAACTTCTTTAGGATACTAAAACATATTTTCAGAAAACTGATTTTTAGTTGCAGTGAACAGAACATATTTGGGCCTAGAAATGATGTTCCATATTTTTAAAGAGTGAGTGAGATTATTTGCTATGAGTCACTTCAAAAATTTTTGGGAAGAATCATACACTGAGATAATACTTTATTTGTTAAGAGAATGTAATGTAAACAGGCACGTGAACCTCCAAAAATAAAATAAGGACTCTTGGTTGTCACAGTACACATTGTTAACTATATACTGACTATGGCTGTGAACTCTGTTTAGCACTGACAAAGTACTTTTAAGTCATTAATCGATTAACAGAGGCCGCACAGACCGGCCCCGCGGTTTGAGACGCCTGTCACGGATTGCGCGGTTTCTCCCGCCGGAGGTCTGAGTCCTCCCTCGGGCATGGGTGTGTGTGTGTGTTGTTCTTACCATAAGTCAGTTTAAGTTAGTTTAAGTCCAGGGACCGATGACCTCAGCGGTTTGGTCCCTTAGGAATTCATATATATTTGACATTTTCGATTAACAGATCATTAACAATGCACGCATCTACGCTCAGCATGCAGTATCATGGTAAAATAATAAAATCCAATCTTCTCTGGTGCCACTTCAAGGCAGATACGAACTTTTGCTGCAGCGATTACGTGTACCCAAGTATACTACAATCGAGGAACTTTATTCACTTATCTCTTTCAACTATTCCAGCATTTTCACAACAACGTTACCAAATTGTTTGATCTAGCGGTGACATCAGACATGGTGCTTTTTAGACAAATAGATGGATGGAAAGTATCGTAGTATTTATAGTGTATGAGAGAGTACCCTATTTTTCGGAGACTCAACCCAATTAAAGGAAAATTTTTAGTTGAATAATTTCCTCAGATTTCCTGCAGATGCACAAAAAAAAAAAAAAAACTGTATGTGAAATCGTCTGGAACCGCGCAACCCGAACGGTCGCAGGTTCGAATCCTGCCTCGGGCATGCATGTGTGTGATGTCCTTAGGTTAGTTAGGTTTCAGTAGTTCTAAGTTCTAGGGGACTGATGACCTTAGAAGTTAAGTCCCATAGTGCTCAGAGCCATTGAACCATTTTTTGTGTGAAAACTTATGGGACTTGACGGCTAAGGTCATCAGTTCCTAAGCTTACACACAACTTAACCTAAATTATCCTAAGGACAGACACCCATGCCCGAGGGAGGACTCGAACCTCCGCCGGGACCAGTCGCACAGTCCATGACTGCAGCGCCCTAGACCGCTCGGCTAATCCCGCGCGGCTGCAGATGCACATGTCTAGGGGAAGTACAGATGGAATAAAGTGTTGGGATGTCACTGAAAGCTATGTAAGTTCAACTCTGAGGAAATACATGTCACATGAATCTCGTCGTCATTCCTCAAGCTTCCCGGTGCAGTTACAGCTTGAAGACTTCCTGGCTATGCAGGCAGCTACGTTGCAACTGTCCTTTGTCTCATATTCAGAAACTAAGCAATATGTCAGACTACTGCACTATCGAAATATGCAAGATATCCTCATTTAAAAAACGAGAGAAACTTCAACGAAGGTACCTATGCATCCGAATACATGTCATGTTCCATAATCCACTATTTCACAAGCTGTGGTTCCGACTACCTCCATTTGTTGCTATTGAATTATACGGACGGAAATGCTACAGCTACATCTACACCTACATATATACTCCGCTAGCCACCAAGCGGTGTGTGGCGGAGGGCACAATTCCCGCCTAAGTCATATTTCCTCCCCCTCTGTTCCACTCGAGGATCGCGCGAGGGAAAAACGTCTGTCTGTATAGCTCAGTACGAGCTCTTGTTTCCCTTATCTTTGAATGATGATCAATTCGCGATTTGAAAGTTGGTGGTAATAATATATGTTATACATCCTCGGTGAAGATTGGATTTTGGAATTTTGTGAGCAGCCCTTTCTGTTTAGCGCGTCGTCTATCTGCAAGTGTGTCCCACTTCAAACTTTCTATGAGATTTGTAACGCCCTCGCGATGGTTAAATGTAGCAGTCACGAATCTTGCCGCTCTTCTTTGGACCTTCACAATTTCTTGAATCAGACCCAATTGGTAAGGGTCAACCATACAGACGAATAATACTCTAAGACTGGACGAACTAACGTATTGTTAGCTATTTCATTTGTTGAAGGACTGCATCGCTTCAGGATTCTACCAATAAACTGCAATCTAGAGTTCGCCTTACGCGTTACTTGTGTAATCTGATCATTCCATTTGAGATCATTTCGAATAGACTCACCCAGATACTTGACGGATGTTACCGCTTCCAAAGACTGATCATTTATTTTGTACTCATACATTAATGGGGATTTTCGCCTTGTTATACGCAGTAGGTTACACTTACTAATATTGAGAGATAACTGCCAGTCATTACACCACGCATTTATTTTCTGCAAATCCTCATTGATTTGTTCACAACTTCCGTATGATACTACTTTTCTATAGACTACAGCATCATCGGCAAACAGTCTAAGGCCGCTGTCAATACCATCAACCAGATCGTTTATGTAAATCGTAAAAAGCAGAGGACCTATTACGCTGCCCTGGGGCACACCTGAAGTTACTCTTGTTTCTGTTGATGTTAACCCATTCAGGATGACATACTGCTTCCTGTCTGTTAGAAAACTTTCTGTCCAACCGCATATGTCATTGGATAGACCGTAAGCGTGCACTTTTTGTAGCAAGCGACAGTGCGGAACTGAGTCGAACGCCTTTCTAAAGTCGAGAAATATGGCATCAACCTGGGAGCCGATATCTAGAGCCTGTTGTATATCATGCACAAAGAGGGCCAGCTGTGTCTCGCATGACCGCTGTTTCCTAAAACCGTGCTGGTTTCTGCAGATGAGCTTCTCAGAGTCTAGAAAGGTCATTATGTCTGAACACAAAATATGTTCCATTATTCTACAACAAATCGATGTCAGTGAAAGTGGGCCCTAATTATGTGCATCCGATTTTCTACCCTTTTTATAGATTGCTATGACCTGGGCCTTCTTTCAGTCCCGTGGAACTTCCCGCCGTTCCAATGATCTCTGATAGATGACGGATAAGAATGGAGCTATATTTGTAGCATAGTAAACATGAAATCTTACTGGGATACCGTCTGGGCCAGATGACTTTCTGGCGTCTAAGGATCTTAACTGTTTTACAATACCAGATACACTAAACACTATGTCAGCCATCCTTTCGTTTGTTCGATAATTGAAAGGGGGAAGGGTGCTGCAGTCCTCTATCGTAAACGAGTTTTTGAAAGCTAGGTTTATAATTTCGGCCTTATGTTTATCATCATTAGTTACATTACCCGTACTGTCAGCAAGAGAAGGTATTGAATTATTTGTACCGTTCATAGATTTTACGTACGACCAAAATTTTTTGGGGTTATTTTTAGAATCTGCAGATAAAATATTGCTTTAAAATTCGTTAAAAGAGTCTCTCATTGTCCTTCTGACAGCTGCTTTCATTTCGCATAATTTCTGTTTGTCAGCGGGGCAGTGACTACGTTTAAAACGACTGTGCAAAATTCTCTGCTTTCTCAGCAACTTCCTACTATGTTTGTTGTACCAAGGGGGATCCTTTCCCTCCCCTATACTTTTGCTAGGCACATACTTCTCTATCACATGGTGGACAATACCTTTAAATTCCGACCAAAGTTGCTCAATATCTTTATGCCCCGCGGTGAATGCTTGGAGCTGACTATGAAGATATTCATTAATGACACTTTTATTTACTTTTTTCTAACCAGTTGCTCAAGATTGTATGTTGAGAGCGCTCCTAGAATAACTTCACACGAATCTTTGCTTCTGTCCCCTGTAATAAACGTGTAATTTTCCCAGTCAATGGATGCTAGATTAAAGTCTCCACCTGTAACTACTAGATAATTTGGATATTTACTTCCTATGTACTCAAGACTTTCCCTGAAACGTTCTGCGACGTTTGTTGTGGATGCTGGTGGTCTATAAAAACATCCTAATACAGTGGTCAATCCTTGTCTGATTGACAGCATTATCCAGACTATTTCACAATCCGATGCAGTATCGATCTCAACTGCGTTTAAACAGCTTTTAACTGCAATGAACACACCACCTCCCATAGCATCAGTCCTATCCTTCCTAAACATTGTCCAATCAGAGTTCAAAATTTCACTGCTTTTTATTTCTGGTTTCAACCAGCTTTCGGTACCTAATACAATATTGGCATTGCTACTATTGATTTCGGAAATTAACTCGGCCATCTTGCTACAGACACTTCGACAATTTACTAACATGAGATTAAGCATATTTAAACCCTTTGGAATGACCTGTTTAGGTGAACTAACAATTTTTATAGTTGGCACACCCACATCAGTGTCATGAACTGGTAATTTTTCGGGCCAGCGGTTTGTTTCCCATGGGGAGGAACTTAATCTAAAAAAAAAAAAAAAAAAAAAAAAACATGTGCACGCCACAATTACTGTGCTACCCATGTAGCTCGATCGAGCGCTACCAGATTTATACTCTAGTATCGTATTTGCATATCTGGATGAACAGACCTTAACGACGACTGATAGCCTTTTAAAATTAACTTGAAATAAATTCGATGAATGCAAATATCTTGGCTTCACCTGTGTTAGGAATAGATATATTACCTATTAGAGACATATGGAAAGTTGTGATGGACTGGGACCCGAACCCAGGTTTCCCGCTTATCGTTTGTGGTCGCCTTAACCGCTTTGGCTATCCGTACACATCTCCTGGACCAACCCAAGCTTTCGTATGTCACACTGTATACATTCTTATACCATAGTCGCCTACTTTCATCAGTTAGCTCTACTCTCACTGGTGCAGGAATACAGAGGAAAGCTGCGAACATTAAGTCATGAATGTATGGGCATACAGTACAGGGCCGAACTCAGTGTGACAGGCGGAAGTTTGGGTCGGTCCATGAGGTGGTTAAGGTGTTCTATCGCGATAGGGAGGAAATCCGGTTTGAGTCCCGATCTGGTAAAAATTTTCATAATGTTACTAATAGCTAGCGTATCTACACCTAACACAGCTGAATTTAAATCGAATTGATACTCAGGTATTTTCAAGTCTGTGGAATATTTTGATTAATGTTTCCTTCTGATGCGAATTTGTTTCAAGTACATAAAAGGTGTGAGGAATGGTGTGAGTACATACCGGCCTTTGAATGTATCTAACGTTACTGCAACTTTCAAGGGGAATTCGCGACACAACATGCCCAGAAAATGTGCATAGCATCGACAACTTTTGCACTTGATGAGTGTCTAAAGAGTTGGTACAAGCAACATTGGAGCATCATACCGACCGATGGTACAGGCAGTAGTTGGGTACGATAGTAATATGAATGATGGTAATAAATTCTTGTGCACAATGGGCTTGTGCGTGTGATTCAGCTGGACGCCCCTCTGGTGACTTGCACGTTTCTAGTCTACCAACCTCAGTTGTCTAACCTAAGAAAGGGGACCAACAGTTTAACGTGGAATCCGAAACACCTGTCATTTACAGTAAATCTTCAAATCGATGAGACGTGAAGACTAGTTTAAAGGCAGACTGAAAAATTCCGTGGTCCCATCAGGATAACATTTAGGTTTCCTGGCACGAGTTTTACCACTATATTATCGGTACCAACGTCAACCCCCACGAGCGGCAGAATACCACGCGAGGGGTCCGGTTCGATTCTCGGCTGGGTGGGCGATTTTCTCCGCTCGGGGACATCATTATATCATCCTCATTGACACTCAAGTCGCCGAAGCTGCGTCAACTGAAAAGACTTGCACTAGGCTCCCGGTCTACCCCACTGGAGGCACTACCCACACGACACGACATGAGTACCAACAGTTGGCTGCAGTGTTAGAGACTGCGGAACAAATTAAGACGTGACGATCTGATGAGCACAAATGTCCGTGCTTTAGGTTAGTGCTACTTTCAATCCGTAAGAGAGTAATCACTTATTGGGCCGGCCGAAGTGGCCGTGCGGTTCTAGGCGCTGCAGTCTGGAACCGCGGGACCGCTACGGTCGCAGGTTCGAATCCTGCCTCGGGCATGGATGTGTGTGATGTCCTTAGGTTAGTTAGGTTTAAGTAGTTCTAAGTTATAGGGGGCTAATGACCTCAGAAGTTGAGTCCCATAGTGCTCAGAGCCATTTGAACCATTTTTTCACTTATTGGAGAAGCAAATGAGGTTGATATACGAGCAATAGAACGGAACTTATAGCGTTTCTAATTACCAGGCACGTACCAGAATTCAGTTTGATATCAGGGTGCAAGCGGGTGCAGATCGCGTGGCTTGCAGTGCGGAATGATTACGGAGTGAACCGAGTAGGGTTCAGCAAGGGGACTAGTGATTTCTAAAACCCATCCACGTTGGGAAAGGTGGACTGATCTGACCGGCGCCCTCCAGGAGAGACAAAATATTTCAATCGGTAAATAACAAAGGTAAAGCAGGAAGCAGTGGCAAAAATTATATAAAGCCATAACCCTGTAATCCGAGTGTTAAGAAGTTAGCAAGAACGAGTTACGCATGAGCACATTTACTTTCACGAAAAAGATGGTGACTGACGTCACAGCGTCACTCCGAGAGAGGACGGAAGCAGGATCGCCATTTAGAGGCACTTGGAGTTTTGGTGGTGAACAGGATGGACGGGCATCAGCGTATCTCGGAGATAAGCGTCGTATTTTGCTCAAACAGTGTTAGGGTCTGAGCAGTCTTTCGCACGCAGGTTTTGCTATTTTATGATACTGAATTAAAGTACATTTGGGATTAGCCTAATTGTGACAATGTTCATCCCAAAATTTTTGCACAAGTGGTATAAACGCCACAGAGAGGTGTATAACCGCACGACCGCCTTAATAGTAGATTCTGAGACGCACAGTATGGAAGCAGTGGTCTTTCTGAAACTTTGCAAGAATATTTTATTTAGGCTCCCGTGTCTCACATCTTTTATCAGAACTTTGTTACTTTCTTTAGTAGTGGTAAACCTTCACTTCCACGCACAACTCTTACGCTTTTGTATGGAGACAAAATTCACAGTGTGTTGGACAAAACACAAATGCTGCATCTAAGGGCAGGCAAGCTACAAATCGAGAAAATGCGGACACTGACTACTCTGCCACATTGTAGCTAAGTCATACAGCCACGCACGACTGTGAAACTACCGATGACTGCACCAGTCAGTCAACGTGGTCCAGGTGCATTGTGACGTGGGATTAGCATTCATCATTTGTCTTGTTGGAGACACCGATGTTAGATGTTATTTTTTTTTTAGCCAACAAGGAGGAGTAGGATGTTCTCCTTCAGAGAGCAGGCCGTGATGCAATGTTACAAAATGGCGACGAGGTGGACTCAGTACAAGAACGTGCTTCCAGAATGACCATGCCACGAAAAGATCGTAAGACTGTTCCTGTCTCTGATGGCTCTGATGAATAGACGTTCGACAACTGATGTGACGCTCACACCAAAACAGGGAAAACAGTGATCAAAGTTTACTGTCCAAATAAAGAAACGTCTACTTCGACGATAATCACAAAATGACAATTACAGTGTCTCAGAGGTTCCTAGACTTGACAGTACTGTGATTCCAAGGTCTGACAAAGTGACGCAACTGGGATCTTCATAGGCAAATACATTTGTATGGAAAACATTCTAAGTTCGAATGAGCTGTCCTGATTAACACCAGCATGTGAGCAGAAAAGTCTACCCTGGATACAGTCTGATTGCGCCAAGGAAACTACGATGAAGACAAATTACAGCGGCTTCGGTGCCTACGATGGGGGCCGGCCAGAGTGGCCGAGCGGTTCTAGGCGCTACAGTCTGGAACCACGCGACCGCTACGGTCGCAGGTTCGAAACCTGCCTCGGGCATGGATGTGTGTGATGTCCTTAGGTTAGTTAGGTTTAAGTAGTTCTAAGTTCTAGAGGACTGATGACCTCAGTAGTTAAGTCCCATAATGCTCAGAGCCATTTGAACCATTTGAACCTACGATGGGGTCAATAGCATCCACCCAGGTGCTAGGAGATGAACTCACTTGTGTTGCTCTGGTGCCGACCTCTGAAACGGCCGGTGGAATAATCTCGGCACTATTTTCTGGTCACGTTAGTGTCGGACGCGAGTAGGTCCCTTAGAAGTGGCGGCCTCTGCTAGCGCTGGTGTGCGTCCTTTACTGCGACAGGGCGAGTCCGCGACGCTGAGGCGTGCAGGGGCCGTGTAGGCTGCACGCGTGCCCGAGATGCCTGAAGGGTTGCCGATGGCTTTTGCGAGCATCGCCGGTATAGCGACAGTTGAAAACTGGGTGGATGTTACAGGCAAAGATGCACTACGAACTGTCGGCATCAGTTTACTGGAAGCTGGGTTGATATCTCGAGTTGCTATATGTTGTTTACTGCTGACAGCACACCACAGGCAACAGCGAAAAGTACGGTGTAGAACCATAGTAAACTACAACATTGAGTGGCATTTGGTGGTATTCAGCGATGAGCCTCACTACTGTTTGTGACGGGTCAGATAGACTTCACTGTAACAATGGACCGCACGTGAAAAAAGACCGGATGCTGCGAAACTCGAGACCTGCACCTCTTCAACTCCCGGAAACATGGGATGGGGAGCTGTTGAATATGACATCAGGACGGATTTAGGAATTGTTGAAGGTGTAAAGAAACTGGTTCTCTACTTCTAAAAAAAACCTTTTAAATAATAAAACATGATCTATAGAAGGAATCTGATTACCCCTGTTAGTCATGGATGAAAAAGAAAAAAAATTAAGTAATTCAGTACAATTATTATATAGCTGCGATAAATCACTTTAACGGGGGCCAAATGAACAATTAAAGTCAATATAATTCCAGTAAACCTGCAAAAGTAAAACCAAATTATTGTAGGGCTGTAGGGACCTACATAGACATTGCGCATCTGCTAGATGCCCACGAAATACGTAGTTTTGTTTTGAATCTGACAGCCAATGAGAAAATAGGTGCAGTTTTCAAGCAGTAATGGCGGACAGCATCAGCTGGTAATATACGTAATTTTATGGTAGCTAATTTTACTACACAAAAAATTAAATATGTAATCCCTCCAAAAGAAGTTACAAACAAACATTAAAATAAAATTATAATGAGCATCGAAATGTCTGAGAAGAATTTTGAAAGAAAATTATTAATTGAACTTTAATTTTGCGGGTTTACAACACTGCCAACAAGACGAAATAATGGAAAGAATATTTATTGGAACTAAACAAAATTGAGATATTGTGACAGTATTTTTAAAATAGTTAATTTAACTGCAATTGTCTTTAATTTTGAAATGAGAGAGAGCGTAATTATTTTGTTTTAATGTCTTAACTGTTGCTGCAGGCAGTGCGATGACGTCAGCGGTGGTCCGTGCGGACGATGTGTGAAGTTAATCCCGGTTTGTGGCGTGAAGATAATGACGGATCCTCCTGTTTCATTAATATTCCAGTTACGGCGGTGGTCCACGTCTCCGTTGTAGTCGAATCAGCTGGCAGCACTGGCGCGATAATAATAGTTCCAGTGTGTGCGTTGTCGTTACGCCCGCGACGTTTTATTATTAAAAGTTTATTAATCACGCGGTTCAGGTAGGTCGGAATTATGCAATGTCTTTAGTATTTACGAAATATAGCCGGTAATGCCAATACTTCGCACAGTTCTTTCACCGTGTTGCCACAGGAAAACAGTCACATGTGTTTATCACTATAACAGTCCGTTAAACATCAGTTCCATTTACGTCGTCTTTAAGACAGTTTAGATGATATAATAAATGTTTCTTGATCAAATCACAGCATTGTTCTTTCACTTAACGTTTTGGTTTGTTCCACTTTCACGCAATTCTAACAGTTAGTGTCTCCACACGACAATGGTGTCTGGTTCACAGCTAATTGTCACAAGTTCACACATATGTAAAATCGTCATCGCAAACACCCGATATACTTTTCAGTTTTACTGTTCACTTAATAATGCACGATCTCCTATTAACACAGCGGACGTACTGTAATTAATTGTTCCTCCGCGTATCACCCTCTTTCACGCCGAATTTTGCAACGTTTTGCACCCGCGAACCGGCCGCGATACCACACAAACTCGCACGCTCTCTACCGATAGTCGTTCGCTGTCTCTCTGACACAGTACTTCTCCTAGCCTAACCAGATTTACAAAGGATATAGAACCAGAACATTCATATTCGCACAATATAAAATATAAAACAGTAGCAAAATGAATGAAGAAACAATGTGACGTATTAACAAATAAAGAATATTTGAAATAAATGATACATACGTACTATGACAAGTTAATGCACAAAAGAAAAAAAAAATCTATCGACTTTTGGGAAAAGCAATGTCTTTACGAAGGGAATGTGAGTAGTTTCCGGTTCAAAAATGGTTCAAATGGCTCTGAGCACTATGGGACTTAACATCTGAGGTCATCAGTCTCCTAGAACGTAGAACTACTTATACCTAACTAACCTAAGGACATCACACACACCCATGCCCGAGGCAGGATTCGACCCTGCGGCCGTAGCGGTCGCGCGGTTCCCGACTGAAGCTCCTAGAACCGCTCAGCCACACCGGCCGGCTACTTGCCGGTACGTGGCAAAAATAGTAAACCATGTTGTCCTACACTTCATGGTTAGGTTACCAAATAGTATATTCAAGTAGGAATACGCAATAATTTCTCGCATGTCACACCACATACATCTTGATGAATATAAGGATCCTTCTGTGATCTTCCCCTTTGCTCATTTTCTAATCGAAAAAACTTCATTGATGTTATGGGAAGACGTACACTTTCATACAGACCTCCAGCTAGGAATATATAAGAACTGACATAGCAGATACTCGCACTTCAGGCGCAGCAGAAAACTCCTCGAGGCGCCATTCAAAGGCCATCTGCTTCCATGGCACAATAAATAGAAAGGTTTATTCATGTCTGTGGGATTCACATCTGATACCGATGTTGGTGGCGTCTATCAGTTCCGAATGGAACGAAAGTTGAATCGTTTAATACGTGTTATTTGATGAACACATCCATTTCCATTTCCGTCAGTTCACAATGTCAAGGAATTCTTCCCTCCTGCTTGCGTAACTATCGGAAACATAGGTGCCGCCTATGGAACATACGTACAGACCTTTGGACAAAAGAGAAACGGTTGTAAGAATTTCAACAGCTCAGATGGCAAGCCAGTCCTAAGTAAAGATCCAAAAGCTCCTAGGTGGAAGAAATATGTAGAAAGTCTTTATAACAGATATGAAGGCAACACTATAGAAAGAGAAGAGGAAGGAGATGACGATGAGATGGGAGACACGATACTAGGAGAATAATTAGATTGCCAGACCTAAGCCGGTAAAGCCACCTGATTAGAACACATTCCCTCAGAGTTACGAAATCCTTGGGCAAGCCAGCCATTACCAAACTATTCCACCTCATACACAAGATATATGAGATAGGAGAAATACCCTTTGGCTTCAAGAAGAATTCAGATTAAAGAAATGGAATGTTCTGACAGTTGTGAATATTACGTGCCTATCAGTTCAATAAGTCATCGTTGCCAAAAACCAACACAAATTATTTACGGAAGAGTGGAGAACTTGTGGATACCGACTCTGGGGAAAATCAGTTTTACTTCCGAAGAAATGTAGGAACGTGCAAGGCAGTACTGATCTTACATGTCTTAGAAGGCAGGCTAAACCAAGGCCAACCTACATTTATGGTATTTGTAGATTTATAGAAAGCTTTTGACAGTACTGACTGGTATGCACTCTTTGAAATTCCGAAAGTGTCATGGATATAATACAGATAGTGAAAGCTTATTAACAATTTGTACAGAGACATGACTGCAATTATAGATGCCGAAAAGGAGTTTGGGTTTAGAAAGGATTAAGACAGGGTTGTAGCTTATTCAGTCAGTAAGTTGATCAGCCAGTAAAGGAAACGAAAGGGATATTTGGAGCGAAACAAAATATTTAGTGAGGAGAAATGAAAATTTTGACGTTTGACGATGACAAAGTGGTGTCTCAGCACAGGTCTTTGAAGAACAGATGAATGGAATGGATAATGTCATGAAAATAGATTATGGAATGAATATCAACAAGGGCAATGGAATATAGGAGAATTACGTGAGGCGATAATGAATTAATTATATTAGGAAATGAGAGACTAAAAGTAATAGGTGAGTTTTGCTATTTGTACAGCAAAATATCAGATGACAGCCTCAGTAGCTGGCCTTCAACTGATTAGCAATAGCACTAAAAGTATTTCTGTAAAAGAGGACACTGATAATAGATAATAATAAATTGAGGTGTTAAGAAGACTTTTCAGAAGGTATTTCCCTGAAGTGTAGCCTTGTACGGAATTGAAACGTTCAGACAAGAGAAAACTCAAATGTAGTACTTCAGAAGAATACTGAAAATTGAATGGGAATGTCGAGTAACTAATGAGGAGGTACTGAACCGATTTGGAGAAAAAAGAAATTTGAACACAACTAGACTAAACGAAGGGATCGTCGCCAAATTAGTAATAGAAGGAAATTTGGGGAACGAGTGGGTGCGGCGGTAATAATGGTAGTCATAGACCAGTGGATGAATACAGTATGTAGGCTCAAATGGATGTAGGTTGCTGTAGTTATTCGGAGATTGCACAAGATAGAGCAGTTGGCAGAACTACATCAAACCAATCTGGAGACTGAAGGCAGCAGGATGAAGCAATGACAGGGCAACATTCCTTGTATGCTGCTATAAAAACAATGGCTACATTACCGTCGTTGTAAGAATATTACAAGCTATGTACTGTGGTTATGGCAGATACTTCTTCTGTAAGCAGAGCAATATTTATATGCGACTTCATTAGCTCATAAAAGCATTTATAAACAAAAATAAGTATTTATCTTTAGTAATATACACTGAAGAGCCGAAGAAACTGGGACAACTGCCTAATATCGTGTGCGGCCCCAGCCAGTAAGCAGACGTGCCGCAACACGGCGTCACAATGACTCGACTGATGTCTGAAGTAGTGCTGGAGGGAACTGATACCACAAAGCCTACAGGGCAATCCATAAATCCGTTAGAGTACGACGGGGTGCAGATCTCTTCTGAACAGCACATTGAAAGCCATTCCAGATACGCTCAATAATGTTCATGTCTGGGGAGTGGCCAGGGGAATTGTTTAAACTAAGAAGAGTGTTCCTGGAGCCACTCTTTGGCAATTCTGGACATGTGGGGTGTCGCATTGTCCTGCTTGAATTGCCCAAGTCCGAGGGAATGCACGATGGACAGGAATGGATGCAGGTGATCAGACAGGATGCTTATATGTGTGTCACCTGTCAGAGTCGTATGTAGACTTATCAGGGGTCCCATATCACTCCAACTGCACACGACCCACACCATTACAGAGCCTCCACCAGTTTGAACAGTCCCCTGCTGACATGCAGTGTCCATGGATTCATGAGGTTGGCTCCATACCCGTACACGCCCATCCACTAGATACAATTTGAAACGAGACTCGTCCGATGAGGAAACATGTTTCCAGTCATCAACAGTTCAATGTCAGTGTTGAATCCAGGCGAGGCGTAAAACTTTGTGTCGTGCAGTCATCAATTGTACACGAGTGGGCCTTCGGCTCCAAACCCCCATATCGATGATGTTTCGTTGACTGGTTCGCACGCTGACACTGGTTGATGTCCCAGCATTGAAATCTTTAGCAAACTGCGGAAGGATTGCATTTCTGTCACGCTAAACGATTCTCTTCAGTTGTCGTTGGTCCCGTTCTTGCAGGATCTTTTTCCGGTCTCAGCGATGTCGGATATTTGCTGTTTTACTCGATTCCTGGTATTCACGGAACACTCGTGAAATGGTCGTACGGGAAAATCCCCACTTCATTGCTACCTCGGAGATGCTGTGTCCATAGCTCGTGCGCCGGTTATAACACCATGTTCAAATTCACTTAAATCTTGATAACCTGCCGTTGTAGCAGCAGTAACCGATCTAACAAATGCGCCAGACACTTGTGATCTTATATAGGCGTTGTTGACCATAGCGCCGTATTCCGCCTGTTTACATATCTCTGTATTTGAATACGCATGCCTATACTAGCTTCTTTGCCGCTTCAGTGTATTAGAATACGCAATTTGCGCCTTTTTCTCAGTGTGAAATGTAGCGGCATGGCCATGTGTCAATGACTTTCAGCACCTTGTCGCCTCGGCTTTTGGTGTGAGCTAATGGCTACTTGCCACCAGCTACTATTCTGACGCCAGCTTCTTCGACCTCACGATCTGGTCGGTCAGTCGCTTTAGGGCCTCCATCATCGAGATCGAAACGTTCTTGTGTACGGACTTACCGATAAGCACCACCCAGAGGCTGCAGTTCTCCAGCCACGAAGACAAGCTGCTGGCGGTATCCGACCCACACCCCTCATACACGAGGCGGATCACGTCGATGAGAAAATTCCTGATGACGTCTGGCCACTAAGACAGGATACGATGTTCATCAAGGTACCCGCGCAGAGGAGGAAAACACACCGCAATTGCGTATACGGATCGTGTCCACCGTGTGTATGATGCATACAAATGGAGAGGGATGGTGGAACGGCACTGTGAACATGTGTGGCGCTGAGTTGCACGTAGACCTGCGCATGATCTCTGGCCTCACGTCCAGAACCAACTCAGAACATTCTGGTACATCTGCGATGATAAGTGGAACGTTATAATCGTATATTTTGCAAAAACAGACATAATGTCTTATGGGATAACAGCAATCAATGATTTTATAATGTTACTTAAAATCCGTCTTGATTGCAATTTCTTTTTGCTGGATTTGGACGGGTTAATCCTGTAACTGAAATATCAGGTCTGAAGATGGTTCTGAATGAACCGAAACCGGTCATGTGAATAAAAAAAAATTGCAATCAAGACGGATTTTAAATAACATTATAATCGTATATGTTGAGAATATACTCACCTGAGGAGGCAAAAAAGAAAATCGCTGCTTACAAGACATTAAAAAACTTGTCATTGACCCAAGAATTAATTTTAAGACTGAAAAGTATTGTGACAGTGTAAAAGCTGAATACTGCACTTAACTCCCTCCCCCACAACATGGGACATAATTACCTGAGATATCACCCTTATGTCACGTTTATCAGTGATGTCTAAACGGGAAGTCGAGCTGTAGCTGTCTAGCTGTTTCCATCCAAAACATGGTGTTCGTGAAGTGGAACTACTGCAAAAGAATATAATTTCCGGTTCTGCGCCCACATGAGCCACTAACAATGAATGTTCCAAATTTCTGGGGAAGAATGAAATGTAGTTTCTCATCTAGTATCAAAAATAGTAACATTTCTGCAGTATTATTAAAGTCTAGTGTGATCGGCACAATGACACGTTGGTGAGCAATTCATTGCCACGGTAAGCAGCAAATTTGATAAATTAGACACAAATGCAGCAACATTTTCAAGAATTCCTAAGATAAAATGTCGAAAAACAATGCCTACGCTTCTTAAACAGTCATTGTTTGGTCCTACACTCTGTGATTAAAAGCATCCAGACATCCCTATGCAATGCTGCAATGACCGCAAGATGTCACCAGAGGTGGAGTCCCCCCAGCATAAAACGATACGGGGAGTAATATGTTGTCAGCAGACAAGCACACTTCATGTACTGGCGGACAGGGACCGCCGAGCATAGCAGAGGGTGGAAGCACTCGTGATTTCCAAAGTGCTACCAGCAGTACACCCAGCACAGTGGCAACGCAGAGGGCGTTAAAAGGAATGGGGTACTCTGGTTGAGCAGCTCTTCATAATCTACATCTACATTTACATAAATATTCCGCAAATCATAGTACGTTGCGTGGTGGAGTGTACCCTGTACCACTAGTACTCATTTTCCTTCCTGTTCCACTCACATATAGAGCGAGGGCAAAAAGACTATCTATATGTCTCCATATGAGCCCTAATTTCTCATATGGTCCTTACGCGCAATGTGGCTGCAGGCGAATCGTTTGGCAGTCAGCTTCAAACGCTGGTTCACTAAATTCTCTCAATAGTTTGGTCATAATGAACCATAATGACTATATAGACAAAGTACAGGATTTTTTCACAGCTAACAACATCATTGAAATTAATAGAAATCCTACCAACAAATATACCGCACAAACCAAAAAAGTGATAAAAAGCTGCCATACTGTTCTCACTGATGTTGAGAAAAAAACACACATAGTAATGAACCCAAGGACACCTAAACTGCATGGACAACCAAAGGTCCATAAAGCCCAAATCCCAATACGCCCAGTCCAATGGTTAACTGTATAGACAGTCCAACCTACCTCATTAGTAGAAAACTAAACACCCTTCTCTCAAAATACTATACGTATCTCTCAATAGTGTTTCTCGTAAAGCACGTCGCCTTTCCTCCTGGGATTCTTCTCATTTGAGTCCCAGAGCATCTCCGTAACACCTGCGTGTTGTTCGAACCTACCGGTAACAAATCTAGCAGCCCGCCTCTGAACTGCTTCGATGTCTCCCTTTAATCCGACCTGGTGTAGATCCCAAACACTCGAGCAGTACTGATGAATATGTCGCATCAGCGTCCTACATGCGGTCTCCTTTACAGGTGAACCACTCTTTCCTAAAATTCTCCCAATAAACCGAAGTCAACCATTCTCGCCGGCCGGAGTGGCCGAGCGGTTCTAGGCGCTACAGTCTGGAACCGCGCGACCGCCACGGTCGCAGGTTCGAATCCTGCCTCGGGCGTGGATGTATGTGATGTCCTTAGGTTAGTTAGGTTTAATTAGTTCTAAGTTCTAGGGGACTGATGACCTCAGAAGTTAAGTCCCATAGTGCTCAGAGCCATTTGAACCAATCAACCATTCTCCTTCCCTACCATATTTCTCACATGCTTCTTCCATTTCACATCGCTCTGCGATGATAGGCCCATATATTTAAACGACTCGACTGTGTCAAGCAGGGCACTGTATCCGAACATTACAGGTTTGTTCTTCCTACTCATCTGCATTAACTTTCATTTTTCCACATTTAGAGCTAGCTGCCATTCATCACACCAACTAGAAATTTTATGTAAGTCATCTTGTGTTCTCCTAAAGTCACTCAACTCTGACACCTTATGGTACATCTGCAGACAACCGTAGAAAGCTGCTCACCCTGTCTCCCAGCTGTATACAGAGAACAACAGCCGTCCTCTTACACTTCCCTGGAGTGTCTCTGATGAACACACCACACATTTCTATAATCAGTGCTAAGCGACGCATGGGGAAGTGTAAAGAGCGAGGCCACTTTTCAGTATATGGCTCGAAACAACATTTGGAGTGACGAATCACACTATACACTGTGGCAATCCGATGGAAGAGTTTGCATTTATTTATGCTTGGAGAACGATATTCTCCATCATCTGTAGTGCTTACAGTGAAGTATGGAAAAGGTGGTGTTACGATAGCGGATGTTATTCGTGGTTTGCTTGTGGTACCGTTACTGCGTTTAACAAAACGATAATACGGAAGGATATAAACACATCTTACAGCATTCTGCATTTTGTGCAGTGGAGGAACAGTTCAGAGACGATGATTGTGTCAGCATGACAATGCTCTCAGTCATTAAGCAGCATCTGTGAAGCAATGGTCTGGATAACAAGCTTCCTGAAATTAACTGGCCTGTGTACAGTCCCGACCCCAGCTCCAGCGTCCAACACTGTATCTTCTCCGGTTTCGGCTCTTGAGACAGATGAGGCGGTCGTTCCTCCACAGACATTCAGACACCTCGCTGGAAGTGTCTCCGTCGGAGTCCGAGGCGTCATAAAAGCGAAAGGTGAACAGACCCCACGTGATATATCTAATAATACGGTCTGAGGCGTCTGGTCACGGCCCGGGTGGCTCACCCCCTCGGAGGTTCGAGTCCTCCCTCGGGCATAGGTGTGTGTGTTTTCCTTATCGTAAGTTAGTTTTAGTCAGATAAAGTAGTGCTATGCTTAGGGACCGATGACCTCAGCAGTTGCATAAAATTTCAATTTTTTCTAGTAAAAGGAGTCCGTATACTTTGTATCAGATAGTGTACAAATCACTCACGATGAAGAAAATTACAAATGAACGAAGCACGTAACCATTAAAGAAAAACTGGTATTGGAATGTGCAATGTAATTTATTATTTTCATCATGGCAGCGAAATCAGCAACAGTTGCGAAATTGTCTCGAATGTAAAACACCCCACAGTTGCATTAAATTCTGTTTATTTTAAACCTTGACCATGGTTTCTGTATGGTCAATGTAAAACAGCCCACAGTTGCACTAAATTCTGTTTATTTTAAACCTTGACCATGGTTTCTGCATGGTGAATGACAAACAGCCCACAATTGCACTAAATTCTGTTCATTTTAAACCTTAACCATGGTTTCAGCATGGTCAATGAAAAACAGCCCACAGCTACAATAAATTCTGTTTATTTTAAACCTCGACCATGCAGAAACCATGGTCAAGGCTTAAAATAAACAGAATTTAGTGCAACTGTGGGTTGTTTTTGATTCGAGACAATGTAATTTACTTCTCGGTAGGAAGAAACATTTATTTTTGCACCCTTGGTGTCTTAGATGAGGCACTGTATACCAGCAGCTACGTTGTCACTCATCGCTGGAAAAAATAATTCTGCAAATCCAGCGCCGGCCGCGGTGGCCGTGCGGTTCTGGCGCTGCAGTCCGGAACCGCGGGACTGCTGCGGTCGCAGGTTCGAATCCTGCCTCGGGCATGGGTGTGTGTGATGTCCTTAGGTTAGTTAGATTTAAGTAGTTCTAAGTTCTAGGGGACTTATGACCTAAGATGTTGAGTCCCATAGTGCTCAGAGCCATTTGAACCATTTTTTGCAAATCCAGCAATGTGTTTTTTCCAGCAGAACATTAAATATAGAATTCTAACCATGTTCATTTTTGGGTGAGGTACACTCTAAGACGAAAAAAACGACCCTCCGAATTGGACGATGATCGGTACATGTGATGTACATGTACAGACAAACAAATTTGATGATTTATTCAAGAGGAAGAATGTCACAAATTTGTTGTTATTGTTGTTGTGGTGTTCAGTCCTGATACTGGTTTGATGCAGCTCTCCATGCTACTCTATCCTGTGCAATCCTCTTCATCTCCCAGTACCTACTGCAGCCTACATCCTTCTGAATCTGCTTAGTGATCTCTTGGTCTCCCTCTACGATTTTTACCCCCCACGCTGCCCTCCAATACTAAATTGGTGATCCCTCGATGTCTCAGAACATGTCCTACCAACCGATCCCTTCTTCCAGTCAAGTTGTGCCACAAGCTCCTCTTCTCCCCAATTCTATTCAATACCTCCTCATTAGTTATGTGATCTACCCATCTAATCTTCAGCATTCTTCTGTAGCGCCACATTTCGAAAGCTTCTATTCTCTTCTTGTCTAAACTATTTATCGTCCACGTTTCACTTCCATACGTGGCTACACTCCATACAAATACTTTCAGAAATGACTTCCTGACACTTAAATCAATACTCGATGTTAACAAATTTCTCTTCTTCAGAAACGATTTCCTTGCCATTGCCAGTCTACATTTTATATCCTCTCTACTTCAACTATCATTAGTTATTTCGCTCCCCAAATAGCAAAACTCCTTTACTACATTAAGTGTCTCATTTCCTAATCTAATTCCCTCAGCATCACCAGACTACATTCCATTATCCTCGTTTTGCTTTTGTTAATGTTCATCTTATACCCTCATTTCAAGACATTGTCCATTCCGTTCAATTGCTCTTCCAAGTTCCTTGCTGTCTTTGACAGAATTACAATGTCATCGGCGAACCTCAAAGTTTTTATTCCTTCTCCATGGATTTTAATACCCACTCCGAACTTTGCTTTTTTTCCCTTTATTGCTTGCTCAACATACAGATTGAATAGCATCGGGGAGAGGCTACAACCCTGTCTCACTCCCTTCCCAACCACTGCTTCCCTTTCATGACCCTCGACTCTTATAACTGAAATCATGTTTCTGTACAAATTGTAAATAGCCTTTCGCTCCCTATTTTTTACCCCTGCCACCTTCAGAATTTGAAAGAGTGTATTCCAGTCAACATTGTCAAAAGTTTTCTCTAAGTCTATATTTGCTAGAAACGTAGGTTTGCCATTCCTTGATATATTTTCTAAGATAAGTCGTAGTGCCAATATTACCTCACGTGTTCAACATTTATACGGAATCCAAACTGATCTTCCCCGAGGTCGGCTTCTATCAGTTTTTCCATTCGTTTGTAAAGAATTCGCGTTAGTATTTTGCAGCTGTAACTTATTAAACTGATAGTTCGGTAATTTTCACATCTGTCGACACCTGCTTTCTTTGGAATTGGAATTATTATATTCTTCTTGAAGTCTGAGAGTATTTCGCCTGTCTCATACATCTTTGTCACCAGATGGTAGAGTTTTGTCAGGACTGGCTCTCCCAAGGCTGTCAGTAGTTCTAATGGAATGTTGTCTACTCCGGGGGCCTTGTTTCGGCCCCAAGGCTGTCAGTAGTTCTAATGGAATGTTGTCTACTCCGGGGGCCTTGTTTCGGCTTAGGTCTTTCAGTGCTCTGTCAAACTCTTCACGCAGTATCATATATCCCACTTCATGTTCGTCTACATCCTCTTCCATTTCCATAATATTGTTTTCAAGTACATCGCCCTTGTATAGACCCTCTATATACTCCTTCCACCTTTCTGCTTTCCCTTCTTTACTTAGAACTGGTTTTCCATCTGAGCTCTTGATATTCATGCAAGTGGTTCTCTTTTCTCCAAAGCTCTCTTTAATTTTCCTGTACGCGGTATCTATCTTACCCCTAGTGAGATAAGCCTCTACATCCTTACATTTGTCCTCTAGCCGTCCCTGCTTAGCCATTTTGCACTTCCTGTCGATCTCATTTTTGAGACGTTTGTATTCCTTTTTGCCTGCTTCTTTTACTGCATTTTTATATTTTCTCCTTTCATCAATTAAATTCAATATTTCTTCTGTTACCCAAGGGTTTCTACAACCCTCATCTTTTTACCTATTTGATCCTCTGCTACCATCACTATTTCATCCCTCAAAGCTACCCATTCTTCTTCTACTGTATTTCTTTCCCCCATTCCTGTCAAATCTTCCCTTATGCTCTCGCTGGAACACTGTACAACCTCTGGTTCTTTCAGTTTATCCAGGTCCCATCTCCTCAAATTCCCACCTTTTTGCAGTTTCTTCAGTTTTAATCTACAGTTCATAACCAATAGATTGTGGTCAGAGTCCACATCTGCTCCTAGGAATGTCTTACAATTTAAAATCTGGTTCCTAAATCTCTGTCTTACCATTATATAATCTATCTGATACCTTTTAGTATCTCCAGGGTTCTTCCATGTATACAACCTTCTTTCATGATTCTTGAACCAAGTATTAGCTATGATTATGTTATGCAAAATTCTACCAGGCGGCTTCCTCTTTCATTTCTTAGCCCCAATCCATGATCACCTACTATGTTTCCTTCTCTCCCTTTTGCTACTCTCGAATTCCAGTCACCCATGACTATTAAAGTTTCGTCCCCCTCCACTACCTGAATAATTTCTTTTATCTCATCATACATTTCATCAATTTCTTCATCATCTGCAGAGCTAGTTGGCATATAAACTTGTACTATTGTAGTAGGCGTGGGCTTCGTGTCTATCTTGGCCACAATAATGCGTTCACTATGCTGTTTGTAGTAGCTTACCCGTACTCCTATTTTTTTTATTCATTATTAAACCTACTCCTGCATTACCCCTATTTGATTTTGTATTTCTGACCCTGTATTCACCTGACCAGAAGTCTTGTTCCTCCTGCCATCGAACTTCACTAATTCCCACTATATCTAACTTTAACCTATCCATTTCCCTTTTTAAATTTTCTAACCTACCTGCCCGATTAAGGGATCTGACATTCCACGCTCCGATCCGTAAAACTCCAGTTTTCTTTTTCCTGATAACGACATTCTCTTGAGTAGTCCCCGCCCGGAGATCCGAATGGGGGACTATTTTACCTCCGGAATATTTTACCCAAGAGGACGTCATCATCATTTAATCATACAGTAAAGCTGCATGTCCTCGGGAAAAATTACGGCTGTAGTTTCCCCTTGCTTTCAGCCGTTCGCAGTACCAGTACAGCAAGGCTGTTTTGGTTAATGTTACAAGGCCAGATCAGTCAATTATCCAGACTGTTGCCCCTGCAACTACTTAAAAGGCTGCTGTCCCTCTTCAGGAACCACACGTTTGTCTGGCCTCTCAACAGATATCCCTCCGTTGTCGTTGTACCTACGGTACGGCTATCTGTATCGTTGAGGCACGCAAGCCTCCCCACCAACGGCAAGGTCCATGGTTCAGGGGGGAGGTCACAAATTTATCAAGTCAATAACGTGTTGTTCCACCCCTGTACCTTATGGGAGCAGCTATTCGGCTAAGCAATGATCCATAGAGTTATTGGATGTCCTCCCGAGCGATATCGTGCCAAATTCTGTCCAATTGGCGCGTTAGATCGTCAGAATCCCGAGCTCGATGGAGAGCACTGCCCGTTATGCTCCAAACTTTCTCAACTGGGAAGAGATCCGGTGACCGTGGTGGTCAAACAAGAAGAAAAGCAGTAGAAACTCTCGTTGAGTGCAGGAGTCTACTTTCTTGCTGGAATGTATACCCAGGATGACGTGCCATGAAGGGCAACCTAACGGGGCGCAGATTATCGTCGATGTAGCACTGTGCTGTAAGGATGCCGCGAATGGACAACCTAGGGCCCCTGCTGTGAGAAGAAATGTCACCCTTGGCCATCACTCCTGGTTGTCGGACTGTATGGCGAGTGACAGTCAGGCTAGTATCCCACCACTACCCAGGGCGTAGCTAGCCACGTGTTGTGCCTCTTATTCACTGGAGTATAATACACATTCGTGGTGAGTCCCGCTTCGAACTGAGGCCCGGTAACATGTACAGTCGTGGACAGAACGAGCGAGACCCCTCGCCTTTTCGTTATGCTGATCCGCACAGCTTTGAAGTCTGCTACACAGCATAACAGGCAGGGCGACGAAGTGCTACCAACATACTTTGCACAGGCGTGAAATTGAAAAACTATCCGAACTTTGTCAGACTTATCAATCATGTGTAAGACTACATTAATGCTGATTAGTTCTAATGGTTAAAATGGCTATGACCACTAAGGGGCTTGACGTCTGAGGTCATCAGTCCCCTAGAACTTAGAACTACTTAAATGTAACCAACCTAAGGACATCACACACATCCGTGCCCGAGGCATGATTCGAACTGCGACCGTAGCAGTCGCGCGGTTCCAGACTGAAGCGACTAGGACCTCTTGGCCACAGCGGCCGGCAATGCTAATTAGTGTGTTAAGCACAACACATAAATACGAGGCCTGTTCAGAAAGTAAGCTCCGATTGATTGCCAAATTGAAACCACAGTGAACATCAGAAATGTTTTACTTGTAACAATTAGCTACACCTTTCAGCTACTCCTCTACGTAGTCGCCGTTCTTAGACTTTTGTCATAGCGTTGTACCAACTTTTCAATAGCCTCATCATAGAAGGCAGCCGCCAGTGCTTTCCGCCAATTCTCCACGCTGGCCTACACCTCGTTGTCTGTGTCAAAATGTTGTCTTCAAAGACAGCGGTTCATGTGACCAGAGATGAAACTCAGGGGGAGACAATTGTGGACTGTATTGTGGGTAATCTCACATTTCCATTTGAAAACGATGCAGGAGCATCTTCATTGCCCCTGCAGAATGCGGCTGAGAATTGTCTTGAAGAAGAAACAGCACGACAGTTATGTAATGTTAGCTGCATAGCTTCAGGCGAAATTTCTCACCAGGCCCTCGTACTTGGCGGCAGACACTATTTTCTAGACATCTTTACGCACTCACTGCGAGCTCAGAAATGAGAAGAGCGACGTGATGCTAACTGGGGTTATACTAGAGACACTACCCAACACATCTGTGCAAAGCTTTATCGGATTTTCATAGTCGTTTCCATTTCGCGACCGATCGGAGCTTACTTTCTGAACGCCCCTCGTATAAGATATAATTGAGAGAAGAAACGCAAATTAGTATGAACTGTATTAATAAAAATGAATTTCAGCTTATCGAGATAACCTAGCTCTTTTAGTAAGACAAAGTATCCCAGATCGTTACGAATTAGCAAAATATTATGCGCATTCAGCTGCGGAACGGTCCGTGTCAACGTTCAGACCATTCATACTGGACTACTGTAGCTGACCTACCCTAAAAGTGTGGAAATTTAGCAATGCGTGAAGATTCATAACGAAATTCAGTTTAAAATTTTTCAGTGCCACACTTTAGTGAATTCAACTATTGACAGAAGCGGAAAAAGTAGGCAGTGACAAGTATTAAATTCTACAAGAGTTTCATATTGACATCCACAGGGAGCCAGTACAGAATAAAGATAGCAATAAAACGTATTGAGGGCGAGAGAATTTCTTAAAATTGCTTTACTGATAGTCTATCTGCCTCCATCGAGATTAGAACAGAAAACATTCCAGACCTCCCTTGCAGTAGTGAACACCTTTCACTACACAAGCAGACAACCCAGGCAAACAGCCCTCTATTACTAACCCAGACATGAATAAGCCACCAATTTTGCAATGAAAATGGCTAAATGATTTGCAGTTTCTGTTGCATAGAGCTTTCTGGACTCAAAAACATGAATTTTCTATCTTTATGTCATAGCTCATGTGACAATCAATCGGAATGTTTATCGAAATAACAAAACACTGTTACTAGCGAGTAAATTTAGTAGGATAATTCTGCACCACCGCAGGAAATAAACGGCGACATAGCTGCGAAACGTATTCTACAATGTTTCGAATTCTCCATTAGACTCGACACTGCGAGAAAACGTTCATTAACCGAAGTGTTTCTTAAGCTAGCTAGCAATGGGAATGCTCGCACTTCTAAAACGCATTGGCATTAATACTGAGATCTGAATTATCACGTGTATAGGCAAATGAACTTCATTTGCATTCCTGTAAACGGGTTTTGCTTCGAAAGCGTAGCTACAATTAATATGCTGATGTATCGACTGCAACTGGAACATTTCGAATAAAGAGTAGAGGCAATTATTTATGCGGCCTTCATCTACAGTAACTGTCGCAGCTGTTTCGTTCTTAGGATTTCGTCACCTAAATCGATAAAAATGGAACCCTACTAGTCTCACTTTCTTGACCGTCTATCTGTCTACCCAACGCTTAAAACCCGTTTACTTCTAGCGGACATAATAAGCGGAAATGTATCGCAGTTCCTGCGGTACACGGTCCCTTGGTGGTGTAAAAAAGTGAGCTTCTATGTTAGGATCCAGTATGACTAGTCTGAACGATGACACAGACCGTTTCGCGGCCGATTGCGCATAATATTTTGATAATTCGTAACGATCTTGGGTACTAAAACAGTTATGTTGTGTCGATAAGCTGACATTCATTTTTATTAATACAGTTCACACTAATTAGCATTTCTTCTTTCATTTATATCTTATAGTTTTTCAATTTCACGCCTGTGCATAGTATGTTGACAGCACTTCGTCGCCTTGCCTGTTATGCTGTGTAGCACACCGTAAAGCTGTGCGGATCAGCATAACGAAACGGCGAGGGGTCTCGCTCGTTTTTTCCACGTCTGTACATCACATCTACTGATTTCCGCCCCAGCCGGATAATTCCTTCGAGATGCGTCCTTCTCTTGTCTTCGTGTGTATTTAGACAGCAAAGAAAAAAGCTCGAGGTAACAGAAAAGTGATTTTGAAAGCACTGTTGCAAAAATTTTTCGATGTCGTACAGATATACACAGCAAAGAGGAAAGCACACAAAATTTTTCGGGAGTTCTAAGTTTCTGGTTACCATTTGCTGGAACAAATCCAAATGAGGGAATGTGAAATTTGTAGCTAATGTGAAAGAAGGAATTAGTCTTCTAATTAAATATTGCAATATTTAACTAATCAATGGTTCAAACAGAGTTACAATTAATGACATAAGGTTGGCAACAATAAATACGTAAATCATCCGTGATAACAGTTATAACGACAACTGTTTGCAACATACGACAGTGGTACAAGGGGAGTCGAGTCGAAAAGTTTGATATTCAATAAGACACTTGTCGTCTGTCATGCTGCGAGACAACCTCAGATTTGAAGAAATGTATTTTAACCATCAGTTCAGTGTATATCCGTTTCGGCCGTGGGCAATCTCCACAGTGTACACGGTGAATGAGCTGCCCCTATCGCTGTTGTTTTATAGAATCCACAATGGGATTCATAACCCAGGCGCGTTTTCTATATTATATCATCTGCTACGAGCAAACTATTAACCCTACACAAAAAAACTGAAAAACACTTTTTTGGAGGAAATTTAATGTAGTTGATTTTGTACTGGGGTAGGTTTTCGCTAAAAGCAGTGATTTTCGAGTTATTCACGAACAACGTGCAAAACTAACCTTGAAAGGCATTTTCAGCCCAACATTCACCCCCTCCACCACTCAGGATTTCTAATATGACGTTCATGGTTCTCTCTTCCACCACTGCACAAAAATTTGAGTCTACTCTAATTATTTCTTATATTCGAACTTTTTTGGCCGCCTCTGACTGGCCTTACTCGCCATCGGCTTAGTCGAGCGCTTACAAATGGTAAAACTGACGTTCGTGTTAATTTTACCCAATAAATTTGTGAATTTTAATAGCATAAATAAACGATTATGTCATTGTTTTCGTCAGGTCTTCTAACTGTGTGTATGCCATAGTTTGATTTAAGTTTTTTTCCCATATATATATATATATATATATATATATATATATATATATATATATATATATATCCCCTTTTATATATATATTTTTCCCCTTTTATATACATATATATATATATATAATGCAGGATAGTTAAAGACCTTCTCTCCTTCTCCCGGTTCCTACAGTGGAAACACTTCCTCGCCACCAACCTGACCAATCAGGCTCAACCAAAGACCAATATTAAACCTTGTCTAACTCAGTTCACTCATCTATCCAACCGTGAGCCACCCCCACTGCCTCCAAACCACCCCCTGTTAACTTTCCAGAATTTATTAACCTCGAACCTTTCCTCACCATCATTCCCCAAATCCCTCAAGGTGCAAACTAACCTTACATCCGCAGAAAGAACCGCACTCCACCATCTAAAAACTGATCCTGACCTTATAATCCTACTTGCAGACAAAGGCTCCTTCACCGTTGTTTTGAGCCACAAGGATTACGTGGCAGAAGGACTCCGTCAGCTGTCACATACTTCCACCTACAAACCATGACCCAGTGATCCCACTCCAGTAATCCAGCAGGATCTCCAGTCACAACTCAAATCCTTAGGCCTGTCCCAGAAACTCTCCCTAGAGTCCACCTCTCTACTTACCCCTACCACTCACCACATTCGCACCTTCCACTTGCTTCCTAAAGCCCATAAACCCAACCACCCAGGACACCCGATTATGGCTGGTTATTGTGGACCCACTGAGAGAATATCTGCTCTTGTAGACCAACACCTTCAACCTATTACCCATAACCTATCCTTATACATAAAAGTTACCAACCATATCCTCGATCGTCTCTCCACAATTCCTGTCCCTTTACCACACGGTGCCCTGCTCGTCACTATTGATGCCACCTAACATTCCTAATGCCCATGGCCTTACTGCTATCCAACACTACCTTTCCAGACGCCCTATGGATTCCAGACCAACAACCTGCATCCTAGTCTCCATGATCAACTATATCCTCACCCAGAATTTCATCTTCTTTGGAGGCATTACCTACAAACAAATCCGCAGTACAGCTATGGGCACCTGCATGGAAACATCCTATGCCAACATATTCATGGGCCATCTACAGGAATCCTTCCTAAAAACCCAGAATCCTAAACCCCTCACCTTGTTCAGATTCATTGATGATATCTTTGTTATCTGGACTGAAGGTGAGGACACATTATTCACATTCCTCCAGAACCTCAACAACTTCTCCCCCTATTTGCTTCACCTGGTCCTACTCAACCCAACAAGCCACCTTCCTATATGCTGACCTCCACTTTAAAGATGGCTACATCAGTATCTCCATCCATATCAAACCTACTAACCACCAGCAATACCTCCACTTTGACAGCTGCCAACTGTTCCATACCAAGAAGTCCCTTCCGTACAGCCTATCCACCCATGGTCGTCGCTTCTACAGTGACGAACAGCCTCTATCAAAATATACTGAGGGTCTCACTGAAGCCTTCACTGATCGTAATTATCCTCCCATCCTTGTAGAAAAACAAATCTCCTGTGCCCATCTTTCCAGTCTCCCACCACCTCCCAAAGTCCCACAGTCCGGCCACAGAGCATTCCCCTCGTAACTCAGTACCATCCGGGACTTGAGCAATTGAATTACATTCTCTGTCGGGGTTTCGATTACCTCTTGTCATCCCCTGAAACGAGAGATGTCCTGCCCACTACCCTTCTAAGCCCTCCTACCATGGTATTTCACTGTCCTCTGAACCTTCACAATATACTCGTCCATCCTTACACAACACCTGCTCCCAATCCCTCACCTCATTGTTCATACCCCTGTCATAGACCTAGATGCAAGACCTGTCCCATACATCCTCCTACCACCATCTACTCCAGTCCAGTCACTAACATCACCTATCCCATCAAAGGCAGACCTACTTGTGGTTTACAAGCTAAGCTGCAACCACTGTGTTGCATTCTATGTAGGTATGACAACCAACAAACTGTGTGTCCGCATGAATGGCCACCGACAAACTGTGGCCAAAAAACAAGTGGTCCACCCTGCTGCTGAACACGCTGCCAAATATTACATCCCTCATCTCAATGACTGCTTCACAGCCTGTGCCATATGGATTCTTCCCGCCAAAACCAGCTTTTCTGAATTGCGCAGGGGAGAACTTTCTCTGCAATATATCCTATGTTCCTGTATCCCTCATGGCCTCAACCTTTATTAGTTACTGTCCTCACCCAGCCAGCCCCCTCTCTGTTCCCATTCCAGCACTACACAGCCGTCATTTCACCACCACATCTAGTCTTTTAATTTAGTTTTTTATTTCTCTCCTTTCCACTACTTATCCCCTCCCCCCTCTGCACCTCCTCTCATACCCTCTGTCTAAACTGCAACACTTCACTATCCGCCACTCCCACCATACTATCCCTCACCCTCCCCACCCCAGCCTCCTCCTTACCCCCACCCAGTCGCCACTTCATTCATGCACTGGTGCTGTTGCTCACAGTGTGGTTTCTGTTCTCTGAGACTGAGACGTTTGTGCAAGTTGCGTTTGCGTGAGTGAGTGTGTGTGTGTGTGTGTGTGTGTGTGTGTGTCTACTGCTGACAAAGGCCTTAATCGCCGAAAGCTATAATTGTGTGAATCTTTTTGTTGTGCCTATTGCGATTCAGCATCTCCACTATATGGTGAGTAGGAACTTTCCTTCTCTGATATTGTTATATACAGGGTGCCCGGGCCAAATATCTCACGAAATAAGCATCAAACGCAAAACTACAAAGAACAAAACTTGTCTAGCTTGAAGGGGGACACCACATGGCGCTATGGTTGGCCCACTATATGCCGCTGCCATAGGTCAAACGGATATCAACTACGTTTTTTTAAAATAGGAACCCCCATTTTCTTTAACATATTCGTGTAGTATGTAAAGAAATATGAATGTTTTAGTTGGACCACTTTTTTCGCTTTGTGATAGATAGCGCTGCAATAGTTACAAACGTATAAGTACGTGGTATCACGTAACATTCCGGTATTTGCTTCGTGATACATAACCCGTGTTAAAATGGACCGTTTATCAATTGCGTAAAAGTTCGATATCGTGTTGATGTATGGCTATTGTGATCAAAATGCCCAACGCGCGTGTGCTATGTATGATACTCGGTATCCTGGACGACATCATCCAAGTGTCCGGACCGTTCGCCGGATAGTTACGTTATTTAAGGAAACAGGAAGTGTTCAGCCACATGTAAAACGTCAACCACGACCTGCAACAAATGATGATGCCCAAGTAGGTGTTTTAGCTGCTGTCACGGCTAATCCGCACATCAGTAGCAGACAAATAGGCCAAGAATCGGGAATCTGAAAAACGTCGGTGTTGCGAATGCTACATCAACATCGATTGCACCCGTACCATATTTCTATGTGCCAGGAATTGCATGGCGACGACGTTGAATATCGTGTACAGTTCTGCCACTGAGCACAAGTCAAATTACGGGACGATGACAGATTTTTTGCACGCGTTCTATTTAGTGAAGAAGCGTCATTCACAACAGCGGTAACGTAAACCGGCATAATATGCACTATTGGGCAACGGAAAATCCACGAGGGCTGCGACAAGTGGAACATCAGCGAACTTGGCGGGTTAATGTATGGTGCGGCATTATGGGAGGAAGGATAATTGGCCCCATTTTATGGATGGCAATCTAAATAGTACAATGTATGCTGATTTCCTACGTAATGTTCTACCGATGTTACTACAAGATGTTTCACTGCATGACAGAATGGCGATGTACTTCCAACATGATGGATTTGAGGCACATAGCTCGCGTGTGGTTGAAGTGTTATTGAATAGCATATTTCATGACAGGTGGATTGGTCGTCGAAGCACCATACCATAGCCCGCACGTTCACCGGATCTAACGTCCCCGGATTTCTTTCTGTGGGGAAAGTTGAAGGATATTTGCCATCGTGATCCACCGACAACGCCTGACAACATACGTCAGTGCATTGTCAATGCATGTGCGAACATTACGGAAGGAGAACTACTCGCTGTTGAGAGGAATGTCGTTATACGTACTGCCAAATGCATTTAGGTTGACGGTCATAATTTTGAGCATTTATTGCATTAATGTGGTATTTACAGGTAATCACGCTGTAACAGCATGCGTTCTCAGAAATGATTAGTTCACAAGGGTACGCGTATCACATTGGTACAACCGAAATAAAATGTTCAAACATACCTACGTTCTGTATTTTAATTTAAAAAAAAAAACGTACATGTTACCAACTATTTGTCTAAAATTGTGAGCCATTTGTTTGTGACTATTACAGCGCCATCTATCACAAAGCAAAAAAAGTGGTCCAACTAAAACATTTATATTTCTTTAAGTACTACACGAATATGTAATAAAAATGGGGTTTCCTATTTAAAAAAAAAAAATGCAGTTGATATCCGTTTGACCCATGGCAGCGCTATCTAGCGGGCCAGCCATAGCGCCATCTGGTTTCCCCCTTCAAGCTAGGCAGATTTCGTTCTTTGTAGTTTTTTCATTTTACGCTTATTTCGTGATATATTTGGCCAGTCACGATCAGTGGACCATGTGTGTGTGTGTGTGTGTGTGTGTGTGTGTGTGTGTGTGTGTATGTGAGTGACTTTTGACTCTAATCTATATCAACAAATGGCTGAATTAACTACCTGTTACAACAATACTTAGCCAATGGTTCTCAGAGGCCACAAAAATTATTTTCAGTATTCTCTTCCTACTTCCTCTTTCTTTTCCACCTGTCCACTACAGTTCTCCGTCTTCACCAGTCTCCAACCCATCCCCTCCCCAGCTCTTCCACCTCTCTCTGTTCTCCTCCCCACTCTGTTCCTGTCCTCCCCTCCCCCTCTCTGCCCTCTTCTCGTTCTCTTCCTTTTCCACCTGCCCTCTACCCATGTAACCTATGTCCCACACCTCACCATGCCTCCCTTCTTGTAGCCAATCTCATCCTCACTCTCTCTCTAACCACTTTCTACTCTACCCTCTCTCAGTACACATCCTTCTACACCTCTCTCTATTCATTTCCTATCGCATATCACTCCCCCTACCTCCTTTTTACTCCCTCTGTCCATCTCCTACCTCCCTCTTTTGGTAGTCCATCATCTCGTTCGCTCTTGCTCTGACCACTTCCTCTTCCTCTCTGCCTATCTTCTCATAGCCCCTCCCACTATCCTTCTCCACCTTCCTATCCCTCAGCTCACATGTGACCATCTGCACATACATCTCCTTGTACATGTTCTGATACTATCTATGCAACACACCAGTTGTACAGGTTAGCCTACTCATCCACCCCTGTGGGAGATTGGTGGTTTTTATACCCACAGTACTTATATTTAGACAATATATGTTGTGCAGTTAGGCATACCAAGTTTGGTTGGAATCGCACAGTGGTTTAGAAGAAGCAGATGTGAAAGATAAACACACACACACACACACACACACACACATCCAGCTATATTATATATGTATATTACGATACAATTTGATATCATTTTGCGGTTTTTGCACTTTCTCATTATTAGTACACCTTACGCAAGAAGCATTTGTAAAACATCTGATGTATACTGAGGAACATTCCATGTATTTTAGATGCAACAGGTTGCTGTGGAAGAAGGAAATCTTGTTTATACCTGTTTGCATTTTTGTCGCATGTCGAAGATTGCTCTTAAAGGCAGTTTCCTACGTAAGTGTCATAAACGATCAACAGCGCGTGATCTCTGGGTGTGCAACAAGCCACAGCAATGCGCGATGCGCTCTGATGTCCTGACTGCAAGTGACGATCTCCCCTCTACAAGAGCCGATCCGCTGCTTCTATAAAACGTTCGTAGACTATGGCAGATCAAGAGAAATACAGCAAAATTAGCCTTAGCGGAATGTATGGCGATAAAGGAAGGCTGCGGAAGAAATTTACCAAGGGAGGAATCTTCACAGAGAATTTCACAATTATTTATATCATCAGCTACGAATGTCACCCAGACAAATTATTGGAATATAGGGAAATGAACAGAGAAGCGTTCGACTACCTCATCAAAAATTAAAGACGAGTGTTTGTTACGTGCCCAAGAACTTTCAGTAGCCGATAAGTGCAAAAGAATGACGGAGTAATTTCAAATAACTATTAAGCAGTTTTGCAGGAGGTGTCCGTGGTATCTGGTTCGCCGAGAGTACTGGTTTTGATCCCAGTTGTTTTTAATCTTTTAAATGACTGAAATACAATCCTTACATCTGTTATGTGTAGTAAGTTTTAGGTATACTCTTTATGCTGCATCTCTAAATATTTTTAAGGATTTACCAAAATGCTTGATCTTTAGGTGTATTCACACAAATCTCAGTATATGACACCCATTAAATTCCTAATAAAACACAAAAGCTTGACATATACGTAAATGTGATTTAGTTAATGTAAACAGTCAATCGGTGTTTACAATATTCATATACACGATGTCCTTTTCTGGACATGTGATGGCATTATGCTTCTCTGGAGAAGGTATTGGCATCTGTTAAGCCGATACTACGATTCCAAAGATGACTGATTAGTGAAATAGTTTTCCTAAAAATAAGAAATAAAACAGGTTACAGAAGCATTTGATGAGCGTCATTTGCTCTACATTATTTTGAACGTCATTGAGTTGAACGTCAGATGTTTCTCTGGTCTGTTTTATTACTTTCATTATTTTTATTTTCAAGTTTCATTTAGAGAGCATGACACTGACACCTCGTTAACCTTCCTAGCGTTTTCTGCTCTCGAAAATCGCAGGCACAAAGCGCCAACTCGATAGCGTGACATGCGCTGCGATTGAGAAGAGTAGAGGAAAGCATCGCCTTTTCTGGATTGCTCACTGACGTTTGTGGATAGTGCGTTTTTTATACAGGCTGGATGTCTTGATAACGACCTACTAATGGCAGACCTAGGACATCTAGTTTATATTATTTTGAAGAGGTCCCACTGCTACGAATTAAACTGTAAACGTATGTGCTGTTGTTATCGGAGAGTCTACTCGTTAGTTACCATGTTTGGCCATAATGCTTCCATTCATTGCTAAATAAGTTTAGAGTGATCTCTACAACTTGGTAAACAATTATGGTGCTTTAAGAAAGCTGAAATGTGCACTAAAATTGAATTCTGTTGAATGTGTACCTCAATAACCTCGAAAGTTGCATCCAGCCATAGTCATATCTTAAGCATGAATCATTACGAAGTCATATCTTAATTGTGACATGTTGGTTACATTTTGACTTGAACAACACGGGTTTTACTGCTATTATTTTTGTTATTTCGTAATTTTCAGCTGCATACAAACAACCAGAAATTAAGGCGAAACATGTAGTCAGTATGTGTGGTAAAATCAATTTAGTAGACAGTCTCACAAAAAATTATCTTTTAAAACATCTTACCTCTCCATCTGCTCAATCTTCCTTTTCACAACGCCTTTTTGCCACTTCCTAGATTATGAGGAGTGGTCCCCTACACGTACAACTCCTTCCATGTCCGGCATATTTTTCACGAACAGCAAGCTCCCACATAAACAAGATACTGGCCAACCAATCTGTTTCATGTGACAATGCGCTGGCTCCAACAATAACTGGTACAGGTATACAACAGACACATTGTAGTGAAGTTTTAAAACGCATTCTACCTTGGCGCCACAGCTTTTATTTGTTTTATTGAAAAAAACTTTCGTTAGCAGTCAGCAGTAAATGGACTTATCGAAGTCTGAACCAATCTCACTGATGGACGTTTTGCACTTTGAACCGAAAGTCATATTTTGCCCCTGATTTAAACGGTTAAAAATATCGTTTTAAATTAAAACAACACCAGAGCTTAATACAACACACCTTGTAATTTTTGACCACGAGGGGGCTTATCGTGTTTTGAAACGTCACTTCTCGACTGATCTCGTTCTGCATCCTTACATAACCCCTGCTTGCACTCATCCATGTAACATACACACTAGACAACACTGGGAGCTCCACATACTGTACGACTGCAATAACACAGAACCCACATATTACAGTAAAGGAAACATAACAAAGCAACTCCTATCACATCGAAAACATGCAAGTAAATTGAGTAATACGCGAAAAACGCAAACCAAAGTGCCTCACGCATTAGGTAAATAATTGTACGTCCAGCTAGTTACATCTGTGTACTTTACAGTTGTTACCATTACTCGTGGCTTTTTGCTAGTGGGACGAAAGCAAATTTCCACATATTTTCCCATGTGTCTTTAGTGTTACAGTAGTAACACGGATTTCCAGACAGAAGAACTCTGCAGTAACTACAATAGTATCGAACTATTGTATTGTATGTACATATGCTGCAAACTGCACTCTTCCACCCCAGGGTCAAGGAAGATAGGCAACATGCACCAAGGACCTCATAGTTAAAGCATTGAATTAACAATGTGAGAAATCTAAAAAAGAATTCGGGTGAGATATAATTATTTCGGGAATTTTTGGCTGTCTTCAAAAATTTGTGTAGTAGTACTTCTCATGTTACCCAGAGCAGAGAGGCACTGATATATCACCTTCAAATTTGTCTGTGAAACCTGATATTAGTCCACTCTGCCTTTCGTTTGCCCAGATTGCATGAGGACTGATACTTTTATGAATGATTTATAACACTTAAGAAAGACCATGTATGATTAAAAAATTTATTCAAGAAGCCCACATGCCTCGTAGTAGGGAAAAAATTATTAATAGCCCCATTACCCCAGATCCATAAACCTATACTTTTTGGTATTATCAACACATACTCACTGATGACCAATCGATCAAGAAAATGGGATTCCAGTTTTTGAAGTATTTCGTTTTCAGTAAGTGTAGCGTAATATACAGTGCCTCTTAATGTCATATCATCCTTCCCGTGTTGGAGAAATATCAGATTCACCTTGACACCCTGTTTCAAAAAAATGAAATGAGATAACTTCTACCAATGTAACGCAATGATAATCGGGGAATGATAGATTTCTGCGAGTGTTGTAATGTGTGGTTAATCATGATTGGTCTTTACAGTAAATGGTGCTACTTTGTATTCCCCAGTCACACCCGAATTTTCTATTAATTGTGTTTAAAGTCATATTGAGCCTGGCTTAGACGTCTGCAATGGCCTGTTATTTTACATGCAGCAGTTTATGTTCATCTACCATGGCAATTGTTTTTGTCGTATTTGCCTATTCTCGGTTTCTTGATACGGACCTATCCGATTCCTAAGGCCTTCTTTCGTACACATAACAAGTTAACTGCAACGAAAGCCATCACTTCGTTAATAGGGTCTTGGCTAAGTCCGTTCTTACATTGATCCTTTTCCTCAGGATTTATGGGATAACATTATTTACAGAAACCACTTCTGGAAACAAATGGATTGTAAAGTGTATTTTGCTAACTCCACCAAATGATATGTGTGTGTTTATAATGCAATGTTAATTATGCAGGATATAGTAATGTGTACTTACCTTCAATATTCCCTATATCAAAATTCCCATGTAACTTAGTTTGTACTACTATGTGTCACATTACTATCACATTTTATTAGGAGAACACTTAGAATGTCTACCAAATCTACTAAAGAGATTGCATGAACTATGCTTACTGTGATGTGCATACTTTCACCTGCTACACCATTACTGCCAGTGCATGGGACTTGTGTATTTTGTACTGCATTATATTATATTAAGACAATAGTGATACTTGTTTGTTTTATACTCGAAATCTTACATATTTCGATAAATAATAAAGATAATTTTTATTTTTAATCACATGATAGAATTTTTTCCTTTCATGACCAGAGATCTATAACCACACTCCTGTGTTATGGCAAACAACATGCATGTGTATTTATATGCATAGTGTTACACGACACTCCATAATGCCTTTGTATACAGGAAGTTTGGTGGTGCATATTTATAAAAGTAACGGCCTCTGTGGCGTTGTAACGCAAGGTATCACACCCATCCTCCCAAGAATACTGAGAATACTGTATAGGACAAGAAAATAAAAAAAACACATGGTAGTGCCAAAAAACTATTAATGTCAGAAGTTACTCTAGCATGGAGTGTCGCTACAGTGTATTGGTGACTGGTATCAGTTTCAGCAGAGTTAAGGTGGGTTTCTTTACAAAATGATATGGACAGTTTAGACTTTGGTGCAAAGATCAGAGATATGTAAACGTATGTGTGTATCGATAAGCATCATGTATGTGTCTTGTAGCCATACTGTTATGCGTTACCCATAAAAAAAGTCTAATTAAGGGGATATGTGAAACTATAAATTTACTGAAGTACACAAAAAATTACGGTACTTAAAAAATTATTTGTTCTCGATACTTTTAGCTTACACATACACTGTTTAACAACTTCTTCTATTATGTGGAACTAGATGACAGTGTACAACAGCTTTCTAAATTTAGGTGATGCAATGAGAAGTTATGTGAGGATCACATGAATGGTCGAACCCAACATATTAAATCTTTAGAGTAATGGTTGGTAACCGCAGCTGATCAGTATTCTGCGGTAGCAGAAACTGTTAACATGCCTCACTCAGCTAGTACAGAGGAAGAACAGACAAACTGAAGAGAACTTTGGTGCATGGTTATTATTAGAGAACCAGGAAAATCTCACTACTGGCATTGGTATGATTAATTACAACGAAACTGGCACCCTCCTTAGCAAAAAGAACTTAAATGTGCTTATGCCTATTACAGAAACGTTTTGTGACAGTACTATTTTGGTTGAAATCTGAGATAAAGTGGAATATCAAGAACAGTTGTATAGTGAGTGGTCAGTAATGTTAAAGAAGGAAGTTTGTGGTGCATTTAACTATTATGTATGTAGAAAATCTGAAAATCTGTTTGTGCTGGACTTTGTGCTAAAGCTAATCTACCATTTCTCCTACAACATAGGTTCAGCAGGAAGCTTTGATAGATGCAGTTGATCAATATTCTGTGTTATCAAGACACAAAAAAGTGAAAAACAATGGGTGTCACTTTTGTTAGTTATTTAGCGATATTCTTAAAGAGTCACGAAGTGTAAGTCTGTTACATACATCTTGGATCTTTATTTTAAACACAAATTTTTCACTGCTGCAATTGATCAGTGTTTTGTGTTCTTAACATATGAGAAATTAAAAGTTGCTGCCGCCATTGTTAGATGTTCATGGAGCTAAACTTTGTACGAATAAGTACACATAAAGCTTTATTTAAGAAAGCTGAAGTCAACACATCTTCCCACAGTACGCTACCAAACATTGCAGCACAGTCAGTCTCCACCACAACCCATGTATCTGTACTGTATACGAGGGTGACTTTGAATGTTAGCGTTGTGTTGATGGGTATTTTTCTCGACAGACATTTGGAATAAGAAGAAGAAGAAGAAGAGCAAGAAGAAGAAAAAGATATCCTGCAAGAACGTTATGAATGCTGTAGCTGGGTTGGTGAATCCGAAAAAGAGTTGGATACTAAAGAAACTAATCCCATTGGATAGGGTAGCGAATAAGAACAAAAGAATATTCTTGAACCAAATCTTTATTATTTTTTACATATACATTTACACACAGAAGACAATTCTTCCTCTATTATTGACTGGTGTAGTTCTGATAGCATTTAGGTTAAATTTGTGAGTTACAGGTAAAAATCTACCTTTTGTAATGTAGTAATTATTTTACGTAGTACTGTATAAATATACCCACCATATTTTGCAGTTTTATTTAAAGGATCCAATAGTAGTTTTAACAATAATAATAACGTAATGGCTTCACCCAAATTTAAATCAAAGTAATTCACACCACCCGTAAGGGGATCTGAAATGATATGTTTTAGCTATTAATCAAAGGAAATGTAAATGAGAGCATACAGAAGGCAGTGGGCAGGCATACATCAAACGATCCGTGCAGAAGGCTCTGAGCTATCTTGACCGGGAAGGCGCACTGATTTACATGGCTGGATGTAGATGGGAGTACCAGTTGCGCGGGAAAACGATAGGTTTCTATTTCCTTCTACAACAATTTCAGCGTAGTAATGCCGTTCCAGTATCAGAAAGCGAGCTGGGTTGTGAATACTGAGACGAACCTCTGCTGTAGAACTTCGGTGGCCATATTGCGAAATACCAGAGTCGAGAGAAAATAGTGCCACTTGTTCTTAACGCTTCAGGTTAAGAAAAATATATTTTAAAGGTAATCTAAGGCACATAATTGAGGCGAGGGCTTATGAAAACGATCTCCTCTCTTACATACTATTTTCTTTCATTAGTTTAAAAATGAGTAGCGACGTGATTACTCTTCGGCGGGGAGGTACGGATAAAAGGAAAGGAGCGCTAGTTCTGACGTTGGCGCTTTCGCTCTAGAGCAGTGCTTCACAACATACGTGCTCGCGGAGCAAGCTGTGAGCAGCAAGGCGTGAGCACGGAGCAGCGCGAGCACGCTATCCCCACTACCGGACCAGAGCGGAGAGTGGGGAGAGTCACGTGGGGCACACAACAGCTGCCGCCAGTCAATGTAAATCCGCGGCCACCTGCAGGGATATCACTCACGAATTATTACTGCGACAAACTAAACAAATAAAGGAGAATGTACACATGCCACATAATTTTATTAGCTTAGTGTATGCCTCTACATTCGCATTAATTTGTGAACTGTTACACAATAAAAGGTGTCACTGAAGTGTGGGATTCTCGGTTATCTTGTACTTTTTGCCCTTTACAATTGCGTCTATGTTCGGAGTAATTGTTCTTGTGCATTGTAGGCGCAGCGTGCAGTTTAAATTTCGATCAGACAATGCGTTTCTCAGGTGCGTCTTGTTAACATTTCATTGCAGAGAACAGGTGTTCACAAACATATGTGGAACCGAACATTGATATTATTGTAGCTGCCAGTTTGTGCAAACGAGGAAATCTATCCTGAGGGAAGTGTCTGTAGAATTCCAAAATGTTTTTCTTGTTCTGAAATTTGTCTCTGTATTCTCTGTCACACTGCAGGTCGATAATTTCTAGTTGCAGCTCAGGACGAATCTCTTCAATATTCGCTGAATATGGAGAGAACAGATCAAAAACACTGTCTAGTGCTGTCAGATCTTGAAAGCGCTGATCAACTAAACTATGTGAATAACGTTCACAGTCTTTGTGAGCATCTTGCATGGATGGTAATTTAGGAAAATGAGCTAGGTTTCCTGTTTCCAGCTGACTCACCCAAAGTGTCAATTTCATTTTAAAAGCTCGTATTCGATCTATGAAATGAGTAATTAGCAGATCTTTACCTTGTAGTAAAATGTTCAAAGCATTCAGATGGCTAGTTAAATCTGCCAAGAACGCGAGATCACATTCAAACGTGCGCGCGCATTTCCCCTCCCTCCCCTCCCTCCCTACTCCGCGACCTTGAACCTGCTCGCGAGCACGTGCCTGAGCAGACACGAGTACTCGCGCTCAAAACCGGCCAGTTGTTAAGCCCTGCTCTAGAGAGTTCGTCTGGGTCCCTCATGATGGACAGACCCATATCTGACCACTCCGATGAAATGCTAACTTTATTCGGTCACTAAGTACTTTTACAGAACAAATGGCTCCCCAGGCACTTCTCCTAGTGTCTGGAACAGCTGTTGAGTAGCAACAGCACATTCCGCAATTTAATACGCCAGTTTTAGCACATGCGAGGCAGTGATTTTGATTGTGTGATACGAAGTCTCATTTGAACTGTGATGAACTTTAGAACAACGGTAGAACAGCGTATCGCAATCAAGATGCAGTTTCATAATCATGGGTAAGTGATTTCTTGCATGGCTCGGCGCTGGTGTGAATTTCCGATAAGTCTTCAAGGTTTTGCTGTATGCAACATGGCCATACAGTTGAGTGCAGTTAAACGAATCTAAATTCATTGTGTAATATGGTTGTGTTCAGGCGAGCGTGTGCTTGTTGTAGTTGCATCATTAGAGTTCCCGTGTGGCAGTGCAAAATTAATTGTTTAACTCTCAGTGAAACCGGTATCTAAATACTATGCACATAAAGAGATGGCAAATAGTTCTAGAAGCGGCTAACGTATATTGCATTGTTCTGAAGGACAATGTGCCATCATAAGGCGAGTAAAGGAAGATGTTAGTCTGATACTCTGTCATTTGTGTGCTCTCGCATTGGCTACAGGTGCCAAACGTTACTATAATAGCAATCTCTTGCAGTTGTAACATGTGTTTATTGGACAACACTGCGCCTCTGAATTATAGTTTATTTATCATGGTAGGTCCATGTTCTTATTTGCTGCAACACCCTTTTTTCATTACCATATTACTTGGTTGATTTGTTGCTGCCCAAGATTGCTTACAATTAGTAGCATCGAGAGCGGGAGAGCAGGACTATCTTTGAGAGCCAAACATCTTCGATAAATATAAAGGTCGTGGTCTGTGGTGCTTACGACACGCAACAAACGTTGGATGGACGTTGGCCCCGTGTACGCCCAATGTAATACAATATAGTTGGCGTCAAGGCTCTCACGTGACTACCCACTGGTACCGATACATCAATAATAGTATGCAACTCATGTTATATCACGTTCCAGCATTCGCTTTAGTCATAATGGTAGTCAGGTTGAACAAATATCAGAGTAATAAACTGCTCCACCGACCCTGTTAACTTCCAATCTGGATCACGCACTTATTTTTACAACCAGTAACTTGACATGTATAAAGAAGTTACGTTTTCGAATTCTAATATGTATTAATTTTTTTTCCTGTAAACTGTCTCCTTTATGGCTTTAACAATTATCTATTTTCTCCTACAATTGTTTCCTGCATTACACTATTACTAAAGAATTTCACATGGGAGCTTCTTTTACTCCATAGTCTTACAGATCTCCCACATCACACATAAAGTTAAAAATTTTTGCAAATGAATTACCAATAAATGTTGTCAATCCGTCAGTTTTAAACTTTTCAAACGACTGTTCTGTTGCTAGATGCACAATCCAGTCCACCACATATAGATACAATATAATCATCTTCCTAAAGTGGATCCAAATGGGACTGGATGTCTATAAAAAAATTTTGTATAGTTTAACATAAGGAACATCCTTGATTCCACCAATTTACGCATGCTCTCCAACGTATGGTCACTTCCATTGGTATTTACAGTAAATGCCAATAACTTGTATTCCCCATTCGTATACAGACCTTTCCGTCATTTTTATCTGTTTTCCGTCTTTCCTTTAGTTGCTCTAGACTCCTGGATAGACGCCTCCACGAACAGACCTTTTCATTCACTGCATTTAAAGTAATAAGTATATAAATCTGCAACGACTTCTTTTTCGGAAAATTGTTTACATCCCTCCTTTTCGATAGTTGTTTTCGTCATATTGCATTGTTAGCTGCTCCAAGCGGAAGCCATGCTTTGTTGCTGTTCTATTATTTTCGCAGTTTTGACTAAGATAAATTGATGCTCCAGTGTTCGCCTTCGGGAGTCGCTGTCCAAGTTGTCACTGAAACAGCTGCACGTTTATTTATATATAAAAGCCGCCTTCCGAAATTTCCTTTCTGTGAGACAGCGTGTGCCAGATTGTGTGGCCGATCAGAAATTCTGGATTCTGTTTCTTTACTGTTAATGTTGATTCTGCACTATCTGTCATGACTGCATGCGTTTTCATGTGATCTGTGAAATTCGAACATTTGCAAGTACTGCGATAAACTCTTACAATTGCAGTCGATTTCAAGCCTAAAGTTAAATTGTGCTCTTTTAGGAAAGTTTGACAACAGCAGACCCATCCGCATTCAAAAGCAATCGTTCCCTAATTTCATTTCCCTATAATTGCGTGAGTAATGGTAATTCTTCAAATGTAATTCTTCAAGCTTTCCCGGCGAGGAGAAAAGATTGTAACAACTACAGAGGTATCTCTTTAATCACCGTTGTGGGTAAAATCTTCTCAGGTATTGTTGAAAGGAAAGTGCGAGTAGCCGCGCGGGATTAGCCAAGCGGTCTGAGGCGCTGCAGTCATGGACTGTGCGGCTGATCCTGGCGGAGGTTCGAGTCCTCCCTCGGGCATGGGTGTGTGTGTGTTTGTCCTTAGGATAATTTAGGTTAAGTAGTGTGTAAGCTCAGGGACTGATGACCTTAGCAGTTAAGTCCCATAAGATTTCACACACATTTGAACGAAGTGCGAGTATTAGTTGAGGACATATTGGATGAAAATCAGTGTGGCTTTAGGCCTCTTAGAGGTTGTCAGGACCAGATCTTTAGCTTACGGCAAATAATGGAGAAGTGTTACGAGTGGAACAGGGAATTTATCTATGCTTTATAGATCTAGAAAGGTGTCCGGACATTTGCCACACCGGACATTTGCCACACCGTACATTTGCCACGGTTTTACCTGCTCCGAAGGGTCGGGTCCCTTGTCCCCCCCCCCCCCCCCTTCTCCTCCTCACCCGGGCGCCCAGTTTGCTTTCGAAGTTCCGAACGTGACATCACTATGGAAGATGTTACATCAAACAAGGGCAGGCCTCCTGCTCATTACAAAGGTTACACGTATCTCAAACAGAGGGAATCTAAAGAAGGTGTTGTTACATGGATGTGTTTACCCCGAAAAGCGGATCATTGCAAGGGAAAGCTGCTTTCGAGGAACGCAGAAGTGTTGAGCGTATTAGAACTTCTCTGTGGACCACCTCACGATGCAGCTCTGAAAGTGAGAAAGCAAGTGGAAAGGGCGGAGAGAAGTTCTCGAGAAGAAACTACACAGTTATCGGAGATATACGCGGATGAAATGGGAAATCTACATAATACAGTTTGTGACTTTGTTACAGTGATGCCTAATTCAGAATCTATGAAGAGAACCATGCGTCGTCGACGGAGTCAAGAGCGGGGGAACCAACATCAGCCTAAGAACTCTTATGAAATTGATCTTCATGAAGATCTATTAAAAGTGGGAGATGGCAGTAGTTTTCTTCTGGAAGACGATCGATTAGAGGCAAGAATAATGACTTTTAGTGGAAGCAAAGGAAAAGAAATTTTAAAAACATGTGCCCATTTTTTTATGGATGGAACATTTAAGAGATGCAGCAAGCGGTTTGTACAGACCTTCACCATACACGTAGACTTAGGAGGCCCGATTAAAGAAACAAACATTCTTCCTATTGTATTTGCACTGCTCCCTAATAAGAAGAAAGACACATATGTTCGTCTGTTTCGTCTGATAAAACAGGCAGTGTTTGAGTGGTGTCCTAAACAAGTAAAGGTGGACTTTGAGGCAGCTGCGACATCGACCATTCGTCAAGTTTTTCCCACAACTGAAATACACTCCTGGAAATGGAAAAAAGAACACATTGACACCGGTGTGTCAGACCCACCATACTTGCTCCGGACACTGCGAGAGGGCTGTACAAGCAATGATCACACACACGGCACAGCGGACACACCAGGAACCGCGGTGTTGGCCGTCGAATGGCGCTAGCTGCGCAGCATTTGTGCACCGCCGCCGTCAGTGTCAGCCAGTTTGCCGTGGCATACGGAGCTCCATCGCAGTCTTTAACACTGGTAGCATGCCGCGACAGCGTGGACGTGAACCGTATGTGCAGTTGACGGACTTTGAGCGAGGGCGTATAGTGGGCATGCGGGAGGCCGGGTGGACGTACCGCCGAATTGCTCAACACGTGGGGCGTGAGGTCTCCACAGTACATCGATGTTGTCGCCAGTGGTCGGCGGAAGGTGCACGTGCCCGTCGACCTGGGACCGGACCGCAGCGACGCACGGATGCACGCCAAGACCGTAGGATCCTACGCAGTGCCGTAGGGGACCGCACCGCCACTTCCCAGCAAATTAGGGACACTGTTGCTCCTGGGGTATCGGCGAGGACCATTCGCAACCGTCTCCATGAAGCTGGGCTACGGTCCCGCACACCGTTAGGCCGTCTTCCGCTCACGCCCCAACATCGTGCAGCCCGCCTCCAGTGGTGTCGCGACAGGCGTGAATGGAGGGACGAATGGAGACGTGTCGTCTTCAGCGATGAGAGTCGCTTCTGCCTTGGTGCCAATGATGGTCGTATGCGTGTTTGGCGCCGTGCAGGTGAGCGCCACAATCAGGACTGCATACGACCGAGGCACACAGGGCCAACACCCGGCATCATGGTGTGGGGAGCGATCTCCTACACTGGCCGTACACCACTGGTGATCGTCGAGGGGACACTGAATAGTGCACGGTACATCCAAACCGTCATCGAACCCATCGTTCTACCATTCCTAGACCGGCAAGGGAACTTGCTGTTCCAACAGGACAACGCACGTCCGCATGTATCCCGTGCCACCCAACGTGCTCTAGAAGGTGTAAGTCAACTACCCTGGACAGCAAGATCTCCGGATCTGTCCCCCATTGAGCATGTTTGGGACTGGATGAAGCGTCGTCTCACGCGGTCTGCACGTCCAGCACGAACGCTGGTCCAACTGAGGCGCCAGGTGGAAATGGCATGGCAAGCCGTTCCACAGGACTACATCCAGCATCTCTACGATCGTCTCCATGGGAGAATAGCAGCCTGCATTGCTGCGAAAGGTGGATATACACTGTACTAGTGCCGACATTGTGCATGCTCTGTTGCCTGTGTCTATGTGCCTGTGGTTCTGTCAGTGTGATCATGTGATGTATCTGACCCCAGGAATGTGTCAATAAAGTTTCCCCTTCCTGGGACAATGAATTCACGGTGTTCTTATATCAATTTCCAGGAGTGTATATGGATTCTATTTCCATATGAAGAAGAGTTTATGGAGAAGAATTAAAGTTCTCGGTCTAACTGAGGAGTACCGCTAGAACGAGGATTTAAGACTTCACGTCAGCGTGTGTGCAGCGCTGGCAGTTGTAAAACCGGAGGACGTAAGTAATGGATGGATTGAGATTCATGCAGAAGCTCCTGATAACGGAAGGTTCTCTCATTTTCTTGACTACTTTGTGGATAACTGGCTAGAGAATGAGGATATCGCAAAAGAAATGTGGGACTGTTACGGAAAAAGGCACCGAACGACGAATGCTGTTGAAGGGTGGCAAAACAAAATAAATAGTATTATTGGAAACCTTCACCCTAGAATCAACTATTTAGTGGAGTGCTTGAAAAAGGAAGCAGAGCTCACAAACTGCATGTACATGAAATTGGAAATGAATCTTGAAGGTATGAAGAGGAAGAAGAAGTACTTGGAGCTGGACGACAGGATAGAGAGAATCGTAAAGAATGATGAAGAGACTGGCAACATTAGGCCTTGCTTGAAAGCCATTGCCCATATTCAGAAACTGGACTAAAATACGTTAAAATGTATTAAAAGCTATGAAGACCACTGAGTCCTCGCAGATTACTAAGATAAAATTATTAAAACATTGAAGCAGCATTATCGGAGCTAATATTAAGTTGTAATTGTAAATAGAGTGTACATTAGTTCAGCGTGTTTAGGCTGATTTTACACACGCCAGAATGGTAGATGGTCATTTATCATTTTCACGGTCCAAAGCCTGTGCAAAATGTGATGCGAATCAGCCTTTAAAGTAAAAATTAAAAAGTGTTTCAAGCCTCACAAAAGTATCCCTATTGTTGTCACGTTAAGATAACTTTTTTCTACCTTACAATATTATGGCCATACTATTAAATAATTGTGAGTTCTAAAATAATTTTCTGAAGCTTCAGAATCGCAACTATCGCCTAAAATATCATGGTTTGTTAAACTGATAGTATACGCTTTTGTGAAAGAAAATGGGAACTTAACCTTTGAATTGCACCTAAAATTGACATCCCAAAACTGATCTGATCCTAAGGTTGACAATTTTGGCACCTCAAATATTTTTTATTTAAGTTTAGCTGCAAACATTTATAGTAGATGTAAATCTACTTAAGTACATTTAAATATAGTTCTTTAAAAATTAAAAGTTCTTACTAAATTGTTGATTATCTTTAAACAGGTCAGAAAAGTAAGAAGCTTACTCCTGAAAATTAATTGTTACTAAAGAACATCAGAATCAAATGTATTAGACCTACTTTTCTTATACATTACAGACTTTTTGAAAAGCTATTTGATCATTTCCTCTGTCACTGACAGTGTAATTTCAGTTGCTTTGCAGCACCAGGGATATCTACTCCTAAATTATGTTTCCAGCTGTTCTCATTTCGAATTCTGGAATATTTACTTCGTCTTCTTTGGTGAAGGAATTTCGGAAAATGCATTTACTAACTCCACTTTAGTGGCACTGTCTACAGTAACATTACCATCGCTGTCGCGCAGTAAAGGTACTTACTGAGCCTTTCCGCTGGTTTACTTAACATGGGACCAGTATCTCTTTGGATTTTCCGCCACATTTCTAGAGCGAGTTTCGTTGTGGAAGCTATTAAATGCATCTCGCATTGAAATCCGCACCAAATTTCGAGCCTCAGTAAAACTTCACCAATCTTGGAGATTTTGCGTTCGTCTAAATTATACGTGCCTTTTGCGGTGCTCCTGCAACAGCTTTCTGTCGTGTTTTGTGTACCATGGGGGATCAGTTCCGTCTCTTATTAATTTATTTGGTATGAATATTTCGAGTGCTGTTGATACTATTTCTTTGAACTTAAGCCACTTATGGTCTTAATTTACATAGTTTGGAAGGATTGGAGACTACCTCTTGGAAAGATGTCACCCGAATGTTTAGCTGCTTTTATAAATAGATATATTTCGCGTTTAGTTTTGGTGAATTTTTTTGTTTCGGAATTGAGCCTCGCTACGACTGCATGTTCACTAATTCCTGTATCCGTCGTGATGCTCAGGATTATTTGTGGCTAAGAGTTCAAGTGTGTTTTCGTAACCATTTACAAATGGTTCAAATGGCTCTGAGCACTATGGGACTTAACATCTGTGGTCATCAGTCCCCTAGAACTTAGAACTACTTAAACCTAAGTAACCTAAGGATATCACACACATCCATACCCGAGGCAGGATTCGAACCTGCGACCGTAGCAGTCGCGTGGTTCCGGACTGAACGCCTAGAACCGCGAGACCACCGCCGCCGGCGTAACCATTTACATTTTGAATGGCCTCGTCAACTAACTGTTAAAAATACTTTAAAAAAAGCATTTAGAACAATTACGGAAGTTGTTTTCTATTTACAATAGGGTATGAAAATGTATTTTTGTCGGTCCGCAGCTCGTGGTCGTGCGGTAGCGTTCTCGCTTCCCGCGCCCGGGTTCCCGGGTTCGATTCCCGGCGGGGTCAGGGATTTTCTCTGCCTCGTGATGACTGGGTGTTGTGTGATGTCCTTAGGTTAGTTAGGTTTAAGTAGTTCTAAGTTCTAGCGGACTGATGACCATAGATGTTATGTCCCTTAGTGCTCAGAGCCATTTTGTATTTTTGTCAACATGAGGAAGGTAGATTGAAGTAACTGTCAACTATAATTGTATGAGTAGGGTACCTATTTGTGATGAGACTCAAGTTTTCCTTTCTTTGAACTGTTCAGCAAGTGTTTCATGTGAGACAGTGGGACGGTAAAAGGAGCCAGTTATTAATTTATTCCGGTTGTCGAATATAACCTCTGCCCATACTAAGTCACAGGAACTATCTGCTTCAAAATCGATTGTGAGCTTACATTATTTTTCATTAAGTTGTCCTTCTTGTTTCTGTTGTAGTGCAGATAATTACAATTACGGCTTTTCCCTCCAGAACCTAAGATGCTTTCTCTGTGACCCTGTGAATACCAGAACTAAACAATGTAGAACAACGATATACGTTACAAGCGTAGCATTCTGTATTACTTCATTTCCTTATTTCTAACATTTTAAAATTGTAAGTCGACTTTAGATGACATGTCGATCATAGATGTTCTTATCTCTATTTAGTGAACGTGTTTTCAGTTACGTTTTGAACATTGTCCCGCTACACTTCATTAACTAATGTTTTTAGAGAGTAAACTAATATGGAGTACGTCGTTCTTCTTTTCAAACATTCACAAACCCATTTATTCTTTCCTTGTTGTCTTTTGGGTATGCAGTTGCACTAATTAAAGGAGGCACAAATGCAGTGATCAGAAAGAAATGATTAGCGTACATTCGCATTATCGTTTCATCGTGAAAGGAGGCTACCGTATAGACAGAGGAATCTATATTCATACTTGGCAAACTAATTACATACTGACATAATCGTCAGTATTGCTTTCGTTTCCCAAAAGTTATAGATATTTCGATTTCGGAAAAGATGCTCTGTATTTGGCCAAGATGTCGAAGAAGAAGGTCCCTTACGTACTGGTTGTACCGAGTAAGATGTGGAGACGACGGTTTGAAAGCGAACAGAGGTATTGCGGGGAAGGGCGTCCCTTACCTGAGGGATCGCTACTCAAGCTACCTGGCGAAGACAAGCTACCTGGCGAAGGGGCAAGTGTGACAAATGTTTGGTATGGCAAATGTCCGGTGTGGCAAATGTCCGGAATTCTAGAAAAGGCATATGACCGGGTTCCTAGGAGGAAGTTATTGTCTGTTCTACGAGATTATGGAGTAGGAGGCAAACTTTTGCAAGCAATTAAAAGTTTTTACATAGATAGTCAGGCAGCAGTTAGAGTTGACGGTAAATTGAGTTCATGGTTCAGAGTAGTTTCAGGGGTAAGACAAGGCTGCAACCTGTCTCCACTGTTGTTCATATTATTTATGGATCATATGTTGATAACAATAGACTGGCTGGGTGAGATTAAGATATGTGAACACAAAATAAGCAGTCTCACATATGCGGATGACTTAGTTGTGATGGCAGATTCGATTGAAAGTTTGTAGAGTAATATTTCAGAGCTAGATCAGAAATGTAAGGACTATAGTATGAAGATTAGCATCTCCAAAACGAAAGTAATGTCAGTGGGAAAGAAATATAAACGGACTGAGTGCCAAATAGGAGGAACAAAGTTAGAACAGGTGGACAGTTTCAAGTACTTAGGATGCATATTCTCACAGGATGGCAACATAGTGAAAGAACTGGAAGCGAGGTGTAGCAAATCTAATGTAGTGAGCGCTCAGCTACGATCTACTCTCTTCTGCAAGAAGGAAGTCAGTACCAAGACTAAGTTATCTGTGCACCGTTCAATCTTTCGACCAGCTTTGTTGTATGGGAGCGAAAGCTGGGTGGATTCAGGTTACCTTATCAATAAGGTGAAGGTTACGGATACGAATGCAGCTAGGATGATTGCAGGTACGAGTAGATGGGAAAAAGGGCAGGAGGGTGTGCACAGTGAGGAAATCAAAGAAAAACTGGGAATGAACTCTATAGATGTAGCAGTCAGGGCGAACAGGCTTAGACGCCTGTATATAAGAAGGGTAGAAAAGTACAGACCAATCTCCTTAACATCGGTTTGTTGCAGGATTCTCGAACATATTCTCAGTTCGAATATAATGAATTTCCTTGAGACAGAGGAGTTGCTGTCGATGCATCAGCACGGCTTTAGAAAGCATCGGTCCTGCGAAGCGCAACTCGCCCTTTTTTCACATGATATCTTGCGAACCATGGATGAAGGGTATCAGACGGATGCCATATTCCTTGACTTCCGGAAAGTGTTTGACTCGGTGCCCCACTGCAGACTCCCAACTAAGGTACGAGCATATGGGATTGGTTCCCAAGTATGTGAGTGACTCGATGACTTCTTAAGTAATAGAACCCAGTACGTTGTCCTAGATGGTGAGTGTTCATCGGAGGTGAGGGTATCATCTGGAGTGCCCCAGGGAAGTGTGGTAGGTCCGCTGTTGTTTTCTATCTACATAAACGATCTTTTGGATAGGGTGGATAGCAATGTGCGGCTGTTTGCTGATGATGCTGTGGTGTACGGGAAGGTGTCGTTGAGTGACTGTAGGAGGATACAAGATGACTTGGACAGGATTTGTGATTGGTGTAAAGAATGGCAGCTAACTCTAAATATAGAGAAATGTAAATTAATGCAGATGAATAGGAAAAAGAATCCTTTAATGTTTGAAGCTTGACACAGTCACATCGATTAAATATTTGGGCGTAACATTGCAGAGCGATATGAAGTGGGACAAGCATGTAATGGCAGTTGTGGGGAAGGCGGATAGTCGTCATCGGTTCATTGGTAGAATTTTGGGAAGATGTGGTTCATCTGTAAAGGAGACGGCTTATAAAACACTAATATCACCTATTCTTGAGTACTGCTCGAGCGTTTGGGATCCCTATCAGGTCGGATTGAGGCAGGACATAGAAGCAATTCAGAGGCGGGCTGCTAGATTTGTTACTGGTAGGTTTGGTCATCACGCGAGTGTTACGGAAATGCTTCAGGAACTCGGGTGGGAGTCTCTAGAGGAAAGGAGGCGTTCTTTTCGCGAATCGCTACTGAGGAACTTTAGAGAACCAGCATTTGATGCTGACTTCAGTACAGTTTTACTGCCGCCAATTTACATTTCGCGGAAAGACCACAAAGATAAGATAAGAGAGATTAGGGCTCGTACAGAGGCATATAGGCAGTCATTTTTCCCTCGTTCTGCTTGGGAGTGGAACAGGGAGAGAAGATACTAGTTGTGGTACGAGGTACCCTCCGCCACGCACCGTATGGTGGATTGCGGAGTATGTATGTAGATGTAGATTTAGATGTTGGGGTCATGTTACACGCATGGGAGAAGCAAGGTTAACCAAGAGACTCATGGGTTCAGCAGTAGAGGGTAGGAGGAGTCGGGCAGACCAAGGAGAAGGTACCTGGATTCGGTTAAGAATGATTTTGAAGTAATAGGCTTAACATCGGAAGAGGCACCAATGTTAACACTGTGTAGGGGATCATGGAGTAATTTTATAAGGGGGACTATGCTCCAGACTGAACGCTGAAAGGCATAATCAGTCTTAAATGATGATGATGATGATGATGATGATTCCCGGCGAGGAGTTGTCATGTTGATAAACCGGGTTTCTGTCCGTTATTCGCGGCTTTCCTGCACGATTTTTCAACTGCGTGACTCGCAGTCTACTTCAGGTGCTGTCTGGTACTGATTCCAGTGTGCGTGCGTGCTTGAGTCGCGTGCATTCGATGGACGTTTGGAGCAGGTTAAGCAGGGCCTGCTGTTCCTGCATCGTAGATCACAATTGTTGTGTGGTCCTCTGTGTTATATTCGTCTTCTCGTTGTCACTTTAGTGTCTTCCTCTTCTCTTGTTGCCTGGTGGTTATTCCAGCAGCAGGTCAGGCCATCTGGTCGCTGGGCGCCAGTGGGGATGATTCCAGTGTGGAACGAGTCCGGTATTCAGGCCCACGTTGTGCTAGGCGCTCCCTCTGCGGTCCGTGCCGCGTCTGGCGCTCTGTCCGTGGTGTGCGCCGCGGCTGTTCCGAACGCTGTGCTTATTATCCGTTGTCAGTATATAAGTTCTCAATGGCGTCCAAGCTGTGTTACACCTTTTACCTTCCGATTGCCGTCATTTGAGTCCTTCTGTGAGTTAGGACGTTCTGTTACCGTGCTGTGTCGTCTTAGGCGTTCCGTGCGAAGTTCTTGACCCCCACCCCCACCCCTCTCTTCCAAGAGCAGCTGCAGTGTTATTTTCAGGCAGAACGTCCTCAGATACTCTGTCTGTTGTCTGAGGCGCCATTTTACATATGTCCTTTGCTACATGTACTATGCTGGACGTTGACTACGTTGCGTCTTCAGAAGATCGACTGCTTAGTTGCAAGCCGAGCTCAGCTGGAAACTGGTGTCCCATTTAATGAGATTCTCCGCAACCTTAATCTCAATTGATTCTTTGATGACGCTGTTCCAATATCTCGATGTTTGTGTTAAAATATTGGCATCATTATACTTCATAGAATGATTGAGTTCCAAACAATGGAACAATTTGAACACAATCTGCCTCAAAATACGAGGGCTATTCCGAAAGTAAGGTCCGATAGGTCGCGAAATGGAAACCACGGTAAAAATCAAAAATGTTTTATTTGCAACAGTTAGATACACCTTGCAGCTACTTATCTCCATAGTCGCCGACCCGACTTAGACGTGTATCGTAGCGTTGTACCAACTTTCCCATACCCTCGCTATAGAAGGCAGCCGCCAGTGCTCTCCGCCAATTCTCTACGCTGGCCTACGGCTCGTTGTCTTGTGCCGAAATGTTGTCTTCATAACCAGCGGTTCATGTGACCTGAGCTGAAACTCAGAGGGAGACAATTACGGGCTGTATTGTGGGTAATCTCACATTTCCATTTGAAAACGATGCAGGAGCATCTTCATTGCCCCTGCAGAATACGGCTGAGAATTGTCTTGAAGACGAAACAGCACGACAGTTATGTAATGTTAGCTGCATAGCTTCAGGGGAAATTTCTCACCAGGCCCCCGTACTTGGCGGCAGACACTATTTTCTAGACATCTTTACGCACTCACTGCGAGCTCAGAAATGAGAAGAGCGACGTGATGCTAACTGGGGTTATACTAGAGACACTACCCAACACATCTGTGCAAAGCTTTATCGGATTTTCATAGTCGTTTCCATTTCGTGACCGATCGGACCTTACTTTCGGAATAGCCCTCGTAACACTGCAGCCGCTCCTGGGGAGGGGGGGGGGGGGGGGGGAAGGCCTAAGACGACACAGCACGGTAACAGAACGTCCTAACTCACAGAAGGACTCAAATGACGACAATCGGAAGATAAAAGGTCTAGCGCAGCTTGGACGCCATTCAGAACTTAATTCAGCTATACTGACAACTGATAATAACTACAAAGTACTCGCACAGCGTTCGGAACAGCCGCGGCTAGAAGGAAACGCTACAGCCGTTGCTATTGGTGGGCGCACACCACGGACAGAGCGCCGGACGCGGCGCCGACCGCAGAGGGAGCGCCTAGCACAACGCACGCATTAATACCGGACTCGTTCCACACTGATATAGGCTGAAGAGCGGCGTACTAAGTTGCTGCCAACCCCCGTAGGGGGCAATCGAAACTCAATAAAGGAAAAAAAAAAACACACACACACACACTGTAATCAGTATCAGACAGCAGCTGAAGAAAACTGTGAGTCACCCAGTTGAAACATTATGCAGGAAAGCCGTGAATATCCGGCAGAAACCCGATTTATCAACATGACGTGAGTAATAGGTTTATTTTGAGGGTTTTAGAATACTTAAAAAAGCATATTTTTAAAAATATTTGTAAGTTTAGAGTATTTTAGATAGCTTATTACACAGCAAATCAGCTTTTGTGATTTACATTTACTGTCAGAGAATAATTCACCCCGAATTTCAGTGCATATCAGCACAAATAAACGTGCGTTTTTTGGGAATTTGAAAGTTATTATTGTTGTGTCCATAAGAGATTTCATAGTAAAGCGGAGTTAGTGATTTTGTTACTGTAGCGCGTATTGTAACTAATATACTGTGTTACATACAGTTTTCCCTTTCAAGAGGAGTGTTTATTCTCAATATTTGTTAGCGACCAGCACCTCAAGAAGCTTTAGGAAACTAATGATTCCATCGACTGTGTCTACTGTTGCATTAATAGAGATCTCGTTTTGGCTACTAATTGCTTCAGTTCTTAAAAGGAGTCAGTAACATTTTTCGCTCAACAGATTAGAAGATATGAGCAGGTTTAATTTCACCGTCCTACAAAACACTGAACCAGCCATACTGCAATCGCAATGCGAAGGCTCTTTTCGAACACGCAAGGGACAAGCTTTGAAGCTTTGTAGAATTACTTGCACATTACGAGGATAATCGTGACAATTTTTTTGTTGAGCATCGTAACAGGTTGTAACGAGTATCAGGGTCGGCGAATAAAATGTAGTCACAGTAAACGCGAATTTGACCCCCCCCCCCCCCATAAGTTACACAGTGGGTTACAGTAAATGAAGCTTCCCACATTAAAGATGTGCCGGGATTAAGAAACATGGTGGATTTTTGCAAGAAACGTCTGTGATCACTTTTTCTATCCAAACTGGAAGCAACTTGCTTACATCACGTCTTCTAAAGATGTACCGTGGTGGTAGTTCCGCTTAGTTTCTTCTCCATCGGTCGCGAGCTCTAACGCTTGTGACATAAAACAGTGCACAGTATTGTGACAGGTGGGTAGGTTTACATGCTAAGCTTAATAAGAATCGTAAAATGTTAGGATGCGAACTAATTTTATTTCACTAATCGCAAAACTAGTAGCACGATTTCTAGAGCCTGTATATGGTTAGTATTCATAACACGACTCCCAGTCATTAATCATTAGTTCCTGAGGACCGAAAAAGTCACAAAAAATGCTTCAAATGATCTTAGAATCAACATGAGATCGCATAAATGTGTTTTCCAAGGCAATTATAGCAATTATTTCCCTCTTTATGTGGAGTTGCACTTCACACACATGGGGGACTGATGACCTTAGCTGTTTAGTCCCCCTTAAACATCCCAACAACCAACCAACCAACTTCACACACAAACTTGGGATTTGCCGCCCCGAAAACCGACCGTAGACTGCACTGAATTAACACAACATCACACAAGTACGTCATACTAGGGAATTTCACAGCAAACTGTTCCATCTCTACATGAGACCAGATTTCATACACGGGTTCATGTATTACCTCCTCGGAACCAGACAACACGCTAGTAGTGAGATAGCTTAGCTGTTTTGCGTCTGCCTTCTAAGGGCGCTCTTGTGATTGGTCCTTCTTTTCCATCAATAAGCACACAAAGTAAATAAAATTTGCGATTATTATCTGCTGATGAATCGAGTCATATTGAAATTATTATACGAGTTTCCAGTGCAAGTAACGTTATCGGCAAGGTTGGAGCTGTATGTTAATATTTAAACAGTAAGTATAAATAATAAAAGATTCACTTCTTGGCGCCCAACGTGGTAGGTGAGTCCCCAGTGTCTCTTTCTGATCTAGTACAATACGGCTCTAGCTCGCCCGGCCGTACTCTCGGTATGTGACCATGGGGCGCGTCATTCGATGCGTCTGCCTTTTGATCTTACCTACTCGCTGGCCTCCCGTAACAAAATCTTCCTACACCGTACATTAAAACATAGCAACAGAACATAATAAACTTGGGCAGTGATGTGGGAACAAAACGGAAATCCATCGACTGCGCCACGGCACTCCTCCTCTGAAGAAAAAGCTCAAAGCCACACCCTCAGCTGGTAGAGTCATCGTGACGGTCTTTTGGGACTCTGAAGGATGGATGGGTGGAGAGGGTTGGATGGGCGCACGGCGGCAGGGTCTTCAGCACTCGCTCAGTAACAGATTTAGTCGGGTGTCAAGAAAATACTCAGAACAGTAAGATAAAACAGAACCTAAAACACTTGTAACAAGCTTGGAAAAATATGCGCCTACCCACACCGTAGCGGAGGACGAAGCGTGTCGTCAGTAGTAAAACATGGGCAACACAGGAAGAAAGTGGTAGCGGAAGCTAAAACAATATAGCAGATGGAAGTGGCTGGCTGACCGCAAGGAGAAAAGGGAGGAGCCAGCCACTCTGCAGTACACTAAAACCTCCAGCCTAAACGTTGAGGCCAGAGTCCAGACACGTCACAAAACTTTAAAACCCTAGACACACACGTCTCGTCATTAGCTACAACACAGGGCAGATCCCCATCAACTTGTGCTTCTGCCCTTGCATCACGGTATAAAATGCAGTCTGTTAAAATGTGCCGGACAGAGATATGCACACCACAAGCATCACAAAACGGGAGATGCTCCCGCTGTAATAGGAAGCTATGTGTGAGAGGACAGTGCTCAATCCGAAGACGCGTGAGGGTCACTTCTTTCCGCCTGAGTAACCGGCAGGAGGAAAGCCACGGCCGAATTGTTGACTTCACCAACCGCAGTTTATTGGCCGTCACCGCCAGCCATTCTTCCTCCCACAACTCCATGCACTTCTTGTGGAGTGCAGAAATGACAGACTGCAAGGGAATAGGACACTGGACGTCATCCTGCTCTCTGCAGGCCTCCTTGGCAGCCCGATCGGCCTGTTCATTGCCCCATATTCCGACAAGACCAGGCACCCAGCAGAAGGACACCTCCTTACCCCGCCGTTAGAGCAAGTACAGTTGGTCATATATCAGCTGGACCACCTCCTCAGTTGGGTACAGATTCTGCAATGATTGTAAGGTACTGAGAGAATCGGAGTAGAGGAGAAATCGATTGCCCCGAACACAATTCATCTGCTCCAGTGCCTTCAGGATCGCGTGGAGAAACCGGGTAATATGATCAGGGAACACTACAGAACAGCCAATGAAATTTTCCTGTTTGGAGCCATCAGTGTTAACGACGGTAAAACCGTGATGCACATCTAAAATGTTAAAAAACAGAGATTGGAATGTAAAATCTGGTGTACTATCTTACTTAAAATTAGGCAAATCTAAAATACAGGGTGTTTAAAAAATGACCGGTATATTTGAAACGGCAATAAAAACTAAACGAGCAGCGATAGAAATACACCGTTTGTTGCAATATGCTTGGGACAACAGTACATTTTCAGGCAGACAAACTTTCGAAATTACAGTACTTACAATTTTCAACAACAGATGGCGCTGCGGTCTGGGAAACTCTATAGTACGATATTTTCCACATATCCACCATGCGTAGCAATAATATGGCGTAGTCTCTGAATGAAATTACCCGAAACCTTTGACAACGTGTCTGGCGGAATGGCTTCACATGCAGATGAGATGTACTGCTTCAGCTGTTCAATTGTTTCTGGATTCTGGCGGTACACCTGGTCTTTCAAGTGTCCCCACAGAAAGAAGTCACAGGGGTTCATGTCTGGCGAATAGGGAGGCCAATCCACGCCGCCTCCTGTATGTTTCGGATAGCCCAAAGCAATCACACGATCATCGAAATACTCATTCAGGAAATTAAAGACGTCGGCCGTGCGATGTGGCCGGGCACCATCTTGCATAAACCACGAGGTGTTCGCAGTGTCGTCTAAGGCAGTTTGTACCGCCACAAATTCACGAAGAATGTCCAGATAGCGTGATGCAGTAATCGTTTCGGATCTGAAAAATGGACCAATGATTCCTTTGGAAGACATGGCGGCCCAGACCAGTACTTTTTGAGGATGTAGGGACGATGGGATTGCAACATGGGGCTTTTCGGTTCCCCATATGCGCCAGTTCTGTTTATTGGCGAAGCCGTCCAGGTAAAAATAAGCTTCGTCAGTAAACCAAATGCTGCCCACATGCATATCGCCGTCATCAATCCTGTTCACTATATCGTTAGCGAATGTCTCTCATGCAGCAATGGTAGTGGCACTGAGGGGTTGCCGCGTTTGAATTTTGTATGGATAAAGGTGTAAACTCTGGTGCATGAGACGATACGTGGACGTTGGCGTCATTTGGACCGCAGCTGCAACACGGCGAACGGAAACCCGAGGCCGCTGTTGGATCACCTGCTGCACTAGCTGCGCGTTGCCCTCTGTGGTTGCCGTACGCGGTCGCCCTACCTTTCCAGCACGTTCATCCGTCACGTTCCCAGTCCGTTGAAATTTTTCAAAGAGATCCTTTATTGTATCGCTTTTCGGTCCTTTGGTTACATTAAACCTCCGTTGAAAACTTCGTCTTGTTGCAACAACACTGTGTTCTAGGCGGTGGAATTCCAACACCAGAAAAATCCTCTGTTCTAAGGAATAAGCCATGTTGTCCACAGCACACTTGCACATTGTGAACAGCACACGCTTACAGCAGAAAGACAACGTACAGAATGGCGCACCCACAGACTGCGTTGTCTTCTATATCTTTCACATCACTTGCAGCGCCATCTGTTGTTGAAAATTGTAACTACTGTAATTTCGAAAGTTTGTCCGCCTGAAAATGTACTGTTGTCCCAAGCATATTGCAACAAACGGTGTATTTCTATCGCTGCTCGTTTAGTTTTTATTGCCGTTTCAAATATACCGGTCATTTTTTAAACACCCTGTAAGTCTAGGACACTGAAGGGGTTATTGTGTTTGATGTCCACCCTCATGGTGCAACGATCAACTCGGAAGTGTGTTGTTTACCCTCAGGAAGTTGAAGAAACGACTTCAGCGTGTCTCTTGCCACAAAAATGCAAACGAAATTATCCTCCGTGGCAACGTAAGGCCTCACACAAATCTACGAGCCAGGGAGGAGCTGATGAAACCTCACTGGGCTGTTCTTCCTCATACACCCCACAGTCCGGAATTCGCATCTTCCGACTTCCGTCCATTTGGTCCAATGAAGGACGCTCTCCACAGGAAGCAGTACGTGAATGTTGTGGAGGTTTGTGATGCAGCAAGACGCTGGCTCCGACATAGACCAGTAGGGTGGTATCGTGTGGGCATACAGGTCCTCCCAGTGAGTTGGCGCAAAGCCGGCACATTTAACGGATATTTTGTTTAAAATAGTTTGTGGCAAAAAAAGAGTTGGGAATAATATGGTGTTCTGGAATCCTGAATAGAACCAACCTGGTTTCAAGTATAAAAGTGTTGCATTACTTATCAAATGCCCCTCGCAGCATACTACTTTCTCCTAATTCCATTTACGGAATGGCCAAAAAGGGAAATTATGCTTACAGATTCGTACCAGCAATATTTCTGTCATCGCCCCATCCTAAAATAAAGAAGGAAAATGTGGACTCGTTTGTGTGGGTGACAGGTGGGAGATACAAGTGGTAGACGAAAACGACGCTGTTGCTGATACACTATTTACCATCCTCTTTTGGAGTGTAGGTACAGATATGTAGTAGTAACTGTCACTACATTCACAGTGGACTTATGTGCCACATTCGGCAGAAATCCTGTTGATAATGTATGCCGGAAAACGTGGGCACTGTAATAATATTTGCGTGGTTGGCATGCACTACTTGTGTTCTGATTTCAAGAGAAAGATAATAAACATCATTTCTCCCTAATTTGTGAGGCTATAATGATATTTGTTTAGTTTGACTCTAGGCCGTCTTAGACAGATTATCATTCATCTCATCTTAAAAAATGGTCCAGGAGCTAAAAATTAAATTAATTACGAGAACATGATGCTGCGAGAAATTTACATCAGTGTAGTTGACCATTTACGTTAAACCTGTGGTAACTATATAAGAGAAATAAAATTAAGCACGAAAAAATGAAAAAGTCTGAAAAAATCAGTTTAATTTCCAGGTTAATGTTGATTACAGAAATGTTTCTTTTTACAATGTTACAGTATATTGTTGGAAAGTCCAACAAACATTAACGATCAGCAAGATCGTTTACATAACAGCTCGTGTTTCGTTTATTCAAGTACAGCTCTGTGAATAAATTCGAATTACATTTTAAGTATAAATGGTGTTGAAGGAGTATTGTTCAGTTCTATATACTTTGTAAATGAAGCCGTACTGCTGTTAAAAATTTTGTTAAAAAGTCAGTTAACCAAATACAGTGAATCGTAGCTGATAGTGTAAGGGAACAGTTTGGAACATAAATTACGCTCATTGACATCACACTAATGACAAGGTTCAAATACTTGATACTTTCACATAAGCTTCCACATCGACGTCGCTGATTACACCGTTGTTAATCATGTAACTGTGGCAGGAAGGATGCTAAATCATAAAAACCAAAAAGCAATGTAAGCACTTATAAAATCATTCTTTGATAGGTACATTGCACACCATCAGAATTATATTTATTTACTTATTAAATAAATAAGGTAATTATTTTATTATGTAAGGCATAGTGGACAAGTCTTCAATGATAAAATAGAAGAAGAAAAAAAATAGGTGTTAAGTCGTGACGACCTTTCGTAGAAATTCTTTGTAAAAAGTAACTAGAAGCGCACAATAAAAAAAAGAGCACTGAATTTCCTTCAGAAATAACAAATGCTCTTTGACCCATTAAAATACCTTTATAGATTTACTGACGACGACTCCAGCGACATTTCTGTTAAAGGGCTGCCTTGCCCTGAGGGATGTGAGGCAATCAGAACAAAATGAAGATCCACTCTCTTTGCACTCATCAGGTATGTAAATTATTCCTGGACTTAGTTCTTAATAGCTAGAATTAATATACTGCTTTGTTGTTAGCAAAATATCACAGTAGCCACTTGTGAATTCAGTATTTTTTCGTGGATTCCGTTTTTATTCAAACCATTAGAGTGTTGCTGGCATGTTCACCTGGAATATTCCTGTCAAGCATGATGATAGGAAACAGTTTCTTACATTTGGTGTAGAACTCCCTGTACTTTCTTTGTGCTCGGAAGTACTGCGGTTGCAATTTTGTGCTCGTGAAAAGAACACGCTCACATGTTCCCGGAATTTAATACTCAGTTGAAGTTGTAGGTTCGTATTGATGTCTTGACGGTTGTTCTTTTTCCGGGATCAGACCGTTGTTATTCATCGTATCCTTGCAGGGCTTACTGTCCTTGAGTACTTCCAAAATACATCAAGACTCTTGGTCGCCGCCAGCAGTGATGTTTTGTATTCTTTCTGTAAGTACCTACAAGTTCGATGATGTACCTGCAATAATAGGTAAAACATATGGTTAATGTTTATCATGATTATCATAGAAAAATAGGTCGAAAAAATAATGTATACAGCCACTGATATGGTGCAGCGAGAGCGTTGCCATTCGATACAACCACAAACCTCCCTGTGGTTTCTGGGACATAAATGCTCGATGCCGGCTACTGATGGTTCGTACCATATCTCTAAAATTAAAACCCAGTTACTTCAATTGTTATTCTTTGTCAGAACTCACTTGCGTATTAGTACTATTAACCAAAAGAGATAGAGCCAAGAAAAGAAGTGCTATTCCGTCGCAAATCTTGTCAAATCAATATGGATTTCGCTGCAGGGTTGGAGCATTAAGGTAATGTATGTCAACAAACTAAATATGACCACCTGATATAGTTCTGACTAGTCACTTTCCATGTCAGTGTGACCATAAGACGGATTGATAAATACGCCACGATCCCCAAATCACTAGAAATTCTGCAGTGCTTCACAAAACTTCTTCGCGAAAACAGATCGTATGGCAGGTAAATGCACAAACATGTTATTTTTGATCCTGTAGCCTTATGTGTTTATAACCCAAAGGATAATGACGTTAGCTGCTAGTGGGCATTGAAATACGTGAAAAGAGAACGTTGAAAATTTTGTGCCGGAGCAAAACCCAGCCTAGTCCGACTTGCAGTGGATAAACAGCGTTGGTACTGTAACTGGAATATCAACACTACACCCACCCCCATATGACATCTGCAGTTGCAGCCGCTACGGTCGCAGGTTCGAATCCTGCCTCGGGCATGGATGGGTGTGATGTCCTTAGGTTAGTTAGGTTTAAATAGTTCTAACTTCTAGGGGACTGATGACCTCAGATGTTAAGTCCCATAGTGCTCAGAGCCATTTTGCAGTTGCAGTGCTTCACCACCATACTCCCACTGATTTGCCTACATAACACTGATAGCGGTATATGACTTAGCGGATGATGTTTTTCCGTGCCTCTTTAAACACGAAACACGGCTCCCTCTGTTACAGAAGCATCCATCACACTAACAACAACAGTTTGCCCACTTTAGACTTCATTTAAATGCGATATAATGCACTCAGGACTACATAGAACACTGTTCTGATCACGAGTAACAACATATTGAGAACGCTGCACAGGTGCCGTCGGTGGTCAAGTTGTTGTTTTTGTTGTGGTCTTCAGTCCTGAGACTGGTTTGATGCAGCTCTCCATGCTATTCTATCCTGTGCAAGCTTCTTAATCTCCCAGTACCTACTGCAACCTACATCTTTCTGAATCTGCTTAGTGTATTCATCTCTTGGTCTCCCTCTACGATTTTTACTCTCCACGCTGCCCTCCAATATTAAATTGGTGATCCCTTGATGCCTCAGAACATGTCCTACCAACCGATCCCTTCTTCTGGTCAAGTTGTGCCACAAACTCCTCTTCTCCCCAATCCTATTCAGTACCTCCTCATTAGCTATGAGATCTACCCATCTAATCTTCAGCATTCTTCTGTAGCACCACATTTCGTAAGCTTCTATTCTCTTCTTGTCCATACTATTTACCGTCCATGTTTCACTTCCATACATGGCTACACTCCATACAAATACTTTCAGAAATGACTTCCAGACACTTAAATCTATACTCGATGTTAACAAATTTCTCTTCTTAAGAAACGCTTTCCTTACCATTGCCAGTCTACATTTTATATCCTCTCTACTTCAACCATCATCAGTTATTTTGCTCCCCAAATAGCAAAACTCCTTTACTACTTTAAGTGTCTCATTTTCTAATCTAATACCCTCAACATCACCCGACTTAATTCGACTACATTCCATTATCCTCGTTTTGCTTTTGTTTATGTTCATCTTATATCCTCCCTTCAAGACACCATCCATTCCGTTCAACTGCTCTTCCAGGTCCTTTGGTGTCTCTGACAGAATTACAATGTCATCGGCGAACCTCAAAGTTTTTATTTCTTCTCCATGGATTTTAATACCTACTCCGAATTTTTCTTTTGTTTCCTTTACTGCTTGCTCAATATACAGATTGAATAACATCGGGGAGAGGCTACAACCCTGTCTTACTCCCTTCCCAACCACTGCTTCCCTTTCATGTCCCTCGACTCTTATAACTGCCACCTGGTTTCTGTACAAATTGTAAATAGACTTTCGCTCCCTATTTTTTACCCCTGCCACCTTTAGAATTTGAAAGAGAGTATTCCAGTCAACATTGTCAAAAGCTTTCACTAAGTCCACAAATGCTAGAAACGTAGGTTTGCCTTTCCTTAATCTTTCTTCTAACATAAGTCGTAAGGTCAGTATTGCCTCACGTGTTCCAGTATTTCTACGGAATCCAAACTGATCTTCCCCGAGGTCGGCTTCTACCAGTTTTTCCATTCGTCTGTAAAGAATACGTGTTAGTATTTTGCAGCTGTGGCTTATTAAACTGATTGTTCGGTAATTCTCACATCTGTTAACACCTGCTTTCTTTGGGATTAGAATTATTATACTATTCTTGAAGTCTGAGGGTATTTCGCCTGTTTCATACATCTTGCTCACCAGATGGTAGAGTTTTGTCAGGACTGGCTCTCCCAAGGCCGTCAGTAGTTCTAATGGAATGTTGTCTACTCCTGGGGCCTTGTTTCGACTCAGGTCTTTCAGTGCTCTGTCAAACTCTTCACGCAGTATCGTATCTCCCATTTCATCTTCATCTACATCCTCTTCCATTTCCATAATATTGTCCTCAAGTACATCGCCCTTGTATAGACCCTCTATATACTCCTTCCACCTTTCTGCTTTCCCTTCTTTGCTTAGAACTGGGTTTCCATCTGAACTCTTGATGTTCATACAAGTGGTTCTCTTTTCTCCAAAGCTCTCTTTAATTTTCCTGTAGGCAGTATCTATCTTACCCCTAGTGAGATAAGCCTCTACATCCTTACATTTGTCCTCTAGCCATCCCTGCTTAGCCATTTTGCACTTCCTGTCCATCTCATTTTTGAGACATTTGTATTCCTTTTTGCCTGCTTCATTTACTGCATTTTTACATTTTCTCCTTTCATCAATTAAATGCAATATTGCTTCTGTTACCCAAGGATTTCTACTAGCCCTCGTCTTTTTACCTACTTGATCCCCTGCTGCCTTCACTACTTCATCCCTCAAAGCTACCCATTCTTCTTCTACTGTATTTCTTTCCCCCATTCCTGTCAATTGTTCCCTTATGCTCTCCCTGAAACTCTGTACAACCTCTGGTTCTTTCAGTTTATCCAGGTCCCTTCTCCTTAAATTCCCACCTTTTTGCAGTTTCTTCAGTTTTAATCCAACGGTCATAACCAATTGATTGTGGTCAGAGTCCACATCTGCCCCTGGAAATGTCTTACAATTTAAAACTTGGTTCCTAAATCTCTGTCTTACCATTATATAATCTATCTGATACCTTTTAGTATCTCCAGGGTTCTTCCATGTATACAACCTTCTATCATGATTCTTAAACCAAGTGTTAGCTATGATTAAGTTGTGCTCTGTGCAAAATTCTACCAGGCGGCTTCCTCTTTCATTTCTTAGCCCCATTCCATATTCACCTACTACTTTTCCTTCTCTCCCTTTTCCTACACTCGAATTCCAGTCACCCATGACTATTAAATTTTCGTCTCCCTTCACTATCTGAATAATTTCTTTTATTTCCTAATACATTTCTTCAATTTCTTTGTCATCTGCAGAGCTAGTTGGCATATAAACTTGTACTACTGTAGTAGGTGTGGGCTTCGTATCTATCTTGGCCACAATAATGCGGTCACTATGCTGTTTGTAGTAGCTTACCCGCATTCCTATTTTCCTATTCATTATTAAACCTACTCCTGCATTACCCCTATTTGACTTTGTGTTTATAGCCCTGTAGTCACCTGACCAGAAGTCTTGTTCCTCCTGCCACCGAACTTCACTAATTCCCACTATATCTAACTTTAACCTATCCATTTCCCTTTTCAAATTTTCTAACCTACCTGCCCGATTAAGGGACCTGACATTCCACGCTCCGATCCGTAGAACGCCAGTTTTTTTTCTCCTGATAACGACATCCTCTTGAGTATTCCCCGCCCGGAGATCCGAATGGGGGACTATTTTACCTCCGGAATATTGTACCCAAGAGGACGCCATCATCATTTAATCATACAGTAAAGCTGAATGCCTCGGGAAAAATTACGGCCGTAGTTTCCCCTTGCTTTCAGCCGTTCGCAGTACCAGCACAGCAAGGCCGTTTTGGTTATTGTTACAAGGCCAGATCAGTCAATCATCCAGACTGTTGCCCTTGCAACTACTGAAAAGGCTGCTGCCCCTCTTCAGGAACCACACGTTTGTCTGGCCTCTCAACAGATACCCCTCCGTTGTGGTTGTACCTACGGTACGGCTATCTGTATCGCTGAGGCCCGCAAGCCTCCCCACCAACAGCAAGGTCCATGGTTCATGGGGGGGGGGGGGGGGTGGTCAAGTATAACAGTGAAACCTACAGGCTTGGCTGACACCTGCATTTACGTTCAAGCGTGCATTTGTCGCGGTGGTGCCACACTTTTGTACGAGCCCTGTATATCGTCACGTTGACACCTACAGCACTGCCTAACTGGTGAGTTCTGCGAGTTCCAGTGAAGTAAGTAATGGACGCCCTGCTAATCCCGCAGAGCAGGACATATAGTGTAAATTGTGGAAAGGGGCCAAAGTAAGGGCAGTCAGTTACACTCTGATATACAACTCTTTAATCTGATCAAACATTACAAGATTCCAACAAAAAAAAAAAAAAATACACACAACTCCTTGGGACTTATTTACCGGCTGAAAGCAACTTTAATTAAAAAACGGCTCAAGGTCAATAACTTGAAACGCAAGCATAATCAGAAATTTAACAGGGAAGTCTTATTTTAAAACAGTTCTTAAGTTTGGCAGAAGTAAACAAATGAAATTCAAATTGGCTTAAGGCCTAACACTTAAAACTCCATAACATTAATTAATTTTTTTAAATACCAAGGGCCTTACGTGAAACAGTTCTTTAATTTAGGATGAAGGCCTTAAGAGCTAACAACTCCAATTTTTTAAAAAATTTTACGGCTAGAAGCCATACAAGTACAAACAACAATTGCAAATTAAATTTAAAAAAATAAGCAGTACACCCTAGGGCGCTCAGATGCTCGAGGATCGGCCTGTAATTCAAACACTAACGCTCGCTTAGGTGAGACAGGCAGTCAGGCCAACCATTCACGATCTGACAACCCAACCGACCGACAGTCAGCAGACCCACCGACAAGATAACTTCCACTTCACCCGACCAGGGCACAACAGGGAGTTCAACAGAACAACGTAGAAGATATTGGCGCCCACAACCAATCACACACAGAGCTGTCAAACTAAACACTGTTCTGACAGCAACAACTCGATGAGGAAACTACACTGCCTGAAATTTACGTCAACGTCCAGGGCAGGTAACCGGAACGTTAATGGCGACAAGGCAGAAGGGTGCACTTCAATTCAAATAACCAAATACAGTGAAACTCTACCAGAGGGTGGCTAGAATTTTCGAACTTGAAAACCACGTTGTTGCTCGTGGGAATATCCCAACAGCTTACAACGAACTCCAAACGACACAAAGTGAACCGTCTTGACTTGCTGGTAGGTTAAATAAAAACTCAACTTTCGTGTCCAGGGTCGGTGAGCCACGGACCTCGTAGCAATGGTAACAGCGCCACACTCTCCGACACTACGTAGAGATCACCAGCTGGCCCGGCCGAACTATGCCCCGCCTAGAACTGCTCACTGCTCCACACCAACTGACCGAATCTTCGGAGCCAGTACGCCGACAACATTTAAAATAACTTGTCAGTCAAAATCACACAAACTACACACAGTTTCACGAACACTTGCACGAAGAACTAGACAATGCTAATGGTAGTGACTGTACAATAAGAGGGACGAAACACGAGTCGGCACACACAGCCAACCCATAAGCGATCGCCTGCCAAATACACGTCACCCGGCAAGATGACGACCGACGACCAACCAAAGTCGTACCCACTCCAGTCACGTGTGTCGGCAACTGTCGGGCTAGTCGTGGCGGTCCAGACCTCTCTGCTGCCGCGCCCCGACTGAACTTGTGACGTATGCCAACTCAGACACTGCCAGGTCCCAACTAACTCACAACACATGACGACTGCGAAGTGATAACAGTCCAGCAAAGATAATACGGCAGAACCTACACTCCTGGAAATGGAAAAAAGAACAAATTGACACCGGTGTGTCAGACCCACCATACTTGCTCCGGACACTGCGAGAGGGCTGTACAAGCAATGATCACACGCACGGCACAGCGGACACACCAGGAACCGCGGTGTTGGCCGTCGAATGGCGCTAGCTGCGCAGCATTTGTGCACCGCCGCCGTCAGTGTCAGCCAGTTGGCCGTGGCATACGGAGCTCCATCGCAGTCTTTAACACTGGTAGCATGCCGCGACAGCGTGGACGTGAACCGTATGTGCAGTTGACGGACTTTGAGCGAGGGCGTATAGTGGGCATGCGGGAGGCCGGGTGGACGTACCGCCGAATTGCTCAACACGTGGGGCGTGAGGTCTCCACAGTACATCGATGTTGTCGCCAGTGGTCGGCGGAAGGTGCACGTGCCCGTCGACCTGGGACCGGACCGCAGCGACGCACGGATGCACGCCAAGACCGTAGGATCCTACGCAGTGCCGTAGGGGAACGCACCGCCACTTCCCAGCAAATTAGGGACACTGTTGCTCCTGGGGTATCGGCGAGGACCATTCGCAACCGTCTCCATGAAGCTGGGCTACGGTCCCGCACACCGTTAGGCCGTCTTCCGCTCACGCCCCAACATCGTGCAGCCCGCCTCCAGTGGTGTCGCGACAGGCGTGAATGGAGGGACGAATGGAGACGTGTCGTCTTCAGCGATGAGAGTCGCTTCTGGCTTGGTGCCAATGATGGTCGTATGCGAGTTTGGCGCCGTGCAGGTGAGCGCCACAATCAGGACTGCATACGACCGAGGCACACAGGGCCAACACCCGGCATCATGGTGCGGGGAGCGATCTTCTACACTGGCCGTACACCACTGGTGATCGTCGAGGGGACACTGAATAGTGCACGGTACATCCAAACCGTCATCGAACCCATCGTTCTACCATTCCTAGACCGGCTAGGGAACTTGCTGTTCCAACAGGACAATGCACGTCCGCGTGTATCCCGTGCCACCCAACGTGCTCTAGAAGGTGTAAGTCAACTACCCTGGCCAGCAAGATCTCCGGATCTGTCCCCCATTGAGCATGTTTGGGACTGGATGAAGCGTCGTCTCACGCGGTCTGCACGTCCAGCACGAACGCTGGTCCAACTGAGGCGCCAGGTGGAAATGGCATGGCAAGCCGTTCCACAGGACTACATCCAGCATCTCTACGATCGTCTCCATGGGAGAATAGCAGCCTGCATTGCTGCGAAAGGTGGATATACACTGTACTAGTGCCGACATTGTGCATGCTCTGTTGCCTGTGTCTATGTGCCTGTGGTTCTGTCAGTGTGATCATGTGATGTATCTGACCCCAGGAATGTGTCAATAAAGTTTCCCCTTCCTGGGACAATGAATTCACGGTGTTCTTATTTCAATTTCCAGGAGTGTATATCGATAAGCGCTGCTGCTGTCGCTGATGGGCAGGTAAGGCAACAACTCAGTGACAGCAGTAATTGAAAATTAACATAACGAGGTGGCAGTATGGTAAAAACAAGATGTGAAATAAGAAACGGCACGAACACGAGCCACGCACGGCTCAAACACGTTTAAGCCTCAGTCGGGGTGGAAACATTACAATTTCCTTCAAAAATTCATATCGGACTTACAGTCACATCAAGTGGATATACATCCACAAAATTCCAGCCGAATGTTTGCTTGGCAATACAAAGTAGCTACAGCCTGCCGTGTGCTTAATGATCCAGTTTTATATAGCCCTTGTTCTGTGACATCCCTGATGTACTCACTCTGATGACCCAAAACTTTCTAATCAGCAGTGTTACAGCGTCTTGGTCCACCTTTGGAAAGCAATATACATACAGCAGTGATTCCATGTGGCACGGGTTCGAAAAATCTTTCTCCGGTATGTGCCACTAGACGTCTAAGTATAGCCCATTCAGTTCCCATAAATTAGTAGCCAGTTGTTTGGAGGTGCAGAGACAGCACGCAACAGCGCTTCAGATGTATTCAGCTCAGAGAAATTTGATACTCAAAGACATTAACGTGAATTCATTTTCATACTCCTAAAGCCACTTGTGACGAAGCAAGCTGGGATAGTTTTAATTCCCCTCTTGTTTTGCTATCTGCATCCTTAAATTCATTTTTTTATTTCACTAATTACTATTAACATACGTGAGCATAATCTGCATTTATATAAAAGAGATAGGTAGGCTCTCAGTTTTAAAGAATGTAACACCATCTCTCATTTTGTGCTTAGTTTTATGTATGTAATTGATTTTATAATTCATTTTGACTATTCCTAGTTAGTATCTTTCATTATAGGACAAAAGCAGTAATTATTTCGTAAATCAAATACTATTGTTGAAATATAAACAAATATAAATTCTGTAATAATTCTAACCACTTGGAAGACGAAATTCTAGTGTTCTTAAAGTATCTGTTTGGTTCTAGTCGGAAACATGTTAGCAAATCCAGCCCTTAACTAATTCCAAAATAATTCACAGTTTTGTCAAAAGTATTGTTTGCGCAATTGTATTTGTTAATGTCCTGATTTAAACAAATAATTAGGCTTAACCGTTGTAGTAGGAGAAACTGTTAACACAAACGAATCTTTCGATGTGTTCAGTCAATTTAATGAGTTAAGTTTTAATTGTAAGTTCTGTAAATTTAGTTTCGAACAATATGTAGTTTCAGGGCCTATTGTTGTGGTGATATATAAGGGCCCAATTTTCTCTCACAAGACAGGCAGTCCAGGGCCGAGTTTCAAACGGGAACCCTGTGTTGGTTAGAACAACAACAATGCTTCAACTTAACTGTGGAGTAAGTGTTAAACAATTAGGCCGTGTGTAAAAGCAATGACAGTGCCTGTTCCATACATACCTAATTATTCTTCAAGAACTGTGAACTTTGTGGTTAGGTTTCACCGCTCATTGATGTTCAACCATAAACTATTGTAGGAGTATGTGGATGGTTCGCCTACAAACCATTAATGAGGCTTACGGAAAGTTTAAACCATTGCGTACTGGCCATAAATATATAACTGTGTATTATTATGGGTCTTGAAAAGTGAAATAAAAGTACTGTGGAACGTAACTGGGCATCTGTCGGCTACATCATTTAAAGCAGACAGTGGTGGAATCCACAAACTCCATTTTTCACCCAGTGTGGTAATGTAGTACGTCGACACCGAAGACAATCAACAAACGAAAGAGATAAATAAAGCAGGTGGAACCGCTACATGTGGAGCCCTGGCAGGTGAGGATATTGTACGAACCACAATAAACAAGGACTCGCGAACTTTGAAAAGTGAAATCAAGAGCAGTTTACAGTGCAGCGGTGCAATCGCAATCAGCGCTGGAGTTTCGTAAGGAAGAAGATGCAGCCGCCAATCAACGAGCGAATTCTATGGAAGCAGCCATTGAGTACAAGAGCAGCCAGTCAGCACACAGGTGGGCACAGCTGACTGGAGGTAAACAAGACGCCTCGCAGAGAGAATTACAGCGCGCAACAGACGATGAACCAAGAGGACAACCACAACAGCTGCAGCTGCAGCAGAGCAGCAGAACAAGTCGAGTAAATGAGAATAAGGTAATTTAATACAAACAACTGTTTTTATGAAGTGATACATAATGAGTGGCCTTAACGAACAAGACAGTGTGACTAAGAACAAAACTGTAGAGGTTAAGTTTTTAAGTGAACAGAGAGATCTAAGCGTGCCTGGTTCTGTAGACAGTGACGATTATAAATAAAAAATAAATGTGACTTTGAAGGATGGGGACGAAAGTCCTATTGTAAAGAGCGAAATGGACAAGAACAGTACTGAAGTGAGTGTGATCGTGGAAGCAATGGTAAGGCAAATTATGAGTTGTTTGAGAAATATGAGTATGAAAAAAGATATTAGCTGAGTGAAAAAGAAAACTGATAGCATTAGAACTGACATGGTTAACTTAAACGATGAACTGAAGAAAGAAATTAAAAAGAGAATCAAGGTAGTTAGCGCTAACACTTCAGAATTCAATAAGACATTTGATGCAGTAGTTAAAGATTGTGGAAGGTAACATTGAGTAGTAAATGTGTAGAAGAGAGAGAGAGAGAGAGAGAGACTTTGTGATGGAAATTGTTGGAAGGTGGAGGTTTTTGAGAAACAATGTGCTGAAAATAGAGTTAAACTTGATCATATTGGAGATGATTCAGAAACTGATTTAGGAACCAAGTGTGCAATAATGGTAGAGGAAAAACTGGAAAAAGTAAATGAAATTGTTGATTCAAAATTGACTGAAATAAATGAAAAGTGGAAGTACCAAATACAGAGCATAGCGTAAGTGAAATTGTGTTTGATTCTGACTGTAAGTGTAGTGATGATAGCAATGACGAATCCAGTAGTGATGAGACGGGTATTTGAATCTATAATTGATAATGGGGGCAATGTGTTAAGTAAAGAAAGAATGAAGGAGGATAATGATAGGCCTAATGAGGAGATAGAATTTGAGAGTGGTAATAATGAAGATTACCACGCTATTTGTCATTTGAATGAGCGTGATAATCATTTTGGTAGGCACGATGATAGTTTTTCCAGGGAAAAGATTAATGAGGATTTGTTGTATGAGCAAGATCACATGGTAAACAAAAAGGAAGTGTGGCACCCTGAAATAAAAGCAAGTGTACAGGGCATACATGTTAAGTGTTTACTAGACAGTGGTAATCATTTGAACGGCATGTCACAGGCATTATGTGAATCTATTAAGAATACGGAGAGTATAGTAGTAAGGCATGTTTCTCGAATAAGAATTATTGATGCTACTTGTAAGCTATGAAAGAGTGTGAAACAAGAGGTATTATTAAATGTAGAATTGTCAGGACAGCTGTTTAAATACAATTTCTTGGTAAATCAAAATCTCAGCATTGATGTAATATCTGGGACTAGTTTACTGTGCAATTAGCAAGTAGGGGTTCAACATTCTGTGCTGGATTCATTATGTGGCGATAATGCTTACCCCATCTGTCAGTCTCATTTTTCATGTTTCCCGAGGAAGTCAAACTCTTCTCCTATCCTATCTGTAGTTTATAAGTAAACCATAAACATCCATTCTTTGACTGTCATGTGATTTTGTGCTGTAGGATTCTTTAATATAGAAATATTGTAGAAAAATTTTCTCTAGAGTTATCTGTGTGTTTATGTATATTATGTTATGTTAGTTATAAGTAATGCAGTCTTAAGAGGATGGAAGAAAGTAAGTTGGTACCATGGTTAAGAATTTTCTCTCAGACACATAGAAGGTAAACTGAAAATTAAAGGTGTCAACATATATGGAAGATAATTAACATCTGAAGTAATCAGCTCATTGTTGTAGCAACAGAGGCAATATGCAGTAAAAACCTTGTTAAATATGAGGTCTTAATACTAATTGTGGTATAATAGAAGTGTTTGTGTTCGGTGCAATCAGTATGTGTGAGACAACTGCCTACCTATACAACTGTGTCATGGTACAGCCTTTTCTAACATTAAGGAATTACTACTTCAAACATAGTTGCCTGGAGTAATGTGTGTGGAATGTATAAGCAATATTTGTAAGTATATCGCCCTCCAGGTTGGAATACAGTGAAATAATAGTTTGTCTAAGTGATGATTTTGTCTGATCGGTAATGAAAGTTAAGTTTGCCTAAGCATAAGGATTGGTTGCTGTGGAGTTTTTTTCTGTAGGATTAATTTTGAATTAGATAAGTAGAGCAGCTGTTTATTTATCAGATAGTGAAACAATAATGAAATAATAAAGTAATGAATAATGTTAGGGTATTAATGGTTAGGGAGCCTGTCTCTGCAGTAGGGATATTTTTTGAGAATGCACTCCACTGGTTAACAACGTAAGAAATTTGAGTGAAATAATGGTTCTGGCAGACATTTTTGAGTAATGAAAAAGATAACCGTATACAAACAAATGTGGTGTAACTTTATTGATGATCTAAAATTTGAACTAGGCAACATTGGGTACTGTTTATATTGTGCAATTCATGACACGGCAGTCGGGAATGAGAGCTTGACATAAAGAGCAATATTTTAGTGAAGTACAAGTAATATAATGCTACATCATTAGATCTATACGTTATATGAAAACTTCTGTTTGTGTGTAGAGGAATTATAAGCTTAAAATAGTATTACTGGAATGAAGAACAATAAGTCTGCTGAGTAACCGACAACTGTGATGCGAGACTGATGTGAATATTCTGACAGGTCAGCTATTTGGTAACACTTTGTGATGATTTAATTTTCTGGTTGAATGAGATTAGTGCTCAGAGTTTAATGGGGAAATAGGGGCAATGATTTGGTTCAACTTCCACCTCCTTAATATTGGTTTTGAATAATAATTAAGTTATGTGATGATGACTATTTTTTATGATTTAATGATTAGTAAATCTATGCTACTCCATATCTGAGTTTTTACTAGAGGTAATGCACATCTGGAGTTTTTGCTATTTTGGGAAAAGAAAAGAGATCCAAATTTTTCGAATTTAATCATTTTCAGACAGTTATGATTTAAAATAATGTTTTGTAGTCTAATATGCACTTGATTTAAAATTTTTTCTAAGCCACACCTTTCATACTACAGTCAATTTAAGTGCTAATTATTGTAATGTTACGAAAACTATGCAGTATATTTATTTATTATGTAATGACTGTCTTTTGGCATTAGTGTTAAACATTTTTTAGACCTAAGTAGAGGTATAAGTGTAAGGGTATTTTGTCTCATTTTTTCATGTACTGTGGTGGAGAAGAACCAGCTCTGAGGGAAGCGATATCAGTGCATTTACTTGCTAACAGCCACTTGAACCTATTGAAGGCGTGGACAGCTTGGTGAGAAAGTGTGCAAAAGCTTATTAGAAGTGTGATTTTCTATCAAAAAACAGAACTGCAATGCGCTGTATGATTTAGTTTTTTTTTCAATGCATGAGGACTTGTTTTGTTTAGTAAGACAGGACTTGTACAGAGTTGTGTTTTAAAATGTAATCCATATTTAACCCAAAAGTACATCTCTTATGATGAAGATGAATAAATTTAAGTTAACCCCATTTTTCAGCCAGTGTAGCAACGCAGTACGTCAACACCGAGGACAATAAACAAACGAAAGAGATAAATAAAGTAGGTGGAACCGCTACACACTGCTACCCGATTCTGGTTGTGTGACATTGATTATCTTGGTGCAAGATGCCAATGCCGTTAGGAAGATATCGATCACGAAGGGGTGCACATGGTCTGCCACAATATTCGTGTATTCCACAGGTAACAGGGAGCCTTCCGTTATTACCATATGCCCATGGATGCCCATGTGAATGTGCTCTATACCGTAATGCTGTGCCCACCTGCCCGTGTCCGTGGCGCTATACAAATCTGGAACTGCTGTTCACCTGGATGACAGCGTATCTCGACACTGCTGCTGACCAGAAGCAACCAGAATCGCATTCTCCGACCAGTTCTCATTGACTCGTTGTCCAGTCTCAACGATTCTGTACCCACAGCAACCTCGGTTGACGATGTTATTGGGTCAACATGTGCAAACACGGACACATCTCCTACAGAGCCTCAAGTATGCTGAACAGTGTCATCCAAAACACATGTGCATGCTGCAGCATTGTACTTTATCGTCAAATATTCCACAGATCACTGACTATTCTATTTCACAATTCGAGGAGCCTATGACCTGCACATCCTGTAATGTGACACGGACGTCCGAAATCTGGTCACCTACTCGTAATCTCAACCACCTTCCAGCGATGCTCGCTGCAGTAGCAAGCCACAGTGTCTAGTGAAAACCCGTGCAAGCAGCCCAACATTGCACGCTCTCAGCTCTCACCACGTGTGCCAAAAGGACTGTGTACTGCGGATTTGGGTTTATTCAGCGAAAGACGATACGAAAGCCGAAAGCTTGGCAAGGGAACTGAATCACCGGCTAAAATTCTTTCATGAGATTGTTTAACACAGTCAACAAATATTGCAAACAATTGCAGATTTTGCACAACGTTGGATTAACAGTTGCATACCAATTGGTGTGGGGGGGGGGGGGCAGTAACTGACCACAACGAAGTTTTTAGGCTAAAACTCCTGTCGTGTTCAGTAGTTTATTTAATAAATACATAACATTTATCGTAATTATAATTACTACAATCGACAATAAGGACAGCTTTTGGTTTACACTCATTGTTCAGTTATAGCGATTGTTATAACTGAAGGTGTAGCAGGTCAACAATCATCACTTGCAGTCAACCGGTAAACAGTGTGGTGAGTGGAAGGTAATATCTTTGTGGCATTTAACAGAATGTACAAGAAGATGAAATTGACAGATGACGAAATTAGAAATTTGCTTGAGAGTTCGACAATGAATTTAGTGGTGAACTATCCGAAAGCTCAAGCAGTGAAACTGAAGATGTAGTCATGGAAATTCCAGATCAAGTAGTTTCTGGCAGCAGCGAGTTGGATGAAAAAGAACAGGGTAAGTATTGATTTTTATTACTTTTTGCAGATATTTTGTAGTATATTAGGATGTGTGTCTCGGTAGAGTGCTTAGTTTGCTAGTGTTCGGTTCTGTTTTCCTATTTTTATACATATTCAACCAACAAGAAGACGACCCAGGCCGAAAGCACAAATTGATCAACTTGAAAACGACATGGTGGCCCCGTAAAGTATGATATGGAAGAGAAGCCCTTACATAAATCAAAGGAGGAGGTCTGTAGCTAACGTAGTGAGAACCCCGAAAGGAACTAAGCCAGGGATAAAACCTGATACAAAAGCTAAAGCTTTTCTCATGTACTTCGATGATAACATCCTGGATAACATTTTGATTTGTACCAATCAAAAGCTTGGAAATCTTACGAAATCATGTGAAGATATTTTCATAAAAAATTCGAAAGCATTTGAAAGGGAAGAAATTGTGTCAGCAATTGGAATTATATTGAACTACGGAGTCCATAGACAGAACAAGGGCAGTTTACGTGATACATTTAGTAAAGGAAACTTTCCGATGTACCGAGCTTCATTTTAGGAGCATAGACTAGGGCTCTTACTGAAGTGCTTGCGTTTTGATGATGCTCTAAAGCGAGCAGCTAGAAAACAGACCGACAAATTTGTTCCTATCATGGATATATGTAACATGATAGTAAATTTCCTGAGTTTTACGATCCTAGTAAGTCAGTCACAGAGGATGAAGAACTTGTGACCTTCCATGGGCGATGCCCATTCAGGCTATATATTCCAACAAAACCAGGAAAATATGGAATAGAGGTGAACCTGTTATGTGATTCAGATACGAAATACTGCTTCGCTGTGGATCTCTACGCTGGAAAGCACGCTAATGAGAAGATCCATAACAGTGGCCCTGAAATAGTTAGAAGATTGATTGAAATGTCTAACTTGAAACTATCTGGAAGAAATGTTACCATGGACAGAAAATTCACTACCGTTCCACTCGCATCTGATCTTTGCCTAAGAAAGGAAAGGTTGTTACAGTATTGTCAACCCAACATCATGATATGAATGTGACGGAATAGAAGCCAGATATCATCTTATTCTACAATTGTACAAAGTCAGGAATGGATACATTCCATAAGTGTGTAAGAACGTACAGCTACCGTCGAGCAACGCGTCGATGGCCAATGGCGGTGTTTTTCAACTTGATTGACATTGCAGCATACAATTCATATGTTGTATTTCAAGATACACACAAGGAATGGACAAAGAATTACCCGACAAAGAGTTCTGAAAGAAAGAAGTACCTGAAAGATCTTGGTCGTGAACTTTGTGGCCCCAACATGAAAAGACGCGCTCAAAATGCTGTAGGCCTACACTCAAAATCCACTACAGCGTTATCAACTTTTGGGTATGAGTGCAATCAAAATCAAGGTGCTGTGAGCAGAAGAAACAGCGTTACGGAGCCGCGACGGAAAGTAACACGTGCAGCTGTGTATAATCTGCCAAAGAAAGGACGCTGTTACTTATGCGCCAGAAGCAAAGACCGTAAGTACATGAAGGCACTTCTTGCAGGACGTATATCTGCCCTGCACGCACCAAGTAAGAAGAAGTAGTTCGTATTGTAAAGTGTTCTGAATGTGAATCTGAGTAATCCTTGTAATTGTGAAATTAATACAAATAAATGTAAAAAACTATTTATTTTCACTAAAAATGTCCCAGAAACCCTTTCCCAGTAATAATCATCAACATTTTAATCTTCCAATCTACCAAAATTATGGAAATACATAGGTAATGTGATTTATCCTAGATAGAGAATGTGTGATGGTTGTGGGGTCAGTCGCTGACCCCTCCCATTGGTGTTGGCCAGTGCAACATACAGCATTGGTACGCAACTGTTAAAGATAGGGTATGCCTACGGGTACTCTGTCCAGAGAAACTGTTAGATGAGTAAACCCAGCAACGCGCCACCCAAGGGCTCGCTACAGCCGCAACGAGAAGAGCATCCGCTAGATAAGCTCTTTATCGATTACGTCGGGCCCCTTCCACGGAACAGGAAAGGAAACCGTTATATCATAGTGGTCGTAGATACCTTTTCTAGGTTTTCGTGGTTGATTCCAAGCCGATAGGTGACAGCGCCGATAGCTATTACCCACCTCACGAATATTTTTTGTTGGTTTGGGCCCCCGTGGGCATTGGTCAGTGATAACGCTCCCATTTTTGTCTCTAGGACATTTAAGCAATTTTGTTTTAGCATCGGGATTAAACACACAATCACTACCCAGTACTACCCTCAAGCATCATTCGCCGAAAGGATGAACCGCAGCCTGAAGTCGGCAACAATCATTAACCATCATAAGTCTCCAGCTGGTGGTATACTAGCTTACAGTGGCTGAACTTGGCCTTCAATTTCGCGAAACACGAGGCTTTCATGGCAACCCCTGCTGCCCTCCTCTTCCCTTACCCTGTCAACTCTCCTCCGACAAATTTGTGGGAAATTAACGACCTCCTATCCATTTCTATCGCTCCTGAGGTCCTTAGGGGAAAACTGGCAGCATGCACAAACTGATATTGACATGGCCCTTTGCCGTCAAGCGGAGCGCCCCTTCCAGGGAAAGGTGGGTGGTCTGGTCTACGTCAGGAATGCGGTCAGGTGTGCTGTGTGGGGTCTGGGGAAGTTAGTTCCATGTTTCTGAGGACCATGCCTGATTGTGAGGGTTTTGGGGCCGGCCAACCTGCTGGTCAAACATCCGACCACTGGTAGGACCTTTAAGGTGCACGTCCACCAAGTCAAGCCTACCAGTTGATTCTGCCCGCTTGCTGCCTCCTCAGTTGGTTTGTGCTTAAGGGCAGGAGGCTGAGCTGTGGCGCCGTATTTCAGTTCGCTTGGGTCTTATCTGGCGCCAATGGCTCGAGTTTGCTAACGATTTACTATTTTTTCAGTAAGCATCTTTGCTCGTCGTCGGCCTAGGAGGAAGTGCTGCTGGCTATGTGGTGTGTCTCTAGGTGGGAAGACAGCTGGTTTGAGACAGCGGAGTTTCACGGTGAGAGCCGAGTTGTTTGTGACATGGGTTCCTGTGTGACAGCTGAGTTGGGCTGTTTGAGCCAAGTTGGTCTGCGAAAGCCACATCCGTCTGACACGGGAAATTGGCTGTTGGCCGAGTGATGTGTGGGGCGTGTCGGTCGCATCCGCCAGCTAGTGTGGGCCTCCGGCTGTGGAAAGGGGCAACTTTCTGGCCGTCCGCTCGTTGATAGTGGCACGGCAATTCATCGGGTAGTATGGACTGCCACTTCACATTGCTCATAGCCTGGTTTGTCTGCTTCACCCTGGACCTATCTGCCGGTTACGCCATACGACTGTTTGTTCAGAAATTACCATCTCAAGACACCTCTTGCATCCATGCAGCGCCGACACCTTACACAAGATGAGTACTAAGTGTGTCTGAAAAGAGCAACTTTGTAGTCATGTTTCTCCAGTCTGTGGTTTTAAGATTCAAATTGCAAATTTCACATGAAATTTTCTTCTTTTTCTTGTTATTATTAAAAGCATGTTATGTTTCTCCAAATCTTGGCCTTAAGATTTAAACTGTAAATTTCACCTGAACTTTTACATATCTGGCTCTTTTCTTATTATTATTATTAAAAGCATATTATATTACTCCAAACTGTGGTGTTACGATTTAAATTGCATATTTCACCTGAAATTTTGCGTAGCTGGTCCTTTTATTATTATTATTTTATTATTATTAAAAGCATGTTATATTTCTTTCAAAATATGGTTTTAACATTTAAATTGTAGTATTTATTTCTTTGATTTTAAGTTAAAATTCAACTTATCAATAAATTGTTACTTGCATGAAATAACAACCAGTTGATTTTTGGGCCTGGTCCTTCCCGTTTTCCGTAACTCCCGATTGTCCGGTTCAATCTCTATCTGCAAGGTCACTGTCACTAGAATATCCTAATAAAACAGTTTATAACATTAATAATAATAACAAAAATAATAATTACATGTGGCTAGTCTTCTATTGGGCGTTACTTGGGCGACTTGTGTGTTGCTGCTGCACCCCAGTTAGCCAAAAGGGGAAAGGTTGCCTACAATTCCGAACCATCCGTCGTTCCTGGTGGCTCGCCACGTCATTGAGATGTGGAGGGTATATTAAAGGCAGGCAGGAAATATCTGAATATCCACGATAGGACCCGATGTAGACTAAGGCGACATGGAGGAATTGCCCCAACTGAAGATTCTAAATTCTGAGACAACGATATATCAGCCGACGCCACACCGGCCACAGACACCCAGGCGATCCCGACCATTCCCAGAGATGTCGTAGCACAAGCTCACGCCGAACAACGGTGTCAGTTTGTTACGGACAATTTAGAAGAAAAGATCTAGAAATTAGGTGTTCGTAGCCTCGAGGGAGTTCATATCACTTTGTCCAACTCCTGTGGGATATTCAGCTCATATTCTTAATGAGGATGTGAACTGCAGGTGTATCCAACCAATACGGGTAACTGAAAGAACGAAGTAAAAGAATTGATATCCAGAACTCAGAACTACCGAGTGTGTGTATTTTCACCATGTAACCCTAACTGTAAAATATCATGTTTTTTTAAAAAAATCTGTGTTACTGGTGGTGCTATGCAGGCTTCACAGATGTGCCAAGAAATACATATAACATTCTTTCGATAGTAAACAAAGAATATTGCTAACACTGTCACACATATTCTCAACCTACGATGTGGTTGCATTATGGGACCTTCTGATCATCATTATTGAAACTGGTTTAGATATTTTTTCAAGGTGAGTGCCAACAACTGTTACGTACTTTTTAAAACGTATGACTCACAGTTGCTTAATTGTTTTTTATTGTCATAACCAGTTTCGTTTTACACCATCATCATGGTGTTTGTATAAATCAATACAGACCATCAAGCAAATAAAAATGTATAAAATCTAACAAAAATATATATAAACCAAAATATTAAATAGAAATTGGTATGAAATAACAGAATTTAAAATATTAGCAGTTACAGAATTGTATCATTCTGTGCTCCATTTACGGATAAAGGTCAATAAAAATGAAAACCTGTTATTTTATTGTATGTAAAATGTATAGAGGAGGAAACAAATAAATGTTATCATAACGATAAATTTTCTAGTGACTTGGACCACTGATGAAGTAAATAGAGCGATGGAAGGGGGATATAGGATTTTAGAAATGTTTGAAGTATGGAATTTTAAAAATTAAAGCAAGATTTTGTTTAAACATTATGTAAAAGATTTTATAAAAGTAAAATTAGAAACCAGTCCACATGATTTTGACCCAAAGAGTTATATAAAAAGCCGTAAAAAAAGCTAGACATGTATTAGATCCTGATAAGATAGAAGAAAACTCAGGAAAACGAGCAGCTGCTGCGGAAAATTTGGACAATGACAAAATATGAGTTAAGCTGACCATGTCACAGATCTGAAAAATTCTATGAGATACTTTTACATGACCGCTTACATAATATAGATATTAACGTTATTAGTGAGAAAGTGGTACAGATAAAGAAAATAACACAGCTTCAAGTACCTTCAAAGCAGCTTTCACTACAACAAACGCAAGGCTTAGATTACACGAAATACTAGATAAGCTGGGGAAGATATTTATTTTGATACAGATTCTATAGGGGACCATGATAATGGAACAAAGAGAACAGCAACAGAATGCATGTTAGGGAAATGGACTAATGAGTTAGGAAATAACTGGATTACAAATTAGGCTTCAATGGGAGCTAAGGGTCAATTTTTTGAAAAAATGATAAGAGCACCGTAACGAAGCAAAGGGGTTTACCTTAGATTACAAAACGTTCAGAAGTTGAATAGTTAATCAATTATGAAATTAAAAGAACTGGAGAAAAGATACAATTAGAGTACAGTCTGATAATAATAGATGTTAATATTAAAAATTTAATAAAAAAGTAACTTTAAAAAGAAGTCTTTTTTCAGTATGACAAAACAATAGTGATAGAAAATTATAATACGCTTCCATATGGATATTAATTGGCCTAAAATTTGATTTTCACATGCCCATTCTCCTCTTTGAAACATAAAACTATTATATCAACTGTAAATATGTTACATATATTAGATTTACATAATCTGATATAATTTATTGTAACTTTTAATTTTTTAATCAAATTTTTTGTACGTATGTCCGTTCACTTTCAGTGCATGCACATATTCTACTTTAATGCGTTCAACGAGACCACATAATGCACGGCCGCGTTCCCTTCCTTGATGTATTGGTCTGGAGTAAGGTTGATGGTACACTGAGACATGCTGTTAACAGGAACCCTATTCACACTGACTAGTGTCTACAGATTAATAGTTGTCACCATCAGGCTCAGCGTGAAGGGGTATTTAGCAGCTTGGTTCATAGAGCCCACGTCATTAGAGACCCTGAGGAATTGTCAGCTGAATCAACCCAAATTTAGGTCACCTTCCGTCAGAATCGATAAAGTAAAAAGAGGATAGCACGTGCGTTGCGCTACCGATCAACACTGCACCAGGTGAGTGATGCCGATATCGAATTGGCACCGAGATCTACGGCCTTTCTGCCGTACGCAGGTAGCATCTCGAAAACAATAGATCGCATTTTGCGGAAATTGATGTGAAATGTGTTTTCCTACCTCTATCCAAGATTAGGTTCCTTTTAGGTCATCTTAAGGATGATCCTGGTTTGCATAGAACGGGTGTCTATCGTATTCCATGCAGCTGTGGCATGTCATATATTGGTCATACTATTAGGACCGTTGAGGACCGTTGTACTAAGCATAAACGTCAGACACGCTTGCAACAGCTGAGCAAATAGTCTGTAGCGGAACATTGTCTTGGCGCCGGTCATCCTATGGAATATAACAACATGTTGATTCTGGCAGGCGCTTCCAGCTATTAGAATAATGATATTAAGGAAGCAGTTGAGATTACTTTAGCAGGTAACATAGTAAATAGAGATGGAGGTTTTTGCTTTAATTATGCGTGAAATCCTGCTCTATCCAGGTCAAAAAACAGACGGACAGAGTTAATGCAACCACACTCGTTGCTTAGTAATTTTCGCTATCCACAATTTCTCGCGTTGGTTATCTTTTGTTGTGTGGTGGCGTTAGTGTTTACAATATGTGTGTGTGTGTGTGTGTGTGTGGGTTATACCATTCCGGAATTGCTCTGCAAATAGAGGTTTAAATTCACTTGCACACTGCCTACTTGCCGCTGCTTTGTGTTGAAAATGACAGGATGTTCACCTTCGGCGGTTGCCGATAATGTCGCCTGGTTGCATTCCCGGCAATTATTTGAAGAAACAGTAATCTTTAGTTTTTGCGGAGACTGACACTCGGGAATGACATAGGTTGGGAAACGGAATACGTGCGCCACGTCTCATAGTGCGTTTGGTAAAATAAATATTTACAAAACCCGCCTGATGTCGATGGCAGCGGTTCTGTTCTGCAGCTTTTAGATCCGGAGATGGTCTATTTGGGTCGAAGTGAGCCACATCAACAAAAAAGTGATGTAAATTGTGCTGTATTTAGAGAAGCCTAGCTCATAGTCACACGTAACAAAGAACGTTTTGCCACTGCGATAAACAAATTGCATTGTCTTGGAGGGACAGTTTGTTCACCAACGACAGTTCGGGAATTCACTCAAGTCTGGCCTTATCTGCGGAAGATCTGATGCTCTAAAACTCAGTTTCGAGCAGGACACGTTGCAACTTTCAATAAACCACTAGAAGTTATCTTCAAAGGGTGGGGAAGTACTGTATGACTTAGTTATTGCTTGTTTAGTGCGTACTGTCATAGCTACCTGCCAGGTGGTTAGCCTTAAGCATCGTTACTGTCACCCAACATTTCTAGGAAAAGGAACTAATCTACTGCATGTTGCCTTATGGTTCTGCATCACACGAGTACATATCTTAATAATACAGAATGCAGCCTTACCACTTTTACACTGATCAGGCAGAACATTATGCCTACCTACCTAAGAGCCGGTATGACCGTGTTTGGCACCGATGACAGCGGCGACGCGTCGTGGCATCGAAGCAATGAGGCCTTGGTAGGTGCTAGAGGCGCTACATCTGCATACCCAAGTCGCCTAATTCCCGTAAATTCTGGGGTGGGGGTGATGAGCCCTGACGCCACGTTCAATCACACCCCAGGTGTGTTCGATCGGGTTCAGATCTGGCGAGTTAGGGGGCCAGCACATGATTTGGAACTCGCCACTGTGTTCTTCAAACCACCGCATTACATTCCTGGGCTTGTGACATGGAACATTAACTGGTTGAAAAATGCCTCTGCCTTCGGGAAACATGATCGTTATGAAGGTGTGTAAGTGATCTTGGCCGTCATGTTGCCTTGCATGAGCCCCACTGAAGCCAAGGATGCCCACGTCAATGTTGCCCAGAGCGTGATGGAGACACCGCCAGATTGTCTCCGCCCCGCAGTAAAGGTGTCAAGGAGCTGTTGCCAAGGAAGACACGGATTGGAGTGTTCGGTGCACTGGTGTTCAGACACGCTTGTACCCTGCCCAGTATTAAGGTCAGATGTTAGTTCCGCCACAGTTCGTCGCCTGTCCTGTTTTACCAGTCTGCCCAGCCTTCGACGCCCGACATTTGTAATGATGGGTGGCCGCCGGATCCCACGTGTCTGGAAATGGTTTCAAATGGTTCAAATGGCTCTGAGCACTATGGGACTTAACAACTGAGGTCATCAGTCCCCTAGAACTTAGAACTACTTAAACCTAAGGACATCACATACATCCATGCCCGAGGCAGGATTCGAACCTGCGACCGTAGCGGTCGCGCGGTTCCAGGCTGTAGCGCCTAGAACCGCTCGGTCACTCCGGCCGGCAGACATGGTTTCACCCTGGTTTCCCCACGTGTTGAAGACGCTCACGCAAGACTCCTCGAACATACAATAAGTCGTGGAGTTCCCTTAATGCTCGTACAGAGCCTCCGTCCCATCACAGTCTGTCCTCGGTCATACACAGACCGCGCGTCTTCCTCATTCTACACACGAACAGCACGCGCACTGATGTTACATGCTCCGGGCGTGTGTCTGACTAGCACTCATTCCTCGCCAGGTGACGCTGCTATCGTCTGGACTGGTGTATATCGGTTGCAGGTCGGTGGTCATATTATTCTCGTTGATCAGTGTATCTTATACTATGTCCAGTTCTTACTTACCTGATGGCCCGTGTGCAGTGATATGGGTGTCGTTGGTAGTTGTGTTGCTGCTTCTACTCCGTATCAACATCCTGCTGGTCAGAAACATGGCGATACAAATGACCAGGACTACCAACAAGACGGCGAGCGATATTCTACTGATCAGTCTCTTTTCACGCCACCAACCGTGACGTGTCACACCCGTACTACCTGGAGATTGTAAAAAAAGAAAAAAAAACGTAAAAAAATAAACTTTAAACGAAACTCAATCACAACATTGAGAGTGAGGAGACCACATGTTTTCCTTTTTGTGATGCTCCTGCAGCCATGATCTCTGAAGATGTGAAATGTTTTAGCTGATTGATTACGATTCCGACATGAGGTACGGCGCATCAAAACTACAGACGTCGTAGCAAAAGTACGGAAACCCCGCGAGTGATGCGTGCTTGAACAAAAGTGTAGATGCTAGGCAAGTCTGGGGGAGCGCTGTTGTGCTCAGTCACGAACGGTAACTGCCGCGATGTCTTCAGTACATTGCAAGTGTCTCTCGTAAGGACCACGGTGTTCTGTGTAGTTCTAAGTGCATTATGTCTACATCTACATCTACATACATACTCCGCAATCCACCATACGGTGCATGGCGAAGGGTACCTCGTACCACAACTAGCATCTTCTCTCCCTGTTCCACTCCCAAACAGAACGAGGGAAAAATGACTGCCTATATGCCTCTGTACGAGCCCTAATCTTATCTTATCTTTGTGGTCTTTCCGCGAAATGTAAGTTGGCGGCAGTAAAACTGTACTGCAGTCAGTCTCAAATGCTGGTTCTCTAAATTTCCTCAGTAGCGAATCACGAAAAGAACGCCTCCTTTCCTCTAGAGACTCCAACCCGAGTTCCTGAAGCATTTCCGTAACACTCGCGTGATGACCAAACCTACCAGTAACAAATCTAGCAGCCCGCCTCTGAATTGATTCTATGTCCTCCCTCAATCCGACCTGATAGCGATCCCACACGCTCGAGCAGTACTCAAGAATAGGTCGTATTAGTGTTTTATAAGCGGTCTCCTTTACAGATGAACCACATTTTCCCAAAATTCTACCAATGAACCGAAGACGATTATCCGCCTTCCGCACAACTGACATTACATGCTTATCCCACTTCATATCGCTCTGCAATGTTACGCCCAAATATTTAATCGACGTGACTGTGTCAAGCGCTACACTACTGATGGAGTATTCAAACATTACAGGGATATTTTTCCTATTCATCTGCATTAATTTACATTTATCTATATTTAGAGTCAGCTGCCATTCTTTACACCAATCACAAATCCTGTTCAAGTCATCTTGTATCCTCCTACAGTCACTCAAGGACGACACCTCCCGTACAACATCATCAGCAAACAGCCGCACACTGCTATCCAACCTATCCAAAAGATCATTTATGTAGATAGAAAACAACAGCGGACCTACCACACTTCCCTGGGGCACTCCAGATTATACCATCACCTCCGATGAACACTCACTATCGAGGACAACGTACTGGGCTCTATTACTTAAGAAGTCATCGAGCCAGTCACATACTTGGGAACCAATCCCATATGGTCGTACCTTAGTTAGGAGTCTCCTGTGGGGCACTGAATCAAACGCTTTCCGGAAGTCAAGGAATATGGCTTCCGTCTGATATCCTCCTTCCATGGTTCGCAAGATATCATGTGAAAAAAGGGCGAGTTGCGTTTTGCAGGAGCGATGCTTTCTAAATCCGTGCTGATGCACGGATAGTAACTTCTCTGTCTCAAGGAAATTCATTATATTCGAACTGAGAATACGTTCGAGAACCCTGCAACAAACCGATGTTAAGGATATTGGTCTGTAATTTTGAGGATCCGTCCTTCTACCCTTCTTATATACAGGCGTCACCTGCCCTGTTTTACAGTCGCTCGGGACTTTACGTTCGGCAAGAGATTCGCGATAAATGCAAGCTAAGTAAGGAGCCAATGCAGTAGAGTACTGTCTGTAAAATCGAATTGGAATCCCATCAGGACCTGGCGATTTATTTATTTTCAACCCATTGAGTTACTTCACAACCCCAGGGATGTCTATTACTATGTCCTCCATACGGGAATCTGTACGAGACTCAAACGGCTGTATGCTTGTACGATCCTCCTGCGTGAAAGATTTCTCAAATGTTAAATTTAAAATTATAACTTTCGCTTTGCTGTCTTCCGTTGCCAGGCCAAACTGATCACTGAGTGACTGGACGGAAACCTTCGACCCGCTTACCGAGTTTACGTAAGACCAGAATTTCCTCGGGTTTTCAGCAAGATCTTTCGCTAAGGTATGACGGTGGTGGTGGTTGAATGCTTCGCGCATCGCTCTTTTTACAGCAGCATGAATCTCTACTAACTTTTGCCTGTCCTCATTCTCCCGATCTTTCTTGTACCGCGAGTGCAACTGCCTTTGCTTCCGGAGCATTCTCCGAATTGCGCTGTTAAACCACGGCGGGTCTTTTCCGCCGTAACCCACTTTTTTGGCACATACTTGTCCAATGCGTGATTTACAATGTGTTTAAAATTTGCCGATAATTCTTCCGCGTCCATCGTACCGGAAGTAAATGAAGTCGATTCATTTACTAAGTGGGAGCTATGTACATTCGAACGGTGCCACATTGGGTGCTCGAATAGTGGGTGCTTCCGTGAACAAGGCAGCCAAACTGTTTGGTATTTCAAGAGGAATCGTATAGAAAAATCGTATCGAAAAATTAAAATGAGGTTTAAATGATAGTGACGGACGCTAAATGAAGGAGATTATGCCGACAAGTAAGACAGCTGCAAAGATCAATGTGGAACTGACTATCGCGCTCGCGAACCCTGGCAGCAATGAAACAACACGAAGGGAGCTGTATAAGCTGCGACGTGCAGGGCGAACTGGAATTCGAAAACCACTTAACAGCGACGCAAACGCCCGTAACAGGGAAACCTAGTGACAAAGCCATAAATCCTGGACTACGGAGCAAGGGGAGAGTCATTTGGTCGAAAAAATGTTCAAATGTGTGTGAAATCTTATGGGACTTAACTGCTAAGGTCATCAGTCCCTAAGCTTACACACTACTTAACCTAAATTATGCTAAGGACAAACACACACGCCCATGTCCGAGGGAGGACTCGAACCTCCGCCGGGACGAGTCGCATAGTCCATGAGTGCAGCGCCTCAGACCGCTCGGCTAATCCCGCGCGGCCATTTGGTCAAACATGTATTGTTTCTGTTAAGGCGTGAAGTCAAGCGCAGGCACTCTAGTCGGGCACGATAGAGAAGAGATGACTGTGAGAAGACGTTAGCCAATCGCACGCTGACCGACCCCTCTCCAGGATGACAACGCGACAGCAGCGGCCCCTATGTGAAGAGGACATAAGCGCCGCGATCGACTGGCGACGCCCCAGTTGAATAGTAGCTTCAAGACTAGCGACTTGGATAGGAGCGTCAACGCACGATACTTCGTTTGTACACATTATGTAACACCGACTTGGAACTGTATGTACTGAAGAAGATTGCTTATTTTCTATGTTACCCTTTGCTTGCGACTCATCTGTGTAATTGCGACGTTAAGTATTGTATCTTTCCATTTTGTAATGAAACTCATTAATACGATTATTTGAATGTTGTCTAGCGATCCGTGTAAGCAGGCCTTCTAGACCCCACATATTTGATGACGAGCATGGAGACATAATAGTTTCTTTCCGTTTGCAACACCTGGTCGAGTTTTCAAGGCCCAAGAATGAAACATGGCGGAGGATCGGGGGTAATTTGGACAGCCATCTCTTGGTAATACTCTGCAAGGTTGTTTTTACCCCCAACGATCACGTGACCATTTTGGCTGATCAGGTCCGTCCTGCAGTACAATGTTAGTTCCCTAATGGTGATGCTGATTTCCCAGATGACAGGGCCCCTTTTAACACAGATAACATCGTCCAGGGCTGATTTTGTGAGCACAGAGATGAATGATAGCATTTCTTCTGCTCACTACAAGGTAGTTCCCCAAGGTAATTCCCCAACGTACTTCCCCAAGCTAGTGTTATAGGCCCTTTGCTGTTCCTTATCTGCATAAACGATATAGGAGACAATCTCAGCAACCATCTTATGTTGTTTGCAGATGACGCTGTCGTTTATAGACTAGTAAAGTCATCAGAAGTTCAATACAAATCAAAAAACGACTTTGTAAAGATATACGTGTGGTGCAAAAATTGGCAATTGACCCTAAATAACGGAAAGTGTGAGCCAGACGGTGTGACCGAGCGGTTCTAGGCGCTTCAGTCTGGATCAGCGGGACCGCTACGATCGCAGGCTCGAATCCTGCCTCGGGCATGGATGTGTGTGATGTTTAAGTAGTTTTAAGTTCTAGGGGACTGATGACCTAGACATTAAGTCCCATAGTGCTCAGAGCCATTGGAACCATTTTTGAACGAAAAGTGTGAGGTCATCCTCACGAGTGCTAAAAGGCATCCGTTAAATTTCGGTTACACGATAAATCATTCAAATCTAAACGCCGTAAATTGAACAAAGTGCCTAGGAATTACAATTATGAACAATTTAAATTGGGAAGAACACACAGTAAATGTTGTGGGGAAGGAAAACCAAAGACTGCGTTTTATTGACAGAACACTCAGAAGTTGGAACAAACCTTAAAAAAAAAAAAAAGAAAAAAAAACTAACACCGTTCATAATAAAATAAGGGAAATTAGAGCTCGCACGGAAAGATATAGGTGTTTGTTTTTTCCGCACGCAGTGCGAGATTGGAATAATAGAGAATTATTGTGAAAGTGGTTCGATGAACCATCTGCCAGGCACTTAAATGTGATTTGCAGAGTATCCATGTGGATGTACAGTCAGCGGATCTCAACATTATTGAGACTTAGTGGTCCACTTCGGAGAGGAGGCTGCCTGATCGCTACCCACTGTGATAAACCTTTTGCATTTCCTTTATGTTTTCGTCTTCTTTAAAGGCAAAGAGAGAAGATGAAGCGGTAGCACATCATAGAGCCTATGCCTACCGTCATGTATTTTTTTACTTTCAGTTGTTAAAAAAAGAGGATTTTTTTTCTGGTACCAGTAGGAGGAAGGAAGGATTCGCGCTCAGCTAGTGAACGAGTGAGAAGCACGCCATTTTTAGCGAGTAATTGTAGACCGCCATTTCTGGGGTCGCTATGAATAAGTGAGGAGTATGTATTTCATATGTGCACCGTTTAGAAAAATACAGTATTGCTTTATTAACAGAAAGGTCGTGTGAGTTGTTATTTCGAATAGTACAATAATTACAAGAACTGAAGCCCACCTGTGTACTTTGGAAAATTACGAAGATCCGATAAGCTTAATGGGAACACAGTCAAGACTTCGAAGGTGAACACGGCGACCAAACGTAACATTATAAAGAATGGTAAGCACAAATCTACAGCGGAGAAAGAAACTACTTCGCCCTGCAAAATAATATGAACTAATACGATTTCCAGGCATAGCTCAGCTTATTGTGCTTGTCATTCATGCCGAAAAATTAATCTCATTAATTCAATACGTTTTAAAAAGCCACGCATTTTATTATCATCTATTCCATTATTTTATTATATTATACCACGTCCACCATCTTTACCTGAAAATGGCGCTGTTTTGCAGGAATGTGGTGTAAGATGGCCCAGAAAGCCACACAGAACACGTATGTATCCATTCCGCGACCACTGGGAGCGGGTTCTGTCGCCGTATTCGGAATGGTGACGTGTTGTGTTTCTCATGTCCCCATATTTTTGCCCACCCTGTGTAACTGATTATTATTAAATTGTTTAATATGATTCACAATTATATATTTTTTAAATTATCTTCTTCGCTTTCGACCGTTAAAATGAGATATTCACCATGTCGTCGATCGTTATTACGGCCTTTACCAATTTTCAAGTTTCGTATACAGTCGAACAGTTAAAACAGTGAGTACATTCAGAAATGTATCACTTCGCTAAGAAGGCGTCATGAAAATGGCAGTTGTGTTAACAATTGACGGATTAATCCCATTCTAAGCTTTAATGCACGGCCGGCCGGAGTGGCCGAGCGGTTCTAGACGCTTCAGTCTGGAACCGCGTGACCGCTACGGTCGAAGGTTCGAATCCTGCCTCGGGTATTGATGTGTGTGATGTCCTTAGGTTAGTTAGGTTTAAGTAGTTCTAATTTCTAGGGGACTGATGACCATAGCAGTTAAGTCCCATAGTGCTCAGAGCCATTTGAACCATTTTGAACCAACATTATCCAGAACCACGTGGCAATGATCGACACAACGCCGAGATACACTACACTGATCTATACTATCCTACACTACACTGATCTATACTATCCTACACTACATTAGCAACGCATTTTGTGCCATCAACTTTGTCACCGCTGGTGGTCGAGTGAAAAAGCCGGTAATGCGAGTGTCTGGAAACTTGGAGGTCGCGGATTCGATTCTTGGGCGAAGCGCGGATATTCTTTAGTCTCCCTCTAATGTTACCCTTCTCTCTCAGTGATGTGAATATTCGCCACGAACGTCACGTGGCTCGGATTTCACTTGAGACTGTAGGTATCCTTTTCTCGTGTAGGACCACTCGGTTGGGTTAGGGACTTGGAAGTTGCTTCCAGTTGCAAGACTTTCTATCATCAAGCGACCGATACACTCGAAATTATTATTATACCGTCAATTTTATATCATATTCTCTAGTAACGTTACCGAAGTAATAAATGAATAGATTGCTTTTCCATTTTAACAGTTAAAAAAATTGCAAAAAAATAGTAACTTGCCGCACTGTCAGAATCTCGCTACCTTATGGGCTGCAAGTGTTCCCGTAATATTTTCAGACTATTGAATAAGAAATACTTTAAAATTCGACTGGAAAGACTGTAGTTATTATGCAGAAGTTTACTGTTCGGAATCAGAAAACGTTCTTTCCAAGAAGTGTCGGGCACATATCGCGTCCTTCCACGTGTGTCTCGAGATATCACCAAGACGAGAAAATTATGTGAAAGTTTATCGACAGTCGATTTTCCCACGTACCGTTTACGAATGGAACAAGGAAAGGGGCAACTTATAGTGAAGCCGGAAGTACTTTCCAACACACGCCTTAAGGTTCCTTGTGTATAGCATACGAAAATGCTTTCCTTTGCGCTGAAGACATAAAAAAGGAAAAAAAGTAGTTGTTCGTCTCCTCTCCAGGAAACTGACATTGCGCATTTCTGTAGTCGACTGTGACACCATTATCCTGATTTAGAAATTCTGTAAGTATCTGGAAAGAATACTTGGGTGGTACCACCAAAATGTTTATTATTGTTTCCTTTCCGGGTCCCAGTTCAGTTAGCGACGTACATACCGTATATATCCGTGTACAGTCGTCGTATCACCAGCACTGAAGACGCATCCAGGGTCACTACGTGATGACGCTGCAAACTTTTCATGGGTGATGTGGAAAGATAAATGTATCACTTAGAGGTAAGGTACACTGATCTCGAAACGAACGAATCGAAAGCTATATGCAAAAATAGTTCTGGTACCTGTGATGGAGGATCTCTTCTACTGCAACCTCTTTGTTTTCCATATTTTGAAAGATGGTAGTATGGACCAGAATAAGAAAAAAATTTCTGTAGTAAACATGGGGTCAGAAATGCATACCTCAGGCATTATGAGCGCTTGTTCAGTAGAAGAGATCTATTTCACAGTAGCAAAGATGAACAAGTGGCCATAACTCTTACGGTATGCACTTTACAGTCCTTCTTCACTAGACAATTTTTGTTATGTTTTGTTCCTACCAAAATATGGAAAGCAAAGGGCTTGCGCTAGAAGAAATTTTTTTCACAGTACTGAAGCTAAAGAAATGCACATAGGTCATGTTAACTGGACTTTTTTTGGTTCGAATTATTGTTCCAGTCATATCGCCGAATACTGATCATTCCTCATAGAACACCCCATAAAAGTTTTCAGGTTTTCTTAGTAAAGACACGCTATAAAATACAAGTCATATATGGACAATTGATATGCAAGTCCACCACTGTTACACTACTCCCAAGAAAGAAGAACAAGTGCAGGTTGTCCAGTTCTCATGAACATGAAAGGTACTGGACGCGAAAACTTGAAGCCAAACTAGAAATTTAGGTCAAGTTGCTCTAAGATGCTTTGAAGCGGTATGAAGAAAGGGCCGACCGTGTTTTGGCTCTGAGCACAATGGGACTTAACTTCTGAGGTCATCAGTCCCCTAGAACTTAGAACTACTTAAACCTAACTAACCTAAGGACATCACACACATTTATGCCCGAGGCAGGATTCGAACCTGCGACCGTAGCGTTCGCGCGGTTCCAGAATGTAGCGCCTAGAACCGCTCGGCCACCACGGCCGGCGACCGTGTTTTGATGACATGCTATACAGCTACAATGAAATCAGCTGCAAAAATGGGCCACCAAACTGACAGGTAAAAATTTAACCCAGAAGGTGAGTCTATGAGTGCTGTGGGCTAACACAACATGTTAGTTCAATGGAATGGTTCAAATGGCTCTGAGCACTATGGGACTTAACATGCGAGGTCATCAGTCTCCTAAAACTTAGAACTACTTAAACCTAACTGACGTAAGGGCATCACACACATCCATGTCCGAGGCAGGCCGCGTTGGCCGTGCGGTTCTAGGCGCTCCAGTCCGGAGCCGCGCTGCTGCTACGGTCGCAGGTTCGAATCCTGCCTCGGGCATGGGTGTGTGTGGTGTCCTTAGGTTAGTTAGGTTTAAGTAGTTCTAAGTTCTAGGGGACTAATGACCACAGCAGTTGAGTCCCATGGTGCTCAGAGCCATTTGAACCATTTTTGTCCGAGGCAGGATTCGAACCTGCGACCGTAACGGTCGCGCGGTTCCAGACTGAAGCACCTAGAACCGCTCGGCCACAGCGACCAGCTCAATGGAATGTGTTCGCAAAACATTGTAGTGTCCAGAGTCCTCAGCGTTTACTTCTTAGACACGTGTGTGCCTACTACCCACGTCATTTACAAGTTTCCTGCAGGAAAGAATACTTCCGTCATTGAATATCATCTCAATCTCATTGGTCACATTTTAGACGAACAATCAACAAGGCAAGCATCGGCAGGTCGTTGGGACTAGGAAACTTCATTGTGGCTTCCACAGAGGCCCTTTCCAAGCACTATTGAATTGTCAGTTAAGACAACCCGGTCTCCTAATGAGATGAATCACACGCAGCAAGAACAAAAACGAAAGGAGTCACGTTACTGCTGCAAACAATGTCACGTTGTACTGCGTGTTACGGCTTGTTTCGCAATACATCAAACTTTCTAAAGCGTATTTCTTTGTAACGTTGTCTACTTTTGTGAACTGCAACAATAAAGAATATTCAAAGTAAACTTTATTTTAAGAATTTACTGGAGAAATAAATACAGAAGGGAGAGCGTTGACAATTACTTACAAGAGGGCCGCGCCTACTTGCCATCACCGATTTCGTTTAAATGGTTTTTGCAGTGCTTGGCCACAAAGTGAGAGACGTGGGAGCTCCAGATGGTCAAGCATTCAGAAAAAATAGCGTTTTTGGGGCTGGTCGGTCTAGGAATGAGCCATTTGTGTTAGCGCAGTTTGTAGGCAGTGGCTGGCCCAGCAGAATGAGTACAGAACGGTAATCCAGAATTGTAGGGTCTAGTGCCAACGTGCAAAACCTCATTTATTGTCAATTTTTCGGTTATTTACAACACAAAACGTAGCAAAATAATGCTCAATGTATTGAATCTATTAATATTTCATAAAAGGCGTGAAAAGGAAAGGTAAAGCAAAATAAGGGACTGCAAAAGAAGATTCCAGGAAGGGACTGAAGATCGTAAACGAGAACTTAGAACATAAAATTACATGCTTTTATTATTTTACAGTTGATGATCTACACGTTCTGGGGTGATATTTATCGTAAAAACAGAGTAAGCAGAAACTATCTTGGCATCTTGGACACGTCATAAACGCCCCATCTTTACCGGTTGTTTTAAAGTTTCTGTAGAAAAACACACTTGGTTTACATTCATAAAACGTTCTTCCTCATGGTACAGGTTGCTAGCGAGCGATGCGTAACGATTCGTTTCGCTAAATATTGGCGAGGATAGCTGATGATGTAAAAGGGGCAATCAAATGATAACGAGGCAGACGGAAAAAATTAAGTAAACTGTTCAGTATTTCAAAAGCAACGGCCATAAATGTTAATACATTTATCCCACTTTGTGACAGGACGGTCAATGCCTTCATGGAAAAATGTTTGCGGTTGCGTATGAAATCATGATTGTACCAGGCATGCACCTCTTCGAAGCAAAGCGACGGTCAAGAATTTCTTTCTTCATGACTCCAAAAATATGAAAATCGCAATGAAGTCATTGACGTCTTGTCTCGCAGTGGGATAAATTACTATCGATAAACAGTTTACTTACTTTTATTTCTATCCGTATCGTTTCTATTTGTCTGCCAGTTACACAATGTAATGTATTTTGACGCATTATTTTTTCTCTGTCGATGACATAAGAGCAGTTCTGAAGCTTTCTGATCAAATTCTTTACCCGACGGTAAAAATAAACATCGCCGCTTTGTACGAGTAGAGTGCACTTTGGAGGAATAATTTTAATACTGCACGAAGGCAATCCTTCATGTTGGAAAATCTCTTCTTTGAAAGTGGGTTTGTTTGTCCTCCGCACGAATAAATTAAGGGAAGAAATTTTCTTTTTGAAACTTAGTTTTAGGAAATGTCAGTGGTCATAAAATACTATTGACAAATATAATAAAAACCGCATAGAAGATTTTATTTTAAAAACACGATGACCGGTTTCGATCAATGTCTGATCATCGTCAGACTGTCCGCCCCCGGTAGCTGAGTGGCAGCCGGCACGGTAGCTCAGCGTGTTCTGTCAGAGAGCCGGTTGGCCTCTGTAATAAAAAAAAAAAAAACTGAGTGGAAGGATCAACCACTGAACTCGAACAGAATGTCTTACGACGTCCGCGACGACCAAACACAACGATCAATAACGAACAAAATGAAAAAAAAAGGTGGTCAGCGCGACATAATGTCAATCCTAAGGGCCTGGGTTCGATTCCCGGCTGGGTCGGAGATTTTATCCGCTCAGGTTCTGGGTGTTGGGTTGCCCTAATTATCATCATTTGATCCCCATCCGCGCTCAAGTCGCCGAAGTGGCGTCAAATCGAAAGACTTGTACCCGGCGAAAGGTCTAGCCGACGGGAGGCCCTAGTTACACGACATTTACATTTATTTTTATCGTCAGACTGTTAGATACTCTTTGCTGATTGCTAGAGCTGGTGGCATGGAGCGCTATCTGCTCTAGGCTGGTGTGAAGAGCAATTGCTAACAGACTTTGATCGAAACTAGTCACCGTTTTTTGAAGTAAAATATTTTGTGCGGTTTAGACTGTATTTTATTATATTTTTAAGAGAATAAATTTCTTCTCCTGCCCTTGCGAGTTCATCACATTAGTCAAAGTTTTTGTACAAGGCTGTTATAGATTTCACAGATTTTGATATGATTCCTATATTTGATGTCATTCCTAAAATTTGCAGTTGCGATTCCTTTTCATCCCTTTTATAAAGATATTAATAAGTACGATATATTCAGCATTATTTCGGTTTATTTGCAATGTAAGTTACTTCAGAAACTCGATGCCCCGACCCTTAGATTAGTGTTATGTACTTTTTACTCAACCTAAAAACTACTCTAAGATACACTGAAAAGCCAAAGAAAATGGCACACCTGTCTAATATCGTGTACGGCCCCCGTGAGCACGCAGAAGTGCCGCAACACGACGTGGCATCGACTCGAATAACGTCTGAGGTAGTGCTGGAGGGAACTGACATCACGAATCCCGCAGGGCCGTCCGTAAGGCTTTAAGAATACTAGGGGATGAAGATCTCTTCTGAACAACACGCTGCACGGCATCCCAGATATGCTCAATAATGTTCATGTCTGGGGAGTTTGGTGGCCAGTGGAAGTGTTTAAACTCAGAAAAGTGTTCCTAGAGCCCCTCCGTAGCAATTCTAGACGTGTGGGGTGTCGCATTATCCTCCTGGAATTGCCGAAGTCCGTCGGAATGCACAATAGACATGAATGGATACAGATGATCAGACAGTATGCTGAAACTTCCTGGCAGATTAAAACTGTGTGCCCGACCGAGACTCGAACTCGGGACCGGGCGTGAGTCGTGCTTCGGTAGCTCAGATGGTAGAGCACTTGCCCGCGAAGGCAAAGGTCCCGAGTTCGAGTCTCGGTCGGGCACACAGTTTTAATCTGCCAGGAAGTTTCATATCAGCGCACACTCCGCTGCAGAGTGAAAATCTCATTCTGGAAACATCCCCCAGGCTGTGGCTAAGCCATGTCTCCGCAATATCCTTTCTTTCAGGAGTGCTAGTTCTGCATGGTTCGCAGGAGAGCTTCTGTAAAGTTTGGAAGGTAGGAGACGAGATATTGGCAGAAGTAAAGCTGTGAGGACCGGGCGTGAGTCGTGCTTCGGTAGCTCAGCTGGTAGAGCACTTGCCCGCGAAAGGCAAAGGTCCCGAGTTCGAGTTTCGGTCGGGCACACAGTTTTAATCTGCCAGGAAGTTTCATATCAGCGCACACTCCGCTGCAGAGTGAAAATCTCATTCAGACAGTATGCTTACGTACGTGTCAGCTGTCAGAGACGTATCTAGACGTATCAGGGTTGCCATATCCCTCCAACTGCACACGCCCCACACCATTACAGGCCCTTCACCAGCCTGAACAGTGCCCTACGGACCTGCAGCGTCCCTGGATTCATCCACTCGATACAACTTGAAACGAGACTCATCCGACAGGGCAATATGTTTCCAGCCATCAACAGTCAAATTTCGTGTTGATGTGCCCAGGGGAGTCCTTAAGCTTTGTGTCGTGCAGTCATCAAAGGTACACGAGTGGGCCTCCGGTTCCGAAAACCGGTATCGATGATGTTTCGTTGAATGGTTCGCACGCAGTGTTGATGGCCCAGCATTGAAATCTGCAGCAATTTGCGGAAGGGTTGCACTTCTGCCACGTCGAACTATTCTCTTTAGTCATCGTTGGTCACGTTCTTGCAGAATGTTTTATCGGCCGCAGCCGTGTCGGAGATCTGATGCTTTACCGGACTCCTGATGTTCACGGTACACTCGTGAAATGATCGTACGGGGAAATCCCCACTTCATCGCTACGTTGGAGATGCTGTGTCCCTTCTCTCGTTTCTCTGCCTCGTGATGACTGGGTGTCGTGTGATGTCCTTAGGTCAGTTAGGTTTGAGTAGTTCTAAGTTCTAGGGGATTGATGACCATAGATGTTAAGTCCCATAGTGCTCGGAGCCATTTTTTGAACCCTTCTCTCGTTCAAACTCACTTAAATCCTGATAACGTGCCATTGTAGCAGCAGTAACCGATCTAACAACTGCGCCTGCGCCATACACTTGTTGCCTTATATAGACTCTGCCAACTGCAGCGCCGTATTCTACCTCTTTACATGTCTCTGTATTTGAATACGCATCTCTACACCAGTTTCATTGGCGCTTTAATGTAAATGACTCATGCTTCGCCCGACCCTCACAAAAATTCTGTATCTTTTAAGTCTTTCGTCGCCTGTAGCTTCCACTTCTGTCACTTTCATATCTGGTCAAGCCCTGCAAACACCACAAATTTTGACGAAATCGCTGATCACTAGTATTCGCATCAGGTGCTGCGGAATTCAGTGCCATATCGTACCAAGCACGACGGATGCTGAGGCAAGGAGCAGCCCGTCTGCACACGGATGTCCACACTGTTGTGACGCGCTCAGTAGTGAAGCAATTAAACTGAAATAGTACTCAACTTAGCCACATCTACGTCGAAGGCACATTAATTTTTTTTCCACAGCAGCATGAGAAATAAAGAAGTGTTTCTGAGAAGAAGATTCGGAAAGAAACACAATGGAAACGGTGAGAATGAGGAAAAACATCTTGGCTGGGATACATGCGATGGAGCTGTCTGCACGAGAAAGTCATCGAAGGAAAGATTGCAGGAAAGATAAGAAGAAGAAGGAAGAAAACTTGTAACGCTGAAATGGCATTAAAAATTGTCAAAGCAACCAGTAGATTGAGGAAGAAGCACAAGTTAGAAGAAAGTACAGATCGTCCAGTCGATATCTGTCGTGCGAGTGGCACATCAAAGAAGAATAACTAGAGCAAGGAGCATGAAACGTCAGAGATGACTTACCCTGCTCGTTGGCAGTGTCGGCACTGGCGGTGACCATCTTGATGGCGCACAGGTTGCAGGCGGAGTGCAACCTGCTTGGCCGCGTCACGCTTTATGGAGGCTACCAAGGCCGCGGACGGTCTTCCCCGAATGAGCAATCAGCAGCGGTTTGTTTAAGGAAACACGCTTGCCTGTAGCGGCTTGAGGAAAGAATCGGCGACCAATCTCACACTGCCGTACTTTTACACGTGGCGTGTCAACTCGAACTTGAGCGTTTTGGATGGTTTTTCCCAAACGGCGGTCGCATTAATAGTACAAAGGCAGTCTTTCACATAATATGCATTTGACGCCATTTCTCATTGGAATTACACTACGGGCCATCAAAATTTCTACACCACGAAGATGACGTGCTACAGACGCTAAACTTAACCGACAGGAATAAGATGCTTTGACATTGAAATGATTAGCTTTTCAGAGCATTCGCACAAGGTGGGCGCCGGTGGCGACACATACAACGTGCTGACATGAGGAATGTTTCCAACCGATTTCTCAGACACAAACAGCAGTTGACCGGTGTTGCCTGGTGAAAGTTGTTGCGATGCCTCGTGTAAGGAGGAGAAATGCGTACCATCACGTTTCCGACTTTGAAAAAAGGTCGAATTGTAGCCTATTGCGATTGCGGTTTATCGTACCGCGATATTGCTATTCGCGTTGGTCCAAATCTAATGACTGACAGCAGAATATGGAATCGGTGGGTACAGGAGGGTAATACGGAACGCCGGGCTGGATCCCAACGGCCTCGTATCACTAGCAGTCGAGATGACAGGCATCTTATCCGCATGGCTGTAACGGATCGTGCAGCCACGTCTCGATCCCTGAGTCAACAGATGGGGACGTTTGCAAGACATCAACCATCTGCACGAACAGTTCGACGGCGTTTGCAGCAGCATGGACTATCAGCTCGGAGACCATGGCTGCAGTTACCCTTGACGCTGCATCACAGACAGGAACGCCTGCGATGGTGTACTCAACGACTAACCTGGGTGCACGTATGGCAAAAGGTAATTTTTTCGGATGAATCCAGGATCTGTTCACAGCATCATGATGTTCGCATCCGTGTTTGGTGACATCGCGGTGAACGCACATTGGAAGCGTGTATTCGTCATCGCCATACTCGCGTATCACCCGGCGTGATGCTATGGGGTGCCATTGGTTACACGTCTCGGTCACCGCTTGTTCGCATTGACGGTACTTTGAACAGTGGACGTTACATTGCAGATGTGTTACGACCCGTGGCTCTACCCTTCATTCGATCCCTGCGAAACCCTACATTTCAGCACGATAATTCACGACCGCATGTTGCAGATCTTGTACAGGCCTTTCTGGATGCAGAAAACGTTCGACTGCTGCCCTGGCCAGCACATTCACCAGATCTTTCACCAATTGAAAACGTCTGGTCAGTGGTGGCCGAGCAACTGGCTCGTCACAATACGCCAGTCACAACTCTTGATGAACTGTGGTATCGTGTTGAAGCTGCATGGGCAGCTGTACCGTACACGCCATCCAAGCTCTATTTGACTCAATGCCAGGCGTATCAAGGCCGTTATTATGGCCAGAGTTGGTTGTTCTGGGTTCTGATTTCTCAGGATCTATGCACCCAAATTGGGTGAAAATGTAATCAGATGTCAGTATTAGTATAATATATTTGTCCAATGAATAACCGTTTATTATCTGCAGTTCTTCTTCGCGTAGCAATTGTAATGGTCAGTGGTGTACTTTCGCAGTTAAATACATTTTTGTTCGTATGTGATATCTTCGTCTTCAGTAGATAGGAAATACTGAATACACAAGGAAAAACAAGCTCTATATTAATTAATATAATATTTGCAGGACGTCAAAACCAAATAACAGGTACGACACCTCGGGCCCTCAGGGGTTGTACAAAAATATGTAAACACCGCGAGTGATACATGCTTGAGCATACATGAAGACGCTGACCAAGATTGCAGGTTACGCTGGTGTACGATTATTTGACCACCAGCAGCATCCGTACAACGTCATCAATACTTTGCAAGCCTCAATTGTGGTCAGGTCAGCTGTGAGTGCACTATGTCGGAGCTAAGTGAATTCGAACTTCGACAAGTTATTGGAGCTCGTACGGTAGGTCCTTCTGTAACTAATGTAGAAAAAGTGCTTCATGTAATGAGAGGCACCGTACCGAAGGTTTATATCGCATACAAGGAAAGCGGGAAATCATCATCTGCAAGTCCCAAGGCAGATGAAAGAGAGTGTTTAGTGTTCCTGACGAACGGGACCGAATGTAAAAGGACAACAGCTGCGAAAGTCATTGCAGAACTGATGTTCTCACTCTGTTGGCGCCGAAACACGAAGCTCTATAAGCAGGGAATTGTAGGGTGGACTGGAATTCCAAAACCACTCGCCAGTGATGTAAATACCTGTAACAGGAAATCGTTGTGCCGAAGTCATAAATCCTATATTTACGGAGGAATGGAAGAGTGTCGTTTCGTCGGATGAGTCCTGCTTCACACTGTTGACAGCACGTGGCCGAGTTTATGTTCAAATGGCTCAAATGGCTCTGAGCACTATGGAATTTAACATCTGAGGTCATCAGTCCCCTAGAACAGGTACGACACCTCGGGCCCTCCGGGGCTGTACAAAAATATATAAATACCGCGAGTGATGCATGTTTAAGCATCCGACACCTGTACGAAGCACTCCATGAACTTTTACATGCTTGCACTGAGTGGCCTATCGGGACCATCGGGCCGCCGTGTCATCCTCAGTGGAGGATGCGTATAGAAGGGGCGTGGGGTCAGCACACCGCTCTCCTGGTCGTTATGATGGTTTTCTTTGACCGGAGCCACTACTATTCGGTCGAGTAGCTCCTCAGTTGGCATCACGAGGCTGAGTGCACCCCGAAAAATGGCAACAGCGCATGGCTGCCTGGATGGTCACCCATCCAAGTGCCGACCACGCCCGACAGCATCGAGTGACATTATACTGAGTGCACTATCCGAAAATTACCTCGAGCAATTAAACAGAGAACCGACTCGTGGAGATAACATCTTGGACCTACTGATAACAAACAGACCCGAACTTTTCGACTCTGTATGTGCAGAACAGGGAATCAGTGATCATAAGGCCGTTGCAGCATCCCTGAATATGGAAGTTAATAGGAATATAAAAAAAGGGAGGAAGGTTTATCTGTTTAGCAAGAGTAATAGAAGGCAGATTTCATACTACCTAACAGATCAAAACGAAAATTTCTGTTCCGACACTGACAATGTTGAGTGTTTATGGAAAAAGTTCAAGGCAATCGTAAAATGTGTTTTAGACAGGTACGTGCCGAGTAAACCTGTGAGGGACGGGAAAAACCCACCGTGGTACAACAACAAAGTTAGGAAACTACTGCGAAAGCAAAGAGAGCTTCACTCCAAGTTTAAACGCAGCCAAAACCTCTCAGACAAACAGAAGCTAAACGATGTCAAAGTTAGCGTAAGGAGGGCTATGTGTGAAGCGTTCAGTGAATTCGTAAGTAAAATTCTATGTACTGACTTGACAGAAAATCCTAGTAAGTTCTGGTCTTACGTTAAATCAGTAAGTGGCTCGAAACAGCATATCCAGACACTCCGGGATGATGATGGCATTGAAACAGAGGATGACACGCGTAAAGCTGAAATACTAAACACATTTTTCCAAAGCTGTTTCACAGAGGAAGACCGCACTGCAGTTCCTTCTCTAAATCCTCGAACAAACGAAAAAATGGCTGACATCGAAATAAGTGTCCAAGGAATAGAAAAGCAACTGGAATCACTCAACAGAGGAAAGTCCACTGGACCTGACGGGATACCAATTCGATTCTACACAGAGTACGCGAAAGAACTTGCCCCCCTTCTAACAGCCGTGTACCGTAAGTCTCTAGAGGAACGGAGGGTTCCAAATGATTGGAAAAGAGCACAGGTAGTCCCAGTCTTCAAGAAGGGTCGTCGAGCAGATGCGCATAACTATAGATCTATATCTCTGACGTCGATCTGTTGTAGAATTTTAGAACATGTTTTTTGCTCGAGTATCATGTCGTTTTTGGAAACCCAGAATCTACTATGTGGGAATCAACATGGATTCCGGAAACAGCGACCGTGTGAGACCCACCTCGCTTTATTTGTTCATGAGACCCAGAAAATATTAGATACAGGCTCCCAGGTAGATGCTATTTTTCTTGACTTCCGGAAGGCGTTCGATATAGTTCCGCACTGTCGCCTGATAAACAAAGTAAGGGCCTACGGAATATCAGACCAGCTGTGTGGCTGGATTGAAGAGTTTTTAGCAAACAGAACACAGCATGTTGTTATCAATGGAGAGACCTCTGGCGTGCCACAGGGGAGTGGTATGGGACCAATGCTTTTCACAATGTATATAAATGACCTAGTAGATAGTGTTGGAAGTTCCATGCGGCTTTTCGCGGATGATGCTGTAGTATACAGAGAAGTTGCAGCATTAGAAAATTGTAGTGAAATGCAGGAAGATCTGCAGCGGATAGGCACTTGGTGCAGGGAGTGGCAACTGTCCCTTAACATAGACAAATGTAATGTATTGCGAATACATAGAAAGAAGGATCCTTTATTGTATGATTATATGATAGCGGAACAAACACTGGTAGCAGTTACTTCTGTAAAATATCTGGGAGTATGCGTGCGGAACGATTTGAAGTGGAATGATCATATAAAATTTATTGTTGGTAAGGCGGGTACCAGGTTGAGATTCATTGGGAGAGTCCTTAGAAAATGTAGTCCATCAACAAAGGAGGTGGCTTACAAAACACTCGTTCGACCTATACTTGAGTATTGCTCATCAGTGTGGGATCCGTACCAGATCGGGTTGACGGAGGAGATAGAGATGATCCAAAGAAGAGCGGCGCGTTTCGTCACAGGGTTATTTGGTAACCGTGATAGCGTTACGGAGATGTTTAATAAACTCAAGTGGCAGACTCTGCAAAGAGGCGCTCTGCATCGTGGTGTAGCTTGCTCGCCAGGTTTCGAGAGCGTGCGTTTCTGGATGAGGTATCGAATATATTGCTTCCCCCTACTTATACCTCCCGAGGAGATCACGAATGTAAAATTAGAGAGATTAGAGCGCGCACGGAGGCTTTCAGACAGTCGTTCTTCCCGCGAACCATACGCGACTGGAACAGGAAAGGGAGGTAATGACAGTGGCACGTAAAGTGCCCTCCGCCACACACCGTTGGGTGGCTTGCGGAGTATAAATATAGATGTAGATGAACTTCGGTGATCTCACGGGAACCGGTGTAGCCACTGCGGCAAGGCCGTTGCCTCCCCCCCCCCCCCCCTAGAACTTAGAACTACTTAAACCTAACTAACATAAGGACATCACACACAACCATGCCCGAGGCAGGATTCGAACCTGCGACCGTAGCGGTCGCGCGGTTCCAGACTGGAGCGCCCAGAACCGCTCGACCACAATGGCCGGCCGAGTTTATGTTCCAAGAGTGCAACATGGAGGGGGGATGATGACTACAGCAGCGACATGCAAGTATTCCATGGACCGTATGGTTACTCTGCAAGGCAGCGTTACTGACAAGGATTATGTGACCATTTGCGTGATCGAGTTCATCCCATTGTACAACGTTTGTTCTCCAATCGTGATGATTTATTTCAAAACGACATGGCTTCTTTTCAGTAGCTCGCATCGTCCAAGACTGGTTTTTCAATTTTCCTTTGATAACCGTGTAGGTAGCGTATTTATTTATTCAGAGAAGGCTGAAAGCTGTTTTGAACGCCAACGATTTTCCTACAGCGTATTTGGGGTGGTAGTGTGTTATGGTTTTGGTCTTCACATATTTTTGTCCAACCGATGTACACTCAAGGAAAACAAAACGTCAACAACAAGATTTAGTTTGGCGAGGTAAATGGAAACTGGTAGATGTATTTCTACATGTTAAAGATGACGTCGATTCATATTTTGCGTCAGTTCCATAAGAGTGGCGCTAGTAGTACCACTAAGTCGACGCAAATCAGATTTTCTTTGATACGCAGTGTAACGGCCGTGAGCAAGTGACCTTTGAGATTGTAAGTGGTGAGCTGATGTTAGTCAAGAATGCCTGAAAGGCGACAAAAACGCCATTATCAACACTTCGTTCAGTTTGGTCATGTAATAGGGCTACAAGGGCTGAAAGTTCCTTCTGCGATATTGCAGCAGCACGTGGCAGGAATGTAGCCGCTGTACATGACTGCTGGCAGCGGTGGTCACGAGAATGTACGGTCTCAAGAAGGCTGGGCTCCAGACGGCCACGTGACACTACCGAGAGGAAAGACCACCGTGGTCGGAGTACGGCTGTTACTAGTCGTATGGCATCTGTAGCAGCCATTTGAGAAGTTATTGGCACCAAAATGACACAAAGAACTGTTACAAATCGGTTACTTCAAGACAGCTCTGAGCCAGACGCCCTGTGGCGTTCACTCCACTTATCACAAACCGCTGCCGTATGCGACTTCAGTGGTATCAAGCGAGAGCTCATTGGAAGGCGGAGTTGAGGACTGTTGTGTTTCCTGATGAAAGCCTGTTCTGTACCGGTGCCAGTTATGGCCGAGTGCTCGTTAGATGGAGGCCAGGCGAGCGTCTGCAACCAGTCCGTCTGCCTACGGGACGCAATGGACCTGCACCTGGAGTTATGGTCTGGGGTGGGATTTCGTATAACAGCAGGAGCACTCTCGTGGATATCCCGAGCACCATTACTGCAAATTTTTGTGTCAGTCTGGTGACTGGGCCTGTTGCGCTGCCATTCATGAACAGCATCCCAGGGGGTGATTTCCAACAGGATAACGCTCGCCCACCCCCCGCTGTTGAAAGCCAACATGCTCTACAGTGTGTCGACACGTTGCCTTGTCCTGCTCGATCACCAGATCTGCCTACTATCGACATTGGATGACAGCTCCAGGGTCGTCTAAAGACAGCACTAACCAACGGGACAGCGGTGTGCTGACCCCAAGGCCCTCCATAAGGCATCCAATGACGCCATTGACACAGGGTGACACGGCGGCCGGTTGGTACCAGAGGACGGTATTTGTTTTTTGTTTTACGATCATAAAGAGAAGGCAAATAACAGGAATAGCAGCCAGGTGAGGCACATGCTGGATAAGGCTGAGGCGAAACAATAGCTATCACGTTATGAGCCATTCAGGAATCTGCAATCACGACGCAATGGGGTGGCTTGTGTGGCTCAGTGATACAAGTACTCGAATCTTATTTGCAACTTTGTCATAAGAGTATTGTTTGAGAGGGCAGACTAGCATATCGTTCCCGTAGCGGTGCGGCAGTCTTTCCGGTAGATTACTGCAAATTTTTGTGTCAGTCTGGTGACTGGGCCTGTTGCGCTGCCATTCATGAACAGCATCCCAGGGGGTGATTTCCAACAGGATAACGCTCGCCCACACACCGCTGTTGAAAGCCAACATGCTCTACAGTGTGTCGACACGTTGCCTTGTCCTGCTCGATCACCAGATCTGCCTACTATCGACATTGGATGACAGCTCCAGGGTCGTCTAGAGACAGCACTAACCAACGGGACAGCGGTGTGCTGACCCCAAGGCCCTCCATAAGGCATCCAATGACGCCATTGACACAGGGTGACACGGCGGCCGGTTGGTACCAGAGGACGGTATATGTTTTTTGTTTTACGATCATAAAGAGAAGGCAAATAACAGGAATAGCAGCCAGGTGGGGCACATGCTGGATAAGGCTGAGGCGAAACAATAGCTATCACGTTATGAGCCATTCAGGAATCTGCAATCACGACGCAATGGGGTGGCTTGTGTGGCTCAGTGATACAAGTACTCGAATCTTATTTGCAACTTTGTCATAAGAGTATTGTTTGAGAGGGCAGACTAGCATATCGTTCCCGTAGCGGTGCGGCAGTCTTTCCGGTAGATTACTGCAAATTTTTGTGTCAGTCTGGTGACTGGGCCTGTTGCGCTGCCATTCATGAACAGCATCCCAGGGGGTGATTTCCAACAGGATAACGCTCGCCCACCCCCCGCTGTTGAAAGCCAACATGCTCTACAGTGTGTCGACACGTTGCCTTGTCCTGCTCGATCACCAGATCTGCCTACTATCGACATTGGATGACAGCTCCAGGGTCGTCTAAAGACAGCACTAACCAACGGGACAGCGGTGTGCTGACCCCAAGGCCCTCCATAAGGCATCCAATGACGCCATTGACACAGGGTGACACGGCGGCCGGTTGGTACCAGAGGACGGTATTTGTTTTTTGTTTTACGATCATAAAGAGAAGGCAAATAACAGGAATAGCAGCCAGGTGAGGCACATGCTGGATAAGGCTGAGGCGAAACAATAGCTATCACGTTATGAGCCATTCAGGAATCTGCAATCACGACGCAATGGGGTGGCTTGTGTGGCTCAGTGATACAAGTACTCGAATCTTATTTGCAACTTTGTCATAAGAGTATTGTTTGAGAGGGCAGACTAGCATATCGTTCCCGTAGCGGTGCGGCAGTCTTTCCGGTAGATTACTGCAAATTTTTGTGTCAGTCTGGTGACTGGGCCTGTTGCGCTGCCATTCATGAACAGCATCCCAGGGGGTGATTTCCAACAGGATAACGCTCGCCCACACACCGCTGTTGAAAGCCAACATGCTCTACAGTGTGTCGACACGTTGCCTTGTCCTGCTCGATCACCAGATCTGCCTACTATCGACATTGGATGACAGCTCCAGGGTCGTCTAGAGACAGCACTAACCAACGGGACAGCGGTGTGCTGACCCCAAGGCCCTCCATAAGGCATCCAATGACGCCATTGACACAGGGTGACACGGCGGCCGGTTGGTACCAGAGGACGGTATATGTTTTTTGTTTTACGATCATAAAGAGAAGGCAAATAACAGGAATAGCAGCCAGGTGGGGCACATGCTGGATAAGGCTGAGGCGAAACAATAGCTATCACGTTATGAGCCATTCAGGAATCTGCAATCACGACGCAATGGGGTGGCTTGTGTGGCTCAGTGATACAAGTACTCGAATCTTATTTGCAACTTTGTCATAAGAGTATTGTTTGAGAGGGCAGACTAGCATATCGTTCCCGTAGCGGTGCGGCAGTCTTTCCGGTAGATTACTGCAAATTTTTGTGTCAGTCTGGTGACTGGGCCTGTTGCGCTGCCATTCATGAACAGCATCCCAGGGGGTGATTTCCAACAGGATAACGCTCGCCCACCCCCTGCTGTTGAAAGCCAACATGCTCTACAGTGTGTCGACACGTTGCCTTGTCCTGCTCGATCACCAGATCTGCCTACTATCGACATTGGATGACAGCTCCAGGGTCGTCTAAAGACAGCACTAACCAACGGGACAGCGGTGTGCTGACCCCAAGGCCCTCCATAAGGCATCCAATGACGCCATTGACACAGGGTGACACGGCGGCCGGTTGGTACCAGAGGACGGTATTTGTTTTTTGTTTTACGATCATAAAGAGAAGGCAAATAACAGGAATAGCAGCCAGGTGGGGCACATGCTGGATAAGGCTGAGGCGAAACAATAGCTATCACGTTATGAGCCATTCAGGAATCTGCAATCACGACGCAATGGGGTGGCTTGTGTGGCTCAGTGATACAAGTACTCGAATCTTATTTGCAACTTTGTCATAAGAGTATTGTTTGAGAGGGCAGACTAGCATATCGTTCCCGTAGCGGTGCGGCAGTCTTTCCGGTAGATTACTGCAAATTTTTGTGTCAGTCTGGTGACTGGGCCTGTTGTGCTACCATTCATGAACAGCATTACAGGGGGTGATTTCCAACAGGATAACGCTCGCCCACACACCGCTGTTGAAAGCCAACATGCTCTACAGTGTGTCGACACGTTGCCTTGTCCTGCTAGATCACCAGATCTGTCTCCTATCGACACTCGATGACAGCTCCAAGGTCGTCCAAAAACAGCACTAATCGTCTCTGTATTGACCGACCAAGTGCAATAAATAGGAAACTCCATCCCAAAAATTGTTCAAATGTGTGTGAAATCTTATGGGACTGATAAGGTCATCAGTCCCTAAGCTTACACAATACTTAACCTAAATTATCCTAAGGACAAACACACACACCCATGCCCGAGGCAGGACTCGAACCTCCGCCGGGATCAGCCGCACAGTTCATGACTTTAGCGCTTTGGACCGCTCGGTTAATACCGCGCGGCAAACTCCATCCCACAAAGTGACATCCGACACCTGTACGAAGTACTGCATGAACGTTTACATGCTTGCACTGAACATTCCAGCGGTTACACCTGTTAATAACGTACCGGCATTTCACATGTGCAACGGCTCATCTCGAGCTTACATCAACCCGTGAGCCTCCGATGTTAATCATTTAAATATGATACGTTGACAAATGTACTCCCGATATTGCATTACTCTACATTAATTATTTCTTGATGACGGGATTCTTTTTCCGTCATTGTATGTTTTACCTAACTGTTACTTGTTAGTCGCAATTTTCACAAATAAGCTGATTGTCGAGATCTACTGTTATGTGACAGTCAATGCCAATCCGCGCAAATGATTTGCACCCTCTGCGTACGACGTCTTTCGATGTTAGGCTATTTTTTAAGAGATTGCTTTATGAGCATTTCGGTACCGTAAATGACGATATCAGGCGAAATATTTGTATTCCTTATAAAAGGATGATGTAGGAAAGGTACCAGGTGGTCATGTCTTTCTCCACCACTGCGTAAGTCACGGCAATGGAGAGATGTGTATACGTGCCAGACTGTTGCATGGAAACAGTGTTGTAATATGGGTCGGCTTGGTGACATGGTAGAATGGCGTAAAGTAGCTATTGTGTTTGGATGTCCCTAGGACTACACCGTGAATGAAGCTGACCGACTTGTTATTGTATCAACGTGGACTGTCCAACCTATTTACAAGGAATAACGTAGCACCTGCAACTATGTAACAATGTATAAGTACAGAAGTCGTAGAAAGAAACCAACCGAAAGCAATCCCGGACAAGCGTCACGACAGCTACAATCAGTCTCAGACCCGACAGCAAATACTGCTATCAGTGAACTCAAGTCCATTTCAACCAGGTACGGAGCAAATATTGCGAATAGCACTCTTATAGACATTTGGAGCCGTGTAACTTAAAAAATAATTTCTTTTACTTCCATGAATGATCATAAGACGTTTTGGCTCTCCGACTATCGGTTTCGGTCGGAAATAACCATCTTCAGATCAGACGTTCATTGCTGGCCGAAACCGGTTATGTAAGGACCAGAAAGTTTTGTGATCATTGACGGAAAGAAAAGAAATTACTCTACGAGGACGTGCTGGGAAGTATCGCCTCCGAAATCTTCATTCTGTCCTCACAAGGGAACCTCCCCATCGCACCCACCTCACATTTAGTTATAAGTTGGAACAGTGGATAGACCTTGAAAACCTGAACACAGATCAATCGAGAAAACAGGAAGAAGTTGTGTGGAACTATGAAAAAAATGAGCAAAATATAGAAACTGAGTAGTCCATACGCAAGATAGGCAACATCAAGGACAGTATTAGCTCAGGAGTGCCGTGGCCCCGTGGTTAGGGTGAGCAGTTGCGGAATGAGAGGTCCTTGGTTCAAGTCTTCCTTCGAGTGAAAAGTTTGCTTTTTTTTATTTTCGCAAAGTTGTGATCTCTCCGTTCGTTCATTGACGTCTCTGTTCACTGTAATAAGTTTAGTGTCTGTGTTTTGCGACTGCACCGCTAAACCGTGCGATTAGTAGACGAAAGGACGTGCCCCTGCCATGGGAACTGAAAACATTTGATCGCAAGGTCATAGGTCAACCTATTCCTCCACATGAAAACACGTCTGATATATTCTATAAGACACTGGTGACGGCATGTGCGTCACATGACAGGAATATGTTGTCGACCCACCTAACTTGTACACTTGGCGAATGGGTAAAAAGATTCTTCTACCTCGCCCGATTTAGGTTTTCTTGTGGATGTGATAATGACTCCCAAAAAAGTGATCGCATCGGACGGACGGACGGACAGATAATAATTGTCTGAAAATAAAAAATTAAACTTTTCACTCGAGGAAAGACTTAAACGAAGGACCTCTCGTTCCGCAGTTGCTCACGCTAACGACGGGACCGCGGCGCTCATAAGCTCATCCTATCCTTGATGTTGCCTGTCTTGCGCATGGACTACTCAGTTTGTATATTTTGCTTATTTTTTTCATACTTCCACACAACTTCTTCCTGTTTTCTTGATTGATCTGTGTTCAGTTTTTCAAGACCTATCGACTGTGTCAACTTATAACTAAATCTGAGGGGGGTGCGATGGGGAGGTTCCCTTGTCAGTATCGGTTGAAGAATTACATGTCACGGAAATTGCAAGGACGACTTTCCCTCTATACTGATGCAAGTTGCAACCCTCTGCCACTAAAGGCGTTAGAGGTGTCCCGTGTAACATGGCGGTGTGTAACGTAACTACGTCGGTGCGTGTGAAACAACATGTTGTAAACAATTTCCTAACTGCAGAACACGCGCCTCCAATTGGGATCCACAGAAGAATGAAACCTGTCTCCGGTGATGATTGTATGGACATCAGTAATGTGCGACAGTGGGTAGATGGTGCTCGTAATGAACGAAACGGTTATGCTGACGTCGCCGTGTGCGACAGATCTCGGAGTGAACGATCGCGTACGACAGCCGACGAGACTCGCCGGAATGGATTTGATGAACTCATCAGAGAAAATCGTCGGATAACACAGGCACAGCTCTCAGGTAAGTGTGGCATGTGGCGAGAGCGTATACAGACCATGACTGCAGAATTGCAGGGCGAGTTAGAGTAATTACAACGCTCACTGGGGCATGTAAACAGTCATTCTTCTGGCATTCCTTGCGTGAATGGAACGGAAAGAAGCCATAATAACCTGTATAATATGAAGTACGCTCTGAAATGAGCACAGTGGTTTGCAGTTTGTTGATGTGCATGCAGATCGGAATTCATACAACAAGTGAAAAAGCACGTTGGGCGCAAGTGCTACTGTGAAAGGTAGAGAACGCACGAGAGCAGAACTCCTGGCGTGGCTCATTATCAAACCAGACGAGAGGCTGATGACTCAGAGGGAAAGTCTGCCTGAGTCTTTCTGAAGCGAGGGATTTTCGCGAGCAGAACTGTAAGCGTGGCAGTAGTCATCCAGGAAAACGAGAGCTTATAAACATATGAATCATCATGAAGTAGACGAAAGGGCAACACGTGATCGACAACTATGTTAATATAAACGTCCTGATTTCGTCACGGTTACCTGAATAAATGAGCTCAAGTAATGGTACAAACAAAAAGCTCATATCATCGCAGAACCACCTCCGGTCACGAACACAACCTGCACGCCCTGCGGCGTAAACGCCTCTTTCGGTCTTCGCTGCACCCATGGTCTTGAGTCATTTGAAAACATACGACTTCGCGACTCGTCTGACTACACTATATGCTTCCGGTGGGCGACTCTTTCTGTGCTGTTTGGTTCACTAAAGACATACATCTTCATTTGCCTCTGTAAGGCAGATTGTTGCTTACTGTACCATCGACACCGAGGTAATTAGAAACAGTGCCTATTTCAGCACTGGAATTTCGCACGTTTCACAAGCAGTGGCGTAGTCGTGGTTTAAGGTAAGGATGTGTAAGAGGGCGTACTGAAAAGTAATGCCTCCTAATTTCTTACGTAGCAAGCCTTAAAATTTTTAAAATGAAACACACTTTGTGAACATTCTACATCTTTAGTCTTCATTTCTGCTGTTTATTTCTCAACAGAGCCACTCAGGCGGCGAACACATTTCTCTGAATGAGAGAACAGTTTATTAATAACGTCACTGTAGGAAGTCTGAATTTGTCGACGGAGACCCAACCTCACCTCCGCTTGCAACGCATCATCAATATCTGGACGGTGTTCTTTAAGTTAGATGAAAATTTAGTGGGGTCTGTATGGGGGATGATAGATTACGGCCAATCGAAGGCGTCGGATTGTTGCAGATGTCGCAGCGTTGCTGCATGGTCTCCCATCACTATGCTGAGGGATAGGGTGCTCCTGTACGAGGTCTGCTAAAAAAAATCCGGAATTATGTCCACAAAATTTTTTCTGCGCTTACCTTTCACTTATTGTGCATCGTCTCCTTTGAAATATTCTCCTCCACCATTGACACACTCCTCCCAACGCCGTTTGCACTTCCGGGAAGCAGTCTTGCTGGATCGCGCGAAGTGCTGTCTGGGAATTTTCTTTTGTATCGTATATCGTTGCAAATCTCCGTGCTTTCGTGCTTTCAACGGGATTTCCAAATTTGCAAATAAAAAAAATGTCCGCAGGAGCCAAGTCTGGAGAATATGATGATGCAGCACAGTGATTTCGTTTTTTCTGCAATAGGCATGCGCCAACAGGGATGAATGTACGGGTGCGCTACCGTTATTCAAGAGCCATGAATTGTCTCGCCGAATTTCTGTCCGTTTCCTTCTCACATTTTCTCGCAGGCGTCGCAACACGTCCCTTTAGTACCATCGATTAACAGTTTGCCCCTGTGGCACGAATTCATGGTGAGCTAATCCTTCAAAATCAAAGAAAACAATCAGCATGGCTTTGACATTTGACCTGACCTGACGAGCCTTTTTCGGTCTTAGTGAACCTTTCCAAAAGCTCTTCACAGATTGCGAGGCGAAGGCCTTTCAGGTCCTGACCCATGAACCGTGGGACCAACTCGGTAGCCACACGATGCGTTCCAAGACGCTGTGTCAGTATTTTATGACATGATCCAACTGAAATCTTACATTCTTGAGAAATCTCTCGGACAGCCAGTCTCCGATCGGCACTCACAATTTCGTTGCAGTTCCTGACATAACCGTCGTCGGTAGACCTCGAAGGGCGTCCTGAACGAGGGTCATCTTTAACGTCTGTCCGGTCATTTTTAAACCTGGTGAACTATTCGTAACAAAAAGTACGGTTTAAGGAGTCGTCGCCGTAAGTTTCCTGCATGATTTGGTGTGTCTCTGTAAAGGTTTTCTTGAGTTTCACGCAAAATTTAATGGAGACTCGTTGCTCTTCTAACTCTACAATCTCGAAAATCACTAACTGTGCGACACAACGTTCTACTCAGTACAGCACTGAACAATAACTAACAGAGAGACAACAATGAAACTCCCTGCGGATATTCAACACAGGCCTGTGCAGGGATGCCAACCGTATTTCGCTCCAACACACCAATGGCGCGAAATTACAAATGTTCCGGAATTGTTTGTACAGACATCGTATGGAAGAACCTAAAAAAAATGGCTCTGAGTACTATGGGACTTAACTTCTGAGGTCATCAGTCCCCTAGAACTTAGAACTACTTAAACCTAACTAATCTAAGGCCATCACATACATCCACGCCCGAGGCAGGATTCGAACCTGCGACCGTAGCGGTCGCGCCGTTCCAGACTGTAGCGCCTAGAAACTCTCGGCCACCCCGGCCGGCGTATGGAAGAACTCCTCGAATTCATTTTTCTATAGGTCTCACAGTACGTTGCAGACTTTATGGCGGTGCCTTTACAAATGGATTCCTAATGTGTCACACTTTGTATATCCCAGGACTCTGTGAGAATAATTTTGCCCGCTGACAGCATGGTATTGAACTTTTTTGGCGTCAGAGATTTTTTGTGGTGGAACAGCGTTAATGCTCTTGTTTTCTGGGTCAAAATCGTGAACCTATATTTCATCTCCTACCTTAATGTTGTTAAGGAACCCATCAGCCTCACGCAAAAAAACGCAACAGAAATTGCTGACAGCAGTCCACTTTATTTGAAAACAATTGCAAATAAGGTTGACAATAAGGAACAATTATCAAATTTGACTATTAAGACACAATGCCTAATAAAAAATTTCTTAACCAAGTTGCACTCACGGCTGAAGGCCTTAATGACCAGAAATGCTACTTATTTGTCGGCTGAAGGCCGCAACAGTAGTAACTCTGAAAACAATCATCACAATCTGACCCAAATCAAGTGATAAGTGGGCCTCAGACAGTGCTCCAACGATCGGCCAGGGAAAGTCCCTCGACTTCATAAACTATGAGATAGGCAACCAACAGTTATATTTACTTAACCGGATGGCAACTCAAACCAGTGTCAGTTTAAACGCAGGACAACACTTTTGCAACATCTACCTAACATCTGATAACCAACACAACGATTCAATAACCCAGGCAAGGCTGAACCGGCGGACAGCACTGCGACTTCAGAATCCGGTGTTTAAAAATGGTTCAACTGGCTCTGAGAACTATGAGACTTAACATCTATGGTCATCAGTCCCCTAGAACTTAGAACTACTTAAACCTAACTGACCTAAGGACATCACACAACACCCAATCATCACGAGGCAGAGAAAATCCCTGACCCCGCCGGGAATCGAACCCCGGCGTGGGAAGCGAGAACGCCACCGCACGACCACGAGCTGCGGACATCAGTATTTAGAACATCAACAAGCAGAAGGACCCACTACAACCAAGGTAGTCCAAAAGAAACAAATATCCGAACCACAGTCAAGGAGTCTGTCGAACTACACGCCTTACCACAACAGCAGCGGCAAGGCGAGGAAAGGTACACTGCCGCGAAAATACACTAACCTCCAGGGCAGGTAACTGGGGCGTTAGCGGACACTAGGCTGAAAAACGGCTGGTTGAACTTCATCAATAAACAAAACCAATTCAATGATTAATAATAAAAGGTGAAGGACATTCAGAATTTGGAAGAGAATATTCCAGTTAACATTGTCAAAAACTACAAATGCTAGAAAGGTACCCGGCCGAAATATTAGAAGAAGGAGAAATACAGTTTATACGAATGTACTCCCGGAATTTGATGGGTCAGTTATATTACGCGAAAACACGAAGATAGTTCTTGTGAAACACAACTAGCTCCTCTTTACACGCACGAAGTGCTGAGTGCTATCGACAATCGATTTCAAATTGATTCCGTATTTGTAGATTTCCAGAAGGCTTTTGACACTGTGCCAAACAAACGGCTTGCAGTGTTTGCGGAATATCGTCTCAATTATGTGACTGGATTCGTGATTTCGTGTCAGAGAGGTCACAGTATGTAGTAATTGACGGAAAGTCATCGAGTAAAACAGAAGTGACTTCTGGCGATCCAGAAGGTAGTGTTATAGACCGACTCTCTTCTTACATGTATAAATGATATAGTAGACGATCTGAGCAGCTACATTAGGTTGTTTGCAGATGACGCTGTCGGTTATCATCCAGTAAAGTCATCAGAAGATCAAAAAACCTGCAAAACGATTTAGAAAATATTCATGAGTGGAGCCAAAATTGGCAATTGACCTTAAATAACGAAAAGTGTGAGGTCTTCCATATGAGTGCTTAAAGGAATTCATTGGACTTCGGTTAAGTTATAAACCCATCAAATCTAAATGCCGTAAATTCAATTAAATACTTAGGAATTACAATTACGAACAACTTAAGTTGGAAAGAACACACAAAAAAATGTTGTGGGGAAGGCAAACCAAAGACAGAGTTTTATTGGCACAACACGTAGAAAATGTAACAGATCTTCTAAGGAGACTGCGTAGACTACGCTTGAACGTCCTCTTTTGAAGTACTGCTGCGCTGTCTGGGATCCTTACAAGATAGCATTAACGGAGTACAACAAGAAAGTTCGAAGAAGAGCAGGACTTTTTGTACTATCGCGAAATAGGGGAGACAGCTTATGGACGTTACACCGTGTTTGGGGTGGACACAATTAAAGCAAAGGCGTTCCTCGTTGCGGCGTAATCTTCTTGCGAAATTTCAGTCACCAACTTTCTCCTCCGAACGCGATAAATGATCATCATAATAAAATGAGGGAAAGCAGAGCTCGCACGGAAAGACATAGTAGGTGTTCGTTTTTTCCGTGCACTGTTCGAGAGTGGAGTTATAGAGGATTATTGTGAATTGTGATTTGCAGAGTATCCACGTGTGCCGTGCGCCCGCATTTAATTTCGCGTAGTTCCCGCGGACTTAGAATCCCTCTGGCCGCAAGAGCGCATGGAGCGTTATTGTTGCCGGTAGAGGGCACGTCGGAGGAGAAGGTAGTTAAGGGCTGCGGCGACCTGGTGAAAGGAGGGAGTCAGACACCGACACCGAAGAGCACGAGTGAGGCCGCGTGTTGTGGCCAAGTGTCTACCGTGGTCCTTTGGCAAGAGTGGTGTCTTTGCTCACTGGGGATTCCGCGGGGCCGAGTGTTGGTTTCCGATTACGAGTAGTCTTCGTTCCACAAGGGTCAGTCTTGGGTCCTTTGTTGTTCTTATTATATATTAATGACTTGCCATTCAATATTCATGAAGAGGCAAAGTTAGTTCTCTTTGCTGACGATACAAGTATAGTAATCACACCTGACAAACAAGAATTAACTGATGAAATTGTCAATACTGTCTTTCAGAAAATTACTAAGTGGTTCCTTGTAAACGGACTCTCACTGAATTTTGATAAGACACAGTACATACAGTTCCGTACAGTGAATGGTATGACGCCATTAATAAATATAGACCTTAATCAGAAGCATATAGCTAAGGTAGAATATTCCAAATTTTTAGGTGTGTCCACTGATGAGAGATTAAATTGGAAGAAACACATTGATGATCTGCTGAAACGTTTGAGTTCAGCTACTTATGCAATAAGGGACATTGCAAATTTTGGTGATAAACATCTTAGTAAATTAGCTTACTACGCCTATTTTCACTCATTGCTTTCATATGGCATCATATTTTGGGGTAATTCATCACTGAGGAATAAAGTATTTATTGCACAAAAGCGTGTAATCAGAATAATAGCTGGAGTCCACCCAAGATCATCCTGCAGACATTTATTTAAGGATCTAGGGATATTCACAGTAGCTTCTCAGTATATATACTCTCTTATGAAATTTGTTATTAACAACCAAACCCAATTCAAAAGTAATAGCAGTGTGCATAACTACAATACTAGGAGGAAGGATGATCTTCACTATTCAAGATTAAATCTAACTTTGGCACAGAAAGGGGTGAATTATACTGGCACTAAAGTCTTTGGTCACTTACCAAATAGTATCAAAAGTCTGACAGATAACCAAAAAGTATTTAAGAAGAAATTAAAAGAATTTCTGAATGACAACTCCTTCTACTCCATAGAGGAATTTTTAGATATAAATCAAGGAAAAAAAAATATTAAAAAATAAAAAAAAATAAAAATAAAAAATAAAGAAAAAACACAAAAAATAAAGTTGTTATATTAACTTAAGTATGTTGTTAAATTAACCTAATTATGTCATGTATTGGTAAATTCGACTCGTTCCACATCATTACGAAATATCGTATTCATGATCCATGGAACTTGTATTAATCTAATCTAATCTAATCTAATCTAACATCCTTCTCCGGGCGCTCTCTAAGCAAGCGTTTGTCAATGGGCACTGAAGTTTAGGAGAAATCACGGTGAGCATCCGATTACTGCGCACGTCACTTGGTGTCGTGTGGTGGCTGTTTTGAGTCCGTGTCCTGGTTGCCCGTTGTTATGCATGAGTGAAGCGAAATTCACGCACTCGGGCTTCGCAGCGCGATTCCTCACATACCAGCAATAAAAAAAAAGTCTCTCTCAAAATTTTGTCGGGCGACTACATCCGGCAGAAAAAGGACGTTAAAGAGTGGCAATCTGGTACCACTGTAAGCACATGTATGATAACTACCTGTTTCAGCACGGTTTAGTTGTGCAGTTGATAGGGTTTTAGGTTAGTATGCTGGAGGTCGATGGTTCGATCCTGGTTTGAGGCGTATGTTTTCCATTTGGTAAATGCAGTCCTGGTGGTGCGGTACCTGCCATCTTAATCGTCAACAGCGATTGCAGCGGGTCCTCTAGGAAACGTTTGCACTTACATACTATAATCATAGAAATGGAAGAAAGGAACCCTTTCCACGTTGTTGGCTTGAATTTATTCGCACTATTTGATGACTGTACGACATAAAGTTTTATGTTTCACCTGGGCCAGTCGACACCGACAATGGAGTGTTGATGACTGGAAACATATTGTCTGTGTACGGATATCGAGACAACCTCATGAATCCATGGACCCTGCGTGTCAGCAGGGGACTGTTCAAGCTGGTGGAGGCTCTGTAATGGATATGGCGTTTGTAGTTGGAGTGATATGGTGCCCCTGATACGTCTAGATACGACTCTGACAGGTGATACGTACGTAAGCATCTTGTCTGATCACCTGCATCGATTCATGTCCATTGCGCATTTCGACGGACTTGGGCAATTCTAGCAGGACAATGCGTCATCGTGTAAGTAGGCTGCTTAGGTTCTTATATTGGTAACGCCAACGCCAGCAAGCGCTCTGTATGAAAATCACTGGCTGTGCTGTGTGCGGTCTGTGGCTGCGTGGCATTGTTGGAATTTGCTATTGTATTGTTGGGCTGTTGGCTGTTAACAGCACGTAGCGTTGCGCAGTTGGAGGTGAGCCGCCAGCAGTGGTGGATGTGGGGAGAGAGATGGCGGAGTTTTGAGAGCGGATGATCTGGACGTGTGTCCATCAGAGACAGTAAATTTGTAAGACTGGATGTCATGAACCGATATATAAATTATGACTTTTGAGCACTATTAAGGTAAATACATTGTTTGTTCTTTATCAAAATCTTTCATTTGCTAACTATGCCTATCAGTAGTTAGTGCCTTCAGTAGTTTGAATCTTTTATTTAACTGGCAGTAGTGGCGCTCGCTGTATTGCAGTAGTTTGAGTAACGAAGATTTTTGTGAGGTAAGTGATTTGTGAAAGGTATAGGTTATTGTTAGTCAGGGCCATTCTTTTGTAGGGATTATTAAAAGTCAGATTGCATTGCGCTAAAAATATTGTGTGTCCGTTTAGTGTTGATCAGAATAGGGAAAGAGCGAAATGTCTGAGTACGTTCAATTCTGCTCAGCTGTTTGAAAATCAAATAATGTAAGATGTTTATCAGCACAGTAATTCATTAATTTTTCTAAGGGGACGTTTCAACCGCACACGTCCAGAACTGCCACAGAGTGTCTCCAGGAACACTCTTCTTAGTTTAAACGCTTTCGCTGGCCATCAAACTCCCCAGACATTAACATTATTGAGCATTTCTGGGATGCCTTGCAACGTGCTGTTCAGAAGAGATCTCCACCCCTCGCACTCTTACGGATTTATGGACAGCCCTGCAGGATTCATGGTGTCAGTTCCCTCCAACACTACTTCAGACGTTAGTCGAATCCATAACACTTCGTGGTACAGCACTTCTGCGTGCCCGCGGGGGCCCTACACGATATTACGCAGGTGTATCAGTTTCTTTGGCTCTTCAGTGTAGAAGTTGGATATTATCTGGCAAACAGAAATCATTACGTCTTTGTGAGCGAGTGGAAACTGTCGAACAAAAGTATAGCCAAATGGAAGTGTTAATAGCATAATTGCTGTTCTTCATCCATTCGAAAAATGTCTTGGGTTTCGTCTCAACCTCCGTTCAATTGCCCGCTATCGATGTTGAGGTACATCGTGTGCCCAGAACGCCATTATATTGTAGCGAAAGTGCTGGAAGTCCTGTAGGAAGCACTGACCTGCCAATTGATCCTTAACACCATCAGTTCAGGAATTACTATTTTCCTACTTTTTGACATAGTCTTTTTCTTATGGTAGAGTCACAACCGGTTTCGCCCGTCAGTGGTGGCCATCTTCAGATTCTATTGGCAGCATCTGATGAACAAGTGTTAATGTGTCTACGACTTAACTTTTATCATCAACATTTTCGTTTAACAAAATTCACTATTCCTTTTGCAAGGACTTTAGAAATTAGTTGACTAGGCACAAATTCCACCAACAGCAACTGAAGATGGCTTTGAAAGCCAAAGCCGGTTATAACTGTATCATAAAAAATAAAAAAAAATACCATACAATGAGGCAATCAACGTCTCCGCAAACGAAATGTCGCTTTTTCCACAATCATTTAACGCACTGCAGATTAATATCCAGACAGACTCATAATTTATTGATTTGGAAAGTCTTACAATAGGTAATAGAGTTGGGCGTAACATCCCGATTTGAGCATTGCTCAGAGCGACACCGGCATTTGGCACGAACGACATGCTTCCTGTAAAGTTTCCGAGAACGTACATTCTAAGGAGAGTCAATTGACATACTGTTTCCTATCGTACATACGGCACAAAGTGCCTAAAGTGGTGAATCATAGAATTTCTTGGACAAAGGCTTTCCGACATTAGTACTCTCCGAGCACTATTTGCAACTAGAATGATACTGCTATACAATTTATCCATCGTTACACACCGTAAACTTGCTTTCGGGGTAGAAAATTACATATTCATCTCTGAGAACGAAAATGTGGAGAACAAATGGATAAAACTCAAAAGTAATGTACATTACGCTTCAGACATGTATGTGCCGAGCGAGGTTGTGGAAAGTGGCAAGACTCTGTCGTTCAATAGGTGCGTTCGAAAGCTGCTGCGAAAGCAGAGAGACCTTCACTTCCGATTTAAGTGACGTCAAAACATAATAGGAAAAAATTTGAATGAGTCCTAGAAGAGCGTATGGGGGCATAGGAGAAACATTCAATTGGTGCTCAATCTGACTAAAATTGTTTTTAGTTTTGGTCTTACGTTAAGTCAGTACGAGGAATGAAATTATCTATTCAGACCATACTTACACCAAAGCAGATGACAGAGAGAAGGGAAAAGTACTGATTTCGCTCTCCCGCAATTGTTTCACCGCTGAAAATCGTAGTGCGGTTTCTCCTTTCAATCATCGCACGAATCCCGAAGTCGTAGATATTGAGATAAGAGGTAGCGGAGTAGATAACTGAGTAAAACTTCTCCTCAATGGAAGGACAGGTTGAGTTAAAGAATCTGTGAGTGTCTGATTATGCCGGATAATTTTCTGTCCTTCGGGTAGTAATTTATCAACCACAACCGCAGATTTTTTTTTTTATTTTCAATATTCGTGTGTAGCACCAATCTCTTCCGTTCCGGTTTTCCCACAGTCCGTGTTTGACTACCATACACTGAAGTGCTCCAAACGTACATTCTCAGAAATTTCTTCCTCAAATTAAGGCCTGTGTTTGCTACTAGTAGACTTCTCTTGGTCGGGAATGCCCTTTTCGCCAGTGCTAGTCTGCTTTTGATGGCCTCCTTACTCCGTCACTATTAGTTATTTTGCTGCCTAGGTAACAGAATTCCTTAACTTCATCCACTTCGTGACAATCAGTCCTGATGTTAAATTTCTTGCTGTTCTCTTTTCTGCTACTTCTCATTACTTTCGTCTTTCTTCGATTTACTCTTAATCCTCATTCTGTACCCAGACTGTCCGTTCCATTCAGCAGATCATATAATTTTTCATCACTTGCACTCAGGATAACGATGTCATCAGCGAATCGTATCATTGATATCTATTCACCTTGAATTTTAATTCCACTCCTGAACCTTACTTTTATTTCCATCATTGCTTCTTCGATGTATAGATTGAACAGTAGGAGCATGAGACTATATCCCTGTCTTACACCCTTTTTAATCTGAGCATTTCGTTCTTGGTCGTAAATTCAGATTATTCCCTCTTAGTTCTTGTACATTTTGTATGTTCCCCGTCTCTTCCTATAGCTTAAACCAATTTTTCTCAGAATTTCGATCATCTTATACTATTTTACGTTGTCGATCGCTTTTTCCAGTTCGACAAATCCTATGAACGTGTCTTGATTTTTCTTGTGTTGCTTCCATTATCAATCGCAAAGTCAGAACTGCCTCTCTGGTGCCTTTACCTTTCCTAAAGCCAAACTGATCATCTAACACATCCTTAAAAAAATGTTCAAATGTGTGTGAATACCTAAGGGACCAAACTGCTGAGGTAATCGGTCCCTAGACTTACACACTACTTAAAGTAATTTAAACTAACTTATGGTAAGAACAACACACACAACCATGCCCGAGGGAGGAATCGACCTTCCGGCGGGAGGGGCCGCGCGGTCCCTGACATGATGCCTCAAACCGCGCAGCCACTCCGCGTGGCTAACACATCCTATATTTTCTTTTCCATTCTTCTGTATATTATTCTTGTCAGTAAGTTGAATGCATGAGCTGTTAAGCTGATAGTGCGATAATTCTGGCACTTGTCGGCTCTTGCATTCTTCGGAATTGTGTGGATGATATTTTTCCGAAAGTCAGACGCTAGCACTCATAATTTCTACACACCTACCTGAATAGTTTTGTTGCCACTTCCTCCAACTATTTTAGAGATTCTGACGGAATGTTATCGATCCCATCCGCTTATTTGATATTAAGTCCTCCAAAACTTTCTTAAATTCTGATTCTGGCACTGGATACCCTATCTCTTCTAAATAGACTCCTGTTTCTTCTTCAATCACATCTGACATATCTTCCCCCTCATATAAGCCTTCAATGTACTGTTCCCATCTAACCGCTCTCTCCTCCGAATTTAAGAGTGAACTTGCCGTTGCACTCTTAATGTTGCCACACTTGCTTTTAATTTCACCGAAGGTTACTTTGACTTTCCTATACGCTGAGTCAGTCCCTATGACAATCATATCTTTTTCGATTTCTTCACATTTTTCATGCAGCCATTTTAATCTTAGCTTCCCTGCACCTTGTATTTATTTCATTCCTAAGTGATTTATATTGCTGCACTCCTGAATTTCCCTGAACGTTTTTGTACTTCCTTCTTCCATCGACCAGCTGAATTATTTCTTCTGTTACCCATTGATTCTTTACAGTTACCTTCTTTGTACCTATGTTTTTTTTTTCAGCTTCTGCTATTGCCCTTTTTAGAGATGTCCATTCCTCTTCAACTGTGTAAGTAGGCTGTTTATGTTTTCTTATTGGCAACGTTACGTAGCGCACTGTATGAAAATCACTGGCTGTGCTGTGTGCAGTCTGTGGCTAGTTTTCATTGTTGTCTGCCATTGTAGTGTTGGGCAGCGGCAGCTGGATGTGAACAGCGCGTAGCGTTGCGCAGTTGGAGGTGAGCCGCCAGCAGTGGTGGATGTGGGGAGAGAGATGGCGGAGTTATGAAATTTTTAAAACTGTATGTCATGAACTGCTATGCATATTATGAGTTTTCAACATTATTAAGGTAAATACATTATTTGTTCTCTATTAAAATCTTTCATTTGCTAACTATGCCTATCAGTAGTTAGTGCCTTCCGTAGTTTGAATCTTTTATTTAGCTGGCAGTAGTGGCGCTCGCTGTATTGCAGTAGTTCCAGTAACGAAGATTTTTGTGAGGTAAGTGATTTGTGAAAGGTATAGGTTAATGTTAGTCAGGGCCATTCTTTTGTAGGGAATTCTGAAAGTCAGATTGCGTTGCGCTAAAAAATATTGTGAGTCAGTATAAGCACAGTCTTGTATAATTGTTATAAGGGGATGTTTCAACTGTACTGCCTACTTGATTATTCTTTATTGCTGTATCTACAGCCTTAGAGAACTTCAAGAGAATCTCGCCATTTCTTAGTACTTCCGTATCCCACTGCTTTGCGTATTGATTCTTCCTGAATAATGCCTCGCGGTGTGACCGCGTGGTTTGAGGCACCATGTCACGGATTGCGCGGCTCCTCCAGCCGGAAGTTCGAGTCCTCCCTCGGGCATGGGTGTCTGTGTTGTTCTTAGCATAAGTTAGTTTAAGTAGTGTGTAAGTCTAGGGACCGATGACCTCAGCAGTTCGTTCCCTTAGCAATTCCCACACATTTCAACATTTCATTTCCTGAATAATCTCTTAAACTTCAGCCTACTCTACATCACTACTACATTATGGTCTGAGTCTACATCTGGCCCTGGGTACGCCTTACAATCCAAAATCTGATTTCGGAACCTCTGTCTGACCATGATGTAATCTAACTGAAATCTTCCTATATCACCAGACCTTTTCCAATCACAATCTCCGATTGTGATTCTTGAACAGAGTATTCGCTATAACTAGCTGAAATTTATTACAGAACTCAATTAGTCTTTCTCCTCTCTCATTCCTTTCTCCTGTAACCATTTCTTCCACTCCTTCCCCTACAACTGCACTACAGTCGCCCATGACGATTAGATTTTCATCTCCCTTCGCGTATACTTTCTCTAACTCTTCATTCAGTTTGCGATGTCGGCGTTGGTTTGCTGTCGAATCTGATATGAATAACGCTATCACTAAACTGTTCACAGCAACACGTTCTCTCCCCTACATTCCTATTCATAACGAATCCTACTCCCGTTAGACCATTTTCCGCTGCTGTTGATCTTAACTTATACTTATCTGACCAGAAATCCTTGTTGTCTTTCCATTTCACTTCACTGATACCAACTACATCTAGATTGAGCTTTTGCATTTCTCTCTTCACATTTTCTAGCTTCCCTACCACATTCAAGCTTCTGACATTCCACTCCCGACTCGTAGATCGTTATCCTTTCGTTGATTATTCAATATTTTTCTCACGGTAACCTCCAGCTTGGCTACCCTCTCCCAGAGATCCGAATGGGGGACTATTCCGGAATCTTTTGCGTATGGAGAGATCATCATGACACTTTTCAGTTACAGGCCACATGTCCTGTGGATACACGTTACGTGTATTTAATGCAGTGGTTCCCATTGCCTTCTACATGCTCAAGCCGTTGATAATTGCTGATTCTTCCACCTTAAGAGGCAGTTTACCACCCAAGGGCAAGAGAATGCACTGAACCTCCGTCCGCTCCTCCGCCCTCTTTGGCAAGTCAATGGCAGAATGAGTGTGACTTCTTATGCCGGGAGTCTTCGGCCACCAATGCTGAATATTAATCAAAATTAAAGGGGTGGCGGGTTTCGAACCCAGGTCCGAGGACTCGGTATCCTTTGAATACACGTTCAAAGCCGGTGGTAGACAGAAAACATATTCCGAAATTGTACTAAATGCTTTCTCTGAGAATTACTTTGAACAATTAGTTCATCAGCCCACACGAGTTCTAAATGGTTGCGAAAAGACTCTTGACCTCTTAGCCACAAATAATCCTCATCTAATAGAAAGCGTCATGACGGATACAGGGATTAGTGAACATAAGGTCATTGTAGCGAGGCTCAAAACCATATCAACCAAAACCACTAAAAATAAACGCAAAATATATCTATTTAAAACAGCAGATAAAAATTCGCTTGATGCCTTCCTAAGAGAGAGTCTACATTCCTTCCAATCTAATTATGTAAGTGTAGACCAGATACGGCACAAATCCAAAGATACAGTATCGACAGCAATAGATACATTCATACCGCATAAGTTAATAAGAGACGGGACTGATCCTCCATGGTACACAAAACACGTCAGAACACTGTTGCAGAAGCAACGAAAAATGCATGCCAAATTCAGAAGAACGCAAAATCCCCAAGACAGGCTAAGTTTCATGGAATCTCGAAATTTAGTGTGTACGTCAATGCGAGATACTTTTAATATGGTAGAAAACCCAAACAGATTCTGGTCGTACGCAAAGTACACCAGTGGCAAAAAACAGTCAATACCGTCACTGCGCGATAGCGATGGAAATGTTACCGATGATGGTTCCACTAAAGCGGAGTTACTAAATTCAGTTTTCCGTAATTCCTTCACGAAAGAAGACGAAATTAATATTCCAGAATTCGAAACCAGAACAGCTGTTAGCATGAGTGACATAAAAATAGATATCGTAGGTGTTGCCAAACAACTTAAATCACTTAAGAAAGGCAAGTCTTTCGATCCAGATGGTATACCAATCAGGTTCCTTTCAGATTATGCAGACACAATAGCGCCTTTCTTAGCAATCATATACAACCGCTCACATGACGAAAGGTCTCTTCCTAAAGACTGGAAAGTTGCACAGGTCACACCAATATTTAAGAAAGGAAATAGGAGTAACCCATTGAATTACAGACCCATATCACTGACCTCAATTTCGAGTAGAATTTTGGAGCATATACTGTACTCGAACATTATGAATCACCTTGAAGAAAATGACTTACTGATGCATAATCAACACGAATTCAGAAAATATCGTTCTTGTGCAACACAGCTACCTCTTTATTCCCATGAAGTAATGAGTGCTGTCGACAAGGGATCTCAGATCGATTCCTAATTCCTAGATTTCTAGAATGCTTTTGATACCGTTCCTCACAAGCGACTATTAATCAAATTGCGTGCATATGGAGTATCGTCTCAGTTGTGTGGATTCGTGATTTCCTCTCAAAGAGGTCAAAGTTCATAGTCATCATCATCACCAGTGTTCTGCCTAAAGGCAGGTTTTCAAATGGTAGTTCTCCAGGCTGACCGGTTTTCTGCCATCCTCTTCAGGTCTGCATAGTTTCCTCTTCCCTTTATGTCGTCTATCACCTTGTATCTCCCTCTCAGTCTTCTCCCACAAAACCAATCCTTCCAAAGCATCTACTAGCAAGCACTCCCTTCTCAATGAATGTCCCAACCACTTCTTTTTCCTTTCTCTTGCAACCTTCAGCAGACATCTTCTCTCACCAACCCTTTCCAATACTCTTTCATTACTCACTCTTTCCATCCAGCTTATTCTCTCCATTCTCCTCCATATCCACATCTCAAATGCTTCTAACCTTTTTTCATCCTCTCGTCTCAGTGTCCATGTTTCTGCCCCATGTAGTGCCACACTCCAGAGAAAACATTTGCCAAGCCTTTTCCTTAGTCGTTTATCTAATTTGCCACATAACAGTCTCCTCCTTCTGTTGAATGTCTCCTTCGCCATGGCAATTCGAGTTTTCACCTCCTGGTGACATCTCAAGTCTTCAGTTATTGTGCTTCCGAGATATTTAAATTGACTTACTTGGCTGATGGTAGATTGTCCTATTTTAATATTGGACAGTCTGCGTATTGTACTTATGACCATACTCTTTGTTCATAGTGATGGACGGTATATCATCGAGTAGAACAGAAGTGATATCTGGCGCTCCGCAAGGTAGTGTCATTGGCCCTCTGCTGTTTCTGATTTAGATAAATGATCTAGGTGATAATCTGAGCAGCTCCCTTAGATTGTTTGCAGATGGCACTGTAATTTACCGTCTAGTAAAATCATCATATGATCAATTCCAATTACAAAATGATCTAGAGAGAATTCCTGTATGGTGGGAAATGTGGCAATTGGCACTAAACAAAGAAAAGTGCGAGGTCATCCACATGGGCACTAAAAGAAAGTCGATAAATTTAGGGTATACGATAAATCGCACAAATCTAAGGAATGTTAATATGACTAAATACCTAGGAATTACAATTACGAGCAACTTAAATTGGAAAGACCACACAGATAATATTGTGGGGAAGGCGAAACAAAGACTGTGTTTTGTTGGCAGAACACTTAGAAGATGCGACAAACCCACTAAAGAGACAGCCGGCATTACACTTGTCCATCCTCTGCTGGAATATTGCTGCGCGGTGTGGGATCAAAAAAATGGCTCAAATGGCTCTGAGCACTATGGGACTTAACATCTGAGATCATCAGTCCCCTAGAACTTAGAATTACTTAAACATAACTAACCTAAGGACATCACACACATCCATGCCCGAGGCAGGGTTTGAACCTGAGACTGTAGCGGTCACGTGGTTCCATACTGAAGCGCCTTGAACCGCTCGGCCACACCGGCCCGCGGTGTGGGATCCTTACCAGGTAGGATTGACGGAGGACATCAAAAAAGTGCAAAGAAAGCCAGCTCGTTTCATGTTATCGCGCAACATGGGTGAGAGTGTCACTGGTATGATACGCTAGTTGGGGTAGCAGTCGCTGAAACAAAGGCGGTTTCCTTTGCGGCGACATCTATTTACGAAAATTCAATCACCAACTTTCTCTTCCGAATGCTAAAATATTTTGTTGACACCCACCTACGTAGGGAGAAATGATCATCATAATAAAATAAGAGAAATCAGAGCTCGAACGGAAATACTTAGGTGTTCCTTTTTCCCACGCGGCATTCGAGAGTGGAATGGTAGAGAAGTAGTATGAATGGTTCAATGAATCCTCTGCCAGGCACTTAAGTGTGAATTGCAGAGTAACCATGTAGATGCAGATGTAGAATTAGATGTAGATGTAGATCACGTGGGGTACGTAGCGATTAATAGAAACTCAAGCCAACCATTGGCTTGTATCGATGACATCAATGTCTTGTTGAATTACTTAACATGTTTTATACTCACGCATTACGACGTTGTTGGACAGCGAAAATAACCTCCATAAAAGTGTAAGCGAATTACTCAAACAAAAACCTTGCAAAGTCAAACTTTAACATTTGTTTATCCTGATGTTACGATGGTGAAACATTATATTTCTCTCAGCTTAACGAAAACTGGTTGTTGGTAAAGAAAATGTCCAATGTTTTTAACAGATAGCACTTTATAGGAACTAGAGCAAGTAATTTTCATTGTTAAACTATTGCTTATTGCTTGCGCTGCAAAGGCCACAAAAATTAAAAGCACCCTTAGCAAATTTAAGATTTATTATATAGAAAGACTAACCAGTAATGCAAAGAATGCTATGTAAGATGTGGATAAGTGGGAAAAACAAACCGGTAATGTTCGAATGCAGTATTGGTGGTGTGCTATTTGGCACAATCAAGGCGCAACTCTGCAAAAATATACGAAATGGAATGAACACATAAATACGGATGTATGAAAGACAAATTATCGAGTTCAGTTTATAGGGAGAACTCTACGAAAGCGTAACTCATCTAGAAATAAAAGCGCACACAGTACCCATTCTTGAGTACTGCTCGAGTGTTTGGGAACTCATCAGGTCAGACTGAAGGAAGCTATCACAGCAATTCAGAGGTGTGCTGCTAGATGAGTTTCTAGTAGGCTCGATCAAGATGCTATTATAACGGAGATGCCTATCGAATTGAAATGTGGCTCAGTGGAGGGAAGATGACATTCCTGAGAAGATTTAGAGAACCGGTATTTGAAACTGACTGCAGAATGATTCTACTGCGTACGTTTCGCATGAGGACCACGAAGATAAGAGAAAGTGGTGCGATGTGTCCTCAGCCATTCACCATACGGTGGCTTGTTGATTATGCATGCAGACGCAGACATAGATTCTGTTCGTCCGTGAGATCTAGACCATCGTAGACAAAGTTTCCCAGTTGATGCCAGGAGGCATGCTTCCCATATATCATTCCAGATCTTTTTGAAAGACATCATGTTTACGCCAGTGACTGTTCAACCTTTTATTTCCACTATTGAAATTTCGGCCTTAGGCCATTATGAAGTGCAGATGTTTTGGCTTTAAGTCATGTCAACTTTATACACGCTGACTCATTTATGTGTCGTTGTCATTTGCTGTTATATAGCTTCGTAATGCTGCTAAGTAGTGCGGGCATACATGTCCATATATCGTAAAACAACACAGTCGAGTAGCCTGTAAACAATCGTTCGTTGCTGTGGTTTAGTGCAAAAGTTACTAGTGATGATGGAACAAACATATGTATGTACAGACTGTGCTGTTTTTCGATAAGACATATAAATTTGTCGGCGTGTCGGCGTGTTGAGATAGCAAAAGCCAAAACATCTGCACTTGATAATGGCCTAAGGCCGAAATTGCAGGTGTGGAAACAAAAAGTTTAACAGTCACTGGCGTAAAATGATGTCTTTGAAAAAATTTTAATTGACTATGAATCCCAGTTATGAAAAGTTGATTCATTCCAGATTTGTCACTGGATCTAGGACTTACTTACAGATAGAACTGAACGGATTCTTCTTTACGGTGCGACAAATGTAAAGTAATACCGCTCGACAACGCTATTGGCGACGTATCACTGGGAACAGTATGTACTGTGAAATACATAGGAATAACCATATGGAGGGATCTGAAACGGAATAACCACATACAAAGAATAGCATAAAAAGTAGATGCCAGGCTGCCGTTCATTCAGATAATCTTTAGGAAATGGAACTGTTAGTTCGCTCGCCTTTGCACAAATGAAAATAAGAGGGAAATCGACATGAAGTTTTCCGGACAAATCATATATATGACGAAACCGATAATCGGACCCGTCTGACATGTTTTACTATGCAACTAACATGCAGTTGACATTGTTTGGAAAGTGGTTATCGTCAAGCGTGACTGTGCATCATCGTTTTCCTTTCAGTTCTTACTCTTAAGGGGGGTAAGCAGGCTGCTAGCTTGTTGAAGTAAGGTTTTTTTTTTTGTGTTATCAGTCTTCTGACTGGTTTGATGCGGCCCGTTACGAATTCCGCTCCTGTGCCAAGCTCTTCATCTCAGAGTAGCACTTTCAACCTATGCCCTCCATTATTTGCTGTCTCTGTCTTCCTATATAATTTTTGCCCTCTGCAGCTCCCTCTAGTACCATGGAAGTCATTCCCTCGTGTCTTAACAGATGTTCTATCATCCCATCCCTTCTCCTTGTCAGTGTTTTCCACATATTCCAGGTGGGATTGACGGAGGACATCGAAAGGGAGCAAAAAAAGGGCAGCTCGTTTTGTATTATCACGTAGTAGGGGAGAGAGTGTGGCAGATATGATACGCGAATTGGGATGGAAGTCATTACAGCAAAGACGTTTTTCGTCGCGGCGAGATCTATTTACGAAATTTCAGTCACCAACTTTCTCTTCCGAATGCGAAAATATTTTGTTGAGCCCAACCTACATAGGTAGGAATGATCATCAAAATAAAATAAGAGAAATCAGAGCTCTAACAGAAAGGTTTAGGTGTTCGTTTTTCCCGTGCGCTGTTCGGGAGTGGAATGGTAAAGAGATAGTATGATTGTGGTTCGACGAACCCTCTGCCAAGCACTTAAATGTGAATTGCAGAGTAGTCATGTAGATGTAGATGTAGATGTAGATTCCTTCCCTCTCGGACTATGCGCAGAACCTCCTCATTCCTCACCTTACCAGCCCATCTAACGTTCAACATTCTTCTGTAGCATCACAGCTCAAATGCTTCGATTCTCTTCTGTTCATGATTTCCCCACAGTCCGTGTTTCACTACCATACAATACCATACAATGCTGTGCTCCTAACGTATATTACCAGAAATTTCTTCCTCAGATTAAGGCTAATGTTTGATAGTAGTAGACTTCTCTTGGCCAGAAATGCCCTTTTTGCCAGTGATTGGCAATTCAATTACTCGATAAATAGTACAATTCTCAAGGTTGTCAATTCAACTAAGTACCTGGGTGTAAAAATTACGAACAACTTCAGTTGGAAAGAACACATAGATAATATTGTGGGGAAGCCGAGCCAAAGGTTGCGTTTCATTGGCAGGACACTTAGAAGATGCAACAAGTCCACTAAAGAGACAGCTTACGCTACACTCGTTCGTCCTCTGTTAGAATATTGCTGCGCGGTGTGGGATCCTTACCAGGTGGGATTGATGGAGGACATCGAAAGGGTGCAAAAAAGGGCAGCTCGTTTTGTATTATCACGTAATAGGGGAGAGAGTGTGGCAGATATGATACGCGAGTTGGGATGGAGGTCATTAAAGCAAAGACTTTTTCGTCGCGGCGAGATCTATTTACGAAATTTTAGTCACCAACCTTCTCTTCCGAATGCGAAAATATTTTGTTGAGCCCAACCTACATAGTTAGGAATGATCATTAAAATAAAATAAGAGAAATCAGAGCTCTAACAGAAAGGTTTAGGTGTTCGTTTTTCCCGCGCGCTGTTCGGGAATGGAATGGTAGGGAGATAGTATGATTGTGGTTCGATGAACCCTCTGCCAAGCACTTAAATGTGAATTGCAGAGTAATTATGTAGATGTAGATGATAGTCTGCTTTTGATGTCCTCCTTGGTCCATCCGCCATTGCTTATTTTGCTGCCTGGGTAGAAGAATTTCTTCATCTATCTGGTGATCGTCATTCCTGATGTTAAGTTTGTCGCCATTCTCATTTCTGCTACTTCTCATTACTGTCGTCTTTCTTCGATCTACTGTCAGTCCATATTCTGTACCCTTTAGACTGTTCGCTCTATTCAACACATCCTGTAACTCTTCTTCACTCTCATTCACTCAGAATATGTAGAAATAAATCAATACTTACATATACAAGCTTAAAACCGGCAATATATTTACAAAGTGAAGCCGATATTTTTATAGGCCAGTACGTCGATATTTTTTCCGTTGATATAGCGATACCTTTTCTTTATATCAAGGTCCGATAATGATATTTTTCTAAATATCGATGTATAGGATCTGTATATTTTTAAAAATATCAATAGTCCTACTTCCAACTGTGTACGGAGCGCTCACAAGTACTAAAGAAAACCGGATCTCAGACTCTCTACACTACTCGCCCCTATACCCCCACCTGCTGCTGCTCACGCACCCTCGTGTGAGCAGGCGCCCACCACTTTTCAGCAACGGGGCAGAGACGTACAGAGGTCATATACTATCCCTAACTGACGCCGAGGGTGTTGCGTGCGTACAGTTATGTTGAAGAAAGTATTCTGAAAATTTAGTAATTCGTTTGTTCTATTACTTCTGGATCACGTCACACCAGGGACTTTTCGAAACCTAGTAGGTAAATGATAGGCTGTATTAAGAGCGTACTGTACGTGCTAAGTACATAGTGTGGAGCAAGGTGAGGATTACATTGCGTCATATAATGAACACTGCGTGTCCCACAGGAAAGTAAACTGTCAGTAGCGGCTCCATATCTACATATGCTTTCACATCCAGATCTATATCTGCATCCCTATCTACATCTACATCTACATCAACATCGATACTCCACAAGCTACCCTTTCGTCTGTGCCAGATTTTTCTTCACTATTTTTTTTTCCTTTTTCTGTTCTATTCAGAAATGGCGCGTGGGAATAACGATTGTCGGTAAAGCTCCTTAGGAGTTACATATTTTATCGTCGTAAGCCTTTTGCGAGACATTCTGCCCGAGTCCTCTTGGAATACATATCCTAAAATCTTCAACAGTAAAACTCTATGTCATACAATGAAGTACGCCAGAACACCTGGTTGCCGAGTTAAAACATCTAAAGCAGGCTTTTGAGAAGAATGGGTACTCTAGTAAGGAAATAAATAGAGTTTTGCGACCGAATAACAGGAGGCCTAAGGACAACTATAGGATACAGCGATAGAAGAACACGGCAGGATTCCAAGGAAACATGACGTTCGACCGATTTTCAGACCAACTAAGGAAATAGGCCAAGCACTTCGTTCCGTAAAAGATAAAGGTCCCCCTCTGTCTGCAAATGGTGTATACAGGATTCCGTGTACGTTTGGCAAGGTCTACATTGGAACTACAAAGAGAAGTGTGAATGCATCGTTGAAGGAACATAAAAGTCTTTGCCGACTAGGGAAAACAGAAATCAGCCGTGGCGGAACATGCTCTTCAATCAGGTGATCACGTAGTGAAATTTTCGGAAAATGAAGTTTTATGTACTACGACGAACTATTATCCACGGCCATATAGAGAAGCCATCGAAATATATAAGCATGGGGTTAATTTTAACAGAAAAGAAGAAGCCATGAAACTCAGTGATATATGGACTGTCGCGCTACAGAATCGGTGAGAAGTTATTCTCTTTGACGTACTATCATCGATAGTTAAAATTATTTTACCTTTGACAAGGTTTATCTCCGCTATCACGTGAAATCCAGACCACGCCCACTTTCCACGGTATTTAGGCCGCTCTTCGACGTCCGACTCGTCAGTCGGCAAGACTCAGCACAACCTGGAGCACCTCCGAAGATATCCAACGTAGCCTTGGACAAAACGTCAGGGATTGAAGAGTTCCATGGACCACGGCCATACAACGCGGAAGAATTCTCAGCAGCTAAAAACTCTATGTGACACACAACGCCCGTCTAATAGCGTCCTCCATTGGACTATGTTGAGCATTTCGATCTTCTCCATCTTGTGTATTAACTCAACTGCTCCCAGACTTATACTCAAGTAACGATTGTTTTGTAAGTCACTTTCTTCTGGAATGATTTGCATTTCCTAAATATTCTCTGAATGAACGTCAGTCTGGGATCTACTTTTCCTGCTATTCGTTTTATGTTGTTATTCCTAGGTATTTACGGTACATTCTGTTCCCAATAATATGTCACCAATAGTGTTGTCGATCGGTAATTACTCCACATCTGTCGCGCCGTAAAGAAGAACCAGCTCAGTTCTATCGGTAAGGTAGTCCAAGATCCAGTGACAAATCTACGTGTATCGTAAAAGTGTTGATATATCGACGGAAAAAATTTCGATGTACCGACCTATAAAAATATCGGTTGCACATTGTAAATATACAACCGGTTTTAGAGTTTTATACTTAAGTACTAATTTATTAATAGATACTCTGCACATCAATAAGCTGGCAGCCTGCTTATCCCCTTTTAAAGTAAGAATTGAAAGGAAACTACAGTTCTTTGCTAACAATGGTAACTGCATGTAGGTGGCATAATAAAAGGTGTCCGATGGGTCCGTTTTTCTGTTCCGACATATATCGGATTTGTCCGGAACGCTTCATGTCGACTTCTCTGTCCTTTTCATTTCTGCAAACGCCAGCGAACAAACTGTTGCAGTGTCAAAATTGCGCGGTGAAGTTAAACGTTTCAGTTTCTGTTGGTAGTGCCGAACGGCGATTAAGTCAGCGTTTCCCCACACACTTATCCCCCGCCGCAAAGGCCAATCTTGTCATTTAGATTTTTGTTCATCGTTTTCAGCAAGTATTTTTGAAGAAATAGCAAATTAGATACAGTAAGAATTGTTTTTTAACGCAACTGTTGTGCTACTTCTTCACGTCGAAATCTTGTTATTCCATTGACACTGCCACTCCCCAACGCAATCGGACTTCTTCTTTGTGCGACCTATACTTGCTTCACACAGTCAAAGAGAAAGACTGGACGTGATGAAAGATCAAAAAGTAGTAGGACTCCTTCACACAGTGAAAGCAAAATTATGTTCTACTACAATTTCAAAAGAAGAATTTCAAATATTACCGAAAATTGCGAAAGTTATAATATAAAATAAAAATAGCGGCTCTCGATATTGCCTTTTCTATGTTGATATATCGATATTTACTTGGAAAGTCTATCGCCGTTAATTTTTTAAAATCGATGTATCGATATTTTGTCAACAGTCCTACTTCAGGGGTGACGACCTAACTTGTAGTGTTATGGGCGCCATCACACCGGATGGAGGATTAGCTGTCACGAATCTAGCTAGTATTTGTAGTCATTCCTCCGATATTCCACTGTGAGCGAAGGCGCTCATTTGTATGTTTCTATCAGGCTGTGTTTAGTCGATTTTCTGTAAACGTAATTGCTGTTACCCGTAGTGAGGCTTGCTTGACTGCAAGCAAGTCTGTGCTCAGTGTTAAAATTCTTCTTTAAGCTACTTGTCTGACGTATTACTTATTCGGTGCTTGTCAGCCTATTTATTGGTATTCTGTGTTTTACTAGAACATAGTTTAATTCTGCTTATGTGTGTATATTATAGGACACACTTAGCCGTCAATTAATGAATACAAGAGTGAACCCGGTTCCTCGTACATCTGTGCAAAAGGTGTGTAGTTTTTTTGCGATTGTGGTAAATGTTTGTCGAACTAGCCACCTGTGTAATAATTATATTTTGATTTGTTTGTTTGCATTTTTCACTCGAGGATCTTAGCTTATTTCTTCTTTACATTCATGAGCACCTCGCCCCATGAACCACGGACCTTGCCGTTGGTAGGGAGGCTTGCGTGCCTCAGCGATACAGATAGCCGTACCGTAGGTGCAACCACAACGGAGGGGTGTCTGTTGAGAGGCCAGACAAACATGTGGTTCCTGAAGAGGGACAGCAGCCTTTTCAGTAGTTGCAGCGGCAACAGTGTGGATAATTGACTGATCTGGCCTTGTAACACTAACCAAAACGGCCTTGCTGTGCTGGTACTGCGAACGGCTGAAAGCAAGGGGAAACTACGGCCGTAATTTTTCCCGCGGGCATGCAGCTTTACTGTATGATTAAATGATGATGACGTCCTCTTGGGTAAAATATTCCGGAGGTAAAACAGTCCCCCATTCGGATCTCCGGGTGGACTACTCAAGAGAATGTCGTTATCAGGAAAAAGAAAACTGGCGTTCTACGGATCGGAGCGTGGAATGTCAGATCCCTTAATCGGGCAGGTAGGTTAGAAAATTTAAAAAGGGAAATGGATAGGTTAAAGTTAGATATAGTGGCAATTAGTGAAGTTCGGTGGCAGGAGGAACAAGACTACTGGTCAGGTGACTACAGGGTTATAAACACGAAATCAAATAGGGGTAATGCAGGAGTAGGTTTAATAATGAATAGGAAAATAGGAATGCGGGTAAGCTACTACAAACAGCATAGTGAACGCATTATTGTGGCCAAGATAGATACGAAGCCCAGGCCTACCACAGTAGTACTAGTTTATATACCAACTAGCTCTGCAGATGATGAAGAAATTGAAGAAATGGATTATGAAATAGAAGAAATTATTCAAATTGTGAAGGGAGATGAAACTTTAATAGTCTTGGGTGACTGGAATTCGTCAGTAGGAAAAGGGAAAGAAGGAAACATAGTAGGTGAATGTGGATTGGGGCTAAGAAACGAAAGAGGAAGCCGCCTGGTAAAATTTTGCACAGAGCACAACCTAATCATAGCTAAAACTAGGTTCAAGAATCATAAAAGAAGATTGTATACATGGAAGAAGCCTGGAGATACTAGAAGGTATCAGTAGATTATATAATGGTAAGACAGAGATTTAGGAATCAGGTTTTAAATTGTAAGACATTTCCAGGGTCAGATGTGGACTCTGACCACAATCTATTGGTTATGAACTGTAGATTGAAACAGAAGAAACTGCAAAAAGGCGGGAATTTAAGGACAAGGGACCTAGATAAACTGACTAAACCAGAGGTTGTACAGAGTTTCAGGGAGAGCATAAGGGAACAATTGACAGGAATGGGGGAAAGAAATACAGTAGAAGAAGAATGGGTAGCTTTGAGGGATGAAGTGGTGCAGGCAGCAGAGGAGCAAGTAGGTAACAAGACGAGGGCTAGTAGAAATCCTTGGGTAACAGAAGAAATATTGAATTTAATTGACGAAAGAAGAAAATATAAAATGCAGTGAATGAAGAAGGCAAAAAGGAATACAAACATCTCAAAAGTGAGATCGATAGGAAGTGCAAAATGGCTAAGCAGGGATGGCTAGAGGGCAAATGTAAGGATGTAGAGGCTTATCTCACTAGGAGTAAGATAGATACTGCCTACAGGAAAATTAAAGAGACATTTGGAGAAAAGAGAGCCACTTGTATGAATATCAAGAGCTCAGATGGAAACCCAGTTCTAAGCAAAGAAGGGAAAGCAGAAAGGTGGAAGGAGTATATAGAGGGTCTATACAAGGGTGTTGTTCTTGAGGACAAATTATGGAAATGTAAGAGGATGTAGATGAAAAAGAAATGGGAGATATGATATTGAGTCAAGAGTTTCACAGAGCACTGAAAGACCTAAGTCGAAACAAGGCCTCGGAAGTTGACAACATTCCATTAGAACTATGACAGCCTTGGGAGAGCCAGTCCTGACAAAACTCTACCATCTGGTGAGCAAGATGTATGAGTCAGGCGAAATACCCTCACCTTCAAGAAGAATGTAGTAATTCCAATCCCAAAGAAAGCAGGTGTTTACAGATGTGAGAATTACCGAACTATCAGTTTAATAAGTCACAGCTGAAAAATACTAACGCGAATTCTTTACAGACGAATGGAAAAACTGAAAGAAGCCGACCTCGGGGAGGATCAGATTGGATTCCGTAGAAATGTTGGAACACGTGAGGCAATACTGACCCTACGACTTATCTTAGAAGCTAAATTAAGGAAAGGCAAACCTACGTTACTAGAATTTGTAGAGTTAGAGAAAGCTTTTGACAGTGTTGACTGGAATACTCTCTTTCAAATTCTGAAGGTGGCAGGGGTAAAATATAGGGAGCGAAAAGCTATTTACAATTTGTACAGAAACCAGATGGCAGTTATAAGAGTCGAGGGACATGAAAGGGAAGTAGTGGTTGGGAAGGGAGTGAGACAGGGTTGTAGCCTCTCCCCGATGCTATTCAATCTGTATATTGAGCAAGCAGTAAAGGAAACGAAAGAAAAATTCGGAGTAGGTATTAAAATCCATGGAGAAGAAATAAAAACCTTAAAGTTCGCCGATGACATTGTAATTCTGTCAGAGACAGCAAAGGACTTGGAAGAGCAGTTGAATGGAGTCGATAGTGTCTTGAAAGGAGGATATAAGATGAACATCAACAAAAGCAAAACGACGATAATGGAATGTAGTCGAATTAAGTCATGTGATGCTGAGGGAATTAGATTAGGAAATGAGACACTTAAATTAGTAAAGGAGTTTTGCTATTTGGGGAGCAAAAAATGACTGATGATGGGTGAAGTAGAGAGGATATAAAATGTAGACTGGCTATAGCAAGGAAAGCGTTTCTGAAGAAGAGCAATTTGTTAACATCGAGTATAGGTTCAAGTGTCAGGAAGTCGTTTCTGAAAGTATTTGTATGGAGTGTAGCCATGTATGGAAGTGAAACATGGACGATAAATAGCTTGGACAAGAAGAGAATAAAAGCTTTCGAAATGTGATGCTACAGAAGAATGCTGAAGATTAGATGGGTAGGTCACATAACTAATGAGGAAGTATTGAATAGGATTGGGGAGAAGAGAAGTTTGTGGCACAACGTAACTAGAAGAAGGGATCGGTTGGTAGGACATGTTCTGAGGCATCGAGGGATCACCAGCTTAGTATTGGAGGGCAGCGTGGAGGGTAAAAATCGTAGAGGGAGACCAAGAGATGAATACACTAAGCAGATTCAGAAGGATGTAGGTTGCAGTAGGTACTGGGATATGAAGAAGCTTGCACAGGATAGAGTAGCATGGAGAGCTGCATCAAACCAGTCTCAGGACTGTAGACCACAACAACAACAACATTTATGAGCAATCAACTACAGCCGTTGTTCGCTTGCCCTGTGATCCCCTGAGATTAAGTGTTTGCCTTACTTTGGCGTTCTATATTTCAGTTGTGTGTGATAGTCACCAGGAGGAACTCATATTTATAATTAGTTTACTTTATTATTTGTATGTTCTAGGTAATTTGCCGTGAAGGTCTCGCGAACTTCATGCCTTGTACCTGGAGTTTTTGATCTTTTTGATCGACCATTACGCCGTAGGTCTTACTATGTTTGCAAGCCCGATAGCGGATGCGTGTTTGGACGTAAGCTTAAAGTCCCTTAAAATAATTACTAATATGCATTTTGTATTCTTAACCAAATTTCGTTGAACTGAAAGTCACACAAAGCTTGCTTGTATGGCCGCCTGCCTTTGGTTCTCTTACCCCACTTAAGATTGATCAGTGATGTCTGTTTACGGGCGGGGCATCTTGAACCTTAATGAAATATGAAATTCCTTGATAGGACTTCACCAAGGTAGACATTTATCATTAGCTCTTAAGCCATTTGCGCAGTTCCGAAGTGTAGTTATTTGTTTGATCAGCTGAAGTTTTTGACCTGTAATTGTCTGTTATCTAGCAATCTTGTGTGGCAATGAGTAATTCTTGCTGCCGAAAAAAGAAGGAAATTTTGTTTTCAGTCGGCCGATATGTGGTGGTTGTTTAAAATAATAATAATAATAATAATAATTATTATTATTATTATTATTATTATTATTATTATTATCACCCCGCATCCATGCATTTTAACAATTGTTTATTGCTGTGATGAACCTTTGGTTTAACAGTTTTATTAACAAGTCATCAGTGCTCCCACTGTTAAATTGTGTATTTTATTAAATGTAAAGTGCTTAATGGTTTTTTGATGATAAACTACAATTTATGTGTGTACAATTTAGTATCCCACAACCCAAGTCCTACCGCTTCAGTTGGACTTGTTGATTTGGAAGCTATCGGCTGAAATGTGCGCTGATTCCACAGGTGTCTCCGTGATAGATGGACTCATTTGCTCCTATAGCGCGTTACAAAGATCATTTCAGTTTCACAGGACAATATCCATAGCATGAATGAAGATAAGCTCAATTGACAAAATGTTTGTCACCCTCTAAAAAAAAACAGTGCTCATATGGACCACTTTAGATGAAGCGGTCACCTGTCGCTATATCACTGATGGTAGTGAAGTTTTGTGTACACTACTGGCCATTAAAATTGCTACACCAAGAAGAAATGCAGATGGTAAACGGGTATTCATTGGACAAACACATTATACTAGAACTGACATGTGACGAAATTTTCACGCAATTTGAGTGCATAGATCCTGAGAAATCAGTACCCAGAACAGCCACCTCTGGCCGTAATAACGGCCGTGATACGCCTAGGCATTGAGTCAAACAGAGCTTGGATGGCGTGTACAGGTACAACTGCCCATGCAGCTTCAACACGATACCACAGTTCATCAAGAGTAGTGACTGACGTATTGTGACGAGCCAGTTGCTCGGCCACCATTGACCAGACGTTTTCAGTTGGTGAGAGACCTGGAGAATGTGCTTGCCAGGGCAGCAGTCGAACATTTTCTGTATCCAGAAAGGCCCGTACAGGACCTGTATAATGCGGTCGTGCATTATCCTCCTGGCAACGCCGGTCAACTGCTGTTTGTGTATGAGAAATCGGTTGGAAACTTTCCTCATGTCAGCACGATGTAGGTGTCGCCACCGGCGCCAACATTGTGTGAATGCTCTGAACAGCTAATCATTTGCGTATCACAGCATCTTCTTCCTGTCGGTTAAATTTCGCGTCTGTAGCACGTCATCTTCGTGGTGTAGCAATTTTAATGGCCATTGCTGTATTTTTCCATCGATTGTATGGAATCAGAAATGTTTGATAAACGTGCAGATAAGGCACATTACCACGTGCACATTACCACGAGTATCACTGCTTGTCAATTACAATCTACTGTGAGTGAATATAGGTCCAGCTCGGTGGGTTTCGAGTGAACATTACGAAGATAGCCCCTCAGAGCAGCACATGACGCTGCACTTCTCCAGCAATACAGAAACTAGACAGTGACTGACTGTATACGACTAGTTAGAACTAGACGCAATATCGCCGTAGACAGCACCGACAGCCAAGTGATGGGCGTAACCTGAAGGGTGCGTAGGGAGCAGTTCAGATCAGAGGCATATGTGCAATGTTCTGGAGATATTTTTCGAAACATAACTTGGACCTGCTCATTCAGGCTACCATGAATATAGAGCATAACGCTTATTTCAACATTCTGGATTACGAAGTGTTTCCCTTTGTAATACATCGTCGCCGCGCGGAGTGGCCGCGCTGTTTGAAGCGCCATGTCACGGAGTGCGCAGCCCTTTGTGAGGTGCCTCTTACGTGAGGAAGACATTTTTACCAGTTTTAATAAATTATTGTCTCTTATTGATGTATTCACGATAGTTAGCAAGTGCTGTGATCCGTAGCCGGCCATGAGTCAGAGAGCATTTCCCACGCTGGCTGGCTGGCTAGGTGACAAAGCGACCATATGTCGCGCGTAGTGGGGTGGGGCTCGGCGCTGGACCGTAGCAACAAGCGTCAGCCTGGGAAATATACATGACGGGAAGTACCGCCATCTTGGCGCCAAAGTCACCGATTTTGTTTATTTATATTTAATAATTACAGTCATTTATGACAACATGAATACTAGGAGGAGCCTCTTGATGTTTAAAACCATTTATCATAATTTTGCCCCGTTAAAATTCACATCCGTTCATTAAAAACTGCATATCTTAGTAAGAACGAACTTGATCTGAAATCCACGAACTGTGACGAAACAAAGAGATACGGACTGCGCGCCAAAGTCGGCAGTCGGCGTTAAGAGCTCTTCCTGTCTTGTTCGATGGTAGCCATGCTCTCGGTAACGAGTAGTTTGTGACATGAGTGTTTCATTATTGATCTAATAGGAATAAAAGTGATACTACGGCATTCTGAATGTTAATTTCGAGTAAATAGCTACCCCAAAGTTGATTGACAGCAATTTCAGATAATTAGCTTCCACCGACAGAGACATCCAATGCGCCAATGAAGAATCTGCACGGGACGACATTTACGAGAGCTGCACCGCGCACAGGTAGGAGGAAATCCGACGACACGACCCACCAAGGCGGATCAAGGAAGGTTCGACTTACACTCGCAAATTCCGGGTGGAAATGCTGACCAGTTATACTGTACGTCACATACGTCATCTACGGACTCGCGGCTAAGCTGAGTAATAACAGCATCAGTTTAGAAGCGAGGGGATCTTGCACCTTACCGCCGGAGGTTCGAGTCCTACCTCTGGCATGGGTGTGTGTGTTTTACTTTAAGTTAGTTTAAGTAGTGTGTATGTCTAAGGAACGATTGCTGCAGCAGTTTGGTCCCTTCACATACACACTACATCTTCACTACGGAAGCCCCCGGTATTCCAAGATGACAACAGCTGTTCCCGCAGGGTTGCACGAATATATTTATGGTTTGACGATCACTTTGACTGAGCTGCTAAATCTCTCGATCTAAATCCCATAGAAAGTATCTTGGTCTGTTTGGAACAGTGAGTGAAACATATGTTTCCATCCCCACAGTTTTGTACATCTACCGGATTTAATCACCAATAGGTGGCTTTAGCTGAATAAACAGCGGATTTAAGATAATTCTCACTTACTGTTCAGTCTCTGTTGCACAATCATAATTAGATGACATGTTCCGATCTCTCAGGTCCATCTACAGATCTAAGTAGTTGTGATACCGACACATCTAGTCTCTTCAGAGTCTCATATCATAGTTCTGTGACATGAGGTCCTGAAAAGACGGGTTTCTGACGCAGCTACATAGATCTGAAGATGATCCTGAGTGATAGGAAAGGAAAATGTGCAACTGAGACTCAACAGTAAAGTAGAGTTATGTTATATATCACTACAGCTGCTGATTCTGGCGACACGAATAAATCTGGTATAGCGAAACAGTGGAGAGAGAGAGGCGGTGTTGCACGGTACATCAGTGAAATTTTCTGGAAGTAACTAAGAAAGAAACTCAGTCATCATCACTGAGGGTACCAATTTCCAAAAATGGTCCAAAATAATCTCGGTTCCTGTTTTTTTATTTTCATTTTTCTTTTTTATTTCATTTCATATTATTTTATTTTTTATTTTTTTGGAATAAATGAAAATTCATAAAGGCCGCATTAGCTGTATACAGGTTTCTTTATTAGGCAACAGAACCTGTTTCACACCGTTAGGCACCTATAATGGTGTTGAACCAGATGAGTTGCCGATTAAAGGAACCTGTATGCAGCGGGACTTAGGCAACTCATCCCTTTGCACAACATTATAGGTGCATAATGATGTGAAACAGGTTGTGTTGCCTAATAAAGGAACCTTTGTGCATCTAATGCAGCCTTGACGAGTTTTCATTCACTTTTAGAAATTTTTTACGATAATTTTGGATAATTTTTAGGAAATGTTTTTAAAGTAACAATGTACAATCTAAGCTGTCGTAGCCTTAACTACAAAATAATCTGCCATAACTAAGTAGGCTTCCGTGGTCGATACCAAGATGATTAAAATTCTTCTGGGTGTTGCACCGCCTCATTGCACAAAATGCTTTAAAATATGAACTATTAAATCGAAGCTTTGGACGTATTACAATGGCCTTTCTCAGGGAAGACACCTGGATGTGCCGAAGAAGCTGCAGCAGCTCTCTCTGAGATTTCTTCACTGTTTGTTGATGTTAAGGAGAGATGACAACAAGACAGTAATTTGGGAGAGATTCGGCGAAGTGTGGGAGTGGGTTGCAATCTAAATCTCGTTATTAGATGTCTAAAGTTGTTCATTCGAATCCGTAAACTGTTGTACTGTTTTTTATTGGCAGTTTTAAATAATTCTTGGAACTATATTGTTTGGTTGCCTGTTTTGTTCGCCGGCCGATGTGGCCGAGCGGTTCTAGGCGCTAAAGTCTGGAACCGCGCGACCGCTACGGTCGCAGGTTCCAATCCTGCCTCGGGCATGGATGTGTGTGATGTCCTCAGGTTAGTTAGGTTTAAGTAGTTGTGGGTTCTAGGGGGATGATCACCTCAGAAGTTAAGCCCCATAGTGCTTGGAGCCATTTGAACCATTTTTGAACCTGTTTTGTTCGCCGCCGACTTTAAACTATTTTCATGTTACAGTATATATTTTACTGGCACTTTCAGGCAGTTCAATAATTATACTTCCGATGTTAACTTAACAATCAAATGTGCTCAGGTTACCATCGTGTATTTGTTTGGGTAAAATAAATATGTGAAAATTTTATGTTGAGTGTGGGTTTAACTGATTATCATTTCCGAATCTCTGCATCCTTCGCGTCTGATTGGATACTGTTTCGGTTCCCTTTTCAGTTGACAAAAGCCCCATGAAATGTAAATACTGTATTATGAATTACGTATTATGCTTTTTCCCCTTAGTTTCAAAGCAGGAGTCCTTTTTCTTTGGTAGAGACAGCTGAAACAACCCTACGTCTCAAAAGGTTAACAGATATCCAGTGGAGCATCATACTAACTCCACTAATTCGGTAATAATATCAGGTTCATACCTCAGACTGGGAATTTGAAAGAGCATAATCAGTTGATCATATTCATCCCGATTTTCAGCTTAGCGGTGTAATGTTAACATGCAAAAATGTTCACAGTTACATAGGAATGTGACAAAGATTCATAAATCGAGGTACTCGTAATAAATCAAACATTTAAGTCTCAATAGTAAAAAAGAACAAACATTAGATTTTTAGAAGGTAATGTGAACAGTGAGTACGGTTTCCAATTAAACAACAAGTGCAGCATATAGGGAGTGGACAAAAAATATGGAAAGACTTAAAACACAACACTCTACCGAGCCGAACACGGTGATAGAAACCGTTGGCTTTCAAAATAGTGCCCAGTCGTTTCTAAATGGATAAATATAAGCGCTGTATGGTTTTCAGGGGAAGTTTATGCCAATCATCCTGCAAAATAGTGGCAAGTTCTGATAACGATTATGGAGGTGGATAGCAATCGCCGGCCGGCCGGCCGGAGTGGACGAGCGGTTCTAGGTGCTTCAGTCTGGAACCGCGCGACCGCTACGGTCGCAGATTCGAATCCTACCTCGGGCATGGTTGTGTGTGATGTCCTTAGGTTAGTTAGGTTTAAGTAGTTCTAAGTGCTAGGGGACTGATGACCTCAAATGTGAAGGCCCATAGTGCTCAGAGCCATTTGAACCATTTTTTTATAGCAATCGCGCACCCTTCTCTTCAAAATAGACCACAGAGGCTCAATAATATTTAGATCGGTCACTGTGGTGGTCAGGGAAGATGTGACAGAGCACATCCTCCTGCTTACAAAACCAGTCCTGGTCGATGTGAGCTGAGTCCTTGTCGTCTTGAAAGACAGTGTCATCATTAGGGAGCAAACATTGTACCATGAGACCGAAGCGATCAGCCAAAATGATCGCATAATCGTTGGCAGTAATACAATATTGCAAAATAAACGTGGGGCTCGTAGAATACCAATGTATGGATGCCCAAATCATCAACGAAAATCTTCTACGTTTGACCCTCGGTACTTAGACTCAGCCAGAAGTTGGAAACAATGTAAAGCGAGACTCATCCCACCAAATGACTTTCTTCCACTGAGCCATAGTCCAGAATTTAAGGCTTCGGCATCACGTTTTCCTGTTTGCATCACTGATGTGCGATTTTGGAAACGCAGTTTACCTTGCAATTTCTTGCTTTTGGAATTCTCTTCGTGCTATTTTGCTGCTGACAGGATTCATGGGTGCGACGTTCATTTCTGAAGAGACTTTTTCAGCTGTCGTCCTCCTATTTTTCTTCAAAGACTGTCTGTCCCGATCAGTCAGCACACAATTTAGTCCGCGTTGCGATCTAGCGGATGATGTTGGTCTGCTTTCTCTGTATGCGGTATAAATTTTCTGTCGGTGCCTCTTGGAGCAGCAAACACTTCGGCTACCTTGGTTGCAGAAGCACCCACGAAACGAGAAAAAGCCATTTGTCCTAATTCGAAATCAGCTGAAAACGTAATAATGCACTAACAACTACACACTCTTCTGACATTTGCAACGTATTCAGGACATTGCTCAGGTGCCGATCGTGGTCAAATATGAAAGCGAAACCGCAGGTAAGGCTATTATCTGTTTGTCTAGAATCTGCATTTGTATTCAGTGATGCATTCCTCGCAATGTTTCCTTATTTTTACCCAACCGCTGTGCATGTATCAGTTGTACGACGGTAAGCAGATACTGCAGTCGAATCTCTCTCTCCTGAACTGCAGGCTACCCGCAAACCACACCCGGTATTCCACGCCGGTTAGCTCAGCAACTGCAGTTCGAAGTTGTATACTGAAATCGTTTAGCAATTTTTGCGTAGCAATTGTTTGAAAGTGAGCACTCTTCTAGCGACGTGCTGTGCACCTATCCTGACAACAGACGTCGGTGAACTGAAACAGTGTGGGCTCCGTGGTCCACCATATGCTTTCTGTAATATTTGTAGTTTCCGCCAGCGACAAGAGTACACTCCTGGAAATTGAAATAAGAACACCGTGAATTCATTGTCACAGGAAGGGGAAACTTTATTGACACATTCATGGGGTCAGATACATCACATGATCACACTGACAGAACCACAGGCACATAGACACAGGCAACAGAGCATGCACAATGTCGGCACTAGTACAGTGTATATCCACCTTTCGCAGCAATGCAGGCTGCTATTCTCCCATGGAGACGATCGTAGAGATGCTGGATGTAGTCCTGTGGAACGGCTTGCCATGCCATTTCCACCTGGCGCCTCAGTTGGACCAGCGTTCGTGCTGGACGTGCAGACCGCGTGAGACGACGCTTCATCCAGTCCCAAACATGCTCAATGGGGGACAGATCCGGAGATCTTGCTGGCCAGGGTAGTTGACTTACACCTTCTAGAGCACGTTGGGTGGCACGGGATACATGCGGACGTGCATTGTCCTGTTGGAACAGCAAGTTCCCTTGCCGGTCTAGGAATGGTAGAACGATGGGTTCGATGACGGTTTGGATGTACCGTGCACTATTCAGTGTCCCCTCGACGATCACCAGTGGTGTACGGCCAGTGTAGGGGATCGCTCCCCACACCATGATGCCGGGTGTTGGCCCTGTGTGCCTCGGTCGTATGCAGTCCTGATTGTGGCGCTCACCTGCACGGCGCCAAACACGCATACGACCATCATTGGCACCAAGGCAGAAGCGACTCTCATCGCTGAAGACGACACGTCTCCATTCGTCCCTCCATTCACGCCTGTCGCGACACCACTGGAGGCGGGCTGCACGATGTTGGGGCGTGAGCGGAAGACGGCCTAACGGTGTGCGGGACCGTAGCCCAGCTTCATGGAGACGGTTGCGAATGGTCCCCGCCGATACCCCAGGAGCAACAGTGTCCCTAATTTGCTGGGAAGTGGCGGTGCGGTCCCCTACGGCACTGCGTAGGATCCTACGGTCTTGGCGTGCATCCGTGCGTCGCTGCGGTCCGGTCCCAGGTCGACGGGCACGTGCACCTTCCGCCGGCCACTGGCGACAACATCGATGTACTGTGGAGACCTCACGCCCCACGTGTTGAGCAATTCGGCGGTACGTCCACCCGGCCTCCCGCATGCCCACTATACGCCCTCGCTCAAAGTCCGTCAACTGCACATACGGTTCACGTCCACGCTGTCGCGGCATGCTACCAGTGTTAAAGACTGCGATGGAGCTCCGTATGCCACGGCAAACTGGCTGACACTGACGGCGGCGGTGCACAAATGCTGCGCAGCTAGCGCCATTCGACGGCCAACACCGCGGGTCCTGGTGTGTCCGCTGTGCCGTGCGTGTGATCATTGCTTGTACAGCCCTCTCGCAGTGTCCGGAGCAAGTATGGTGGGTCTGACACACCGGTGTCAATGTGTTCTTTTTTCCATTTCCAGGAGTGTATTAATAAATTTACTTCCATCTTGATTTTCTCCAGTTTTCGACAGCTTACGAACAAGGCACAAATATTTATTGGTAAACATAATGTGTAATTTGCTACGTGTGAATACAACTAAAAGTACAAGATATTCTCTTCCACGCCGCCCGCTGTAGCCGAGCGGTTCTAGGCGTTTCAGTCCGGAACCATGCGGCTGCTACGGTCGCAGGTTCGAATCCTGCCTCGAGCATGGATGTGTGTGACGTCCTGGTGGGTCAGTTAGGTTTACGTAGTTCTAAGTCTAGGGGACTGATGACCTCAGAGGTTAAGTCCCATAGTGCTTAGAGCCATTTGAACCATTCTCTTCCACTGAAATAAGCCACAGTACATGTATCTCTTCTGGTCATCCTATTTAATTTGTATTTCCACTATTTCATGGGTGTCTAGGATGTCCGTTCATTAAAGACACAACCAAATTCTTCTCAACTTTTAGGTCACGTCGTCGTGAATGACGCCGATGTTGCTGGGACTTATCAAATTAGATTTTTAAAAATTTCCGTCGTTGATGCAACGGCAGAAACTCATTGGGATGATACACTGAGAGGAAGAACAAATTGTAAGCGGACTTTCTATAGTGCAAATAGAATGACTACCTAAAATTTCTCTGATTGAAATGCACCATTTTGTCTGATAGTACTGACCCATGAAAGAGCTATTCTAACGCTATCTCCATTCATTTCAATTAAAAGTTGACACTTGTACCACTTATTTAGCGCAACAGTTACATAGAGCTTAAAGAATGTTTAAATTTATTTTAAAGATCAATTTTCCTAATAATATAATTGTTGTTTGACTTACGAAATGTTTCGTATGCTTCACCTTATAGGCAAAACATATGCCGTGAGCATGCTTGGCTCGTAATTTTAACTTAAACTCTTTCCTACAAGGCCGGCCGGAGTGACCGAGCGGTTCTAGGCACTACAGTCTGGAACCGCGTGACCGCTGCGGTCGCAGGTTCGAATCCTGCCTCGGGCATGGATGTGTGTGATGTCCTTAGGTTAGTTAGGTTTAAGTAGTTCTAAGGTCTAGGGGACTGATGACCTCAGATGTTAAGTCCCATAGTGCCCAGAGCCAGCCATCTTTCCTACAAAGGAAATAAAAACACTGAATAATAGGAAAATCCTGTACGGAACTTTACATATTATTTGCTGCTCCTTAGATCACGATGGAAATTTACATTTTGGAAGCTGGAAGATTCGCAAGAAAAATACAGATAGTGATTTAATTGTCACTAAAGGCGTACAGCACATGAAAAACAATTATCAATGAGTTTCCTTTAATTTACGTCTATGGTCACAAACTTTTTGTTGACAGATTACCGGTTTCGGTCTTTAATGACCATCATCACATCTGTTGCATCTGTTTTTATGCAACAGATATGATGATGTCATTAAAGACCGAAACCGGTAATATGTTAACAAAAAGTTTGTGATCATAGACGTAAATTAAAGGAAACTTATTACATATACGGGTCACTGTGTTTTCGCAGCTTGTGAATTATCAATAAATAAATACTCTTGCTGAAGACAAATGATTGCAGTAGGATCCCCATTACTGAAGAACTTTCAACTCTATGACCACATGGCGTCTTGAAAAAGAAATGTTACATAAATGCTCTCATTTTAATGATGGGCACGTGCATGAAGAAATATAGAAAGATTTTGTTGCACCTGTTAATTATTGCAACCAACAGTCATTTTATATGAAGAACATAAAGGTATTTGTATCACGTGGCATCTATGCTACTACAAGACAAACGTTTCGTTCACAAAGTACTCACAACACCGACGAAAATTCAAGCAATCATTAAATGAATGTAGAGAAGATTTATGTAGCTCACCTAAGAATCAAATGCATAGCATAAATAAAACGAATTCTGATCCACACTAATCGAAACTGGACGTTTGACTATATCAACCAAAATGGATCAGCAACAACGTTAATGTCTTGCATCATTATAGCTCACCTAGCAGCACATCACCTTGTTACTCGTCGTTCGTGAGCATAGGATGCTGATCGCACTTCTCACTGTCAGATTTCACACACAATCCCCAATGGCCACCAACAATCAACCTTTTTCCCTCTCGATATACCTCAGAACAGCCACTCTTCTACCTTGCATCGAACACTCTATAGAACAGAGTACAACAGAACAGAACAGAACTTTTTGTTTCTGTTGTGTTCGTAGTTCCGCGTAGTCAGCGCGTACACAACTTTCCCAATAGAGCGCGCCCCGCTAAGCACAGCTAAGCGCAGCGCTCGTCCGTCTCCTCACTATGAGATGACGCTGTCTTAGAGACGGACCAAATTCTGCTTCCGCCGATCTGCGTATTCATATGTAACGCAGTCAATGAGATTGCTGCTAACGTAGAACCTTTTCTCCTCGCGGATCACACTCGCGCAGTGATACCTGAACGCGCGAGTGTACAGACCTCCGATTACTCAGTCTGCATTAGTCTGCATTTGCATTTGTCTGTACCAGTCAATAGTCAAGTTTCAGTCTGCGCCTAATAAGATCACCATAAACCTGTACATAGCCATGAAGAGAAATGTATAGACACTTTGTCAAGTATCAGAGATATGTCAGAATAAGATTAACGTACCAAGACCAAAGGAACTTCAGATTGTCAGTTGTAAACAGCATCCAGAATCAAGTTACGTAATGTCTATGTTATTTATTATTTTAAAAAATTGTGTTAAAATTAATCAAGTTCTGTTTAAAGTTGGTCACCGTGAATCTGCTACTCTAAGCGTGCAAGTGGCATTTCTATCGTCTGACCTAACGGCAGAAAATAAACACGCCACGATAAGACCACGAGACATATTACTGACACTCGCCTACTTCGTTAGAGCGACAAGTCAAATAATCTGACGGTGTGTGTACCGAAGGTCTTACAGTACGCACACCAGAGTTCCCCATGCAAACGTGAAGCATGCTGCATCCACACTGGCCGCATTCAATGCCTATTGGTCGAGACTTGCTACTCACTAAGAGGCGTGGGTAAGACAAACCACGGCCTCTTACCAGCAATTTACTACACTATAAATATCGATTAGTGCTCATAGATTATCACAAGAAAATTACTCGCTAGTTAGCAGACACTTAAGACGCGGGAAATTGGAAGTTCACAAATATGGCAGGCTATTTTCAATCTACGGAGTGTTAGGAGTATAAGTGCATATGTTTTATTGGTGACTAAAGACTGTGCACTGAACCACATTATATGTATTTACTTCATTTAAAGACTAATAATTATAGTTATTCTGAGTATTTTGTTTTTAGGTTTGTTAGTACTTCCAAGTACACGTGATATAAACAAGGTAATCATATATATTTTCCCCTAGGGAGCATGTCAGGTGTTGAAGTATGGACGTGTGGACGCAAAACGGTGTGCCTATACAGAGAAGCGCAGTTACATAAGGTAGTAAATAGTACGACGTGCTTGCGGGAAGACTGTTAGGGGTACAAATTAAGGTACCACTGATCACAATGTCTGCATGATACCTCAAAAACACTGTATACATACCTCACCAAGTATGGGAAGTGCACATAGCTGCATTTGTCGATGGCGCTAAGAGACTCGAAACCGATCTCATTATAACGACATTGAAGGTCATTTAATTACAGTCTGAGTCAAACTCATTCTTACAGTCACTCTATATTTCCTTATCGTTTTCCCCCCATCAGTCGATGGAGCTAGCAATGAAAATGTGGAACTTGTCCAATCGATTTCTGTAGGGCAATGCACCGTCCGAAACAGATCCTCCCAGATAATCCAAGTTGTGTTTCTGTTCAGATAGGCAGCGCCATGTTGTGTATGGCGGTAGAGGCAAAGATAAAGTTTCCATTGTAGGAAAGCAAGCATCAACTTCCTCCTCAGTGTCTTCTCAGGGAATTCCCTGAGTTGTGTGTGTGTCCGTGGCAACATATAGTTCTGAGCAGATGACAAGCTGTGGTGCAATACCTCTTCACCAGCATAACGCAGATGTTATTTGATGCCATTATGGAGAGAAAATTTAGAATGTATATCACACAATTTTCCCTAAATTCAAATGTTCAGTTCTAGGGCTACTAATACTACAAAAGCCCTCCCGGTTGGCCGAGTCGTCGAGCGCACGGCTTTCCGGGCTGGAAGGAGCGCCTGGTCTACGGCACGAATTCGCCCGGCGGATTTGTGTCGAGGTCCGGTGAATCGGCCAGTCTGTGGATGGTTTTTAGGCGGTTTTCCACCTGCCTCGGCGAATGCGGACTGGTTCCCCTTATTCCGCCTCAGTTACACAATATCGGCGATTGCTGCGCAAACAAGTTCTCCACGTACGCGTACACCACCATTACTCTACCACGCAAACATAGGGGCTACACTCGTCTGTTGTGAGACGTTCCCTGGGGGGTCCACCTGGGGCCGAACCGCACAATAATCCTGGGTTCGGTGTGGGGCGGCGGAGGGGTGAAGTGTACTTCGGTAGTCGTCGTCGGGTTGTGGACCACTGCGGCTACGGGGGGGCGGGGGGGGGGGCGGAGCCTCTCCGTCGTTCCTAGGTCCCCGGTTAACATAATATACAATACAATACAATACTACAAAGAGTTTCAAAGTACCTGCAGATTACAGATAGGAAATCGAAATTTATCCAGGATATCTAAGTCGGGTGATGCTGAGGGTATTAGACTAGGAAATGAGACACTTAAAGTAGTAAAGGAGTTTTGCTATTTGGGGAGCAAAATAACTGATGATGGTCGAAGTAGAGAGGATATAAAATGTAGACTGGCAATGGCAAGGAAAGCGTTTCTGAAGAAGAGAAATTGGTTAACATCGAGTATAGATTTAAGTGTCGGGAAGTCATTTCTGAAAGTATTTGTATGGAGTGCAGCCATGTATGGAAGTGAAACATGGACGGTAAATAGTTTGGACAAGAAGAGAATAGAAGCTTTCGAAATGTGGTGCTACAGAAGAATGCTGAAGATTAGGTGGGTAGATCACATAATTAATGAGGAGGTACTGAATAGGATTGGGGAGAAGAGGAGTTTGTGGCACAACTTGACCAGAAGAAGGGATCGGTTGGTAGGACATGTTCTGAGGCATCAAGGGATCACCAATTTAGTATTGGAGGGCAGCGTGGAGGGTAAAAATCGTAGAGGGAGACCAAGAGATGAATACACTAAGCAGATTCAGAAGGATGTAGGTTGCAGTAGGTACTGGGAGATGAAGAAGCTTGCACAGGATAGAGTAGCATGGAGAGCTGCATCAAACCAGTCTCAGGACTGAAGACCACAACAACAACAACATCTATTTAATCGTGAAAAGATACCTCTAATAGACATTTTGAAAGTATTATCAAAAATTCAGATTAGTTGGAAGTTATGCAGGTAAACTTTTTCTATTTTATTTTAATCCTTGAATTTGTAGCATCTGATATCCGTAGGTTGGAACTTAAATAGTGGCAACTATTTATTTACAACCGGTACAAAAGAGTTACATGTTTGCACCTGTTACTGTCCTTCAAAGTAATCGCCGGCGTTGTGTACAACCCGTTGCCAGCGATGTGGAAAGCGTAGTATACCTTTACCAGAGCCTGTTCTGTTGATGGTGCGAATGGAGCGGTCTACTGCCTGTCGAATCTCTGGAACAGTTCTGAAGCGAATGCGACGAAGTGGTTCCTTCATCTTCGGAATCAAATCAAAGTCACAAGGACTGGAGTCTGGGGAGTATGGTGAAGGGAACAGTACTTCTCAGTCCCTTCACCAAACAGAGCAGCCACAGGTTATGCTGTATGCATACGCGCATTTTGATGGTGGGTTGCGCAGAAAGTGTCGCCGCTTCTTTCGCAAAGCTGATAGCAGGTGATGCTCCAAAAACGACCAGCTTTGCGAAAGAAACGGTGACACTTTCTGCGCAATCCACCCATCATTTTGCACGACAATGTGCGGGCGCATACAGCGCAAGCTGTGGCTGCTCGGTTTCTTCGATGGGACTGGGAAATACTGTATCATCCACCATACTCCCCGAACTTATGTCCTTGTGACTTTGATTTGATTCCGAAGATGAAGGAACCACTTCGTGGCATTCGCTTCAGAACTGTTCCAGAGATTTGGCAGGCAGTAGACCGCTCCATTTGCACCATCAATAGAACAGGCTCTGCTAACGGTACACTACGCCATCCACATCACTGGAAACGGGTTCTACACAATGCTGGTGACTGCTTTGAAGGACAGTAACAGGTTAAACAGACATGTATTTCTTTTGTATAGGCTGTGAATAAATAGTTGCCACTATTTAAGTTCCAACCCTCGTATTTCTGTTTGATGAAGGAATGTTGACTGAGTTTTGTAGACTGAATATAGCACCTACAAGGATTTTTACGTTTTCATGCCACGGTCCACAACCTGCCAAGTCACGGGTTTGAAAAATGTCCACTACTTTACCGCCGTAAAGGTCTGAGTGAGCTTTCAAGCAAGGCGAGTTTGTCATAATGGCACGACATTTCAGTAAGTGATATACACTCCTGGAAATTGAAATAAGAACACCGTGAATTCATTGTCCCAGGAAGGGGAAACTTTATTGACACATTCCTGGGGTCAGATACATCACATGATCACACTGACAGAACCACAGGCACATACACACAGGCAACAGAGCATGCACAATGTCGGCACTAGTACAGTGTATATCCACCTTTCGCAGCAATACAGGCTGCTATTCTCCCATGGAGACGATCGTAGATATGATGGATGTAGTCCTGCGGAACGGCTTGCCATGCCATTTCCACCTGGCGCCTCAGTTGGACCAGCGTTCGTGCTGGACGTGCAGACCGCGTGAGACGACGCTTCATCCAGTCCCAAACATGCTCAATGGGGGACAGATCCGGAGATCTTGCTGGCCAGGGTAGTTGACTTACACCTTCTAGAGCACGTTGGGTGGCACGGGATACATGCGGACGTGCATTGTCCTGTTGGAACAGCAAGTTCCCTTGCCGGTCTAGGAATGGTAGAACGATGGGTTCGATGACGGTTTGGATGTACCGTGCACTATTCAGTGTCCCCTCGACGATCACCAGTGGTGTACGGCCAGTGTAGGAGATCGCTCCCCACACCATGATGCCGGGTGTTGGCCCTGTGTGCCTCGGTCGTATGCAGTCCTGATTGTGGCGCTCACCTGCACGGCGCCAAACACGCATACGACCATCATTGGCACCAAGGCAGAAGCGACTCTCATCGCTGAAGACGACACGTCTCCATTCGTCCCTCCATTCACGCCTGTCGCGACACCACTGGAGGCGGGCTGCACGATGTTGGGGCGTGAGCGGAAGACGGCCTAACGGTGTGCGGGACCGTAGCCCAGCTTCATGGAGATGGTTGCGAATGGTCCTCGCCGATACCCCAGGAGCAACAGTGTCCCTAATTTGCTGGGAAGTGGCGGTGCGGTCCCCTACGGCACTGCGTAGGATCCTACGGTCTTGGTGTGCATCCGTGCGTCGCTGCGGTCCGGTCCCAGGTCGACGGGCACGTGCACCTTCCGCCGACCACTGGCGACAACATCGATGTACTGTGGAGACCTCACGCCCCACGTGTTGAGCAATTCGGCGGTACGTCCACCCGGCCTCCCGCATGCCCACTATACGCCCTCGCTCAAAGTCCGTCAACTGCACATACGGTTCACGTCCACGCTGTCGCGGCATGCTACCAGTGTTAAAGACTTCGATGGAGCTCCGTATGCCACGGCAAACTGGCTGACACTGACGGCGGCGGTGCACAAATGCTGCGCAGCTAGCGCCATTCGACGGCCAACACCGCGGTTCCTGGTGTGTCCGCTGTGCCGTGCGTGTGATCATTGCTTGTACAGCCCTCTCGCAGTGTCCGGAGCAAGTATGGTGGGTCTGACACACCGGTGTCAATGTGTTCTTTTTTCCATTTCCAGGAGTGTATTATTTTGTAGTAAAGTATTTAGTTGTACAAATACAATCCTGGCAACCTTTTTTATAACATTGTCAATGATTCAGATTTTTCGATTTTCCCGTCAGTCTTTGCCGTGTACAGTCTACGTAACTTATCGTGCAGTACGTGTACTGTATTCCGACATAGCATTCAAAAGAAATAGACGAACACTCGTTTTTGCTGTGAACTCACTTTTGGTGAGATGAGCTAAACTATTCGATAGGATTATTTCGTTCCTTTTTTCCAGCTATTAAGCACTAGTAACTAGCTTCTGGGAATATCAGTTGTGCGTCTAACGACTGTAGTCTGTATTAAGCATGTAACATTCCCGGCCGTTCGATGTACCACTTTGTAACATCCACGCTGCGGAATGACAAACCCTAACTTATAATGTACTGTCAGGTGCGGTAAGCAGTACATGTGCAGGGGTGCGCGCCATGTCCTATTTGTGACTTACCTGCGCGATGGCAGCGTAGTCAGCCTCCGCTTTTTCTCGACCTGTAATCTTACCTGTCATTACCTGCAGTTCAGCCGCTCGTACGTTATACCGCACCCTGTGGATTCTGGACTTAGCAGACACATAGACCTCTCTGATAAAAGCAATTATATTCTAGTGGCACGTCGGCCTCAAACACCCTCGATACGATTTATTACAAAACGTAATTGCAAAATCGGGGTTTACACGCCAGAATCTAGCCAGTAGTTGTCAGACGGATATGCCCCTCTATGTGGATTCAACACCACTGTCGGATACCGATTGCATTTGGTTGTTGTCGCAATCAGGCTAACCCAATTGTCATCGTATTAATATAATTCACTCAGCTGCCACGCGGGTCTTTTAGTGCTCAAGGCCAGGATCTTATATTACCGGATGCCACAGAACTCAGATTTTACTTACACTTGATACCCCGCATAAAAATAAGCACGATCGTAACCAACTGGTCGTAAAGATCATTGGCAGAAAACAAAATCAGAATTGCAACAGCAGGAGCGACCGCAGCAGCTGACTTACCGTTTTCAATAACTTTTTTTTGTGGTTTTAGGGCGCACAACTACAGAGGTCATTAGCGCCCAGACTAAATTATGAATGCACTGCGAGGCACAATGTTAAAACAGCAAGTAAAAAGGACAACACTATAAAAGGCACATTAACAGGCAAGGGATTAAAAGAAAACAGCATAATCAAATGTCCTGAGACAAGTTTGTCAAGTGGATAAAACGAAGAACGCGAGCAGCTGCTCCTGGGTCATCCGCTAAAATTTCATCCAGAGTACATGGCAGGCCAAGATCAATGCGCAGTGTATTAAAATTCGGATAGGACGTTAAAATGTGGCGTACAGTCAGCAATTGCCCACATGGGCAGAACGGCGCCGGCGCAACCGTCAGCAGATGGCGGTAGCTGAACCGGCAGTGTCCTATCCGTAACCGGGCCAAAACGACCTCCTTCTGCCGAGAAGGGCGTGAAGTGGTCGTCCACGCCGTGGGGAGAGGTTTCAAGGCCCGAAGCTTGTTTTCAGTAAGTGTAGACCAATCGGCATGCCACAGCGATAAAATGCGCTGACAAATGACCCTGGTAAAATCAGATGAGGGCACACAACAAGAAGCTGTCCGAGGCTGAAGGACCGCAGCCTTGGCCGCGGCATCTGCAGTTTCGTTCCCAGGGATACCGACATGGCCAGGAACCCACATAAAGGTAACCGGAGAACCGTCGTCCGCCAGCTGCTGAAGAGAGCGTTGGATCCGGTGCACGAAAGGGTGAACCGGATACGGATCACTGAGGCTCTGGATGGCGCTCAGGGAATCAGAGCAGATGACATAAGCAGAATGTCGGTGGGGCGGATGTAAAGAACACCCTGATAGAGGGCAAATAGCTCAGCTGTGAAGACCGAACAGTGGCCATGGGGCCGGTATTTGAAACTGTGTGCCCCGACAATAAAAGAACGCCCGACACCGTCGTTGGTCTTAGAGCCATCTGTATAAATGAAGATCGTATTAATGAACTTCGAACGACGTTCGATAAACCGCGAGCGGTATACCGAAGCTGGGGTAACCTCCTTTGGGAGCGAGCTGTGGTCAAGGTGAACGTGAACCTGAGCCTGGAGCCAAGGTGGCGTTTGGCTCTCGCCCACTCTAAAGGTTGCAGGGAGTGGAAAATCAAGTTGTTGAAAGAGGCGACGAAAGCGAACTCCAGGGGGTAGCAGAGCAGATACTGTCGTGTTGTTGCACGCAATAAGCTTTGCTCAATCCCTCAGTAATTGTCACATATTGAGGTAAACATTCATTCACAGTCAAAAGAACTTCACCACCTACGCCAATGTTACTTTGTCACGCAACTGCCAGTCATACTTACTGCTCCCCGGTCGAACAGCTAGTGCTCAACAATGGCGTGCTGTGCACCCTTCTCCTCACTAAGCCGCTTGTGACATCACCCAGTTTCTTTTCCCTTAAAAGAGACACATTTTACCTTATACTTTCCCTGTTGCTTTCTGCACATATACACTTTTGATTTACACTCTTCTGCAAATTTAACTCTAGTCCTCTGCTCTAAGTTAAAGTTTTTTTCAAACGAACAACTTTTTTATCCTTCGGCAGCCTCTGGTCGGACCAGTCCACCTTCTCCATCCCGTCGAACGGTGAGGCCGAGCGGTTCTAGGCGCTACAGTCTGGAACCGCGCGACTGCTACGGTCGCAGGTTCGAATCCTGCCTCGGGCATGGATGTGTGTGATGTCCGTAGGTTAGTTATGTTTAAGTAGTTCTAAGTTCTAGGGGACTGATGACCTCAGTAGTTAAGTCCTATTGTGATCAGAGCCATTTGAACTATTTTTTTTTCTCCATCCCCAAGAGGTGTCCGCCTGTGGATACCGCGTCGTATTTCTAAGCTACCTCTGGTTTTTCTGTGTCCTTCCGCCTTAAAGTTCTTGCAAGTCACTATGCCAGCCTACCGCTCCCGACTCAGTTCTTATCATAATCCTACTCCCGCTCTGGCCGTCCGCCTGTCTGCTATCCCGCTGCATTCTAATTGGCGCTCGCTTAATTAAAAAGGCTAGAACTTTAATTTCATTGTTTGTACAACAACCATATTCTTTATGAAGCCACTTCATATTCTTAGCTATCGAATGAACTTCTTAGAACTATTGCTTATCTGAAGCATGGTCATTCGTACACAGCATATTGCCACGTTTCAAGCAATTTCAGTTATTCTAAAGTGCTTGTTTGCTTTATTTGTGATACAGAAGTTTTGAGAATATAATGTTCTCTAAAGCAATGAGTTACTTCACTCTAGTGCCGCTCGTACTTTATCGATGTTTATTGTCTCAGATCTATACGTTTGCTGTGAGTTAATGGACTTCTGACAATACCACCACTTGCAAAGTAGGTTAGAAATCAGATTAATAATGTTGCTCACGCAGCGTATGTTCGCTTTATCGGGCAACAACAAAGTTATCGATTGTGGATGGTATCATCAGAATGGAAATAATGAAGTCACTGTAAAAAAGTCATTAATTTTGGCACTTATCTTGAATGGATTCCCACGTAGATTTCGTCGAAGTTGTTATGGCTCATCTTGTTGATTCTAGGGTGATTCCACTTTGACTGCTAGAAGGTCCAGGTCTGTATTTTAGCAGTATTTGAAGACCTAACAAATGAGTTTTTCAGGAAATTTTTAACGATCAATCAATCCCAGATCAGAGCAATGGTATGGTAGAAATAATTTTTGACTTGGTGTTCACGATCCACATTTTTATTAAAGTTCTTGTAAATCACATATACTTCTTCTTAATTGTAACATCATCAAGAAAACAGTTTTGTATCAATCTTCATATATTTTATTTCCACTTTAACCAAACACAAGACTTGACTGTTCTTTTACAAAGCGAAATAACAACTTAACTTCTGCAAAGTGAAACAAAGACTGCTCTGTGCGCATTCGCGCCAAAACGGTTACAAGTAAGTCAAAGATTATGACAGTCTCACAGAAATGAATACACACAAGAACCATATCACTGTAATATATCGATACATCGGAGTACCTATACATTAATAAAACCAAATGTGAATATTGTCACAAAAATATGTCTGTTACTTCGCAGAAAAGTCGTACGATATTACTGGTATCGAGAACTGGGGTTGAAGTGCCGTAATGGTCACGTAAATAAAGAACCATTACAAGCTGTTAAAGGTATCTTTTCGTGTAGACGGAAACATTACTGCATTCTACATCAGTAGCTTCTTCAGCTGATTGCTTGTTGTCTGCTACAGCAAGGCGCTTTCTACCAATGGCCGGGACGGTAGCTCAGCGTGTTCGGTCGACGGTTAGCAGCCCTCTTTAATAAAAAAGAAAGTGAGTGAATGGATAACGATGAACATGAACGGGTGTCATGGGACGTCCACCCCGAACAAATGCAACGAACAATACGAACAAAATGACATTAAAAAAAGGAGGAAAGTTCCTGTCAGGTCACCATAATTAAGCACCGTCTGGTATAGCCACTATTGCATGGGACTTGCTGTTGACACTTTTCTTTTGCCTTTACGGCAGAGGATACTGGTGGGATGGTGACACAAAATAGCCGATGGTTGATATTCGTGACATATTCATTTGATCATATGTTTTGCTGTATGTAATGTAAATATATTTTTGCTTCATTTAATATTCTTCACTAAAAGGAAGGGTTTCTTCACTAAAAGGAAGGGATTTTATACTGTTGCTGTTTTGAGGTTTTCGCTATCAGATGTGTTATTCAAATTTAGTCTTTTCAGTTCTGGAGGCAATTTGTTAACGTTATTCTTGGATTTTTGCTAAAAAAAGTTCATTAGTGTTTTTGGAAACGTTAATAAATTCATTATGGCTCAGCACCCGCACAACGCCAGCTCCCTACCGCATTTCGCTCATGTGCTTGGATTCTCTTCTGTTCCGGTTTTTCCACGGCCCATTTTTCACTACCAATCAATGCTGTGCTTCAGAAGTACATTCTCAGAAATGTCTTCCTCAAATTGAGGCTTTTTTTTTATAGCAGTAGACTTCTCTTGGCCAGGAATGCCCTTTTTGCCAGTGCTAGTCTGCCTTTGATGTCCTCCTTGCACCATTCGTCATTGGCTATCTTGCTGCCTAGGTAGTAGAACTCCTTCACTTCATTTACTTCGTGACCATCAATCCTGATGGTATGTTTCTCGCTGTTCTCATTTCTACTGCTTCTCATTACTTTCGCCTTCCTATGATTTACTCTCAATCCACATTCGGTTCTCATCAGACTGTTCATTCCATTCAGAATAGCCTGCAGCTCTTCTTTACCTTCACTCAATATAGCAATCTCGTCAGAGAACCGTATCATTGATACGCTTTCTCCTTGAATTTTAATTCCGCTCTTGAACCTTTGCTTTATTTGCACCATTGCTTCTTAGATGAGCAGATTGAATACTAGGGGCGAAAGACTACATCCGCGTCTTACACCATTTTAAATCCGAGAACTTCGTTCTTGGCCGTACATTCTTATTATTCGGTCTTGGTTCTTGTACATATTGTGTATTACTCGTCTCTCCCTATAGATTACTTCTATTTTTCTTTGAACTTCGAACATCTTGCACCATTTTACATTGTCGCGCGCTCTTTCTAGTTGACAAATCCAATGACCGTATCTTGATTTTTCATTATTCTTGCTTTCATTATGAATCGCAACGTCAGAATAGCCTCTCTGTTGCCTTTACCTTGCCCAAAGCCAAACTGAACATCTTCTAGCACATCCTCAACTTTCTTCTCCGTTCTTCTGTATTTTATTCTAGTCAGCAACATGGATGCATGAGCTATTAAGCTGATTGTGCGATTATTCACTCACTTGTCAGCTCTTGTAGTCTTTGGAATTGTGTGGATGATATTTTTTCCGAAAGTCAGATGGTACGCCGCCAGACTCATACATACCCAATACAAGAATATATTCCCAACTTTCTTGTTTAATTCCTTTATTTCGGCACATCCCTTCTGATGCTCACTTCTCCCGCTCTCCATACTGTACAAACTGACGTCAGAATCGTCGTCGGTCTGAAAGCGGTCGAAAATATTTGGTTCACGCTCGAGACTGTGTGCAGAAGTACACTACTGGCCATTAAAACTGCTACACCAAGAAGAAATGCAGATGATAAACGGGTACTCATTGGACAAATATATTATACTAGAACTGACATGTGATTACATTTTCCCTCAATTTGGGTGCATAGATCCTGAGAAGTCAGTACCCAGAACAACCACCTCCCGCCGTAATAAAGGCCTTGATACGCCTGGCAATTGAGTCAAACAGAGCTTGGATGGCGTGTACAGGTACAGCTGCCCATGCAGCTTCAACACGATACCACAGTTCATCAAGAGTAGTGACGCGTATTGTGACGAGCCAGTTGCCCGGTCACCATTGACCAGACGTTTTCAATTGGTGAGAGATCTGGAGAATGTGCTGGCCAGGGCAGCAGTCGAACATTTTCTCTGTCCAGAAAGGCCCATACAGGACCTGCAACATGCGGTTGTGCATTATCCTGCTGAAGTGTAGGGTTTCGCAGGGATCGAATGAAGGGCAGAGCCACGGATCGTAACACATCTGAAATGTAACGTCCACTTTTGAAAGCGCCGTCAATGGGAACAAGAGGTTACCGAGACATGTAACCAATGGCACCCCACACCATCACGCCGGGTGATACGTCAGTATGGCGATGACGAATACGTGCTTCCAATGTGCGTTCACCGCAATGCCGCCAAACACGGATACGACCATCATGATGCTGTAAACAGAACCTGGATTCATCCGAAAAAATGACGTTCAGCCATTCGTGCACTCAGGTTCGTCGTTGAGTACACCATCGCAGGCGCTCCTGTCTGTGATTCAGCGTCAAGGGTAACTGCAGGCATGGTCTCCGAGCTGATAGTCCATGCTGCTGCAAACGTCGTCGATCTGTTCGTGCAGATGGTTGTTGTCTTGCAAACGTCACCATCTGTTGGCTCAGGGATCGAGACGTGTCTCCACGATCCGTTACAGCCATGCGGATAAGAAGTCTGTCACCTCGACTGCTAGTGATACGAGGCCGTTGGGATTCAGCAGGGCGTTTCGTATTACCCTCCTGAACCCACCGATTCCATATTTTGCTAACAGTCATTGGATTTCGACCAACGCGAGCAGCAATGTCGCGATACGATAAACCGCAACCGCGGTAGGCTACAATCCGGCCTTTATCAAAGTCTGAAACGTGATTGTACTCATTTCTTCTCCTTAGACGAGGCATCACAACAACGTTTCACCAGGCAACGCCGGTCAACTGCTGTTTGTGTATGAGAAATCGGTTGGAAGCTTTCCTCATGTCAGCACGTTGTAGGTGTCGCCACCGGCGCCAACCTTGTATGAATGCTCTGAAAAGCTACTCATTTGCATATCAGAGCATCTTCTTCCTGTCGGTTAAATTTCAATTCTGTAGCACGTCATCTTCGTGGTGTAGCAATTTTAATGGGCAGTAGTGTATTTGTCGCAGGTACTCCGTGGGAGCTGAGAGCTGCAGCCGCACCTTGCCCTGCGACCTGGGGCTCGCCATCTTGTCGCACTCCAAAGCTCCAGGAGCGATGTCCTGCCTGACGCTCTCTGCTTGCTGCTAGCACAGACAGAAACTCGCCACAAGTGCAATGAGCCACGCCACGCAGCTGTGGTCGGTACACATTACGCTCTGCCCGCGAATCTCTGCCGCTGGGGCGCATTTGACTGTTGATCCGCTTCAATACTGAGCGCCTCTCCATCGTCATGTGTTCCAGGTGACAGCGGAGTGCAAATCTTGCGATGGGCTCTAGCTGAGCAGTGCTAAATTGCCGTCACCAGGAGCAAAGGCTCGCCACAACTACATTGAGCCGCGCCATGCAGCTTTGGGCGATGCACCTTATGCTGTGCACGGGTGTCTGTGTCGCAGGGGCTCATTTGCCTGTCGCAGCCACTTCAACACTGAGCACGTCTCCATCGCCAAAGTGTTACAAAAGCGAGGGTCATGCAAGTCTTGTGATGGGTTCTAGTTGAGCTTTGTTAGGTTGCCATCGCCGCTGGTAGAGTCTCGTCACAAGTGCACTGAGCCACGCGATGCAGTTGAAGGCGATATCCGTTAAACCCTGCATGCGATTCTCTGCTGCAGGGGCCCAACTGACCGTCGCAGACACTTCGATGCTGAGCGTCTCCCCATCGCCAAGTGTTCCAGAAGCAAGGGACGTGCAAATCTTGCGATGGGTTCTGCCTGAACCATGTGCCTCCAGTCTCTGCTTCCAGCCATTCTTATCGATCTCCCCATACCTTGCTACCTCATGGACTTGATCGATTGTGATGTTTATTTTACCCTCCAGGGAGCTGGAGCGCTCCGGAGTGCTCACTGCGGCAGCTCAGATCCCGCGTGGAGGGGGAAAGCGAACTCACTGCCCCCTGGCTGCACGCAGCCGCAACTGACGCAATAATCCGTGTTCAGTGACAGCTATGAGTAGCCGCGGGAGCCCTGTACCTCTATTGGAGGATACCTTTCTATTCATTGCGAGGGATGATCGTCCGCAGTGTCTTGTATGTCATAAAGTATTTAATTCTGCGAAGAGGTACAATATACTACGACATTACACACGTCTTCACGCAGCGCACTACGATCAGGTAGAACGCGTTGCACGCAGAGAACTGGTAGCCAGGCTTAAGGGTGGTAGGACGTGAAACGGGCCGACTTGGAGCAGGAGAGGCACCACAGGACATTTTATTTTCTACTGTCTATACTTTTACAAATAAATTCATAAAACTTTGTCAGCATGACAAGAAAAGATTCAGGATTAACACTCATAGCAGTGGAAGTTCAAAAACATAACAAAATAATTTTTTTAGATATGAAATTTCATCATATTTTCACTTACTGTTGGCTGCATTTTCTTTCACACCTAAGAGAGATTCTTTGATGAATTTTGCACAACATACAAAAAACCATACTTACACGTGTATGAAACTCTAGAATTTTCCAAATCTATTAGAAGCTGTGGTAAAAATTGAAATAATTAGCTACAAAATTTGACTTTTCTGAACACAAAGTTTAAAACGTAACAGCTCATTCATTTTTTCATAAATTAAATAGATTCTATAGTTTCAGACACCTCAAGTATGGTTTGTGTGCTGTGCAAAATTCATCGAACAGTCTCTCTTACTTATGAAGAAAAGTGTACCTATAGCAAAAAATTCAGCTAATAGTAAGTGAAAAAATGATTAAATTCACATGAAAAAAAAATTATATTGTTATGTTTTTGAACTCCCGCTGCTACAAGTGTGAATCCTGAATCCTTCCTGGTCATGATGACAAAGTTTTATGAATTTACTTGTAAAAGTATAGACAGTGGAAATCAAAATGTCCTGTGGTGCCTCTCCTGCTCCAGGTCGGCCCGTTTGTCGTCCTACCCCCCTTAAGAACGACATTCCAGGAGACGTAAGTTTAAAAACGCTTTCGTAATACGGAGGGTACCAAAACATGCAACATAGTTCGTGTTCTGTAATGAGTTTATATTTCAGGTGAATGAGAGCGGAGAAAGCACTACTGAATCTGCAATTCGAGCAAGCTATGGGATCGCTCACATCATTGCGACGAGTGGCAAGCCGTTTTCGGTGGGACCACTCGTAAAATCGTGCATGGTAGCAGTTGCAGAATGTTTGTTTCCAAGGGAGGTGCAGGCAATTGAAGGGGTTTGCCTGTCGAAGCAAACAATGTCTCGTCGAATCCTGGACATGGCAGCGGATTTAGAGACACAGCTCAGGAAAAAGGCGGAGAGCTTTGTTGCATTTTCGCTAGCGCTTGACGAAAGCACCGACATATCGGATTGTGCTCAGCTTGCAGTCTTTGTCCGTGGTGTCGACATGGAGCTGCAAGTAACTGAAGAACTCTTGGATGTGGTACTACTCGATTACACCGCAACAGGACGTGAAGCTGTTTGTGACTCAGTGGACAATATGAATTTTCCGTGGGATAAGCTCCATTCTGCAGCGACAGACGGTGCACCACAAATGATAGGCCGTCACCAAGGTGTTGCTTCTCGTTTGAAAAATAAACTCAGGGACGAATTCGGCAAAGACATTTTGACTCTTCATTGTTTTATTCACCAAGAGGCACTGTGTGCTGAAACAGTAGAGCTAAGTGGCGTAATGAAAGATGTCGTGAAGTGTGTGAATTTTGTGCGGCTTCACGGTATGAATCATCGCCAATTCAAAGGATTCCTGAAGGATATGGAAGCGGAGTATGGGGATATACCTTACCACAGTACAGTCCGTTGGCTGAGTCGGGGAAAAGTTCTTGATGTTTTATTTGCCATTCGTGAGGAAATATCTCTTTTTCTCGAAATGAAAGGGGAACAAATGCGTCGTCTGAAAGATATAAAATGGATAAGAGTCCTGGCGTTCCTAGCTGACGTAACTATGCATCTGAATAATTTAAATCTGTCATTGCAGGGCAAAAGGCAGCTATCGTTGACATGCATGACCAGATCAAAGCGTTCATGGAAAAGTTGCGTTTATTTGAGAGGCAGATGAGTAGTGGACATTTAACGTTCTTCAATCGTCTTGCTTCTTAGAAACTACCTGAAGGTACTACTTTCGGCGATTACCAAGCAAAATTAAAGCAGCTCATCACGTGGTTTCAAACACGATTCAGAGACCTCACTAGTTTGGAAATGGAACTTAAGTTGTTCAGCACTCTTTTTCCAGTTTCCCCCGATGACTTGTCATCGTCACTTCAATTGGAGATTATTAATTTGCAAAATTCAACTTCGTTAAAAGAGAGGTACTACAACACGTTGGATTTGTCACGATGGTATTGTTCATTACAGCAAAAAACATTTCCCAAGTTTCACAACAATGCAGCTCAGATCATGTGCATGTTTGGATCTACGTATTGTTGTGAGCACTTTTTCTCAGCAATGAAAAGAGTAAAAAGTAAGGAACGATCGTTTCTTCAGGATGCAACAATGAAGGCCATCCTCCGCATTAACGCTGCGAGCACTTTGAGACATGATATTTCCGATCTCGTAATGAAAAGAAAATGTCAAGCCACAGAGGCCCAATAAATTTAGTATGCAATTTCTTGTAAAACAGTTGTTTCTTATTTATTTCCTGAACATCATACTTCCTGGTGTATCATGTCACCACGTCTTAGCAGCTAAGAGTATGAGGCTGTCGATCTTGTAAGATGCAGCTGGCACATCAAAACGCTTGCCTTGCCGCCTGCCTCAGCCAGCCGTGCCACGTGCTGGCGTGCCGGCCCACAGTGAGCGACACGGCTCCCTGGAGCAGGGAGCGCTCCGCGGCTCACAACGGAGCAGACGAGCTGGAACAGCCTGCTCCAGAGGATAATGACGACAGTGATGTGTGCTATTTGTGGATCATGCAAGGTGATGCAGGAGACGAGCTGGGTTGTAGAGGGACAGTTGAACCGCACCACGTCGGTGTGTTTCTGGCAGTTAAATTGTAGAGGACAAGGGGTTATTTTTAGGAAATACTGTGCGAAATTGTGATTTAGTGTGTTTCAGTGCGCGATGCGCCAGCCTCACGGCAAACGGCGGGCGAAGGCTGGCCGGTGCGTTACGCAGGTGAGACAGTTTTGCAACGAGCGCCGGTATGTGTGTACGTGCACGGCAGCCATCAACAGCCAGAACGCGGCATTAGCAGAATTACACAGGCGCGGGCCGCGTGTGGCGCAGTTGCGTTAGCCAACTGATCGAGAACCTTCTAATCAACACAACGCCGCCTAACTGGCGGATTAAGCAGTATATTCACTATTTAAGGGCATCAGAGGTGGGCGTCGGCATTCGGTTCGATCGATTGGGTGCTCGGTCTCTGTTACGTCGTCGTCATCAGTGACGCTGTCCCTGAGGACCGGCCGGCGAAGGGCGTTGCCCGCTGCTGCACCGGCGACTCCCGGCGTCGTCACGAGTCGCAGCGTCTGCAGGAGGCTCACTAGGCTGGGCCTCGTGCTGCTAACCTCCCACTGCCTGCGCAGCCACTGACTGAGCACGGCGTCGCGTTCCCCGGGCTGCGTACATCAGCACGTCTCCACCAGGACGTGAGTGGTGGGGCTGAGCTACCGGAAAATGTATTGGAAGAACCGACAATAAAGAGGAAGATTGCTAAAAACAGCCACCTTCTTCTACCCAGCCACGCCCTACAACCCTGACCACAAATTCGCTGAGGTTCCGGTACAGTCGGACTGCCCTGTTTGTGTGTCAGATAAAGTGTGGCTCCCATTGATACCACTTACCATATTAGCGTGGACAGTCTTCACTCGTGCGAGTAGTGGTGCCCTGACAGCACAGTGAGATACATTTATGTGGATCAGCCACCATTCTAGAACACACATCAGAGCTGAATCCTCTCCTGCATTGTGACACGTTCTCAGCATTGTGACAAGCTTATCACTAGAGTCATGGTCATAGTTTGTGGCTCCGGTAGTCTGTCGCCATGATATTATTATAGTTAAAGTCACAGGAAACTGAATTATTCAAATCCTGTTCTTCAATATTCGGCTCCACCAGAAAGCACTGAGTAGTTCTTCTATATTGATAAACTAGTTCTTAGCACTGTGGTTTAATAGTGTTCATGTATGTGAAATCTCAGGATGTTTCATTAAGTAGTTCAGTAAGTTATAGTGTTCTAAGTAGTGCTTAACCTTACAGTGACCTGACTGCCAGCTTTATATAAACAGAGCTGTTATGAAAACAGAACTACAGATAATTAGAGTCTGTTTTAAACTTGTAATCATATACCTTGCTTGTTTCTGAGTAGTGTCAGCTGCATGTATTAATCACTTCATCTTACAGGAATTTGTTGTATACTTGTGCAAAATTTTGCATATTCAGTCTAAGCTCCAGACTATCTGTCACTGTGCACGCATGAGTCATTCTCCCGCTACACAGGCTCTAGACAGGAGCGATATAAGGCGCCACGCCTTAAGCTGTTCAACTGTAACAAATTTAAATTTCCATACTTGGCTTAAGACTCAGTAACGTATTTTGAGAGTAGCCCACAATAACTTATACAGCCTGCAAGAAGTAACTCCTTGTCAAAACCTAATCGTAATGCTTAAGGATAATATCGAGACGTAAGCATGCAATAAGCATAAAATAATAAATGGTCATAGTTACGTAATTACAAGTGAGGCAACTCGCAAGAGAGTAAATAAAGCTAACACCAAAGTACTCAGCTTATGCAAATGGTGCAGTAGGTAGCCATTAATAATGTGGCAGTTATACTCTAGCATTGGACGTCAGACGACTGAGCGGATCGCGGCACAACACCGAAATGGCGGGATCCACGGAAGCAGACCATGGAGCAAAACAAGTCTACACCAGCGCCATAGATATAGAAATCGCCCTATGTTTTTAGATCGTATAAAAATGATAATTTTACTGTGTTTTTTAATTTTGATAAGTACACATTTTAACCTTGACATCTACAGATTTTAATTAAGTATTTTTGGAGATAAAAGTTAATCACAAAAATCTACTGAATACGGTTTGTGCATATGTGATGTAACAAATGTACCAGACGCCACCTGTCGGTAGTAGTGTTATAATTAATATAAGTGACGTGCATTCTGCCAACCAATTTTATGTGACGCAGCATGTGAAAGTTGCTGTATTTAAACGGGTTACTCCTGTAACCAAAATATCAGGTACGTTCTGGTACATTTGATGTTGATTAGATAGGATGAAGAAGGTTTGCATTCGTGAAATAGTAAATTAGTATCATTATCGTTACAGATCCGAAGATGGTTCTAAAGGAACTGAAACCAGTCATTTCAATTAACGTATTGCAATCAAGACGGATTATAAGTAACATAGTTCACAGGTAGGTTCAGGACAAAAGGAACAGCACCGCCGCAAGCGTGTTTATTACCAGTTGTCTGGAAATTTTACTTAACTGCAATTACAGTTAACTAAGACTGGCTCTGTAGAATGACATTTAAGGTGTAACTGCGTTTCAAATGGCTCTGAGCACTATGCGACTTAACTTCTAAGGTCATCAGTTGCCTAGAACTTAGAACTAATTAAACCTAACTAACCTAAGGACATCACACACATCCATGCCCAAGGCAGGATTCGAACCCGCGACCGGAGAGGTCGCTCGGCTCCAGACTGTAGCGCCTAGAACCGCACGGCCACTCCGGCCGGCTAAGTGCATTTCAGGTTATACTGATGGTTCATTGGTTTTCCATGTTGGCGACCCGAAGGAAGACGTGCTTGGACGTTGATTTCACTCGGACGAGGAAGTGCAGCAATGGGTGCGGCTGTGGATCTGCCACCGGCCGACCCCTTACACGTAACAAGAATTGATCGACTCGTCTCCCTTTGCGATAAATGTCTAAACGCGTGTGGTGCTTACTTTTGAATGGAACCATTCCATGGTTCCATTGTGGCGAGTGTTCGGTTTTAATTTGACTGGCGCTTACCTATTACAAACCTACATGATGCAGAATACAATTCTGAACCCTCTAGCGTCAGAGGGCTGGGAATATGTTCGCATGAAGAATAATGGCACACAATGATAATAATGTTTGTTTTGTATAAAAACGTTTGAGAGTTTTTACGTTAAATAAAAGGTGGTTTTACTTTTTAGCACACTCTTTTATTACTGATACGTACGTGTCCTAAATAAATAGTCCAAATTCTTTTTTTAATTTTTAAATACACTACTGGCCATTAAAATTGCTACACCATGAAGACGACGTGCTACAGACGCGAAATTAAACCGACAGGAAGAAGATGCTGTGATATGCAAATGATTAGCTTTTCAGAGCATTCACACAAGGTTGGCGCCGCTGGCGACACCTACAACGTGCTGACATGAGGAAAGCTTCCAACCGATTTCTCATACACAAACAGCAGTTGACCGGCGTTGCCTGGTGAAACGTTGTTGTGATGCCTCGTGTAAGGCGAAGAAATGAGTACAATCACGTTTCAGACTTTGATAAATCCCGGATTGTAGCCTACCGCGGTTGTGGTTTATCGTATCGCGACATAGCTGCTCGCGTTGGTCGAAATCCAATGACTGTTAGCAGAATATGGAATCGGTGGGTTCAGGAGGGTAATACGGAACGCCGTGCTGGATCCCAACGGCCTCGTATCACTAGCAGTCGAGGTGACAGGCATCTTATCCTCATGGTTCTAACGGATCGTGGAGACACGTCTCGATCCCTGAGTCAACAGATGGGGACGTTTGCAAGACAACAACCATCTGCACGAATAGTTGGACGACGTTTGAAGCAGCATGGACTATCAGCTCGGAGACCATGGCTGTGGTTACCCTTGACGCTGCATCACAGACAGGAGCGCCTGCGATGGTGTACGCAACGTCGAACCTGGGTGCACGAATGTCAAAACGTCATTTTTCCGGATGAATCCTGGTTCTGTTTACAGCATCATGATGGTCGCATCCGTGTTTGGCGGCATCGCGGTGAACGCACATTGGAAGCGTGTATTCGTCACCGCCATACTGGCGTATCACCCGGCGTGATGGTATCGTTACATGTCTCGGTCACCTCCTGTTCGCATTGACGGTACTTTGAACAGTGGACGTTACATTTCAGATGCGTTACGACCCGTGGCTCTACCCTTCATTCGATCCCTGCGAAACCCTATATTTGAGCACGGTAATTCACGACCGCATGTTGCAGGTCTTGTACGGGCCTTTCTGGATGCAGAAAATGTTCGACTGTTGCCCTGGCCAGCACATTCACCAGATCTTTCACCAATTGAAAACGTCTGGTCAGTGGTGGCCGAGCAACTGGCTCGTCATAATACGCCAGTAACTACTCTTGATGAACTGTGGTATCGTGTTGAAGCTGCGTGGGCAGCTGTACCTGTACAAGTCATCCAAGCTCCTGTAGACCCAATGCCCAGGCGTATCAAGACCGTTATTACGGTCAGAGGTGGTTGTTCTGGGTACTGATTTCTCAGGATCTATGCACCCATATTTCTTGAAAATGTAATCACATGTCAGTTCTAGTATAATACATTTGTCTAATGAATACCCGTTTATCATCTGCATTTCTTCTTGGTGTAGCAATTTTAATGGCCAGTAGTGTATGATTTCATGTCAGGTGTAAGTAAATTTTAGCTTGCACTGATGGTTCATTTATTTTCCATGTTGGCGACCTCAAGAAAGACATATGTGGACGTAGGTTTGAGTCAAACGAAGACTGTTACATATCAGACGTCTTGGCAGCACTTTTTGGGTCATAAATTACAATAATCGGGTCATAACTTTTTTTGAGGGGGGGGGGGGGATTATTATGGCAGGAACTGAAAGTTCACATAATTGTGTTATAAATTATACAGACGCACGGCTGAACCCATCAATTGTACTAATGAGTTAGATTATCTGTCTTGGATAAACCTGACAGTGATGCAGGCTGGTCTCATATCCCCAACCAACAGGTAATGCTCTTTAAATTTGTTTGCTATTTACACGTAATTCAACTGGCATAGAAGGGATAGGGAGCTGGGAGGCGGGATGGAGAAGGGGCAGCGAGTTGTGAGGAGATGACCTTGACCTTAATAGACATCTAGCAACAGTCCAGTGTGGTCTTGTGTGCACAGCCGTTCACATTCTGGGTCCCCCTAAAATCGCTTCATGAGGATGCTATAACACAGATGCTAGAGGTAATGGTTGTAGCACCCCTGACTGATTTTTAAGACAATGACCATTGTGAACTGTCTGTTGTCTCCTACGCCAGCTAATTTACATTTCATACCACTTTCTAACACACTGAAAGACGCGCACTTCATTCACCATTCAGTGCTCGCATTTCATATTTCTAATCCCAGCATTCTGATATTCGGCAAAATAATAATTCAGGCAATATTAATAATTTCTGTGGGTTGTCTGATTTATTCGACGATTTTTACAGTTTGTCTCATACTGATCGGTGAGAGGATCTTGGCGCTAGGAATTTTCTTTATTTATGGGCAAAGGCAGCAGTCTTCCTAGCAGCCATGATGGCTTCCCGTTCCTTTTTCCGATCGCCGGGGTAGCACGTGGTGTCGTTTGAACGTTCGGTAGTGGCCAAAGTTTCTCCTGTTCTCAGTTTCCCAACCTGCCTTACCAACCTTGTAACTGCTATTTCTGCTCGATTTTTAACGTCGCGAGGTCGCCTCCCTGTGAAATTCCGGCCCTATGACTGGCCAGTTCTGGTACGCGCCCGTTTTTCGCGGGAGGTGCTGCTTCCCGGAGATGAAGTTCGGTAAGCATGAGCGCCGACGTGCACTTTAGATTCGCGCCCTGCGGCTCAGAGGGAACCTTGTAGGTCATTATGAATAGCTTCGCGTCATGCGGGTTTTATTCTTTTAGTACGGGAGGCTACCTAGCGATTCACGCACAGTAGCATCTTTCTTAGTCTTTGGCTGATTCATGGTGGTGGTCGTTGCATGCCTGCAACCCCATCCTTTAGTAAATTGGACCCCATTTGATAATACGGTGATCGTTCCTAAAATTCCTTTTCGCCTGCTATCGTGGCTTGTTATGAACGTACGTTGGGGCAGGCTGCTGAACTCGAATCTGCTTTCCCCACCCCCCTTTGTTTTTATTATTGTTCAGTTTTCAACTGTTTCATAAATGGGTCCATTAACCTTACATTCTCCCTTTCATTGCGTGAAATCACCCCTAGTGTCACAGAATAATGCAGAACAATAACGGTTGCTATGAGATCGCGCAGGTCTCGCGCCATTAACGATAGGATAAAGATTCAATATCGTGCGCCTTGCACGACCACTGCACGCATGGCACCGAAAACAGTAATCATCATTTTCAATTATTCCCCATTGATAAACTGGGAAGTGTTCACTGCTCAGTGTGAGTACGTGAGCACTAAATCCACTTGATGTGGTGGAAGTAGTGGCCTCTGTTTTACCTTGCTGGTTTAGACAAAATATAAAAAATCACAGCCCCTACAGCAAGTATTAGTAACCGGAAAATAACGAGCCACCGCATTTAATACCATCGCACCCTCTGTAAATGTAAGTGGACTTGTCTGTTTCAGGTCAGTTAGTGCAGATTTTCGGTATACCACACATTGTCCCATTCGCTTTTGACCACGTCTCTGCCTACAGCAATTAAATCGTCCACTGGATTGCATTGCTTTCGTATTCCAGTCTTTCTTGCATTCGTTGTCAGTCGGTGGGCTTTCTCGTTTCCCACAATCCAAGCATGCCCCATGGGCAATACAAATAATATCTCTGTACTATTTCTTTTAGCTCTGATACAGCGGCAGCTATTTGGTATGGTAAGCAACAATACCCTTTATGTTTATCATTTGTTATCAGTGTCGCGAAACACAGACAGTGAGTCCATCATTGTTACGATAACGGTTATCAGTGTCGTTCGTGCTGTATATTATTGCGTTTTCAATGGCCAAGAGTTCAGCCATGTAAATTTACACTTTTTCGGAAGGCGAAATAGCTCACTGTTTTTATTCTTGATATGTGCAAAGGTGTAGCTGACGGAGTCATCGTATTGGAAGCCATCGGGATGAACATTCGCAATACTTGATCATTGTTGTAAAGGATTTCTGTTGTCAGTCACTGTAGCCTCAGACTAGTCCACATTAATATATGTGTTCACTACCTAACTGAAATGTCTGTACTCTTGCAAAGTACCGCAGCAACAGCATCCTCCAAATGAGACTGCATGCCTGCTTGGCGTTGAAAATGGCTCTACCGCTGGTGGTGTCGATCTATGGGGCCAGTATCGGTTGATGTAGCATCTCGCTGTACGGTCCGAAATTCAATTTGTAGACTCATCCCAAAAGCCTTGTTGACCTTTGACAACATATTTCCTACCGAGGTATTTTCTACATATATTGTGCTTCCATTGTTTTGGTTAAAGTGCATTCGTCACACGGGGTCCTAGAGGTCCTATGTATAATCGGAGAGCTTTGTACTGATACCTGTCGAGTCATACAACATGCAGGCTTAATCTGTGTGAGGTCGCAGCAGTGCGCAGTGAGTGTGTAAAGCTATCAATGTCCATAGTGATTCCCAGTGTGGCACGATCAAGGTGCTTTCGCACTTCGCTTTGATTTGGTCCATTTAAGCTTATATCTTCTATCTCATTTTTCATGAGGAGTTGCAGGTCTAACAGCCATGTTATAACTTTTTGTCTTCTCTAGTGACTCTCCAATATATCTTTGGCAGCTCGTAGGGCATAGTCAGTAGTTAGGTTCACTCAGCAAATGTTTTAGACATGTTACAGCCGCCGACAGAGGATGCCAGCTTTCCAATGTTGCTCTTGCGCTTTATTCTGGGAGCGTCATCAGCTAATGACGTACACTGCTGGACGAAGGTGTTCTCTAGCCTTTTCTACATTTGGTCGGGAAGGCAGCATACTTTGACTCGCACGCTGCCTGCAGATCGCGATGATGAGGTGGGGCTCGTACCCTAGATGGTTACCACAATCATCATTCTACATCTACATCTACATTTATACTCCACAAGCCACCCAACGGTGTGTGGCGGAGGGCACTTTACGTGCCACTGTCATTACCTCCCTTTCCTGTTCCAGTCGCGTATGGTTCGCGGGAAGAACGACTGTCTGAAAGCCTCCGTGCGCGCTCGAATATCTCTCTTATTTTACATTCGTGATCTCCTCGGGAGGTATAAGTAGGGGGAAGCAATATATTCGATACCTCATCCAGAAACGAACCCTCTCGAAACCTGGCGAGCAAGCTACACCGCGATGCAGAGCGCCTCTCTTGCAGAGTCTTCCACTTGAGTTCGTTAAACATCTCCGTAACGCTATCACGGTTACCAAATAACCCTGTGACGAAACGCGCCGCTCTTCTTTGGATCTTCTCTATCTCCTCTGTCAACCCGATCTGGTACGGATCCCACACTGATGAGCAATACTCAAGTATAGGTCGAACGAGTGTTTTGTAAGCCACCTCCTTTGTTGATGGACTACATTTTCTAAGGACTCTCCCAATGAATCTCAACCTGGTACCTGCCTTACCAACAATTAATTTTATATGATCATTACACTTAAAAATCGTTCCGCACGCATACTCCCAGATATTTTACTGAAGTAACTGCTACCAGTGTATGTTCCGCTATCATATAATCATACAATAAAGGATCCTTCTTTCTATGTATTCGCAATACATTACTGTCTATGTTAAGGGTCAGTTGCCACTCCCTGCACCAAGTGCCTATCCGCTGCAGATCTACCTGCATTTCGCTACAATTTTCTAATGCTGCAACTTCTCTGTATACTACAGCATCATCCGCGAAAAGCCGCATGGGACTTCAGACACTATGTACTGGGTCATTTATATATATTGTGAAAAGCAATGGTCCCATAACACTCCCCTGTGGCACGCCAGAGGTTACTTTAACGTCTGTAGACGTCTCTCCATTGATAACAACATGCTGTGTTCTGTTTGCTAAAAATTCTTCAATCCAGCCACACAGCTGGTCTGATATTCCGTAGGCCCTTACTTTGTTTATCAGGCGACAGTGCGGAACTGTATCGAACGCCTTCCGGGAGTCAAGAAAAATAGCATCTACCTGGGAGCCTGTATCTAATATTTTCTGGGTCTCATGAACAAATAAAGCGAGTTGGGTCTCACACGATCGCTGTTTCCGGAATCCATGTTGATTCCCACATAGTGGATTCTGGGTTTCCAAAAACGACATGATACTCGAGCAAAAAACATGTTCTAAAATTCTACAACAGATCGACCCTTCTTGAAGACTGGGACTACCTGTGCTCTTTTCCAATCATTTCGAACCCTCCGTTCCTCTAGAGACTTGCGGTACACGGCTGTTAGAAGGGGGGCAAGTTCTTTCGCGTACTCTGTGTAGAATCGAATTGGTATCCCGTCAGGTCCAGTGGACTTTCCTCTGTTGAGTGATTCCAGTTGCTTTTCTATTCCTTGGACACTTATTTCGATGTCAGCCATTTTTTCGTTTGTGCGAGGATTTAGAGAAGGAACTGCAGTGCGGTCTTCCTCTGTGAAACAGCTTTGGAAAAAGGTGTTTAGTATTTCAGCTTTACGCGTGTCATCCTCTGTTTCAATGCCATCATCATCCCGGAGTGTATGGATATGCTGTTTCGAGCCACTTACTGATTTAACGTAAGACCAGAACTTCCTAGGATTTTCTGTCAAGTCGGTACATAGAATTTTACTTTCGAATTCACTGAAAGCTTCACGCATAGCCCTCCTTGCGCTAACTTTGACATCGTTTAGCTTCTGTTTGTCTGAGAGGTTTTGGCTGCGTTTAAACTTAGAGTGAAGCTCTCTTTGCTTTCGCAGTAGTTTCCTAACTTTGTTGTTGAACCACGGTGGGTTTTTCCCGTCCCTCACAGTTTTACTCGGCACGTACCTGTCTAAAACGCATTTTACGATTGCCTTGAACTGTTTCCATAAACACTCAACATTGTCAGTGTCGGAACAGAAATTTTCGTTTTGATCTGTTAGGTAGTCTGAAATCTGCCTTCTATTACTCTTGCTAAACAGATAAACCTTCCTCCCTTTTTTTATATTCCTACTAACTTCCATATTAAGCTGAAAGTCGGGGCTCCCACTCATGTTCTTAGTAATCGCCTTTAACAGCCCAATAACTGGGATAAATGAAGTGTGGGCTGAGTGAAAACATTAGATTCTAAAAGCACAGTACAAGCGATAAAATTCTGTTAGTCCTACAAAGACAGTAATAACAAGATCTTAGCATGTGCTTTCAAACAAATAACTGTAATTTAAACGAACATATAATCTTGACAGATTTGGTTAACTAGGAAGAAAAAGAGAGATTGAAAAAACCAACAACGCGTATACACATATTTATGATTCTGTGACTGCAAGATTCATGTCACATATCAACATTTAGGTTGTACGCTGCTTATGTTCCCACGCCGGCCTCTGTGACCGAGCGGTTCTAGGCGCTTCAGTCCGGAACCGCGTGCGGCTGCTACGATCGCAGGTTCGAATCCTGCCTCGGGCGTGGATGTGTGTGATGTCCTTAGGTTAGTTAGGTTCAAGTAGTTCTAAATCTGGTGGACTGATGAACTCAGATGTTAAGTCCATAGTGCTTAGAGCCATTTGAACCATTTTCTTTTTTTTAATGTTCCTACACGAGTCAAATAAAGTATCACATTCTCCAATTTGCTTTCGATTCTCGCAATTTTTGTTCACGTGCATTACTCAAAATAAAGGAGACAAATGTGGATTTTGGTGTGTGTGTGTGTGTGTGTCGGGGGAGGGGGGGGGGATGTCAGAGAAAACTGATCCTGACAGTGACACTATGCACCCAATGCTTGTGGGACAGATACGTAGTTGTAGTTGTTGGTACAATCGTTGTGAAATTTTATCTCCTTCAGTCGATATACTGTTTCGAATTCATATCGGAAAACCGAGCACTGTAATCAGATTTATGTGGCTCGTTTGCCCCATTTTAGTAATAGTAAAACTAATGTGATTTCAGAAACTGAATAACATAGAAATCGTTTTTGTCTCTAAAATTTGTAGGCAGTCATGACAAACGTTTTTCTTGATTCTGGGCTGTCTTAGTGAAATTAATCACACCTCAGTTTAAAAACCGGAGCAAAAGCTAACAATTAAATTAATTGCAAGAATTTTTTCATACCAAAAAGTTAATTTTTGCAGCTAACCATCTGCGCTAAATCAGTGGTAATCGTATGTGGGAAATAAAGACAAATTAAAGACTAAATTCAAAAATTAATGAATGAAATTCGTTTAATTTCAAGGCAAAACTTATTTAATGAAACGTTTCTTTCACAGAACGTTACAGTGTATTGTTGGAGAGCCAAGGAAACATTAACAAATAATAAAAAGATAGTGTTACGAAAAATTCTCTTCAAGAGTGAAATGTAGTTAATAGTGAAAAGGGACAGGTGGCAATATAAATTCCACTTCTTACATCACACAAACCAAAAGATTTAATTGCTTGATTCCTCTAACATAAGTTTTTATGTTTATATCGCTGTTTGGATTGTATTGGTGACTCATGTAGCTGTGACAGAAAGCTTACTAAAGTACAAGAACGAAAACCTCAGGTATGCATTTGTAATATCCTCGGAAAAAGCTGTATCGCTTAACGCCTGTCTCTTTGATGAGGCCGTTAAACACAATAAAAATTAGTTATTGTATTTCATTATTAAACATACATCAATAAATGTCTTTCAGGAATTTTAAAAAAACATATAAGGTAATTATATGATTATGTAAGGTTCAGCCGACACATCTTCAATGATAAAACAGAAGAAAAGTAACAGGTATTAAATCGTGATGGTCCTTCGGAGATATTCTTCGGAAAGAATAATAAGAAAACATGAAGAAAGAATTGTACAATACCACAAAAGTTGAACGCACTAAATGTCAACTCCTGGAATAGATTTCTGTGACTACTTTCATATGCTTAATGACATTATATTTCTCGGTAAAATTGGCGTTTGCAATGCGGCTGGGGGATTTGTTAAGCTGCTGACTGGGATGGTTTGTTTCCTGGTGGTGAAGGATGACTGAATTTTCTTCAGAAATTACAAATGGTTCTTGATCTGTTGGAGTACCCTTACAGGCATACTGACGACTCCAGGGACATTTCAATTAAGACTTGCCTCCCCTTGAAGGGTGTTAGTCAAGCACAGCATAAAGATGATATCCACTCTCACTGTAATCATCAGCTGTGTAAATTATTCCCACATGCATTTACTTGGTGACAGGTAGAATTAATGTAGTGTCTTGTTGTTAGCAAAATATCACAGAGACCACTTGACGAATCCAGCATTTTTTCGTTTGTTCCGTTTTTATTCAAACCTTCACATTGCTATTGGGATCTTCCTATACACATCCTACAGAATTACAATCCACCGAAGTCACATATGGTGCAAATGTGGTAATGTATGTTCCCCCAATTGTCTATTCTTCGCACCCAAATACGTTTACAGGGTCCCGAAATTTGAGTCTCCGTTGTAGTTGTAGGTTTGGCTGAAGTCGTTTGTACGAATTTTGTTTGACTGTTGTAGTTGTAGGTTTGTCCAGAATTTGTTTTCTCTGTTGCAATTATAGGTTTATCCGAAAATTGAGTCTCCGTTGTAGTTGTAGGTTTGGCTGAAGTCGTTCGTACGAATTTTGTTTGACTGTTGTAGTTGTAGGTTTGTCCAGAATTTGTTTTCTCTGTTGCAATTGTAGATTTATCCGAAATTTGTTTCTCCGTTGTAGTTGTAGATCCTGTCTCTTGGCCCACAGCAACCGTAATGTTTTGTGGGTTCTCCGTATTTAGCTCGTTCGGCGATGTACCTGCAAATAATAAATAAAAACATTTGACTCACGTATATCTTCATTATTAAACATAATGATGTACTAGTCATGTGCTCCATTTAAGCCCTTCGGGGTGATAACATTAAAGATTGTTATACCGATCATAGGAGTTTGTGGTTGCTCAACGAGAAGCTACGCAAAATAATTCGCTCACACAATGGCCATTTGAATCTGAAAATGCATTTAAACTGAGTTTCATTTTACTAGTCATATTTTCTAGGTCCTCTCTTTACATTCCCATGAAAATGATGAATGAAAGTGTGATTGTTTCAGCTGTAGAAAAGACAGAACTAATCATGGACGGTGGTTGTTTTGAGAAGAGAAATCTTTGGGCAAACTTGAGCAAAGAGGTTTGCAGAGGTTTTCATAACGTATCGATAATTTAGAGAGCGTCAGGCAGTTCCGTCAGCAGGAGACCACTCACGATTGATTCAAACTGTAAGACGTCGGCCACGGCTGAGCCATTTTAGGGCTCAGCGTGAGGATGTCTCCACGTCTAGGTACTGGTATAGTAAAAAAACCAGCTGAGAAATGAGCTGTATTATCTTGGATGACGCTCGAAACATATTATTTAAAGATATTATAGTAGAAAAATGTTCGAATTCGTACTTTTCGTGTTTTGGCAATTCAGATGATAGTAACAGAGTAGCTGCGACAGCTGGAGTATGTTTCTGGCTCTAAGCGTGGCACCTTTGTGTTTGGAAGTAAGTGCTTCAAAATTCTTTAGTTACGAGATTGGATAAAATCATTCATCTCTGTGGGGTTTATGACCATTATTTGGATTTGATGCTATTTTCTTTGTGTGATTCTGCTGAGTGCACCTCAGGTTGAACACATACAGAAACTTTAAGCTTTAAAGTTTCGTATTTTTACGGTCTGTTACGAACTGCTAATAAAAATGTTTCATATGGCTCTGAGCACTATGGGACTTAACTTCTGAGGTCATCAGTCCCCTAGAACTTAGAACTACTTAAACCTAACTAACCTAAGGACATCTCACACATCCATGCCCGAGGCAGGATTCGAACCTGCGACCGTAGCGGTCACGCGGTTCCAAACTGAAGCGCTTAGAACCGCACGGCCACACCGGCCGGCCGAACTGCTAATAATTGTTGTATATGTTAGAACGTTAATCAGGACAGTTTAACGGGATAAATTTTAACATTTCATGGATTATGTTTCTGACTCAGAGATGAACAACGGTTCACATCCTCGCTGGTAATGGACGCTAACTATGAGAAATCATTGTAGTTATGTAATAGTATATGGCGGAAAAGCTACTGGATGGGACATAAACTGACTTATCGTTAGTGTGTGTTCTTTGTTAATGTTCATGATTGATAAGGAAAGTAACAGATTAGTGAGAGTATTTTATTGATTAATGATGGTTATTTTTCATTTTTTCCTTGTGACCTGTTATCGCACTACTTGTTCTGCCACGTGTGGCTACGAATGCTTTGTGCACTGTACAGGGGCTTAGGATGCAATGGCAGTTCAGTGAATATCAGAATCATTACAGCTTTGCTATGCAAGCATTATGTGTGGTGAATTTTGCTTGAATTTTGTGTGTGTCACGTTGTTATGAGATCCGATAGTCAGAACCACATTCTGCTGATCTCCGATGCTTATCCTTCCCACTACAGTGATATTCACACTGTAGTATTCAATAAAGAAAATATCTTGTATAGCTGGGAGAACTCTGTGTAGTGAGAGATTTCCATTATATGAGACCTTCCTGCTACCTAATAGTGTGACGATCTACGACTCTTGGAGACCAAGACTGATCCCAATTGGGAATTATTACACATAGCATTGCCGATGTAAAATTCCTGCTCTGAAGGGGTGATTAAACGGTAATGTCATTGTCAATCTGAGAAATAAATTCTGCATAGCAACATCCCTGTGTTACCCTTGATATGATGAAGGAAACCTTCAATCATCCCTAGTCCAAATAAATTCCCAGTAATTGATTGTATTTGATTCAGGAGGATAATTAAATGACTAAAATAAATTAAGCCAGAATCAGAAGTTGAACGTAAACAGTTTATGGGCAAAAGCAAATTTCTACTCCCTCTATACCGCATATACTGGCTGATGAGCGTGTCAGGGAGCGTTCTCCGTTGTGCGATACTTCATTTAATCGGAGTGATGAAAGTTAATTTATGTTGTTGATTTATTTTTTGGGGCATAACTGGAAAGGTGCCCTGTTGTCACTAGCTCAGGAAGCGGTGACAGTAGCTTCAAGCTGTAATCATCGAAATAAATAAAAAATTAGACAGCCTTGTGCCCATAGTAAGCACGATTGAAACTGAGACTCGATAACAGAAGACGATAAAATGAAACAGGCAAGTAGGGGTGAGGCAAAAGAAGCTAGACAAAATAATATAAACACCTACTGATATGGTTTATGCAGAACTATGGCATTCGAGACCTCACGGACATAAATGTTCGATGTCGGCTAATGATATTTCGGGTCATACACCGAAAATTAAAACCCAGTCCCTTCAGCTGTTTTCCCTTGTCAGGCCACAAATGCTTATTAGAACTATTAACGAAAAATTTGGCAACCATGTATCTTTTGCATCAGTATGGATATTTCTCCCCCCCCCCCCCCCCCCCATCAACCATGGACCTTGCCGTTGGTGGGGAGGCTTGCGTGCCTCAGCGATACAGATGGCCGTACCGTAGCTGCAACCACAACGGAGGGGTATCTGTTGAGAGGCCAGACAAACATGTGGTTCCTGAAGAGGGGCAGCAGCCTTTTCAGTAGTTGCAGGGGCAACAGTGTGGATGATTGACTGATCTGGCCTTGTAACATTAACCAAAACGGCCTTGCTGTGCTGGTACTGCGAACGGCTGAAAGCAAGGGGAAACCACAGCCGTAATTTTTCCCGAGGACATGCAGCTTTACTGTTTGATTAAATTATGATGGCGTCCTCTTGGGTAAAATATTCCGGAGGTAAAATAGTCCCCCATTCGGATCTCCGGGCGGGGACTACTCAAGAGGACGTCGTTATCAGGAGAAAGAAAACTGGCGTTCTACGGATCGGAGCGTGGAATGTCAGATCCCTTAATCGGGCAGGTAGGTTAGAAAATTTAAAAAGGGAAATGGATGGGTTAAAGTTAGATATAGTGGGAATTACTGAAGTTCGGTGGCAGGAGGAACAAGACTTTTTGTCAGGTGATTACAGGGTAATAAATACAAAATCAAATAGGGGTAATGCAGGAGTAGGTTTAATAATGAATAAAAAAATAGGAGTGCGGGTTAGCTACTACAAACAGCATAGTGAACGCATTATTGTGGCCACGATAGACACAAAGCCCATGCCTACTACAGTAGTACAAGTTTATATGCCAACTAGCACTGCAGATGATGAAGAAATTGATGAAATGTATGATGAGATAAAAGAAATTATTCAGGTAGTGAAGGGAGACGAAAATTTAATAGTCATGGGTGACTGGAATTCGTCAGTAGGGAAAGGGAGAGAAGGAAACATAGTAGGTGAATACGGATTGGGGGTAAGAAATGAAAGAGGAAGCCGAATTGTAGAATTTTGCACAGAGCATAACTTAATCATAGCTAACATTTGGTTCAAGGATCATAAAAGAAGGTTATATACCTGGAAGAATCCTGGAGATACTAAAAGGTATCAGATAGATTATATAATGGTAAGACAGAGATTTAGGTACCAGGTTTTAAATTGTAAGACATTTCCAGGGGCAGATGTGGATTCTGACCACAATCTATTGGATATGAACTGCAGATTGATACTGAAGAAACTGCAAAATGGTGGGAATTAAAGGAGAGGGGACCTGGATAATCTGAAAGAACCAGAGGATGTAGAGAGTTTCAGCGAGAGCATAAGGGAACAATTGACAGGAATGGGGGAAAGAAATACAGTAGAAGAAGAATGGGTAGCTCTGAGGGATGAAGTAGTGAAGGCAGCAGAGGATCAAGTAGGTAAAAAGACGAGGACTAATAGAAATCCTTGGGTAACAGAAGAAATATTGAATTTAATGATGGAAGGAGAAAATATAAAAATGCAGTACATGAAGCAGGAAAAAAGGAATACAAACGTCTCAAAAATGAGATCGACAGGAAGTGCAAAATGGCTAAGCAGGGATGGCTAGAGGACAAATGTAAGGATGTAGAGGCTTGTCTCATTAGGGGTAAGATAGATACTGCCTACAGGAAAATTAGAGACCTTTGGAGAGAAGAGAACCACTTGTATGAACATCAAGAGCTCAGATGGCAACCCAGTTCTAAGCAAAGAAGGGAAAGCAGAAAGGTGGAAGGAGTATATAGAGGGTCTATACAAGGGCGATGTACTTGAGGACAATATTATGGAAATGGAAGAGGATTTAGATGAAGATGAAATGGGAGATATGATACTGCGTGAAGAGTTTGACAGAGCACTGAAAGACCTGAGTCGAAACAAGGCCCCGGGAGTTGACAACATTCCATTAGAACTACTGATGGCTTTGGGAGAACCAGTCATGACAAAACTCTACCATCTGGTGAGTAAGATGTATGAGACAGGTGAAATACCCACAGACTTCAGGAAGAACATAATAATTCCAATCCCAAAGAAAGCAGTTGTTGACAGATGTGAAAATTACCGAACTATCAGTTTAATAAGTCACAGCTGAAAAATACTAACGCGAATTCTTTACAGACGAATGGAAAAACTAGTAGAAGTGGACCTCGGGGAAGATCAGTTTGGATTCCGTAGAAATGTTGGAACACGTGAGGCAATACTAACCTTACGACTTATCTTAGAAGAAAGATTAAGAAAAGGCAAACCTACGTTTCTAGCATTTGTAGACTTAGAGAAAGCTTTTGACAACGTTAACTGGAATACTCTCTTTCAAATACTGAAGTTGACAGGGGTAAAATACAGGGAACGAAAGGCTATTTACAATTTGTACAGAAACCAGATGGCAGTTATAAGAGTTGAGGGGCTTGAAAGGGAAGCAGTGGTTGGGAAAGGAGTGAGACAGGGTTGTAGTCTCTCCCCGATGTTATTCAATCTGTATATTGAGCAAGCAGTAAAGGAAACAAAAGAAAAATTCGGAGTAGATATTAAAATTCATGGAGAAGAAGTAAAAACTTTGAGGTTCGCCGATGACATTGTAATTCTGTCAGAGACAGCAAAGGACTTGGAAGAGCAGTTGAACGGAATGGACAGTGTCTTGAAAGGAGGATATAAGATGAACATCAACAAAAGCAAAACGAGGATAATGGAATGTAGTCAAATTAAATCGGGTGATGCTGAGGGGATTAAATTAGGAAATGAGACACTTAAAGTAGTAAAGGAGTTTTGCTATTTAGGGAGTAAAATAATTGATGATGGTCGAAGTAGAGAGGATATAAAATGTAGACTGGCAATGGCAAGGAAATCGTTTCTGAAGAAGAGAAATTTGTTAACATCGAATAGAGATTTAAGTGTCAGGAAGTCGTTCCTGAAAGTATTTGTATGGAGTGTAGCCATGTATGGAAGTGAAACATGGACGATAACCAGTTTGGACAAGAAGAGAATAGAAGCTTTCGAAATGTGGTGCTACAGAAGAATGCTGAAGATAAGGTGGGTAGATCACGTAACTAAAGAGGAGGTATTGAATAGGATTGGGGAGAAGAGATCGGTTGGTAGGACATGTTTTGGGGCATCAAGGGATCACAAATTTAGCATTGGATGGCAGCGTGGAGAGTAAAAATCGTAGAGGGAGACCAAGAGATGAATACACTAAGCAGATTCAGAAGGATGTAGGTTGCAGTAGTTACTGGGAGATGAAGAAGCTTGCACAGGATAGAGTAGCATGGAGAGCTGCATCAAACCAGTCTCAGGACTGAAGACCACAACAACATGGATATTTCTACTGAGCGGGAGCATTATATACCTGAATATAGTTTCATAGATCTTATTAGTTAATTTCCCTGTCACTTGTGACCAAAAGAGCATTAGAATAACATCCCATGATTGGAAATCACTAGAAATTTTCCTGTACATCAGAAATTAGGTTAGAAAATTTAAAAAGGGAAATGGATAGCTTAAAGTTAGATATAGTGGGAATTTGTGAAGTTCGGTGGCAGGAGGAACAATACTTCCGGTCAGGTGAATTCAGGATTATAAATACAAAATCAAATAAGGGTAATGGAGGAGTAGGTTTAATAATGAATAAAAAATACGAATGCGGTCAAGTTACTACAAACAGCATAGTGATCGCATTATTGTGGAAAAGATAGCTAAGAAGACAAACCTACCACAGTAGAACAAGTTTATATGCCAACTAGCTCCGCAGATGACGAAGAGATTGATGAAACGTATGATGAGATAAAAGAAATTATTCAAATAGTGAAGAGAGACGAAAATTTAATAATGATGGGTGACTGGAATTCGATAGTAGGAAAAGGAAGAGAAGGAAACGTAGCAGGTGAATATGGAATGGTGGTAAGGAATGAAAGAGGAAGCCGACTGGTAGAATTTTACACAGAGCATAACGTAATCATAACTAACACTTGGTTCAATAATCATGAAAGAAGGTTGTATACATGGAAGAAGCGTCGAGATACTGGAAGGTTCAAAATGGTTCAAATGCCCTGAACACTATGGGACTTAACATGTGAGGTCATCCGTCCCCTAGAACTTAGAACTACTTAAACCTAACTAACCTAAGGACATCACACACATCCATGCCCGAGGCAGGATTCGAACCTGCGAGCGTAGCAGTCGCGTGGTTCCGGACTGAATCACATAAAACCACTCGGTCACCACGACTGGCAGATACTGGAAGGATTCAGATAGATTATATAATGGTAAGACAGAGATTTAGGGACCAGGTTTTAAATAGTAAGACATTTCCAGGGGCATATGTGGACTCTGACCACAATCTATTGGTTATGAACTGTAGATTAAAACTGAAGAAACTGCAAAAAGGTCGTAATTTAAGGAGATGGGACCTGAATAAACTGACTAAACCAGAGGTTGTACAGAGTTTCAGGGAGAGCATTATGGAACGATTGACAAGAATGGGGGAAAGAAATACAGTAAAAGAAGAATGGGTAGCTTTGATACATTAAATAGTGAAGGCAGCAGAGGATCAAGTAGGTAAAAAGACGAGTGATAATAGAAATCCTTGGGTAACAGAAGAGACATTGAATTTAGTGGATAAAAGGAGAAAATACAAAAATGCATTAAATGAAGCAGGTAAAATGGAATAGAAACGTCTCAAAATGAGATCGACAGGAAGTGCAAAATGGCTAAGCAGGGATGGCTAGAGGATAAATGAAAAGATGTAGAGGCGTATATCACTAGGGGTAAGATAGATAATGCCTACAGGAAAATTAAAGAGACCTTTGGAGAAAAGAAAACCACTTGCATGAATATCAGATCAGATGGAAACCCAGTTCTAAGCAAAAAGGGAAAGCAGAAAGGTGGAAGGAGTATATAGAGGGTCTATACAAGGGCGATGTAATCGAGAACAATATTATGGAAATGGAAGAGGATTTAGATGAAGATGAAATGGGAGATATGATACTGCGTGAAGAGTTTGACACAGCACTGATAGACCTAAGTCGAAACATGGCCCCGGGAGTAGGCAACATTCCATTGTGACTACTGATAGCCTTGGGTGAGCCATCCCTGACAAAACTCTACCATCCGGTGAGAAAGATGTATCAGACAGGCGGAATACCCTCAGAACTTAAAGAAGAATATAATAATTCCAATCCCAAAGAAAGCAGGTGTTGACAGATGTGAAAATCACCGAACTATCAGTTTAATAAGTCACGGCTGAAAAATACTAACGCGAATTCTTTACAGACGAATGGAAAAACTAGTAGAAGCCGACCTTGGGGGAAGATCAGTTTGGATTCCGTGGAATTATTGGAACACGTGAGGCAATACTGGCCCTACGACTTATAGGGAGCGAAAGGCTATTTACAATTTGTACAGAAACCAAATGGCAGTTATAAGAGTTGAGGGTCATGAAAGGGAAGCAGTGGTTGGGAAGAGAGTGAGACAGGGTTGTAGCCTCTCCCCGATGTTGTTCAATCTGTATATTGAGCAAGTAGTGAAGGAAAAAAAAGAAAAATTCGGAGTAGGTATTAAAATCCATGGAGAAGAAGTAAAAACCTTGAGGTTCGCCGATGACATTGTAATTCTGTCAGAGACAGTAAAGGACTTGGAAGAGCAGTTGAACGGAATTATAGCGTCTTGAAAGGAGGATTTAAGATGAACATCAACAAAAGCAAAACGAGGATAATGGAATGTAGTCGAATTAAGTCGGGAGATGCTGAGGGTATTAGATTAGGAAATGAGACACTTAAAGTTGTAAAGGAGTTTTGCTATTTGGGGAGCAAAATAACTGATGATGGTCGAAGTAGAGAGGATATAAAATGTAGACTGGCAATGGCAAGGAAAGCGTTTCTGAAGAAGAGAAATTTGTTAACATCGAGTATAGATTTCAGTGTCAGGAAGTCATTTCTGAAAGTATTTGTATGGAATGTAGCCATGTATGGAAGTGAAACATGGACGATAAATAGTTTGGACAAGAAGAGAATAGAAGCTTTCGAAATGTAGTGCTACAGAAGAATGCTGAAGATTAGATGGGTAGATCACATAACTAATGAGGAGATATTGGGGAGAAGAGGACTTTGTGGCACAACTTGACTAGAAGGGATCGATTGGTAGGACATGTTCTGAGACATCAAGGGATCACCCATTTAGCATTGGAGGGCAGCGTGGAGGGTAAAAATCGTAGAGGGAGACCAAGAGATGAATACACCAAGCAGATTCAGAAGGATGTAGGTTGCAGTAGGTACTGGGAGATGAAGAAGCTTGCACAGGATAGAGTAGCATGGAGAGCTGCATCAAACCTGTCTCAGGACTGATGACCACAACAACAACAACACTTTTCCGACTTTGATAAAGGTCAGATTGTAGCTGTGGTGTGCGTACTGTAAGACCTTCGGTACACGCACCATGAGATTATTTGACTTGTCGCTCTAACGAAGTAGGCGAGTGTCAGCAATATGTCTCGCGGTCTTATCGTGGCGTGTTTATCTTCTGCCGTTAGGTCAGACGTTAGAAATGCCACTTACACGCTTAGAGTAGCAGATTCACGGTGGCCAACTTTAAACAGAACTTGATTAATTTTCACACACATTTATTAAAATAATAACAAGCCTGAAAATAACTTAACTTGGTACTGGATGCTATTTACAATTGACAATCTGAAGTTCCTTTGGTCTTGGCACGTTAATCTTATTCTCTGATACTTGACATAAGTGTCTATACATTTATCTTCATGGCTATGTACAGGAATCTGGTAATCTTATTAGGCGCAGACTGAAACTTGACTACAGACTAATGCAGACTAATGCAGACTGACTAATCGGAGGTCTGTACACTCGTTATAATACCTCCCGCGTTCAGGTATCACCACGCGAGTGTGATCCGCGATGAGAAAAGGTTCTACGTTAGCAGCAATCTCATTGGCTGCATTACATTTTAATACGCGGATCGGCGTAAGCAGAATTTGGTCCGTCTGTATGGCAGCGCCATCTCGTAGTGCGGACGAGCGCTGCGCCTGCGCTGTTGTGCTTAGCGGCGCGCGCTCTAGTGGGAAAGTTGTGTATGCGCTGACTACGCGGAACTATGTACACAACAGTTGCCTATCGCAATTGCGGTTTATCGTATCGCAACACTGCTGCTCGCGTTGGTCGAGATCCAATGACTGTTAGCAAAATATGGAATTGGTGGGTTCAGGAGAGTAATACGGAACGCCGTGCTGGATCCCAACGGCCTCGTATCACTAGCAGTTGAGATGACAGGCATCTTATCCGCATGGCTGTAACGGATCGTGCAGCCACGTCTCGATCCCTGAGTCAACAGATGGGGACGTTTGCAAGACAACAACCATCTGCACGAACAGTTCGACGACGTCTGCAGCAGAATAGACTATCAGCTCGGAGACCATGGCTGTGGTCTCCCAGACAGGAGCGCCTGCGATGGTGTCCGCGACGTCGAACCTGGGTGCACGAATGTCAAAACGTCATTTTTCCGGATGAATCCTGGTTCTGTTTACAGCATCATGATGGTCGCATCCGTGTTTGGCGACATTGCGGTGAACGCACATTGGAAGCGTGTATTCGTCATCGCCATACTGGCGTATCACCCGGCGTGATGGTATCGTTACACGTCTCGGTCACCTCCTGTTCGAATTGACGGTACTTTGAACAGTGGACGTTACATTTCAGATGTGTTACGACCCGTGGCTGTACCCTTCATTCGATCCCTGCGAAACCCTACATTTCAGCACGATAATTCACGACCGCATGTTGCAGGTCTTGTACGGGCCTTTCTGGATGCAGAAAATGTTCGACTGTTGCCCTGGCCAGCACACTCACCAGATCTTTCACCAATTGAAAACGTCTGGTCAGTGGTGGCCGAGCAACTGGCTCGTCATAATACGCCAGTAACTACTCTTGATGAACTGTGGTATCGTGTTGAAGCTGCGTGGGCAGCTGTACCTGTACAAGTCATCCAAGCTTCTTTAGACTCAATGCCCAGGCGTATCAATACCGTTATTACGGTCAGAGGTGGTTGTTCTGGGTACTGATTTCTCAGGATCTATGCGCCCATATTTCGTGAAAATGTAATCACGTGTCAGTTCTAGTATAATACATTTGCCTAATGAATACCCGTTTATCATCTGCATTTCTTCTTGGTGTAGCAATTTTAATGGCCAGTAGTGTATGATTTCATGTCAGGTGTAAGTAAATTTTAGCTTGCACTGATGGTTCATTTATTTTCCATGTTGGCGACCTCAAGGAAGACAAATGTGGACGTATGTTTGAGTCAAACGAAGACTGTTACATATCAGACGTCTTCGCAGCACTTTTTGGGTCATAAATTACAATAATCGGGTCATATTTTTTTTTGAGGGGGGGGGGATTATTATGGCAGGAACTGAAAGTTCACATAATTGTGTTATAAATTATACAGACGCACGGCTGAACCCATCAATTGTACTAATGAGTTAGATTATCTGTCTTGGATAAACCTTGCAGTGATGCAGGCTGGTCTCATATCCCCAACCAACAGGTAATGCTCTTTAAATTTGTTTGCTATTTACACGTAATTCAACTGGCATAGAAGGGATAGGGAGCTGGGAGGCGGGATGGAGAAGGGGCAGCGGGTTGTGAGGAGATGACCTTGAACTTAATAGACATCTAGCAACAGACCAGTGTGGTCTTGTGTGCACAGCCGTTCACATTCTGGGTCCCCCTAAAATCGCTTCATGAGGATGCTATAACACAGATGCTAGAGGTAATGGTTGTAGCACCCCTGACTGATTTTTAAGGCAATGACCATTGTGAACTGTCTGTTGTCTCCTACGCCAGCTAATTTACATTTCATACCACTTTCTAACACACTGAAAGACGCGCACTTCATTCACCATTCAGTGCTCGCATTTCATATTTCTAATCCCAGCATTCTGATATTCGGCAAAATAATAATTCAGGCAATATTAATAATTTCTGTGGGTTGCCTGATTTATTCGACGATTTTTACAGTTTGTCTCATACTGATCTGTGAGAGGATCTTGGCGCTAGGAATTTTCTTTATTTATGGGCAAAGGCAGCAGTCTTCCTAGCAGCCATGATGGCTTCCTGTTCCTTTTTCCGATCGCCATGGTAGCTCGTGGTGTCGTTTGAACGTTCAGTAGTGGCCAAAGTTTCTCCTGTTCTCAGTTCCCCAACCTGCCTTACCAACCTTGTAACTGCTATTTCTGCTCGATTTTAAACATCGCGTGGTCGCCTCCCTGTGATATTCCGGCCCTGTTACTGGCCGGTTCTGGTACGCGCCCGTTTTTCGCGGGAGGTGCTGCTTCCCGGAGATGAAGTTCGGTAAGCATGAGCGCCGACGTGCACTTTAGATTCGCGCCCTGCGGCTCAGAGGGAACCTTGTAGGTCATTATGAATAGCTTCGCGTCATGCGGGTTTTATTCTTTTAGTACGGGAGGCTACCTAGCGATTCACGCACAGTAGCATCTTTCTTAGTCTTTGGCTGATTCATGGTGGTGGTCGTTGCATGCCTGCAACCCCATCCTTTAGTAAATTGGACCCCATTTGATAATACGGCGATCGTTCCTAAAATTCCTTTTCGCCTGCTATCGTGGCTTGTTATGAACGTACGTTGGGGCAGGCTGCTGAACTCGAATCTGCTTTCCCCACCCCCCTTTGTTTTTATTATTGTTCAGTTTTCAACTGTTTCATAAATGGGTCCATTAACCTTACATTCTCCCTTTCATTGCGTGAAATCATCCCTAGTGTCACAGAATAATGCAGAACAATAACGGTTGCTATGAGGTCGCGCAGGTCTCGCGCCATTAACGATAGGATAAAGATTCAATATCGTGCGCCTGGCACGACCACTGCACGCATGGCACCGAAAACAGTAATCATCATTTTCAATTATTCCCCATTGATAAACTGGGAAGTGTTCACTGCTCAGTGTGAGTACGTGAGCACTAAATCCACTTGATGTGGTGGAAGTAGTGGCCTCTGTTTTACCTTGCTGGTTTAGACAAAATATAAAAAATCACAGCCCCTACAGCAAGTATTAGTAACCTGAAAATAACGAGCCACCGCTTTTAATACCATCGGACCCTCTGTAAATGTAAGTGGACTTGTTTGTTTCAGGTCAGTTAGTGCAGATTTTCGGTATACCACACATTGTCCCATTCGCTTTTGACCACGTCTCTGCCTACAGCAATTAAATCGTCCACTGGATTGCATTGCTTTCGTATTCCAGTCTTTGTTGCATTCGTTGTCAGTCGGTGGGCTTTCTCGTTTCCCACAATCCAAGCATGCCCCATGGGCAATACAAATAATATCTCTGTACTATTTCTTTTAGCTCTGATACGGCGGCAGCTATTTGGTATGGTAAGCAACAATACCCTTTATGTTTATCATTTGTTATCAGTGTCGCGAAACACAGACAGTGAGTCCATCATTGTTACGATAACGGTTATCAGTGTTGATCGTGCTGTATATTATTGCGTTTTCAATGGCCAAGAGTTCAGCCATGTAAATTTACACTTTTTCGGAAGGCGAAATAGCTCACTGTTTTTATTCTTGATATGTGCAAAGGTGTAGCTGACGGAGTCATCGTATTGGGAGCCATCGGGATGCACATTCGCAATACTTGATCATTGTTGGAAAGGATTTCTGTTGTCAGTCACTGTAGCCTCAGACTAGTCCACATTAATATATGTGTTCACTACCTAACTGAAATGTCTGTACTCTTGCAAAGTACCGCAGCAACAGCATCCTCCAAATGAGACTGCATGCCTGCTTGGCGTTGAAAATGGCTCTACCGCTGGTGGTGTCGATCTATGGGGCCAGTATCGGTTGATGTAGCATCTCGCTGTACGGTCCGAAATTCAATTTGTAGACTCATCCCAAAAGCCTTGTTGACCTTTGACAACATATTTCCTACCGAGGTATTTTCTACATATATTGTGCTTCCATTGTTTTGGTTAAAGTGCATTCGTCACACGGGGTCCTAGAGGTCCTATGTATAATCGGAGAGCTTTGTACTGATACCTGTCGGGTCATACAACATGCAGGCTTAATCTGTGTGAGCTCGCAGCAGCGCGCAGTGCGTGTGTAAAGCTATCAATGTCCATAGTGATTCCCAGTGTGGCACGATCAAGGTGCTTTCGCACTTCGCTTTGATTTGGTCCATTTAAGCTTATATCTTCTGTCTCATATTTCATGAGAAGTTGCTGGACTAACAACCATTATGTATCTTTTTGTCTTCTCTTGTGGCTCTCCAATATATCTTTGGCAGCTCGTAGGACATAGTCAGTAGTGAGGTTCACTCAGCAAATGTTTTAGACATGTTACAGCCGCCGACAGAGGATGCCAGCTTTCCAATGTTGCTCTTGCGCTTTATTCTGGGACCGTCATCGGCTAATGACGTACACTGTTGGACGAAGGTGTTCTCTAGCCTTTTCTACATTTGGTCGGGAAGGCAGCATACTTTGACTCGCACGCTGCCTGCAGATCGCGATGATGAGGTGGGGCTCATACCCTAGATGGTTACCACAATCATCATTAAGCTGAAAGTCGGGGCTCCCACTCATGTTCTTAGTAATCGCCTTTAACAGCCCAATAACTGGGATAAATGAAGTGCGGGCTGAGTGAAAACATTAGATTCTAAAAGCACAGTACAAGCGATAAAATTCTGTTAGTCCATGTGCTTTCAAACAAATAACTGTAATTTAAACGAACATATAATCTTGACAGATTTGGTTAACTAGGAAGAAAAAGAGAGATAGAAAAAACCAGCAACGCGTTTACACATATTTATGATTCTGTGACTGCAAGATTCATGTCACATATCAGCATTTAGGTTCTACGCTGCTTATTTCCGACGCCGGCCGCTGTGACCGAGCGGTTCTAGGCGCTTCAGTCCGGAACCGCGTACAGCTGCTACGATCGCAGGTTCGAATCCTGCCTCGGGCGTGGATGTGTGTGATGTCCTTAGGTTAGTTAGGTTCAAGTAGTTCTAAGTCTGGTGGACTGATGGCCTCAGATGTTAAGTGCTTAGAGACATTTGAACCATTTTCTTTTTTTTAATGTTCCTACACGAGTCAAATAAAGTATCACATTCTCCAATTTGCTTTCGATTCTGGCAATTTTTGTTCACGTGCGTTACTCAAAATAAAGGAGACAAATGTGGATTTGGTGTGTGTGTGTGTGTGTGTGTGTGTGTGTGCGTGTGTGTGTGTGTGTGTGTGTGTGTCGGGGGAGGGGGGGGGGATGTCAGAGAAAACTGATCCTGACAGTGACACTATGCACCCAATGCTTGTGGGACAGATATGTAGTTGTAGTTGTTGGTACAATCGTTGTGAAATTTTATCTCCTTCAGTCGATATACTGTTTCGAATTCATATCGGAAAACCGAGCACTGTAATCAGATTTATGTGGCTCGTTTGCCCCATTTTAGTAATAGTAAAACTAATGTGATTTCAGAAACTGAATGACATAGAAATCGTTTTTGTCTCTAAATTTGTAGGCAGTCATGACAAACGTTTTGCTTGATTCTGGGCTGTCTTAGTGAAATTAATCACATCTCAGTTTAAAAACCGGAGCAAAAGCTAACAATTAAATTAATTGCAAGAATTTGTTCATACCAAAAAATTAATTTTTGCAGCTAACCATCTGCACTCAATCAGTGGTAATAGTATGTGGGAAATAAAGACAAATTAAAGACTAAATTCAAATATTAATAAATGAAATTCGTTTAATTTCAAGGCAAAACTTATTTAATGAAACGTTTCTTTCACAGAACGTTACAGTATATTGTTGGAGAGCCAAGGAAACATTAACAAATAATAAAAACATAGTGTTACGAAAAATTCTCTTCAAGAGTGAAATGTAGTTAATAGTGAAAAGGGACAGGTGGCAATATAAATTCCACCTCTTACATCACACAAACCAAAAAATTTAATTGCTTGATTCCTGTAACATAAGTTTTTATGTTTATATCGCTGTTTGGATTGTATTGGTGACTCATGCAGCTGTGACAGAAAGCTTACTAAAGTACAAGAACGAAAACCTCAGGTATGCATTTGTAATATCCTCGGAAAAAGCTGTAACGCTTAACACCTATCTCTTTGACACGGCCGTTAAACACCATAAAAATTAATTATTGTATTTCATTATTAAACATACATCAATAAATGTCTTTCAGGAATTTAAAAAAAAACATATAAGGTAATTATATGATTATGTAAGGTTCAGCCGACACATCTTCAATGATAAAACAGAAGAAAAGTAACAGGTATTAAATCGTGATGGTCCTTCGGAGATATTCTTCGGAAAGAATAATAAGAAAACATCAAGAAAGAATTGTACAGTACCACAAAAGTTGAACGCACTAAATGTCAACTCCTGGAATAGATTTCCGTGACTACTTTCATACGCTTAATGACATTATATTTCTCGGTAAAATTGGCGTTTGCAATGCGGCTGGGGGATTTGTTAAGCTGCTGACTAGGATGTTTGTTTTCTGGTGGTGAAGGATGACTGAATTTTCTTCAGAAATTACAAATGCTTCTTGATCTGTTGGAGTACCCTTACAGGCATACTGGCGACTCCAGGGACATTTCAATTAAGACTTGCCTCCCCTTGAAGGATGTTAGGAAAGCACAGTATAAAGATGATATCCACTCTCACTGTAATCATCAGCTGCGTAAATTATTCCCAGATGCATTTACTTGGTGACAGCTAGAATTAATATAGTGTCTTGTTGTTAGTAAAATATCACAGCGATACTTGACGAATCCTGTATTTTTTCGTTTGTTCCGTTTTTATTCAAACCTTCACATTGCTATTGGGATCTTCCTATACACATCCTACAGGATTATAATCCTCCCCAACGTTGTGGTTCCCGAAGTCAAATTTGATGCAATCGTGTTAATATATGGTCCACAAGCTGTCCATTCTTTGCCCCAGAAAATGTTGTAAGGGTCCCGAAATTTGAGTCTCCGTTGTAGTTGTACGTTTGACTGAAGTCGTTTGTACGAATTTCGTTTCACTGTACTTGTAGGTTTGTACAAAATTTGTTTTCTCTTTTGCAATTGTAGGTTTATCCGAAATTTGAGTCTCCGTTGTAGTTGTAGGTTTGGCTGAAGTCGTTTGTACGAATTTTGTTTGACTGTTGTAGTTGTAGGTTTGTCCAGAATTTGTTTTCTCTGTTGCAATTGTAGTTTTATCCGAAATTTGTTTCTCCGTTGTAGTTGTAGGTTTGTATTCACGCGTTGTTGGCTGCTCGTGTTTTGGCTTCGAATCGCTGTTATTGTTTCTACCCTTGCAGGGTTTATCCTCTTTGTGTCCTCCCCTATTACATCCTGTCTCTTGGCCCACAGCAACCGTAATGTTTTGTGGGTTCTCCGTATTTAGCTCGTTCGGCGATGTACCTGCAAATAATAAATAAAAACATGTGACTCATGTACATCTTCAGTATTAAACATAATTATGTACTAGTCATGTGCTCCATTTAAGCCCTTCGGGGTGATAACATTAAAGATTGTTATACCGATCATAGGAGTTTGTGGTTGCACAACGAGAAGCTACGCAAAATAATTCGCTCACACAATGGCCATTTGAATCTGAAAATGCCTTTAAACTGACTTTCATTTTACTAGTCATATTTTCTAGGTCCTCTCTTTACATTCCCATGAAAATGATGATTGAAGGTGTGATTGTTTCAGTTGTAGAAAAGACAGAACTAATCATGGACGGTGGTTGTTTTGAGAAGGGAAATCTTTGGGCAAACTTGAGCAAAGAGGTTTGCAGAGGTTTTCATAACGTATCGATAATTTAGAGAGCGTCAGGCAGTTCCGTCAGCAGGAGACCACTCACGAGTAGTTCAAACTGTAAGACGTCGGCCATGGCTGAGCCACTTTAGGGCTCAGAGTGAGGATGTCTGCACGTCTAGGTACTGCTATAGTAAGAAAACCAGCTGAGAAATCAGCTGTAATATCTTGGATGATGCTCGAAAGATATTATTTAAAGATATTATAGTAGAAAAATGTTCGAATCCGTACTTTTCGTGTTTTTGACAATTCAGATGATAGTAACAGAGTAGCTGCGACAGCTGGAGTATGTTTCTGGCCCTAAGCGTGGCACCTTTGTGTTTGGAAGTAAGTGCTTCAAAATTCTTTAGTTACGAGATTGGATAAAATCATTCATCTCTGTGGGGTTTATGACCATTATTTGGATTTGATGCTATTTTCTGTGTGTGATTCTGTTGAGTGCACCTCAGGTTGAACACATACAGAAACTTGAACTTTTAAAGTTTCGTATTTTTACGGTCTGTTACGAACTGCTAATAAAAATGGTTCATATGGCTCTGAGCACTATGGGACTTAACTTCTGAGGTCATCAGTCCCCTAGAACTTAGAACTACTTAAACCTAACTAACCTAAGGACATCTCATACATCCATGCCCGAGGCAGGATTCGAACCTGCGACCGTAGCGGTCACGAGGTTCCAAACTGAAGTGCTTAGAACCGCACGGCCACACCGGCCGGCCGCACTTCTAATAATTGTTGTATATGTTAGAACGTTAATCAGGACAGTTTAACGGGATAAATTTTAACATTTCATGGATTTTGTTTCTGACTCAGAGATGAATAACGGTTCACATCCTCGCTGGTAACGGACGCTAACTATGAGAAATCATTGTAGTTATGTAATAGTATATGGCGGAAAAGCTACTGGATGGGGCATAGACTGACTTATCGTTAGTGTGTGTTCTTTATTAATGTTCATCATTGATAAGGAAAATAACAGATTAGTGAGAGTATTTTATTGATTAATGATGGTTATTTTTCATTTTTTCCTTGTGATCTGTTATCGCACTACTTGTTCTGCCACGTGTGGCTACGAATGCTTTGTGCACTGTACAGGGGCTTAGGATGCAATGGCAGTTCAGTGAATATCAGAATCATTACAGCTTTGCTATGCAAGAATTATGTGTGGTGAATTTTGCTTGAATTTTGAGTGTGTCACGTTGTTATGAGATCCGATAGAATCACACTCTGCTGATCTCCGATGCTTATTCTTCCCACTACAGTGATATTCACACTGTAGTATTCAATATAGAAAATATCTTGTATAGCAGTGAGAACTCTGTGTAGTGAGAGATTTCCATTATATGAGACCTTCCTGCTACCTCATAGTGTGACCATCTACGACTCTTGGAGACCAAGACTGATCCCAATTGGGAATTATTACACATAGCATTGCCGATGTAAAATTCCTGCTCTGAATGGGTGATTAAACGGTAATGTCATTGTCATTCTGAGAAATAAATTCTGTATAGCAACATCCCTGTGTTACCCTTGATATGATGAAGGAAACCTTCAATCATCCCTAGTCCAAATAAATTCCCAGTAATTGATTTTATTTGATTCAGGAGGATAATTAAATGACTAAAAGAAATTAAGCCAGAATCAAAAGTTGAACGTAAACAGTTTATGGGCAAAAGCAAATTTCTACTCCCTCTATACTTCATATACTGGCTGATGAGCGTGTCAGGGAGAGTTATCCGTTGTGCGATACTTCATTTAATTGGAGTGATGAAAGTTAATTAATGTTGTTGATTTATTTTTTGGGGCATAACTGGAAAGGTGCCCTGTTGTCACTAGCTCAGGAAGCAGTGACAGTATCATCGAAACAAATAACAAATTAGACAGCCTTGTGCCCATAGTAAGCACGATTGAAACTCAAACTCGATAACAGAAGACGGTAAAATGAAACAGGCAAGTAGGTGCGAGACAAAAGAAGCTCGACAAAATAATATAAACACCTACTGATATGGTATATGCAGAACTATGGCATTCGAGACCTCACGGACATAAATGTTCGGTATCGGCTAATGATACTTCGGGTCATACACCGAAAATTAAAACCCAGTCCCTTCAGCTGTTTTCCCTTGTCAGGCCACAAATGCTTATTAGAACTATTAACGAAAAATTTGGCAACCATGTATCTTTTGCATCAATATGGATATTTCTACTGAGCTTGAGCATTATATACCTGAATATAGTTTCATAGATCTTATTAGTTAATTTCCCTGTCACTTGTGACCAAAAGACCATTAGAATAACATCCCATGATTGGAAATCACTAGAAATTTTCCTGTACATCAGAAATTAGGTTAGAAAATTTAAAAAGGGAAATGGATAGCTTAAAGTTAGATATAGTGGGAATTTGTGAAGTTCGGTGGCAGGAGGAACAAGACTTCTGGTCAGGTGAATACAGGGTTATAAATAAAAAATAAAATATGGGTAATGGAGGAGTAGGTTTAATAATGAATAACAAAATACGAATGCGGTTAAGTTACTACAAACAGCATAGTGATCGCATTATTGTGGCAAAGATAGTTAAGAAGCCCAACCTACCACAGTAGAACAAGTTTATATGCCAACTAGTTCCGCAGATGACGAAGAGATTGATGAAATGTATGATGAAATAAAAGAAATTATTCAAATAGTGAAGAGAGACGAAAATTTAATAATGATGGGTGACTGGAATTCCATAGTAGGAAAAGGAAGAGAAGGAAACGTAGCAGGTGAATATGGAATGGTGGTAAGGAATGAAAGAGGAAGCCGCCTGGTAGAATTTTACACAGAGCATAACGTAATCATAACTAACACTTGGTTCAAGAATCATGAAAGAAGGTTGTGTACGTGGAAGAAGCGTCGAGATACTGGAAGGTTCAAAATGGTTTAAATGCCCTGAGCACTATGGGACTTAACATGTGAGGTCATCAGTCCCCTAGAACTTAGAATTATTCAAACCTAACTAACCTAAGGACATCACACACATCAATGCCCGAGGCAGGATTCGAACCTGCGAGCGTAGCAGTCGCGTGGTTCCGGACTGAATCACATAAATCCGCTCGGTCACCACGACTGGCAGGTACTGGAAGGTTGCAGATAGATTATATAATGGTAAGACAGAGATTTAGGGACCAGGTTTTAAATTGTAAGACATTTCCAGGGGCATATGTGGACTCTGACCACAATCTATTGGTTATGAACTGTAGATTAAAACTGAAGAAACTGCAAAAAGGTCGTAATTTAAGGAGATGGGACCTGGATAAACTGACTAAACCAGAGGTTGTAGAGAGTTTCAGGGAGAGCATTAGGGAACGATTGACAAGAATGGGGGAAAGAAATACAGTAGAAGAAGAATGGGTAGCTTTGGGGGATGAAGTAGTGAAGGCAGCAGAGGATCAAGTAGGTAAAAAGACGAGGGCTAATAGAAATCCATGGGTAACAGAAGAGACATTTAATTTAGTGGATAAAAGGAGAAAATACAAAAATGCAGTAAATGAAGCAGGCAAAAAGGAATAGAAACGTCTCAAAATGAGATCGACAGGAAGTGCAAAATGGCTAAGCAGGGATGGCTAGAGGACAAATGTAAGGATGTAGAGGCGTATATCTCTAGGGTAAGATAGATACTGCCTACAGGAAAATTAAAGAAACCTTTGAAGAAAAGAAAACCACCTGCATGAATATCAAGAGCTCAGATGGAAACCCAGTTCTAAGCAAAAAGGGAAAACAGAAAGGTGGAAGGAGTATATAGAGGATCTACACAAGGGCGATGTACTTGTGGACAATATTATGGAAATGGAAGACGATTTAGATGAAGATGAAATGGGAGATATGATACTTCGTGATGAGTTTGACAGAGCACTGAAAGACCTAAGTCGAAACAAGGCCCCGGGAGTAGACAACATTCCATTATGACTACTGATAGCCTTGGGAGAGCCATCCCTGACAAAACTCTACCATCCGGTGAGAAAGATGTATGAGACAGGCGGATTACCCTCAGAACTTCAAGAAGAATATAATAATTCCAATCCCAAACAAGGCAGGTGTTGACAGATGTGAAAATTACCGAAATATCGATTTAATAAACCACGGCTGCAAAATACTAACACGAATTCTTTACAGACGACTGGAAAAACTGGTAGAAGTCTACGTCGGGGAAGATCAGTTTGGATTCCGTATAAATGTTGTACACGTGAGGCAATATTGACCCTACGACGTATCTTAGAAAATATATTAAGGAAAGGCAAACCTACGTTTCTAGCATACATAGACTTAGAGAAAACTTTTGAAAATGTTGACTGGAATCTCCGATGTTATTCAATCTGTATATTGAGCAAGCGGTAAAGGAAACGAAAGAAAAATTCGGTGTAGGTATTAAAATCCACGGAGAAGAAATAAAAACTATGAAGTTCGCCGATGACATTGTAAATCTGTCAGAGACAACAAAGGACCTGGAAGGGCAGCTGAACGAAATGGAGTGTGTCTTGAAAGGAGGATATAAGATGAACATCAACAGAAGCAAAACAAGAATAATGGAATGTAGTCTCATTAAATCTTTAAATCTGGTGATGCTGAGAGAATTAGATTAGGAAATGAGACACTTAAAGTAGTAAAGGAGTTTTGCTATTTGGGGAACAAAATAACTGACGATGGTCGAAGTCGAGAGGATATTAAATGTAGACCGGCTATGCCAAGGAAAGTGTTTCTGAGGAAGAGAAATTTGTTAACATCGAGTATAGATTTAAGTGTCAGGAAGTCGTTTCTGAAAGTATTTGTATGGAGTGTAGCCATGTATGGATGTGAAACGTGGACGATAAATAGTTTGGACAAGAAGAGAATAGAAGCTTTCGAAATGTGGTACTACAGAAGACTGCTGAAGATTAGATGGGTAGATCACATAACTAATGAGAAGGTATTGAATAGAATTGGAGAGAAGAGGAGTTTGTGGCACAACTTGACTAGAAGAAGGGATCGGTTGGTAGGACATGTTCTGAGGCATCAAGGGATCACCAATTTGGTATTGGAGGGCAGTGTGGAGGGTAAAAATCGTAGAGGGAGACCAAGAGATGAATACACTAAACAGATTCAGAAGGATGTAGGTTGCAGTAGGTACTGGGAGATGAAGAAGCTTGCACAGGATAGATTATTATGGAAAGCTGCATCAAACCAGTCTCTGGTCTGAAGACCACAACAATATATATACATATAATGTGAGTTATGTGTGAAGGCAAGGTCTCTCGTAAATATGACAAAATAAAATATTATCGATAACTTTTTCATATGAGGTACTATAGAATATATATTTGTTGAAAGAATTTGTTGCAGGACATAGTAAAGTTTCCGTCTCGGCTGTTGGTTTCAGGAATTTACGTTATTGTAACTCTCAAAATTGGCCAATTTCGGCCTTACAGCTCATTCTCAAGTGCTGCTAGTTTCAACATGTACCATATCCGATTACTTAACAGTGGACATGGCAGTTCTGAAAGCGAGATCATATACAGCCAAGCATTGATTTTTAACATCGGAAGTGAGCACATCCAGTGACTTAGAAACTTAGAACACTACAATATTTTCTACGATATTATCTTTGCCTATTATTGCATACTTTACAGACTTTGTTTTCATGTCTTAGACAAACATAATGTCACGTATTAAGTTTCAGTCCACTTGAACCACTGCCGGCCGCGGTGGTCTAGCGGTTCTAGGCGCTCAGTCCGGAACTGCGCGACAGCTACGGTCGCAGGTTCGAATCCTGCCTCGGGCATGGATGTGTGTAATGTCCTTAGGTTAGTTAGGTTTAAGTAGTTCTAAGTTCTAGGGGACTGATGACCAAAGATGTTAAGTCCCATAGTACTCAGAGCCATTTGAACCATTTTGAACTTGAACCATTAATGTATTTCTTAAGTCATACTCTGGTTAGCTGAAGTACGTTTCAACCGTACAACTCACTTTCTTCTGTCTTAGTCTGTTTTGGAGTACATAATGTGGTTGTAGTCTTGTAATTTAGTTTTTTAAAATTACTATTGTGCATAAGTAGTCATCATTTTCACTTCCAGTATTGGCCGCAATAGCAGTTCTCTCTTTTCATCCTCCCCATTCTCCCTCCTCCACATCGTTTGTTATGTATAACAGGCAGTCTAATGAAAGCCAGACAGAGGATTAAAAAAGTGAACTGTTTGTTATTTCAAAACTAATCGCCGTACTGTTAATACATTTATCCCACTGTGAGATACGACGGTCAAGGCACACTCTGTCTTCAGGCCACGAGTGGCCTACCGGGACCATCCGACCGCCGTGTCATCCTCGGTGGAGGATGCGGATAGGGGGGCGTGGGGTCAGCACACCGCTCTCCCGGTCGTAAGATGGTATTCTTGACCGAAGCCGCTAGTATTCGGTCGAGTAGCTCCTCAATTGGCATCACGAGGCTGAGTTCACCCCGAAAACTGGCAACAGCGCATGGCGGCCGGGATGGTCACCCATCCAAGTGCCGATCACGCCCGACAGCGCTTAACTTCGGTGATCTCACGGGGACCGGTGTATCCAATGCGGCAAGGCCGTTGCCGACGAAGGTCACGGCTTCTTGGAAATATGTTGTCAGTTCCCGGGATGATGAGTGTAGCCAGGCCTGCTCCTCGTCGACTCAAGGAAATCGACAGCCACGAATACATTTCTTCAGGACTCCACAAATACGGAAATCGCACGGGCACAGAACGGGATTGTATCGAGGATGTGCAAGGGCTTTCCTGCGAAACGCCTGCAGTGCAATCAAAACACCATTGGCACCAGATCTAAAGGCCTACATGTTGGTCGGGCTGTTTGGATTATGCTGCAGATGTTTCGCTGCGGAACCCTTCCACATCCTCCATACAGTCCCACTTTCTTCCCATGTGATTTCCAGTTTCTGGACCATTGAACCATAAAGAAAGATATTCGTAGCCGCCGCTTTGCTTCGGATGAAGAGAGGTACGCCTGGGTTCAATCTCGTCTCTGTAGGCAACCGCGAAGATTTCACCACGTAGGTTTTGATCATCGTGAATCACAGTGGGATAAAAGTGCTAACAGTTATTACGAATACTTTTAAGTTGATAAATAGATGACTTACTTTCTTCGATCTGCCGATTTCAATTGACGGCCCCTTATACGAGAGCGTGCCGAAAGCTAATGCATCCAAATATTTTATTTTGTTCTCAATACCGGTTGACGTATTACACGCCATGAATATTACTCCGTCGACTTTCCCACTTCGTTAACGAAATTTGCAACCCTTTGCCTCTAAAGGGCTCCGAATTGTAAGGTGTAACATGGCAGTTTGTAACGGTGCTTGGGAAACAGCCCTGAAAACTGAAAGTACGAATTCGAAGACATTTTCCCTTTCCTTTAGTATGTGCGACATCTGCAGCAATTCGTCGCCTTGGGTTCACTGTAATCGATTATTCTGCATACAGCCCCAACTAGGCCCATCCTATATTCACCTGTTTGCAAAACTTACATATTCGATGACTTCACTTCAACAGTGGTGAAGCGTTGCAAGCAGAGGTGGTACTGTGGCTCCATTCAATAAAGTTAAACACTCTACAGCAGCAGTATCAACAAAGTGGACTCTAGTTAGGAGAAATATGTTGGTTGCCAAGGTGACAATGTAGAGAAATAAATATGGAGACTTATAGAATAATGATGTAACATGTTCACAGAGGCTTCTTATTTAACAAAAAAAAAAACTTACATAATTTTCACATAAAAAGTTTGGAGGCTATAGCTACGAAGTGGCTTATAATTTGATGTGTTTTTGCATATGTCACTGGATAAGGAGTTACGCTACCATGAATATATTTTGACACATACCACGATTTCTTTGTAAGGATACGAACTCTAGAAATGCTGGGGATCAGCTATGCTGCTATATTCTTTGTAATGTCTACCTGATATGGCACTTACGTGTAAATGATTAACAGAAGTCCTTACGGCCTACAATTTTTTTATTTCATATTTTCTTGAAATGTGGTGTAAGACTTCTTGTACTTCGTAACATGAACAAGTGTTGACTTGTACACTCCTGGAAATGGAAAAAAGAACACATTGACACCGGTGTGTCAGACCCACCATACTTGCTCCGGACACTGCGAGAGGGCTGTACAAGCAATGATCACACGCACGGCACAGCGGACACACCAGGACCCGCGGTGTTGGCCGTCGAATGGCGCTAGCTGCGCAGCATTTGTGCACCGCCGCCGTCAGTGTCAGCCAGTTTGCCGTGGCATACGGAGCTCCATCGCAGTCTTTAACACTGGTAGCATGCCGCGACAGCGTGGACGTGAACCGTATGTGCAGTTGACGGACTTTGGGCGAGGGCGTATAGTGGGCATGCGGGAGGCCGGGTGGACGTACCGCCGAATTGCTCAACACGTGGGGCGTGAGGTCTCCACAGTACATCGATGTTGTCGCCAGTGGTCGGCGGAAGGTGCACGTGCCCGTCGACCTGGGACCGGACCGCAGCGACGCACGGATGCACGCCAAGACCGTAGGGTCCTACGCAGTGCCGTAGGGGACCGCACCGCCACTTCCCAGCAAATTAAGGACACTGTTGCTCCTGGGGTATCGGCGAGGACCATTCGCAACCGTCTCCATGAAGCTGGGCTACGGTCCCGCACACCGTTAGGCCGTCTTCCGCTCACGCCCCAACATCGTGCAGCCCGCCTCCAGTGGTGTCGCGACAGGCGTGAATGGAGGGACGAATGGAGACGTGTCGTCTTCAGCGATGAGAGTCGCTTCTGCCTTGGTGCCAATGATGGTCGTATGCGTGTTTGGCGCCGTGCAGGTGAGCGCCACAATCAGGACTGCATACGACCGAGGCACACAGGGCCAACACCCGGCATCATGGTGTGGGGAGCGATCTCCTACACTGGCCGTACACCACTGGTGATCGTCGAGGGGACACTGAATAGTGCACGGTACATCCAAACCGTCATCGAACCCATCGTTCTACCATTCCTAGACCGGCAAGGGAACTTGCTGTTCCAACAGGACAATGTACGTCCGCATGTATCTCGTGCCACCCAACGTGCTCTAGAAGGTGTAAGTCAACTACCCTGGCCAGCAAGATCTCCGGATCTGTCCCCCATTGAGCATGTTTGGGACTGGATAAAGCGTCGTCTCACGCGGTCTGCACGTCCAGCACGAACGCTGGTCCAACTGAGGCGCCAGGTGGAAATGGCATGGCAAGCCGTTCCACAGGACTACATCCAGCATCTCTACGATCGTCTCCATGGGAGAATAGCAGCCTGCATTGCTGCGAAAGGTGGATATACACTGTACTAGTGCCGAAATTGTGCATGCTCTGTTGCCTGTGTCTATGTGCCTGTGGTTCTGTCAGTGTGATCATGTGATGTATCTGACCCCAGGAATGTGTCAATAAAGTTTCCCCTTCCTGGGACAATGAATTCACGGTGTTCTTATTTCAATTTCCAGGAGTGAATTTTCTTTTCTTTGTGTTCTTCCTTCTGTTTGCATTAGATGACACTAGCCTTCGTGGTATTAGACGACTGAAAACTTTTATGTGATACTAAGCTGGTTCCAAAACTGTTTTCAGATTTTTTACCTATCACGTATACTTTCGCCGCAATTTGACGTCAAAGATATATTGCTGCGCTAGTAGGTCGTGCGTATTGTTGGAGGGAAATCTTTCAGTACGGGCCTGTATACCTTTATGTTGGTACGGCTGTTGCTGCTAGTTGTTGCGTGACCACGAAAGTGTTGCTTGTTTCACAGGCTTTTGCCGGCCGCGGTGGTCTAGCGGTTCTAGGCGCTCAGTCCGGAACCGCGCGACTGCTACGGTCGCAGGTTCGAATCCTGCCTCGGGCATGGATGTGTGTGATGTCCTTAGGTTAGTTAGGTTTAAGTAGTTCTAAGTTCTAGGGGACTGATGACCACAGATGTTAAGTCCCGTAGTGCTCAGAGCCATTTGAGCCACAGGCTTGGATTACCAGTGGTACACTCCTGGAAATTGAAATAAGAACACCGTGAATTCATTGTCCCAGGAAGGGGAAACTTGATTGACACATTCCTGGGGTCAGATACATCACATGATCACACTGACAGAACCACAGGCACATAGACACAGGCAACAGAGCATGCACAATTTCGGCACTAGTACAGTGTATATCCACCTTTCGCAGCAATGCAGGCTGCTATTCTCCCATGGAGACGATCGTAGAGATGCTGGATGTAGTCCTGTGGAACGGCTTGCCATGCCATTTCCACCTGGCGCCTCAGTTGGACCAGCGTTCGTGCTGGACGTGCAGACCGCGTGAGACGACGCTTTATCCAGTCCCAAACATGCTCAATGGGGGACAGATCCGGAGATCTTGCTGGCCAGGGTAGTTGACTTACACCTTCTAGAGCACGTTGGGTGGCACGAGATACATGCGGACGTACATTGTCCTGTTGGAACAGCAAGTTCCCTTGCCGGTCTAGGAATGGTAGAACGATGGGTTCGATGACGGTTTGGATGTACCGTGCACTATTCAGTGTCCCCTCGACGATCACCAGTGGTGTACGGCCACTGTAGGAGATCGCTCCCCACACCATGATGCCGGGTGTTGGCCCTGTGTGCCTCGGTCGTATGCAGTCCTGATTGTGGCGCTCACCTGCACGGCGCCAAACACGCATACGACCATCATTGGCACCAAGGCAGAAGCGACTCTCATCGCTGAAGACGACACGTCTCCATTCGTCCCTCCATTCACGCCTGTCGCGACACCACTGGAGGCGGGCTGCACGATGTTGGGGCGTGAGCGGAAGACGGCCTAACGGTGTGCGGGACCGTAGCCCAGCTTCATGGAGACGGTTGCGAATGGTCCTCGCCGATACCCCAGGAGCAACAGTGTCCCTAATTTGCTGGGAAGTGGCGGTGCGGTCCCCTACGGCACTGCGTAGGATCCTACGGTCTTGGCGTGCATCCGTGCGTCGCTGCGGTCCGGTCCCAGGTCGACGGGCACGTGCACATTCCGCCGACCACTGGCGACAACATCGATGTACTGTGGAGACCTCACGCCCCACGTGTTGAGCAATTCGGCGGTACGTCCACCCGGCCTCCCGCATGCCCACTATACGCCCTCGCTCAAAGTCCGTCAACTGCACATACGGTTCACGTCCACGCTGTCGCGGCATGCTACCAGGGTTAAAGACTGCGATGGAGCTCCGTATGCCACGGCAAACTGGCTGACACTGACGGCGGCGGTGCACAAAAGCTGCGCAGCTAGCGCCATTCGACGGCCAACACCGCGGGTCCTGGTGTGTCCGCTGTGCCGTGCGTGTGATCATTGCTTGTACAGCCCTCTCGCAGTGTCCGGAGCAAGTATGGTGGGTCTGACACACCGGTGTCAATGTGTTCTTTTTTCCATTTCCAGGAGTGTATTTTGTGATTATTCTGTATGCTTTTGAAAATGTTGACTGGAATACTCTCATTCAAATTCTGAAGGTGGCACGGGTAAAATACAGGGAGCGAAAGGCTATTTACAATTTGTACAGAAACCAGATGGCAGTTATAAGAGTCGAGGGACATGAAAGGGAAGCAGTGGTTGGGAAGGGAGTGAGACATGGTTGTAGCCTCTTCCCGATGTTATCCAATCTGTATATTGAGCAAGCAGTAAAGGAAACAAAAGAAAAGTTCGGAGTAGGCATTAAAATCCATGGAGAAGAAATAAAAACTTTGAGGTTCGCCGATGACATTGTAATTCTGCCAGAGACAGCAAAGGACTTGCAAGAGCAGTTGAACGGAATGGACAGTGTCTTGAAAGGAGGGTATAAGACGAACATCAACAAAAGCAAAACGAGGATAATGGAATGTAGTCGGAATAAGTAGGGTGATGCTGAGGGAATTAGATTAGGAAATGAGACACTTAAAGTAGTAAAGGAGTTTTGCTATTTGGGGAGCAAAATAACTGATGATGGTCGAAGTAGAGAGGATATAAAATGTAGACTGGCAATGACAAGGAAAGCGTTTCTGAAGGAGAGAAATTTGTTGACATTGAGTATAGATTTAAGTGTCAGGACGTCGTTTCGGAAAGTATTTGTATGGAATGTAGCCATGTATGGAAGTGAAACATGGACGATAAATAGTTTAGACAAGAAGGGAATAGAAGCTTTCGAAATGTGGCGCTACAGAAGAATGCTGAAGATTAGATTGGTAGATAACATAACTAATGAGGAGGTATTGAATAGAATTGGGGAGAAGAGGAGTTTTTGGCACAACTTGACAAGAACAAGGGATCGGTTGGTGGGACATGTTCTGAAGCATCAAGGGATCACCAATTTAGTACTGGTGGGCAGCGTGGAGGGTAAAAATCGTAGAGGGAGACCAAGAGATGAATACACTAAGCAGATTCAGAAAGATGTAGGCTGCAGTAGGTACTGGGAGATGAAGAAGCTTGCACAGGATAGAGTAGCATGGAGAGCTGCATCAAACCAGTCTCAGGACTGAAGACCATAACAACAACAACTGTATATTTAAGACAGTGTTAATAAAAAATTTTGCCTACTGTTGATAATTACAACTATGTCAACAAACAAGTGTGTGAAGAAAAATGTTTTCTGTTACATTTTGGTAATTCAACAGTGACTAAAGAGACTTTGAGTAAAAAGCTTACCATGCTTATTTGAAACTGAAACTTGGTGACCAACAGAAGGGATTAGCGCCAGAATTTGCCGCTATTGCGTGGAAAGGTTAAGATTGTGGACAAAAGAAGGGAAGGACCCCGCACAAGTACCTTTCCAAGAAATTTCCTTTCACCATGCGAGACAAACTTAAAGCTGTAATTTTCTTTTTCGTCGTCACATAAGGAAATTGACGAAGGATGATAATTCTGAGAAGACAGCGAAGAAAAGAGAAAAAGCTGTATGACAGCCTTCCGATCAGTTACTGACAACTTTCTGTGGAATAACGAAGATCCTAATTAAAAGGCCATTGTTTCAAAAAGTTGCAAAATTTTAAGAAGATGGGTTGTTAAATGAGTGTGAATGTCCACTTTCTACACTCACATATGGACTATTTTCCGAAAATTTGGGAAATTATATTAAAGATCAGAGTGAACGTTTTCACCGAGATGTTAAGTGGAGGTACCAGTATCACTGGACAGCAGCTATGTTGGCCGACAACTATTGGATGCTGAAGTGGTACAGTCATCATATACAAGGATCTGCAAGGAAGTCAAACAAAAGAAAGTTTAAAAATTTATGGATCACTGTTGACTTCTTGTTTGCATACAAGGTAGTCACTAAACAAATTAGGGGTGTTCTGAGGAGTATTTTTGAAATGTATTTCATTTTTAAATCTATGTTTATTAAAAAACTCACCTTGTATGAAATGGTATTACAGTATATTTGAAGGCTCAGAAGTGAAAATCGTCAAAATATTACTTCTTATTTTGTGCAAAAACCTAACGTGATAGACAAAAATGGTAGTTATTTCTATAATAACCACAAAAAATTCATTTAAGAACATCTACTTTCAACAAATCAGCTGACAAAATGTTTTAAGTGCAGACTAGTGTAGCAGTTTCAAGTAATTACATGACAATGAATTTTAAGCATACTTTGTATTAATGACTTTAATGATGTTTTCAAAGGTAATCTGAACCTTACGTGTAGATACAGTCTTAGACATAAAACCCAGGCTCCGACCAGCCACCACAGAGACCAAGTCGAAGTCGTTCACTTAAAACGGCCAGTAAAACCGGTCGCCCTCAGAGTTCTAAGTCCGGCCACATGTACGTTTTGGCAACACAGTAAGATGCGGAAGAGTTCGGTGGAAGTGCTGTCGCTCTTCACGAGTTGTTAGACCTGTTTGCTGGTGGTATAGTGGTGCCGGCACAGTACTGTAGTGTATTTGGTCAGTGGGCTGTCTGCCTTCCGCAATTAAATAAAAAAAAAGCTTCACGAAACTGGGTCAAGACCAGAACAGTTCACGCTCCAGAGGTTCCTTATAGCGGCCGCTGGTCACGGGCTACCGTAGATAAGCCACCCGTCACCAAACGCCAGGCGCCGTCCCACTAGGTGAACGCTGGCCATTAAAATTGCTACACCAAGAAGAAATGCACATGATAAACGGGTATTCATTCGACAAATATATTATACTAGAACTGACATGTGATTACATTTTCACGCAATTTGGGTGCATAGATCCTGAGAAATCAGTACCACAACAACCACCTCTGGCCGAAATAACGGCCTTGATACGCCTGGGCATTGAGTCAAACAGAGCTTGGATGGCGTGTACAGGTACACCTGCAAATGCAGCTTCAACACGATACCACAGTTCATCAAGAGTAGGGACTGGCTTATTGTGACGAGCCAGTTGCTCGGCCACCATTGATCAGACGTTTTCGGGTGGTGAGAGATCTGGAAAATGTGCTGGCCAGGGCAGCAGTCGAACATTTTCTGTATCCAGAAAGGCCCGTGCAGGACCTGCAACATGCGGTCCTGCATTATCCTGCTGAAATGTAGGGTTTCGCAGGGATCGAATGAAGGGCTGAACCACGGGTCGTAACACATCTGAAATGTAACGTCCACTGTTCAAAGTGCGAACAAGAGGTGACCGAGACGTGTAACCAATGGCACCCCATACCATCACGCCGAGTGATACGCCAGTATGGCGATGACGAATACACGCCTCCAATGTGCGTTCACCGCGATGTCGCCAAACAAGGATGCGACCATCATAATGCTGTAAACAGAACCAGGATTCATCCGAAAAAATGACGTTTTGCCATTCGTGCACCCAGGTTCGTCGTTGAGTACACCATCGCAGGCGCTCCTGTCTGTGATGCAGCGTCAAGGGTAACCGCAGCCATGGTCTCCGAGCTGATAGTCCATTCTGCTGCAAACGTCGTCGAACTGTTCGTGCAGATGGTTGTTGTCTTGCAAACGTCCCCATCTGTTGACTCAGGGATCGAGACGTGGCTGCACGATCCGTTACAGCCATGCGGATAAGATGCCTGTCATCTCAACTACTAGTGATACGAGGCCGTTGGGATCCAGCACGGCGTTCCATATTACTCTCCTGAACCCACCGATTCCATATTTTGCTAACAGTCATTGGATCTCGACCAACGCGAGCAGCAGTGTTGCGATACGATAAACCGCAATTGCGATAGGCTACTGTTGTGTACGTACATAGTTCCGTGTAGTCAGCGCGTACACAACTTTCCCACTAGAGCGCGCCCCGCTAAGCACAACAGCGCAGGCGCAGCGCTCGTCCGCACTACGAGATGGCGCTGCCATAAAGACGGAGCAAATTCCGATTACGCCGATCCGCGTATTAAAATGTAATGCAGCCAATGAGATTGCTGCTAACGTAGAACCTTTTCTCATCGCGGATCACACTCGCGCGGTGATACCTGAACGCGGGAGGTATTATAACGAGTGTACAGACCTCCGATTAGTTAGTCTGCATTAGTCTGCATTAGTCAGTAGTCAAGTTTCTGTCTGCGCCTAATAAGATTACCATATTCCTGTACATATCCATGAAGATAAATGTATAGACACTTTTGTCAAGTATCAGAGAATAAGATTAACGTGCCAAGACCAGAGGAACTTCAGATTGTCAATTGTAAATAGCATCCAGAAACAAGTTAAGTTATTTTCATGCTTGTTATTATTTTAATAAATGTGTGTGAAAACTAATCAAGTTCTGTTTAAAGTTGGTCACCGTGAATCCGCTACTCTAAGCGTGCAAGTGGCATTTCTAACGTCTGACCTAACGGCAGAAGATAAACACGCCACGATAAGACCACGAGACATATTGCTGACACTCGCCTACTTCGTTAGAGCGACAAGTCAAATAATCTCATGGTGTGTGTACCGAAGGTCTTACAGTACGCACACCACAGCTACAATCCGACCTTTGTGAAAGTCGGAAAAGTGTTGTTGTTGTTGTGGTCTTCAGTCCTGAGACTGGTTTGATGCAGCTCTCCATGCTACTCTATCCTGTGCAAGCTTCTTCATCTCCCAGTACCTACTGCAACCTACATCCTTCTGAATCTGCTTGGTGTAACCATCTCTTGGTCTCCCTCTACGATTTTTACCCTCCACGCTGCCCTCCAATGCTAAATTGGTGATCCCTTGATGTCTCAGAACATGTCCTACCAATCGATCCCTTCTTCTAGTCAAGTTGTGCCACAAACTCCTCCCCAATCCTATTCAATATCTCCTCATTAGTTATGTGATCTACCAATTTAATCTTCAGCATTCTTCTGTAGCGCCACATATCGAAAGCTTCTATTCTCTTCTTGTCCAAGCTATTTATCGTCCATGTTTCACTTCCATACATGGCTACACTCCATACAAATACTTTCAGAAATGACTTCCTGACACTTAAATCTATACTCGATGTTAACAAATTTCTCTTCTTCAGAAACGCTTTCCTTGCCATTGCCAGTCTACATTTTATATCCTCTCTACTTCGACCATCATCAGTTATTTTGCTCCCCAAATAGCAAAACTCCTTTACTACTTTAAGTGTCTCAGTTCCTAATCTAATACCCTCAGCATCTCCCGACTTAATTCGACTACATTCCGTTATCCTCGTTTTGCTTTTGTTGATGTTCATCTTAAATCCTCCTTTCAAGACGCTATCCATTCCGTTCAACTGCTCTTCCAAGTCCTTTGCTGTCTCTGACAGAATTACAATGTCATCGGCGAACCTCAAGGTTTTTATTTCTTCTCCATGGATTTTAATACCTACTCCGAATTTTTCTTTTGTTTCCTTCACTACTTGCTCAATATACAGATTGAACAACATCGGGGAGAGGCTACAACCCTGTCTCACTCCCTTCCCCACCACTGCTTCCCTTTCGTGACCTTCAACTCTTATAACTGCCATTTGGTTTCTGTACAAATTGTAAATAGCCTTTCGCTCCCTGTATTTTACCCCTGCCACCTTCAGAATCTGAGAGAGAGTGTTCCACTCAACATTGTCAAATGCTTTCTCTAAGTCTACAAATGCTAGAACTGTAGGTTTGCCTTTCCTTAATCTAGCTTCCAAGATAAGTCGTAGGGCCAGTATTGCCTCACGTGTTCCAATATTTCCACGGAATCCAAACACATCTGTCAACACCTGCTTTCTTTGGGATTGGAATTATTATATTCTTCTTGAAGTCTGAGGGTATTTCGCCTGTCACATATATCTTGCTCACCAGATGGTTGAGTTTTGTCAGGACTGGCTCTCCCAAGGCTGTCAGTAGTTCTAATGGAATGTTGTCTACTCCCGGGGCCTTGTTTCGACTCAGGTCTTTCAGGGCTCTGTCAAACTCTTCACTCAGTATCATATCTCCTATTTCATCTACATCTACATCCTCCTCCATTTCTATAATATTGTCCTCAAGAACATCGCCCGTGTATAGACCCTCTATATACTCCTTCCACCTTTCTGGTTTCCCTTCTTTGCTTAGTACTGGGTTTCCATCTGAGCTCTTGATATTCATGCAAGTGGTTCTCCTTTCTCCAAAGGTCTCTTTAATTTTCCTGTAGGCAGCATCTATCTTACCCCTACATCCTTACATTTGTCCTCTAGCCATCCCTGCTTAGCCATTTTGCACTTCCTGTCGATCTCATTTTTGAGACGTTTGTATTCATTTTGCCTGCTTCATTTATTGTATTTTTATATATTTTCCTTTCATCAATTAAATTCAGTATTTCTTCTGTTACCCAAGGTTTTCTACTAGCCCTCGTCTTTTTACCTACTTGATCCTCTGCTCCCTTCACTATTTCATCCCTCAAAGCTACCCATTCTTCTTCTACTGTATTCCTTTCCCCCATTCCTGTCAATTGTTTCCTTATGCTCTCCCTGAAACTCTGTACAACCTCTGGTTTAGTCAGTTTATCCAGGTCCCATCTCCTTAAATTCCCACCTTTTTGCAATTTCTTCAGTTTTAATCTACAGTTCATAACCAATAGATTGTGGTCAGAGTCCACATATGCCCCTGGAAATGTCTTACAATTTACAGCTTGGTTCCTAAATCTCAGTCTTATCATTATATAATCTATCTGAAATCTGTCAGTATCTCCAGGTTTCTTCCATGTATATAACCTTCTTTTATGATTCTTGAACCAAGTGTTAACTATGATAAAATTGTGCTCTGTGCAAAGTTCTACCCGGCGGCTTTCCTCTTTCATTTCTTACCCCCAATCCATATTCACCTATTACGTTTCCTTCTCTCCCTTTTCCTACTACCGAATTCCAGTCACCCATGACTATTAAATTTTTGTCTCCCTTCACTATCTGAATAATTTCTTTTATTTCATCATACATTTCTTGAATTTCTTCGTTTTCTACAGAGCTAGTTGGCAGATAAACTTGTACTACTGTAGTAGGCGTGGGCTTCGTGTCTATCTTGGCCACAATGATGCGTTCACTATGCTGTTTGTAGTACCTTACCCGCATTCCTATTTTTTTATTCATTATTAAATCTACTCCTGCATTACTCCAATTTGACTTTGTATTTATAACCCTGTATTCACCTGACCAAAAGTCTTGTTCCCCCAGCCACCGAACTTCACTAATTCTCACTATATCTAACTTTAGCCTATCCATTTCCCTTTTTAAATTTTCTAACCTACTTGCCCGATTAAGGGATCTGACATTCCACGCTCAGATACGTAGAATGCCAGTTTTCTTTCTCCTGATAACGACGTCCTCTTGAGTAGTCCCCGTCCGGAGATCCGAATGGGGGACTATTTTACCTTTGGAATATTTTATCCAAGAGGACGCCATCATCATTAGCCATACAGTAGAGCCGCATTCCCTCGGGAAAAATTACGGCTGTAGTTTCCCCTTGCTTTCAACCGTTCGCAGTACCAACACAGCAAGGCCGTTTTGGTTAGTGTCACAAGGCCAGATCAGTCAATCATCCAGACTGTTGCCCCTGCAACTACTGAAAAGGCTGCTGCCCCTCTTCAGGAACCACACGTTTGTCTTGTCTTACAGTACGCACACCACAGCTACAATCCGACTTTTATCAAAGTCGGAAAAGTGATGGTACGCATTTCTCCTCCTTACACGAGGAATCACAACAACGTTTCACCAGACAACGTAGGTCAACTGCTGTTTGTGTATGAGAAATCGGTTGGAAACTTTCCTCGTGTCAGCACGTTGTAGGTGTCGCCACCGGCGCCAACCTTGTGTGAATGCTCTGAAAAGCTAGTCATTTGCATATCACAGTATCTTCTCCTTGTCGGTTAAATTTCGCGTCTGTAGCACGTCATCTTCGTGGTGCAGCAATTTTAATGGCCAGTAGTGTAAGTGTGTCAGTCACTTTCTTATTTTAAGTTCTAGTACCTATCTTGCAGCTACGCTTGAAACTCATGAACGTTGTTCAAGATATGTAAAATGGGCTCGCTAATGGAAAAAGGTCTAACATTTGCGACATACAAGGTGACAATTATTGAACTGCATGAAAAAACGTAAATTAGTCACAAATTAAGGCGTGCAGACACTTCATTCAACATGTAAACGTCACTACAGATATTCGGGTTTAGGTTATGACATGTTCGATATGCCTACCATCATTGACAGTGATGTGGCACAGTCGAATATAGAAATTCTGCACGACCCGCTGAAGTGTCGGAACATCGATGCTGCCGATGGCCTCGTGAATGACTGTCTTCAGCTCAGCAGTGGCTCTGTGGTTATAGCTCTACAACTTCTCTTCAATACGAAGTGCATTCAAGTTCTAAGGCCTCCGATTTTTTTTCTCCAGACTGGAAAGAGACAGAAACATGCGCATTGTTTTAAAATGAGGCCTCGTTCATTGTCAATACGTCCCAGAGATGGCAGCACCGTACGGAAGATGGAATTTTACCGCCAGCGGCGAGAATGAGAACTGTTTTAAATACTTAAAATGGCGACGTTTTCCTTACTTGAACCGCGTGCAATCATTCGTTTTCTGAATTTGCGTGGTGTGAAACCAATTGAAATTCATCGACAGTTGAAGGAGACATGTGGTGATGGAGTTATGGGTGTCGCAAGTGCGTTCGTGGGTGCGACAGTTTAATGAAGGCAGAACATCGTGTGACAACAAACCGAAACAACCTCGGGCTCGCACAAGCTGGTCTGACGACATGATCGAGAAAGTGGAGAGAATTGTTTTGGGGGATCGCCGAATGACTGTTGAACAGATCGCCTCCAGAGTTGGCATTTCTGTGGGTTCTGTGCACACAATCCTGCATGACGACCTGAAAATGCGAAAAGTGTCATCCAGGTGGGTGCCACGAATGCTGACGGACGACCACATGGCTGCCCGTGTGGCATGTTGCCAAGCAATGTTGACGCGCAACGAAAGCATGAATGGGACTTTCTTTTCGTCGGTTGTGACAATGGATGAGATGTGGATGCCATTTTTCAATCCAGAAACAAAGCGCCAGTCAGCTCAATGGAAGCACACAGATTCACCGCCACCAAAAAAATTTTGGGTAACCGCCAGTGCTGAAAAAATGATGGTGTCCAAGTTCTGGGACAGCGAGGGCGTAATCCTTACCCATTGCGTTCCAAAGGGCACTACGGTAACAGGTGCATCCTACGAAAATGTTTTGAAGAACAAATTCCATCCTGCACTGCAACAAAAACGTCCGGGTAGGGCTGCGTGTGTACTGTTTCACCAAGACAACGCACCCGCACATCGAGCTAACGTTACGCAACAGTTTCTTCGTGATAACAACTTTGAAGTGATTCCTCATGCTCCCCACTCACCTGACCTGGCTCCTAGTGACTTTTGGTTCAAATGGGTCAAATGGCTCTGAGCACTATGCGACTTAACTTCTGAGGTCATCAGTCACCTAGAACTTAGAACTAATTAAACCTATCTAACCTAAGGACATCACACACATCCATGCCCGAGGCAGGATTCGAACCTGCGACCGTAGCGGTCACGCAGTTCCAGACTGAAGCGCCTAGAACCGCACGGCCACACCGGCCGGCTAGTGACTTTTGGCTTTTTCCAACAATGAAAGACACTCTCCGTGGCCGCACATTCAGCAGCCGTGCTGCTGTTGCCTCAGCGATTTTCCAGTGGTCAAAACAGACTCCTAAAGAAGCTTTCGCCGCTGCCATGGAATCATGGCGTCAGCGTTGTGAAAAATGTGTACGTCTGCAGGGCGATTAGGTCGAGAAGTAACGCCAGTTTCATCGATTTCGGGTGAGTAGTTAATTAGAAAAAAAAATCGGAGGCCTTAGAACTTGAATGCACCTCGTATATCCCCATAAAAAGGAGTCGCCTGCGTTCAGATCCGGAGTATATGGCGTCCAATCGAGGCCTAAGCTAGTGGCGTCTTGGTATCCCAGAACCAGCATGCGGTCCCCAGAGAACTCCTCCAGGACATCAACACTCTCCTGCTTCGATGGGGTCGAGCTCCGTCAATGAACCACATCTTGTCGGAATGAGGGTCGCTTTGGACAATGGGAATGCAAATATGTTCCGAAACCTTCACGTACCACACAATGTAGGCTTTCACGGTCGGTGTTGTCTTCAGTTGAAACTTCCGGGCTGAGAGGCCGTGGTCGATGTATAAAATTTCCACCTAACGTTTCGTCCCCATCCCCAGACAGAAGATGTCTCCCGCAGATGGAGGCGAAACGTTAGGTGGAAATTTTATACATCGACCACGGCCTTTCAGCCCGGAAGTTTCAACTGAAGCCTTCACGTACCGTTCGGTAGTCACAGTACTATCACGGAAAATCGCACCGATTATTCCGTGACTGGGCATTGCACACCACACAGTCACCCGTTGAGGGTGAAGAGACGTCGCGATAGCCAAATACGTTCTCTCAGTCCCCAAAATGCGCCAATTTTGCTCATTGACGAACCCATCCAAATGAAAGCAGGCTTCGTCGCAAAAGGTGCGCGCGCATACGCATACTACACTGAAGAACGAAAGAAACTGGTACACGTGCCTAATACCGTGTAGGGCCCCCGCGAGCACGCACAAGTGCCGCAACACGACGTGGCATGGACTCGACTAATATCTGAAGTAGGAGGGTATTGATACCATGAATCCTGCACGGCTGTCATTTTGTCCGTAAGAGAACGAGGGGTGGAGATCTCTTCTGAACAGCACGTTTAAAGGCCTAGGTATTACAACTACGAACAACTTAAATTGGAAGGAACAAATAGAAAATGTTGTGGGGACGGCAAACCAAAGACTGCGTTTTACTGGCAGGACACTTAGAAAATGTAACAGACCTACTAAGGAGACTGCGTACACTACGCTTGTCCGTCCTCTGTTAAAATAGTGCTGCGCGGTGTGGGATCCTTACCAGAAAGGAATGACGAAGTACGTCGAAAAAGTTCAAAGAAAGGCTGCACGTTTTGTATTACGAAATATGGGAGAGAGTGTGACAGAAATTATACAGGATTTGGGGTGGACATCATTAAAAGAAAGGCGTTTTTCGTTGCGACGAAATCTTCTCACTAAATTCCAATCACCAACTTTATTCTCAGAATGTGAAAATATTTTGTTGACACCGACCTATACAGGAAGGAACGATCACCACGATAAAATAAGGAAATCAGACCTCGTACGGAAAAATATAGGTGTTCATTCTTTCCGCGCGCTATACGAGATTGGAATAATAGAGAATTGTGAAGGTGGTTCGATGAACCCTCTGCCAGGCACTTAAATGTGATTTGCAGAGTATCCATGTAGATGATCTAGATGAAGAACTTGTCCCCAGAATTTTAAAACGTCATTTCGAAACATCCTGTAGAAGAACTCATCAACATACAAAAACAGGAATTCGAGAATATAGTATAACAAAGAAAAAAGCAGTGACGCATGGGAACAATGGAAGAAGACCATAATGGAGGATGCCGAATAGAACTTGGGCTTCGAAAAGAAAAAGAAAAATCATAAGTGAATTAGTCACAAAAATCTCCCGTAACGGATAAACGCCGGCAGTGTGTGGCATAGAGATGGTTTTTCTTATCACATTGTGTTCCACTATGACAACTCAAGCTCAGTGGACAAAAAGCTTAGTCACCCCCTTAAATGATCACATAGGTCACTTTGGTACCCTGTGGATAGTAGAGAACTAGTCGGTTGGGTCGAACCATTGCTGTAAGATGGACTGATTGGACACGCTGCAGAGTGGCAGAAAGGAGCTATCGTTTACGGAAGTGCCCCTAGTCACACCATGCACAAAACTGTCACTTTTGCTGGAGTCTCAGCGCAGACTTTACCACATGTGTGCAACTAATGGTGTACTACTCGCGGGCACGCAACATGGCCTGAGAACAGTGGTCTGTTCCCAGAACTCCTGAAGATAGACGTTGACTGTGGATATTGTATCACAGACACAGTCCCTTTCACTGTTCAGAGATGTCACTAAAACCACCCAAAGATGTAAACAACAATGCGTGAGCAGCGCCTATTAGACGGAGGGGATTCGACAGCCGATCAGTTCCCGTCATTTCGCCAGGAAGGAGGTACACGCCTCGTGTTGTCTATGGTTCAATTATGCCCTGACAGTCAATACCGCGGTTCGATCGCGTCCGCATTGTTACTTTGTGCCAGGAAGGACTCTCAACGAGGGAAGTGTCCAGGCGTCTCGGAGTGAACCAAAGCGATGTTGTTCGGACATGGAGGAGATACAGAGAGACGGGAACTGTCGATGACATGCCTCGCTCAGGCCGCCCAAGGACTACTACTGCGTTGGATGACCGCTACCTATGGATTATGGCTCTGAGGAACCCTGACACCAACGCCACCATGTTGAATAATGCTTTTCGCGCAGGCTCAGGACGTTGTCTTACATTTCAAACTGTGCGCAATAGGCTGCAAGATGCGCAGCTTCACTCCAACGTCCATGGCGAGGTCAATCGTTGCAACCATGACACAGTGCAAAGCGGTACAGATGGACCCAACAACATGCCGAATGGACCGCTCAGGACTGGCATCGCGTTCTCTTCACCGATGAGTGTCGCATATGCCTTCAACCACACAAACGTTGGAGACGTGTTTGGATGCAACGCGGTCAGGACGAACGCCTTAGACACACTGTCCAGCGGGTGCAGCAAAGTGGAGATTGCCTGCAGTTTTTGGGTGGCAATATGTGGGGTCAACGTACGCTGCTGGTGGTCATGGTGGTCATGGAAGGCGCGGTAACGCCTGTACGATACGTGAATGCCATCCTCCGACCGATAGTGCAACCATATCGACAGCATATTGGCGAGGCATTCGTCTTCATGGACGACAATTCGTGTCCCCACCGTACACATCTTGTGAATGACTTCCTTCAGGATAATAACATCGCTCGACTAGAGTGGCCAGCATCTTCTCCAGAAATGAGTTCTGGGATAGATGGAAAAGGGTTGTTTATGGGCGAGGTGACCGATCAACCACTATGAAGGATCTACGCCAAATCGCCATTGAGGAGTGGGACAATCTGGGACAACAGTGCTTAGATGAACTTGTTCATAGTATGCCATGACGAATACATGCAAGCATCAATGCAAGAGGACGTGCTACTGGGTATTAGACGTACAGATGTGTACAGCAGTCTGGACCACAACCTCTGAAGATTTCGCTGTTTGGTGGTACAAGTAATGTGTGGTGTTCATGAACAATAAAAAGGGCGGAAGTGATGTTTATGTTGGTCTCTATTCCAATTTTCTGAACAGGTTCCAGAACTCTCGGAACCGAGATGATTCAAAACTTTTTTTGATGTGTCTAATTCTAACCGACAGGGGTTGGAGACGAGGGCACAATTAGGCAAAGACACTCGATTTAAACTCGACAAATTTGCTGGTCAGTGAATGGTGAAGTACCTAAAACAGTTTCATACTTTTCGAACCGAACTGCATGCTAAGGTACGTGTGGAGTTAGATACTGGGAGAAAGGTCTTTGTTTATAGTGGCAGACAAAGCTGTATGTCAGTGTGCCAGACAGCACATAAACTGGACAGCAACTGAATGGTGTAGCGTTGTATGACTCGATGCGTCGCTGTTTTGCCTCTTATTAAATTATACAAACCGTCGACTGCACTAACGCCCCCATGAGGAGTTTAAACCAAAGTGTGTGGAGGATGCAGTTCAAGGTGGAGGTTGTTCTGTGTTGTTTTAGGGGCGTTTTTCGTACGACTGGTTGGGCCCACTCACTAAGGATACTGTGAACATGAACCGAGATGTTTGTTTCTACTCAGTCGCCATGTGATGCCCTGTCTTCCACTTCCTCATGATGAGTGTGCTATGAACACTCATCTTCCAAGAACTGAGTTCTCAGGGTGGCATGTATTTTTTCCTTGTTTGTCAGATATTTAGGCCCCCTATCGCACTTCGACTGGCCAGCTAAGTCACCCGATCTCAATGCATAGAAAATGTATGCGTCATGAGGTAGACTGTAGCAATCAACAATCCCACAATTAAGTAGCTAGCGAATGCAGTGGGATTACCATACCTCCAGGGGTTGATATTATGGCCATCTTTCTCTGAACCTGTCCACTACTTCATTTCAGAGGTTGCGTGAGATAAGTGACCTTTTAAGAGGAATCTGCCGTTACAAAACGTTTAGCTCCGGGCAGAGGCCCGTCCACAGGTGGCTAGGCTGGCTTTATCTTTCCCCCAGCTCGTTCCCAAAGAGGGTTGTGCAACGCGGGTTCCTCTGTTCCTGGGAACATAGAATTCTTTGTAGAAGCCTTTTAGCCAGATGTGAGATCTCTAGGCAAGTGTGGCTTTCCTCAGGCCATGTGAATGTTTGCTACGATGTCTCAGAGTAACGTCCAGTTTAAACTTTCAGAATACTACCTTCTAATTGGATTATTGGGTGTTTCTCTGGACAGCTCGTTCAATTGGTTCAAATGGCTCTGAGCACTATGGGACTTAACAGCTATGGTCATCAGTCCCCTAGAACTTAGAACTACTTAAACCTAACTAACCTAAGGACAGCACACAACACCCAGTCATCACGAGGCAGAGAAAATCTCTGTCCCCGCCGGGAATCGAACCCGGGAACCCGGGCGTGGGAAGCGAGAACGCTACCGTACGACCACGAGCTGCGGACGGACAGCTCGTGCTTTCAAGCTCTGGCTACATGCAGAGTTGCCTATTTGTCAATTTCACAATTGCGTTATTGAGTGGGGAAGCTTCGTGGCTCCGGCTGTCCACTTTTTAGCTATTAGCTGACGAAGAAAAGAGTTGGAAATTGTTTAACGCTCTTACGTATTTTTCATTCGTTGGAAATCTGAATCTCCACGCTCACTGGGAGGCGATTTCCAGTTCTGGGGCCCTATTCTGTATCGTTCATACCAATCGGTGTAGTAGGTTAGTCTGGGTAGTGACGTCATTTTCGGTTCTTTATCGAAATATCCTATTCAGTAAGCATCTGAGACTTGTTACCGAACGGTCCTCCCACCGATTTTATGACAATTGTACCGAGAGGATTTGGATTTCGGTCTGGCCCTGTCGATCGGTGAGCTGTGGTTTCTGTACACCTATAATTTGTTATTTTAAACATATTTAGCGATTTTAGCTTTGGATTTAGTGATTGTGTTACTAAAGAATCACCAGCGGACGCATCCGGTTGGAAATTGAGTTCATAATAGACTATTTTCCTTTGTGAGAAATATGGTGAGGTTAGGTTGTTACTGTGAATGATTCCATCCAAAAAAAGTTTTCGGCCAATATTCTCTCAAAATACATATTATTTTTATGCAAATAAGAGTTTAAAGATCATTAATATCAAGACATCGGCTCTGCTTACGTACACTCCTGGAAATGGAAAAAAGAACACATTGACACCGGTGTGTCAGACCCACCATACTTGCTCCGGACACTGCGAGAGGGCTGTACAAGCAATGATCACACGCACGGCACAGCGGACACACCAGGAACCGCGGTGTTGGCCGTCGAATGGCGCTAGCTGCGCAGCATTTGTGCACCGCCACCGTCAGTGTCAGCCTGTTTGCCGTGGCATACGGAGCTCCATCGCAGTCTTTAACACTGGTAGCATGCCGCGACAGCGTGGACGTGAACCGTATGTGCAGTTGACGGACTTTGAGCGAGGGCGTATAGTGGGCATGCGGGAGGCCGCGTGGACGTACCGCCGAATTGCTCAACACGTGGGGCGTGAGGTCTCCACAGTACATCGATGTTGTCGCCAGTGGTCGGCGGAAGGTGCACGTGCCCGGCGACCTGGGACCGGACCGCAGCGACGCCAGGATGCACGCCAAGACCGTAGGATACTACGCAGTGCCGTAGGGGACCGCACCGCCACTTCCCAGCAAATTAGGGACACTGTTGCTCCTGGGGTATCGGCGAGGACCATTCGCAACCGTCTCCATGAAGCTGGGCTACGGTCCCGCACACCGTTAGGCCGTCTTCCGCTCACGCCCCAACATCGTGCAGCCCGCCTCCAGTGGTGTCGCGACAGGCGTGAATGGAGGGACGAATGGAGACGTGTCGTCTTCAGCGATGAGAGTCGCTTCTGCCTTGGTGCCAATGATGGTCGTATGCGTGTGTGGCGCCGTGCAGGTGAGCGCCACAATCAGGACTGCATACGACCGAGGCACACAGGGCCAACACCCGGCATCATGGTGTGGGGAGCGATCTCCTACACTGGCCGTACACCACTAGTGATCGTCGAGGGGACACTGAATAGTGCACGGTACATCCAAACCGTCATCGAACCCATCGTTCTACCATTCCTAGACCGGCAAGGGAACTTGCTGTTCCAACAGGACAATGCACGTCCGCATGTATCCCGTGCCACCCAACGTGCTCTACAAGGTGTAAGTCAACTACCCTGGCCAGCAAGATCTCCGGATCTGTCCCCCATTGAGCATGTTTGGGACTGGATGAAGCGTCGTCTCACGCGGTCTGCACGTCCAGCACGAACGCTGGTCCAACTGAGGCGCCAGGTGGAAATGGCATGGCAAGCCGTTCCACAGGACTACATCCAGCATCTCTACGATCGTCTCCATGGGAGAATAGCAGCCTGCATTGCTGCGAAAGGTGGATATACACTGTACTAGTGCCGACATTGTGCATGCTCTGTTGCCTGTGTCTATGTGCCTGTGGTTCTGTCAGTGTGATCATGTGATGTATCTGACCCCAGGAATGTGTCAATAAAGTTTCCCCTTCCTAGGACAATGAATTCACGGTGTTCTTATTTCAATTTCCAGGAGTGTATATTACGTGAGTGTGAACTGACGTTACTAGTGACTTTATGTATTTTTTCCCACAAATGGTTTAGTTAGTAATTATCGAAAGGTGTTTACAACTTTCAAGTAACAATGGAAAGCAATTATGTGAAGCCTGATATTGGAAACCTTCCAAACTATCACCCATTTATGACTTACGCAGCACCGTTTGGCATGAAAGTCAGCCTACGTTCCTCTACGTAATAATACAAGAATTGAGCCCAACGTTACCGATGTTCGGCATCGCCAATTGGTTAGCGCGCGGGAAAGCGGTGCGAAAGGTCATTGGTTCCGGCACGGATAGATACAATTTTTTTTTCCTCTTCATATATGCAACACATTCTGAGACATTGTTATTCGTGTTAAGATTTTTCTGCACGAAAGAGTTCACTTCCTCAGTAATGATTTCGTGATTTATGTGTGTTTAAAATACAAAATAAGAAATTGTTGGAGATGAAATTGCTTTGAGTGAATCAACCGACAGTCACCTTTATATTTTTCCTTGTCAGAAATAATTCACCATTTTTTCGCGATATGTAGTGATTTCCGAGTATGCGGTTAGACAGGAATCTAAGAGCACAACTTAAATTACTGAGAATGTAATTATCAGCAGTCATCTTCATAGTATTGCTTGTCACAAGTATTTATCTGCGATCGAATCCTCAACCAGAGTAGACAGAGATGAAAGATCTCTGCCGTAATATTTAGACTGTAGCACCATATACGAAATATTTTCATTCATGAGATGCATGTTATAAACTTCTAAAAACTGCAGAATCTCTCGAAAATGCGTTTTTTTTTTCAATTTTGTTTTTAAGGCCCAAATCGTTGACGTATCATATAGGGAAGTGGGCTACTTAATCATTTGGATCTCTAGGTGCGAGTTATAACCACATTCTGTTTATCTTCTTATTCTTTGAAACTCTCAGAATCAATTTTTCGGGTGTTTTTATAGATGTATTAGTACAATGTGGTACTACACACTATTCCTAACTGATTTTCCGAAACGTAAAATCCAAAACACGATGTTAGTGTGAAAGAGAATAAGATGACATACATCGGCGTTTACGACAATCTGCCGAATACAGTCAAATACGCTATCGTTATTATGCATGCATGGAAACATGCGGTGAGAGAAACTGTAAAAAAAGTTTATGCATTTCAGCCTAAAATCATGGAAATGGATATACTGCGCCTGATACTGTTAAGGAGGAGGCAAGGGCGATGAAGGCGGGCACGTCAGCTCGATGGATGCGGTGTCATGCGTTATGGTAACGTAAACGCAATTTTCGGTACCTCGAAGAATAGAGCGCCTGTGTCGTCTGCTAGTCCCTTTGTGTTCGTGGCGCTGTGCGCGCTGCAGTGCGCATGCGCGGATCTGCGGCCGCTTGCTTTTTATTGGCTTGCGCGACACGAACCGACAACAGCGCTTCGGTCCTCTAGACCCGAACGGTATCATCACCGTAATGCATACTGAATAACGCAAGGACTCTAATTCGAGTACTAGACCGTTCGGTGCTCTTGAGTACCGAAACGATCGGCACAATGGCGAAAAGATACAGAATATGCACCCAGAGTAGACTAATTCGCAAGCTTCAGGCGCTCAGTACGTGTGGTTAAAGTCAAAAATGCAGCGTGCTCCTCTCAAAGTTCAATTTGGAAATCTTATGAGGTACACTCCTATATTTCTGTGAACTTTACACATTTAATTAACAATATTTGCAGTCACTGGCCATATCCACGCATTATTAACGTAATTATATTTTATTCTCAGCCTGTGCCGAGGTTCTACTTTGAGTTGTATTCCCTTGTCCAATTGTCAATGGTTCTGTTTAAGATGTCAGTAGTTATTTTCAAGTTAAAATCCAATATAACAGGTTGTTATGGTGTCCATTTGTTTCCATTCATGACTGGAGGAGCCATCCTCTCATTTCCATACCTAAGTGAGTGGTTGGTACCCATTTGTTTCATGTTTGATTTGGTCACCCGGATTAATATTCATTTAAATAAGAAGTTTTCCATTATGTGACAGTATCTTTGTTTATGATTAATCTCCATCATTATTTGGGGTGATTCCTCATTCTGTTGTGCACCAAAATTTTCTGGCCTCCTAGGGGTATGCTCCCACCTCAGCCGACACCCAACAGGTTCACTAATATTTTTGTCCAGTGTGCTTACACTGCGATGCGGTGTAAAGTTTTATTTTGACAACTTATTCGATACAGTAAGGAAATAAAGTCAGTATAAGGCACTCGGAGCTCACCTTTTACCGTTGTATTGACACTGGGTCTGCTTGGTGACGCGTTGCGCCTGTACCCGACCACCAGGCTCAAGGAGATTCCGCAGACCATGACGAGCACGACGAGCAGCACGATGAAGGCCATGTTGCGCTCGCAGCAGGACTGCACGACGTCGGCTCCCACGTCTCTGATCAGCCCAGTCAACTGACCCTTCCGAGCGAGCTCCGCCGCTATCAGCTGACACCCAGATGGCTTCACTGTCCTGAAATCTGAAGATATACCGTGTCCTGATCCACTGACTGCCACACGCGTGCAACGCTATTGGCTTTATTCGTGCACAATATTTAGCAAACAACAGTTGCAGATACGACCGTAGATTCCGTCTGTCCAACAATTTTGGAATGGCAGGAAGCGACGTACTGGGGGAGTATAAGGTGCTGGTGGATTTATTGGACACATTTAAATTAAACTTTTATTAAAAGGAACCAAGAGTGAACTTTACACTTTACTGCAAGAGAGAATTCACGCTGGCTGATCCCAACAGTTATATCTCGAATTTTACTTACTCTGAAGAGTCAAAGAAACTTGTACACTTGCGTAATATAGTGTAGGGCCCCCGCAAGTACGCAGAAGTGCCGCAACACGACGTGGCACGAACTCCACTAATGTCTCAAGTTGTGCTGGACACAATGAATTCTGCAGGGCTGTCCATAAATCCGAGGGGGTGGAGATGTCTTGTGAACAGCACGTTGAAAGGTATCCCACGTATGCTCAATAATGTTCATGTCTGGCGAGTTTGGTGGCCAGTGGAAGTGTTTAAACTCAGAAGAGTGTTCCTGGAGCCACTCTGTAGCATTCTCCTGCTGGAATTTCCCAAGACTATCGGAATACACAATGGACATGAATGGATGCTGGTGATCAGACAGGATTCTTATGTGCATGCCACCTGTGAGAGTAGTATCTAGAGGTATCAGGCGTCCTACATCAAGCCACCTACTCACGGCCCTCATCATTACAGACCATCCACCAGCTTGAACGGTCCCATGCTGACATGCAGGGTTCATGGGGTTTGGGTTTGGGTTGTTTGGGGAAGGAGACCAGACAGCGAGGTCATCGGTCTCATCGGAGTAGGGAAGGATGGGGAAGGAAGTCGGCCGTGCCCTTTGAGAGGAACCATCCCGGAATTTGCCTGGAGTGATTTAGGGAAATCACGGAAAACCTAAATCAGGATGGCCGGACGCGGGATTGAACCGTCGTCCTCCCGAATGCGAGTCCAGTGTCTAACCACTGCGCAGGGTTCATGGGTTCGTAAGGTTGTCTCCATGCCCATACACGTCCATCCATTCGATACAATTTGAAAATAGATTCGTCCGACCAGACAACATGTTTCCAGTCATCAACAGTCGAATGCCAGTGTTCACGGTCCCAGGCGAGGCGTAAAGTTTTGTGTCGTGTGGTCATCAAGGGTACACGAGTGGGACAGCGGCTCCGAAATTCATATCGATGATGTTTCGTTGAATGGTTCGCAATCTGACACTTGTTGATGGCCCAGCACTGATACCTGCAGCAATTTGCGGAAGGGTTGCACTTCTGCCACGTTGAACGATTCTCTTGAGTCGTCGTTGGTCTCGTTCTTGTCGGATCTTGTTCCGGCCGCAGCGACGTCGGATATTTGATGTTTGAACGGATTAATGATATTCACGGTGCACTCCTGAAATAGTCGTACGGGAAAACTCTTCACCGCTACCTCGGAGACGCTGTGTCCCATCGCTTATGTGCCGACTATAACACCACGTTCAAACTCACTTACATCTTGAAAACCCACCATTTTAGCAGCAGTGACCGATCTAAGAACAGCATCGGACACTTGATGTCTTCTTATATAGGCGTTGTCGACCGCAGCACCGTCTATTGCCTGTTTACACATCTTTGTATTTGAATACGCATGCCTATACCAGTTTCTTTGGAGCTTCAGTGTATTGCGTTTGACTGTGGGACAACAAATCTTCTGCCTTATAATTGATATGAAAATGTAAGTCTGTAATTTCTCATGCGCATTACATTAAAATAACAAATAAGATGCAGAGACATATACATTTCATCAAAGCACGGTGACACACGAAATGTGATACACTGGGTGCTAATGCTCAATGCTAAAACTCAAAATATTAAGACCAATATTTCAGCAAAATGCCTTAAAGTGGGTATTCACGCAAAACTTTACATAAGAACATTCACGGCGTGTTCATTAGTTCAGTCGGGACACATCTAAATGCCCGCATCTCGTGGTCGTGCGGTAGCGTTCTCGCTTCCCACGCCCGGGTTCCCGGCTTCGATTCCCGGCGGGGTCAGGGATTTTCTCTGCCTCGTGATGGCTGGGTGTTGTGTGATGTCCTTAGGTTAGTTAGGTTTAAGTAGTTCTAAGTTCTAGGCGACTGATGACCATAGATGTTAAGTCCCATAGTGCTCAGAGCCATTTGAACCATTTTTGACACATCTAAATGCTTGCACACTTTGGCACAAATTCCGCAATTAACATTTTCACAGAAAAATCCACAAATTAACATATATAGTATTTACATCAGCTAACTTAAGGCACGTGGAAAACCTTGCGTCCCAGTAACATATGATAGTTCTCTGCAGCACTTAATTGCATACGTAAATACACGACAACCTACACATAACACTATTTTTAACAAACTGGAATGAAAGTACGAAACTTGACATGTCATGACAGGCCGTATGACTTATACAAGAGACCAACGAGGCACACACAGATTAAAACTGTGTGCCGGACCGGTAATCGAACTCGGGACCTTTGCCTTTCGCAGGAAAGTGCTCTACCATCTGAGATATCCAATCACGACTCACAACCCGTACTCACAACTTCAATTCTGCCAATAGTTTGTCTCCTACCTTCCGAACTTCACAGGAGCTCTTCTACGAACCTTGCAGAGCTAGTACTCCCGGAAGAATGAATATTGCGGAGACATGGCTTAGCCACAGCCTGGGGGGGGGGGGGGGGGTGTTTCCAGAATGAGATTTTCACTCTGCAGCGGAATGTACGCTGATATGAATATCTCATTCTGGCACACACAGTTTAACAAGGCACTGACATGCAGCTGGCAATACCACCCCAATTGTTGTGCTGACACCCACCTCCCTCCCCACCCCACCCCCCTCCAAAAGAAAGGGAAGAAAAATAAAACAAACCAAGCTGCACAAAGCATAATGGCCGACAGAACAACGTCACTCACACTCATGGCAACCTTTATCAGCCTCAGCTGAGCACCATGCTAATGCCGCTGGGATGCCGGTATCCAGACACACAGCAGGAGAAGATGGCAAACTGACAGCTTACATCCACTGCTGGCGCATCCACAGTGTATATCTGTGTATCTCTGTGCGATATTCGGTATAATACAGCATCGAGGTAACGGTAGGCCGACAGTCTGTTTGTAACACCATAGCTCTAATGCTGTACTGATTTATTTTGCCTTTTGTTTTATTTAATGTTATATCGTTGAGTTTCTGTAAATGTTGTTGGATTGAATCGATACCATGAGAGCGTTTATTCTTTAATTTGTAAAAACTTTGATGTCATGGTTTGATTCTATGCAATGTAGTGTATCATCATTTAAATTCTTTGTCTCATTTGGAAGGAACAAAACTTAACGTATGTAATTGTAATTTTCTTTAAATAATTTTGTATAGAAATATCAATATGTGCAAACGGTATGTTGTGTTTGAAGTAACTACTTGCTGTTGTGTAAAGACTGATCTTCACTTAGGGTACTTATTTATTTTGTAAGTAGAAGGTGGTGCGGTTCTCCTCGGGAACGGAACTGTGTAGCGCGCGCAAAATGTGGTGGGTATGGATAGAAAGGCGGAACCAAGAGTCAGTCGGGGACGAGCTACCAAACTCTCAACTGCTCATGTAAAAGCTGTGTATTGTGCTGGAGCTGAGAGAGGCTTTTCGTGCCGCTTTCCAATGTCTCGGATGGATCGATAAAGAGTTGGAACTATTCTGGAATTGGTATCTATTGTCGCCACCAAGAAATGACAGAGTCCAGCATTTCCGCCTGAAAATCCACCCACCGACATGCACTCGCCACCACGTTGCGCAATCACTGAAAAGGAACCAAGGAATTGTAGTAATGTACAGTGAAGGATCAGCTCATGTGGATGATTTATTTGTTTTCAATTATAAGGTAATCAAAAAGACTATTTATGAAAACCTATCTTGATCTATCCTCTGTCACATTCCACTTAGGATCCTTCCCATGCTAAAGTGATTACCGAGTGTCCTTATTGGAAGAACATTAAATCCCAGAGTTTTACTAATTAATGCCTCTTGAACATAGTAAAAAGAAAGTTAATGCGGCAAGAGAGTGAACTAAAGTAAATAATGTTTGCTGAAAGTAATTTTGCAACTAAAACAGGCTGTTAAAAGTTTGTGGGCTTGCTAAAAGAACTAAAGTGAAAAATAGAATTTAAAGTAATAAAGTAGTACAAACAGGTATTATAATAGTTTGCTGTCAACTTAAAAAATAGAAGTTCTTAAAACTAAGGCTTATAAAGTTTTGCTTAATAAATGATCATATTGCTGCTTGTTGTAAATCGCGAAAGATGAGTCAGTATCTTACAAATATGTCAATTTTGTGTCTCACTGTAGTAAAAGTTGAAAGCTGCAATTGTGGAAAGTTATATACTCATGCTTGCTAAGCACTTGTTTCTCTTGTGTATTGAAAGTGCATATTAACAGTGTAACAGGATCCACAGTTTATGCTTTATGCTCAAGATAAATAACAATTAATAGAGAGACCACTATCTACGAAAACAGTAACTTCTTTTATTCAAAGGTCAGTGAGAAAATGTTTGTTAGTGAAATACATTTACCTTTCATTCTAAATAGAAAAGTACGAGTATTCAGCTGAGGGAGACTTAACCTATGCCCAGTTCATAATTTTTGCAATGAGCTACATTTAAGATTTTTTGTCAGATAGAAAAATGTTTGAAAATTAATGCTGGACCTATGTCCACTTTATGAGTGTACTGTGAATATTAATAGTAATATTATTGAGACCATTCAGTTTGACTAAGCCCTGAAGGCAACAGTGTGTATCGTTACCTGTTATATTTATGCAAATGGGTTGTTCTGCTCTGTCAGCTTCAACCTTAATGTTAACATATGCAGGTGCCAGTGTCCATTGCACTCTCGTGTGACAAAGTATAGGCTGTGTTTGCGCATTGAAGTTACTTATTTTCAGTTTCTTGAATAAGAATGTTACTCATTCTTATGCCTGATTAGGCTGGCGACCGTTTTTATTATTATTTGAACACTATGGATAGGTAAATTATTGCTTGTTACTGTTTAAATATTTACGTAATTCTGACTTTCACTCCTGATAAGCCACCTTCGTTGGGTACATCGCGGTCAACATATCAAAAATCCTTTCAGAGGGTAACACTGCTCTTCTTCTTTATACTGCAATTGCTTTAATAAAAATAATTTCACTATACGAACTGCCTCCAGCTTTGAGGTTATAGAATGACAGTAGCGGGCGGTAGTGTTATATGTTCCTGATGCCTGCTGCTTCCCAAAACCCACGTGACTCCAGTCCTCCGTGCATGACGCAGAGCACTGGCAGACAAACAAACAGCCTGCACTCCGTGTGCGTAGCTAAGGACTACCCTCCGTGTTCAGTGGTCGCGGCGACAACTTCAATACACAGGCCGGCAGCTGCCCGAACCACTGCAGCGGACCACGTGTTTCCTTCCCTGTTCATATGCGAACTACCGACCGAGACCGTGCACGAGCCAACGCCGCTCGACTTCCACATTGTTACAGATCACCAGCACTACGGCGTACTCTCGACAAGCCTTCCTGATACCGATTGCCAGAGACATGGTGTCACAGCTCCACAACTAACCTATACGTAGTATCTTCGCAAATATGTGATGTGGGGCGGCTGGTGGATATTATGTGTTATATAAAATGTTTGAATTTAGAAACACTTCCCGGCCGATGCACCCTATGTGGGGCGGCTGGTGGAATTAATTGTTATATAAATGTAGAATTGTAATGTAGAAAAGATGCATTTCCCTGCCGTTTAACCATATGTGGGGCGGCGGGTAGAATTATTGTTTTATAAAATGTTCCTATTATTCATGCTGTTGTTTTGCCGTTCTCAACACTGACTCTCTAACTACAATTTTGGCAACCAGAAAGTGATTAGCAAAACGTGAAGCCTGTAATTAGAATTCCTAGTGCCCACTTCATCTGAGAAATACACTTATAGCTACAGCTTATAGCTCTGAGGAATTAGGAGATTGTCTGGGATTCATAATCAAAAACGATCGAAAAAAAAACGTACGATATATTCTTAAAGTCACAGATGAAAAAAAAAGAATCCACACAATCTAACAGAGCCGTTCAGAGTCTAATGCGCTGATGCCACTATAACTGTCCAAATTAAATATTTAAATGAATGCTCGCCATAATTTGATGATAATGTTCATCAAACACCACGCTAAATAATGGTAGAATGTCTGTCCCGCGGTGGCACATGAAAATACGACATACGCAAACTGAAGATCGATAATTAAAGTCATCCCAGAATTAACACTTCACTCAAAAATGATTTCATGGTTACACATATCTCGAGTAACTTAATACGGCATCCGAGGCTGTTTATAGCAATGATACCGACTCGACGCGACTCCCGACACAGATGGTGTGCCATTCAGCGTCTGGAGAGAACTGGGGCCTTGCTTCCTCGCGCAGCGTTCTTATATATAAAGCCGCGGTGCGGACGGCTAAGGGAACGCCTGATCAAATCGGGTCTCCCGACTAGACGCTGGGCTAGTAATGCACCACATTAAGTTATTGAATAAATCATAGCTTCTTTTGCTGATGGCCGATGAAGCTCTCAATTGAAATGTGCATTCAACACACAGGTAAGTAATCATAATAAAAGTTTGACGTGGCTAAGTTAAATATTTTGGGGGAGAGAATTAATTTAATTACACTGCACGCAGTAGATGAGCTCTGAACTTGCCCTTTGGATATACGCTATCGCTATAGTTTTATAGTTATTCAAATGAAACTTCTCACATCTTTATGGTTATAGCGGATCTCCATTCTACTTAAGTATAAACATCCTAGCCTTATTTATTGGCCTACTTAATCTATCTTGCTTCCTTAATTTTTAAGACAAAAACCAGAAAATCATGAATTTCCACTAAAATTTTAATTTGTGAAATCCAAAGTATTGTTTCTATTAAATTATTATGAAAAAGGAATCTAAATATTAATTTTTAATTCTCTAGCTCTTTTCTGTTGCGCCAATGATTTTTACAGAAAAAGTCCAAATTTCGAAAATGGTTAAAGTTATCGAACTGATATTCAACACATATTAATTTAGTATTACTCCTGACATGCTAGAACTGATTTTAGGTTATTTGCTTGATTTTAAAAGTATTGCGCAACATTTATGACGTCAGAGCTAGTTACAGCGGACTGGCTGGCACACAATGGAAAGACTGATGTGAATTTATTACGACGTGAGTAGGCTGCTTCCCTACAATGTGCTCTACGAGTGTCAGACTAATGGGAGAAAGTATGTTATACTCAACGGCGAAAGCTCTAAAACAAGTTACGTGGAGGAAATATAATAGGAGCCCTAACGGCGGGTTGTTAATGCCGGGTTGTTATAGTTAAACTTTCTCTTTTTAACACGTTATAACACGGAAACTGATTACCGTACTAGAACCAAACATGGTAGCGTTAATGTCAAGGACGTGGGGAAGAGAAGTAACGAATAATTAACTCAGTTGAAGGGCTTTTAATATGCTGCTACGGTACATCATACCATTATAAACCGGTACCATTAAAGCTACAAAAGGGGCTCAATATGGCATTCGTCAGTGCCCAGAAGAGTCTGAAAGCGCAGGACTGCATTCTGCACAGCAGAACGAAGCTTGTCTGCAGGTATGCTAGTTACCTCTCTTGATATACTGCGCTTCAGATCAGCATATGTGTAAATGTTCCCCTGGTAAACCCCATCCTTCAGGTAACCTCACAAACAAATCACAAGGAGTGAGATAACGTGATCGTGGCGGCCAAGCATTTGCAAACGATCGGCTGATAATTCGATCGTTTCCAAATGTGTTTAGGAGAAGCAGATGAACTTCACAGGCGATGTACGCTGGGGTCACATCTTGCATGAAAACCGTTGATTTCAATGCGTTTCTTCCTGTAGGGCGGGTATGACATACTGGCGAAACATATCGCAGTAATGTTGGCCAGCGACACTGCAAGTCTTTGGCCCTTGAGCGCCAACCTGTTGAAAAAGAATGGACCAATGGTGAACATAGCCGTGAAGCAACACCATACGGTGACACGTTCACAATGCAGAGGAACTTCGTTCACAGTGACTGGAGGTGAAGACCCTACACTCAGCAGTTCTGTGTGTTAACCTCATCCGTCAGAGAAAAATGAGCTTCGTCTGTTCATAGGATGGTCCAGGTCCAGCCCTTGTCAATTTCAATCCTTGCGAGAAAATGGAGAGCGAAGTCAACACTTCGTTGTGCGTCCTGTGGTGCAAGCTGCTGTACGTTATGGATCTTGTACGGATTCCATGTGAGAATCGTATGAAGCACCTTCAGTACAGTGGACCACGGTCTGCTCAACTGTCGTGACACAGCACGCGCACTGCCTGGTAATCGGGAAGTGCGTGCAGCGTTGTCTGCCATAGCGACAGCGGTTTCATCAGCCAGCTGTGGTGCAACCGGCCATCGGCCTCTTCCCAGAGCGACGCCCAGTTCTCCAGTTGATTCAGACTTCTTCATCATGCTCCGCACAGTAGGTGGAGAAATAGGACCCTTCCGTAATCCCTTCATCCGGCGAAATGCCCTGCTCCGTTTGTTCAAGCTCGTGTTGACACGCCAACAAGTGCTCTGCGACTGGTCAGGTGTGTGAGACTATGAATCACAATGACAGATCACGGCACCTGGTGGCCGTTGTTGGAACTGGACGGTCACGATGTGACACATGGAAATCATGCACCCCATAATCTGGACATTAATGCTACCAAGTCTGGTACTCGTAAGGTAATTAGTTTCCGTTTTATAACCTGTTAACTAGAGAAAGTTCAATTATAACCACCCGGTACTTTGTAGAAGATCTCAGAGAGAACTGTAAGAATGGAAGACAAAGAACGAGCTGCCCATATTGAAAGATCAGCAGCGTTATGCGTACTTGGGCGAGTTAGGCTGGTACTGAGGGGAGTTGAATTTGCTTGCTTGGCTGAATGCGAATCGGCGAGACGAGGACGGCCGGCCCGGGTGGCCGAGCGGTTCCAGGCGCTACAGTCTGGAACCGCGCGACCACTACGGTCGCAGGTTCGAATCCTGCCTCGGACATGGATGTGTGCGATGTCCTTAGGTTAGTTAGGTTTAAGTAGTTCTAAGTTCTATGGGACTGATGACCGCAGAAATTAAGTCCCATAGTGCTCAGAGCCATTTGAACCATTTAGACGAGAACTACGTGTGGCCACTCCACGTGAGCTCAGATGCAGAGAAAAGGAGCAAGTGACCAGTAATTGATAGTTCCTGGTACGGAGAATTTGGACGCTTAAGAGGACAGACAGTGCTCCAGGAAATGGCGGAGTGTTGGACAAACCGAAAGATGGCTTCTAGGAGCGCTTCAAGAACCTATAGTAATTCATAGTCAAGTATTAAAGCAGTGATTGAATCTGAATAAACCTGGGATCTCAGAAAAGTGAGGTGCATAAAATGACACAACAATATTTCAGCATATTTAAAACTACAGAACTTAATATTTCACAGCAAACAAATGTTTTCTGAATGAACTTGTGAACAAACAACTTCTAAACACTTCATGTGATTTCAACATATGATACCTCTGTTGAAAACATTGCACTACAGCTGTCTTCTCTGGAAGCTACAAATCTGCATCTGTTTTATAACGGCTTTTTTATACCTTTTCATTATGAAACTGTTTGTAGTAGCATTGTGTCCTCCACCATTACACAGCAAATGAATACAGCCATGAATATCTCACATTTTGTTATACTTATGTATTTATTTAATGAAAAGGTTACTGTATTTCCAGTAATGTTATTTAAATTTTAATTACAACTGATAATATAAAATCGTGGTAATTTAAGAAGTGGCACCACCTTTGTAAAAAAGTGAAAGAGTGTGAAAAGAGTTTTTGTCGAGAAGGTATATATAATTGTTTAAACAATATGTAGCGACAATATGTTGTCTTTTATAGTTAGTGCACTTGGGCAAGAATACTGGCTTATGAATTTATGGACAAAACTTTGTTCATATTTATTGTGAATGGTCTGAGTGTTAATATTGTAACATTTCTTTATTTAAATGTTTTTGTAATATATAAGTTTAGTCCAGGAAGTGGTCGAGTTGAGTGAAATGATATCTGTGGAATGTAGGAATTATGAATATTTTTGGGGACCGCCTTCAGCCAATAGAAAAGGAGATAGTAATAGATCACTATGGGAGTCGAGTGGAAATTGGGACTTTTCGGGTTAAGAGCTCCTCAAGGGAACGATTCTGAACACTTTTATGTTTATGCTTGAATGAAGCAGACCTGCTGGTGCTAACGAGTGGTATTCGATCGTGAAGGTGATAGATTCTGGGAGGTGGCCACTTCCATGTTTTAACTTCTGAAGTGACTTTAGATTTTGAAAGGTCTAAATGTTCTCCGTAGGACTCTAACATCTTCCGTTTTAATTACAGAACTGAGAATAGACAAAATATGAGTTTCCACTCATCATATTGTACATGTTAATTTGTAAATCATCATGTAGAACTCTCAACTGTTTTGAGCTGCTGAATATGTCATGTATTGTGATTAAGAAATGGGCTTAATTGTTACTTATCTTTGAGGACTATTAAGTTCCATGATTTTGCTACCATTATTGTAATGCTCTCAATATAACTTAACTACATTTGATAATGATATTTTCTGCCTATATTTGAATTGAATATCATAAGACCACTTCCTGTTTATTTGAGTTCTCTTTTCTTGAATAAACATTATTCAACATAATGCTCTGTAGTCTACATCAGTTACAGGCATTGTAGGAGAACAATTGTTATTAAATTATTCATGAGCGTTCATTTTGTGTTTCATTTTAATTTATTAACTCACATTTCTAACCAACGTATACACGATTTGACTGCAGGATCACAGCTGCAGGTTATTATCTGCAGCGAATTACCTTCAGGGGATAAAATGAGGTATGCACCACTTGACGCTACGACTATATCGAGCTATTCTTTTTAAACAGAGCCGGGCATAGCTCAAGTAACCACAGGTAAAGATGCAACTGGTTTGCTTGTATGGGATGCTGTTTAGAAGAGCAACTCAGCAGCAGGTACTCAATGTTAGACACTGGCGCAGAGCTACTGTTCAATCTATATGTCAATGAAACAATCATGACAACAAAAGAAGAATAACATTAATGATGGAGGGTATCAATGGCGATCATTACTGATGACACTGCCATCCTCAGTGAAAATGAGGACGAATTACAGGACAGTCTAATTGTGTGGCTTGTGCCACATTGCACGTCATATACACTATGTGAAAAAAAGTAACCGGACACCCTCAAAAACATACGCTTTTCATATTAGGTGCATTGTGCTGCCACCTACTGCCAGGTACTCCATATCAGCGATCTCAGTACCATTAAACATCATGAGAGAGCAGAATGGGGCGCTTCTCGGAACTCACCGACTTCGAACGTGGTCAGATGATTGGGTGTCACTTCTGTCATACGTGTACGCGAGATTTCCACACTCCTAAACATCCGAAGGTCCCCTGTTTCCGATGTGATAGTAAAGTGGAAACGTGAAGGGATACGTACAGCACGAAAGCATACAGGCCGATCTCGTCTGTTGACTGAATGAGACCGCCGACAGCTGAGGAGGATTGTAATGTGTAATAGGCAGACATCTATCCATACCATCACACAGGAATTCCAAACTACAAGTACTATGACAGTTAGGTGGGAGGTGAGAAAACTCGGATTTCATGGTCGAGTGCTGCTCATAAGCTACACATCACGACGGTAAATGCAAAACGACGCCTCGCTTCGTGTAAGGAGCGTAAACATTGGGCGAATGAACAGTGGAAAGACGTTGTGTGGAGTGACGAATCAAGATACACGATGTGGCGATCCGAAGGCAGGTTGTGGGTGTGGCGAATGCCCGGTGAACGTCATCTGCCAGCGTGAGTAGTACCAACAGTAAAATTCGGTGGCGGTGGTGTTATGGTGTGGTCGTGTTTTTCATGGATGGGGCGTGTACCCATTGTTGTTTTGCGTGGCACTATCACAGCACAGGCCTACATTGATGTTTTAAGCACCTTCCTGCTTCCCACTGTTGAAGAGCAATTCGAGGATGGCGATTGCATCTTTCAACACGATCGAGCACCTGTTCATAAAGCATGGGCTGTGACGGAGCGGTTACACGACAATAACATCCCTGTAATGAACCGGTCTGCACTGAGTCGAATCCTATAGAAACCTTTGGGATGTTTCGGAACGCCGACTTCGTGCTAGGCCTCACCGACCGACATCGATACCTCTCCTCAGTGCAGCACTCAGTGAAGAATAGGCTGCCATTCCCCAAGAAACCATCCAGCATCTGACTGAACGTATGGCTGTGAGAGTGGAAGCTGTCATCAAGGCTAAGGGTGGTCCAACAACATACTGAATTCCAGAATTACCGATGGAGGGCGCCACGAACTTGTAAGTCATTTTCAGTGAGGTGTCTGGATACTTTTGTTCATATTGTGCATTTAGCTGTAGCTGTGGAAGCAAATAACCTGGGTAGAACGCTTTGCTCCCCAGCCTTTTCTTTGCAGCTCACGAATTCTGTACCATGCAACATAGATTGGCTTGATTTCATCATCTTCCTCCCTCTTTTTACATTTTTTTAGGAGCTTGCTGTAAGATTCTCAGCTACTTCGCTGTCTGGCTTGCCAGTTTTGTGCACTGTAATGTTCTGTTTTGTGTTTTTGCATTGAGTATTTATGAAGACCATCTGAATGTGTAAGAGGTTTTGTTATTGGGTACATTTTACACGGATTTTTCCAACGTGGTACCTAGGCTGTGTGAGGTGCCATTTGAGTTGGTTAACATGGCTCTGTGATGCTATTGTCTCTGTCTCAGGTGACCTACAGAGATGTAAAGCTCCCCATAAGAACATGCGAGTTTAAAAAGAACAATTTCATGCTTTTAATAATGGCTTATTAAATGGAAAGTACTAGGAGTGACCCAGTTGACTATGAAAGTATGGATACCACATCTCACAAAGACATATTGATTATGGGGTCCATTAAACTATCAAAGTAAACAAATGTTCACTATAACTATCTGGTTTATTATCAAAACACATAAAAAAAATGTAACCCACTGAATCAAGAATGCAGCCAATTAATAAGTGGACAAGCGCGTGCAAATAGCTTTGGCACAAGTGGTTGAATACATGAAACAATGACATAAAGCTGTGATGTGGACGTGGTCAGCGACTGAGGGAAAGGTCCCAGAAAAGTACAAACAACACCAATACTTTTGCTTTGTGGCTGTGAAACTCAGGGCAACAAAACAAAACCCTAATGGAAATTAACTTCATGCTAGCCTCATCTCAGTGGATGTAAGGACAGCCCTTGATTACCACTCAGAAAATCTGTTAGGCCAGACGACAGCTGCCGTCAACTATGTCCTGAAAAAATTTTTTTCTTACTCTCCACCACGAAACTTAGCAGGTTCTGACATACAAGGGCAGTCACCAGCCACTTGCAACAGACCTTGCAAGTCCTGACTAATGATAATTTAATAAACAAGTTTAATAATGTCTTGCATTTACAGATTTTTGTTGTGGTCAACCAATTGAGTATATTTCTCTCTTGACACAGTGAAGAAGGCAGAATATCCCCCCTCCCACTCTGTAATCGATTTCAAGTTACAGCCAATCCGAAAATGTCTATGTACACATACATGAGATTTCTCCCCTGCTACCAAAATAATTACTATGAGCCAGCTAGAGATCCCATCACCAAAATTTCGACAAGCATTCCCCCTAGCCTCGTCTGGGTTGCTACCACGGTATGTAGCCTTGTGTCCTCACCTGTTTTTCAGATTATTTTCATGTCTCACACAATGAAGCTTTATGGCATGTTGGTCAGCTTCATTTGTTGCCCTTCTTGGGCCAGGCTGGCAAATCACTTCCCCATTGTGTTTTGCCTGCCAGGCCTGGCTTCCAACAGAAAACATCTTTAAGATTAGTGCCTTTCTCGGAAGTAAATCTTCCCTTTTGTCAGCCAGTTAAAAACCCCAAGGCTGACATATTTACAAGACTCCGTCACCACACCAATAGGAAAATAATTACAAATATAGTTAGAATCACAGAATTAGCAGTAGTTATCATTGCAGTTTTCATGCAGAATTAGAGATTTGAGTTGACTTACTATTTGGATCTGCGTATTGAATTATAAACCAGATTAGAGCACAGTTTGGGAATAAATAGCCGTGCAATATTTGGTCGAAAATCCATCATCGCATTTGTTACCCGCAATTTCATAATAGCTAGTTTCAGAGTTTCTTAATTATTCTTTGCTTTTACCAACATTTGCTACCATCCCAAGATCGTCTTTCAATTTCGTCAGTACATTCGGTTGTTCCTCATCCTATACGTGTTACAGCAAGTGTCGACACCAATATACAAACTTGAATCGCAGGTCAATAATCCTGTCTTCCATAGGAAAGACAAATAACACAAGAAAAGTAGTTTAACAAGAAATAATAGCGCATTTAGTCCCTAGAGTGTCCTGTCCAGTGAAAAGTGAACTGCCATGACAGCGTGCTTAAAAGTAATGCGTCTCTCCACATGTCAGTTGAGATTACATCCTATGCTTCCACATTAAATTTGTTTTGCAAAATTCTTTGTGGAATAAGTTTTTTACCTACAAAATATCAAAATTTCTTTCTCAGTGTTTGTTTTATTTTATTTCTTTTACTTTAATTAATTTTTTTGTAACAGGCTTTGGCAGAAAAATATAGTTTCATGAAATAAGCTCGTTTTCAAAATTTTTCCTTTCTTCCTAGTTTGAAGATTGTTTGCGAAACTGTTTTCGGGTTTAGCACTTAAAAGAAAGGTGATACTCCTACTAGACTACTACTACGCACATACACAATTTTTTTAATATATGGAATGTTACCTCATGCAAATCCGCTGTCAGTTTATAGAAGTACGAATTTCCGCTAACAGATGACACACAAAGTATGCTGTCATCGACTCTCATTTCTAACAAAGGCGGAGGGTTACGTTCGTACACTGTTATTTTTCACTGTTGTAAATACATACTGATGACCTCAGAAGTTAAGTCGCATAGTGCTCAGAGCCATTTTTTGTAAACACATTACTGGTCATTAAAATTGCTACACCACGAAGATGACGTGCTACAGACGCGAAATTTAACCGACAGGAAGAAGATGCTGTGATATGCAAATGATTAGCTTTTTAGAGCATTCACACAAGGCTGGCGCCGGTGGCGACATCTACAGCGTGCTGACATGAGGGACGTTTCCAACCGATTTCTCATACACAAACAGTAGGTGACCGGCGTTGCCTGGTGAAACGTTGTTATGATGCGTCGTGTTAGGAGAAGAAATGCGTACAATCGAGTTTCCGACTTTGATAAACGTCGGATTGTAGCCTAACGCGATTGCGGATTATCGTATCGCGACATTGCTGCTCGCGTTGGTCGAGATCCAATGACTGTTAGCAGAATATGGAATCGGTGAGTTCAGGAGGGTATCTTATCCAAATGGCTGTAACGGATCGTGCAGCCCAGTCTCGATCCCTGAGTCAACAGAATGGGACGTTTGCAAGACAACAACCATCTGCACGAACACTTCGACGACGTTTGCAGCAGCATGGACTGTCAGCTCGGAGACCATGGCCGCGGTTACGCTTGACGCTGCATCACAGACAGGAGCGCCTGCGATGGTGTACTCAAAGACGAACCTGGGTGCACGAATGGCAAATCGTCTTTTTTTCGGATGAATCCAGCATCATTATGGTCGCATCCGTGTTTGGCGACATCGCGGTGAACGCACATTGGAAGCGTGTATTCGTCATCGCCATACTGGCGTATCACCCGGCGTGATGGTATGGGGTGCCATTGGTTACACCTCTCGGTCACCTCTTGTTCGCATTGACTGCACTTTGAACAGTGTACGTTACATTTCAGATGTGTTACGACCCGTGGCTCTGCCCTTCATTCGATCCCTGCGAAACCCTACATTTCAGCAGGATAACGCATGACCGCATGTTGCAGGTCCTGTACGGGCCTTTCTGGATACAGAAAATGTTCGACTGCTGCCCTGGCCAGCATGCTCTCCAGATCTCTCACCAATTGAAAACGTCTGGTAAATGGTGGCCGAGCAACTGGCTCGTCACAATACGCCAGTCACTACTCTTGATGAACTGTGGTATCGTGTTGAAACTGCATGGGCAGCTGTACCTGTACACGCCATGCAAGTTCTGTTTGACTCAATGCCCAGGCGTATCAAGGCCGTTATTACGGCCAGAGGTGGTTGTTCTGGGTACTGATTTCTCAGGATCTATGCACCCAAATTGCGTGAAAATGTAATCACATGTCAGTTCTAGTACAATATATTTATCCAATGAATACCCGTTTATGATCTGCATTTGTTCTTGGTGTAGCAATTGTAATGACCAGTAGTGTAGTATCCAAAAATACCTGTTACCGCAAAATTACCGTATCCGCACTAACTGATAACATTAGCCGCTACTCCACTGGTCGCGCCCGTGCCTTCATTCATCTTTCTGCCTCGTCCGCGCTCCAGAGCGAATGCCGTTCACTTCGGTCGTAACTTTCACTTCCACTCAGACGGTCTCCCACATGAGCACGGCCGTGTCGGCTTCTAGTGGGCCGACTCGTTTCAGAACCTGGACGTAACATAAAAATGGATGTGAACTCCTAAGAAACCGTGTTCGTTTTAGATTCTATGGGATTTTTCACTCTAACCTATATGATAGGAAAGCCTGAGTTTTAATGGACCATGCCGCATTAAAGTGGTTATTAGGGATGAAGGATCCTTTGAACAGATTAACTCGTTGGACATTGAAGTTCAGCGAATTTGATTCTGATGCAGCAAACAAACCCAACAGGGAATGTAGCAATGCTGATGCCTTGAGCAGAAAGTTTGGGATTATAAGATCGCTTGGTAAAAAGCCTTACAGAGTGACAAGAGGTGCAGAGCACTAATGCAACTGCCAATTATTCACAACACAGCCACATTTCACTGTGCACAATGGGTTGTCGTTCAGGAGGATAAAGTTAGTGCCTACATCACTGAGGGACAAAGTGTTGAAGGGAGCGTACAAACATGTATTAGCAGGTCACAGAGGTTGAAAGACTGCTGATCATCTATTAACTAAACAACAGTGGTGAAAGATGAGGAGACAGGATGTGGACAGTAAGTAAGGCGCTGCATACCATGTGTACACTGTAACAATCTCATTCAACAACGAATACCGCTGAAAAGCTTATTGGAGGCATCCAGACCGTTTAGAATGGAATGAATGGACGTTTGGGCTCATTCAACCAAACAACAGTGGGAAAATGCTACATGTTAGCCACCACAGACCACTTTTCACATTATGTGGCAATGGTTGCCATCCCATATCAGCAATCCTGTACAGTGGTATATACAATGATTTTTCGAATTTGGCATTGCCGCCACAGTAACTACAAGTGAGGGCAAATGCTTCATCTCCGAGATGATAAAGCAACTGAGTCATCTATTGTGAATCCGGCAGCCAAGAACTGGTCCCTTTCAAGCCCAGTGATCGCAAAACCAGAATATGTCCATTGTACTTCCAGCAAACTGTTAAGTTGTTATGTGAACATGCCCCATAATGACTGGGATGTTCACCTACTCTGTGTCTTAGCCACATAAATCTCTAAGGTCCATGACAGTATGGGCTGCATATGGGGTAGTATACGGTAGGAAGATGACATTAACTTTTATGGAGATTAAGTTCAAAAGATGAAAACATGGGAAATAGTCAGTAGATTTGTGAAGATATTGCGGTTATGTGGAAATAGCCACATGAAACAAATACAAAAGCGCTCGAAGATCAAGAGAATATTGGAAGACGAGTTGTTAAGTTACATATACATCTGTATCCTGCAAACCACATTGAAGTGCATGGTAAACGCTACATCTCATTGTACCAGTTATTAGTGTTTCTTCCCATTTCATTCACATATGGAGTGCGAGAAAAATAAATGATGATGACGATGTCTGGTTTATGGAGCGTTCAACTGCGCTATCATCAGCGCCCGTACGATGTCCCAATTTCTACACAGTCCAAATTTTTACACAATCCAATCTAGCCAGTGTCACGAATGGCGATGATGATGAAGTGATGAGCACAACACAAACACTCAGTTCCCGGGCAGAGGAAATCTCCAACCCGACCGGCAATTGAACCCAGGACCCCGTGATCCAGCGGCATATGAATGCTTAATGTCTCTGTGTGTTCTGTAATTAATCTAATCTTATCCTCACGATCCCCGTGTGATCGATATGCAAGGGGATGTAATATACTCTTAAATTCATCATTTAAAACCGGTTCTTGAAACTTTGTTAGTAGGCTTTCATGGAATAGTTTGTGCATATCTTCAAGAATCTGCTAGTTCAGTTTCTTGAGTAACTCGTTGAAAAACTTGTGACCGTCCATATTGGCCTTCTCTGTACACGTTGATTATTTCCTGTCAAGCCTCTCATGTATGGGTCCCACATTGAAGGATGAGTCACACGAGTGATTTGTAAGTGATCTCCTTTGTAGACTGACTGCGTTTCCCCACTTTTCTAGCAATAAACCCAAGGCCCCTACCTGCTTTACCCACGACTCATCCTATGTGTCCATTCCATTTCGTGTCCCTACAGAGCGGTACACCCAGTTATTTCCATGAGTTTACACATTTCAGTTGTACCCCACTTAATTTATGATTAAACTTACTTTTTTCATTTTGTGAAGTGAAAAATTTTAGATTTCTGAGCATTTAAAGCAAATTTGCAATCTTTGCACCACTTTGAAATCTTATCAGTATCTGATTGAAAATTTGTGCAGCTTCTTTAAGACAGTAACTCATTATATGTAAGTACATCATCTGCAAGAAGTCCGAGGTTATTATCAGCAATGTCCATAACGCTGTTAATACACAACATGAACAGTAACGGTCCTAACAAACTCTCCAGGAGCACAACCGTAATTACTTCTACATGTGACGACCACTTTCCATCCAAGATAACACGTTGGGTCCTCCATACAAATAAACCCTGAATCTAGTCAAAAATTTCGCTTGTTATCCCATATGATAGTACTTTGGACAATAAGCGCATATGTGGTGTTCAGTCAAATCCCTCCAGAAATCACGAAATGCTGCATCTATCTGACTGCCTTGATCCAAAGCTTTCGGTATGTCATTTGGATTTCACATCATCGACATTTTCGGAAACATTCTGTTCGATATACCTCAACATGTTTCAGCTCAGAATATGTTGTAAGATTCTACAAAAATATATGTTAAGGCTATGGACAGTAATTTTATGGATAACTTGGACTACCCTTCCTGTAAACGGGTATGATCTGCGCTTTCATACAACTTCTTGGCACCGTTTCTCGTTCGAGGGATGTACAATGGATAATAGTTACAAGACGGGCCAAATCAGCCGCAAATTCAGTATAGAATCTGATAGATACTACAGTGGGATCTAAATCTTTATTAATTTTTACGATTTCAGCTGTTTCTCAACACCACTGACACTAATAATTATTTCACGTATCTTTTCAGTGGTACGAGAATTAGATTGGGGTAGTTGTCCTTTGTTTTCCTTTGTATAGGAATACTTGAAACTGGAGTTAAGTATTACAGTTTTTGCTTTGCTACACTGAGTTATAGTTTCTGTCTTATTCGCGAGTGGTTGGACACTAACTTTGCATGCGAAAAGAGTTTCTTTGGTTCAAATGGCTCTGAGGACTATGGGACTTAAGATCTGAGATCATCAGTCCCCTAGAACTTGGAACTACTTAAGCCTAACTAACCTAAGGACATCACACACACCTATGGCTGAGACAGGATTCGAACCTGCGATCGGAGTGGTCGCGCGGTTCCAGACTGAAGCGCCGAGAACCGCTCGGCCACACCGGCCGGCAAAGTTTCTTTGGTTTCTGTGAAAGATCATTTGACAATATTATGCTAGGGTAGTCGCTGAAGGCTTCACACAATGCTCCCTTGACAGCCATAAGCTGAGTTTTAGGCTATACAGTGACTGTATACCGTGGAGGGTTCCTTCCATTATGAATTGTTCTACTGGATACATACCCTTCCAGTGCATGGTCAAGTATTCTTTTCAATTTGAGCCACAGTTCCTCTACATGCTCCTGCCCTCTGCAGAAGGTTTTACGTTCCTCACTGAGATAAGACACTACTACTTTTTTCATAGTTGACTGAACATTTATATCTTTGCACTCGTTTTAGTTGTTCTTTGTGATTTGGTAATCTTCGTCACCACAACCGCGTCATGGTAAGTGATACCAGTTAGGACGTGGACGTCCTCAAAGAGATCAGGTCTGTTTGTTGCTATTAGATCAAATACAATTCCATCATGAGACTGGTGCTGATTTATCTGTTCTAGGTAGTTTTCAGAGTAGACATTTAGTAATGTTTGACGAGATGTCTGGTCACGCTCACCACTAATAAAACTTTCTCAATTGATTGCTGAATGGTTAACGGCTCCACTGATGATTACAGTATAGTTGGGGGACTTACATACAAATGAACTTAGGGTTTACACTAAAGTTTTCGTTAAATCAGGGTATTAGTACTGAGGGTGACAAAAGGGTTCTATTACCATTTATGCCTGTCCCTGATACCAAGTCGTGCTCAAACAATCTCGCATACAGCTTCAGCTTCTATCTATCCACTGCAACTAGTACACTAACTACATATGCTATTAGCCTGTCCTTTCGATACACAGGTAAATTTTCCCCAAAAATCTCGCCGGCCGGTGTGGCCGAGCGGTTCTAGACGCTTCAGTCTGGAACCGCCCGACCGCTACGGTCGCAGGTTCGAATCCTGCCTCAGTCATGGATGTGTGTGATGTTCTTAGGTTAGTTAGGTTAAAGTAGTTCTAAGTTTAGGGGACTGATGACCTCAGATGTTAAGTCCCATAATGCTTGGAGCCATTTGAACCATTTTTGAACCCAAAAATCTCACTGCTTTCAATTTCAGGTTTCAACCAGCTTTCTGCATCTGGTGTTATGTGAGATTCATTGTTTCTCTGGAGCGCTTCAAGCTCTGACACTCTGTTGCGTGTGCTTCAGCAACAACCTACTAGGATTTTAATGTTCTTGACTGGAGGAGGGCATTCTTTTGTATGTTACAGTTATACTTCTTGGTCTCCTACAGCTGTCGTTACCTGAACTGGATGGAGATCGCCTAATTTAAAAAAAAACTCTGATGTGTAGTGCACGCGTGACCCATTCAGGTGGATCCCACATTTCTCAAGCTATGGCATATGTGTGGAATGGCGCAGCCTAGCTTGTCACAGAATCTTCGAAGTCTCTGGTTCACTCTTCCGACTCCACTCAGTACCAGGGGGTCACGATTATTTCTGGGGACAATGTTGCAAACTGTGAGCTTCGTTGAAACGCCGGGCAGAAGCCTGGTCTTCTCAACGTCCGCTGTCCATCGATGGAATGAGCCACAATCTGTGGTTGGTTTCAACCGGCTGGAACAGCCCCTTCGACGTGTTGACTGAAGTACCCAGGCACACACACTCAGTTCACATGGTGTTCTTTCCTCTTTCTTGCTGCCATTTCGCCATATGTATGAACTTCCGACAATTAATAGACGCCTGCCCTTTTGCGTTTGCTTCCCCTTCACACATGACACAGTAGGTTTCCGCAAAGCAGATGAACCCACTGGCTCAGTTTCAGTTTCATCGAAAGACTGCACTTCATAACTGTTCCTTATGGGGATCGGTACAACACCCTCAGTCTTTCGTGGTCGCTAGATACCCTGTACAGGACTCCTAGATCTACCACTGACAAGCGACTCGGTGTCGTGTGGACGAGTAATGACAGATGCCGTACTTCGTACAAAGGAGACCGTAGCCACAGAAGAGGGCAGTACTTACATTTGGTACTAGTACCACAGGTACGAGACACTCGGAAGCTCTTGCGACACACCGATCCGCAGCAGCTGTCAGTCGTTTGACGGTGGAAATGGCGATTACGGACCGCTTCCGAACGCCAACCAATTCATCCCATGTTCGAGAACAGCATTCACAGTGGGGCTGCACTGTGGCTGATGAAATGTATTGGAGGACAGTGAACAAATAACTTTAAGCCCGGTGGGTATCTTTTAACCTGTTTACCCAAAAAATAGCTAATTTCCTGTAAGAATTGAAACACCTACGCTAAACGAGGTTTCTATTAAGGCAACACAAAAATATGTGCCGAGTATTACTAGTTTCGTAAAATTTATGAGGTTAATTATAGACGTTGACAAACTCGAAAACAGAATTCATTTAAGATAGACGTAGGTGGTATAAGTTTAATTCACCTGCCCCTACCACTGTCGCTTTCTGCAACCCCCAATATTATAACTGGCCATCAAAAAACACACGTGGGATTTTCAAACTCTCTCGTTTGCTACGTGAATACTGTTAGTCAGTGACTTATTTTCATGGGTTCTGTACATAGGCGCGGGATTAAGAGGGTAGAATGCTACTCTTCGATTCGCTGTGATGTTTCTCTGCCAATCAGAAATTAGCATGTTAGTGCATATTTTGGGAACCAGAAACTCTTCTGTGTAGAGAGAGCAGAGTCGTGGTTTGTATCTCATAGCCGCGCAGGATTAGCCGAGCGGTCTAAGGTGCTGCAGTCATGGACTGTAGGGCTGGTCCCGGCGGAGGTTCGAGTCCTCCCTCGGGCATGGGTGTGTGTGTGTGTTTGTCCTTAGGATAAATTAGGTTAAGTAGTGTGTAAGCTTAGGGAGTGATAACCTTAGTAGTTAAGTCCCATAAGATTTCACACACATTTGAACATTTTTTTTTTTTTTTTTTTGTATCTCATAGTGATCAGACGTACTGGTATTCCCTCCTTCGAAAAGAAAATTATTGATATTATGATATTTCAGTACTAAAATGTTTGAGAAGTGCCGTGAAGTATCACTTAGACAGCAGTCAGGGCGACTCTGGGCCGCCTACAATCGTCAACCAATTCCTCCCACATTCGAGAACAGCATTCACAGGGGGCCGCATTGTGGCTGGTGAAATGTTTTTAGGACAGTGAACAAATAACTTTGATCCCGCTCGGTAAATTTTAGTCTGTTGACCCAAAACATTACTAATGCCCTGTAATAATTGAAGAAAATACAACGTCATGTCTATTAAGGCAACAGAGAAATCTATTTTTTTAATCTGTAGATCCAAAAAATTACTAATTTCCTGTACGAATTCAGAGAAATACACAAAACGACACTTCTGTTAAGACAATAGAAAAATCTGTGCTAAAAATTACTAGTTACTTAAAATTTTTGAGATTCATTATAGACATTGACTAACTCGAAAACGGAGTTCATTTATAATAATCGTAGATAACATACAGGTTAATTTACCTGTCCGCACCACTGTCGTTTCATGCAACCCCCAATTTTGCATGTGGCCATCAAAAAAACACACATGGCATTTACAAATTCCCTCGCTTGCTACGCACATACTATTAGTCCTACGTAAAGATAAGCAGGACAGTTTTTGTAGGAAGTTTAATGCAATTAAAGTTTGTACCGAGATACATTTATGCTAGAAGCCGTAGTTTTAGAAGCGTTCAAGAAAAACTCAAAGAGGTGGCCCTCAAACGTGCCTCCACGGCCGCTCTCAGCCAATAACAACGTCGTTTCCGAATGAATGATGTTAAGTTGTCTTTAGTCACTGAAATGTTTCAGCTCAACAGCATTAAACATTGCCCGTTGCCGGCTAGAGATTTTAGAACGGAACCAACAGTAGACCATGACAACTGAACTACTTCTTTAAGAGCCCTTCTATTGATTGTTATTCACATTAAACTCTTGAAACTGGGTACAGTTGTGTTATTTAAAGAATGTTTATAATACTGCAGTTAGAACTTACTACCATTAATACAAGTGATATTTAATCTACTATGAATAAGGACTTTTTTGTTGTAGGTTTTTTATTTAGTAAATTACTTGAAAACTATTAGATGTAGCTTAATAGAGTTACATATTTAATGTTTTTATATCAACCTTTAGTCACTGAAATGTTTCAGCTCAACAGCATTAAACATTGCCCGTTGCTGGCTAGAGATTTTAGAACGGAACCAACAGTAGACCATGACAACTGAACTACTTCTTTAAAGAGCCCTTCTATTGATTGTTATTCACATTAAACTCTTGAAACTGGGTACAGTTGTGTTATTTAAAGAATGTTTATAATACTGCAGTTAGAACTTACTACCATTAATACAAGTGATATTTAATCTACTATGAATAAGGACTTTTTTGTTGTAGATTTTTTATTTAGTAAATTACTTGAAAACTATTAGATGTAGCTTAATAGAGTTACATATTTAATGTTTTTATATCAACCTTTAGTCACTGAAATGTTTCAGCTCAACAGCATTAAACATTGCCCGTTGCCGGCTAGAGATTTTAGAACGGAACCAACAGTAGACCATGACAACTGAACTACTTCTTTAAGAGCCCTTCTATTGATTGTTATTCACATTAAACTCTTGAAACTGGGTACAGTTGTGTTATTTAAAGAATGTTTATAATACTGCAGTTAGAACTTACTACCATTAATACAAGTGATATTTAATCTACTATGAATAAGGACTTTTTTGTTGTAGATTTTTTATTTAGTAAATTACTTGAAAACTATTAGATGTAGCTTAATAGAGTTACATATTTAATGTTTTTATATCAACCTTTAGTCACTGAAATGTTTCAGCTCAACAGCATTAAACATTGCCCGTTGCTGGCTAGAGATTTTAGAACGGAACCAACAGTAGACCATGACAACTGAACTACTTCTTTAAAGAGCCCTTCTATTGATTGTTATTCACATTAAACTCTTGAAACTGGGTACAGTTGTGTTATTTAAAGAATGTTTATAATACTGCAGTTAGAACTTACTACCATTAATACAAGTGATATTTAATCTACTATGAATAAGGACTTTTTTGTTGTAGATTTTTTATTTAGTAAATTACTTGAAAACTATTAGATGTAGCTTAATAGAGTTACATATTTAATGTTTTTATATCAACCTTTAGTCACTGAAATGTTTCAGCTCAACAGCATTAAACATTGCCCGTTGCCGGCTAGAGATTTTAGAACGGAACCAACAGTAGACCATGACAACTGAACTACTTCTTTAAGAGCCCTTCTATTGATTGTTATTCACATTAAACTCTTGAAACTGGGTACAGTTGTGTTATTTAAAGAATGTTTATAATACTGCAGTTAGAACTTACTACCATTAATACAAGTGATATTTAATCTACTATGAATAAGGACTTTTTTGTTGTAGATTTTTTATTTAGTAAATTACTTGAAAACTATTAGATGTAGCTTAATAGAGTTACATATTTAATGTTTTTATATCAACCTTTAGTCACTGAAATGTTTCAGCTCAACAGCATTAAACATTGCCCGTTGCTGGCTAGAGATTTTAGAACGGAACCAACAGTAGACCATGACAACTGAACTACTTCTTTAAAGAGCCCTTCTATTGATTGTTATTCACATTAAACTCTTGAAACTGGGTACAGTTGTGTTATTTAAAGAATGTTTATAATACTGCAGTTAGAACTTACTACCATTAATACAAGTGATATTTAATCTACTATGAATAAGGACTTTTTTGTTGTAGATTTTTTATTTAGTAAATTACTTGAAAACTATTAGATGTAGCTTAATAGAGTTACATATTTAATGTTTTTATATCAACCTTTAGTCACTGAAATGTTTCAGCTCAACAGCATTAAACATTGCCCGTTGCCGGCTAGAGATTTTAGAACGGAACCAACAGTAGACCATGACAACTGAACTACTTCTTTAAGAGCCCTTCTATTGATTGTTATTCACATTAAACTCTTGAAACTGGGTACAGTTGTGTTATTTAAAGAATGTTTATAATACTGCAGTTAGAACTTACTACCATTAATACAAGTGATATTTAATCTACTATGAATAAGGACTTTTTTGTTGTAGATTTTTTATTTAGTAAATTACTTGAAAACTATTAGATGTAGCTTAATAGAGTTACATATTTAATGTTTTTATATCAACCTTTAGTCACTGAAATGTTTCAGCTCAACAGCATTAAACATTGCCCGTTGCCGGCTAGAGATTTTAGAACGGAACCAACAGTAGACCATGACAACTGAACTACTTCTTTAAGAGCCCTTCTATTGATTGTTATTCACATTAAACTCTTGAAACTGGGTACAGTTGTGTTATTTAAAGAATGTTTATAATACTGCAGTAAGAACTTACTACCATTAATACAAGTGATATTTAATCTACTATGAATAAGGACTTTTTTGTTGTAGATTTTTTATTTAGTAAATTACTTGAAAACTATTAGATGTAGCTTAATAGAGTTACATATTTAATGTTTTTATATTAACCTTTAGTCACTGAAATGTTTCAGCTCAACAGCATTAAACATTGCCCGTTGCCGGCTAGAGATTTTAGAACGGAACCAACAGTAGACCATGACAACTGAACTACTTCTTTAAGAGCCCTTCTATTGATTGTTATTCACATTAAACTCTTGAAACTGGGTACAGTTGTGTTATTTAAAGAATGTTTATAATACTGCAGTTAGAACTTACTACCATTAATACAAGTGATATTTAATCTACTATGAATAAGGACTTTTTTGTTGTAGATTTTTTATTTAGTAAATTACTTGAAAACTATTAGATGTAGCTTAATAGAGTTACATATTTAATGTTTTTATATCAACCTTTAGTCACTGAAATGTTTCAGCTCAACAGCATTAAACATTGCCCGTTGCCGGCTTGAGATTTTAGAACGGAACCAACAGTAGACCATGACAACTGAACTACTTCTTTAAGAGCCCTTCTATTGATTGTTATTCACATTAAACTCTTGAAACTGGGTACAGTTGTGTTATTTAAAGAATGTTTATAATACTGCAGTTAGAACTTACTACCATTAATACAAGTGATATTTAATCTACTATGAATAAGGACTTTTTTGTTGTAGATTTTTTATTTAGTAAATTACTTGAAAACTATTAGATGTAGCTTAATAGAGTTACATATTTAATGTTTTTATATCAACCTGAGTCTATATATAAATTTTCAGCCGCTAGGGATTAGCGGAGCGGTCTAAGGCGCTGCAGTCCTGGACTGTGCGGCTGGTCCCGGCAGAGGTTCGAGTCCTCCCTCGGGCATGGGTGTGTGTGTGTTTGTCCTTAGGATAGTTCAGCTTAAGTAGTGTGTAAGCTTAGGGACTGATGACCGTAGCAGTTGAGTCCCATAAGATTTCACACACATTTGAACCTTTTTTTTTTTTTTTATAAATTTTCATCTTTCTCAGTCCAATATTTAGCGCATTCAATTTTTCATGAAAACGCCGATTATGACCAAAATATCCATCCTACCAAATTGAGACTCGTGTCAGTTGACTGTGATATATATTTGCACATTTTGAACAATGAAACTTCCTGGCAGATTAAAACTGTGTGCCCAACCGAGACTCGAACTCGGGACCTTTGCCTTTCGCGGGAAAGTGCTCCACCATCTGAGCTCAGATGGTAGAGCACTTGCCCGCGAAAGGCAAAGGTCCCGAGTTCGAGTCTCGGTCGGGCACACAGTTTTAATCTGCCAGGAAGTTTCATATCAGCGCACACTCCGCTGCATAGTGGAAATCTAATTCTGGTTTTGAACAATGTTTAACTTTCTAGCTGCATTATTTAGCGCCAAGAATTTTTTCTTAAGCCCAGGTATTAAGAGAAACATATTCATCTGTTCATTCTTAGATTTAACTGTTTTAAAATTAATATGTGTCACTAATGAATATCTTCACAGTCAGTTCCAAGCATTCACCGCGGGACACAAAGATATTGAGCATCTTTGGTCGGAATTTAAAGGTATTGTCCACCATGTGCTAGAGAAGTATGTGCCTAGCAAAAGTATAGGGGAGGGAAAGGATCCACCTTGGCACAAGAAACATATTAGGAAGTTGCTAAGAAAGCAGAGAATTTTGCATAGTCGTTTTAAACGTAGCCACTGCCCCGCTGACAAACAGAAATTATGCGAAATGAAAGCAGCTGTAGAAAGAACAATAAGAGATTCTTTTAACGAATATGAAATTAATATTTTATCTGCAGATTCCAGCCGGCCGCGGTGGCCGTGCGGTTCTGGCGCTGCAGTCAGGAACCGCGGGGCTGCTACGGTCGCAGGTTCGAATCCTACCTCGGGCATGGGTGTGTGTGAGTGATGTCGTAAGGTTAGTTAGGTTTAAGTAGTTCTAAGTTCTAGGGGACTTATGACCTCAGATGTTGAGTTCCATAGTGCTCAAAGCCATTTGAACCATTTTTGCAGATTCCAAAAATAATCAAAAAAAATTTTGGTCCTACGTAAAATCTATGAACGCTATAAATAATTCAATACCTTCTCTTGCTGACAGTACGGGTGATGTAACTGCTGATAATAAACAGAAGGCCAAAATTCTAAACCTAGCTTTCAAAAACTCGTTTACGATAGAAGACTGCAGCACCATTCTCCTTTCAATTATTAGTGTTTAGTGTATCTGGGATTGTAAAACAGTTAAGATCCTTGACGCCAGGAAGGTATCTGGCCCAGACAGTTTCCCCGTAAGATTTTATGTTGACTATGCTACAGATATAGCACCATTCTTATCCATCATCTATCAAAGATCATTGGAACAGCGGAAAGTTCCACGGGACTGGAAGAAGTCCCAGGCCATAGCAATCTATAAAAAGGGTAGAAAATCAGATGCACATAATTACCGGCCAATTTCAGTGACATCGATTTGTTGTAGAATCATGGAACATATTTTGTGTTCATACATAATGACCTTGCTAGATTCAGAGAAGCTCATCTGCAGAAACCAGCACGGTTTTAGGAAACAGCGGTCATGCGAGACACAGGTGGCCCTCTTTGTGCACGATATACAACAGGCTCTAGATCCCGGCTCCCAGGTTGATGCCATATTTCTCGACTTTCGAAAGGCGTTCGGCTCAGTTCCACACTGTCGCTTGCTACAAAAAGTGCGCGCTTACGGTCTATCCGATGATATATGCGGTTGGATAGTAAGTTTTCTAACAGACAGGAAGCAGTATGCCGTCCTGAACGGGGTGACTTCAACAGAAACAAGCGTAACTTCAGGTGTGCCCCAGGGCAGCCTAATAGGTCCTCTGCTTTTTACGATTTACATAAAAGATCTGGTTGATGGTATTGGCAGCGGTCTTCGACTGTTTGCCGATGATGCTGTAGTCTACAGGAAAGTAGTATCACACGAAAGTCGTGAACAAATCAATAAGGATTTGCAGAAAATAAATGCGTGGTGTAATGACCGGCAGTTATGTCTCAATATTAGTAAGTGTAACCTACTGCGTGTAACAAGGCGAAAATCCCCATTAATGTACGAGTGCAAAATAAATGCCCAGTCTTTGGAAGCGGTAACGTTCGTCAAGTATCTGGGTGTGACTATTCGAAATGATCTCAAATGGAATGACCAGGTTACACAAGTAACGGGTAAGGTGAACTCTAGATTGCGGTTTGTTGGTAGAATCCTGAAGCGTTGCAGTCCTTCAACAAAGGAAATAGCTTACAATACGACAGTTCGTCCAGTCTTATTGTTCATCTGTATGGGACTGATTCAAGAGATTGAGAAGGCCCAAAGAAGAGCGGCGAGATTCGTGACTGGTACATTTAGCCATCGGGGGAGCGTTACGAATCTCATAGAAAGTTTGAATTGGGACACTCTTGCAGATGGACGGCGCGCTAAACAGAAGGGGCTGCTCACTAAATTCTGAAATCCGATCTTCACCGAGGATGCAGAGCATATATTATTACCACCAACTTTCAAATCGCGCAATGATCATCATTCAAAGATAAGGGAAATTAGAGCTCGTACTAAGGCGTTGAAACAGTCGTTTTTCCCTCGCACGATCCACGAGTGGAACAGAAGTGCGCGGAGTATATGTGTAGATGTAGAATATACTGAAACATATACTGACAAAGTTTGGAGAAATTGCTTTAACCTTTAATTCCATTCTTCGAGTATGGTGCAATTCCTTCTATGCTACGCACAGGTGCGTTTATGAGATGTGGCGCTGCTAGCAGTGAGCTGAGAAAGTCCCAGCACACTCGCTCGCCTCTGTATCTCTCAAATGAAAACCAGCCCTTTTTTCACCACACGTTTACAGCGGTCGTTTTCTTTTCATTGGCACTACAGATGCGTATAAATTAAGAATGTTAACGCAATAACCGACTATGCTTGAGGCGTAATAGCCCAACAGACACAAAGAAACGTCGAATGTCGGAAATAGCAATTTTTATAAAGTGGTAGGAGGGAGAGGCACGAACTACACACTAGAAATCCTGACTGGTGAGGGATGAGTGGAGGGTTGTGAGTGGAGGTGCATTTAAAAGTAACTTTGGTGTGGGTTTCTCGAATAACACGAATAGCATGATCCCCCAACATAAACATATAAAACGTATCCCAGCACAAATTTTTACTACACTAAATTTCCCATGAAAAGGTCTGGATTATTTTTTCTCTAGGACTAATAATTTGTACGTAGCGAGGAAGTGAATATGAAAAGTCTCGCAGGTGGTTCTTGTAGTTCATATATAATATTGCGATTTGTATGTAATCACATCGATAGGAGCAGCTGAGTTTCCCTCCATTCTCCTCTTGAAACGAAACAGAAAAGTAACGCAGGATACTGCATACAGTATACGCTACAGTAACTAATCCACAAACGCCGATGCTCTACGAACTTGATCGTGCCTAGGAAAACGGTAACTTACGAAAATTTTAAATGATTTATGTTTATTTGCACAGATGTACGCTGGGGTACTGGGCAATACACTATTCAGCAGCAACTGTGAATCACAAACGCCGATTCGCTATGAAACTTGTTATCCAAAACAGTTATGCTGGTAACTTACAAAACTCTCAAAAATATAGTTTTGTGGGCGTCCGAAAAATTCTCAAATATAACCAGTTACTCGTGTAACTATACAGTGAAGTTAGGGAATGATCGTTTTGAGCGAGGATAGACTTAACGTTACACAAATGCTTAAGATCACAAATAAGTTAAGTCTACAATTTATAAAATTAGAAGAAAGGTCAGCACTGGCCGTAATTTTGATGATTTATTAACAGCAAAATTGATTTTAGATCACATAATGATCATCTTCAGTGCTTTGGCGTACAAATTAAAGCTCGTAGGCAGTGGTGTCTAGTTATTAGCAGTAACAGAAGCTATCAAAGGATCACAATTTATGATACCAGTTCAGTGAGGCACATGCTAATGTTCGAAATTTTACAATATATCACAATACAAGCGAGTAGTGATATAAACAATGAAATGTTATACAGCAGCAACGTGAACAGCAACAGACTGTAGAATTTCAGACAGGCACACGAATTTGTCGAACACAACAAAGGAAAATTCCGAAGTCAGGTTTTACATATCAATAAATGTGTGAATTTCACAGATATTTTACTTAACTGATTCCATGATAATTTTTCAATGGCGTATCGAAGATGAAAACAGCAGCGTCAGTTTATCTCAGTCAAAATATCGAAAATTTGGAGCATCAACAGAGAACTTTACCTGAGTGTGAAACTGATCAATGGGTTATGCTGTCGAATTCATACACACTGAAGGGGAAAACGAAAAATTTCTTATGTGGTATCGAGGGACACACCAAGCTATAGAAATGATATCACCCATGAATATGAAATTGCATCTACCGACCGTCATCCACTGCTCATTAATGGCTCGTTAAGCCTTCTAAGGGTGCTTCACACAATTCGCCACAAGTACTGGTGTCGTTACATGCAGGAAAGGTTAAAATTTAGAATGGTAAGAAGATGACGTGTAGCAGTTGACATCATTCCCATTCAGATAGGATTATTCAGCGGTGACTGGACATGCAGTGAGTCACATGCAAGAACGGTGCCGTCATGTGGCTCGAGTGCGTGTAGTTTCTAAGCCATATGACAGGGGTCACTAGCTGACAGACACTGTCAAAATATTGTCAATTTTATTTTCGGTTTCGTTTCTTTAATTTTCAAACTATTTATTAATTACCACTGTTATTCTGTTTCGTTATGAGAGTGAAAGAGCGTGTGAATGTGAAATACTGTTTTATGTAATGTTTTTATACTATACATTAAAGTAACAGATCATCTGACGAGTGTTCGAGAATGACGTAAATGTTAGTCAGTCGTACTGCGGAATTTATTACTAACTATTTCGTCAGCTTATGCTAGTGGGATTACGAGATTGTGTTTCCGGTTAAGTAGTTTTGTTAAGAGGGAATTAAATATACGTTTCTGTGTTTTAAAAATTTATTTATATTAATTTACTGTTTCAGTTCATCGACAAGTTATAATTGGTTCTATAGATATGCGCAGGATTAAGAGGGTTGGATGCTACTCTTCCATTCGCTGTGATGTTTCTCTGCCATTCAGAAATTCGCATTTTCGTTCGTATTTTGGGACCAAAAATTTCTTTTATGTAGACACAGTAGAGTCTTGGCTTGGATCTCATAGTGACAGCACGTATTGATATTCCCTCCTTAGAAAATTATTAATATTGTGGTATTTCGGTACTAAAATGTTTGAGAAGTCCCGTGAAGAATCACTTCGACAGCAGTCAGCACGATTTGAAGCCGCTTGCGAACATCTACCAATTCATACCACATCTGAGAACAGCATTCACAGGGGGACGCATTGTGGCTGGTGAAATGTATTATAGGAAAGTGAACCAATAACTTTGAGCCCGCTGAGTGTGTTTTAATCTGTTGACCCCAAACATTACTAAACTCCTGTAAGAATTGAAGCAACTACACCAAACGACATTTCTATTAAGGCAACAGAAAAATCTGTGTGTTTAATTTCTTGACCCAAACAATTATTAATTTCCTATAAGAAATGAAGCAAATACACAAAACAACATTTCTATTAAGGCAACAAAAAAATGTATGTTTTTAATCTGTTGACCCAAAAAATTACCGATTTTTGTAAGAATTGATACAAATACACAAAACGACACTTCTGTTAAGACAATAGAAAAATCTGTGATGAAAATTACGGGTTTATTAAAATTTTTGAGGCTAGTTATAGACATGCACAAACTCTAAATGGAGTTAATTTACGATCAACGTAGATAATATACAGGTTACTTCAACTGCCCCTATCACTGTCGTTTTATTCAACCCCCTAATGTTGTACCTGGCCATCAAAAAACATGCGTGGGATTTTTTTAAATTCTCCTGCATGCTGTGCATATACCATTGGTCCTACATAAAAATAAGCAGGACATTTTTTGTAGGAAGTTTAATGCAATTAAAGTTTGTATCGAGATACATTTTTGCTGGAGGCCATAGTTTTTAGAAGTGTTCAAGAAAAACTCAGAGAAGTGGCTCTCAAGCCCACCCTCATTTCCACGCTCAGTCAGTATCAGTCACCATAATTTTCATATAAAAAATGTTCAGTTGGCTTTGGTCAAGTTTTAGCTGACTGCATTTAAACATTGCTGGCAAAGATTTTAGAACAGAACCGACAGTATACCATGACAACTGAACTACTTCTTTAAGAGCGCTTGTATTGGTCGTTATTCACATTGAACTCCTTAAACCTGGAACAGTCATGTTATTTAATGAATGTAATCTAATGTTGCAATTAGAATTTACTATCATTAATACAAGTGATACTTAATGTATTATGAATAGGGACTGTTTAGTTAGAATGTAGTTTTTAGTAAATTATTTGAAAACTATTAGAGGTAGGTTAATGGAGTCACTTATTTAATGTTTTTATATCAACTTGGGTCTATATACGAATTTTCATCGTTCTAAGTCTAATATTTAGCGCATTTAATTTTTCGTGAAAACGCCGTTTATGACCAAAATATCGTTCCGACCAAGTTGAGACTTGTCTCAGATTTTTGTTATATATATTTGCACGTTTTGAACAATGTTTAACTTTCTAGCTGCATTATTTAGCGCCACTTATTTTTTTCTTACAACCAGGTATTTAGTGAAACATATTCATCTGATCATTCTGAGATTTAACAGTTATAACATTAATATACTGAAACATATACTGACAAAGTTTTAAGAAATTGCTTTAACCTATAATTCCATTCTTAGAGTATGGTGTAATTCTTCCTATGCTACGCACGAGTATGATACGTGACACTGCTAGCAGTGATCTGGGGAAAGTCGCAGCATACTCACTCGCCACTGTATCCCTAAAATGAAACAGCGCTTGTTTCATCACACGTTTACAATGGTCGTTTTCCTTTCGTTGGCACTGCAGATTCGTGTAAATTAAGAATGTTAACAGAATAACCGACCATGCTTGCGGCGTAATAACCCAATAGAGACAAAGAAATGTCGAATATCGGAAACAGATCATGTGGGCAGCAATTTTTACACAGTGGTATGATGGAGTGCTACGAATTACACAGTAGAAATCCTGACTGGTGACGGATGAGTGGGAAGGGGGCGGTGGTGGAAGTGCGTAGGAAGGTATCTTTTGTTCGTTTTTCTCGAAAAACTCGAACAGCGTGGCCTCCAACGAAAAAATACAAAACTTATCCCAATACAAAATTAACTACACTAAATTCCCTATGAAAAGGATTGGATAGTTTTTTTCTAGGACTAATAATTTGCACGTCGCGAGCAAGAGAATATGAAATTCTCTACAGATGGTTTTTGAAACTCATATTTAATACTGAGATTAGCATGAAAACACATCGATGGATAATCATAACCAGATGCACGCTAACATCGCAGTACCCACATCCTGTGAGACCTCACTTAGTAAAAGAGAGAGACACAAAACAGACTGACGTAGGTTCAACTAATAGCTATGTAATAAGGAAACTTCCAAAGTAGAGAGCGCCTATTATTTTGTGGAAGAGCAATATTGACAAAGAGGTGATTTCCAAATCTCTTGTAAAATCCCAAGGAAGCGACATTATCTAATTTCAATAATTAACAAACCAACAAGTTATTTTAGTGAAATTAGGCATTTTGTAAAGAGAAAAATTAGAGCTATGAAATATGGTACTCAATTACTTTTTGAATATGAATAAAATTCGAAGTCTTTGTAAAAAGTAGAACGCTTGTTGAAAAGAGGGGAAAGAAGGCTTTCAAATGATACATATCGCTCTATAAATAAACAGTTCTCTACTCATTGACAGTTTCACGTCCACGTGGTTTGCATGTGTGATGAAACACGTATATTGCTATAGAAAAAATATTTGCGGTTGAACTATTTAGGAGATTGTAGTTACCAATTGAGAAATCAGACGGAAAATACGAAACTTTCGAGAATCATTTCTGAAACATGAAATCTTTTGTTCGTTTTTCTCGAAAAACTCGAACAGCGTGGCCTCCAACGAAAAAATACAAAACTCATCCCAATACAAAATTAACTACACTAAATTTCCTATGAAAAGGTCTGGATAGTTTTTTTCTAGGACTAATAATTTGCACATCGCGAGCAAGAGAATACGAAATTCTCTACATGTGGTTTTTGAAGCTCATATTTAATACTGAGATTTGCATGAAAACACATCGATTAAGTGTAACACAAGGTGTTAGTTATAGTAAATAAATCACAAATGGGTATTTACTATCAATTAGATTACGCCCACGAAAACGGTAACCTATCAAAATTTTCAATAATGTATGTTTATTTGCGCCGATATACGCTGAAATACTGGGTAATCTATTCCGTAGCAGTAACCGTGAATCACAAATGCCGATTCGCTACGAAACACGTTATCCAAAGCACTTATGCCTGTAACTTACAAAATTCTGAAAAATATAGTTTTGTGACCATCCAAAAAGTCTCAAATATAACCTGTTTCTCGTGTAATTATACAGTGAAATTAGATAATGTTCATTTTGAACGAGGATAGACTTTCCGTCCACAACAATGTTAAAATAGCACAAATAAGCTAAAGTCTACAATTTATGATAATAGTACCAGTTCATTGTGGCACATGCTAATGTTCGAAATTTCACAATTATCACAGTACCTACGAGTACTGATACAATGTAGAATTTCAGGTTGGCACACGAATCTGTCGAACACAGTCTCACACAAAGGAAAATTCCGAAGTCATATTTTACATATAATTAAAAGTGTGAATTGCACTGATTTAAATGACTGCACAGATTTAAGTGATTCCATGATAATTTTTCAATGGCGTGTAGAAGATGAAAACAGCAACGTCAGTTTATCTGAGTCAAAATATCGAAAGTGTGCAGCATCAACAGAGGACTTTACATGAGTATGAAACTGATCAATGGGTTATGCTGTCGAATTCCTACACAAAGAATGGCAAAACGAAAAAAATTCTTATGTGGTATTGAGGAAAACACCAGGCTATAGAAATGATATCACCCATGAATATGAAATTCCACTGCTCATTAATGGCTCGTTAAGCCTTCTAAGGGTGCTTCACACATTTCTCTACAAGTACTGGTGTCGTTACAAGCAGGAAAGGTTAAAATTTGGAAGGGTAAGATGACGTGTAGCAGTTGACATCATTCCTATTCAGATAGGATTATTCAGCGGTGACTGGACATGCAGTGAGTCACATGCAAGAACGGTGCCGTCATATGGCTCGAGTGCGTGTAGTTTCTAAGCCATATGACAGAGGTCACTAGCTGACAGACACTGTTAGATTTGCAGTCAAAATAGTGTCAATTTTATTCCCGGTTTTGTTTCTTTAATTTCCTAATTATTTATTAATTACTACTGTAATTGTGTTTCGTTATGAAAGAGCATGCGAATGTAAAATACTGTTTTATGCAAAGGTTTTATACTATAGGCCTACACTGAAGTAACAGGTCACGTGAGGAGTGTTCGAGAATGACGTATGTCTTAGTCAATCGTTCCGCAGAATTTATTAGAAACTACTTCGTCAGCTTATGTTACTTTACTGCTCTGATTCAGTGATATTGGTTCTGCACATATGCGGGGCATTAAGAGGGTTGCATGCTCCTTCCCAATTTGCTGTGATGTTCCCCTCCAACCAGAAGTTAGCATATTTGAGGGAATTTTCGGATCGAGAACCTTCTTTTGTGTAGAGAGAGCAGATTCGTGTTTTGGATCTCATAGTGATCAGATATATTGATAGGCGCTCCTTCGAAAATTATGAACATTGTGATGTTTCGGTACTAAAATGTTTGATAGTGACGTGAAGTGTGGAAGGGAATTCGAGTTAATGCACACGGTGAAATTCGGAACATTCAGTGACATTTTAATGAGTTAATACCGCATGGCGTGTAGCTTACTCGCGAACTTGAACAATTTGTTGCATGCAGCTGATATGAACAACATTTGAGCGAGCAATACTAAAAGAAACAATCAGTTTGTGAAATTTCGGTGCAGGATTACCACAAACTGGCTACGCTTATGAATGGCCAGACCATGTACAGGTTGCAGCGAGGCTTGGTAGTGACTGGTCTATGCAGGCATATCGCAATAGAATGAAATATTATGCACGCAAGTACACTGGTGTCCAAAATTAAAGCAACAAACCGCTATTTCCACGTTCTGTGTCTTATATACGATATAATCACATAAAATGTCAACAGATGTCCATACGATCGTGTTCTGCGCGGAAGATGTCATTCCAGTCAATGGGCAACCATGCCAATAATGGGATGATAAGTTCCGCCTTATGCAAGACACCTTTTTTCTTTTGTTTCACCCATACACGTTTCAGCACTTTTGTGCCATCATCAGTGGGTTCTATTTTTATTTTTAACTGTAAATTTGTTGCTAACATATTCATATTTGCGTCGTTACAACGTTATGTAAAAGTTGCAAGCACGGAGACAACAAGAGGAACTGCACCACAAGATGATTATGCCAATAATGATCTCAGGGCACCATTCGGTTTTTCCATAATCGCTGTGTACAGTCACATACGGTGCAATATGGCACAGAGAAGAGCCCGCCAGACTGTCTGTGGTGGGGGCCATAGGAAAAACGGAAGCTGGACAGTCGCGAACTGATGTGGCCCAATGGCGCACTGTCAATCATTATGTTGTTTCTCCGATGTGGTGACAGTTTACAGTGACTGAAACAGTACCTCGAAGACCAGGTCGGGGCCGATCACGTGTGATATCAGAAAGAGACGACCGTTATTTGGCTGTAAGTACGCAACAATACGGCGTTAGTACGGCATGACAATTGACATCGGAATCGCAGCATCCCCTGGACGTGTTGTATCGGGGCAAACGGTGTACAGGAGGCTCGGCAGAGTAGCCTTGGAGACCCGCTGTATGTGTACCTCTGACACGTCTTCACAGGAGGGAACGTCTAGAGTGGAGTCGTCAACATGCCGCCTTGGCGGTCGAACACTGGGTCAATGTTCTTTTCACAAATGAGTCCCGATGTGGTCTGAAGAGTGATTCTCGAGGGATTCGCATCTAGAGGGAAAGTTGAACATGATTTCGGGGTCCAAACATTCTTGAAATAGATAGATATCGAGGAGGCTCGATAACGGTGTGGACAGGGATTAGACCACTTGAACTCCTCTTCATGAAATTGTACTGGTGAATCGTCAAGCATTAACTGCTGTCAGGTATCGTTACTATGGGACTTAACATCTTTCGTCATCAGCCCCCTAGAACTTAGAACTTCTTAAACCTAACTAACCTAAGGACATCCATGCCCGAGGCAGGATTCGAACCTGCGACCGTAGCGGTCTCGCGGTTCCAGACTGAAGCGCCTAGAACCGCTCGGCCACCACGGCCGGCTGGTATCGTTACGTGATCTTGGAACCTCAGGAATGTTGTTCCGAGGTACTGTGGGCCCAGACTTCGTACTGATGGACTATAATGCTCGACGTTGTAGATCATGGCTGGTTGATGTTTTCTTGGAAGCGGAAGATGTTGCACGCATGGGTGGTCTGTTCGCTCTCTCGATTTTAATCCCATAGAGGATGTCTGGGATGCACTAGGGAAATGGGTTGTATTGCGTCAGTATCCACCAACCAATCTCCAAGACTTGTGAGCAGCTCTTCAGCAAGAATGAGCGTTATTGCCTCAACATGAGACTGGTGAGATCCTTCAGAGCATGTCCTGTCATTGACAGGCCTCTGTAGCTGCCAGACTGGGTCCCACTCCATACTGAACACATTAACCAGTTGATTCCTTTCGTTCCAGGTAACGTACCAACGAATACGTCCAGGATGGGTACGATAAATCTCGTGGCACTGCATCTTTTGAGGGGAGAAGTATTGGACGCACTACAGAAGCAACAACGTGGCCGAGAGTGCTGTTCCCCGCGCAAGAGGTCCTTATGTTTATCAGTCGTCACTGACGGTAAGTTTTCGAGTTTATGTTAATATTTTTGAGTTTTAATGATAGCTTTCGAATGTTCTAAAAAATCTCGAATGTTCTACATTATAAAATGATCTACAACGAAAGTCAATTTTTTTTAACGTTCTCACATGTTTTGGAACGTTCTCGGTGTTCTTTACAGAGTACTTTATTTCAAACCAGCAGAGGAACCCGGAGATGTCCAGGTACACTACTGGCCATTAAAATTGCTACACCAAGAAGAAATGCAAATCATAAACGGGTATTCATTGGACGAATATATTATACTACAACTGACATGTTATTTTATTTTCACGCAATTTGGGTGAATAGATCCTGAGAAATCAGTACAAAGAACAACCACCTCTGGCCGTAATAACTGCCTTGATACGCCTCGGCATTGAGTCAAACAGAGCTTGGATGGCGTGTACAGGTACAGCTGCCCATGCAGCTTCAACACGATACCACAGTTCATCAAGAGTAGTGACTGGCGTATTGTGACGAGCCAGTTGCTCGGCCACCACTGACGAGACGTTTGCAATTGGTGAGAGGTCTGGAGAATGTGCTGGCCAGGACAGCAGTCGAACATTTTCTGTATCCAGAAAGGCCCAAACAGGACCTGCAACATGCGGTCGTGCATTATCCTGCTGAAATGTAGGGTTTCGCAGGGATCGAATGAAAGGTAGAGCCACGGGTCGTAACACATCTGAAATGTAACGTCCACTGTTCAAAGTGCCGTCAACGCGAACAAGAGGTGACCGAGACGTGTAACCAATGGTACCCAATACCATCACGGCGGGTGTTACGCCAGTATGGCGAGGACGAATACACGCTTCCAATGTGCGTTCACCACGATGCCGCCAAACACGGATGCGACCATCATGATGCTGTAAACAGAACCTGGATTCATCCGAAAAAATGACGTTTAGCCATTCGTGCACCCAGGTTCGTCGTTGACTACACCATCGCATTCGCTCCTGTCTGTGATGCAGCGTCAAGGGTAACCGCAGCCATGGTCTCCGAGTTGCTGCTGCAAACGTCGTCGAACTGTTCGTGCAGATGGTTGTTGTCTTTCAAACATCCCCATCTGTTGACTCAGGGATCGAGACGTGGCTGCCTATCATCTCGACTGCTAGTGATACGAGGCCGTTGGGATTGAGCACGGCGTTCCGTATTACCCTCCTGAACCCACCGATTCCATATTCTGCTAACAGTCATTGGATCTCGAACAACGCGAGCAGCAATGTCGCGATACGATAAACCGTAATCGCGATAGGCTACAATCCGACCTTTATCAAAGTCGGAAACGCGATGGTTGGCATTTCTCCTCCTTACACGAGGCATCATAAGAACGTTTCACTAGACAACGCCGGTCAACTACTGATTGTGTATGAGAAATCGGTTGGAAACTTCCGTCATGTCAACATGTTGTAGGTGTCGCCACCGGCGCCAACCTTGTGCGAATGCTCTGGAAAGCTAATCATTTGTATATCACAGCATCTTCTTCCTGTCGGTTAAATTTCGCATCTGTACCACGTCATCTTCGTGGTGTAGCAATATTAATGGCCAGTAGTGTATCTATTTATATTTGGGGGCGACGCCTGCGCTACGTAGCATTGGCCTTGTTCTTCACGTTTATGACTTCATATCTCCTCCACTATGTGTCGTACAATAGTATAATTTTGTTGGTACATACAACAGCATATGCGAAAACTGTCTCCAAAATGATTGACTAGTGGAATTAGTAGCAACGAAGAGATAAATTTTAAAGACACGCACGATGCGGAAGTTTGTCTCATCTCACTGTTTATGACGTTATAGCTCCTGAACCACATGTCATTCAATGAAATAAGATAGCAGGTACATTCGGCGACATATGTGAACACTATCTGCAAATAGAGTTAGTAGCAAATACGTTACAAGTTTAAATGTAATGCATGATACGGCAGTTTTTCTCGCATCTCATTGTTTATCACGTTATATCTCCTGAAGTAAGACCGTTGAATGATGTAATTTTAGATTCAAATGTACATTATGTACCCGGACACCCCAAAACATACGTTTTTCATATAGGTGCATTGTGCTGCCATCTACTGCCAGGTACTCCATATCAGTGACCTCAGTAGTCATTAGTCATCGTGAGAGAGCAAAATGGGCGGTCCGCGGGACTCACGGACTTCGAATGAGGTCAGGTGATTGGGTGTCACTTGTGTCATGCGTCTGTACGCCAGATTTCCGCTCTCCTAAACATCCCTAGCTCCACTGTTTCCGATGTGATAGTGAAGTGGAAACGTGAAGGGACACGTACAGCACAAAAGCGCACGGGCCGGCCTCGTCTGTTGACTGACAGAGACTGCCAACAGTTAATGAGGGTGCCGGCCGGAGCGGCCGAGCGGTTCTAGGCGCTTCAGTCTGGAACCCTTGACCGCTACGGTCGCAGGTTCGAATCCTTCTTCGGGCATGGATGTGTGTGATGTCCTTAGGTTAGTTCGGTTTAACTAGTTCTAAGTTCTAGAGGACTAATGACCTCATAAGCTGAGTCCCATAGTGCTCAGAGCCATTTGAACCATGTTTGATGTTTGATATGTGGGGCGCTCAACTGCGCGGTTATCAGCACGCGTACAAATTACCAACCTCAGTCCAATCTCACCACTTTCATCAATGATGATGAAATGATGAGGGCAACACAAACACCCAGTCATCTCAAGGCAGCCGGAAATCGAACCCGGGACCCCGTGCTCTGGAAGCGATAACGCGACCGCGAGACCACGAGCTGCGGACCCGACAGGATCGAGCAACTGATCATAATGCACGGCCTGTGGCGGAGTGGTTACACGGCAATAACACCCCTGTAATGGACTGGCCTGCACAGGGTCCTTACCTGAGTCCTATAGAACACCTCTGGGATGTTTTGGAACGCCGACTTCATGCCAGGCCTCACCGACCGACATCGATATCTCTCCTCAGTGCAGCACTCCGTGAAGAATGGACTGCCATTCCCCTAGAAACCTTCCAGCACCTGATTGAACGTATGCCTGCGAGAGTGGAAGCTGTCATCAAGGCTAACGGTGGGCCAACACCATACTGAATTCCAGCACTACCGATGGAGGGAGTCACCAACTTGTAAGTCATTTTCATCCAAGTGTTCAGATACTTTTGATTACGTAGTGTATATTGATCATATGTCTGTAAAATGTGTCGCGAATGCAGTTAGTAGTAAATAAGTAATAAATTATAACGTCACGCCTCACGTAGTACTATTCGCTGGATGAAAATCGGAAAAGAACTGAGCGATAACATTTTTCCTTTAATAATTTTATGGGTTGTCGGCGATAAAAAAAAATAATGAAATTTTGAAATTATTTGTAACGTTTGCTACAATTCTCAAATAATGAATGAATAAAATCTGGGAATTCAAGCGTCATAGGCTGTGCTTCTTTTCCACCCCCACCCCTTTTACAGGCAGGTGTTTCTTTTCTCTACATCGATTGTCGTCTGACAGTAAGGTATATATGTACCAAGATTGGTTGAAATCGGTACACTGGTTTAGGAGATGTGGCACTATGTTCTCGGATGGCGAGTGATTTGGAATGTTTCCAGAAAACAAATGAAAATAATAACCACGAAAATTGGGTACTTGTTAACTGACTCCTATGTAAAATGGACCATGTACGCAGAGTGAAATAATGCTAAATAATATTTAGTTTAAGGGTTCTTATGAGAGATGATTCGAAAGATGGCCTAATTATTCAGCGCCGAGTTATGATTACAGGAAGACATAAGCCATTGTGTGTTTCTTTTTATTTTTTATTTTTTATTTTTTTATTTTATTTATTTATTTTTTTTTTTTTTTAGTCTACTGACTGGTTTGATGCGGCCCGCCACGAATTCCTTTCCTGTGCTAACCTCTTCATCTCAGAGTAGCACTTGCAACCTACGTCCTCAATTATTTGCTTGACGTATTCCAATCTCTGTCTTCCTCTACAGTTTTTGCCCTCTACAGCTCCCTCTAGTACCATGGAAGTCATTCCCTCATGTCTTAGCAGATGTCCTATCATCCTCTCCCTTCTCCTTATCAGTGTTTTCCACATATTCCTTTCCTCTGCGATTCTGCGTAGAACCTCCTCATTCCTTACCTTATCAGTCCACCTAATTTTCAATATTCGTCTATAGCACCACATCTCAAATGCTTCGATTCTCTTCTGTTGCGGTTTTCCCACAGTCCTTGTTTCACTACCATACAATGCTGTACTCCAGACGTACATCCTCAGAAATTTCTTCCTCAAATTAAGGCCGGTATTTGATATTAGTAGACTGTAACCCCAAATGTTTGCGTGGTAAAGTAATTATGATGTACACGTACGGGGAGACAGCGTTAGCGCAGCAATCGCCGATATAGTGTAAGTGATGCGGGATAAAGGGAACCAGCCCGCATTCGCCGAGGTAGATGGAAAACCGCCTTAAAAACCATCCATAGGTTGGCTGGCACACCGGACCTCGACACTAACCCGCCGTGCGGATTCGTGCCGGGGACCGGCACGCCTTCCGCTCGGGAAGCAGCGAGATAGACCGCGCGGCTAGCCGGGCGTACAATTGCAGTTTTATATAACCTGCATTACGTTACAAGACGTTTGTTAGCAGCAATAAATGACGAAAAGGTCAGTTCCGTCGCTATAATCAAAACGATTCCTGTCTAAGTTTCGAAACCGTTTCGAAACCTTAACACGGCGTTCAGACACCGGATCACATTTGACAACAGGAAATACTTGATGAAAGTTGCTTTAGTTTATTCTTCTTATACTTAGTTGGTGGATTTTTGAACGCCACGTACATGAGGCGTAAACTTGCCAATCCTTGAAGGTTGTAGGACATTTACATTGGAGGCATGCGGAAAACCCGCGGCGTCCGAGGACGACCATTCTCTCACACGTACCACAGGCTCACCGGAGAAGCTGGGAACGAGCAGTACGTGTCCCGTGAGCAAGGCCGGCCAGGCGAGAGGAAAACATGGGGCTCGCCCGCCTCCTGCGACTCGCGAGAAACCGTTCACTGTGGTCAACGCTACTCTTTCACGACTCTGCGTAAAATTTGTACCTCGTCACATCATTCTACCTTCAACGGATTCGTTGTCGGTTGGAATGTGAATCCTGACGAGAGAGAGAGACAGTCTTTCTCACTAAAGCAATGTCTGATATACAGCCGGCCGCAGTGGCCGAGCAGTTCTAGGCGCTTCAGTCCGGAACCGTGCGACTGCTGCGGTCGCAGGTTCGAATCCTGCCTCGGGCATGAATGTATGTGATGTCCTTAGGTTGGATAGGTTTAAGTAGTTCTAAGTTCTAGGCGACTGATGACCTCAGATGTTAAGTCCCAGAGCCATCTGATATACAGGGTGATTATAATTAAACTTTCAAACCGCTGTACAAATAACACCACTGGTCAGAATGACGTCAAATTGCAACGGAATATTTTCGGAGAAGGGGGAAAACGTATGGCAGAAGAAAAATAAATAGTTACAAAATGTAGCAATAGATGGCGCTGTAAACATCATAATTACTTACTTACTTTCCGTGTCCGGAACTAGACTTCAGACTTCCAAAAATCAGCTGCCAATATGGCCTTGTCATTTGCCTCCCATAAGTCATTCAGTGTGCAGGGCTGGTCTAAATATGGACAGATAAGCAGGTGTTGAGGATCCTGAACAGAGCCACACAGACAGAGAGTGTTCTCATTGTCTTTTAGGAAACCCCATTGCTGCAGGTTTGTCTTGCACTTTGGCACTTCTACCCTCATACGGTTTAGGGTTCTCTAGACTGTGTCAGGCACCAGTTCTGCTTTTACATCTTTATGGGGGTTTCTCAGGTCGATTTCCCACCTTTTCAAATGATTCTCTGCAGCCGACCCTTCCAGGGCTCGGGTACGTGACAGAAAACTCTTCCTCGAACAAAGCCGTCGGTCAGCAGGCTGGTGTCCATATAAAGGGGACGCATGTCCTTTTCTTGCTTGGTTTTTTTCGGCTTTGGCAGCGATGTCACGTCGTATGTTGGGCGGTGCGATCCCCATGATTAAGTACATCTTGGCCTCAAGCATCCGGTAACAATCTGTGCCATTTCATTCACCGCGACATCAACTTTTCTCGCGTGTGTTGATGCAGACCACACTGGAGTGCCGTATTCCGCGGCTGACACACTGAGCGCAAGGGCTGAAGTTCTCATGACTTTTGGGTTTGCACCCCAGGATCCGCTGGTTGGTTTCCTGATGATGTTGTTTCTATTTGAGACTTTTTTCCTTGTGGCATTACAATGATGTTTATAGGTCAGTGTGCGATTCAAAGTGACACCAAGATATCTGGGCGTTTTACAATGCTCGAGACGTTCACCTCTCCATATTATATTTAATTCACGATTCGGAACGGAGCATCATAATTGAATAGTGGTCAACTACAAATGACAAATGAATCATACAGCAATGCCTAAGGTGTACGTTTGACGTTAAACAACCTGTACTACTCAGTATGCATATGTGTACAGGTTGGATACTGTTAGTCACGTAAGCCCATCCACCACGGCAATGTTACATCAGATAGGAAATATCGGTTTTTAATTGTCCTAAGGCCAAAAAGCGCATAAAAAGCATCAATCAGAATCAAATCGGATTATTAATTTCCCAGTGACTGTCGCAAAACATGTTCAGTATGCTGTCCACCGTTTTCTGCAACAAGTTGAAATCGAGAAACAACATGTTCCACAACTGATCGAAATGTTTCCGAGGTCATGTTCAGAATGTGTTGCGCAATGCGCACCCTCAATGCAGCTAAGTTTGCAATCGGAACACTGAACACAACATCTTTCAGATAGCCCCACAGCCAGAAGTTAAATCGATTAAGATCAGGTGATCGGGACGGCCAGGCTGTGGGGAAATGGCAGCTGATAATTCTAGCATTTCGGAAATGGCGCTTCAGCAGCTGCTTAACTGGATTTTGGATATGCGGAGGTGCGCCATCTTGCATAAAAATGATCCCACCCACACACCCACGCTGTTGGAGGGCTGGAATGTCGTTACTGCGCACAAGACACTGATAGCACCTACCAGTATCGGTACAGGTAACAGGACCGGAAACACCTCTCTCTTGGAAAAAAATATGGCCCTATGATAAATGATGCCGTAAACCCGCACCACACATCTTTTCAGGATGAAATGCTCCTGGTCGATTTGCGTGTGAATTTTCCGTTGCCCATATTCGATAATTGTGTGTATTGACATATCCTGTCAGATGGAAGTGGGCTTCATCTGTCCACAAAACCTTCCGCGCCCAATCATTGTCCACTTCCAGGCGGCCAA